>NC_042622.1:94208448-95706428 GCF_901001135.1 Rhinatrema bivittatum | reverse complement strand
AATGCCTGCAGTTCAGAGATCTGACGTGCCAAGCATATAACCACCAGGAACACCATTTCCAAGGCTAACACACACAAGGAAAGACTGCGCCAGCAGCCGAAAAGAGGGCCCTGCCAAAAATTCCAATACTAGTTTAAGACTCCACAAAGGAACCGGCCACCATAGGGGTGGCTGAAGGTGCTTCACCCCTTTCAGAAAACGGGCTACGTCCAGATGAGCAGACAGGGAGATTCCGTTCACATCGCCCCTGAAACAAGAGAGAGCCGCTACCTGCACCTTCAAGGAGTTAAGGGCCAAACCTTTATTCAAACCGTCCTGCAAAAATTCCAGAATAAGTGGGATTCTGTCCACCCGAGAGGGACACAGTGTTTCTCGTACCAGACCCGCAAATACGTTAGGGACATAGAGAACTTCCGAGCGCGGAGTAAGATGGCAATTACTGCCGCAGAATATCCTTGTTTCATCAAGTAAGCCCTCTCAAAGGCCAGACCATAAGAGAGAGTCAAGTTGGATCCTCATGAAGGACCGCTCCTGCTGTAGCAGGTCCCTGTGGAGTGGGAGGCACAGAGGGCTCTCCACCAGGAGTGTCCGCATGTCCACATACCACGGACGCCTGGGACAATCTGGTGCTACTAATAGGACTAATCCCCTGTGGTGCTTAATTCTGCGAATGACCCTGCTCAGCAGGGGCCAAGGAGGGAAGGCATATAGCAACTCTTCTTCCAGCCAGGTCTGAACGAAAGCATCGATCCCCAGGAACCACCAATCTCTTCTGCGACTGAAGAATCGGGGAACCTTTGCATTGTGATATGTGGCCAGCACGTCGATGGATGGGAGGCCCCAGCGATCTATCTCATCCACTGTCCTGGATCCACACTCTCTGCTTAGAAAGTCTGCTCTGACATTGTCTTTTCCTGCAATGTGGGAAGCTGAAATCATCTGTAGATGTATTTCTGCCCATTCCATAAAGTGGTCTACCTCCTGTGACATTTGCTGGCTCTTGGTTCCACCCTGGGGGTTGATGTAGGCTACTGTCGTTGCATTGTCAACATCACGCGGACCGTTCGACCCTAGAATCTATGGCTGAATTGTAGACATGCCAATCTGACTGCCCGGACTTCCAGGCGATTGATGTTCCAGAGGGTCGCTCCAACATCCCTGCTAATAGTGAGCTCCCCAGCCCCGAAGACTCGCGCATCTGTCGAGGACCAGCCAAGTTCAGTGAAGACCTGGGCACACCCCTACTCAGATGAGCTTCCTGCAGCCACCACTGGAGCTGAGAGCATACACCCATCGGCAATAGAAGGCAAATAGAATAGTTTTGAGACTGTGGGTTCCAACGTGACAGCAGTGATGCTGAAGTGGTCGCATGGTTGCCCTTGCCAATGGCATCACTTCCAGGGTTGCCGCTCTCAAACCGAGAACTTGGAGATAGCTCCACACCGTCAGGCGTATCGTGCTCATCAACTGGCACACCTAGGACATCAACTTCCCTATCCACATGGTCGGAAGGAAGATCTTGCCCTGCTTGGTATCGAACCGGACTCCCAGTTATTTCAAGGACTGGAAAGACTTGAGACTGCTCTTGTGCAGGTTTACTACCAGGAGTTCATGAAGTAAGGAGGTCACCAGAAGACTCTCTTCTGCAGATCTGGCCCGGATCAACCAGTTGTCCAAGTATGGGTGCACCAGGATTCCTTGTTTTCTAAATGTTGCCACTATGACCACCATAATCTTGGAAAATGTTCTGGGGGCGGTGGCTTGGCTAAAGGGCAGTGCCCGGAATTGATAATGGCGACCCAGTACTGCAAAGTGTAGAAAACGGTGTTCTTGATGGACTGGAATATGTAGGAGATCTCTGGATAGGTCCAGGGAGGTTAAGAACTCTCTCGATTGTACGGCCATTATCACGGAGCCTAATGTTTCCATGCGGAATTGACTCACTAGTAGATGTCGGCTGACATTCTTGAGGTCCAGGAAGGGGTGAAAAGAACCTTCCTTCTTGGGTATGATGAAATGGATGGAATAACGCCCCATATTTTCCTGGCGTGCAGGTACTGGGAATTACAGCCCTCATCCTGAGGAGCCTTAAAAGAGTAGTCTCCACTGCATGCTTCTTGTGCTGGGAGTTGCAAGGTAACATGAATACATCCTGAGGGGTGCTGTGAAATTCCAGCTCATATCCTTCTTGTAAGACTTCCAGTACCCATTTGTCCAAAGTGATTTTGACCCATCGCTGGTAGAAAAGGGTCATTGGACCCCCTATCTCCTTGTTCCAAGGGTGGGTCAGCAAAATTTCATTGGGGGGATTTGGGACAAACCTGAACCCGAGCCTGCCTCTCTTAGCCTGTCAACTAGCAAAGGACTGAGACCTCCCAAAGGGCTAACACCTCTGAAATGTCAAGTTTCTGAACAGGCGAAAATGTTGGGAACCCCAGGATCGGCCCTCTCATAGACAAGCGACGCTGTAACTGCTTCCTCATCTTCTGGTAGCCGGGGGACTTGAGATTCGCCCCATTTACTGGCCAGCTTTTCTAATTCGCTTCCAAAAAGGAGTGATCCTTGAAAAGGCATCTTTGTAAAACTGGCCTTGGAGGATGCATGTGCTGACCAATTCCGTAGCCATAGCTGTCTTCTGGCCGCCACCACTGAGGCCACTCCTTTGGCTGAAGTATGGACTAGATCGAGCCCGCGTCCGCTAAAAAGGTGGCAGCGGGTTCCATAACCACTCTGGAATTCACCCCTCGAGTCATCTACCTCCTGAGAGAGGAGTAGGTACGAATGAGTTATCAGGGCACAACAAGAAGCAATTTGCAAGGTCATTGCTACTGCAAAGACTTATTTAAGGATGGACTCCATCCATCTATTATGTGCATCATTTAAGGCTGCTCCTCCCTCCACTGGGATAGTTGTTTGCTTAGAGACGGGCACAGACTAATGCATCCACTTTAGGGAAACGCAAACACTCTCTCATTGCCGAATCCAGTGGGTATAGAGCTTCTAACACTCGTCCCTCTTTAAAACTTGCTTCCGGGGCATCCCATTCCAGATCAACCACCACCTGGATGGCTTCCAGTACTAGAAAGTAGCAAGAGGCTTTCTGTAGGGAGATCAAAATAGGATTCTTTTTTGGTTCAGTCATAGAATCAGACCCAGGAACTCCCAGTGTCTTCAGAGTCTGGGAAACCAAGGCTGGCAATTTGTCTCTATGAAAAATCCGCAACATGGTTCGATATGGTTCCAACCCAGGAGGAATTTCTCCTTCTTCCAAGGGGTCCGGATCATCCTCTTCATCTGAACCATCTGGGTCCCTACCAGGGATGCCCTTGGTAAGGCAAGGCATGCCTCAAGGTCTGTCAATAGGACTGAGAGAGAGGACTGACAAAAGTTGGAATCCAAGTCAGACTGTGAAGTCCTAATATGACAAGCAGTGCAGAGAGAAAGGCGCTTATGTTTCTTAGCTGCCAGCGCCATTGGCGGTGATAACTGTGTTCTATCGGCACTCGCTTAAAATTTTTTATGCACACAGATTTCGAGCACCTAGGCGGGGCGCGATGAGGTGCATGCACAGCCTGTGCGCCTGGCTGTTCCTGGTTCTGCGCATATATATGCGCATGACATTATGTGCAGCGCGTGTGCATAGCCGACGCACTGCCTGTATCGATGTTCTATGGATGGCAATACAGCACGCACAAAAATGTGGGCACAAGATTGCTCCGCTGCAGCCGACCAAGCCTAAAGCGGGGCCCAGTCCACCAAGGCTGCTTAACCCGCTTGGAAGCCCACTTCCCCTTACCCCAACAGGATTGGGAATGATGTCGGAAAGCCATGCTGAGCAAGGAGATTGGAGGAAGTCTTACCGAAACCCCTCCAAATGTCTCTGTATCAGGAGGTAATTTTTTTTTTTTTTTTTAAACTTACCTGGGCTCAGCGATTACCAGCTGAGCACAGAGAGTCTCCGGCTGAGGGGGAAGAGGGCTTTGGTCATCACCGCTGCGCTCTGCTTCCTGCACCCACTGCCTTTCAGCTGCTTAAGCAGTAAAGACCACACCAGGAACAGGCTACCAGACCAAGGCACACCACTGAGGGATCTCGGAAATCACCTTAGGAATTCTCAACTGGGGGAGGGACCTTTAGTTATCACCATAGAGAGTGGGGCTCAACTTTCCTTCAATTTATAAAGTAGAATTTCTCCTTCCAAAAAATACAGCAATCCCATAGGGAAAGGTACATCCACATCTTGAGACAGAGAAATACTGGCGTGCTGAGGTCACTCTAGGGATATATGTAGGTTGATGTCAGCTTTGAAATCTGACAGTCTCCATCTGCTGGCAGGGGAGCATAACCCATTGGTCCTGAGTCCATCTGACTACACGCTAGGAAATGAACAAACAAAGATGATTAGACACAAAAAAGGACAGTTAAGATCTTTTGGCAAAAGTCCACAATATTGCAATATCTTTTTAATGGCCTAACATTATTATATAGCAGCATTTAAATTGTTAAATGCTGCATATTTACAGATCAAAGCATGCAACAGCAGCATGCCAGAATGTAAAATCAGCACCAAACCCCTAGCGTTATATGGAACTAAGGTTGCATATATGACATCAGCACTTGCCATTAAATAAAATGTTCCTCGCCAAATCAGAAGGAATAAAATTTCAAACAAAGCAGACAAATGAGAAAACATGCAACTCAACTGCATATTTCTATTGCCTCACATGCAACTATGTATTAGAGTGAGATAAAAGCATTACTAACTCTGAAACTAAGGCTACTCCCTATCTGGTATCTCCGCTCACCTGGAAACAATTACAACTGGAATATACTTGGTCTTGCAGCTATTTGAACTGCTTCCTGCTCTTAGATCACAAATCAGGCTTTTACAAAATGCTATTCAGACAGTGGGAGACACAGCTGACTAACAGCAAGTGTAAGGATTAAGCAAATTACCATTTTGCCCATTGCTTCATAGAAATCTGTGCCATGTTCATGGAAGGTCTTTTTGGTAGGAGATTCCTGAGAAATTCTTCTTTGGAGCACTGGTGAAAGAAAAAGTTTACCAAGAATCATTATTGGAGCAGGAAAAACACTATTTGCAGATTTTAGAGGTTTACCACCTCTGAAGTTAAGATATCCGGTTTCTGATTTGTTAGATTTACTCGGTGCCCTTGGTTTCCTGTGGCAGATAAGAAAATTGGTTCTTACCTGTTAATTTTTGTTCCTGTAGCACCATGGATCAGTCCAAACTGTGGGTTATGCCTCCCTTCCAGCAGATGGAGACAGAAAAACTTGAAGGACGCCCTTACTTAACCTAGTGTGCCCACTGTATCCCTTCAGTCTTAAGAATATCAAAGCAGAAAGTAAAATATTAACCATAACAACAAATCAAGCAGTAACTGTATTAAAGTCAACTTTGTGAATAAGTAACCTGTAGGTTTCTTCCTCTTCTGTAGCTATCTGCAATAAACAGGAATATGAGCGCGGACTCGTCAAAATAAACCCTCTCATGGGAGGGCATCTGGACTGATCCGTGGTACTACAGGAATGAAAATTAATAGGTAAAAACCAATTTTCTTTTCCCTGTATATACCTGGATCAGTCCAGACTGTGGAATGTACCAAAGTGTCCCTAAACAGGGTGGGATGATGAGAGTCCCATGCGAAGAACCCCACTGCCAAAATTACCGACATCTGGGGTTTGAACATCCAAAAGGTAGTGACAAGCAAATGTATGGAGCGTCTTCCAGGTAGCCAGTCTACATATTTCTTGGGGGCGATACCAGCTGGCATTCAGTCCACGAAGCCGCCTGTGAATGAATAGAATGAGCCTTCAGTCCCTCAGGGATAGGTCTACCTTTGCAAATGTAAGTGGAAACAATAGCCTCTTTCAACCATCGGGCAATCATTGATTTAGAAGCTGACCCCTCTTAGGTCCAACTCCACAAAACAAAAAGATGATCTAAATATCTGAAAGGATTAGTGATTTTCAAATAACATAAAAGAGCTCACCGAACATCCAGACGCCTTACCTCTCTCGCATGCGGCTCATCCGCGGACAAATTGGGAAAGGCTGGCAGTTCTACTGACTGACTTAAATGGAAACTTAAAACCACCTTTGGTAAAAACAAAGGAACTGTGCGAAGACACACTCCGAACTCAGATTCTCAAGAAGGGCTCTCTACAAGACAGAGCTTGCAGCTCAGAGATCCTATGAGTGGAGCATACTGCGACCAAGAACACAGTCTTTAAAATGAGATCCTTTAAAGTTGCCTAAGAAGTTCAAAAAGGGGGATCACACAAGACTCGAAGTACCAAATTAAGATTCCAGGAGGGACAAACCGGGCGGACGGGCAGATTCAAATGTCGTACCCCTCTGAGGAATCTAACCACATCCGAATGAGACGCCAAGGAGCTACCTAACAGGGAACCCAAGGCTGCCACCTGTACCCAGAGGGAATTAAAAGACAAGCCCTTTGCTAAATCATCCTGCAAAAATGCTAAAATATGAGCCACCGAAGACTGCTTGGGACGAATGCCATGGCCACGACACCACGTCTCAAAAACTTGTCAGACCCTGGCATAAGATAGTGAAGTAGAGGTTTTTCGAGCTCACAATAGGGTAGAAATCACTCCTCTCAAAAGCCAAGCCGCTAGATAAAAGCGATCTGCCTGGTCGAAAAATATAGGGCCCTGACGAAGCAGATTGGGAAGGTGTCTGAGCCTCAGGGGCCCGTCCACTGCAAGATTGATTAGATCCGCAAACCATGGACATCAGGGCCACTCTGGAGCCACTAGGATTACGGCTCCTGGGTGAACTTCTACCCTGCGAAGAACTTTCCCCACCAAAGGCCAAGGTGGAAACACATACAGGAGAACTGAGGACGGCCATGGGAGAACCAACTCGTCGACCCCTTCTGCTCCGTGATCTCTTCTGTGGCTGAAGAAATGAGGAGCCTGGCATTGTCTCTCGTCGCCATCAAGTCCATATGGGGAGTGCCCCACCTTTGCACGATGAGGTCCATTGTTAGGTCCGACAGTTCCCACTCCCCTGGATCTATCCCGTCTCTGACTGAGAAAATCCATCTGAATGTTGTCTGAGCTGGCGATGTGAGACGCCACCAGCAGAGCCAGATGCTTTTCTCCCCAAACCATGAGCTGCTCCGCCTCTTTGGCCACTGCTTGACTTTTGGTTCCGCCTTGGCGGTTGAAGTAGGTTACTGTCGTCACATTGTCTGAGAGGACTCTGACTGCCCGATTGTGTAACAATGGGAGGAAGTGCTGCAACGCTAACCGAACCGCCCTGGTTTCCATGCGATTGATCGTCCAATTGGATTCTTCTGTGGTCCAGGTGCCCTGAACTGAGAGGGATTGATAGACCGCTCCCCACCCGGAGAGGCTGGCATCTGTGGTCACCACGATCCAATCTGGGTTCTCGAGGTCTACTCCGCGAGTCAGGTTGTGGGGGCAAAGCCACCATCCAAGACTGGGCCTGGCATGATCGGTGAGAGGCAGAGGGAACCGGAAATTCTCCGATTTGGGATCCCAACGGGACAGCAATGCTCGTTGTCACGGACTCATATGAGCAAAAGCCCAGGGAACTAACTCCAGAGTGGACGCCATGGAGCCAAGGACCTGAAGATAGTCCCAGGCTTTGGGGAGAGGCAGTGCTAACAAGCGACAAACCTGTTTCTGTAGCTTGGACATTCGGTCCTGTGGAAGAAATACTTTCCCCAGCCTGGTATTGAACCGGGCCCCTAGGAAGTCCATCGTCTGTGAGGGTACGAGGTTGCTTTTGGCTTGATTGATAACCCATCCCAGCGAGTCCAGAAGAGTGACCACTGTGCTGACTGCTTGAGTGCAGAGGATTCTTGACTTTGCTCGAATGAGCCAGTCATCCAAGTAGGGATGAATGAGAAGCCCCTGCTTCCTTAGGGCCACCACTACCACCACCATTACTTTGGTGAACGTGTGAGGAGCCGTAGCCAGACCGAACGGCAGTGTGCAGAATTGGAAATGTCTACCTAGAATCATGAATCGAAGAAATTTCTGATGATCTTCGTGGATGGGTATATGTAAATATGCTTCCATCAGATCTAGGGATGCCATAAACTCACCCTTGCGAACCGCAGCAATTATGAACATAAGGTTTCCATCCGGAAGTGTGATACCTTGAGGACTTTGTTCACCTTCTTCAGGCCCAGAATAGGCCGGAAGGAGCCCTCCTTTTTGGGGACCACAAAGTAAATTGAATAGCGTCCCAACTTCCGATCCTCGTGGGGCACGTCCTTTATCGCTCCGAGAGCAAGGAGACGGCCGAGAGTTTGCTGAACAATCTGAGCCTTGGTCCATGAACTGCAGGGGGAAACCAGAAAGAAGTCTTGGAGCGGCCGAGCAAATTCCAAAGCGTAACAGTGTTCGATAATGCTTAGGATCCTCTGATCGGAGGTTATTATGACCCATGCCTCGTGAAACCGGGCTAAAGCCCCCCTACCCGAGGAACCAAGCAAAGGCTCGTCCGCAGCATATAACTACTGCAGACTACCGCTCAGATTCCCAAAGCTGACACTTCGAAGATTCGTTTGAGAAGCACCTCCAGCTTTCTATCCTGCAAATCCTTGAGGGCTGCTGCCCCTGCGATGGGAATAGTTGTTCGATTTGTTACAGCAGACACGGACGCGTCCACCTTAGGGGACTTCAACAGGTCCCGAGAATCGTCTAACAGGGGATAAAGCTTATCCATAGCTCTTCCCACTCGTAACCCGGCATCTGGTACGTCCCACTCCCGAGTCATTAGATGTTGGAGCATGGGATGAAAAAGAAAACCCTTAGCCAGGGCTCGCAAGCCCGCTAAAACCGTATCCACGGAGTCCTGTGGAAGAGTATCCTGGGAGATATCCACCCTGAGTTCGGATAACACAAAGGGAATTAGTGGCTCTAGCTCCTCCCTGTGAAATAGACGGACTACTTTAGGGTCGTCACCATCCAAGGGGGACTGCTTCACCAGGTGTTATGGTTTTGAGGTGTTGGGAGTGGATTCTTGAGTACTGCGGTGATGGCCACTCCCATGGGGAGGAGCCCTGTGAGGAACCGCAGTACTAGCTAGACTCTATACACACAGACAAAGAGAATTCGTGTTTATTATACAGCTTGGTGGTACTGCCCAGGGGCGGAAGCAGTGAGGTAACCCAGTAGAAGTAGTCCAGGGGTCCTTAGCAGAGGAGACCAGTCCCACGCTCAGGTAGTTGGGTAGGCTGCGCAAGGTAGTAGAGAAGTCCCGGATGCAGACTTGCAGCGCAGAAGCTGGAGGTGAGAGACTGACAAGGTTAGTTACACACTGAAGTAGATAGCTGTATTGATGAAATCCTGGCAGGCAGAAGTGAAGCAGTTGCAGGCACCAGTGTAGGGAGCGCAGGCCCTCGAGGAGCGAGGGCCTGGTTTCCCAGTTAGTTACCTGAAAGAGAGAAGATAGGCCCCCGAGGAACAGGTACCCAGGTTAGCAATGAATTACCCCAAAGGGCAGAGAAAGAGCTTCCAGCGGCTGCTGGAAAGCGGCAGAGCAGCTTAGACCGGAGCGATTCCAATCCTCTCTTGATCCTTGCTAACTCAGTTTGTTAGCAAACGAAGGGCAGGCTAAATACCCGGATGTCATGACGTCACTCGGAGGGGACGCCCCCAAGGTTCCAGCCATGATGTGAATAAAGATGTGGGTGGCATGCACGCACACTAGGAGGCCCTCAGGAGAAACATGGTGAACACAGTCGCCGTTGCCGTTCCGGGGACGCCGGAGAGAGCGGCATGAAGACGCGGCAGCAGCCATCTTCCCAAGGCTTGAGGAGAGAGATGGAAGAAAGGTGAAGCACAGAGGTCGAAGCCGTCTGAGCCCGACAGATGCAACACCAGGTCGTCCTCTGCCCCTGCAGTGGGCAAGTGAGTAGCCAGAGCGTCCGCAGTCCCGCTGTCCGTGCCAGTAGTAGGAGCCGAGGCGCCTGACACGGACGAACCCCGCAATTTGGCGACCCGCAGAGACGCTGGGGCCTCTATACATTTAGCAATCTTCGCGGGGGGCTGAGCCAGAGGATTAGGACGCGGAGTACCGCCAAGCTGAGTAGCCAGAAAGGCTTTGTGCATAAGAAGCACAAAGTCCAAGGAAAAATCTGTGGACCCAGCTCCCTCCTACTTCAGGGGATCGGGGCCATCCTGTAACACATCCTGGTCCTGATCAAACATATCTCCCAGGGCTTGCATGTACTGGGGAAAGATCAGGAGGGAGCTCCCCTTCCCCCATAGCCCTTGCTTCAGTGTCGGCAAAAGTTTTCAAAATGACCGCCATTCCCGCACTGAGGGGGAAAGGATTGGCTCGGACCTGCCAAGGTGCTTGCCTCTTTACTGCACCTCAGGGCTTAGTAAAGCTGCTGGTAGCCTGAAAGGAGCTACCTTTCCCCCCCCCCCACCGAAATACATTGCAGGCAAAGGCCTGCGCGGGAGAGTCTGGAAACAGACTCCCCGCAGGCTATGCAAGACGATGGCCGCGGCATGGTTTCAGTGCGGGGCGGGGGGGGGGAACACGACCGAGGCAGGGAGCCCGAACAGCTCTGCAGAAGCCCAGAAAGCCCCCGAAGTAAAACGCAGCGCAGCCGCAAAGAAAAGAAACCGGCAGGCTGCTTCAGTGTTTTGGTTTTTTTTAAACACAAGTCGATCGGGGCGCCAGGAAGGAGAATGACCGGACCACCGGTTTCTCCTTCAGCATCTTACCTGCGGGGAGCCCCGTGGGGTAACCAACCCCGGCTCCCAAACCTACTACCAGGAAGGATGGCTCAAAGAACCTAACTACCCCCCTGGGAGGATCTGCTGAAATTGTGATTTTTTTTTTTTAAGCTTGATTCATTGTAGGAGCCTGAGCAAAAATAAAGGTATACTCCCCTTTAAAAAAAAAAAAAAAAAAAAAAAGATTACGCCTCAACCCTAAATCAGGGTTTCAGGGTAAGACTGCAGGTTTGCACCACCTCCATCTGCTGGAGACAGAGAAAGACTGAAGGGATACAGTGGGCACACCAGGTTAACTAAGGGCGCTTTTCAAGTTTTTCTGTCTCCATCTGCTGGAAGGGAGGCATAACCTACAGCCTGGACTGATCCGGGTACGAACAGGGAATTAAGATTAGCAGTAAAGTTAGCAAATTCAGTGGCAGATTTTCCAAAATTCCAGTGAATTACAAAAAACTTGCATAATTTTGCATATTAAAATATATTTTTATAAAGTAAGGAAAAAAGCAATTTTCTAACATTTGTGTGTCTAGTTTTATTTTTATTTATTAAAGGAAAAGGGATCTTAATTATTGGTGTTGAGGAAGGAGGGGAAGAGATCTAGGGAAGGGGAGGGGAGGGGGATCTCAGGCAGGAGGGTGAGGAATAAGGGATGGAGGAGGAAGGGGGAATCTGGAAGGAGAGCAAATTTGGGAGGGGGTGGAAAGAATTAAGAGGGGGAAGGAATGATTCATTCATATGCCTCCCTACCCCAACTTAGACCCCTCTCTCACTCACACTCTCTTCAATTCCTTCATTCACATCTTACAAGTCCTAGGATCCCTTTACTCTTGCCCCCTCCTGATTCCCTCATTCACACTTCACAGTGCTTTTGATCCTCTCAGTCTCCAGCATTCCCTCCAATCCCCTCACTCCCTTCCCCTCTTGCCCCTATGCATCTCTCATTCTCCCTGCAATTCCTCTGATCTCCACTCTCCCCCCTTCCCATATCTCTCATGCTACCCACCCCACCAACACCCCCAATCCCTTCCCTTGCCCTTCCATCAGTAGAAGCACAACAGTAATGCCTCAAGCTATGTTGTCCTCTTCTGCCAGGGGGCCCGTGTTGCGCTTTGAATTACACAGGGAACTATAGTGCAGTTGGTTAAAAAAGTGTGATACACAGGGCCCAGCAGAAAAAGGAGATGACTTCTTTGGCACCGCATTGCTGCAGACAAATTGGGATCACGTTGGGGAAGACATACAGGGCTGCTGCCATCGCCACTACTCCTGCTACTGCTCTGGCCATGGTCTTCACAGCGATTCTGCAGGATGGCCTGGATTTTGCAGCCTTTCCCATAGCTATGGAATCACATATGACCAGGGGGCCCTAATTTTAACATTGTGTATGTATACATATTTGCTCAAACACACACACACACTTGTTCGATACTATAAATTATTTCTAACTAGGTACAGTACCTTCAAAGGAACCATAAGCAACCAACTGAAAAATTAATCAAAAGTGCAAAAATCATAGAGTTACTGTATCTTTCATACCTGGCTCCGGGTTCCACTGCTCTTCAGGGACAAATTCATTTGCTTTAGTTGATGGTGACATTTGTGGTGGTGCAGATCCTGAGTATGTGTTTGTCTGTTCAGTGCCATATGGAACAGCAAAGCCAGGGGTAGGCACTGGGGTTGTAAAGCTGAGCCCTGGCAGAAACGTAGGTGGTGGTGCCATGGGATATGAAGCAGCACTGTTAACGCTGTCTTGCAAACCAGAATAAGGCCCTCCAAGGATAGTCTGAGAATCTGAAGCAGGATAAAACATTCAAAAGCTCAGAATGTCTTGCAACATAAACCCCCAACTTAATCATTATTGTATTTATCCTATATTAGCTTAAAATATTAGTTATTTCTAACCTGGAAGTGCCAGCTGTATGCCCTGAATTGGTTGTACTGTATTTGGAATCAATGTTGCCATCAATGGATTATCCATTCCAAGGTTTAATTCCTGAGCGACTCCTGTGCCATCTGACTGACTGATGTGGTCCAGTTCAGAGCTGGGTGTGCTGCAGGCATATTGCTGAGGGGTGGCTCTGTCTGAACTGTACACAATAGCACCTTGCTATAGAGGCAAAAACATTAACTTATCAACTAGATCATGCCTGTCTTAACAGAAGCCTCAACAGGAGACAACTTGTAACAATGATAGTAATTAAGTTACAGTTCCTTTACTAAGACTAGAAACAGATGTGCAGATTATATCTGTTATGGACACAGAATCTTAATTACATTCAAGAGGACTTTCTCTCCCCCTTTTCTTTGGCTTCTGGTTTCTTTCCTGGACTTTCCTCCCTGTCACTACCTGCTAAGTGCTGTGGTAAAGACAGAAAGTTAAAAGATTCTAATCCTGCCATGACAGACTTGTGTTAACCTGGCATTATTTTAGTGAGGAAAGGGGTGCAAAAAGATTACATGGACACAGGAAAATTGGTTCTTACCTAATTTTCATTCCTGGAATACCACAGATCAGTCCAGACAAGTGGGCTTATGTATCCCTACAAGCAGATGGAGGCAGAGAACAAAAACTTTGAGGCACTGCTAGATAACAGAGTGCACCACCTGCAGTCCCCTCAGTACTGACCTGTACCCAAGCCAAAAAGTGTAACGCCTAACCACCAGGATCTCTTCCTCTAAAGAGCTGGGGAACAAGTTGGAACTCCCAACCAAACTGACCCCTGAACTATGGCCAAGAAAGAAAAAAATTTTCCAACTGTGAGAACTATATACAATTACCTTCTTCAGAACAAAATTAAACTCTGCATCACCAGCAGAATGGTTTATTGTTTTTATATACCGTCACATCGGCCTGGCCTTCACAACGGTTCACATTGCGTAATCTGGAATATCTTTTCTAAAATCTTGTCTAAAGATCTTCAGGCAGTTCGTACCCAACTTCCAGTGGGTGTGTCTCTGATCCAGTACGTGGATGACTTGTTGATTTCAGCATCTACTCGTTCTGCATGCATGAAAGCAACTGAAATGCTTTTGCACACATTAGTACAGGCAGGATATAAAGTGAATTCTGACAAAGCACAAAACTGTCAGTTACAAGTTTCATTTCTAGGATTGAATCTAGGTATAGAGGGTAAGAGCATTGGTTGTGCACTGCATGAACAAGTGTCAGAATTGGCAATTCCTCAAACAGTGAAACAGTTAAGAGGTTTGTTAGGTCTGTTGAATTTCTGTAGATTGTGGATTCCAGCTTTTAGTACCAAAAGCAAGTCACTGAGACGACATCACAAGCCTGCCATAAACAGTAACATTGAAAGAAATACCAACATTTATCAAGTATAGTTGCATCTAAAATCTGTTAAAAGTACATAAAATATATTTTAGATGCTAACGATAAAAGTTTTTAAATATTAATAATCTAGGAAGCCAGAAATCATAATTAATGCATATTAAAATGAAAAAATATCTTGTGACTGATAAAATAATAAAATTGATAAACAAAACAATAAAACAATAACCATTTTAAGACAAACTAAATTAAAATAAATATCACTAAAAGAAGTTAAGAGACAGAATCGTGTTGTACTAATGTGTTTTGCTATTCATTTTGAAAAGCCAAGTTTTCAATTCGGTTTTTAATTAATTTTTTCTTATCTGTTTGTAACCGTAAATGCGTGGTAAAAGCATTCCATAGTTTAGATCCCGCTATTGATACTGCCCGTTCCCTTATTTGTCTCAACCGGGCAGATTTGATGGTCGGTATTATCAAAAGGCCTTTATTGGCCGATCTTAAGTCTCTTTGCGGAGCATGTATTCTTATTGCCGTGTTCAGCCAATTCTGTCTTGTCTCCATATATTATATTGTGGAGAATGCATGCGGTTTTGTACTGTATTCTATAGTTTAATGGCAGCCAATGCAGTTGCTTCAAAATAGGAGTTATATGATCTGCTTTCCTACTGCCAGTCAAAACTCGAGCCGCCGCATTCTGTAATATCTGGAAAGATCTTAACGTTGATTGCAGTAGACCAAGTAAAAGAGCATTACAATAATCCATATCAGCGAATAATAAAGCTTGTAAAACAGATCTAAACTCTTGAAAGTCTAGTAGAGGTTTAAGTCTTCTAAGTGTTAAGAGTTTGAAATATCCGTCTTTTAACTTTGTAGCGATGTGTTTTTTCATATTCAGTTCGGTATCAATAATTACACCCAAGTCTCTGGTAAATGAGGGTATTTTAAATTTATTCTCAAATATGAAAGGCGGGATATCTTTATTGCTGTGTTTTCTTTCAAGCAGTATTATTTCAGTTTTTTCCATGTTTAATATCAGCTTCATATGTTGGAGCAGTTTTATAATTGTCAAATAGATTGTAATTATTTTGTATGTTTGTTCAATAGTGTCTTCTATAGGTACCAAAAACTGGATGTCTGCATATAAATACAATTTTAATCCTAGTCCAGCTAATACATGGCAAATTGGTAGTAAGTATATATTAAAAAGAGTTGCCGAAAGTGTAGACCCCTGTGGTACACCTGTGTCTAAAGGAATTTTTTTGGATATTGAATTGTTTAGGCTCACTTGAAACGAACTGTTTTTAAGAAAGAAGGAGAACCATTTAAATGGTATGCCAGTTATTCCAATTTCTGTTTGACGATTTAAAAGTATGTTATGATCTACCATGTCAAACGCGGCTGTTAAATCTAAAAGAATTAAAAAGTGACTGTCCAGTATCAAAACCTCTTAAAACTGTGTCGGTTAGTGCAATTAAAAGGGTTTCAGTATTAAAATTTTTCCTAAAACCAAATTGATTAGAAAATAAAATGTTAGATTCTAAAAACGTGTCTAGTTGGATTTGAACAGTTTTCTCTAAAAGTTTCGCAATAAAAGGTAAGTTAGAAATTGGTCTAAAACTGTTAGGTTGTTGGATATCCAATTTTGGTTTTTTTAAAATCGGTTTAATTTTAGCATTTTTTAGGACATAGGGGACTATACCGTTTGATAAGCCTAGAATCAGATCCATCCCCTTTAATCGAATTCATAGCTAAACACACTAACACAGACTCCCCTGCTATAATAATGGGAGATTTTAACCTCCACGTGGACAAATCACCTCAATCCTCCAGTTGTGAAACATTTCTCAATACACTTAAATATATGGGCTTCACTCAAATCATCAAGGACCCAACACATAAAGCGGGTCACACCCTCGACTTAATCTTCATTAACGAAAACCTTACCCCCGCATCCTCCACTATCCACTCATCAGTACCCTGGTCAGACCACAAGATGATCTCTACTACTCTCAAGTACATCCTACCCTCCCCTCAAACCTACTCAAAGACCCACGATACAATACAGGAAACTATGCAACCCCGACACCATCAACACTCACCTATCCTCAGCATTAAACAATCGACCTCTCTGACGCAGAATCAGCCACAGCTTCTTGGATGAAAATAACAAAGAACATTGCAGACCTCACTTGCCCTTTAATCACAAAAAGATCCATGCCCAACCAGAACAGAAAACCTTGGTACACCCCACAACTGAAAACCCTCAAACAAGAACTCAGAAGGAAAGAACTTGTATGGCAAAAAAACCCATCACAAACCAATCAGGAGACATACAAGTCTCTCATGCACCGCTACTGGACAACCATTTTACAAACCAAAAAGGATTTCTACTTCCAGAAAATTCACCATTTCATCTTCGATCCCAAAGCCCTTTTCTCGCTAGTCTCGTCGCTCACTAAACCCTCCCCCCCATCCTTCCCAGACGATCAAGCCGCCAAAAAAGCTGCTGAGCTTGCAACTTAAGAAAAAAATCACAGACCTCATAACACCTCTAAATGCCAATATGGGCTCCTATCAGCCCCCCCCATACTCAGTACATCTCCAACAGAACACAACTTGGGAAAAATTTGAGCTGATTTCCTCGTTAGAGATCGAAACTGTCCTAAAAAAAACTTAAACCAGCTTCACACCCTACAGATGCGATCCCATCCAATCTACTCATTGCCATTCCTAAAACAGTCGCCAAACCTATCGCAGACATTATCAACTGCTCACTAATTCAAGGCTCAGTTCCAGATCCTCTGAAACTCGCAATCCTCAAACCTCTCCTAAAAAAAAAAACGAACCTTTCTCCAGATGACCCAGCCAACTATCGACCTATAGCAAATCTCCCCTTTATATCTAAAATCCTAGAAAAAATAGTAAACAAGCAACTGATGGAGTACCTGGAAGACAAAATTCTAGCACCATCTCAATTCGGCTTTCGCAAAGAACGGAGTACGGAAACTCTTCTAATCTCTTTATCTGACACTATACTCCTGAACCTAGATAAAAAACAATCCTGCCTACTCATACTCCTCGATCTATCTGCCACATTCGACACGGTGAAACACTCCCTTCTCCTGGAACGTCTATCAGACATCGGAATCAAAGACACCGCTCTAAATTGGTTCAAATCATTTCTACATAACAGATTTTACAAAGTTAAAATTAACAACAATGAATCACACTCCGTCGACTCCTCTATGGGAGTACCTCAGGGCTCCTCATTATCACAAACTCTTTTCAACATATACATCCTACCACTATGCCAGCTCCTTTTCAAATTAAATCTTAAACATTTCATTTACGCAGACGACGTACAGATTTTGATACCGATTAAAGAATCCCTACAAAAAACCCTAGAATTCTGGAACACCTGCCTTTTATCCATCAACAACTTGCTTTCAAGCCTTAACCTAATCCTCAATTCCAACAAAACAGAAATACTCCTTATCTCTCAAGACGGGAACTACGCGAGGCCAAACTCGAACCAAATAAATCACCCACCCTTTTCTGCTCAGATGAGAAACCTCGGAGTCATCATGGGCGATCAATTAAACCTAAAGAAATTCGTCAATAACACTGCTAAGGAGGGTTTCTTTAAATTGCAAGTCCTTAAACGTCTCAGACCACTCACACTTCCAGGATTACCGATCAATCCTCCAAGCAATAGTTTTCTCTAAAATCGACTATTGCAATTCTCTGCTAATCGGCATCCCAGCTAACACCCTTAAACCCCTTCAAATGCTGCAAAACGCCGCAGCCAGGATACTGACCAAGACCAGCCAGAGAGACCATATCACCCCCATCTTAAGAAATCTTCATTGGCTCCCAATAAAGTACAGAATCTTATACAAAGCTCTAACAATCGTTCACAAAACCATCCACAAACACATCCCGCTGGAACTCAACATACCACTTCAACCACATCTTCCAACCAGACCAACGAGAACAGCATACAAAAATACTCTTTTAACAGCACACATCAAAACCTCTCTAAGCAAACGTGCCATGTCCGCAGCAGGTCCATCACAATGGAACTCACTTCCACCAGCACTCCGGGCAGAACCATGCCCAATCAACTTCAAAAAGAGACTAAAAACCTGGCTATTCGAACAAGCATTCCAGTCATGATAATTATATACCTCTACACCACCACCCGGCCCAAAAGCCTAAATAAAAACTCTCATACCATTCTTATATTAGAACACAGACGCCTATTAAGATAAATGTGCTTTCTTCCCTCTCTAGTATGTTCCAAGTTTTTGCTCCCCACTTACTCTGACCCAATCTTACTCGGACCCAAACTTCATACCCTGTATTATGTATTTAGCATTATCACAGTTCCATGCAACTAGCATTACATTTAATTAGCATTTAGCATTCTATGTTATCAGCATTTTATGTTCTATGTAATTAGCATGCTCTCATGCTTGTTTTCAGTTTCAATGTAAACAGAGACGATATGCAGTATCTTGTATGAATCCCGGTATATAAAAATGTTAAATAAATAAAGAGGAATTAATTATGGCAGTAATAGGGGGAACAATTAAATCAGATATGGTTTTTAAGGGTAACAACATCAAGAGAATGTCTTGCCGGATTTAATTTTTTAATCATGGATTCTATTTCTAGGGATGATACAACTTCAAAGTTATTCTAATTTATGTCAGGTTTAGTGAGCATTTTAATTTCTTGTTTTGAATATACTGTAATATTTGCATTTAATGTATCTATTTTATTTTTAAAGAACATAGCCATTTCATTGCATCTATCACCTGATAATGGGTACTGTTTTTCATATTGAGTGTTAAATTTTTAACAATTGAAAATAATGTTCTAGGATTATGGTAAGATTTTTCTAAATCTACTTTGTTTTTGTGGTAGAGTAGGTCTTTCAAAAAATAATCATAATCAGAATGGGACGGGAGTCTATACTGATCTGTGGTATTCCAGGAATGAAAATTAGCAGGTAAGAACCAATTTTCTTTTCCTGTTCATACCCAGATCAGTCCAGACAATTGGGATGTACCCAAGCCCCTTTACACTGGGTGGGATCCCAAAAGACCTGAATGTAGCACACTTTCCCTAAAGATGCCCTCCTCTGGGGCCCTAACATCCAAACAATAATGTTTACTGAAAGTGTGCAAACAGGACCACATTGCTGCCTGACAAATCTTCTGCGGCGACAGCAACTGACACCACCCAGGAGGCCATCTGAGCCCTAGTGGAATGCGCCCACAAACCCTCAGGGATCGGCCGGCCTTTACAAATATAGGCTGAAACAAATTGCCTCCTTCAACCAACAGGAAATCATATTCTTAGTCACCTTACCACCCTTTCTTGGCCCACTGTATAACACAAAAAGGTGGTCCGAGGTCCGAAATTCATTAGTCACCTTGAGATACCTTAGGAGAACCCGAAGCACATCCAAAAGATGAAGCTCCCTTGCATTGGGAGAATCGGACGTCAAACGCGAAAACCCCAGCAACTCCATGCATACAAAACGAGGTTTTCAGTATTAGTTTGGTTACGCTGTGGATTCTTTGCCATTTCAGTTGCAGGATAGGACATTGGCACAACTACGAGGTAGAATGTGTGGATTCTCTCTAAAATATTGGCGACACTTTTTCTTCTGAAGCTGGTTGAATAGTGTTTACATCCCCCGAAGGACTATCAGTTTGAAACATGTACATGTCGGGACATTCAGAGCGAATTATCTTCAACAGAAGGGAAGTAATAACTATGCTTTGAGATACTAACAGCATAAGTAAATTTTACCACGTTCAATGGCGATTTATATAAGACTTGTTAGCCAGTCCGAATCGCACGTTTCCCACTGAACTTAAAAGTTGGCAATCATTATTCAATCTTTAAGATTTAAAAATTTAAAGATTTTAAAAGCAGATAATTTGTTATAAGGACTTTCACACAATTGAATATATTGCAAAAAATCATGAAAATGAAGGTGGTTGGAAGTTAATGATTACACTAATAAAGAGAGGTGCGAGGATACCTTTGTAAATATATGAAACTTTCAACCTACCCCCCCCAAAACTTTTTTTGTGAAAGGAAAGAAAAAAATTGTCATACAAATTCTTTATTATTATCACAGTGTGTGGTATCAAAGAAGCAGTTTTTAAACACATAGGGGTTTGAGAAATTTATTTTGATAAAATTATTACAGTGATTGGACAGTGTTGTCCCCCTTCTTTTGATTTATTATAAATATACATCACAGATTTTGTGGTAGATTATAAAATGAAAGGGTGACACCACCTTGGGCAAAAAAGGAAGGAACCACCTGCAACGAGATCCCATCATCGGAAACCTGCAAAAAGGACTCCCTGCACGATAAGGCTTGGAGCTCAGAAATCCGTCTAGCCGAGCAAATCACCAGTAGAAATCCTGCCTTCAGTGTAAGATCTTTAAAAGAAGCCCTGTGAAAAGGCTCAAAAGGAGGGTCACACAAAACACGCAGAACCAGATTCCAGGATGGACAAAGTCTTCGAACTGGAGGGTGCAAATGCTTTGCTCCTTTCAAAAAACGAACTACATCCAGATGCAAAGCTAAAGGTCTTCCCTGAAGCCATCTTCTAAAACAGCCAAAAGGCTGCCTCCTGGACTCAGAGAATTATAGGCTAAACCTTTCGACAGCCCCTCAAAAAGGCCAAGACCACATTTGCCTGCAAGGGATCAGTGTCATGTCCCGCACACCAGGTCTCAAATACTCTCCAAACTCTGATTATACGCCAAAGAGGTGGAGGATCTCTTAGCCTGAAGCACAGTAGTAATCACTGGCTCTGAATACCTCTTTAGGCGGAAATGTCACCTTTCAAAAGCCATGCCACTAGACAGAAGTGATCCGCCTGTTCCGACAAGATGGGGCCCTGACGCAGCAGACCCTTCAAATGATTTAAGCGAATGGGCCATCCACTGCCAGCTGCACCAGATCCGCAAACCACGGATGTTGCAGCCATTCCAGCACTACCAGGGTCACTCGTCCCTGATGTTGCTCGATACAACATAGTTCCTGACCTACAAGCAGCCACGGAGGAAAGACATACAGCAGTAGCCTCTCTGGCCAGGGCTGAACTAGGGCATCTATCTCTATGGAGCCGAATTCCCTCCGGTGGCTGAAAAACTTGGTTGCCTTGGCATTCTTCCTTGTTGCCATGAGATCGAATTGGGGTTTGCCCCATCTACGCCGAAGGAGCGCAAAGGCCTCCGCCGACAACTTCCATTCCCCCCTATGTAAGACGCTGCTAGATAAAGCTCTGCCTAGGTGAAGAGCTCTTGAACCTCCTGAGCCAATAAACAACTCTTCGTTCTGCCCTGCTGATCGATATAGGCCACCATGGTTGCAGTGTCCGAGAACACACAAACTGCCCAGCCCTGAATCCGAGGGA
This sequence comes from Rhinatrema bivittatum, assembly GCF_901001135.1. Taxonomy (NCBI): domain Eukaryota; kingdom Metazoa; phylum Chordata; class Amphibia; order Gymnophiona; family Rhinatrematidae; genus Rhinatrema; species Rhinatrema bivittatum. Next base: position 95,684,919 of record NC_042622.1, on the reverse strand, counting down.
GAAAGAACAATGCTCTCGTCTCTAGATTGCTGATGGATCAGGACGCTTCTACCTGGGACCACTGCCCTTGGGCTGCCGATCCTTGAAACACCGCTCCCCAACCACTGAGACTGGCATCCGTGGTCACCACCACCAAGTCCGGAACCTCCAGATCCATTCCCTTTTCCAAACTGGACCGTGACAGCCACCACAAGAGACTGGATCTGGCCTCTTCCTGGAGCGGCAGCAGCACTCAAAACTCCTCAGACATCAGATTCCAATGGGATAGGAGAGCTTTCAGGAAGGGACACATGCACAAAAGCCCATGGCACCAGATCTAGCGTAGAAGCCATGGACTTTTGTACCTGAAAATAATCCCAGACCTTGGGAACTGGCAAGTCCCTCAGACGAACCACTTGTGACTGCAGCTTGAGAATCCTCTCCAGGGTGAAGAACACCTTTGCCCACCAGGGTGCTGAATCCCGCACCCAGGTAATCCAAGGACTGAGATGGAAACAGCTGACTGACCCGTTTATCACCCAGCCCAGGGATTCCAGGCGCTCCGTCACTTACCAAATGGAGGCGATACACTCCGCTTCTGACTGCCCGAATGAGCCAATTGTTGAGATAAGGATGAACCAGTATCCCCTCTCTTGTGAGGGCCGCCATCACTACTGACACCACCTTTATGAATGCTCTTGGCGCCATTACCAATCCAAAAGGCAGGGCTCAAAACTGAAAATGTTCTCCTAGCACAGTGAATCGCAGAAATATGATGATCCGTCCTGATGGGAATATGGAGATAAGCCTCCATCAGATCGAGAGAGGCCAGGATCTCCCCTTTGCACACCGCCACAATCACTGTTTGCAATGTTTCCATTAGAAAATGTGGAACCCGCAATTTCGCACTGACCCTCTGCAGATCCAGAATGGGCTGAAACGAGCCCTCCTGTCTGGGAACCATGAAGTACATGGAATACCTTCCCTGACCATGTTTCTCGAGCGGTACCAGGAGGATGGCTTCCAATACTGCAGGCGTAGCTTACTTGGCGGGCGAAGCGCAACGGGACACTACGAAGGCCTCCTTGTGGGGTCAAGAAATTCTAACTTGTAGCCATCTCAAATTACTTCCAGCACCCACTGGTCTGAGGTAATTCTGGTCCACTCCTCCCTCTAACAGCCAGGAGGTAGTAGTGGACCAGCCCACTTTCATTGGATGGGCTTGGCACTTCCTGACCCCTGTCCGGAACCCTCTCTGACCGGTCTACGGGTCCCCTGAAAGGACTGCTGCGGTCCAGAACCCTGCTTCCGTGCAAAACTGGACAAACTTGTGCTGGCACAAAATCTCATCTCACAGAAGTGAGAACGAGATGGAAAGGTCTTTTTAGTGTCCTCCTTATCCTCAGGCAACCTACTCCCCTTAGAGTCTGCCAGATGCTTCATCAGCTTCTCCAGGTCCTCATCGAACAACAACAACTGCTCCTTAAAAGGGAGATTAGCAAGTTGAGCCTTTGACCAAACATCCGCCGACCAATTGCGTAGCCAAAGAAGCCTCTGTGTGGCCACCATGCTCCTAGCCGAAGCGTGAAGCAAATCATAGAGTATCCGCCACATAAGCTACACATGCTTCCAGGTGAGCATCCTGGTCAGCAGCCCCCGGGGTATCTCCGGTGAACTCCTGCACCCAGCACAAACAAGCCCTCTGCATAAGGCTGGCGCAGAAAGTAGCCCTCAGGCTCAAAGCCAAGACCTCGAACAGCCTCTTCAACAGGATCTCCAGCTTCTGATCCTGGACATCCTTCAAAGCCACTGACCCTGCCACCGAATGGTCGTCTTTTTCATCACTGCCGATACCACTGCATTCGCCTTCAGTAGCTTCCACATCTCTAAGAGGCTTTCAGGCACGGGGTACAACCTGGCCATAGCCTTGGCCACCTTCAATCCAGCTTCCGGGAAATCCCATTCCCGATCAATTTCTTCATCTGCTTTGGCAAGTGGAATGTCTTCTGTGGTTCACACAGACCCTCCAACACCAGAGTTTATCCCCTCTGAGTTGGAGTCCTCCTGTGTCACCTTGATCCTCAGTTCCTCCAGGACCTAAGGAATGAGTGGTTGCAATTCCTCCTTGTGAAATAACCTAACCATCCTAGGATCATCCCCTTCTGTCAAGGGGACTTCTCCGCATCCGGGTCCCCCAGCAAACCAATCCCAGGATCTGTGCCCTGACCAGTGCCCTGGTCCTCCTGCGGCCTCTGCGGATCATCGCCCATTGGATCCATGCCCTCAGAATCCTCAGAGGAAGTATCATCAACAAGCGAACGCTCGAGACCCAACAGGCACAAAATGCCCCCCTTCCACAGAGGCGCCTCAGTCCGAGGTCTCTTAAGGCTAATCCGAACTGGCTGAGAGGCTGGCCGCTTAATGGCCAGTTCCTGCCTGGCGAGATAGGTCTCGTGCATCAGCAAAACAAAGTCCGCAGAAAAGTCGTGTTTGCTGGCACTTCTCCAACCCAATCTAATCTAAGCCACAGGAGAAAGCGGGGGAGGGGAATCCTTGCTCTCCACCATCCAAGGTAGGGCTCCTGCCACGTGGAGGTAAAATGGCTGCCGTCTCCGAGCCCCTCCCGCACGGGGCCTCCTGCACAGGGCCTGCAGCCCAAGTGAAGCATCTGCCCCTGGAAATCTGTGTCGAGGCTCCCTCACCTCCAGAGAAAGAGTGGGCAGAGAAGGGCTATGTTGAGGCGAGAAAGCCTCCCCCGCAGGCCCGACAGGATTTCCCGCACTCAGCGGGAGTCTGCATGACCTTTGCAGCATAGCTCGCAGCTAAAAATAATCTGAGCAGGAGAAAAAAATAAAGCCACCGCAGTCGCGCCGCTGTCCAGGCTCCAGGTGCTGAACAAGACACACAACTCTGACACCCCCCCCCCCCAACAACGCTGAGCTGGTTGACCACAAAGGGAAAAAAGATTATAGCACTGATGTCTCTGAAAGGCCCAGCCACCCCAGCCCCTCCAGGAAGGGCAGAAAGGGGATACAAAGAGGTACTTCTCCTGCTTCTGGGGCTCCAGGACACTTCCACAGACCAGCTTCAGAGGGAGGTCCTAAGGGGGAGGTGAGGGAACCAGGTCCCCTGGCTTTCCCGCCCCCTGGAATCAAGGGTCGAGCCTAGCCGGGGATATCCAATTTCCTACTCACCCTGCTCAACCAGAGGGATGGCCCATGAAGGAACCTAACACCTCTGGGAGCTCTGGATCTTCTTTTCTCTACTCTAAACTAATTTTACTTTTTTTTATTTTATTTTATTTTTTTTTTTTTTTACTAACAGACTGCAGGTATGCACCACTACCATCTGCTGGAAACAGAGAAATACTGAGGGACTGCAGGTGGCACTCAGTTATGTAGCAGTACCTCAAAGTTTTTGTTCTCTACCTCCATTTGCTGGTAGGGGTGCATAAACCCACTTTTCTGGACTGATCTGGGTATGAACAGGAACTAAGTTTTGTTATTTCTATCATAACAGAGCATGATTTCCTAGCATCAAGAATCTGAATCACCCAAAGTACAGCAGCATCTAAATCTAAATGTCAGAATCTTCAAGCAATACCTTTATCTGTCCATCCAGATGCTGAAGGTGTACAAGCCAATCAGGCTGAATGAACTGCTCTTGCTCTGGTTTCTCCTTCAATTGAGGGTCAAAGAACCGCAGCTGGGATGAGACCTAACAAACAGGATGTAAAACATACATTTCTCAAGGAGATGCTTGTAAAGGTGCATATCATGCACAAGAACGTCATATATAAACACAAATTAAAAATACATTAAATAACATGAGGAATATTTTCAAAGCCATTTATATGGGTAAATTGGCTGTCTGAAAATTGATCTCCCTCTATACAGTTGAAAGCTACATGCGGCATTCCAGGAGCAGACTTTTTTCTAGCTTCATTTAGAAGAGGTGTTTGAGAGTGTAATTAGGCTGGGGAGGGAAAATTACGTGCACAGACCACATTTTCAACTGTACATGTGTTATTTTCCATGGACAAATCTATCCACACAAAGCAGGTACAAACGTCTGCAGGTAAAGTTTCAAAGTACAAATGCACACTCTCGCTGAAAACAGGTATTAAATCTGTCGACTTGGTCTCAACACAAACAGATTGAAAATTATCCCCCCGTAAGGATAAAGGACAAATCCATGAATGGAGGAAGTATGATGAAATTGCTTACCTATATTAGGTGTTCTTCATAGACAGCAAAAGATGGGTGATGTCATCCGACAGCACTGAGTTGGGTCATTTTTCTCTCAAAGCCCAGAAAAGTTCAACTTTGACTTATGAGCATGTGTCCTTGCGCAAGAGTCTCCTCACTCTTTTTCCAAGCTATGCAAACTTCCCAAAGAGAAGGATGGGATTGTGTGGTTGTTTGTTTTTGCTGCCCACGGAGAACACCTGTTATAAGTAAGCAACTTCGCTTTCTCAATAGATAAGTACAACAAACTTCTATGCAAGATGGAGCTCTCTAGCTGAAGATTGCTCTGAAATAGTTTCACTTTCGACGGGTTTCCTGCAAGCCATCTTGCGGGAGTTTGGCTTAATTATTTAAAAACTAGCGGTACTCGGCCACGCGTTGCAGCGGCAGAGTCAGGTTCTTTACCCTCCCTCCCCCTTGCTCATTTACCTCAGTCACTCATCCTCCTCCCCCTTGGTCACTTACCCCCCCCCCCCTTCCCTCCCCTGTCCCCACTCCAACTCTCTCCCCTCACACTCACCTCTCCCCTCATTCTACCTCCCCTCACTGTCACCTCCCCCCGCCTACTGCCTACCATTCAGATTAGAAAACCTTTGTCTTTCTATTTCTGTGGGAACCCCCCCCACCCAAAAAAAAACCAAAACCCAATCCCAACCCTTTAAATCAAATAACCCCCCACCCTCCTGCCCCCTCCCAAGACCTGGGAAATTAAAATTGTTGGTGCTACATGTGGTCTGTCCCTGGGCGTCTGTGCGCGTTATATAGCCAAATAGGGGAGTGCCGAACCAAATTTGCACTTCCAAATTTGTTTTGTGGTCTGGGGAGGGCTATTTTGGTGCGTTCCCGAGATCGTGCAAGTTTAGTGTATGTATTTGTGTGTGAACCTCCCCCTTCCCCCAAAAAACCGTATGAGAAAAGTTCTCTTAAACTAACCACCCCACACTCTCCTGCCCCCCCTCCCCCAGCCCTGCAAAAAACAGTAGCCCCCCTGCCCCCCCCGAGTTGCTGAATGAATGAAACCTGCCCCCCCCTCGTGACCCCGCCCCAAGATGTTCGCAATAAATTCATTACCACCCCGCACCCTCCAGACCCCCTGAGACCTGATAAAAATGTCTGTCAGTGGAGTGGGTGTTCAGGAGCGGTCCGGGAGCGATGTATTGGCGTTGGTCCGTCGGCTGCGAGCACTAAAACGGGTTCCGACGGCCCTTTGCCCTTACTATGTCAGTGGGGTGGAGCAATGGCAGCGGTAGGCCCTCTGACATAGTAAGGGCAAAGGTCCGCCGGCTGCCAGTCCTGAAAATGGCACAGAGGGGCCCTCGCCCTTACTATGTCACATGGGCTACTGCCACCATTGGTGTCCCCGAGTGGCATAGTAAGGGAAAGGGCTGTCGGCGCCATGTTGAGTGCTGGCAGCCGACGGCCGTAGTGCAGGAGATGTGTCCCGGACTGGTCCTGGCCCCCCACTGGAGCCTCCCGGACTTCTGTCAGGGTTTTGTGTGTTGTGAGGGCCTGGGAAGTAAATAAATTTGGCATGTGTGTGGGGGGTGTGAGGAGGGTGGTTTTGTGTGCGTTGGGAGGCTATGGGAAGTAAATCAATTTGGCGTGTGTGTGAGGGGCGTGAGGAGGGTGGTGGGTGTATTTTATCTGTAAAGGAAATAATTTCCGGCGAAAAAAAAGTGTGCAATTGTGTTAAAATGGAAGTGAAACGTGGACCTGGACTGGCGAAATGATTAGTGTAGCATGTGTTAGTGTAAGGTGTAACAGATGGCGCTTACGTCCAGCAGATGTCTCTGTTTTCTCGAAAAAATTTTTAAACCTATTTTACCTGTCACAGGTGTGACACATCTGTAATGTAAGTACAGAAGAACCTTCCTGTATGCGAAATGAAGGTCATGTCCAAATTTGAAAGCAATCAGTTCAGTGGTTTGAGATTAGCGATTTTGTCCAAACTATTTAACATTTTTATTTATATAGATGTTTTTAGCACTGCTTCAAGTACACTATTCTTAAATGAGTCATTATCCAGGCAGTAATGTTGCACAAGAGTTATGTATGGATGATCATGTGGCAGCTTTGCAGATATCCTTCCCCAAGACTAACCCACCACAACTCAACCAAAGAACGTGCTTTCTCCATAGCAGGACCATCCCTATGGAACACCCTCCCCACTGTCTTAAGACTTGAGCAAACATCTCAAACTTTCAAAAAGAAACTAAAAACTTGCTTCTTCCAAAAAGCTTTTACAATATCATGAGAACAATCACCACTCAATTCACTCGTAGCCACTCCTTCCCCTATCTTATCCCCTTTCATTCACCTACTAACCCATACTCTGTTGCATTGTAACCTTTTTTCAACTTGTTGTATGTAAACTGATGTGATAACATGTGTTTAATGTCGGTATATAAAAACTAATAAATAAATATCCTGGATTGTTGCGGAATTGTGGTGTGCATTTAATGTGGCCATTGCTCTGACCTGAAGAGCTTGCATTATGCATGCTATTTCCAAACATGGCTGCGTTAATCATTTGGATAATTTTTTTTATTTTTTTTTAATAGCTAAACCTTTATTAACCATGTCATAAGATATGAAAAGCTGGGTTGACTTCCTGAGTGTTTTAAGTTCTGTTCAAGTAGAATAAAAGGGCTCTTCTGCAATCTAAGATGTGCAATGCCTGCTCTGGAGCTGTGCTTTATGACTTAGGAAAGAAAGTTGATATTTCTTGATTTAGGAGAGATTGACATACTACTTTAGAAAGAAACTTTGGGTGTGTTTTGAGGAGTACTTTTTCTTTTGAATATCTGCATATAGGTGTATAAGTTACTAAGAGTTGTAACTCACTCTTCTTGCTGATGTGACTTATTAGAAAAAGTTTTTCATACCAGGAACTTCATCTGTGCTATAGCCATAGGTTTATATGGCAGTTTCATAAGCTGCATCAAGACAGTATTTAAGTCCCATTGAGGTGCTGGGGCCTTATTGAAGGTTTACGGTTGAAAAGACCTTTTAAGAATCTAGCTACTAGTGGTTGTTGCAAAATTGGTTTTCCATCAATGGTATTGTAAAAAGCCACTAATGCGCTCAAATGTACACTGGAGAATTTTTTTGATTAGAGTCCATGAGGTGAAATATTGGTGTACTTTAGAAGCTGGACATGCAGAAGATTGTTCTCCTTAATGTATGTACCAGTTAGTGAATCTCATCCATTTGAAAATAGGAAAATTGGTTCTTACCTGCTAATTTTCGTTCCTAAAGTGCCATGGATCAGTCCAGACAAGTGGGTTAAGTATCCCTACCAGCAGATGGAGGCAGAGAACAAAACTTTGAGGCACTGCTACATAACAGAGTGCCATCTGCAGTCTCTCAGTACAGACCTGTACCCAAGTCAAGATGTCTCACTTAAACCCCAATAAACTTTGGGTGAAGAGAGACTTAAGTTGGAGCCCCCTGCAAACCTATATCAAACTATATACACTGCTTAATAATCTGCTTATATTAAATTCCAGCTCTGGGACCATAGCAAGACAGCGCAGCCACCTGAACCTTGATGGAGCTGAGGGAGAGAGACCCTTCTGAAGTCCATCTTGCAGGAAATCCAACACAATAGGGATCGTGGTCGCATGTGGATTGGTGCCATGAGTGTCGCACCATGCCTCGAATACTCTCCAGATCCTTACGTAGGTGAGAGAAGTGGAAAACTTGCGAGCTCGGAGGAGCGTATCTATCACGGGCTCCGAGTAACCTCTTTTCTTCAGTCTAGCCCTCTCAATGGCCAGACCATAAGAGACAATTGAGCTGGATCCTCGTGGAGGATGGGACCTTGACGTAAAAGGTCCCGGAGAGGAGGCAGGGGAAGAGGTTCCCCTGCCAGTAGTCTTCTCATGTCCGCGTACCAGGGTCTTCTTGGCCAGTCTGGTGCCACTAGAAGAACTAGGCCCCGGTGTTTCTGAATCTTGTGGATGATGGCGCCCAGCAGAGGCCACGGAGGAATGGCATATAGCAGAGTCCCTGGAGGCCATGGCTGAACCAGGGCATCGATTCCGTGTGAGAACGGATTGAGCTTGCGGCTGAAGTATCTGGGTACTTGAGCATTGGACTTGTCCGCCACTAGATCCATGTCCGGAATCCCCCAGTGATCCACAATCATCTGGAAGGCTGCGGTTGACAGCTGCCACTCTCCCGGATTTAGGATTTCTCTGCTGAGGAAGTCTGCCGTGGTGTTGTCCTTCCCTGCGATGTGGACGGCGGAGATGTCCTGAAGATTCGCCTCTGCCCAAGTCATTAGTGGGGCGATCTCCAGAGATACCTGTCTGCTTCTGGTTCCGCCCTGACGGTTGATGTATGCCACCGTGGTGGCGTTGTCGGACATCACTGACTGCTCTGTTCTTCAGTCTGCGAGCAAATCGAAGGCATACCAGTCGGACTGCCCGAGCCTCTAGACAGTTGATGTTCCACGCTGACTCTTCTCTGTTCCACCGCCCTTGTGCGGTAAGTCCTTCACAGTGTGCACCCCAGCCGCTCAGGCTGGCATCTGTGGTGAGCAGAGTCCACGTGGGGGAGGACATCTTCGACCCTCTGCTCATGTGGTTGGACTGCAACCACCACCGTAACTGGGTCCTTATTCTGGCAGGCAGAGGTAGGTGCGTGGAATAGTTCCGTAGCTGGGGGCTCCAGCGAGAGAGCAGGGAGTGTTGTAGAGGTCTCATATGGGCCATTGCCCAAGGTACCACTTCCAGGGTGGATGCCATGAGACCGAGAACCTGCAGATAATCCCAAGCTATGGGCCGACTGGTTCCCATCAAGTACTGGATATGCGCCTGGAGTTTTAACCTTCTCTTGGTAGTGAGACTGACTGTGTCTGCCTGGGTGTCGAACTGTACTCCCAGGTATTCCAGTGACTGGGAAGGCTGTAGGCAACTCTTGCTGAGGTTGATTACCCAGCCCAAGCTTTCCAGAAGGGCGATCACTCTGTCGGTTGTCCGATGGCTCTCTTCTCGTGATTTCGCCCTGATCAGCCAATCGTCTAGGTAGGGATGGACCAGAATTCCTTCCCACCTGAGGGCTGCTGCTACCACGACAACCACCTTGGTGAAGGTCCGCGGTGACGTGGCCAACCCGAAGGGCAAAGCCCGGAATTGGAAGTGGCGGCCTAGAACCTTGAAGCGTAGGTAGCGCTGATGCTCCGGATGGATTGGAATATTTATTTATTTATTTATTTATTTATTTCACAACTTTTAATATACCGACGTTCGTATGGCACATCACGCCGGTTTACAAGTAACTCAATTAAAGGAGGAAATTACAATGAACAGGGGGCAGGGGATGGGAGCAGGCCAGAAAAAAGGAGGGGGGTAAGGGAGACAGGAGAAGAGAGAGAAAGATAGGTATCGTGAAAGAGAGTATGCAGGTAAGCTTCCGACAAGTCTAATGCCGTGAGGAATTCTCCTGGCTGTACTGCGGTCTTGACGGAGCGCAGAGTTTCCATGCGAAACCTCGGGACCCGTAAGTATCGATTGACTGACTTGAGGTCCAGTACAGGCCGAAAGGTGCCCCCTTTCTTGGGTACCATGAAATAAATGGAATAGTGTCCAGAATTCACTTCCCAGGCAGGTACTGGGATGATGGCTTTCAAGGACAGGAGCCTCGCCAGGGTAGCTTCCAACGCTGCCTTCTTGTGTGTGGGACATGAAGATTCCACAAACTTGTCCGGAGGGAGATGATGAAAGTCCAGATAATACCCCTCTCGGATGATGGCGAGGACCCACTGGTCCGACGTAATCTCGACCCATCTGGGGTAGAAGAGGGTTAACCTGCCCCCTATGGCTCCGTCCCCCAGATGAATCGGCGGATTCTCATTGTGAGGCGCGGCCAGGACCTGCGTCCAGGCCTGCTCCCCTCTTGCGCTGCTTGGTCCGAAAGGACTGGTTCCTGGCCTGAGGACGCGGTGCCTGGTAGCGACTCCTGTAGGGAATGAAGCGCTGGGAGCTTCTACCCCTGGAGGGCCTTGGAAAGGCGCGCTGGTTCCTTCTGAATCTATCTATCAAACACCTCCTCAACAGTCTGAACCTGATTCTCAACGCTTCAAAAACAGAATTCCTCATCATAGCCCACGACAAGAACAAGATCACCTCAAATCCACCAGCCAACCTGCAAACCACAAACGTAAGAGATCTAGGAGTTATCCTCGACAACCGCCTAACCCTAAAACCATTCATTAACCAAACGACCAAGGACTGTTTTTACAAATTATACATCCTCAAAAAAATCAGACCGCTCTTCCATTCCCGCGAATTCAGAACAATTTTACAATCAATTATATTTTCCAAGCTGGACTATTGTAATTCCATTCTACTAGGCCTTCCAGCTTCTCATACAAAACAGCTACAGATGGTGCAGAACACAGCTGCCAGAATTCTGACCAACTCTAGGAGATTCGACCACATAACCCCGATCCTGATAGCCCTTCACTGGCTACCTATTCAATACAGAATAATGTATAAGTCCATAACTTCCATCTTCAAAGTCATCCATCATCTCGCACCATTAAATCTACAAATCCCCCTGGAAAAACACTCCACAGTCAGACCAACCAGGAATTGCTATAAAGAAACATTACAGGTTCCACACGCCAAAGCCTTCAAACACAAATCACTTGAAGACAGAGCACCATCAACAGCAGGACCACGCTTATGGAACTCTATCCCATCAGAGCTGCGCCAGGAAACATGCTTACTAACTTTTAGAAAAAGACTAAAAACCTGGCTTTTCAGAAAAGCCTTTCCGATCTTAGATTAACCCAGGTTAATATTATCCCTTAATTACTTTTTCAGAGTTCACATCATCTCATAACTCCATTATAAAGTCTTAATCATCCACCACCTACTCCAGACCAGGACTGCTCTCAGTCCGGGTCTTTAAGTTACATATTTTGTAAAGATCCATTGTAAATGCATTTTTTATTAATTGTTATACTCTCTTCTTCTTCTTCTTCCCACTCTCCCAGTTGTATAATTCCTTGTTCATTGTAACTGTATTTTCTGCACCAGTTAGTTGTTCCAGTTCTATGTTTAATGCACAAACTGTTCAATGTAAACCGGTTTGATGTGACCCCTGGTCGTGAAAGCCGGTATAGAAAATAGCTAAATAAATAAATAAATAAATAAATCATCCGGCAGGCGAGGTACTGGAGAGGCGCCCCATGTGCTGGCCAATTTATCCAGGTCGCTGCAAAACAGGAAAGAGCCCTTAAAGGGCAATCTGGTGAGGCGTGTCTTCGAAGGAGCATCAGCTGACCATTTCCGGATCCAGAGCTGCCTCCTGGCCGCTACGGAGGATGAGATCCCCTTGGCTGTTGTCCGGACTAGGTCTGATGCGGCATCCGTGAGGAACGAGAGAGCTGACTCCATGTCTGCTGCTGGAGCGTTGTTCCTGACCTGTGACAAACAGGAACGCGTCACCACTGTGCAGCATGTTGCGATCCGCAAAGATAGCGCTGCCACCTCAAAAGTCTGCTTCAGAATGGTGTCCAGTCGCCGGTCATGAGGTTCCTTGAGGGCTGCCCCCCCTTCAACTGGAATAGTAGTGCGCTTGACCACAGCGCTAATCAAGGCGTCCACCTGAGGGCACGCCAGCAGCTCCTGGATAGCCGGTGCCAGGGGGTACCATGCCTGTCAGGGCCCGACCCCCTTTGAATGCGGCCGCTGGTGCCGCCCATTCCAAATCTATCAGTTGTTGTGCTGCTTGCAAGAATGGAAAATGGCGGGCTGTGGGACGAAGACCTTCCAGCAGGGGGTTCTGCGCAGAGGGTACCGCAGCACTGGGACCTGTAATATCCAACTCCGCCAGGCACTGAGACACCAGGTCAGAGAGATCCTCTTTAGGGAAGAACCGCCTCATGGTTCTATATGGCTCAATCCCTGAGGGAAGTTCCCCTTCGTCCGGAAGCTCGGACTCGTCCGGTAAGACCTCCTGGTCCGACTGATCCGGACTGTCCATCGGCAGGAGGACCCGCTCACGATAGGGGCGTGAGGGCCCAGGAACAGGAACCGCTGAAGCTGCAACCGCAGCAGCAGCCACAGCAGCCGCCACAGTCGCGGCCATGGCAGGAACTGCCGGAACAGCAGAAACAGCAGGAAAGCAGGAACCGCAGGGCCTGGACGGGAAGCCGTTTGCATCTGTACAAAGGCATGAATCCCCTTAAAGAGATCCACCCAGGAAATGGAGGCGGTCTCTAATCGCCGGGGTACAAGATCCCCCGGGATTCCAGATTGGTCGAGACTGCCCGCTAAATCCGGGGTAGCCCCTGGGGAACTATCAGCAAACCGTGGCTGAGACTGGTCCTGGCCCGAGGGTCCCACGGCCTCCTCACATTGGGCACATAGGGAATCTGGCTCGTCACTGTGCGTGGCTCTAAGCTGGCATGCGGAGCAGAGGCCGAGGGCTTTAATGCCGGAGGCAGGAGGCACCCCTGCTGAAGATGCTGAGGCGTTCTGTTCCATTGAAAAGTATGCGCTCAATGCTATGCAGCAGCAATATACGCTTACTACAATAGGCGCACAATAATATGCGGCAACCATATACGCTTAATACAATAGGCGCACAATATTATGCGGCAGCAATATACGCTTAATACAATAGGCGCACAATAATAAGCGGGCAGCAATACACGCTCAATAGTATACAATATGCACTTCAGCAATAAGCGGTCAGCAATACACGCTCAATAGTATACAATATGCTCTCAGCAAGAAGCGGTCAGCAATACACGCTCAATAGTATACAATAGGCTCTCAGCAATAAGCGGTCAGCAGTACACGCTCAATAGTATACAATATGCTCTCAGCAATAAGCGGTCAGCAATACACGCTCAATAGTATATAATATGCTCTCAGCAATAAGATTATACGCACAATGATATATATAATATGCGCTTAGTCATAGACATGGGCCTATCATGGGCGCTCAATACCTGAACCAGGCCCACAAAATGGCGCCCTCCACGGCGTGCCACACCGCCGATCCTCGGTTCCTCGGAGACCAAAGAGTAAGAGATGTACGCCTTACCTGATCCTCGGTGCTTCCCGGCTGGAACCCGGGTGCTCTCCGGCTGCGGGGGGAGAGGGCAAGTACCTTCACCGCCGCGTTTGAGGAAATGCACCCGCTGCCTCGTTCACGCCGGGACCGAGGCGCCTTGTATGCCTCACCCGAACTTCGCCAGGGGGCTACGTCCCTGCCGCGATTCGGCCACCAGACCGAGGACTTAGAACCTCCGGGGGACCACGGAAATCACCCCAGGAAACTCTACTGGGGGAGGGACCCCAAGGGTATCACCGCAGGAGTGCGGGGCTCGATGTTGTAGTAGAATTGTAATAAGAAGAAAGTAGAAAGTAGATTGGAAACACGCTCAGCGAGCGTGCAGGCACTCCAAACTGCTTTGGAGACGGAAATTACTAAGTTGCTACGCTTCCTGTGGGGGTATATATACACCCGTGCTGACGTCAGATCCGTCTCCAACTGCTAGCCCGAGGATACTATACCCATTCGTTCTGAGTCCATCTGGCTACACGCCAGGAATATTACATGTATTTATACGTTCCCTGTAAAGTAATGTTATGCTGCGTTGTTATATGTAAACCGGTATGATGTTCCCAACAAATATCCATCTATAAAAATGCTAAATAAATAAGACCATGTCGCCGCACGACAGATCTCCTGCGGTGAAAGCAGCTGACAACTCTGCCCACGAGGTTGGAATGCGCTCTCAACCCCTCTGACACAGACCAGCTCTTACAGAAGCCTTATTTCCTTTCTTTGCTCCACTGAACAGGACAAACAGATGATCCGATCTCCGAAAGGTATTTGTCATCTTGAGATATCGCAAAAGATTGAATGAAGCTCCCTAGCCATGGGAGTATCGGCCATGAAGTTCGGAAAGGCTAGAAGATCGACTGCCTGAGGTGAAAACAGGATACCACCCTTCAGCAAAAAGGAAGGAACCATATTGTAAGGAAACTCCATCCTCTGAAATGTGGAGGAAGGGGTCCCTGCACAATAACGCTTGCAGCTCTGAGATTCGCTTAGCTGAACAGATAGCCACCAGGAAAACAGTCTTCAGGATTAAATCCTTCAACGACGCCTTCCGCATTGGTTCGAAGGGAGGGCCACACAGAACACGAAGAACCAAATTCAGATTCAAACTCCAACAGATCTTGCGCACTGGAGGACACAGATGTTTTGCTCCTTTCAGAAAACAAACCACATATAGATGAGGCGCAAACGGCCTACTTTGAAACTTGCCACGAATAGAACCCAAGGCTGCTAACTGGACCCGAAAGGAAATATAGGCCAAGCCCTTTGATAAGCCACTCTGCAAAAAGGCCAGGACCTGATGAATGTCCACCTTTAAAGGCTGCACCCTGTTCTGCAAACACCACGATTCAAAGACTCTCCACACTCAGACATAAGCAATCGAAGTGGAAGTCTTCTTGCCTGCAGCAAAGTTGCAATCACCGGCTCTGAATAGCCCTTCAAACTGAGTCGCCGCCTCTCAAAAGCCAAGCCACCAGAGAGAATCAATCCTCCCTGTCTGAAAATATGGGTCCCTGCCGCAGCAACCCCGAGAGGTGAGACCAGCAAACAGGACTGTCTACCGCCAGATGCAGAAGATCCGCAAACTATGGCTGACATAGCAACTCAGGCACTACCAGAATCACCCTGCCCGGATGAAGTTTGATACGCCGTAGCACCCGACCTACAAGAGGCCACGGGGGAAACATGTACAGCAATAGGCGTGCTGGCCACGGTTGAACATTCGCACTGATTTGTCCTGGATGAGCGAAGAAACGCTAACAAGGCCTTGCGCACCGTATGAATTTCCAGCCGATTGATAGACCAAGTCGCCTCTTCCGATGACCTTGGGTTGATTTCCCCTAGCAAATCACCCCCAAGCCCAATAGGCTGGCATCTGTGGTAACTAACACCCAATTGGGCACTTCGAGATCTATCCTTTTCTCTGTGCCAAGACAGCCACCACGAAAGACTGGATCTGGCATCTGCCAGCAACGGTAGAGAAAGCTGAAATTCTTTCGACAGCGGATTCCAATGGGATAACAGAGCCCCCTGCAGAGGACGCATGTGAGCAAGGCCCACGGCACTTAATCCAGCGTAGATGCCATGGAAACCAGCACTTGTAGATAATCCCTCTCTGGTTACTGGACCTGTCTGTGCCCAAAGAACCTGACTCTGCAACTTGAGGACTTTCTCCGTAGTCAGAAACGCCATCCCCAACTGGGTATCGAAGAGAGCTCCCAGATATGCCAGGGATTGGATCGGCTCTAGATGACACTTTGCGAGGTTCATTACCCAGCCCAATGATTCCAGATGCTGCAGTACCCACTGGACGAGCGAACACACTCCACCTCTGACTATGCCCATATCAGCAAATTGTCCAGCTACGGATGCACCAGGATACCTTCACTCCTGAGAGCCGCCGCTACTACCATCACCTTTGTGAAAGTATGCGGTGCCGTCGCCAACACAAAGGGAAGCGCTCGTTGCCCCAGTACCATGAACCTCAGAAACTTCTAGTGGTTGGCTCGAATGGGGATATGCAAGTAGGCTTCTAACAAGTCCAACGACTTCAGAAACTCCCCTTTGCGAACCGCTATCACCGTGAGCAATGTCTCCATCAGAAAGCATGGCACTCGTAGGGTGCCTTCTGCAGATCGAGAATGGGCCGAAAAGTGTCTTCTTTTTTGGGCACCACGAAGTACACGGAGCAATGACCCTGATCCGCTCCAGGGGAGGCATTGCAATAATGGCTCACAGAAGCTGCAGATGTTGCAATGTCTCCTGCACTGCCTCCCGCCTGCTTCAGGAGAAGCAGTGGGAGATTACAAAGGCATCCCTGAGCAGCCAAGAAAATTCTAAAGTGTAGCCTTCTCTCACCAGCTGCAGGACTCACTGGTCGGATGTGAGCTTGGTCAACTTCTTGTAAAACAGGGCCAGCCTCCCCTCCAATAGTATCTGGAGAGGAGTGGATGCGCACGCCTTCATTGCCCGATCTTGTTTCCGCCCTCACCTTGGGACCCACTGTCCCTCTGGGCCTGCGCTGGGGTCGAAAGGACTGCTGTCGGCCAGAACTCTGCTTTGGGGCAGCCGGCACCTGACTCCAGCCAGTGCAAAACCTCCTTGCCTCCTGAAATCGAGAATGCGGAGGAAAAAGCTTCTTGTGCTTTTTTCTTGTCCTCAGGCAATTTGTTACCCTTCGACTCCCCATTTGCTTCATGAGCTGCTCCAGATCCTCTCCAAACAGCAGCTTCCCCTTAAAAGGCAGGTTAGACAGTTGGGCTTTAGACCACACATCTGCCAAACAATTTCATAACCACAGGAGCCTCACCGCAGCTATCGCCAAGACCATTCTTCTGGCGGAAGTCCAAATCATGTCATTCAGGGCATCCAACCACATAGGCTGCTCCCGCTTCGAAGCAGGCCGTTTGCACTGTGTCCACGGTCGTTCCCAACTTATCTTGTTCCTTCTGAACCCAGCACAGACAGGCTCTCTGCAGACTGCTGCAAACTGCCGCACGCAGGCTCACAGCCAAAACTTCAAACTATCTTTTAAGGAGGATTTCCAAATTCTGATCCTGAATATCCTTCAAAGCCACTGCCCCTGCCACCGGAATTGTAGTCTTTTTGGTAACCGCAGATACTGCCGCATCCACCTTGGGAATCTTCCAAGACTCTAGGGTCTGCTCTGGCAAGGGATATAATTTGGCCATAGCCCTGGCTACCTTCAAGCTCGCTTCTGGAGATTCCCACTCCCGATCCACTAACATCTTCACCATCTTAGGTAACAGGAAAGCCTTAGGGGGTCCCCACAATCCCTCCAGGGCTGGATTCACTCCCTCATTGTCCGACTCCTCCTGAGCGACCTACATCTCCAGTTCTTTCAGAAACTGGGGGGGGGGGTCAAAGGGCCCAACTTCTCCCTGCGAAACAAACGGACCACTCAAGGATCATCCTCATCTGCAGCCAGAATCTTGTCTAGATCCTGCATAGGATCTCCTACAGCATCGATGGGATCCTGACATGGATCCATTAACATACCAATGCCCCTACCCAGATCCACCGGTCCTCCCTGTACTTGACCCGGATCATCCATCTCAGAGGTGTCTTCCTCCACTGCAGACCTCTTGAGACCCAAAAGCCTCAGAAAACTGCCAGACTCTGTCAGCTTAGGCTTCTTTGCCCCCTGGAACTTCCTAGGCAAAAACCTCTTGGTCCCATCTCTCTTCCTGGCCAAATAGGCCTTATGCATCAAAAGGGAAAAATCCAGAGAGAAAGTTTCAGGATCTGAAGAAATGGGGGTCTGGATCCGCAAACCCCTGCATCTGTTCTCCCACCCTGCCACCAGCAGGGTCTTGTTCTGCAGGAAAAAGTGTGGGAGGGGAGTCCTGAAGCCCTGAAACAGCAGGCTGGCTTCTAGCATGTGTGCACAAAATGGCCGCCGGTAACACAGACCCCCCTGAGCCTCCAACACCTGCCCCGCCAAATTCGGGCTCCTGCCGTCTCCGCCTCTCCGGAGACATTCTCCGCAGCCGCGGCAAACATTCCTACGCAGCGTGGGAGGCGCCATGCCAAAAACAAGCGGGCCTAAAAATAAACCCTGCCTGCTAGCACTGCAGGCAGCGCCGTCTGGGTGCTGAACCAGCGCCACTGGACCAGACATACCTGGCAATTCCACCCTGCTCACTTTGAGCTGCCTCCCAGCAGTGAAAGCTGAACTCAGCTGCTGGAGCACAAGCAAGAGCTGCTCCGTCCCTTCTTCTTTTTTTTTTTTACAACTTAAAGGGACACAGACACAGAAGGGAAAGTAAACTGAAATACTTCCCTGCTTCTGGTGAAGAAGGCTGAGCCCAGGCTAGTGACAGAGAACCAGAGGGGATGAGGGAACCGGAACCACCAGCTATCACCCCACCTCAAAATAAGGGCAGAGCTACCCCAGGGATCACTAACCCCCTGCCCACGAAGGATCCTAACACCTCAGGGAGCCGAAACCTTCTCTATTCTTATCCTTGAAATTTCTTGAAAACTCCAGACTACAGGTTCGCACCTCTACCATCTGTTAGAAACAAAAAAAAAAAAAAATACTGAGGGACTAGAGGTGGCACTCTTGGTTATGTAGCAGTGCTTCCATCTGCTGGTAGGGATGCATAAATTCACTTGTCTGGACTGATACGGGGGTACCAACAAGAAAACAGGATTTCCTTATGAAGGTTTCTAGATGCGAGCAGACTCATTTATTCTTTGTGACAATTGAAAGTATGTTGCTTTCAATATCCATACTGTTAATACTGGAGACTGGAAACTGGGATGCAGGACCGCTCTGTCATACTGCGTTACCAGATTCAGAATGGTTAGTAACCGAACATTTTTGGAGGTGGGGGAATTTAAAAACATGCAAATAAATAACCTTATAGGGGTATCTGCTACTAGCTTGATTAACCATAGAAACCAACATGATCACAGACAACTCAGGGCTATCAGGATAATTTTTCCTTTATCTGGTCTCAGCTTTAGAATGGTTTTCACTTGTAGTGGAATTGGTGGGAAAGCATACACCATGTGTCTTCATTCTATGGAATTAAAAATGTGTCCTTTGCTACTACATCTTGTGGTGGCCTTTTCAAACAATACTGTGGTAGTGTGTGACTGAACAGAGATGCAAATAGGTCTATTCCTAGTGTGCCCCAGGGTTGCAAAAAGATACTGTAGTATTTGATAGCTGAGCGACCCACTCATGTGGTTTAAGTTGACTGTTTAATCTGTTGGCTATTATATTGTTCTTCCCTGGAAGATAGATTGCTGAGATCAGTATTTTACATTTGATTACCCAGTCCATATCGCTATGGACTCTGCAGAGCTGGAAGGAACCTATTCCTTCTTGTTTAGATAGGACACAGCAACTTGTCAGTTTATATCTATTTTGTTTTTCGAACAAGGCTTGAACATATTTAGAGCACTCAACATTGCACTTGTTTCTAGAAGACTGACATGAAGCATGGATTATTATTAACGATCATTTCCCTTGTGTACAGATTTTTGAGATGTGCTCCCATCCATGATGTGATGCATCTGCTGTTACTATAGTTTGTATAGATGGTTGGGGGGGGGGAAAGCCTTCTATCTTTTATGGCAGCTTGTGCTTATCCACAGAAAATATCTTTGTATTGATTAGTTGATGTATCACCCCTTCAAACAACTGCATCGGAAATAATAGTAATACTTCGAACCTCAAAAGCCTGTATGTGAACTCGTTTTTAGAGGGCCAAGGGAGATCACAGTGTCTCCCCATCAGTAGGGTCTTGAAATGTGTTCCCTCCCATTACAGAAAAGAACCTTCAAAGCTATTCTCATGTCCTATCAGATTACATATATATTTATGCAGACACTTCACACAGTTTCCAAAGAGACATTCTCTATGCCTTACTTGAATAAGTTGGTCAATCAGCACTGGAGAGTAATAGGACGGATGTTTAATAATCGATTTGGAGATGACTTCACAATAATGAAATGCCTGAGCAGCTAGTCCCATTTCAGCCAGTCGGCAAGCATAAATAAATTTGAACACCTGAACAAAAAGCACAGAAATATACACATTGCCCAAGCAGTATAGTGTCATTCAGAGTTAGCCACCCCAACCTAAAGTACTGACCCACCAGATTTCCCACTTCATCAGGTCTACAAACAGCACGCTTCAAAGCTGCAAGTAGTGCAAAAAAGCATTCTACAATCATTTATGAAAATAGGTTGAAAAACCTGGAGCAGAATAGACAAACCTTTAATAAATGCCCTACAGTTTCCAAAATGTTATGAGTTTTGCAATGGAAATTTTTTGAGCTTCCCAAAGAATATCTGATGTTACCGATTTAAGGGGAAAAATACTAAATTTTACATTATGCTGTAGCTTTATTGGTATTTAGCAAAAGCTGCGAATAAGGTCAAAATCCAGCCCCTTACTTCAAGGAGTTTCACATAATTTTGGAGCCTATTTTTTGGGACAGGTGCATGCATATATGTAGCTTTGAAGAAATTAACTCAAGATCCTCTTGGAACCCCCAACATATCTTAAAAATTTGATGTTGATAGGATACAGAATACAAGCTATATGGGTGGCAGAGAGCAGAAGGAGAAGACACAGATATGGAAATCTCATAAGCCTACTTTTCCTCCTTTGGAAAGTAGGTTTAAAAAAGGGCAATTGCAATTATTTTTATCATATAGAATTAAGGCCATTCTGCTCAAACCCTTTCCTCTCAAAAATTCTAGTAGCAAGCAAAATTGTATGAATGCAAACTAGCTCACCCTGCCCAGCTTCTTTGCAGAATTTCAACAATTAACGCCTCAATGACTATTATTTGGGGCCTGAGCCAAACAGCCCCAAGCCACAGAGGGTGCTCTATGCTAACACAAATCTTGAAAGAGCACACAAGGTAACACTCGCACCTGGAAGTTAGGCAGAGAACATGGCTGTGTACCCAAAGACTGTGCATACTCATAGGCCTCAGTCCGCTGAATGGCATCATTGGAGGCAAACCTTCCAAATGGAGAACTATTCCAGAGAAATGGAAAACAAAATTAACTAAGATTTTCAAAACACAGCGATAGCTCTGATTTTAGTTAAGGTGAAATTACTACTTACCTGATAATTTTCTTTCCTTAAATACAGTCAGACCAGTCCAGACAAGTGGATTATATATATGCCAACCAGCAGATGGAGATTGAGAACAGGCTCGTTGATGTCACTATTTATCTCTGTGCTAACATCAGCCTGCCAATATTCCTGTACAAGCCAACTGAAGAGAGCGTTAATAGAACCATAATAGCGGTTAATATATTTACATTTATCATCATCATCATCTTTAAACTAGTGCACTTCCAGAAAAAACTAAGGAAGAAGCAATGAATGAAGAGTATCCAATAGTAGCATAAGAAACCACTCACCTGTGACAAAGCATAGGAAACTATAACGCTTTCCAACCTTGCTTATTTACCTGGGAAAAACATTTACTGCAAGGCACAAAGTAAACGAAGACACTGAAAATAGCAGCAGTTGTATTCAAAGAAAAGAAATTATCAGGTAAGTAATAATTTCACCTTCCTCTTCATCCAGACACAACAATCTGGACAAGTGGGATGTATCCAAACTACTCCTAATAGGATGAGACGTTGCCCAAGGCCACAGCAAAACTACCAAGGCAACAGATTCTACCTCTGCAACCCTGATAGCCAGACTAAAACATTTAGAAAGAAATGCAATATAGACTAAGATGCTGTTCTACAGATCTCTAAGAAGAGACCAATTGCAACTCTGCCCATGAAGAAATCTGAGCCCTCGTGGAATGACACCAAATTTAGTTCAGTAATGGAGTACCAAACTCCACATAAACCTCTGAAAACACCTCTTTAAACCAGTGCACCACCGTAATTCTAATGGGCACTCCACTTCTCAGCACTCTGCTATACTGAACAAAAATTAGATCCGTTCTCCCGAAAAAAAGTTAGACATCCTAAAATTTTGTAACCGATGTCTTCTTACGTCCAAGGTTTGAAGCAGCGCGCATTCTTCCAAAAGTGTCAACCTACTAAACAAAGAGCAGAAAACCTGACATGTTAAAATGGATTCTAAAACTGCTTTAGGTAGAAAGGACGGAACCATATGAAGTTGGACCTAATTCCTGAAAATCATAAGAAAGTGTATATTAACATATTAATATAGTAATGACAACAGAAAAGGACCACATGGTCCATCCAGTCTGCCTAGCAAGCTTCTTATGGTAATATCTACCACACCATGTAGGTCACCCCCAGATTTCTCTTAAGGGTAGGTTGTGCAGTTACCACCAATCCTTATGATAAGGGTAGTATTTATTTTATTTGTATGGTTTATATACCGTCGTTCCAAATGAAGATCACAACGGTTTACAATATCATCATTCTAGGGCATCACAATAATTTGGATCTAACCTAGCTCATATTCATATATTTTTAGGTTAACTTTAATATTTACAATCACAAACAAAGCAACTGTCAAACCCATAAAAAATTACCATTAGCAACATTTTTAATGGTGAGGAGCATTCCTGACAATTCCGGCAATGCTGACTTTCTTTGCTTTTGGACTTGGCCTTAGAAGCAGTCCTGTGCTTTTCCCCTAATGCCTACATCTCAGTACCCCCCCCCCCCCCAAGACCGTCTGAATCTAGTTCCCCTTTTTTCAACCACCGCTGTCAAAGAAGAGAGTGATGTTGCAGCTGCATCAAAAGTATAAAGACTTATTGCTTGAGGATAGTAATCTCCATGCTTTTGCTAAGGGTATAACTGTCACACAGAGTGAGTTACTCCATGCACTCTTTTCTTCATTTCTGTCCTCTAGTCTTTAGGAATCCAGCGTGTCTATCCCATGCCCCTTTGAATTCTTTGACTGTTTTTGTCTTCACCACCTCCTCTGGAAAGACATTCCAGGCATCCACCACCCTCTCCGTGAAGAAATTTCCCGACAGTGGTTTTGAGTCGTCGCCCCAAACATTTCATTTCATGACCCCTAGTTCTACTGTTTCCTTTCCAATGGAAAAGGTTTGAAGTTTGTATTTCATTGAAACCTTTTAGGTATCTGAAGGTCTGTATATCTCCCCCGGACCTCCTTTCTTCCAGGGTATATATATTTAGGTCCTTCATTCTCACCTCATAAGTCATTTGATGAAGACCCCATTTTGGTCGCCCTTCTCTGGACCATCTCCATCCAGTCTCTAACCCTTTTGAGATACGGTTTGCAGAACTTGAACACTGTTCTCCAGGTGAGGCCTCACAAAAGACCTGTGCAAAGGGATTATCACCTCCTTTTACTTACTGGTTATTCTTCTCTCTATGCAGCCCAACATTCTTCTGGCTTTAGCTATCGCTTTATCACATTGCTTCGCTGTCGTCAGATTGCTAGCCATTATCACCCCCAAGGTCCCTTTCTTGGTCCGTGCACAACAGTCTTTCACTCCCCATCCCATACAGCTCTTTTGGATTACTGCACCCCAGATTGCATGACACTGCACTTCTTGGCACTGAATCCTAGCTGTCATATATTTGACCACTGTTCAAGCTTTCATGAATCACGTTTCATTCTCTCTACTCCTTTTGGGGTGTCCACTCTGTTGCAGATTTTAGTATCATCCACAAATAGACAAACTACCTTCTATCCCTGCCGCAGTGTTGCTCACAAAGATACTGAACAGAACCGTTCCCAACACCGATCCTTGTGGCAGCCTACTTAACACTGTTCTCTCTTCAGAGTAGGTTCCATTTACCATTTCACGCTGTCTTCTATCCCAAGCTTCTCATTTTATTCACGTCTCCTATGCGGGATCATATAAAAAGCTTTGCTAAAATCCAAGTAGATCACATCACATGCTCTTCCTCGATCAAATTCCTTAGTCACCCAATCAAAAAAATCAAACAGATTTGTCAGAGAAGACTTTCCCCCTGGTGAATCCATGCTGCCTCGGTTCCAGCAACCCTGATTATAGATAGTTCACTATCCTTTTCTTCAGCAGAATCTCCATTTATTTTTCCATTATCAAGATGAGGCTAACCGGCCTGTAGTTTCCAGCCTCCTCTCTGCTTCCATTCTTGTGAAGCGGGACCATTTCTCCAAACACATGGCATCACTCCCGTTTCCAGGGATCTATTGAACAGATCATTCAGTGTACCTGCCGCAGTGTTGCTCACAAAGATACTGAACAGAATCGTTCCCAACACCGATCCTTGTGGCAGCCTACTCAACACTGTTCTCTCTTCAGAGTAGGTTCCATTTACCATTACACGCTGTCTTCTATCAGTCAACCAGTTTGTAAATCCATGCACCACCTTGGTGCTCACTCCCAAGCTTCTCATTTTATTCACGTCTCCTATGCGGGATCATATAAAAAGCTTAGGGTGTACCTAATTCAATAATTTACGTTGGATATATGTGATTTTTTCTGTTCTGTTGATATCTTTATCACATATTCTACCAGTTTTTCTTAGATTCAGTGTACCTGTCAGCACATCTCTGAGCTCCCTCAGTATCCTGAGATAAACCTCATCTGGCCCCATGGCCTTTTCCACTTTGTTTTCCTAGCTCTTCCCATACATTTTCTTCTGTAAATGGAGTTTTGTCTACCCCATCCCCAGTCTTCTCAACCAGCAATGGTCCACTCTCCAGGGTATTCTTTAGTGAACACCAAACTGAAGTATTTGTTTAATATTTCTGCCATTTCTTCATCTCTCTCCACATGGTCCTCATCAACTTTCAATTTCACTATACCACTTCAGGCCTCCCTTCTTTCTCTGATATATCTGAAAAATGTTTTGTCACCTCGCTTTACCTCTAACAATCCTTTCTTCTGCTTGACCTTTTGCTTTTGTGATTTCTTTCTTCATCTCCCTCAGTTTTAACAGATATTCTCTCTTGTGCTCCTTTTCTTGGTATCTTTTATACTTCTTGATCGCTGTTCTTTTTGCCTTCATTTTTTCAGACATCTCCTTTGAGAACCAGATCTGTATCTTTTTCCTCTTACTCATTTACTTTCCTAACATATAGATTTGTTGCCTTTGTAATAGCGCCTTTTAATTTGGCCCACTGTTCCACCTCACCCATTTTCTCCCAGTCTTCCAGTTGTTCCTCCTTGTACGTCCCCATTTTGAGAAAATCTGTATATGTGAAATTCAAAACTCTGGTTTTGTGTGACTTCTCTGTATCCTATTTGTGATATTGAACCATGTCATCTGATGATCACTGGTGCTCAGGAGAGCACCTACCTGAACATCAGAGACATTATCCCCATTAGTGAGCACTAGATTGAGTATCAAACCCTCTCTCATAGGTTCCATTGCCATTTATTTGAGCACAGTCCCTTGAAGGGAATCCACTATCTCTCTACTTTTTGTAGATTCCACAGAAGAGCATCTTTAGAGTAAGCAGTTCCTCAGAAATAACCTTACAAGAAGAAAACTGTGATCCTGACGGGAAAGACAAAACTAATTTCCAGTCCAAGGCAGAACAGGAATCCACACTGGAAATCTAATATGCTCAGTACCTTTCAAAATCTGAGACACATTCAGATAAGACAGAAGCCTGTTTTACATATGCTCTCTATAGCAAAAGAGGGCCGCACCCTGCATCAGGAGAGCCTTCAGAGCTGATCCTTTAGAAAGGCCTTCTCACAAATATCCATAATCAAGAGAATGATGAGTTTCCAGGAGTAGTACGTTGCCCAGAACACCAATCCTCAAAAAACAATTCGCACAGAGGCCAAGGAAGTGGAAAATTTTCTAGTCATCAGAAGTGTAGGTATCACAGCCAGAGAAGAGCCATTCCTTACTAATGTGCCCTTTAAAAGGTCAAACCATAAGACAAATTGATCTGGATACTAGTGAAACATCAGAACCTGGCATAGGAACATCTTGTGAGGTGGAAGCCCAGAAGACTGGCACACAGCTCCCCAGAAAACCAGTGTGTGAGATTACTGAAAATTGTTTTTGGAAAGAAAATGACACTGTCCCAAATCCAGCAACAACTGGACCACTCGCTGAGAAGCAAAAAGCTATCCTGAAAGGACTTTGCTCTAATTAATCAATCATCCAAAGAAGAGTATAGGAAAATGTGTTCTCAACTGTTAATTTTCATTCTTGGAATACCACAAATCAGTCCAGATGTATGGGTTTTGCTTCCCTGGTAGCAGACGGAGCAGAAAAGCTTGATGGACACTGTTACTTAACCTAGAGCACCATCTGCAGTCGCTCAGCATGATCTGTACCAAAACCAAGATGAGGTTAAACCATAAATAACTTTACCCCACAAAGCTAGCAGTGGAAAGGTTGAGCACCCCCCAAAGCAAGCAAGGGAAAGGTTGAGCTCCCCCTCCTGCCCAAATCAAAGCTCATTAGTCTATAAAAGGAAACTCAACTCCCCAAACCTAAAAACAATCTCATACTATCTACACATAAACAGAACAGTCTTTCAAGAGAGAGCAGGGCTCTGGACTAATCTGTGGAATTCCAGGAACGAAAATTAGTAGGTAAGAACCAATTTTCCGTTCCTGTTCATACCCATATAAGTCCAGATGCAAGGGATTTATCCAAGCCCTCCTAAACTAGGCGGGAATCTGAAATACCTTCTCACAGTACACTCTCCCCAAAACCAGCCGTTTTCAGTGCCCAGACATCCATTCGGTAATGCCTTGTGAACATGTGTAGAGAAAATCAGGTCATCACCCGGCAGAGTACCTGTGGGGACACAAAGCGACACTCAGTCCAGGCCGCAAGTTGTGCCCTAGTAGAATGGGCCTGAAGCCCCTCGGGGAATTGGATGCTCTTTGCTAACATAAGCCAACACTACGGGCACTTTTAGTCATTGTGCCATGGAGGCTTTAGAAGCTTTACTCCCTTCAATTAGTTTGCCAAACAAAAAAAGGTGATTGGACCTCTGAAGATTGTTGGGGACTTTTAAATAATACAATAAGACTCCACTGACATTTAACAAGTGAAGTTACTTCGCACATGGAACAGAAGATCCAGACCTGACTGAGGTGAAAGATAGATACTATCTTTGGTAAAAAAAAAAAAAAAAAAAAGAAAAGCACTGTGCAGCAAGAGATCCCTTTCTCCGAAAATTAAAAGGAAAGGAAAAGATCCTACAAGATAACATTCAAATCTCTGGAATATTCCTGTGAAACAGATGACCACTAGAGACTATGTTAGTGTAAAGTCCTTCCGCGATGTCATTAACAAGGGCTCGAACAAAGGGCCATAGGGAACCTGCAAATCCAAACTCAGGTCCAATGAGGGGAACAATCACCTCACTGGAGGTCACACATGCTCCACCCCTCTAAGAAAACGGACCACATCCAGAAGCAAAGCCAAGGATACTCCTTGCCCTTAGCTCTGAAACAGTCCAAGGCTGCCACCTAGACTCTTATAGAACTGAATGCAAACCCTTGCACTAAACCGTTCCACAAAAATGCCAGAATGTGAGCTACAGATATTTGACGAGGTACAAAAACCTCTCCGAGGCATCATGTCCCAAACACTCTCCACACACTAACATAAGCCAATGAAGTGGAAGGTCTCCTAGCCTGCAACAAGGCAGTACTGACTTCCTCCAAATAGCCTCTCAATTGCATATAACTCCTGCCAAAGCCAGACTGCAAGATAAAAATGAGCCACCTGCCCCCCCAAAAACATGGAACCATGATGAAGTAACTTGGGAAAATGTCTGAGCCTTAGAGAACCATCCATTGCTCGATTTACCAAGTCTGCAAACCACAGGCAACTTGGCCATTCCGAAGCCATGAGGATCACCTCCCCTGGGTAAACCCTGATATGCCTTAGCACTCATCTTATTAGGGGTCAAAAAGGAAAAACACACAACGAACTCCTGGATGGCCCGGAGCACAAAAGCATCTAGGTCCTCTGCTGCGACCTCCCACCTGTGACTGAAGAAGCTGTGTGCTCTGGCGTTCTGCTTTAAAGCAGTCAGCTCCAGCTGAGGAATGCCCCACCTAAAGCGAATGAACGGCCACATCTCTTCCACCCGCTCCCATTCTCCAAGATCCAGTACCTGCCGGCTTAGAAAGCCCACCCGAACGCTGTCCATCCCAGAGACATGAGACACCGCAGAGCTACCAGATGTTGTGCCGCTCAAAGGAAAGGCTCCTGGGCCTTTCGAGACACTAAGGGACTCCTGGTCCCTCCTTAGCAGTCAATATAAGCTACTGTCATTGCATTGCCCGACAGAACTCATACTGCTCAATCGTGCAACTGTGGAAGAAAAGAAAGCAATGCCCTCTAAACCTCCCTCATCTCCAAACAAGTGATAATCCACTATGCTACCTCCTCCGACCTTGTGCCACTTGCCCTAGGCAAATGGTCCCCCAGCCTTTTCGACCAGTAATTTACTGCCCAATCCAGGATCTTCAATTCTATGCCCAACTCCAAACTGGCTCAAGAAAACCACCAGAAGACTGGACTTGGAATCCCCCTGGCAGTGGTAGTTGAAATGGGAACTTCTCCAACCAAGGGTTCCATCAGGTCAAAAGTGCCCTCTGAAAAGTCTGCATAAATGTGTATATCCAGGAAACTAGATCTAGCACAGCCACTAAAGAACCCAAGACCTGTTAACAATCCCAGACTCTAGGTACCAAAATCCACAATCACCAGCTACCCTGCACCTGCAATTTCAGCAGCCTTTTGCCTAGTTCATTATCAAATTGGTCTCTTAGTTGCTCCAGTGACTGGGTCGGAACCCAGTTGCTCTTTGCTGAGTTGAACTCTGTATGAGGTATTGAACTGGCCACTGTCATAGGGTCCTCAACTTCACCCTAGTGAGCTTGGAGTACAGAAATGGATGTATTAAAATGTCCTCCTTTCATAGTGCTGCAACCGCTACCACCATCACCTTGATAAAACAACCAAGGCGCCTTTCGCTAGCCCAAACTGAAGCTGCTCTTCCAGCACCATGAAATGAGGGAATGTTTGTTGTTCCGCCAAGAAGGAAATATGCAGATCCAGAGAAGCCATGAACTTAACTGTGTGGACTGCAACCACTAAGCGTAGGGTTTTCAGAGCCACATTCCATTCTTTTCAGATCTAGAATGGGCCGCCAGGCATTCTCCTTCTTTGGAACTCTGAAATAGATAGACTACCTTCCTTTGTCCTGCTCCCCTGGGACCCCTGGTACTATCACCTCCAGGTGCCATGGCTGATCCAGCCTGGAATGAATTGCCTCTCATCTGGCGCTGTAGGTGCAAGGTAAGCTCATATGCTGAAACTTTTAGGCTTGCCATCCAGCAACCAAGACGACAAAGGGTCCCACAAGTTTCCCCAAGGAGCACTGCTTGCAAAAATGAGGTATTAAGAGAAATTGGTTCTTACCTGTTAATTTTAGTTCCTGTAGTACCACAGATCAGTCCAGACTCCTGGTTTTTGCCTCCCTTCTAGCAAATGAGACAGAGAAAGTTTCACTGACACTGCCAAATAACCCGAGGTGCCACCTGCAGTCCTTCAGTATTGAGAAGTACCCAAGCCAAGATGGCTATAATATTAACAATAACGAAACAATATCCCCTGAACGAGCTGCAACAATTGGAAAACTTAGAACTTTGCCCACACTAAAAAAAAACCATGCAAAACTAACAAAACCTGCACCATTCTTCAGATTAAATATAACAGATCAAGTGTATGCTCCAAATCCCCTTTTCCCCAACTAGGCGAGACTCTGGACTGATCTGTGGTACTACAGGAACAAAAATTAGCAGGTAAGAACCAATTTTCCTTTCCCTGTACATACCCAGATCAGTACAGACTCTTGGGATGTACCAAAGCTTCCATTAATGGGGTGGTACTGCGAGAGTCCCGCTCAAAGTACACTCTCACCAAAGCCCATGGCCTCTGGGGCCTGGACATCCAAACAATAATGCTTAGCGAAAGTGTGCATTGACTTTCAAGTAGCCGTCCTGCAAATCTCTTGCATTGAAACTTGTTGACATTCGGCCCAGGATGCCGCCTGGGAATGGGTAGAATGAGCCCTTAACTCCTCCAGGACAGGATGACTGACAAATATATGCGCACCCAATGGCATCTTTCAACCACCGGGCAATTGTGGCTTTTGAAGCCTTATGACCCTTCTCTGCTCCACTCCATAGCACAAAAAGGTGATCTGACAAATGGAAGCTGTTAGTGACTAAGATATTGCAACAAAGCATGCTTAACATCCAAGTGCCGCAACTCTTTCTCATGAGGTACCATCGCATCCAGACTTGGAAAAAGCGCAGTTGCTTACCTGAAACAGGTGTTCTCATAGGACAGCAGGATGTTAGTCCTCAGATGGAGACCAGCACGGAAAACTTTTGTCAAAGTTTCTAAAAACTTTGACTGGCATATTGAGCATGCCCAGCATGCCACTATCCGCACGAGGTCCTCCTTCAGTCTTGTAAGGGGAGAAAAGTACGAGCGAAAATAAAACAAAACACATGGCAACCCAACTCCACGGGGAAGCGAGCGGGTTTCCTGATTACTAACATCCTGCTATCCTAGGGGAACACCTGCTACAGGTAAGCAACTGCACTTTCTCCTAGGACAAGCAGGATGGAAGTCCTCACAGATGGGTGAAAACCAAGCTCCAGCCTGCACCCTGTAACAACCTGGACCAACAGGTACCAAACTAGGGGCAAATGGGCACAAACATAACTGAGGTACTGTTGGGTGGTGGAAAAACAGCCTGGGTTCATCTTCCAGGGGGTTCTGGTAGGAAGAGTTGGGTTTAAGTCTGGTAGAGATTGTGCAGGACAGATTGGCCGAATCTACCGTCTTGTTGACCATCCTTGTCCAAGCAGTAATGGGTGGCGAACATGTAAAGGGATCGCCATATTTCAGCTCTGCAGATTTTGATGTCGGGGACCGCCAGAGCCCTTTTGCAATCCAAAGTAAGCAGAGCCCGTTTCCCTTTGTGGGAATGGGGCCTCTGGAAGAAGGTGGAACTTAGGATGTGTACGCAGGACCACATGATCATGAAAGAATTTCGTGTAGGGCGGATATGTAACCAAGGCCTGAAGCTCATTTACCCTACGAGCTGAAGTATCCGCCACCAGGATTAGGACCTTCCAGGTGAGGAATTTCAGTTCACAAGTGCGCATAGGCTCAAAAGGAGGACACATGAGCTGTGCCAACACAATGCTGAGATGCCAGGGGGTCACAGAGGGGGCTTTAGCTGAAGCAGGCCACGCAGAAATAGACCTACTTTAGGCTGAACTGAGATGGGTGCATCAGTGACACCCTGATGGTAAGCACTAACCGCACTCAGATGAACTCTGACCGAGGTGGTTTTTAGCCCAGCTTTGAAAAGGTGCCACAAGTAGTCCAAGAATCTTGGAAGTGGGCATGTAAATGGATCTAATCCATGCTCCTCACACCAGAGAACCTCTTCCACTTCAACCTGTAAGACTTCTGGTGGAAGGCTTTCTGAAGCCACCAGCACCTGGGAGACATTTTCTGACAGGTCCAGGGGCTGAAGGACTAGGCACTCAACATCCAGGCTGTCAAGGACAACGCCTGCAGGTTCAGATGGCACAGAGTGCTCCAATTCTGTGTTTGCAGATCGGGTGCAAACCCCAGGCTGATGAGATCCCTGATCGACAGGTCCTGAAGGGGCCAGTAAGGTGCCACGAGGATCATGGTTCCCCGGTCCTGCTGGAGCGGAAAAGGAGGGTAAGCGTACAGGAGACCCGTGTCCCAATGAAGGGTGAAGGCGTCAGAGTGGACAGCCATCCATTCTGAATAGGGAGCAAAAAAAATCGCTCACCTTGCACTTGTACAGGGAGGCGAAGAGGTCCACATCTGGAGTTCCCCCCACAGATGGAAAATCCTGGCTGCCACCTTCAGGTTCAGAGACCACTCGTGGCTAAAAAGAGCGGCTCAGATGATCTGCCAGCACATTCAACATCATGGGCAGGTACATTGCGCGCAGACACATCCCCTGTGACAGAGCCCAGGACCAGATCTGTACTGCCTCCTAACAGAGCAGTGACGACGCTGTGCCTCCTTGATTGTAGATGTACCATATCGCAACCTGATTATCCATTCGAATCAGGACTGCTTTGTGGGACAAGCGGTCTCAGAATGCCCAAAGAGCGTAACAAATTGCTCGAAGCTCCAAAAGGTTTATCTGGCACATAGCTTCCTCAGTGGTCCAGTGACCGTGTGTGTAGAGGTTGTCCACATGGGTCCCCCAGACCTGAGGAGAATCATTGGTAGTAAGCACTACTTGAGGCAGGGCAATCTGGAAGGGGATCCATATTGGAGAGATTCTTCCACCAGGACAGAGACCTTCAGAGGTTGCGTGTTGGAGACACGGGCCTTGAGGTCCTGGGATGCCTGCTGCTATTGCGACCGCAATGTCCATTGCGCCCTGGCCATGCAGAGGCCAGCTAATGGGGTAACATGGACAAAGGCTGCCATGTGGCCCAACAAGTGAAGCAGCAGATGGGCACTTAACTTTACTGCTGCAGCCAAAAACAGGTTCAAGACTTTAAAGGGGAAGCAGCAAACATCCTGAGAGCAAGGGAGGCAGGAAAGGGAGTCACCACTGAAGGAGAAAGCACAAGGCTTTGGATATGAATTGGCTCTGAATACTCAAGGAGGGTAGAGTGGAAGGGAGGGGGAAGGGGGAATGGGAACCAAGTACTCACACTGGTAGTCCTCTGGTCTTTAGCAGTGCTCCACAGAGAAGGAGCCTGAAGTTGTCACTTCAGGAGCTGCCAATCACACAGATATAGTCTTCGATTTAGGGTCAGGCTCAACTGAGGGTGGGAGAATTCACCTGTCACCTCAGGAGCTGCACACAGAATTTTTCTGTTCACTGAGCCAAACCAGGCCTTTGCTTCCAGCACAGGAAGCTTGTCCACCATCTGCTGGAGACAGAGAATACTAGCAGGCTGGTGTCAGCACAGAGATATGAGGAGGAGTGACATCAGCAAGCCTGTTGTTCTCTATCTCCATCTGCTGGTTGGCATGCATAACCCACCTGTCTGAACTGGTTTGACTGGATGAAGCAGCAGGAGCTTTTAGTACACTTTTAGTCAAAAGAGGAGTAACAGCCTAGCAGTTAGAGCAGTGGACCGAAATCTAGGGTTCAAATCCTGCTTCTCCCAGATGGGCCTCATGATCCTGAGCAAGCTACTTCACCCTCAGCCTGCCTCAGGTACTAACAGATTAAAAGCCTTCTAGGGAAGGGAATTAACTATTATCTGAATTGTAACTCTCCTTGAGCCCATATTTTGAAGGTAATTAAATCCAAAATGGCACTTGGTGAACATATGAACATTCTAATCATTAAGGTGTATATGCACTTTATATAAAGGTACCGTACCATCACAAAGAAAATGTTCTTATCCAATTTAGTTAACAGTAAAACAAAATAAAATCACCAAGATACTTTGTATATATTTTATTTAATCCTCAAGGTTATATTAAACTTTTAAATGCCCCACTTACTCAGCCACTCCTGCCATTTATTACTTTAACACATTTCTACACCACCTTCCCAGTCAACAGGATTGATCTAGGCGAGGGGTGGCCAACTCCAGTCCTTGAGAGCCACAAACAGGCCAGATTTTCAGAATAAACACAATGAACATGCAGGAGATAGATCTGCATACAATGCTGGCAGTGCGTGCAAATCTCTCTCATGCATATTCATTGTATTTATTCTGAAAACCTAACCTGTTTCTGGTTCTCAAGGACCAGAGTTGGTCACCCCTGAACAGAGCAGTATAAAACATATATAAAACAAGCCGTTAAGCCCGTTAAAACGGGCTACATCCCTCTGTCTCTCACCTCCCCCTCATTCTCTCTCCCCTACCTCCCTCATTCTCTCTCCCCTACCTCCCTCCCACCCACTCACCCACTCCTCCCCAGCCTCCCTCTCCTCTCACTCAGTCCCTCCCTCCCACTCAGTCTCACTCACTCCCTCCCCCTCTCTCCCTCTCACTCACACTGTCCCACTCACTCTCCCTCAGTCCCACTCCCTCCCTCCCTCTCCCTCAGTCCCGCTCACTCCCCCTCACTCAGTCCCTCCCCCTCTCACTCCCTCCCCCTCAGTCCCGCTCACTCCCCCTCACTCAGTCCCTCCCCCTCACTCAATCCCTCCCTCTCACTCAGTCACTCCCTCTCACTCAGTCACTCCCTCCCACTCTCTCTCTTCGTCCCTCCCACTTAGTCCGTCCCTCCCTCCCTCTCTCTCTCCTCCCTCCCTCGCTACTGGCCGCTGCCGCTACCGCCGCTACCGCTGCCGCCGCCCGCTGCCGCTACCGCCGCCGCCCACCACCGCCGCCCGCTACCGCCGCCACTGCCGCCCGCCGCTACCGCCTCCGCTGCCGCCCGCTACCGCCGCCGCCCGCTACCGCCACCACCGCCGCCCGCTACCGCTGCCCGCTGCCGCTGCTACCACCGCTGCCGCCATGTTTTTTGGGTTTTTTTGACGCTGCCTAAGACTGACGTGCTCGCCCGCACATGCGCAGTAGAGCTGCTCTCTACTGCGCATTTGCGGCACGTCGGTCAAGCGTCGTTTATCTAGTTAGATGCTAAACAATTAAAATCAAACTAAAAACTGTTCGGCAGACTGGATGGAATTTTTTGGTCTATCTGCTGTTTAGTATTTTACTATAAAACTGGAAGCTATTTAAATTTAGGCATTCTGAGGCCTATGCAAGTCACCACAATACCATATGTAAACTCAGAATGAGGGTTGAACAACTCAAGAGGGGACTTCAAGAAGTGATTTTTAAAAAAAAGGAGTGAGGCTACAACAAATAGGACACACCTTTTATTTCAAAACTATAAGAAATAAAATATGACAAATTAAAATCTCCAAAGAGGATGTA
This sequence comes from Rhinatrema bivittatum, assembly GCF_901001135.1. NCBI lineage: Eukaryota > Metazoa > Chordata > Amphibia > Gymnophiona > Rhinatrematidae > Rhinatrema > Rhinatrema bivittatum. The sequence continues at coordinate 95,650,223 of NC_042622.1, read as the reverse complement.
AGAGAGCAAGAAACATGCAAGATTTAAACAAACACTTTTATAGACCGGTATTCGTAGAAACATCATATCGGTTTACACAGAGCTCAACAGTGAAAATACATGGAACAGGGTGCTAGGAACTTGGAGGGGGGTTTAACCTTAAACAGGGGGCAAGGCAGCTGGGGAGAGAAAATGCATAGAGTGTAGTCATAAGTATATACATAGGTGCAGAGATAATACGTGAATATGGAGGGGAGCATTTACAGATAAATTAAAACAAGATCACTAATACAGAATGGGTTTCAAGTTTGCTGAAGGTGGGGAGCATTTACAGATATACTAGTCCAAGATCATTAATGCAAAATGAGTTTCAAGTTTGCTGCAGGTGTCCAAATTCAAGGAATGAGTCAAAGTATATACATAGGTGCAGTGTTAATACATAAAATAAGGTGAGGGGCATTTACAGATATACTAATACCAGATCACTAACACAGAATGGGTTTCAAGTTTGCTGCAGGTGTCCAAATTCAAGGAATGGGTTATGTATATACATAGGTGCAGTGATAAAACATGAGTAAAGTGGGGGGCGATTACAGATATACTATTATAAGCAGTATTTTAAGCAGTACTTGTGAGAACTAGAAACCTGACAATGTGGCAACTGTTAACTTGGTCAATTTCGGATAATAAAAGGACTAGGGGGCACTCCATGAAGTTAGCATGTAGCACATTTAAAACCAATCGGAGAAAGTTCTTTTTCACTCAATGCACAATTAAACTCTGGAATTTGTTGCCAGGGGCTGTGATTAGTGCAGTTAGTGTAGCTGGGTTTATAAACGGTTTGGAGAAGTTCTTGGAGAAGTTATTAATCAAGTTGACAGAAAACAGCCGCTATTACTGGCATCAGTACCATGGGACATACTTGGTGTTTGGGTTCTTGCCAGGTACTTGTAGCCTGGATTAGCCACTGCTGGAAACAGGATGCTGGGCTTGATGGAGTCTTGGTCTGACCCAATATGGCAATTTCTTATGTTTCTTATATAATGTTTATTATTTTCTCTTTTCCCCATCTCCTCTATTTGGTTCATGTCACTAAAGACTACCCAATATTAATAAGCTGATTTTACATGAAATACTGCTCTGTTTGAAAAAAGGATATTGGAGAGAGCATAAAAAAATCATTTGCAAATAAAACCCAGAGAAGTGTACCTAGCTCACCTGTGATTAGATCCAATGAGCACAAGCTTGGTTGTCTTCTTGGTGTAGACTCCAAATCCAATCTGGGCCATCAAGTAGCAAAAGTGAGCAGCTTCTAAGAGGCCTTTAGAAACTGAAACAAGGCACAAAACGGTACTAAAACACCCACACATTAATGGAAACCTCGTCTGTAAATGAACACCAGCATGTGGTTAGGATCTTCTCTGCTCGTTATATGAAAACATTCACAACCCATGACCTCCACAATCTCAGTGAAAGTCTCTCCTCTTTACAGGGGCAATTCTCCATATCCTGTCTGTAAATTCGTTTTACTTACCCAGAGTATCTCCCATGGTGATCATAGTCCTGGATTCCACGTCCATGTTATTGGTCAAGTTAGACAGCACCATCGCCAGATGAGGCCTCCAATCCCCCCATTTCTCATCTCCACAGCACTGGAAGCAGAAAACAAGCATTGGAGTCAAACTACAATTACAGTGAGTTAAATGTGTATCAGTAACATTGAAGGGAGATCACTTTAAACCCCTTGAGCTTTGATGTGCTGGAGAGCACCATCCTGGGAGCCTCTTGCTAAATTATTTTACGGAAAAAAAAAAAAAAGGGATGCCTTGCCGAGAGGAGCAGAGCTAGCAATCAGTCCCTCCACACCGGTAAGCAACTAGGCACACATCACAGAAAATGACTCAATATGCCTCCCCTCTTTACAAAATTTTACTGCTTATACACTTTAATGCACTTTATTCCCTGCTTTTATTTAAAATAAAAAAATAAAAAATGTCTAAAATTATAAAATATTGCATAACATGCGGGCTGATGCAGTAAAGTGCGCTCAGACTGAGCGCACTGTTAGTCCCCGTTTGGCTGCACATTTGACGCACTATTATTTACCCCTTGTACAGTAAGGGATAATAGCGCATGGAAAACGCATGGCCAACCCCTCCCGAAACAAATAGCGCCCGCAACATGCAAATGCATGTTGATGGGCCTATTAGTCATTCCCATGCGATCCAGAAAGTAAAATGTGCAGCCAAGCCGCACATTTTAATTTCGGCCGGCACCGGGAAAGTGTACAGAAAAGCAGGAAAAAACTGTTTTTCTGTACACCCTGACTTAATATCATAGCGATATTAAGTCAGAGGCCCCAAAAGTAAAAAAAAATTTTAAATCTGCCCACGGCCTGCGGGTTGGAAGACAGACCCTCAATTTTGCCGGCATCCGTTTTCGGAACCCATGGCTATCAGCGGGTTCGAGAACAGACGCTGGTAAAATTGAGCGTCGGCTGTCAAACCCACTGACAGCTAGGGATGCGTTAGTGTCCCTAGCACCTCCTTTTACCGCGGGCCCTCATTTTACATATTTTGGCTTACTGAATCGTGCGCCCAGGAGAGTGGCCTGGGCGCGCGTCGGGAAAGCGGGCGTTTGCTGACTCTCCCGCGGGTTTTTCTGTATCAGCCCGACAATGAGGTACAAGTTTACCTTAAAAAGTTAGCCAACATGAAAAACATCTAATTAGTAATTTTGTGGGGTTTTTTTTAATGGAAAGTTTACAAAATGGTTATATAATACAGAAAACTTCACAATCTCCCTAGAATATTTCTCAATTGATCTTAATAAGAATGACAAGAAGGAGAGTGGAGTTGAGGAGTAGACTAGTTAGAGAAATGGGCTATGAAACAGGTTAAAATCCTGCTGCCATTTTCTGTGTCCTCAGGCAAGTCACTTTGCCTCAGGTACAAACTTAAGACCTAGATTCATCAAAATGCAATAGATATAGTGGAAATAGCGCCCACAATAAAAAAAAAAAAAAAAAGGGGGTGTGTGGTTAGGTTAATTTCCCTGCTCCCGTATGAATAGGTAACTTCTGTAACGTGTAATACGTTTATCGCACCCGTGTTATTTTACAATTCACATGCAGATTAATCCGCCGCATATGCGTTACCACCCGAAAATGTTTTGTTTTTTTAATCACAAACCAACATGTAAGTTTACTATTTATACAACTGTAAGAGGGCGCACTTACCTCGGGATGAGGTCGTTTTGTTTTTTTTTGGGGGGGGGGGGGGGGGGTTATATATATCCAGAGGTACGAATAGCAAAGTTGACATCGGTGAACATTTTCTATCATTTGGAGGGTACTCTCTCAAGCTAGGTAGAGTACATTGTACAAATCAACTCCTCTTACCTTTCATCACGATAAATGACAGAAAATCTTCACAGATGTCAACTTTGCTGTTCACACCTCTGTGTATGTAAAACTGCCCCCCAAAACTTGCCCCACCCCCCAAACCTCACCCCGCGGTAAGTGCCTCCTCTTACAGTGGTATAAATAGTAAACTTACATGTTGGTCTTTATAGAGGCGCTCTCTCTCTTCCCCTGCCCGAATCGGCACTCGCAATAAAAACCTTTTCGGTCAGTAACACATGTTAGGAGTTGCTCATTACCATTAAGTCTGCTCAAACTCCTCCCACTTGCATAGCAATGTCACATTTGCATAGTATCATGCGTTGTGCTGTAACTAGCACAAACGTTACGGCGTTATCGCATGCATTAATTAAGGCCTTTACGCGAAATGATAAATGACAGATTGTAAACCCTCTGGGGACAGAGAAATACCTCCAAGTACCTGAATGCAATCCACTTTGAAGAGCTGGAAAAAGTGGAATATGAATCAAATAGGCTACTAGATTTGTTTTCTACCGTGTTTCCCCGATAGTAAGACACCCCTGATAGTAAGACGTAGTGGGAATTTTAGGGGGGTCGGCTAATGTAACACATCCCCCGAAAGTAAGACGTACCTGTCATTTAAAAAAAAAATTATTTTTAAATACCTGTCAGAGGGCCGCGTGGGTCCAGGCGGCTGGCAGCGGGAGCCGGGTGGTCGCGTGTTAAATCTAGGCCGCGGGCGGGTGGGCGCTTGTTCCAGGCGGCGGCGGGGGGGCGGGTGGACGCGCGTTAGTTCGAGACGGCCGGCGGGCGGTCGCGTGTTAAATCTAGGCCGGGTCGCACAGGCGCGCATTCATTCACTGCCGGTGGGGGCTGCCTCGGCAGCCCCCACCGGCAGTGAATGAATGCGCGCCTGTGCGACCCCTGCGATTCGGCGCTGGGGGCTGCCGGTGGGGGCTGCGGCAGTGAATGAATTCATTCATCCAGGCGGAGGAGCCGGCTGCTTTCGCCGCTGCCGGCTGCTTTCGGCGCTCAAGGCAGTCACATGCTGTGACGTCACGGCATGTGACTGCCTTGAGCGCCGAAAGCAGCCGGCAGCGGCAGCCGAAAGCAGCCGGCAGCGGCGAAAGCAGCCGGCTCCTCCGCCTGGATGAATGAATTCATTCACTGCCGCAGCCCCCACCGGCAGCCCCCAGCGCCGAATCGCAGGGGTCGCACAGGCGCGCATTCATTCACTGCCGGTGGGGGCTGCCGAGGCAGCCCCCACCGGCAGTGAATGAATGCGCGCCTGTGCGACCCGGCCTAGATTTAACACGCGACCACCCGCCGCCCGCCGGCCGTCTCGAACTAACGCGCGTCCACCCGCCGCCGCCGCCTGGAACAAGCGCCCACCCGCCCGCGGCCTAGATTTAACACGCGACCACCCGGCTCCCGCCGCCAGCCGCCTGGACCCACGCGGCCCTCCGACAGGTATTTAAAAATTATTTTTTTTTGAACACTCAGGTTTTTTTTCCAATATAAGACATACCCTGAAAGTAAGACATAGTGGGACTTTTGGGGGTAAAAAGAAAGTAAGACGCTGTCTTATATTCGGGGAAACACGGTATGATGTATATTGCCTTCACTACAGTCACATGTACACAGTTCTTGAGTGATCACTTCTCCTTATCAAATTAGCAATGTAATGAAAAAAAAAACCCAAAAAAACAAATACAAATGGACATTTTTAGCCTTCCACATTATTAGAGCCATGAAGTGTACACTATATACCAATGGTTCTCAACCTTTTTTCTGTCGGGACACATCTGACAGATGGTTCTCACATGCGTGACACACTGAACACAAGACCATCACGGAGCTAAATGTAAACATATACTCTGTATCTACAGGAACCGCCCTGACCCCCTAACAGTGGGTGCAAAACAGAACTAGGACATTCCCCTTTCAATTTACATTGCAAAAAAGATATTTCTGGCGTCATCTCAGTAACAGCAACAAAGTTTTTATACACAATAGCTCTCCTTGTGAAAAAACAGTAATTTATCACCAATAAATGTCCTATTGAGAAAACACAACAAATAATATTGATACAAATGCCTACATGCTAGTAAAATACTTCACCTCGGTCACACATAGAATCGACCTTTACCAAGCACATACAGAAAGACCACAAATTACAAATATGGCGACAAACTGGAATGGAGACCCACAAAAGCCACTCTGCATGCAGTGCAAACCTGGAGAAATGGAAACAGAAATATAGCACCTAATAGACTCCCAGGATCTGCAATAATGTGCACAAACTAATGCCCAAAAAGTTATGGAACTCATTCAAACAGTAACAACCCCTACCCTATGAAAAGGCAACACTACAAATATTTAACCAGGCCCTAAACACCAATACATCTCCTATGAGGAAAACAGATCAAGCCAAGCTGCTATAGATCCCTACACAAACTACAAGCTTGCAGAACACCCTTACTAGGGTCACACACGCAGAACACAGACAGACCCTCACCAAATACAGACCATAAAGTGACCATCGAGTTAATGATTTTGTTTTTCCAATGTTGCACTGCATACACTCAATCTGGCTTCTTGCTGTTTCCAGTTCAGTTTTTGTCTCCACATTTCTAATTAACATTTCTCAAGTAATATAAAATAATTCTAAAACTAGATTAATAAATATAATAAATGTTTCAAAACAGCTGATAAATAGAATAACATCCGATCATTAAAAACTTACAAAATTATTTAAAAAATTCTCTAAACACCAATAAAATATTTCAAACAGCAGACATTACATAATACCCAAAAATTAAACTGGCAGTCAATCAAGAAAGATAAACTTTAAAAGCCACCTTTACTTACCATCTCCGGCAACTCTCCTACTCCTTTCCCTTGTAGGCCTTAGCACACACCAGAAGCAGCAATGGCTGCTGAAGCTCTGTTCTGACGCTCCTCTTCCTTAGGGTCCATGACCAGTCTCTCTTTCACACATACCAGTCACCTCCCTGACCAATCTCTCTCTCACACACACACGTCACCTCCCTGACCAATCTCTTTCTCTCACACATACACATACCAGTCACCTCCCTGACCAATCTCTTGCTTTCACACATTTTTCTCTCTCTTACTTACACACACACAGTCTCAATCACACACATTCTCTCACACACTTACACACATGCTGGCTCACTCTGTCTCACTCACTCCCACCCCTAGCACACAAGGCAGCTATAGCACAAGGCAGCTGGTATTCTGCTGGGAACTGCAGCAGGAGTGACTGACCCCCGGCCCCGCAGCAGTAAGAAGGCAGCACTCAGCTGTTTGCCTGTGCTGCGATCATCAAAGCACAGAGCAATCAGCTGAGAATGTGGCTGCGAGGATTTCCTGCCATGTGGCAGTTTGGGAAATCCATCAAGTAGCCTTGATGTGCAAGGGCTGCTGGAGTCAGTGACGGTCTCTCTGTGGGCCTTTGTTGGTCGCATGGGTGAGTGGCCAAGAGCAGAAAGGCCACGATTCTAGCTGCAGGAGCCAGGGGAACCTCCCACAGTGCAGAGGCTGCAGGGAGGAGGGGCTGAGAACAGTGGCTGTAGGCTGTGGATGTGCAGAGCCTTGGGAAGCCAATGACAGGCTCCCCATGGTCTGATGAGGCTGCGTTTTGAACTGCAGGAGCCAGTTGCAGGTTCCCCATAGCCTGAGGAGAGGCAGGAAGTGTTCCCGAAGGGAAGGACTGGTGTGGACAGCTGCATGACGAGCCACTACATTTGCCAGCCCTCCCACAAAGAACTTGGCTGCAGTCGTGAGTCTCTGAGCCTAGTACCGCTGCAAGGAGAGAGGGAAACTGGAGAAGGCATTTTGGGGGGGGGGGGGGGGGGGCCCTTACGATTTAGGCCACAATCTTGCTGATGTCAGTGATGACATCAGCGGGACCTGTAGGTCTGGAACAGGGGCCATATAAAAAAAAAAAAAGTTAAACGCTGCAGACCTAGGGCAGCTAATCAATGTATTTCCCAAACAGCCGCATGGCAGGAAATCCCTGCAGCCACATTCTTAGCCGACTGCTTTGCACCGCGATGATCGCAGCACAGGCAAACAGCTGAGTGCTGCTTTCTTAACTCTGCGGGGCCGATGGGAGTCTAGGGAGCCTTGGAACACAATTTCTGCAGCAGCAGAAAGGAAAATTAGTTCTTACCTGTTAATTTTCATTCCTGTAGTACCACGGATCAGTCCAGACTGTGGGTTGAGCCTCCTTTCCAGCTGGTGGAGACAGACTAAAACTGAAAAGGGTATCCTATATGAGGACAGAGCCTATCCTGTCACCCTTCAGTATAACCACTGTCAAAGCAGAAAACAACAAAACCAGAATAGGATCAAGCAAGTAACCATAAAGCTCAATGGAGCAACTGTAGAACAATGGAAAAAACATGAAATGACTATCCGCTCTTGCATATACTTGGTACTTTAACAACCAAGGCTTCCGGTGTAATTGCTCAATATTCTTGCAAAGAATGAAGTATCAAAATCTGCAAGAACAAGCTTCGAGAGGACAGAAAAGAAGGACAAACCGGGAAGGGCGTCTGGACTGATCCGTGGTACTACAGGAACGAAAATTAACAGGTAAGAACTAATTTTCCTTTCCCTGTACGTACCCAGATCAGTCCAGACCGTAGGATGTACCAAAGCTTCCCTATCCCGGGTGGGACCGAGACAGTCCCGCTCGAAGCACTTGCTGCCCAAAAGAACCAAAAACCGGTGCTTGCACATCCAGACGGTAGTGTCTAGCAAAAGTATGAAGGGACATCCATGTGGCGGCCCTGCAAATCTCTTGCAGAGAGACCGATTGGCTCTCCGCCAAGGAAGTAGCCTGAGAACGTAGTGAATGAGCCTTTAGGCCCTCCGGAACCGCCCAACCTTGGCAGAGATAGGCCAAGGAAATGGCCTCCTTCAACCATCGCGCAATAGTGGTCTTAGAAGCCGATTTGCCACGATTGGGACCACTCCAAAGAACAAAAAGATGGTCCGAGACCCGAAAGTCATTGGTGACCTGGAGATACCTGAGTAGAATACGTTTGACATCCAATTTACGAAGATCGCCTCCAGCGGTACCTGCAATCTCCTCTGGAGAGAAAGCTGGAAGCTCTACCGACTGGTTGACATGGAAGGTGGAGACAACCTTTGGCAAGAAAGAAGGCACTGTCTTCAGGGAAACACTTGAATCTGAGAAGCGCAAAAAGGGTTCCAGACAGGACAACGCTTGAATCTCGGAAATCCGCCGAGCGGAGGAGATAGAAACAAGGAAAACTGCCTTGAGCATAAAGGTCCTTTAACGTAGTCTGACGGAGAGGTTCGAACGGGGCAGCACAGAGGGCCCGGAGGACCAGATTAAGACTCCATGACGGGCAAGTATTGCGAGCAGGCGGACGCAGGTGTTTGACTCCCTTCAGGAACCGAACCACGTCTGGGTGGCCCGCTAGGGGATGACCCTCGACCTGACCAAGGAGAGAGCCTAGAGCGGAAACCTGCATACGCAGGGAATTGAAGGAAAGGCCCTTGGAGAGACCCTTCTGTAGAAAAGAAAGAACCAACGAGACCGGGGCGGAGCGTGCAGAGACACCTGACTCCTCACAGTCTCAAAGACCTTCCAAACGTGCACGTAGGCTAGAGAGGTCGACTGCTTCCGGGCTCACAGCAAGGTGGAGATAACCTCCTCCCTATAGACCTTACACCTCAGGCGTCGCTGTTCAAAAGCCAGGCCTCTAGGCAAAAGCGATCGGCCTGGTCGAAAAATACGGGCCCCTGCCGAAGCAGACGAGGAAGATGGCCTAAACCAAAGAGGTCCATCCGTCGCCAGGTTGACGAGATCCACGAACCATGGCCTGCGAGGCCATTCAGGTGCTACCAGAACCACGGGCTCTCGGTGGAGTTCTATTCTCCTGAGAACTTTGCCCACCAGGGGCCACGGGGGGAACACATACAGAAGGACGTCCACAGGCCAGGGGAGAGCCAGAGCATCCACGCCCTCTGAGCCATGCTCCCTCCAGCGGCTGAAGAACCGATTGGCCTTGGCATTGCGCAAGGTCGCCATGAGGTCCAGGTGAGGGGGACCCCACCTGTCGACAATCAGATCCATGGCTGCTTCCTAGAGTTCCCACTCTCCCGGATCGAGCAACCTGAACATTCTCCTTGTGAGAGGCCGCCAGGCAATCCAGGTGATGTTCCGCCCAGGCAAAGAGACGGCTGGCTTCTAGGGCCACCAGGCGACTGCGGGTACCCCCCTGACGATTGATGTAAGCCATGGTGGTGGAGTTGTCGGACAGCACCCTCACCGCTTTGCCGCGCATCAGGGGCAGGAACTCCTGCAGAGCCAGACGCACCGCCCGAGCCTCCAACCGATTGATGTGCCAGCGAGTCTGAGTCGGCGACCAGATCCCCTGAGTGGACTGACAGGCAGACCGCACCCCAGCCTGAGAGACTGGCGTCCGTGGTTACTATCATCCACTGTGGAGCTTGAAGGGGCATACCCCGGAGAAGATGAGGAAGCGAAAGCCACCACTGCAAGGCGGCGACAGTAGAGTCCAAAAGCGGGAGGACTATGTGAAACTGTTCCGACACCGGCTGCCAATGGGATAGCAAAGCATTCTGTAACGGTCGCATATGAGCAAAAGCCCATGGAACTAGGTTGATGGTGGAAGCCATGGACCCTAAGACCTGCAGGTAGTCCCAGGCCATTGGGAGAGGCAGCAAGATTCCGAATCTGGTCAATCAACTTGAGGGCCCACGCACGAGGTAAGAAGACCTTGCCCACTTGAGTGTCGAAGTGGGCTCCCAGGAACTCTAACTCCTGGGAGGGCTGAAGATTGCTCTTGGAAAAATTCACTATCCACCCGAGGGACGCGAGGAGAGCTAATACCCGATCCACCACCTTTTGGCAAAGAACCTCCAACTTGGCTCTTACGGGCCAGTCTTCCAGATAGGGGTGGACTAGGATTCCTTCCCGGCGAAGGGCCGCCGCCACCACCACCGTGACCTTGGTGAAGGTGCGGTTGCGAGGCCAAAAGGCAGCGCCTGAAACTGGAAATCCCGGTTGAGGATGTGGAAGCAAAGATACTTCTGGTAATCGCGGTGAATCGGAATATGGAAGTACACCTCTGTCAAATCGAGCGAGGCGAGGAATTCTCTGGGGCAAACTGCTGTGATGACTGCCCGCAAGGTTTCCATGCGAAATTGGGGGGTAACGCGCAAAAATCCGGCTCCCCAGCTCCAGGCAGCTCCGAATCAGGAGCTGCCGAAAAACCAAAAATGGCCGCCATTCCCGGGCTTGGCCATGCGCTGGGGATTCAATCCCCGGGCTAAATTTGCCTGCCCTGCCGAGGAGGGGCCTTCCTAGGCAGGCAGGCAGGCTGAGCAGAGCCCCTCGTGCGATAGGCATGACAAGGGCTGCCCACAAGCGAGGCAGGCTGCTGGCCCCGGCATCCGCAATGAAGAGGAGCCGCACTGAAGAGAAAAAAAAACTAAAAATAGCCTTGATTGGCAGCCTGCCGGCAAGAGCAGAGGCAGGGGAATAAAGCCTGCTCGCTCCTGCCTGACTGGCTGCCGGTTCAATCCCAGGTAAGGGCCAAAGAATAACATTACTAATAATCTAGAATTTTATTTATTTTATCAATTTTATTTTTTTATTTTTTTTCAACTCAGACTGAGCACCACAATGGAGCCCTATGCTCCCTAGGCAGCCAGACTGGACCACCAGCCTCAGTTCCCACACCTGGCAGCAATCACGGATTCAGGCTATGCCCTGCACAAGGGGCGAAGCCCCTGAGTCCAGCAAGAGCCAGGAGACAGGACAGTCTCCTCCACAGAAAAAAAGTTACTTTTTTTTTTTTTTTTTTTAACAGAAAGAAATCCAATGAAGATCCCTAAGGAAGAAGTACTTGCTTGATCCAGAAGAAAAGAAGGCTGACTAGCCTAAATCAGGAGACCGAAGGGTGAGCTGATCATCCACCTGCTGCAGGACAAATACTGAAGGTTTACAGGATAGGCTCTATCCTCATATAGGATACCCTTTCAGTTTTAGTCTGTCTCCACCTGCTGGAAAGGAGGCTCAACCCACGGTCTGGACTGATCCGGGTATGTACAGGGAATGGCCCTTTCTTCTTCCTGCGTGCCTGGTAAACATGCCTTCCTCTTCAGGGCCACAGGGGGCGGGAAGAAGAGAAGGCCATGTTGCTGTGCCAGCTTCGCTAACACTGCTGCCATTCCACTCTGGGCTTGAAAGTGCTGATAGCACGGGCAGGAACGGCAGCAGTGTTCGTTGAAGAACTGTGTGCGTCTCGCTGGGGTGAGGAGAGGAAGAGAAGAGCAGTGGGAGACCAGGAAATGCGCACACACCTGCCGGTGCTTGGCGACACACCGGTTGAGAACCGCTGCACTATACAATAGAAATACTGGGGAAAGCTAAACAATTTCTCAATGTATCAAAGTCACATATATAAATTATAATATACACACATAGGTTTCCAGTTATCACTGACTTTGGCTGTACTAAAGTCAGTCAGCTCTATTCATGAGACATGTCTCATATACAAAACCTCTAGAGCCTCTTCCCCTCCCACAGTTCTAGCTATATGCCATGGGTCATGCTCCTTCCTCTGCCATCTCTCTCTCCTCACCTGCTTCCACTACCCCATCAAAACATTGATGTTAGTTGATTCCACAATGTCTACTTATGTGATGAATGTCATAACCAAAACCACTTAGAAAAGCAACCTATCCAATTTACAGCTCTTGCCGTCTCCTCTTTGAAGTTAAACTTTAAACTCACTGTAGATGCAGCTGGCATTCTTCCAGACATGAGCTGGTAAACAGTCTGCAAAGGATCATTAATTGGGAGGCTATTGGCAAACCTACAGGAAAGAAAGCAGAGTAGTAGGGGTAGAGTTAAGTTACCAGCACGTTTAGTCTACTGCAATTTGAGGTTCAGTTTTGTTGAAGCTAGAAGTACATTCCCATATCATTCAAAAAAGGAAAACTAAAAAACAGAACTATTTTCAACATGCACTATTCCCTATGGTGACAAACTCAAGGAAGCGAGAAAAACAATATGAATTACCTGGTCATGACTCTAGCATGTGTACGGCTGTCCATCTTACTGGCAAGTAGCAGGGCATGACCCCACAAGCCGTGCTTCATGGCAGATTCCAATGCATCCTATGGAGAAGAACAGCTGTAATTAGTTTAATTTAGGGATCTAATCAAATGATGTGTTCACAAGCAGTGAAAAACATTTCCCTGCAGTTACCAGTTTGGCAGGCTGGAAAATCCTTCAGAAGTGCATGCATGTGATGTGCACATTCAAAGGCAGCAGGTTGGATGGTTTAAGACTATGTGGGACTGAGGCAGGTCAGAATGAAAGATGAAACAGATATTCTCAAAGCAGAAGCCAGGAAATTTGGCACCTATAGCCAAGTAAACAAGCGTGTCCTCACCTTGTATTATAACGAGCTCCAAGAGCAAGTTTTCTTACTATAAAACTGTGTTTTCCATAGATAGCAGGATGAATTAGTCCTTACATGTGGGTGATGTCACCCAGCAGTACTGAACAGATTGCTCTCAAATAGCTAGTAGAACTTTTGCTCTTCTGAGTATGTGTGGAAATTCCCGCTCAAGCACTGCCTGATGAGCCCCCTCAGTCGATTTTAGAGTTAAGTTTAGCTAGGTAACTAACTCTCTAGGAAGGCAGGCAGACATTTAGTATGGCTAATTCATCCTGTTATCTATGGAAAACAACCTTTACTGTAAGCAAACTTGCTTTTTCTGTTGATAAGCAGAGCTGAATTTGCCATATGTGAGGAATCACAAAGTGAGGGTTGCAGCAGAATGTTTACTGAATAAGCAACTCTGTCCCCCAACATGGAGAGTAAATTATTGGGTGAACAGGCTACACAAAACTGCTTGTCCATATTTACTGTTAAGTTGTTACTGACCAACTACACTATAGCTTTGCAAATGTCTTCAAGAGGCACAGATTGCAGATGAACTATCGAACGCCATGCCTCTGACCTAATGAACCTTGATGGCACAATTTATATACAGTGAGCCCTTGACTTACGAATGGCTCGGGTTACGACCAACATGTCAGGGTTTGACTTACGAACAAAATTTGAGTTACGACCATAATTTCCGGTTTCGAGGTACGACCAAATTTTGAGTTACGACCACATGTGTGCCATTGTGTGCCATGTGTGGTTTTTTTTTTTTTTTGCGGATTGGTTGTGTATCACATTTTTTTGGTCTTGGAGGCGGGACTTCTACAGGGATTGGCTGGCTACTGTTGCTGCTTCTACTAATGGGACCCAGGCGCACGTGGGCAGACCCGGCACGCAATTTCAGCAAACAGCATCGGGGGACATCAGGGGATATCACTCAGCTGGCAAGGTACAGTAGTGTGCTCCGAAGCGGTTGGGAAGGGGAAAATAGTTTCTGGAGGGCAAGAGATGTGCTCAGAAGCTATCGGGAAGGGGAAAATAGTGTCTGTGGTTGGTGTTTTTTCTGTTAGGTTTCTTATTTTTTTTTCTCCTGCAGAACTGCACTTTTATCAAAGAAGTGTTCAAAATGGCCCCAAAGATAAAGAAAGCAATCACAATCGAGAAGAAGAAAGAAATGAGAGTGGCGTTCGAGTGACCGATCTCACTGTCATATACGGCATGTCAAAATCCACCATTTCAACAATCTTACAAAGAAAATATTTGTACAAGGAAGTTAGTGTGACTAGAGGTGTCACTCAAATTTGTAAGTCACGATCAACAGTGATAGAAGAGGTGGAAAGCTTATTGCTAGTGTGGATTAATGAAAGGCAGATGGAAGGTGATTGCCTGAGTGTCTGATTTGTGAAAAAGGTAGGGCTATAAATGCAGATATCATAAAGGATAAGCCATCAGCAAGTGAAAATGGTGAAATATTTCGTGCCAGTAAGGGGTGGTTCCACAATTTTAAAGCAAGAACTGGTGTTCATAGCGTAGCTAGGCATGGTGAAGCTGCCAGTTCTGATAGAAAGGCTGCTGAAAATTATATACCCCACTTCGAAACAATGACAGAGAAATGGCTTTTCCTGTCAGCAAGTTTTCAACTGTGATGAAACTGGACTTTTCTGGAAGAAAATGCCCAAGAGAACGTACATTACCCAGGAAGAGAAAAAAATGCCAGGTCACAAGCCAATGAAGGATAGGCTAACCTTATTGCTATGTGCCAATGCGAGTGGTGACCTCAAGATAAAGCCTCTCGGTTTGTCACTCTGAGACCTCAAGAGTGATCAGAAAACAGAATGTCATGAAGAATAGGTTACGTGTCATGTGGAGATCTAACAGAAAAGCCTGGGTAACAAGAGTCCTTTTTCTTGAGTGGATCAGGGAGGTTTTCTGTCCTACTGTACAGAAATATCTTGAGGACAAAGGATTACCACTCAAGGCTCTCCTCATCATGGACAATGCTCCTGCTCACCCACAAGACTTGGAAGACGAGTTGGCTGAAGAATTCCCATGGCTCACAGTAGAATTCCTTCCACCTAACAACTCCTCTACTGCAGCCTATGGACCAGCAGGTCCATAGCTAACTTTAAGAAGCTATACACTAAGGAACTGTTCCAGAAGTGCTTCCAGATGGTTTCAGATACGGATTTAACCCTTAAAGAATTCTGGAAAGAACATTACAGCATCCTTTCATGTGAGGGGTTAATAGAGAAATCCTGGGCCAATGTCTCTCAAAGGACATTGAGATCTGCCAGGAAGAAAGTGTGGCCTAAAATTATAGAAGAGGAGCTGGACCCTGCGGTTAATGACATTGTCACTATAGCCGAGTCAATAGGCTTGCAGGTAGACAGTGCTGATGTTGAGGAACTGGTGGAAGAACACTCAGAGGAATTGTCTACAGAGGAACTTCAGCAACTTCTGGCTGAGCAACAGAGAATGGCAGCCGAGGAGCTTACTGAAGAGGAGGATCAATCACTGCAGCAAATTTCCTCTTCTGGAATTAAGGAAATCCTGAAAAAATGGACAGAGCTACAAACATTTGTAGAGAAGACCCACCCAGACAGAGGAAAAGCCAATCATTGCATTCACTTGCTTAATGATAATGTCATACTACAGAACAGTTTTGAAGAAAAGACAGACAACCTTAGACCAGTTTTTACTTGTGAAATGGTTGAGACCAAGTGAGCCAGAAGCAGGTCCTAGTGAGCTACAGACTCCCCCAAGGCAAGAAAGGACACCAGAAAGCCAGATTCCAGATGTTCTTATGGAATGGGACTCTCCTTCTGAATAGCCACTTCCATTTCATCCCCCGATGCTGTTTGCAAACCAAAGATGTCAACTTTTAAATAAATAAATAAATAAATGAAAAATAAACGAATTGTTTTTTCTGGTAGGCTAAGCACATTTTATAACTTTTTGGTGAGTACACTAGGGAAGTATAGGTGTTTCTGGTAATTACAGACCTCATACAACCATTTTTTAGAAATGGTTAGGTAAGGGGTGTTTTTCAGAGGTCTGGAACGCATTATGGGTTTTTCCATTATTTCCTATGGAAAACAAAGTCCTGACTTACAACCAACTTGAGTTACAACCAGCCCTCTGGAACCAATTAAGTTCGTGAGTCAAGGGCCCACTGAACTTGCTTATAGCATAAGAACATAAGAAATTGCCATGCTGGGTCAGACCAAGGGTCCATCAAGCCCAGCATCCTGTTTCCAACAGAGGCCAAACCAGGCTACAAGAACCTGGCAAGTACCCAAACACCAAGATTATCCCATGCTATTGATGCCAGTAACAGCAGAGGCCATTCCCTAAGTCAACTTGATTAATAGCAGTTAAAGGATTTCTCCAAGAACTTATCCAAACCTTTTTTAAGCCCAGCTACACTAACTGCACTAAACGCATCCTCTGGCAACAAATTCCAGAGCTTAATTTTGTGTTGAGTGAAAAATAATTTTCTCTGATTAGTTTTAAATGTGCTACTTGCTAACTTCATGGAGTGCCCCCTAGTCCTTCTGTTATCCGAAAGTGTAAATAACTGATTCACATCTACTCGTTCAAGACCTCTCATGATTTTAAAGACCTCTATCATATCCCCCTCAGTCGTCTCTTCTCCAAGCTGAACAGCCCTAACCTCTTTAGCCTTTCCATCCCCTTTATCATTTTGGTTGCCCTTCTCTGTACCTTCTCCAGTGCAACTATATCTTTTTTGAGATGCGGTGACCAGAACTGTACACAGTATTCAAGGAGCGGTCTCACCATGGAGCGATACGGAGGCATGACGACATTTTCCGTTTTATTCACCATTCCCTTCCTAATAATTCCTAACATTCTGTTTGCTTTTTTGACTGATGCAGCACTCTGAGCTGACGATTTCAATGTATTATCCACTATGATGCCTAGATCTTTTTCCTGAGTGGTAGCTCCTAATATGGAAGCTAATATCGTGTAACTACTGCATGGGTTATTTTTCCCTATATGCAACACCTTGCACTTGTCCACATTAAATTTTATTTGCCATTTAGATGCCCAATCTTCCAGTCTCGCAAGGTCTTCCTGCAATTTATCACAATACGCTTGTGATTTAACCCTTCTGAAAAATGTATCTGCAAATTTGATAACCTCACTTGTTGTATTCCTTTCCAAATCATTTATAAATATATTGAAAAGCACCAGTCCAAGTACAGATCCCTGAAGCACTCCACTGTTTACCCCTTTCCACTGAGAAAATTGACCATTTAATCCTACTCTGTTTCCTGTCTTTTAACCAGTTTGTAATCCACAAAAGGACATAGCCTCCTATCCCATGACTTTTTATTTTTCTTAGAAGCCTCTCATGAGGGACTTTGTCAAATGCCTTCTGAAAATCCAAATACACTACATCTATTGTTTCATCTTTATCCACATGTTTATTAACTCCTTCAAAAAAAATGAAGCAGATTTGTGAGGCAAGACTTCCCTTGGGTAAATCCATGTTGACTGTGTGCCATTAAATCATGTCTTTCTATATGCTCTGTGACTTTGATCTTTAGAATAGTTTCCACTAGCAGTGCATGATGCAATCAACTAGCAGTTTGAAAATGTACATTTGCCACTGCTATACCCAATCGGTTGGGATCATAAGAGATGAATAACTGCAAAGCCTGTGGCAGAGTTCTTTTGTAATAAGCCAAAGTTCTCTTACAGTACAATAAATAAAGGGCTTTCACCATCATAGGCATATGGCCTTGGGAAGAACATAAGTAGCTAGAGTTGTCAAATGATTCCAGATTTTCAGGATAGGTTGATCCAGTCCTAGTTTTTCCTCCACTGCAGGCATGGACTTGTAGTTCTGATGTAGTCTTGCTTTTCTAGAGAAATCAATAGGGACAAGTCCATGCAGGCATCAAGAGTAAAACAAAGAATGGATCAGCCTGTCTTGAAAATCTGGAGCCAGTTATGGCTTGATTAATATGAAAAGCTAACAACGTTTGGAAGAAACTTTGGGTGGAGGCAGAGCACCGCTCTATTGTGGAAGAATTGCATATAAGGATATAATGAAGTAAAGCCTGAAACTGGCTGTCTCTCCTGGCTGTTACTGCTACAAGAAAAATTACTTTCCATGTCAGAAACTTGAAAGAAGCTGACTCCAAAGGTTCAAACGGTGGCTACATCATTTGTGCCAAAAGAATATTCATATACCATAGAACAGGTGGTTTTACAACTGGAGTTTTAGTATGTCACAACTCTCATATACATTTGGATACTAATGGGTGATTTGAGATAGGCCTACTGTCAGTCTGGGCATGGTAAGCTGCTATAGAACTGAGAATTACTTAAGCTGATGAGATGGCTAGACCTGACTCAGAGAGCAAATAATGTTAGACTTATCAGCAGCCTTTGACAGTAAACCATAAAATTATACTAAAAAGACTAGAAGAGATTGGACCACACAATGAAACAATAAACTGGTTCTGCTCATATCTAAAAAAAAACAGGTTCTTTCAAGTAGATCAACAACATACTATCAGACAAATTCAATCTTGAAACAGGTGTACCGGAGGGATCAGCCTTGTCCACAACCCTTTTTAACATATACATGCTTCCATTATGCCATCTACTAGCAGGATTAGGAATCATACATTACATCTACGCAGATGATATTCAATTAATTCTACCAATCGACGACTCAATAGAAAAAAACATTAAACCTAGCTAACATGTACCTAGACATCATAAAACAACTATTAAATTGAATGGAACTAGTGATCAATATTGAAAAAACAGAATTTCTACACTTAGAAAGAAAAAATATCGAAATCATTCAAACCCCAATTATACTCAAAAATAACCAGAAAATAGAACTAGTGAAAAAAGTAAGGAACCTAGGAAAAATAATGGACCCCGAAATTTATCTAAAACAACATATCGCTAAAAGTTAAAGAAGGCTATGCTAAACTCATGATCCTCAGAAAACTTAAACAGACTAACTCCTGCAGATTTCAGAACAGTGCTTCAGGCACTAGTTTTCGCCAGTACCAATTACTGTAATGCACTTTTTCTGGGACTCCCAAATACAACAATAAGACCACTTTAAATTCTACAAAACACAGCAGCGAGAATACTAACTGGAAAAAGAAGAAGAGAGCATATAACAAACTCTGGCCGAACTTCACTGGCTACCCATAGAACAAAGAATAAAATACAAAGCACTATGCACCATACGTAAACTAATACATGATGAAAAAGCAGACTGGCTAAACACTGCACTATGGGTACACGTACCATACAGGAACCTTCGTTCAGTAAACAAAACTCTCTTAACCATTTCCTCAGTCAAGACAGCGAGACTAACACAGGTAAGAGAGAGGGCACTGTCTTTAGCAGGACCCACACTCTGCAACACAATGCCTTTGGAGACCAGATTACAGAGACCCCAAAGCATTCAAGAGAAGTCTATAGACATGGCTTTTTAAACAAACCTTTTATAAAGAGACCGGAGAATAAAAAATACACTGGAATAAACAGAAGAGCACCGGCACACAGCACTATTCTCATAAACGTGCATTACAATATTTTAACAAATTGAGTACACAATGAATGTAATAAGATAACACAGTAAATGTGATTTTTTTACCTGTAAAAGTACCTTCTAGGTACACCTGGCCAGAACCTACATCACTAAACATTTGAACGTATTTTTATGATTTAATGTAACCGAAACTTAATGGCACCGGTTAGAATGTACTATAGTACGCTTACTCCAAGCTTACTTATGTGCCTACATGTAAACCGTTGCGATGGTATAAAAAAAACTTTAAATAATTAAATAAATAAATTCAGTAAGAATATGGGTTTGCATGCTTACTGGTCCAGCCTATTGTGTTGAGACAATGTGGAGAACCTTTCCCATTACTGTTTAAGCTCTTTTAGTTGATGGTTTTCTGACACACACTATTATGTTCTTCACTTTCTTGTGTCAGGACCACTCTTATTGAGTGTTCAACATCCAAGCTGTTAGGCTGACAGAGGAGGGAAGGCTTGGATGAAACAGAAGTCCCTGTTTTTTAGTTAATAGTTATATATCTGGCTCGACAGGAATTGTAGGATTGCTGGAGAGCTGAGCTAGATATGCAAACCAGACTTGTCTGACCATGCTGGAGGTATAAGGATTAGATTAGCTCAGCCCTTCTCATTTTCTTTGCTCTTCTGAAAGCCAATTACATAGTAACATAGTAATGATGGCAGAAAAAGACCAAAATGGTCCATCTAACCTGCCCAGCAAGCTTCCCAAGGTGGTACTGCTGCTCCATGCAGGTTACCCCCTTGTTTCTCTTAAGGATAGTAGCTGCTGCTTCGTGAGGTTACCCCATTTTTCTTAAGGGTAGTAACTGCCGCTCCATGCCATTTAAGCTTTATTTATTCCCATCCTCTAGCCTTTTAGGGATCCACAGTGTTTATTCCATGCCCCTTTGAAATCCTTCACAGTTTTATAGTCTTCACCACTTCTCTGGAAGGGCATTCCAGGCATCCACCACCCTCTCAGTGAAGAAATATTTTTTAACATTGGTTCTAAGTCTTCCTCCCTGGAGTTTCAAATCGTGACCCCTAGTTGTTTCTTAGATCAGGTTTCAACCACAGGGCCGAAAGAGGCACGAGGCACTACATAGGGCGAAGCAACCAGAAAAGGTTGAGGTGGGAAAAGGGGGAACCCACATTCCTCCTGCACCACTGGACCCTGCATGGATTAGGTATTTATGTGATGAGCTGGTGGTGCCCTTGAGCAATGGTGCGCCTATGGCCAAGTCCATATTAGCTACAGGTTAGCTATGACTCTGGATTTTCCATAGAAAATAAAAAGTTTCATATTTTTGGATATAGTGTTGTACATTCACCTTTTTCCGACCATAAAGCAAAAGCTCCCGAAATCTCTCAATCTCCTTCTCATCAGAGTTGGCTGTGCTGTTTGCCGTGTCAGTGAGAAAGGATAGCTGGGAGGCACCAGACTCCTCTTCAACCTGCTCCATTGCTTCATTGTTGAAGTCAATCAGATTGGCTTCATTGGGTGATTTCCCCGGAAGCCACACTGTTTTATGGTCTCTCAGCAAAAGCTCTGCAATGTCTGTGCCCACTACAGTCTAAGAATAAAGAAAAAGAAAAAGCTCTTATAAACAAGCTCAAAACATTTTAATCCACCTTCCCAGCCTAAAGCCTGTGAGAAGGCCTAATCTAACAAGATCTTCCTTTGCATGCACAGCATATGGAACATTTTTTGGCAAATGGCTTCACAGATCACACCAGCAATTTTCATTTAGAAGCTGAAGTTTGTCATCCTGATCCCTGCGCCAGTGTTGGCAAGAAAGCTGTGAAACTTAGCAGAACCCCATGATGAATTATTAATGCAAACTTTCTAGGCAATGGCACTTTCAATTTATAAACAGCAAAACAGTGTAAGAATCACTTGTAGTGTCAAAATTATTGGGCCAGCTCTATCTAGGATTGCCTGGACCAGATGTAATTACAAGACCACATTCAATCTAATTTTAAATATTGCTTTTGTTCCTGTCTACACAGCAAAAAACACCACACCACCCAGTAATATTCTCACCAAATTAAATATAGTTTTGAAGCAAAGGGCCTCTAATTTACTTCATTGATATACAAACATTTTCCATTCAGGAGCCATTTCTGAACCAAGGATCTGCCACAAAATTACAGTCACTTTAAAATTCAAAATAAAAACTGTACCCCCCTTCCCCAATACACATTTGTTGCAATAGGCTAAACTTAAAATGTCCCAGAAATTGTAGATTACCTGGTTTCCTCCCAATTTTGGATACCATGATCCTTAAGCTGGAACCACCAACTGACACCTCATGGTGCTATGAAACATTTCAGTGTCATGAGTTTTTGACTATTGACTAGTGTCCCTTGTCCACAATGAAAGATATGAATAGAATACCAAGTAAGAAAAAGAAAACAAGATGCCAAAATTTCTTACCCCATTCTGCCTGCACAGAAGCACAATGAACTCCCACAACAGACTTGCAGATTCCTTATCAATCAAGTTCTCATTCCGAAAGCATGCAACAGCTTTGTTCTGAGCAAAATTGATGACATCAACTTTGTGTGTTTCATCTCTTAAAATGAAGATATCACAGCATGAGAAAATGTGCAATTTAAAGTATTAAGAGTCGCAAGTATTTTAAGGAACTTTGTAACATATACAAATGATGCATAAACATACTTTGTAAGAGGGCCAGGGAAGGCTCTCATCTCCTCTTGCTCAGGAATGTGTTGTAACATGGTCTGCAAAACAAAATTACACACAAACATTTGCAAAATTCTCGTTACTCTGCAACATTTGCCATTCCATAAACTCCAGACTAATAATGAGTCTTCAGGTTTATGATGGTAAACTGAGAAAACAGGGAACCCAGATTTCAATCCTGGCACCATTATCCTGGCACTGATTTATAGTATATAATTTAATAACTGTGCACTATGCTTTCCCAGTGCACTAATTTAATAATCTCTTCTCTGTGGGGCAGTGGGTTAGTCTCTGACAAGTCATTAGTGAGATTGGAGGGAAAAAGGTCATTACTGGTTATCCAAATTTACTTAGATCCTAATTAATTCAGTAGCTCAAACTTCAATTTTATCTTTTCCAGTCCTTTAAGGAGGTAATTTTGTAACAGCCCACATAAGGCAGAAAATCTGCATAAATTACCCCAATTTTCAAAGCAAACTAACGAATACATTCGCTTTGAAAGTAATCCTGTCAAAAACTACCAGCACACAATTGTGCCTGCTAATTTGTACACAGGAAATCGGAGGAAATTTATGTACATACTTTTGAAAATCTAAGTATACACAAGTTTAACCCCTCCCCAACTCCGCATGTGGAATAGCACTCACTTCTCAATCTGGGTAAATTTACATACATGCAGGACATACACAAGAAAGTGTATCCACATACAGTATCAGGCTGGCAATTATAACTAGCAATTTCTATGGTTAAAGCACTGCAAAAATGCTTTTAAATTACCCTCTAAAAAGGAACCAGGGGGAATTATTTCCTATCCATCCCCTCCAGCCTTCCTACTTACAGCAAAATGAAATTGTTCTGCAGTGTGTTGCTTTAATGCAAGTTACTGAAACTACCATAGAAATAACCAAAGCAAAAATTATATTTCTATATTTTACCCGCCCTACTGAAATACCCAGAACAGTTTATAAAACATTCATAATACTCAAATATAAACATAAAACAAAACTCCTGCCATCATACTGACCTCTCTGCCCTGGCAAACAGGTAAGTCTGTAAAATATGCCTAAACTGCTTCAACTCAACCTCCTGATGCATCTCAACTGGAATGCTTTTCAATATCCCAATATCCCTGGAACTTCATAATGGAACAAGCCCTAACACACCTGATCAACACAATGACAAGAGCTCCAGATAACCAGCTGAATAAGAATGTAATGTATGGTCTGGATGATAATGAATTTCTAGCCAAATAACATGGGCCTATAATATTTGAGCTTAGATGCCATAATTAGAACTCTGAAGAATACCTGCTGAATGATAAGCAGCTATTGAAATTTTTTTTCGATAGAGCAGACACGATCTCTAATCCCAGTTCTAACCAACACCCTTGCTGCAGAACTCTGTACACACTGTAGTTGCTTACTATGCTGCCAGGCAACCCCAAATACAAGGAATTGCAAGAGTCAGGATGGGACATAATCTTGTACACAATCTTTACAAACCTGGCTGGGTATTAAAAAAAAAAAACAAACCCTGCAGGATTTTCCTTAATTGTTACAAACAAACACTATTTTAACCACACCAAATCCACATGACCTCAGTTTGAGTGTTCAGTTTCAACCCTTTCATAATCATCCACCCTTTGATCAACAGCAGGATATACGACTGGTCATAATCGCCCAACTCAGGCCGAGTTTCTCCACTTTCCAGTGGCTGCCTCAGGGGCTTAAAAGATTTCTCAAGTAGAAAATCAAGTGTGTACTGCAGACGGGCAGTACAGTATCCACTCCTGTACAGGAGTGGTGACTACATATGCCCGTCTGCAGTACACATGTATGCGGCGCCATTGAGTAGATGGAACCCCCTAAGGTGTATGATTATTTGATTTAAACTAAGATATGCCTGCACTGCGGATGACTAGTAAATGCATTCTTCAAATGTAAAAAGGCTCTAATTGATTTTCTAGTTCAGAAATCTTTTAAGCCCCTGAGGCAGCCATTGGAAAGTGGCGAAACTCGGCCTGAGTCGGGCGATTATTTTGAGCAACTGATTTTACACATCTCCACCCAATGAAGGTTTTAGAAAAGACTTTCAGGCATCTATATTTTTCGTTTTTCCTCTGAAGAAAGGCCAGGACCAAGGAATACCCAGGAGGAAATATTGCAATCCAAGCAGAGAGACTCAAAAGCTCAAACTTGGACATAAGCCAGAGAAGTGGAGGTCCTCCATGCTCTGACAAGGGTAGAAATAACAGACCCGGAGTAGCCCTTCTAAGCAAACCCTTTCAAAAGCCAAGTCATAAAACAAAATGGAGCAAGATCCTCCATGAGAACTGGACTCTGAACCAAGAGTCCCTGAGACACTGAAAGACAGTGGGTGGTCAGTTTGAAGGCTCTTTCCTGTTCGTACCCCAAATCTGTCCAGACAAGTGGGTTTTGCATCCCTACCAGCAGATGGAGGCAGAGAACCAAAGAGTGAGGCACTGCTGCATAACTAGAGTGCCACCTGCAGTCCCTTAGTATTTCTCTGTCTCCAGCAGATGGTAGAGATGCAAACCTGAAGTCTGGAGTTGGAAAAAAAAAAAAGATTTAAGAAAGGTTAGAGAAGAGGAGATGCTCCCTGAGGTGTTAGGTTTCTTTGTGGGCCATCCCTCAGGTTCAGTCAGGCGAGCGAGTGGACCAGGATTACCTCGGATCAATGGGTCCTAGAGGTATTAAAAGAGCTTTAGCATTTTCTCAGCCCATCAGGGAGGTATTTGTGATATCTCACTGTGGATCAGGAGGAAGACCGCAAACAATTCGTGCTACTTTGGAGCGCCTTCAGAGTCTCGGTGTGATCGTCCCCGTGCCAGGACAGAGCAAGGCCGCAGACCGTACTCAGTTTATTTCATCGTACCAAATAAAGAGGGGTCTTTTCGCCTTATTCTAGATTTGCAGAAGGTGACTGTATCGCTGCGGGTGCCCCGTTTCTGGATGGAAACGTTGTGGACAGTGATAGCGGTGGTTTGTCAAGGAGAATTTCTAGCGATGCTGGATTTGACAGAGGCCTATCTTCACATTCCCATCCGAATGGAGCATCAACGATTCCTGCATTTTGTGGTTCTGGGACAGTATTTCCCATTTCAGGCCCTCCCATTTGGGCTGGCAAGAGCACCGCGCACGTTTATGACGGTGATGGTAGTGGTAGTGACAGCCCTCCGCAGGGAGGAGATCTTAGTTCATCCTTACCTGGACGACTGGCTGATTTGAGGGAAGTCAGAAGAAGACTGTCGACAGTGGTGGTGAGGGTGCTGGATCAGTTGCTGGGCGGGTGGGTGGGCTGGGTGGTCAATTGGGCAAAGAGCCACTTGTGCCTCACCCAAATGCTGGAGTACCAGGGGGCGAGATTCAATACCTGCGTTGGGAAAGTTTTTCTCACCTCCGAGAGGATTCTGAAGTTACAGGCTCAAGAGCAATGATTATTTATTTAAAATATTTTCTGTACCGTCGTTTAGTAATATACCATCACAACGGTTTACATTTCGGCACGAAATAGGTTGGCTAGATTTCTAAGTTATTCATGGTGTGCCAATATTTTACGGTTACATATTTCAGTAATATACTCTAAATGAGAGATGGGTTGGGGTTACTATTTATATGATCTTGGGATAATCATATATGGGTATACTGTTTCAATTTAATATTGGGTAACAAATAATAAAAATTGTCAATTTTCCGTTTGTTGGTGACTTTCAGCTGTATGTATTGTTAGTCATCACTCTCATTGTGAAATGCTTTTTTGAAAAGCCAAGTTTTTAGGCCTTTTTTGAAAAGTTTTAATTCTTTCATTAATCTCAGTTCAAGTGGTAATGTGTTCCACAATAATGGTCCTGCCAAAGATAGAGCTCTCTCTCTCACTTGGGTCAACTTTGCTGTTCTGACTGAGGGTATGGTTAGCAGTGCTTTATTGGCCGACCTGAGATTTCTTTGTGGGACATGTAATTGTAAAGCAGTGTTTAGCCAGTCGGCGTTTTCGTCATTAATTAATTTATGAATTGTGCAAAGTATTTTGAATTGTACTCTGTTCTATTGGGAGCCAGTGTAAATCCGCAAGTGTTTGGGTAATATGATTTCTTCTGCCTTTTCCAGTAAGTATTCTGGCAGCTAAGTTTTGTAGTATTTGCAGTGGCCTGATTGTGGTGTATGGTAAACCTAGGAAGAGTGTGTTGCAGTAGTCCGTGCTGGCAAATATTAGTGCTTGTAGTACTGTACGAAAGTGTTCCTGGGTTAATAAGGGTTTTAGTCTTCTAAGGACCATTAGTTTGGCATAGCCTTCTCTTACTTTTATTGATGTGTGTTGTTTAAGGCTGATTTCGGTGTCCATAATAACTCCTAGGTTTCTAACCTTATCGTTAAACTTCACTAATTTATCATTTTTAAGTTTGATGGGATTTTGAATTCTTACAATGTTTCTTTCAAGGTGTATAAATTCCGTTTTTTCTATGTTAATTACTAGTTCCATTTGAGTTAATAGTAGTTTTATTATGTCTAGATACATCATTGCAAAGTTCAGTGTTTTCTCAATTGACTCTTCCACTGGTAGAATTAGTTGGATGTCGTCAGCATATATGTAGTATATGATACCTAGCCCTGCTAGTAGGTGGCAGAGGGGGAGCATGTAAATGTTAAATAAAGTCGCTGAGAGTGCTGAGCCCTGGGGGACTCCTGTTTTTAGGCCAATCTTGTCTGATATTGTGTTTATCTTTACCTGATAAGATCTATTTGTGAGATAGGATGTGAACCAGTCAATTGTTTTTTTTTGTAATCCAATTTCTTCCAGTCTTTTTAATAGTATGTTATGGTTCACTGTGTCAAATGCTGCGGACAGATCTAGTAGTATCAAAATGTACTGTTTGCCGCTATCAAATCCTCGTAGTACGCTATCTGTTAGTGAGATTAGCAATGTTTCGGTGCTATAGTGTTTTCTGAAACCATGTTGTGATGGGTAGAGTATGTTATTGTTGTCTAGATGTTCTGCTAATTGCTTTTGTACTGCTTTTTCTATTAATTTTGCGAGCATAGGCAGGTTTGAAACCGGTCTATAGTTACTTAAGACGTTAGGGTCATTATTTCTTTTTTTCAGAATTGGTTTGATTATTGCATTCTTCAGTGGGTCTGGCATTACTCCTTCATTGAGTGATAGATTAATTATTTTTGCTAATGTATAGGAGGTTATGTCAGCTAGTTTTTTTTATGTCTGTGGTTGGAATGGTGTCAATTATATGTGGAGCAGGGTTTAATTTTTTTTTATCAAGGATTCTACTTCGGTTTGTGATACCTCGTCAAATGTGGAGAACTGTGTCACATCTATTTTTTGCATTTTGATTTCTTGTTTATTTAGGATTGGAATCTTAGTCCTAAGGTTTGTGATTTTGTCTGAGAAATAGTGTGCTAATTCATTGCATTTGCTTTCTTGTGGTGTTTGGGGCATTTCTGCTTTATCATTGGTCAGATTTTTTACTATGTTGAATAGTGTTTTTTGGGTTATTTGAAAATTTTTGAATTTTTGAACTAAAGAATTGGTTTTTTGTGTCAAGAATTACTTTTTTATAATAGGCTAGTTGTTTCTTAAATTTAGTTAGGTTATCTGCAGATTTGTCTTTTTTCCACTTTTTTCTTTTTTCCTTAGATTTTGTCTGATTTTCTTTATTTTTTCGTTAAACCAAGGGTTTACTGAATATGGTGGTCCCCAGGGCCTGGCATTATCTTGAGATCCTAGGGTTGATGGCGTCTACCTTAGATTTGGTGCCTTTGGCTTTTGCTCACATGTGGCCACTTCAGGGGGCGCTGCTCTCACAGTGGAATCCGTTATCAGATGAGTTTCATTGATGGTTGCTGCTTCTGGGAACCTCCAGGTCTAATCTTTCGTGGTGGCTGTGTTGGCCAAATTTGGAAAAGGGGATGCATCTGGAGATCTTGAGCTGGGTGGTGGTGACCACAGATACCAGCCTCAAGGGCTGGGGAGTGATCTGCTGGAGGGAATCAGCGCAAGGTCTGTGGTCGCCGACAGAAGTAGCATGGTCAATCAACCAGTTTGAGAGGAGAGCGGTGCGCAGAGCCTTGGTGGAGTTCCACCTGCTGATCCAAGATCAGATGGTCAGTGGCATCCATCAATTGGCAGGGGGGAACAAGGAGTCACACAGTGGCCCAGGAGGCTCAGAAGCTGTTTGTCTGAGTAGAGCTACATTTGAAGGAGAGCTGCTTCTCATGTGTCAGGAGTAGACAATGTGCAGATAGACTAACTCAGCCGACAAAAGTTGAATCCGGGAGAATGGGAACTGTCTGTAGAAGCCTTCGATCTTATCCGGGCCCAGTGGGGCAGTCCAGGTCTGGATCTAATGGCATCCAGAAGCAATGCCAAGGTGGCAAGAAAATACCCTTCCTTTTTGGACACCACAAAGTACACAGAGTAATGACACTATCCCCTCTCCAGGGGAGGCAACGGAACAATGGTGCGCAGAAGCTGTAGACATTGCAACGTCTCTCGCTTGCCCTGGGAGATGCAGCAGGAAATTACAAAGGCGTCCCTGAGCGGCTGAAAAAAATTCTAAAGCCTCGCAACTTTCTTTCACCACCTGAAGGACACACTAATCTGACGTGAGCTTGATCCACTCCTCATAAAACAGGGCCAGCCTCCCTCCAATAGCCTCTGAAAAGGAGTGGACCTGCATGCCTTCATTGCCCGATCTTGTTTCCAAACCCACCTTGGGTCACACTGTCCCTTGGAGGCCTGCGCTGGGCTCGAAAAGACTCCTGTCGGCCAGAACTTTGCTTTGAAGACACAGGTGCCTGACTCCTGCTAGCACGAAACCTCCTCGCTCCCCCAAAATTGAGAACACAGAGGAAAAAACTTCTTGGGGTTCTTGTCCTCAGGCAACTTGTTACTCTTCGACTCCCCCAACTGCTTCATGAGCTGCTCCAGATCCTCTCCAAACAGCAGCTTCCCCTTAAAGGACAGGTTAGACAGCTGGGCCTTAGATCAAACATCCGCCGACCAATTTCGCAACCACAGGAGCCTCCTCGCAGCCACCGCCAATATCATGCTCCTGGCAGAAGTCCGAATCAAGTCGTACAGGGTATCCGCCACACAGGCTGCTCCTACTTCCAAACAAGTCGCTTGGGCTGCTTCCACGATCATTTCCGACATCTTACTGTGCTCCTTTTGAACCCAGCACAAATAGGCTCTCTGCAGAAGACTCCTGCAAATCGCTGCATACAGGCTCAGAGCTGAAACTTTAAAACAGCCTTTTAAGGAAGATTTCCAGTTTACGATCTTGAATATCCTTCAAGGCAACAGCATCTGCCACTAGAATAGTAGTCTTCTTGGTAACTGCAGATACCACCACATCCACCTTGGGGATCTTCTTCGACTCCAGGGTCTGCTCCGGCAAGGGATTCAATTTGCTATAGCTCAGGCTAAATTCAACCCTCCTCGGGAGACTCCCGCTCCACCAACTTCATCATCTTCGGCAACAGGAAAGGCTTGGGGGACCCCGCAATCCGTCCAGGACTGGGTTCACTCCCTCACTGATTCCTCCTGAGCGACCTTAATCGCCAGCACTTCCAGAACCTGGGGATCAGCAAGCCCAACTCCTCCCTGCAGAACAAGTGGACCACCCGAGGATTGTCCCATCCACTGCCGGAATCTTGTCTGGGTCCTGCATAGGACCCCCCCCCCCAGCACTGATAGGATCCTGACCTGGATCCTGTAATGAATCTAGCAATGCACCAGCAGGGTCCCTGCCCAGATCCACTGGACTCTCCTGTACCTGGTCAGGATCATCCGTCTCATGAAAGTTGTCCCTCCTCCACTGCAGACCTCTTGAGACCCCAAAGCCTCAGCAAACCACCTGATTCCGCCTGCTTAGGCTTCTTCACAGCTCGGGACTTCCTAGGCAATTGCCACTTGATCCCAGCTCCCTTCCTGGCCAAATAGGCCTTTTGCATCAAAACAAGAAAATCCGGAAAAAAAGATTTGGGATCCGAAGTAGGGGGTCCGGATCCGTATCCCCTGAGCCTGTTCCCTTGCCCTGCCACCAGCAGGGTCTTGTTCTGCAGGAAAAAGCGTAGGAGGGGAGTCCCGAGGCCCTGAAACAGCAGCCTGGCTCCCAGCACATGTGCACAAAATGGCCGCCAGTTCTTCAGACCACCACAGGGCCTCCAAAACCTGCCCCGCCGAAAACAGGCTCCTACTGCCACTTGGGGCGCCAGCAGAGATCTTCACACCACTTGAAATGCATTCCCCACAAAGCATGGTTGAATCGAGGCGAGAGCACCCTGAGCAGTGGCAAACTTTCCCGCATAGCATGGGAGGCACCATGCTGGCGAAAAAGCAGCCTAAAAATAAACCCTGCCTGCGAGCACTGCAGGCGGTGCTAAACAAGCTCTCCCAGCCTCGACACACAGCAATTCGGCCCCGCTCATCTCGCGCTGCCTCCTGGCAGCAAAGCTGAAGTCAGCCGCTGGAGCACAAGCTAAAGCTGCTCCGTCCCCTTCTTTTTTTAAATTTTTTTTAAAGGGACTTATACACAGAAGGGAAAAAAAACCCAAAAAACTGAAATACTTCCCTACTTCTGCAAAGAAGGCTGAGCCCAGGCCAGCAACAAAGACCCAGAGGGGATGAGGGAATCGGAACCACTGGCTATCACCCCCCCCCCCCCCCGAAGGGCAGAGCTATCCCAGGGATTACCAACCCCCTGCTCGCCCCAAGGGATCACCCATGAAAGAACCTAACACCTCACGGAGCCCAACTTTTTTTTTTTTTTTTTTTTTTTTAATTCCAGACTGTAGGTTTGCACTCCATCTGCTGGAGACAGATACTGAGGGACTGCAGGTGGCACATTCTTATGTAGCAGTGCCTCAGTTTTGTTCTCTGCCTCTATCTGCTGGTAGGGACGCATAAACCCATTTGTCTGGACTGATCCAGGGTACGAACAGGAACTGAAAATCTCAGAGAATGCTCCTCTTTTTGCCTTGTGGGTAAATTGCAATCTCCTCCTGGGAAAACTTACTTTTAAATAAAGATTTTTTCTCTCTCGTTATTCATCTATATTAAGTGGGGGGTTTTCAGCCCACACCATCTCATCTTGTGAATCCTCAATCTGGAGACAAGAGACCATTGATCAATCAAGGAAGTCACCTCATCCCTCCTGAAGAGATGATGTAAAGGAAAATTGTTTCTTACTTGCTAATTTTCATTCCTGTAGTACCCCAGACCAGTCCAGACTCCTAGGATTTGCATCCCTGCCAGCAGATGACAGAGTAAGTTTTACTTACACTGTACGTAACCTAGTGTGCCACCTGCAATCCCGCAGTATTGACCTGTACCCAAGCCAAGATGTTAACCACACTAATAAACTAACAGCAACCTCCCCCAACGAATAGGAGGATGGTAATCCTTACCCACTGGAAACTGTGTCCCAGAAATTACAGTAACTCCGAATTACCTACAAACCATCATATCGAGTGGTTGACTCCTCTGGACTGATCTATGGTACTACAGGAATGAAAATTAGCTGGTAAGAACCAATTTTCCTTTCCAGTCCGTACCCAGATCAGTCCCGACTCCTGGGATGGTTGCCATTAATTCCCTAAGAGGATAACCCCATCTCCAATGAATAAGAAAAGCCGCCTGAACATTACCCATCCAGGCTATGTTAGATGCCTCTATCCGCAGCAGGTACTGCTCTGCCCAAAGAATCAACTCCTGGGCCTCCTTAGCCACTGCCCGACTCTTGGTTCCTCCTTGCCAGTTGAAGCAGGCCACCGTTGCTGCACAGGAAACGCATCGAATGGCCGCGTAACTGTGGTAGAAAGACAAGCAAAGTGTAACGCCCTGCTCTCATCTCTAATCGAATGCTAGACCATGAAGCCTCCTTCTTTGACCACTAGCCCTGCGCCAACTGATCCTGACACACTGTTCCTCAGCATTGATGGTATCACTAAAGCTGGAACTTCCAGATTGCTCTTAATCAGCTGCCCCGAAAGGCTGACTCTGCCTTTCTCTCGAGCGGAAAGGGAAGATGAAACTCCCCCAATAAAGAATGCTCTGAATAGGCCACCTATGAGCGAAAGCCCAAGGCCCCAGTTCCAATGCTGATGCTGTTGAGCAAAGGCATTAGTTCCAATAGTAAGGCTATACAGCCCAGGACTTGCAAATAGTGCCAGATCTTGGACACCAAAAGCCCCAACAGGTGTCAGATCTGACCCTGCACACTTCAGCATCCTCACTTCCAGGAGAAACACTCTCCCTTTCAACATGTGGAACTGAGCCCCCAGATACTCCAGGGTCCAAGAGGTAACGAGATGGCTCTCAGCTAGAACCAACTTCTGTTCTGTCCGCCGACATAAGTCCACTGACTTCACCCAATTCAGAACCGGATGCACTGGCCCTCCTTCTCTTATAAAGCCGCCACCACTACCACCTTGGTGAACCTATGCTAAGCCGTAGCCAGTCTGATTGGAAGGGCCCAAAACTGGAAAAATGTCCCCCCTAGGGATCCTGAATCTCAGACATCTCTGGTGCTGTGGTCTGATGGCTATGTGCTGATAAGCCTCTATTGAATCCAGAGATGCCAAAAGACTCCTCTTTGCGAACTGCCTCTATGAACGACCTCCTGGCCCCCATTCGGATAGGAAATAATCACCCTCCAATGTGGCAACAGTGTCAGAGTGGTGTAAGCTGCATTTTGTTTGACGACTGGAGTCACAAGGAGCAATCTTGTAAGCCTCTCAAGACCAGAAAAGCAAATGCCAGGAGAAATTCTGTAAGCTTTGTGGGTCAGACAAGAAAATTCTAAAGAATAGCCTTTCCTGAGGACAAGAAAATGGAAATATCTTGTAAGCTTTGAGGATCGGGCAAACAAATTCTAAGGCACAGGCCTTCCTGAGGACTGCCAGTACCCACAAGTTCACTGTTTATTTTGTACTTTGTACCAACCAGAGGCCAGCCGCACCCCTACTATACCCTAGGCAAGATGGGACCCTCCACAAAACCTTGTGTGGACCTAATACTTTAGAAACCCCTACGTTCCTTTTGAACCCAGAGCTCCCTCAAGCGCACCTCAGTGAGCAAAAAATAGCATCTGTAATGCCCACCAGGGTTGGAACCTAGCAGCTCTGTCCAAACTCTGCAGGAATCATCAGCCTGCTCTATCAGGGGATTTGCCCCCCCCCCCAAAAAAAAAGGGCACTAAGCACTCTGAGTAGGGCACGCAGTAGAAATACTCTAATGGAAGGGAACAGAACAAATCCTGAAGAAGGGGCCCAAAGCCAGCCCCCCTTAGAATTTCTCCTGGACATACCCTGCTGCACCCTAACTCCTTTACCCCTGCTGGAGGAAAAGCCTGCAGGATTTGCCCATCGCCCTAGACATTAAAATGGCTGCAAGACTACTGCCTGCTGGACCACTGCCCTGAACTTTACCAGGAGAGAGAGACTAAGAGAAACAAATCTGCCCTCTCCAGCCTGTGGCAGCTGGGATAGAACTATCTTTTTCCCCGCTGGCTAAAACCTGCCTGCCAGACCACTACCCTAAAATTTTCCAGAAGAGAAAGACCGAGAGAGAAATTTGTGCCCTCCAACCTGAGGGGATGAGTTGAAACTATCCTTCCTCCTGCAGGTTAAAACCAGAGACACTAAACCTGCCCCGCAGATCGCTCCTCTTCCCCCATCATGGGCACGTGCATAATGTGGCACCCACACTAAGCAGGAATGCCTTTGCCTGCCCATCAGCGAATTTGTCCTCCTGCTCTCCGTGGGAACTAGCAAGGCGGTGATGAAATATTAATCTGCGTGGTGCCCTCCTGTTCCCGTTACCTGTAGATAGAGTACAGCGGCCCTCTTTTTTTTTTACTTTTTTGCAAAACAATTGGTCTGCAGTGAGTGAGTCCGACATGATGCCACTGGACCCCACAAAAATCTGCATCCAGAATTGCCAGCTGAGCAGCAAGATTCAACCCCCCAAAGTCACAAAGATGCCAGTTGCTAACTCCACCTCCCCGAACACACTGCCCGCTCAGCAGGAGAGGCTGCATCCACAGTAAAAATAAATATATATTAAATATACCCTCTCCCCACTTGGCTGCGGTCCGTGTGCTGGTTCCTGGAAAAGACTACTTTCAGGGAAGTAATTTTTTGTTTAAATATTCGGACACGGACCGCAGCCAAGTGGGGAGAGGGAGAGAGGCATGAGAGATCCAGAACCACCAGATTGCAGCGCTGTCTCAGGGCAGAAACATACAAATGGTCACCAGCCCCCTGCTTGCCCGCCTAGACCAGGAAGGATGACTCCACAAGGACCTAACAACCTTTTTTTTTTTTTTATACACTTCATACTGCAGGTTTTATACCTTCTACCATCTGCTGGAAACAGAAAAATACTGAGGGACTGCAGGTGGCACCCTAGGTTATATACAGTGTCAGTAAAACTTTGTCTCCACCAGCTGGCAGAGATAGAAAACCCAGGAGTCTGGACTGATCTGGGTACCTACTAGAACCAAGACCTCCTTTTCAGGAGGCAGCTCTCCCTGCTCCAAGGATGCACAGCTTGCAGAATCAGGCTCCTTCAGATCCCTCTTAGGACTCTTTCCAGTCACAGAAGAGAGCTCCACCAATCCTTTTGGATGTTCCACAAGCATGGCAGCTCCTGAAGAGACCACAGACTCTCCTGTAGGAGATCTGTGCTTATCCCCAGGCATCTGAATTGTGCTGAAGGCCTTGTGAAGAAAATAGAAAAATTCAAGGCTAAAGTCTTGAACATCCTTTACCTAATCCCTAGAAACCCAAGGGGAAGGATTTTCAACTGGAACCAGAGTCGGGGAGAAGGGGGGAGCCAATCTGAATCAATGCTGGAGCAGGTCAAGCGCTGCAGGATCTCCAAGATCCCTGCAGGAGATGAAGACAAGATGGCAGCCTTTCTGCCAAAATGGGCCTGCTAAAAATTTCCCTGGAAACAGGACCTGGCTGAGTTTCAGGCCCATATGATTTTGCCACAACACCCCAGCCAACTTAGAGCACTTCTCTGGAACCTCCTCTGCTATAATGCACGCGGAGCACAACGGTCCCAAGGAGGAAGAGCACCAGCATCCACCTGCTGCAGCGGTGGCCACACTGACTACTCCATGCTGAAGAAAACATGAGCAAAATGCAAGCACTCCTGTTAAGCACTTATCTCCTGTGCGGCCACTCACCCCCCTTACTACTTCGGAAGAAAAATTCAACCTGACGTGTCTCCATCTAGGTCTAAGCCCAAGCCACAATAACTTCATCTCCCTTCCCTGCAGGCATAAATCAAGTCCCTTATGGGATCAAGACAGCCTCTAGTGGACAAACTCTGCTGGGCTAATTAGCAGCTTGGTCCTCAAATTACACCTGTGCCTTGCCAATCCAAGTCCTGCTGCACTACCAAGAGTCCTACCATCTGCTGTAGGCAGAGAATACTTGCTTTTTCTGTGTTGTACAACCTATAAGTACTGGCGATGATGAAGAAGAATTCAGTGCCTCCATTTGCTGGTAGGGTGACAAAATCAACTAGTATGGACTGACCTGAACTGATGAAGCAGGATAAGATAGAATAAAGTATTTCACATAAACTGCCACTTTCATTCTTAATATATACCAACTGTTTCCCCCAATCACAGGTACTTCTAAATGCCTCTATTGACCGTCATAATAGGCTTCATTGCACAATAAAGGTTCACTTCATTGCTCTGCATTACTTTTAAATCATAGGTCAATCTTAAATGATAACTTTTTATATTTTTGATTTTACTTGCTGTGTATACCTCCACCATTAAAAGTTCATACATTGATCCAATTGAATCGTTAATCGATAAATTAGTAAGACTTATCTTGTCCAAGATGCTGACATATTAATACCGCCCATCCTGCTGATCAACAGTGCCATTGCCCGACAAGGGGCCGTGTTTCGGACAACGGAGTCCTTTTACGAGGGCTGAAGGCAGAGGCTGCCAAAATAAAATAGCCCTCGTAAAAGGACTCCGTTGTCCGAAACACGGCCCCTTGTCGGGCAATGGCACCATTGATCAGCAGGATGGGCGGTATTAATATGTCAGCATCTTGGACAAGATAAGTCTTACTGAGATATCGATTAACGATTCAATTGGATCAATGTATGAACTTTTAATGGTGGAGGTATACACAGCAAGTAAAATCAAAAATATAAAAAGTTATCATTTAAGATTGACCTATGATTTAAAAGTAATGCAGAGCAATGAAGTGAACCTTTATTGTGCAATGAAGCCTATTATGACGGTCAATAGAGGCATTTAGAAGTACCTGTGATTGGGGGAAACAGTTGGTATATATTAAGGATTCTATTTAAACAGCGACCCCCGACCATATAACGATTCAGCACTTTTCATACTTTCATTCTTAAAACATGAAAACATGGAATATATGGAAGAAAATAATGCAGTCAGTTTTTACCTCCATGTTGTGTATCTCAACCAAAGCTGGTTGCCCTTCTGAAGGCAAATTCGGTAGGATTTTAATAAAATAGCCCCCTGGACCAAACCTCGAACAGACATGAGGCACTGAAAATTTCTCTGGAGTCAGAGGTCTTGATGGTACTATGGAAGTATATATTTCAGAACAAGACAAAAGAAAAAATGGAAGAGTGAAGTGAGATTAAACAAAATACCAAAATGATCATTAGAATCACTCAATCAATCCAATTCAATGGCCTTTTTATGAAAGAAAATCCAATATCTTCAAAACCAACTTAATGTAAAATGAAGTTAGTCATCAGGAAATAAGATTCAAATAAATGTTCTTATTCCAGGGTGCTACCTGTGGTTACTGGCCAGGAATTGTCACTGCAGTGATGGGGTTAAATATGAAATGCTAAAATCTGGGAGGAAGGAGTGGGGGGATGTGCATAGTTGTGAAGGCTCATGGCACAGTAGATTCTATAGGGACCAATTCCAATTCAGCTAGAAGCTATTCAGGCAAAAGGAAAAAAAAAAAAAGCCTACTTATTTGTAAAAATCTTTTGTTCTGCAAAATTCAGAGAAGTGTAAACAAAAAAAAATGTATGCACAGTACTAAATCCCTACAGCACAGAGTCAAATAACCCACAAGCCAGCTCAAACTTTCCTTTTTTGCAGGGAAAAAAAAATGCGGCATTTATGGATGTTCATGTATGTATATGGCTTTAAAATTTCTGAAAAGAATTCTCAAAAGCAAACTCTTAAAATATTTAGTTCAAAGCTGTACCACTGTTATGTATCAGTTTGGTCTTGTCTTATTTTCTGTTTTTATAGATTGAAAATATTTAACATTTATTAAAAACTTACCCACTCTTTTTTGCTGACAATCACCTGTTTTAGCAGGATTTTGTTTTACTTGAACTTACAAATGTTTTGCAGAAAAAAAACAGATCAACCTTGAAATAGTC
Source organism: Rhinatrema bivittatum (assembly GCF_901001135.1). Taxonomy (NCBI): domain Eukaryota; kingdom Metazoa; phylum Chordata; class Amphibia; order Gymnophiona; family Rhinatrematidae; genus Rhinatrema; species Rhinatrema bivittatum. Next base: position 95,612,629 of record NC_042622.1, on the reverse strand, counting down.
ATGTTTCTAAGCAGTGCTTGGGTGAATTTGCTTTGTATAATTTTATCACCTGACCACAAATGGATCTATAGGGCAATAAGGGAAATCTTGCTGGTTCAGAGCACTCAACTAAACAGGAAAAACTTGTGTTTGGCATAGAATGTCCCTCCCATTTATTAAAATATTTGCACATACCTTGCTCTACAGGTTGCCATCCGCTTTCAGTTGCATAATCATATTGATAATTTGCATCAGTCTGCCGATTACTAAAGTTGCTCGAGTACAGACCATAGGAATAATCAGTGTGGAGGGAACCGATCTGTGCTACTGCTCCATAAGCATTTGCAGTCAGGTCTTGCTGGCCTTTGTAAACCTGACTCTTGTGGGGGAAAGAAATACTTATTTTTCTCATGTGTTAAATTAGTAAAATATTACAAATTACTTAGTCTGTAGAGATCTCTTGTGAAAACAAGTCCTCGAGGACCCAAATATTGTTTTCACACACAGTTCTGGATTAGTTACTTAAGTATTCAGTTCTGTATGAATCAGGTTTCATTCCCTTTCTTATTCACACAAAATTAAATGTGGACTAGTTTTCCCACTGTTTCCACAATGTTAAAAATAACTCCAAAATTTCACATATACTGAACACACTATTAGGATGCCTGAAGTAACTAGTCCAGGAAAGAAAGACAACCCTAAGGTCATGAATGTTCATGTACATTTAAATTATAATTTCCTTTTGCTGGTTCAAAAGTATCCTATTTCCCTGGGATCAATATATTAATGCAGAGATATTTTAACAAAGATTACTCTTTAGAGACTTATAGCACTGAGCAGTTTTTGTTAAGCAAATTGACAGCTGCTTTAAACGAGTCAAACAAACCAGAAAACCCAGAGAATACTCACTTGCTGGGATCGAGAGCTGAAGCTACTCCGCCGACTCTGCACGCTGTGTGAGCTATGGAGGCTGTGAACAGAATGCTCACTATGGACACTGCGCCTGTCACATTCATCACCATAAGGATCCCTGTGGGGCTCATTTTCATCATCAAAACTGCCAGCAAACCGGGGGTCATACTGCCAGTGATTGTCATATCCATCCCGCCTTAAGAGAGAGCAAAGGCTAAAAGTCCATACAGGGAATCAGACAGAAAAAAAAACAGGCAGTACCCAGCTTCTTGTCAGCCCACACAGTGAGAAGAATGGAAATGAAAAATCAGTAATAGAAATGGTATACCAAAGTGTGACATTATGGATCTCACTTTACAAATTTCCATATTCTATCCAGAAGGCCCTGAGCAGCTCAGTATAGCTCATAGCTCCTGCAGTCTCTTTATCTGGCATCATAAGCTGTGGGATATCAGTGCCTATCAGTAGGTTCGAGCACAGTAAAAGGTTTAAAAAAAATTTACAAAACAAGCCATGTTTTAATTGTTGACTGGGAAAGCCAAATAGAAACAAATGCTTTCTGTTCAGCAGTGTCCCAGAAGTCCAGAAAGATCAAGTAATTTGGCAAAAGTCACAGAGTCCATTGCAGAATGGAGAATTTCTGAAACTTAGTACAATAACCACTAGCACACTCCCTCTACTCTAATGAGATACAAATCAGTATTCCAGATGCTGCAACAAAATGTCATACCATTCATCATTCATTTGATTCACTGCTTTGGCAAAGGGATGCAGGCATTAATAAGTACACAGGGCAAAAGACTGGAAGAAAAGAGCTCCACAAAATTGCAGTGTGCATGTGCAGTATTAGAAGCACTGTAAGCAACTAATAAAACCCAATCTACTGAAGTGCAACAGTGATTCCATTAGAAATTAAAATGTTAACATTTTTTTTGTGCCAAAGATAGATAAAGTCTAAACCGCTTGGAGTTTGGTAAATTCCTTATACATTTATTTTGGAGATTGTTGGTGGTGTGGAGGAATTGAGGGGCCTTGCTGTGGAAGCAGTTTAAATCTTGCCAGAGGAAGCGCTACCCCAAAATAACAAAACAACTCTTCCCTGTCCCCCCTCCCCATGCCAGCTAACAGGATCCATGGCCTGGAGAAGGTACTACTAACCTGGTAGGATAGAGCCTTTGGTAATCATGATCTGTGTCATACCAGTATCGACGGTCATAACTTCTGGGGTCTCTGTACCTGGGGTCATAAGCTGCTGAATAACGGTCCCATTGAGTAGGATCTAGCCCAGTAAAATGACAAAAGGCTTACAATAATCATATGACAATGAATCTGACTACTGTAAAATGTCCTAATGCTCAGTAAAACAAGGAAAATAGGGTTGGGCCAGTGTAATTATGTTTCAATTTTGGCGCAAGCTCTGTCAATGTGTTCAATTAAGCTTTCACTTTAGAAGGAACACAGATGTTCTATACAGTCAGTCAAAATATGTATCTCATTCCATGTCTACATATTAAAATAATCAAGAGAATATCTAGCACAGTTACTGAAAAATACTGAAAAACATTACCTCCGTAATCATAGTTGCCCAAGTAATAATAGTTTGCATAATAATCGCTATGCGAGCTCCAGCCATTCTTTGGGTTACAATAATCTGGGTACTCCTGTCTGAAGAGGAAGCACAAGATAAAAACTGATTGCACAACAATTAATCTGGATTAATTCCTGTTAGTTCAATGCAACCCATGCCTTGACAGCAATATTTCAATGGGGATTTACAGTCAAGTACTAATTATGTATCCTGGATCCTGTACTAAAAAAAAATATATATATATATATATATACACACACATCCATATTACAAATGAAATAATTGCTGTGGCTGTAAACAATTTAAGTTAACAGTGTTGCTTGACTGCCACAGAGCTGCGAGAACTGTATATGCTGGCTCTGATCCCACACCTACCAATAACTTCAACTAAAACCTGTTTAGGACAAGGGACTTTATAACTATGAGATTATTATATAGCACTGTGTGCAATGACACCACCATAGGCCTGACTCTCCAAGGCTGTCTCTCCTTGTTTATTTAAAATCTTTTAAACTGCTACCCGGCTCTAATTAAGCCGCTTCCTAAAGCAGCATACAACAGCCATGGAGAAATTACTTACCTGATAATTTCGTTTTCCTTAGTGTAGTCAGATGGATCAGGACCAACGGGGTTATATTCCCCTGCCAGCAGATGCAGACAGAGTAAGAGTAAGTCACCGTACATATACCCTTGCAGTGACCTCAGCTCTCCAGTATTCTCTTCAAAAGCCACTGTGGACATGCTAGTGAAAAAAAACGTGATTAAAATACGATAAAATATTAAAAACGGATAATCGTAACTGTACTCAACCAAACACTGAACCCCAGTAAGAATACGGGTGCCCTGATCTAGGGACTGAATGAAGGCTTACCTGTAATTTTTGAAGGATACTAATGAAACAGGAGAATTGGGGCATCCAAACAGAAAGGTTCCAAATAAAAAAAATGAAGTCAATGTGTCTATAAGTAAAGAATCACCTGAGCTAAAGAATTGCAAATTATCCCTATCACCTGAAAAGCAGGTTGTTAATACAAACACACACTTTGAAATGTCTGAATACCAATGCTAAGAAGTAAGATGGAAGCGTTAGAGTGTATAGCAGTAAATGATGAGAGAAACATATTGGCATCTCATAGATCTGGTGGAAGGAGAATAACCAATGGGACAGTGCTATATCAGGATACAAATTTTATCACAATGGGGCTGATGCAATACAGTGCGCTCAGCCGAGCGCACTGTATAACCCACAGTCGGACACAGGTTAAATAGGCGCTAATCCACCCTCTAATGCAATAGGGGGATTAGCGCCTATTTAATGTGCGTCCGACGCGGAGTGAATGGGATAGTGCTTATCACATGCAAATACATGTGAATGAGGCTATTACTCATTCACTCCAAATGCAAAAAAATAAATGTGCGTCTCAGACGCACATTTACCACTCAGCTATTAACGCCTGCCTAGAGCAGGCGGTAACAGCTGAGCGCATTGAAAAGAAGTACAGAAAAGCAGAAAGAACTGCTTTTCTGTACTTCTTTTAAAAGTTAAAAAAAAAAACCACCCCAAAAACTCAGCCGGCTGCATTAAGACGACAGACGCCGAAATGATCGGTGTCTGTGTTCATAACTGGCAGACCGCCAGTAACCGCGGGGTCGCAAGCGAACCTAGCGCCTCCTTGCTAATGTGACCCCATAATTATAATATAGCATGGTACTCCCCCTTGCTGGCGCCTTGCATGCATTAAGAAAGTGGGCGCTGACTTTTCAGCGCCCACTTTGTGCTTTTTTTTTTTTTTTGCATCGGCCCCAATGATAGGGAGGATCAACTTGGTGTGGGTTTGACACTTTATGCCCAGGAAGGTATAGAGTCCAACAGGATAAAAATCGTACAAGATACTAAATGTTCAGTACAATCTATAAGGGTAGAAATCTCATGTGTGTTGGGTAAGAGTACAGTGATAGGAGTATACTACCGTCTACCTGGCCAAAAGGGTCAGACAGATGATGAAATGCTAAGAGAAATCAGGGAGGCTAACCAATTTGGGAGTGCAGTAATAATGGGAGATTTCAATTACTACAATACTGACTGGGTAAATGTAACATCAGGACATGCAAGAGAAAGTTCCTGGATGGAATAAATGACTACATCATGGAACACTTGTTTCAGGATGCAACGAGAGAACGCGATATTTTAGATTTAATTCTTAGTGGAATGCATGATTTGGTGAGAGAGGTAATGGTAGTGGGTAGGGCCACTTGGCAATAGTGATCATAACATGATCAAATTTGAATTGACTGGAAGAGGAACAATATGTACATCTATAGCTCTAACACTAAATTTTCAAAAGGGAACTTTGATAAAATGAGGAAAATAGTTAGAAAAAAAATGAAAGGTGCAGCTGCAAAGGTTAAAAGTGTACAACAGGTGTGAACATTGTTTAAAAATTTAATCTTAGAATCACAGTCCAGATGTATTCCATGCTTTAAGAAAGGTGAAAGGAAGGCAAAACGATTACCGGCATGGTTAAAAGGTAAGGTGAAAGAGGGTATTTTAGCAAAAAAAAAAAAATCCTTCAAAAATTTGAAGGATCCATCTGAAGAAAATTGGAAAAAGCATAAGCATTGTCAAGTTAAGTGTAAAATATTGATAAGGCAGGCTAAGAGAGAATTTGAAATGAAGCTGGCTGCAGAGGCAAAAACTCATGAAAAACACTTTAAAAAATATATCCGAAGCAAGAAACTTGTGACGAGTCGGTTGGACTGTTTAATGACAGAGATTAAAGGGGCTGTTAGGGAAGATAAGGCCATTGCAGAAAGACTAAAATTCTTTGCTTGTTTACTAATGAGGATGCTGGAGAGATACTGGCTCTGGAGATGGTTTTCAAAGGCGATAAGTCAGATGAACAGCAAATCACTGTGAATATGGAAGATGTAGTAGGCCAAATTAACAAATTAAAGAACAGCAAATCACCTGGACCGGATGATAATCATACCAGGGTACTGAAGGAACTCAAAAATGAAATTTCAGATTTATTAGATAAAATTAGTTACCTATCATTAAAATCATCCATTGTACCTAAAGACTGGAGGGTGGCCAATGTAACCCCAATATTTAAAAAAGGGTTCCAGGGGCAATCTAGGAAACTATAAACCAGTGAGCCTGACTTCAGTGCTGGGGAAAATAGTGGAAACTATTCAAAAAAATCAAAATTACAGAGCATATAGAAAGACATGGTTTTAATGACAAACAGTCAATGTAGATTTATCCAAGGGAAGTCTTGCCTCACAAATCTGCTTCATTTTTTTTTGAAGGTATTAATAAACATGTGGATAAAGTGAACCGTTTGATGTAGTGTATTTGGATTTTCAGAAGGCGTTTGAACAAAGTCCCTCATAAGAGGCTTCTAAGAAAACGAAAGTCATGGGATAGGAGGTGATGTCCTTTCCTGGATTCAAACTGGTTAAAAGACAGGAAACCGAGAGTAGGATTAAATGGTCAATTTTCTCAGTGGAAAAGGGTAAATAGTGGAGTGCATCAGGGATTTGTACTTGGACCGGTGCTTTTCAATATATTTAAAAATGATCTGGAAAGGAATATGATGAGTGAGGTAATCAAATTTGAAGATGATACAAAATTATTCACAGTTGTTAAATCACAAACAGATTGTAAAACTGCAGGAGGACTTTGCAACACTGGAAGACTGGGCATCCAAATGGCAGATGCAATTTAAGTGTGGACAAGTGCAAGGTGTTGCATATAAGGAAAAATAACCCATGATTTAATTACATGAAGTTAGGTTCCATATTAGGAGTTACTCTTTAGGAAAAGGATCTAGGCATCATAATGGATAATATATTGAAATTGGTTCAGTGTGCTGCAGTAGTCAAAAGAGCAAATAGAATATTAGGAATTTTTAGGAAGAGAATGGTGAATAAAATGGAAAATGTCATTATGCCTCTGTATTGATCCATGGTGAGTCCGCACTTTGTACTGTGTATAATTCTGGTCACCGCATCACAAAAAAGATACAGTTGCACTGGAGAAGGTACGGAGAAGGGCAACCAAAATGATAAAGGGAATGGAACAGCTCCCCTATGAGGAAAGGCTAAAGAGCTTAGAACTGTTCAGCTTGGAGAAGAGACAGCTGAGGGGGGATATGATAGAGGTCTTTAAAATCATGAAAGGTCTAGAATGGGTAGATGTGAATCTGTTATTTACTTTTTTGGATAATAGAAGGACTAGGGGGCACTACAAGAAGTTAGCACATGGCACATTTAAAACTATTCGGAGAAAATTCTTTTTCACTTAACGCACAGTTAAGCTCTGGTATTTGTTGCCAGAGGATGTGGTTAGTGCAGTTAGTGAAGCTGGGTTTAAGAAAGATTTGGATAAGTTCTTGGAGGAGAAGTCCATTACCTGCTATTAAGTTGACTTAGGGAACAGCCACTGCTATTACTGGCATCAGTAGCATGGGATCTACTTAGTATTTGGGTACTTTCCAGGTACTTGCAGCCTGATTTGGCCACTGTTGGAAACAGGATGCTGGGCTTGATGGACCTTTGGCTTGACCCAGTATAGCAATTTCTTATGTTCTTATCTATTCAACAGGCAAATCCCTGGTATAGATCTTGGGCAGCCGAGGGCAGGATGCTGAGTGTGTCTACACTAAGGAAAACAAAATTATCAGTTAGGTAATTTCTCCATTTCCAAGCATGTAGCCAGATGGACTCAGGACCAATGGGATGTACAAAAGCTACTCCCGATCAGGGCGGGAGGCTGCCTCTGGTCTGGTTAACACTGTCCTTGCAAAGGCTGCATCCTCTTGGACCTGTTCGTACAGGCAATAGAACCTGGGGAAGGTGTGGTAAGGAGGACCACGTTGCCACTCGGCAGGTATCGACAAGAGACAGCAGTCTGATTTCTGCCCATGAGATCGCCTGAGCCCTAGTGGAATGAGCTTTAACCTGAGATGGTAATGGCTTACCTGCCTCCACAGAGGCTCCCATGACCACCTCCTTAATCCAGCGAGGTTGTTCGCCCTGCTTCCTTACACCATGAAGGACAGAAAGGCAGTCTGTTTTTTGGACCAGTTCTGAAACTTCCAAATTCCACTCCAAACATCTACTGACATTCAAATGAATGAAGTAGCAATATTCCTCCCTGTTCTTGAGTTTATCCAGGGATGGCAACAAAATGGACTGATTCAAATGAAACTCCGAGACTATCTTGGGCAAGAAGGATGGAACAGTACGAAGCTGTAATGCTCCTGGCATCATCTGGAGGAACGGTTCCCAACACGACAATGCCTGCAATTCAGAGATGCGACACACCGAGCATATAGCCACCAGGAACACAATTCAATGTTAATTAACACAAGGAAAGACTGCACAGCAGCCAAAAAAGCAGGACCTGCCAAAAATTGCAATACTAGGTTAAGAGAAGGGAACCGTGCAACAGTAGGGGAGGTCAGAGGTGCTTCACTCCCTTCCGAAAACAGACCACATCCAGGTGAGCCAACAGGGAGGTTCCATTCACCTCACCCCTGAAACAGGGGAGAGCTGCTACCTGCACCTTCAAGGGAGTTGAGGGCCAAACCTTTACTCAAGCCGTCCTGCAAAACTTACAGAATAAGTGGGATTTTAACTGTCTGAGGGAGTACACTGTGTTCCTCGCATCAGGCCTCAAATACTCTCTAAATGAACATACATTACGAACGTAGAGAACTTCCGAGCGTGGAGTAAGGTGACAATTACCGCCGCAGAATATCCTTGCTTCATCAGGCGTGCGCCCTCTCAAGGGCCAAGCCTTAAGACAGAATAGAGTCGGATCCTCATGAAGGACAAGTCCCTGCCGCAGCAGGTAACTGTGTGGTGAGAGGCACAGGGGGCTCTCCATCAAGAGTATCTGCATACCATGGACGCCTGGGCTAATCTTGAGCTATTAGTAGGACTAGTCTCCTGTAGAGTTTGATTCTGCGAAAGACCCTGCCCAGCAGGGGCCACAGAGAGAAGGCTTATAGTAACTTCTTCCGGACAGAGCTGAAAGAGGGCATCAATTCCCAGGGACTACTGATCTCTTTTGCGACTGAAGAATTGTGAGATGCAGCCAGCAGGTTGATAGATGGGAGGCCCAAGCGATCTACTATCAGTTGAAAGGCTTTGTCCAACAGTACCCACTCTTCTGGAACCAGACTCTCCTTGCTTAGAAAGTCTGATCTGACGTTGTCTTTTCCTGCAATGTGGGAGGCAGAATTCATCTGTAGATGTATTTCCACCCATTCCATAAGGAGGTATATCGCCTGTAAGGCTTGCTGGCTCTTGGTTCCACCCTGGTGGTTGATGTAGGGTACCGTCATTGCATTGTCCGACATTATGTGGACTACTGACCCTGGAGTCTGTGGCTGAATTGTAGACACGTCAATTTGACTGCCCAGGCTTTCAGGCGATTGAGGTTTCAGAGGTCTCTTCTTCTGTCCAACATCCCTGAGACATTAGTTCCTGACAATGAGCTCCCCAGCCCTGGACTGGGGTCTGTTATGAGAACGAGCCAGTTCGGAGAGGACAGGGACACATCCCTGCTCAGATGAGCTTCCTGCAATCACCACTGGAGGTGAGAGCAGACTCCCATCATTAAATGGAGCCGAAATGAATAGTCTTGAGACTGTAGGTTCCAACGTGACAGCAGTGAGCACTGAAGTGGGTGCATGTGCACTCTCACCCATGGCACTACTTCTAGGGTTGCTGCCATCAAACTGAGAACTTGGAGATAACTCCACACCATCAGGCATATCGTGTTCATCAACTGACACACCTGTGACATCAACCTCTGTATCCTTGTGGTCGGAAGGAAGACCTTACCCTGCCGCATGTCGAACCAGACTCCCAGATACTCTAAGGACTGGGAAGGCATGAGACTGCTCTTGTCCTGGTTTACTACCCAACCGAGGTCCTGAAGCAAGGAGGTCACCCTGTTTGTCACCAGAAGGCTCTCTTTCACAGATCTGGCCTGGATCAACCAGTCGTCCAAGTACAGGTGCACCAGGATTCCCTCTTCTCAACACTGCCACTACGACCACCATAATCTTGGAAAATGTTCTGGGGCAGTGGCTAGGCCAAAGGGCCCGGAACCGATAATGGCAATCCATTACTGAAAAGTGTAGAAAACTATGTTCTTGACAGATTGGAATATGTAGGTAGACCTCAGATAGATCCAGGGAGGTTAAGAACTCTTCCAATTGTATGGCCATTATCATGGAGCATAGGGTTTCCATGCAAAAATGATTCACTAGTAGGTGACTTGACACTGAAGGTCCAGGAAGGGGTGTAAGGAACCTTCTTTCTTGAGTACAATGAAACAGATGGAATAGCACCCCGTAATTTTATGGGACGTAGGTATTGGAATTACAGTCTTCATTCTGAAGAGCCTTGAGAGTCATCTCCAGTACCTGCTTCTTGTGCTGGGAATGGCAAGGATACATCATGAATATGTCCTGAGAAGTGCTACGAAATTCCAGCGCATATCCTTCTCATACGACCTCCAGTACCCATTCGAAGTGATCTCGACCCACCATTGGTAAGAGAGAGATAGTCGACCCCAAAGTCGGTAAAATTTCATTGGGGAGTTTGGGACAAGCCTGAACCCAAACCTGCCCCTCTCTTGGGTTGTCGGCTATGAAAGGACCGAGACCTCCCAAAGGGCCAAGACCTATGAAATGTCGAGTTTCTGTAGGGGCAAAAATGTTTGGGAACCCCTGGATCGGCCCCTCATAGGTAAGGGGCACTCTGTTGCCTCTTATCTTCCCCTAGCTGGGGGACTGGAGATTCACCCCATTTACTGGCCAGCTTTTCCAATTTGCTTCCAAAAAGGAGGAGTGATCCCTTGAAGGGCATCTTTGAAAGTTTGAATTTGGAGGCTGCGTCGGCTGACCAATTCTGCAGCCATAGCTGTTTTCTGGCCGCCACCACTGAGGCCCCTCCTCTGACCGAAGTAACGACTAAATCCAAGCCCACGTCTGCTAAAAAGGCAGTGGTAGGTTCCATAACCGCTCTGGAATTTACCCCCAAGTCATCCACCTCCTGAGAGAGCAGTAGCCATGAACGAGCTACCAGGGAACAACAAGAAGCAATCTGTAAGGTCGCTGCTACTGCGTCAAAGGCTTGTTTAAGGATAGACTCCATACCTCTATCATGTGCATCCTTTAAGGCCACTCAACCCTCCACTGGGATAGTTGTTCGCTTAGAGACAGCACAGACCAGTGCATTCACTTTAGGAAAACACAGACACGCTCTCACTGCAGGATTCAACAGGTATAGAGCTTCTAATGCTCGGCCCCCTTTAAAACTTGCTTCTGGGGCATCCTATTCCAGGTCAATCAGCTCCTGGATGGCTTCCAGTACTAGAAAAGTAACAAGAGGCTTTCCGCAGGGAGATCAGAATGGGATTCTTCTTTGGCTCCATCATAGAATTTATCCCAGAAACTCCCAGAGTCTTCAGGATCTGGGAAATTAGGGCTGGCAATTTATCTCTATGAAAGAACTGCAACATGGTTCAATACAGTTCCAACCCAGGGGGAATTTCCCCTTCTTCCAAGGGATCTGGACTGTCCTCTTTATCTGAGCCATCTGGGTCCTTACCAGAAATGTCCTAGGTAAGGCATGGCATGCCTCAAGAACTGCCGATAGGACTGGGAGAGAGAGAGAGAGAGATTACCGGCTGAGGGGCAAACGAGGTAGAAAACCATTTGCATGAAGGCTTGTAGCCCCTGGAAAAATTCCACCCAGGATAAGGTAGCTGGGTCCATGCCTAGCCCAACAGGTACAGGGTGGGTCCAGCTGAATTTCCCTCTCCCATGGATGATCCAGTCAAGGGAGTACTTCAGTCCGGTGTACTTCTGGTTAAGGCTGTGACCAACCCATCTTCTGAATGGGAGGAGCAGAGATTCGCAAAGTCCGAGAAGGCCAACTCTTCTTGGGCTTCCTCACAGTATTGGCACAAGTTGGAACCAGGTCAGGCTAAGAAGCCCTAATATGACAAGCAGCACAGAGAGCAAGGCACTTAGGCTTCTTGGTTGCCAGCACCATTGTATCGATAACTGTGCATTCAATCGACTCGCACTTAAAATTTTATGCACGCAATTCTCAAGTGCCTAGGTGGGGCTTGATAAGGCGCATGCACAGCCTGTGCTGTGCGCAAGGCTTTCTTATATCCCTGCACTTACCAGGTTGTGCGCATAGATACGTGCCTGTTATGTACGCATGTGCACAGAGCTGACGCACTGTGTGCACCAACATCCTATGGAGGGCAATATGCACAAAGAACACGCACAAGATGGTGTTGCCACGGCCTATCACACAGTGAGCCGACCAAGCCTAAAGCAGGGCCTAGCCCCCCCGGGGGGCTACTCAACCCTCTCATAAGCCCACTTCCCCTTACCCCAACGGGATCGGGAAGGAACGACGTCGGTACGGCACACGGAGACCGGAGGAAATCTTACTGAAAACCCCTCTAATTGTCTCTGAATCGGGAGGTAAATCTTCTCGCTTTTTTTTTTTTTTTTTAAACTACCTTGGTTCAGCGCTTACCTGTTGAGTATAGAGATGGTCTCCAGCTGTGGGAGGAGAGGGCTTTGACCATCACCGCCACGCTCAGCTTCCTGCACCTGCTGCCTTTCAGCTGCAGAAGCAGCAAATTTCACGCCGGAAACCAACTACCGGACTAAGGCACGCCTCTGAGGGATCTCGGAAATCACCTCAGGAATTCTCAACTGGGGGGGGGAGACCTTTAGGTATCACCGCAGGAGAGCAGGACTCAATTTTCTCCAATTTAGAATGTAGAATTTCTCCTTCCAAAAAATACAGCAATCCCCTTAGGGAGAGGAACATTCACCATCTGCTGGAGACTGAGAATACTGGAGAGCCGAGGTCACTGCAGGGGTATATGTACAGTGATGTCAGCTTTGAAATCTTATTCCATCTCCATCTGCTGGCAGGGGAGCATAACCCATTGGTCCTGAGTCCATCTGGGTACACTTATAATTCACTTAACAAAACTCAGTAAGACAAACAAATGAGAAACAACCTTGATTAACCAGGCCTTACATTAATACACACTAAACTCAACAGTCACTCTTCAGGAAGATATTGTGTGTGTGCAGTCTATGTGGTCTCCGACTTTATTTATCATCCTCATATTCCACTACTTATACTTTTGCAGCTGATTTGGAATTAAAGATATGACCACACCCCACTGTTTCTGGAATTCTCCTTCCCTAAACCCGCTCTGGCTGTTCACGAATTACTCATCACCATGATGTCTATACTAGATTATCCTGGAGGTCAGTAGGGCATCATTTATTCAGCTTTTTAATGGTGGGAGTGGCTTTTAAACAAAATTCAATAAAAATCAGAAAATAAACAGCCAGCTCACATACACACAAGCATACATACACATTTCTACAATGAACTTTGATAACTTATCCAGAAAAAGATTTATTGCTGGGCTCTTGCAATCAACAGAAAGATTATACTACTGCATTCAATTAAATGCCAGAACTTTATACCTAGAAGGTGGTCTATCCGAGCACTGGCTTGATCTGGAGCTGGGGCGTTCTGGTTCACTGTACCGATACTTCCCAGGATCCACATAAGCAGCACTGCTGTTATCATATTGCCTGTAACCAGGATCGTAAGTTCCATAGGCATCCTCCTGAAAGATAATTGTTTGTATTATAACCCTTATAGGATGCAAAGCTACCAATTACTTTAAATCTATTTTCCCAGGCAGCTACATCCTGCCCATCTGAACTCTCAGCTTAACTGAAACCTACCTCAGCTGGGGCTATATCACCATAAGCCTTCAAACCCAGGGCTTTTCCCCTCAGCCAAGCCCTAGCAGCAACAACTGCCTGGCTGAAAGGCTCAAAGTGTAGCTCAAGTCAACCAGTAGGTCTTCTTGGTACACGATGGCAGGAAACACTGTCTCAGCAGCATCCAAAGCTATATATTTTTTCTATTACTCTTTACTGAGTGATCAGTTATGCTAGATCTTAGAACAAATACTACACCCCATGCAATAAGTAGCATTTCAGCAAACTTGCTACAAACAGCTAAATCACCACAGATGCATTGTTCTGCCCATCCTGAAAGCTAAGAATTTTCTCATAAGTGAATTTCTCAATAACAGAATCAAGAAAGCCTGAGACAAGCACAGAGAAGCCCCAGTTGTGAAAAGGAAAAGCCAGAGATCAACTGGGCCACTGCACCAGGAATGAAACTGGACAGATTAGATGAGCTTTTATTTTTCAGAATTTATGTAACACCTATTCTGGATGGATCTAGATGACTTACAAGCGGATCGACTTTTTTTCGTGAAAAATCTGTTTTCGGCTTAGTGCGCGCTAACAAAAAATAGCAAAAAGTAACAAAAAATAACAAAAATAAATGTTTGTTAGTGCGCACACAAGACTAAGCAAGAGTGAAAGACAGCCTGTGTGTTTTGTGTAAATGAGCCTGAGCATGTGAAAGTGAGGGAGACAGAATGTGCATATATGAGACAGAGATAATAGAATGTTTGAGCAACAACGCCCCTTCCTCTTGCTAATCCAAGACAGTCTTAGGACACCCGGAAATCAAAAGTTCTCAGTTTTGGAAAGCAGGGGATTTTTTTTTTCTGTCCTTATTAGCTTTAATTATTGGATGTTTGTGTCTGCTGTTTTGAAATGTTTTATTAGTGTCAAACATTTTTATGAGTTTTAAATTGTTGGATGTTATTCTGTTCTTCAGCTTTATGAAATATGCATTCTTATTAGTATTTTATTACTATTGATTTTTTTTTTATGAAGAATGGTGATTGTTTTTCCATTGTTGTACTGTTATAGATTCCAGTTCAGTTTTTGTCTATTTCTATGCATACTTACAGTATGCTCTCTTTATTTTGTGTTTGGTGAGGGTCTGTCTGTATTCTGCATGCATGACAGAGGTGAGATATTCTGCCAGCATGTAGTTTTTGCATAGGGATCAATAGCAGCCTGGCTTGTATTTTAGGGCCTGGTGTAATATTAGCACTTCTACCTTTTCATAAGTAGGGTTGTTTGCTTGCTGGCAGTTAGTGTTGTTTTAGTATGGCGATTTTTTTATATTGTTCTAATTTTTATTTCTGAGTGCTAAGTCCACACTGAAAAGGTCACAATAGGCCTGTTATACGGGTTCCAAGTGTCTTTTAAAAAATTTTTTGCAAGATTTTCTGGTTGGCACCACAACAGTGCATGTAAATATAATATACATGTGAGGTTTTTGGTTTTGTTTTTTTTTTTACCTCTACTATTTTTAATGTTATTTTTCATATAAAATCTATTATAAATACATAATTTATAACTGTGTGGAGAGGGTGTGCAAGGCTGTACAGTTCACAAGGCAGACTTCAACAACTGGGCCCAGTAGGACACAGCTCTTGCTCTCCATTCCTGCTGGAGCCCAGCGAGAAGTAGATGAAAATTATTCCTTACCTGCTAATTTTCGTTCCTGTAGTACCATGGATCAGTCCAGACGGTGGGTTATGTCCCCCGTCCAGCAGATGGAGTCAGAACAGAAGACTTCTGGGGGAGGTCCTATATTACCTCACCACCCTTGTTCTCTATCTTCAGTATCTAGCCTAGCCAAGCCAAGCCGAAAAGCAACAGAGGGATCAAGTAACTATACCCTGACAGAACTGTCGTTGAACCATAATTATGAACCTCAGAGAACTTGCAAAAAACACAGAACTGCTGAAAACAGGCCCTGGATAACCAGGGAGAGCAGAGAATAATAGGAGAGAACAGTTGAGCAGAGGCGACCCACCAGAGAAATTACCCCCAAAACAAAGGGAGGGCGTCTGGACTGATCCATGGTACTACAGGAACGAAAATTAGCAGGTAAGGAATAATTTTCATTTCCCTGTACGTACCAGGATCAGTCCAGACGGTGGGATGTACCAAAGCTTCCCTCCTATGGGCGGGCCGTAGAGAGCCCTGCTCAAATGACTCTATCCCCAAAAGAGTCACCTGGCGGCGCTCGAACGTCCAGGCAATAGTGCCTCACAAAGGTATGAAGCGATTTCCAAGTCGCCGCTCTGCAGATTTCCTGAGCGGACACTGTGCTATTCTCCGCCCAAGACGCAGCTTGTGCGCGGAGAGTGGGCCTTAACCCCCAGCGGAGGATGCTTTCCCGCCCCAAGATAAGTGGCGGCAATCGCCCCCTTCAACCAGCAGGCGATGGAAGACTTGGACGCCATGTGACCCTTCCTAGGACCAGACTAAAGCATGAACAGGTGATCAGAGGCACAGAACTCATTCGTGACCTCCAGATATCGCATCAGACATCGCTTAACGTCTAGTTTGCGTAGATCCCTAGGATCGCTGGCCGAAAAGGAAGGGAGTTCGACCGACTGATTGAGGTGAAAAGCCGAAACCATCTTGGGCATAAAAGATGGAACCGTTCGCAAAGAGACCCCTTCGTCAGAGAAACGGAGGTACGGTTCCTGGCAAGATAATGCCTGAAGCTCCGAGATACGCCGCGCCGAACTGATCGCCACCAAGAAGATAGTCTTAAAAGTAATGTCCTTGAGAGTGGCGTCTCGAAGAGGCTCAAAAGGTGGACCACTGAGCCCCCGCAGAACTAAGTTCAGGTTCCAAGATGGACAAGGCGGACATAAAGGAGGTTTCAGGTGCTTGACTCCTTTGAGGAAATGCCCAACATCCGGATGGGAGGAGAGCAGCGACCCCTTTCCGCAATGCAAAAATGCACCAAGAGCTGCTACCTGCACCCGGACCAAGTTATAAGCAAGGCTCAAGTCCAGTTCCTCCTGCAGGAATGAGAGAAATCGGTGGGACCGATGCGTGAGTGGGCTGAATAGCATGTGACCCGCACCAAGTTTCGAAAACCTTCCAGACCCGGACATAAGTTACGGAAGTGGACTGCTTGCGCGCCCGTAGTAAGGTCGAAATAACAGCTTCCGGGTAGCCTCGTCGCCTCAGCTTGCGCCTCTCAAAAGCCAAGCCGCTAAACAGAAGCGATCTGCCTCCTCCAAAAATATGGGACCCTGACGGAGTAGACGCGGAAGATGACAGACGTAGCGGGCCCTCCGCGGCTAATTGAAGAAGATCTGCAAACCACGGTCGACGGGGCCACTCTGGCGCCACCAGCACCACTGGACCCTGATGGATCTCTATCCTCCGGATTACCTTTCCCACGAGGGGCCACGGGGGAAATACATACAATAGGACGTGCCGTGGCCACGGCATGACCAGAGCATCGACTCCCTCCACACCGTGTTCCCTTCTGCGGCTGAAGAAGAGGGGCCTTTGTGTTTCTCGTGGTGGCCATGAGATCCATGTGAGGGCGCCCCCAGTGAGCGATTATCAACCGCATCGCTTCCTCCGATAGCTCCCACTCGCCGGGATCTAGGCGCTGACGACTTAGAAAGTCCGTCTGTACGTTGTCTACGCCTGCAATGTGGGAGGCTGCTAAGCGTAGCAGGTGGAGCTCCGCCCATTGCATGAGCTTGTCCGCTTCAAGGAGACTTGGAGACTTCTCGTGCCCCCCTGACGATTGATGTAGGACACTGTGGTCGCATTGTCCGACAGGATCCGGACCGCCCGGTGGCGAACCCGTGGGAGGAAGCCCTTCAAAGTTAGGCGGACCGCTCTGGTCTCCAACCGGTTGATGGGCCACCGTGCCTGAGACATTGTCCACCGGCCCTGAAGGGAGCTCTCCTGACAGACTGCCCCCAGCCCGAGAGACTGGCATCTGTGGTGACAACTATCCAATCTGGAACCTCCAGGGAGAACCCCTGAGCCAGGTTCTGAGGGTCCAACCACCACTGGAGGCTGTCTAGAGTTGGTCTCGGTATCGGGAGAACCGCCTGATAATCCCGCGATGCCAGCTTCCACCGGGACAGCAGAGCCTTCTGGAGAGGACGCAGATGAGCGAACGCCCACGGAATGAGATCGATGGTGGAGGCCATGGTTTCCAGAACCTGCAGGTAATCCCACGCCGTGGGTTCCAGCAGAGATGAGAAACGCAGGACTTGGTCCCGGAGAGCCTGTGCTCGTTCCGGTCGGAGAAACACCATGCCCTCCTTCGTGTCAAAATGCGCTCCCAGAAAATCCAAGGACTGGGAGGATACCAGGTGGCTCTTGGCATAGTTGACAATCCACCCGAGTGACCCTAGCAGCCGAAGTACTCTGTTGACCGCTCGGCGGCCCTGGACCCGGGACTTCGCCCGTATGAGCCAGTCGGCCAGGTAGGGGTGCACCAGGATGCCTTCCCGGCGCAATGCCGCTGCCACCACTACCATGACCTTCGTGAAGACCCTGGGAGCCGTGGCCAAGCCAAAAGGCAGAGCTCGGAACTGAAAATGATGACCCAGGATCTTGAACCTGAGGTAGCGCTGGTGCTCCCTGCGGATAGGAATATGCAGGTAGGCCTCCATAAGATCCAACGAGGCCAGGAATTCTCCCCTATGCACCGCTGCCAGGACCGAGCGAAGGGTTTCCATGCGAAACTGAGATACCCGGAGAAACTTGTTTACCGTCTTGAGATCCAAGATAGGACAAAAGGTGCCCTCCTTCTTCGGTACCACGAAATAGATGGAGTAATGACCAGACCCAGCTTGGAGGCGGGAACCGGCACTATCGCTCCCAAAGCGCGGAGCCGGGCGAGGGTGTGATGGACGGCCTCTTGCTTGTGGCGGGACCCGCTTGGGGAGAAGAGGAACCTGTCTCTGGGTGTGTGGACAAAATCCAACACGTAGCCGTGTTTTAGAATATCCAAGACCCACTAGTCCGATGTAATTTGGACCCACTCTTCGTAAAAGAGAGCAATCCGGCCCCCCAGCCTGGGGACCGGATCGTGGGCACACCTGGCATCATTGGGCAGCCTTGATGGAAGTAGAAGTGGAGAGGCCCCGTCCCTGTCCCTCCCTACCGGGACGGCGCCCACGAAAGGACCGGTTCCAGGAGTTTGAACGAGAGGACGGAGTCCGAGGGGGTTGTTGACGCGTGGTCCGTGTCCTACGCTGATTCTGGGACCAATACCTAGAAGAAGAGGAGAAAGGTCTCGAGGCACGCGGACGGTCCTCCGGGAGCTTATGAACTGCGTTCTCGTTGAGAGACTTGATAATTTGATTCAGATCCTCACCAAAAAGGAACTTACCCTTGAAGGGAAGGGACCCCAGCCAGGTCTTAGAAGAGGCATCCGCCGACCAGTTCCGAAGCCACAGAAGTCGCCGAGCCGAGACCGCCGCTACCATGGAGCGCGCGAGGACCCTGAGGAGGTCATAAAAGGCATCCGTCCCATAGGCCATAACGGCCTCCAGCCGATCCGCCTGTTGGGCTTCCGCCTCCGGCAAATCCTGGAGGTGAGAAGCTGTTGAACCCAATGGAGACCCGCTCTCTGCGCTACAAATAGCCGCCTGCATCCCCAACGCCGAGACCTCGAAAACTCTCTTGAGGTAAACTTCCAGCTTTCTGTCCTGAAAATCCTTCAGGGCCGTGCCACCCGTGACGGGGATGGTAGTATGTTTGGTAACTGCCGACTCTGCCGAGTCCACTGCAGGCACCTTGAGAATCTCCAGGAAGTCCTGTGGCAGGGGGTAGAGCTTCTCCATTGCCCTACTAACCCTGAGGGTCGCCTCAGGTGTATCCCACTCCTGGGAGATAAGTTGAAGAAAGAAGGGATGCGTGGGAAAGGCTTTGGCCAAGGGCCGAAGGCCCGCTAGCAACTGGTCTCCCTTCTTGACCTTAGGGTCCGGTCCGACCGGTTCCGGGGGGGGGGGGGGGGCGATGTCCATGTCTATCTCCCTCAGGATATGGGGAATGAGGTCGTCCAATTCCTCTGGCTGAAAAATGCGGAGGACTCTCGGATCATCTCCTTCCACCTGGGCTGCCAATGTGGGATCATCACCGGTAGGATCCCCCGGAGTGGTCCCCCCCGGACTCCTGAGAGGCGCTCGAGAGGGTACTGAAGGATCCTTGGAGGGCCCGGGACTGACCCCGGACGGTTGCGCAGCGCTCTGAAGGGGAGGACCCCCCCCCCAGCGGCGCGGTCAAACGGACCAGTTTGGTAGGAGTGGGGCCCAGGAAATCCAGTGGCGCATCCCTGCACTGTAAAACTGCTTTATGCATTAAGATAATAAATTCGGGGGAAAAGGAAGACAACCCCCCGGGGGGGACCCCCGGGGCCTCCCCCTCCCGATGTCCAGCCTCCGATTCGACCAAGGGTGCTCTTGTAAGCAGCGCTGCTGTGTTCGGGGAATCCTCCTCAAAAAGACCCCCTTCGGAGTCAGACATCAAAATGGCCGCCGTTCCCGCGCTCAGCGGGAACGGGGCCTGCCGCTTCCTCAAGTCGCGGTCCGGGCCGCATATGGCGTCCCCCCCTGAAGGGCTGGCTTCCCCGTCGGGAAGGCAGCCAGAGCAATGCCCGTCCCGGGAGAGCTTCCCTCCCTGACGCCCACAGGAGACGCAAGCCGCCGGGCGCGGCAAAATCCCTGCGTGCTACAGCCCCAACTCTAAGACCGCAAACCCCCTGCCAACCCGGAGAGCCGCCGGGGAATCTACCCTCCCGGCAGCCGGGGAATGGATCGTCGCGGGACCGCGGGTCGGGTACGATCGCCTCGTTGTGGGGGGGGGGGGGGGGGGGGGGGAGAGACTGGAACCATCAGTGTGCACCCTGCGGTCAGACGTAGCCCCAAACGGCAAAGATACCCTCTGACTGAGGTAAGCCTGAAAGGAAAACAGCAGCACACTTACCCCAACAAATAAAGCCGAGGGAAGAGAGAGAGAGAGAGAGAGGGGAATAGGAGAAGGAACAGGCCTGTCAGGAAGTCCCGGTGGAGGGAGATTAGACCCCCCTTACCTAATCCTCTTCCTTCCTTTCAGATTGTTTTTTGTGGTTTTTTTTTTTACTTGATCCCTCAAAAAGATCAGAAGAAAGCCTAGAATCCTAAGCTATAGAAGTGGGGGAACACTGATTCCCCGCTCGCATCTGCTGGAGTCAGAAAGATACTGAAGATAGAGACAAGGGTGGTGACGTAATATAGGACCTCCCCCAGAAGTCTTCTGTTCTGACTCCATCTGCTGGATGGGGGACATAACCCACCATCTGGACTGATCCTGGTACGTACAGGGAACAACTCTCTCTCTTCTGGGCTAGTAATAACTGATTCTATCTTCCCCTGCTGGGCCCGAAAGTGACAGCAGAAGAAAAAGGTTGGTGGCTCCACAGGGGACAGAGAATGCAGTTTGTACAAAAATGTATTTCTGTTCAGAGAAAGTACCCTTATCTTTCCCTTGTCCTTCTTAATAAAAACAGATGCGCTTTTTTTTTTTTAGTTTAGTTGTGGATTGTTGTTAGCAGTTTGTCACATGAGTGAGCACTGTCCATCACGTGTGTCACAATGGGAAAAAGGTTGAGAACCACAGCTCTTGTGTGTTTAACACAAACAATCCATCTTGATTTTTGCACACAGTTGCAAGATATCCTATATCTGTAGGATACAGTGAATGAAAGTCTTGCTTGGGCCCAACAGGCTGGGTTATAACTACCAATAAATAAAAAATAAATATGTGTACTTCTGTCATCTGCTACTATTTTCCTTAAATGTCTTATTCAGTCAGAACCTTGAACTACAATCTACTACAAAGCAGGATATATCTCAGATTTCCAGCCATGTAAATGGCAGAGTATCTCAAATTAATTGGCTATGCTCTCATTCTGCTGTCCTGAGATTTACTCCTGTAAATATTTTGTATACCTCCAAATTCTGCAAGACAAAAGGCCTGAGGTTTTCTTTGAAATTTGCACTCGAAGTAAAAAAAAAAAAAAAAAAGGCCTAAATGCCTATGCAGATTTAACACAAGTGCAATGCTGAGTCAGACCAAGGTCCATCAAGTCCAGCATCCTGTCAGTGGCCAGTCCAGGTCACAAATACCTAGCAGATCCCCAATAGTTGATCTATTTCATTCCCAGGGTTAAGCAATGGTTTTCCCCACGTGTACCTGGCTAATTATTTATGGACTTTTCCTTCAGGAACTTGTCCAACCCTCTTTTAAACCCACTATGTTAATTGCCTTGACCATGTCCTCTGGCAACAGGTTCCACAGCTTGACTGTGTGCAGAGTGAAAAAATACTTCCAATTTGTTTTAAATCTGCCGGTTGCTAGTTTCATGGAGTGTCCTCTAGTTCTAGTGTTTGAAAGGGTAAATAAGCATTCCTTATTTATCCATTCCACCCTATTCATGATTTTATAAACCTCAATCATATCCCCGCTCAGATGTCTCTTTTCTAAGCTAAAGAGCCCTAATCTGTTTAGCCTCTCTCCATAAGGGAGTTTTTCCATCCCCTTTATCACTTCTGTTGCCCTTCTCGGTGTCTGTTCTATATCCACCATGTCTTTTTTGAGATGGGGAAACCAGAACTGCACACAATCAAGATGCGATCACACCATGGATCTATACAGAGGCATTATGGTAGTCTCAGTTTTGTTCTCTATTCCTTTCTAAATAATTCCTAACATTCTATTTGCCTTTTTGGCTGCTGCCAAACACTGATCCAAAGATTTCAAAATACTGTCCATAAGGACTCTGAGGTCCTTTTCTGGATGGTGACTCCTAAAACAGAGCCCAGAATCATGTAGCTGTAATTAGGATTATTTTTTCCTACATGCATTTCTTAGCACTTGTCCATATTAAATTGCATCTGCCATTTAAATGCCCAGTCTCTACTCCTGGGGGAACTCTGCACAGAAAAATTTAAAATTCTGCGCACAAAAACTTAAAATTCTGCAAAATTTATATTGGTCCAAATAACAATTTATATGATAGTCAAATTAATACAGAAAAAAGTTATTACTTAAAGATGCAGAATTGCCCTCTCAGGCCCCAACTCCTCCACCTGCCAATATTTCTCTCCTCCACCTCTACGCTCAACCCCTTCCACTCTATCACCACTCCCAGAGTTTGACCCGGTTCTCAGTACTAGCCCCTCATACAGGCTCCCTCACTCTCTTGCATACACACCCACACAAACTCCCTCTCTCTCACACATACACCCTCTCACAGGTTACCTATGTTTCTCTCTCAAACTCCCCTTCACACAGGCTCTCTCACACATACACAATCCCTTCACACAGGCTAGTACCCTCACATACACATGATTCCTTTTCCATGCACACCAGCTCCCAATCTCTCACACACATACACTCCTTCACAACCTCCTCATATAGGCTCCCTCCCACTCAAGCACCCCCTGCTCTCTCACACCCCCTCCCCCTCTCAACCCCCACTCACAAACACCCCCTCCCCCTCCTCACACACACACACACCCCCCCCTTTCTACACACATTCACTCTCATTGGGGCCTTCATATTCACCACGAGTGGAGCATGTCCCGCAGCACTCCAGGGCCTTCATTTTCATCGCCTCTTCTGCGCTCGCACATCCAAGTGGTAATGCCTGGTAAAAGCGTGAAGAGAAGACCACATCCCCGCTCGACAAATCTCCTGTGGAGAAAGTAATTGATACTCCACCCAAGAGGTTGCCTGCGTCCTAGTGGAATGCGCTCTCAACCCCTCCGGCACTGACCGGCCCTTACAGATGTAAGCCGAAGCTATCATCTCCTTCAACCATCACGCAATAGTGCCCTTGGAAACCTATTTACGCTTCTTTGCACCACTGAAGAGGACAAACAGATGATCAGATATCTGAAAGGTATTCGTCACCTTAAGGTATCGCAAAAGAATCCGACGCACATCCAATAAGCGTAGCTCCCCTGCCATTGGAGCACTGGCTGCCAAATTCGGAAAGACTGGTAGCTCGACCATCTTAAGCAAAAAGAAAGGAACTGTACATAAAGAAACCCCATCCTCTGAAAAATGCAGGAAAGGGTCCCTACACGACAATGCTTGCAGTTCAGAAATCCTTCTAGCTGAACAGATAGCCACCAGGAAAACAGCCTTCAGGGTTAAATCCTTTAAAGAAGCCCTTCTAACCGATTCAAAGGGAAGACAACACAGCACTCGAAGAACCAAACTCAGATTCCATGCTGGACAAATCTTCTGGACCAGAGGACAAAGATATTTTGCTGTCTTGAGGAAACGAATCACATCTGGATTCAATGCCAATGGTCTTCCTTGAATCCTACCTCGAAGGGACCATAAAGCTGCCTCCTGAACCTGAAGGGAATTATAGGCCAAACCCATAGCCAAGCTGCTTTGCAAAAAGCCCAGAATCTGTGGAATGTCCACATTCAAAGGCTGTACCCTATTCTGCAAACACCACGATTCAAATACTCTCCACACTTGGACATAAGCCAATGACGTGGAAGGCCTCCTTGCCTGAAGCAAAGTCGCAATCACAGGCTCAGAATAACCCTTCACGCGGAGCCGCCACATCTCAAAAGCCAAGCCGCTAGACAGAAGCGATTCTTCCATTCGGAAAATGTGGGCCCCCCCCCTGCTGCAACAGCCCTGACAGATGGGCCAAGCGAACAGGACCATTCACTAGACAAAGAAGGTCCGCAAACCACAGCTGGCATAGCCACTCGGGTGCCACCAAAATCACCCTGCCCAGATGAAGCTCAATGCGCCAGAGCACTCAACCTATGAGAGGCCACAGTTGAAACACATACAGCAGCAGATGTGTTGGCCATGGTTGAATGAGAGTGGAGGACCTCTGATCCGATCTCCCTTCTGCGACTGAAAAACCAATCCATCTTTGCATTTCCTGAATTCGCCATGAGGTCCACCGCTGGTCTGCCCAACCTGGCCTGAATCAAGGAAAAGGCCTCCGCCAACAACTCCCACTCCCCCGGATCCAGACGCTGTCTGCTAAGGAAGTCCACCTGCACGTTGTCCACTCTGGATATGTGGGAAGCAGCTATTCTTGCTAGATGTTTCTCTGACCAAACAAATAGTTCTTGCGCCTCCAGCACTAAACGACTCTTCATTCTGCCCTGCCAGTTAATATACGCCACTGTCATCGCATTATCCAAGAACACTCGCACTGCCTTGTCTTGAATGAGTGGGAGAAATGGCAGTAAGGTTTTGCACACTGCCCTGGTTTTCAGCCGATTGATGGACCAGGTTGCCTCCTCCAACAACCACTGCCCCTAGCCGATTTTCCTCGACACATCGCACGCCCCCCCCCCACCCAGAGAGGCTGGCAGCTGTGGTCACCACCACCCAGTTGGGCACTATCTGATTATGCTGAGACAGCCACCATGAGAGACTGGACCTGGCATCGGCAACGGAAACGGAAATTCCTCCGAAAGCGGATTCCTATGGGATAACAGTGCCCTCTGCAATGGGCATATGTGAGCAAAGGCCCATGGAACTAACTTCAGCATAGAAGCCATGGAACCTAGGACCTGCAAATAGTCCCAGACCCTGGGAACTGACAGATGCAGCAGCCGAAGGACCCCGACTCTGCAACTTGACTACCCCTCTCCATAGTCAGAAACACCTTCCCCATCCGGGTATCAAAGCATGCCCCAGATATTCCAACAACTGGATCGGCTTTAAATGGCGCTCTAACAGATTTGTCACCCAGCCCAATGAATCCAGGAGCTGCTGGACTGAGTGACAAACTCCATTTCTGACTTTGCCCATACTAACCAATCGTCCCGGTATGGGTGCACCAGGATACCTTCCTTCCTGAGCATCGCCGCCACTACCACCATCACCTTTGAGAACGTGCGTGGTGCTGTTGCCAACCCAAAGGGAAGGGCTCGAAATTGGAAATGCTCCCCCAGGACCATGAACCTCAGGAATCTCTGGTGTTCGGTCTGCATGGGAATATGGAGATAAGCTTCTTACAAGTCTGACACCAGAAACTTTGCCTCACTGCGTGGGAGGCAGCATGCCAGCACGATCAGGCCTAAAAATAGCCCCTGCCGACGCGAGGAGAAAATGGTGCTGTAAACAGCCCCTGGCCCTGACCAAGTAACAAATTTTGTGTCCCGTCCCCCCTCCACACCCTTACCTGCCTCCAGGCAGAGAAAACCAACTGCTCAACTATTTCAGCCTCACTTCCCTTCTGCCTGGAAACAGCTTTTTTTTCCCCAAACAATTTAAAACAGGGCCAGGGAAGGGAAGAAAATTTGAATACTTCCCTGCTTACGAAGAGGCTGAGCGCAGAAGGTGCCAGGGACCCCTGGCTTTCGGCACCCTGACGACAAGGGCTGAGTCAGAACAGGATTTTCCAAACCCCCACTCACACTGCTCAACCCGAAAGATGGCCCATGAAGGAACCTAGCACCTCCAGGAGCTGAAATCTCCTAAAATTGTGTGAGGTTTTTTTCCCAAACTCCAGACTGCAGGTTTGCACCTCTACAATCTGCTTGAACTGAGAAATACTGACAGACTACAGGTGGCACTCTCCGTTAAGTAGCAGTGCCTCAAAGTTTTGTTCTCTGCCTCCATCTGCTGATAGTAATGCATAAACCCACTTGCCTGGACTGATCCGGAGTATGAACAGGAGTTTCCTCCTTTTTATCATCCGAAATATGCAAAGGACACAAGGCTGAGAAATTAGAGATGTTAGTTCATTCCTAAGAAAGATGCAGCATGGATGCATGACCTCCCCTTCCAGAGGAACCTCACCTTCATCCAAATCTGCTTCACTATCTCCCTGAGGAAAGCATTTAAACCCCTCAAAAGTGTCATAGAGGGAACTGGCACCTCCTTGCCACTCAGCCGCCTAGCCCTCTTCTTACTCTAGGAGCCTTAATCTAAGGGCACAGGGTTTGCAGGAAGGGCAGAAAGCCCCTGGGACTGTGCTTTGTCCCTTGCAAAAAGCCTGTACACACTTTAAAATTCCTTGGGAAATTAATGCCCAGGGAAAGGGAGAGCTGCCCAACACAGAAGAAGCCAAGCCCATTGCGGTAGCAGGTGCAACCAACAGTCCTAGGACCAGCTAGAAGCTCACCACTATGGCTCAGGGCTGACCACCTCTGTGCCCCGCGGCTGCAAAGTGATCACTGGCGCAATCAGGAAAACAAGTACTTTTGAATGTAAACCGATGTGATGTGTAAAATCGAACACCTGTATATAAAAATACATAAATAATAATAAATACTGCAACCTCAGTCATGGGCTCCCCTGCAAAACCACCTCCCAAAAATTCACAGGAAACAAGCTCCCTTCGGGACACAGAACACTCACAAACAGTTTGAGCAGCCCCAGCCTGCACCTTCATAATATGGCAGGTGGAGCACAGCACACTCTCTCCCACAATCCCCAGATGGCACCATCTTGGTCCCTCATGCCACTAAGCAGAAAAGTAACCACAACCCAAGGATGCTTTAAATCAACTTCCCTGTCACCAGCAGAGACTACAAACTTTCCCCCTGAACTGCAGCTGAGCAGTTCTTGTGATACTGCCTCACTGCCATTTTGTTTGTTGTTTTGTTTTTTTTGGGGGGGGGGGGGGAATTGTATTTTATTAAAAACAGATAGCCTGAAATTTAAAGGTTTAGGACTCCTAAGGACAGGAAAAGCCCAGAGGATGAAGAAACTAAGGGGGGGGGGGGGGTAGCAGGAGGAGGGGCAATCAAGAAATGTCCATCTGGAAGCCCACTGGCACTCACTAGGCTGTTGCCTCTGAAGCCCCCAATTACTTTATCCGTTTTTTAAATGTCTTTATATTTTCCCCCTCTTTACAGAAGGTAGGGACTCTCACTCAGCTGAGGAAGGGAGATGCTTCATTTCACCTCAAGAGCACTGAATAGTTCTTCTGTTCAGCCTGTCAGCCCATCCCACATCACAGGATGCTTGTCAACAACTGTTGGAGACAGAATACTGGCAGGCTGGTGTCAGCACAGAAGTACATAACAAATAACATCAGTGAGCCTGTTGATCTCTTTTCTCCATCTGCTGGTTGGTGTGTATAACCCCATTGGTCTGACCTGGTCTGACTGGATGAAGAGGAAGTGCAACTTTTACCCTCCGATTTTACCCTAGATTTTTACAGTGAACTTAGACGCATTTGCCATGGTTCTTTATAAAATAAAATATATACATTTCAATTCAGCACCCCACCAGTAACATCTCTCCCCGCTGCATGTAAAAAAAAGTATATGTAAAATCTGGTTACATGCATACTTGTGTATAGAGACCTAGGTTACTTTTTTTTTTTTTTTTATAGTACCATGCATAAAGGTTTTATGCACATACATGCTTTGAAAATCCACCCTTAAAATAACCTAGCAGATCAGGAGGCAGTAGAGACAAGCACAAAAAGCAAACCAAAGAATTGTTAAGTAGCTTCACAAATACACAAATAAGGTTGTTCAAAAAATGTGAAGTGTTCAGATTTCCCCTCAGTTTGTGAAAAGAAAAATTGGTTCTTACCTAATTTTCGTTCCTGTAGTACCACGGATCAGTCCAGACTGCTGGGTTTTGCCTCCCTTCCAGCAGATGGAGACAGAGAAAAACTTGAAGGGCACCCACTAATATACCAGTGTGCCACCTGTGAGCCCTTCAGTATAAACAGTACCAAAAGCAGATAAAAAAAAAAACTGTGCAACCAACAACCTCACATCCCAATCCAATGGTTGGATCAAAAACTGGGGAAAAGGAATGCGACCAAAGAACTTTATACATAAAATGAGCACTCTGAAACTTGTATTCATCAAATTGCGCATATTTGAATAGTTTGCTTCTCATTCGAAAAACTGCAGATAGAAAAAAAAACCAATCGAGCAGACTCTCCCTTGTTCTCTCTTCATCCCCGGGCAGGAGTCTGGACTGATCCGTGGTACTACAGGAACAAAAATTAGCAGGTAAGAACCAATTTTCCTTTCCCTGTACGTACCCGGATCAGTCCAGACTGCTGGGATGTACCCAAGCTGCCCTACATGGGGTGGGACCTGGAGAGTCCCGCGCGAAGCACACTACTGCCAAAACAGTCGGCGTCCGGAGCCCAGACGTCTAACCGATAATGCCTAGCAAAAGTGTGCAGAGACTTCCAAGTCGCCGCTCTCATTTCTCCTGCGGTGAGACCAGCTGATTCTCTGCCCAACATGCAGCTTGAGAGCGGATCAAATGCGCTTTTAAACCATCTGGCACTGCCCGACCATGACAGATATATGCTGAAGCGATCGCTTCTTTCAACCAACGGGCAAAGGTTGCCTTGGAAGCCTTATGCCCTTTCTTAGGACCGCTCCAAAGGACAAAAAGATGATCCGACAACCTGAAGTGATTAGTAGCCTCCAAATAGCAAAGGAGAACCTGCCAGACATCCAACTTTCTCAAATCGTGATCCTGAGCGGACCCAGAATCCACCTCCGGGAAAGTCGGCAACTCTACCGACTGATTCAAGTAGAAAGCAGACACTACTTTCGGTAGAAAAGACGGAACCATTCTGAGAGACACCCCCGAAGCTGTAAACTTAAGAAAAGGTTCCCTACAAGACAGCGCTTGAAGCTCCAATATGCGCCTCACCAAGCAGATAGCCACTAGGAAAACCAACTTGAGCGTTAGATCCTTCAAAGAGGCCCTCCTGAGGGGCTCAAAAGGAAGCTTGCACAACCCACGAAGAACCAGATTTAGACTCCAAGAAGGACACACCGGTCATACTTGGGGCTTCAAGTGCTTAGACCCCACAGAAACCACAAAATGTCCGAATGAGCCACCAGGGACATTCCATCAATTTTCCACCTCAAACAGCCCAGGGCTACCACCTGTACCCTGAGAGAGCTATATGCCAGACCTTTCTTTAACCCCTCCTGTAAGAAAGCGAGTATATGGACAAGAGAGGCACGGCGCGGGGCAAAGCGCAAACCAGTACACCACGAATCGAACACCTTCCAGATCCTAACATACGTAAGCAACGAAGAGGTCTTACGTGCCCCTCAAGAGTAGAAATGACCGCGTCCAGAGAACCCTTTTTCTCAATTGCCTCCTTTCATAAGCCAGGCCGCTAGACAAAAGCGAGCCGCCTGCTTGAAAAATACTGGACCTTGCCTCAGAATATTCTGGAGGTGACTGAGACAAAGTGGACTGTCCACCGCCAGGTTGACCAGGTCTGCGAACCACAGCCTCCGAGGCTACTCCAGAGCCACCAAGATGACAGAGTCCCATCAAGGCTCTATTCTTCACATGACCTTGCCCACTAGGTGCCAGGGAGGAAACACGTAGAGCAGAATGTCACGGGACCACGGAAGAACAAGGGCATCTACTCCTTCCGCCCGGGGCTCTCTTCTGTGACTAAAGAATAGAGCCGCCTTTGCATCCAACCGAGTCACCATCAAATCTAGTCGGGGAACACCCCACCGATGAGTCAAGAGCCTCATTGCATCGTCAGAGAGCTCCCATTCTCCGGGGTCCAAACGCTGGCGACTTAAGAAGTCCGCCTGAACGTTGTCTACTCTGGCTGTGTGTGAAGCCACCAGACGGGCGAGATTTGCTTCTGCCCAGACCATCAGGATGTCTGCCTCTAAGGCCACTGGCTGGCTTTTCGTGCCCCCTTGACGATTGATATCTGCCACAGTCGTCGCATTGTCGGACAAAATCCATACAGACTGATGGATGAGGGGAAGAAACTTCAGCAAGGCTAGTCGCACTGCCCTGGTTTCCAGACGGTTGATGGACCACTGTGCTTCCTGCTGCGTCCATTGACCTTATGCCGCATGAGACTGGCAAACAGCCCCCCAACCGGAGAGACTGGCGTCTGTCATCACCCACTGCGGCACTTCCAGCTCCACTCCCCGCCGTAAGTTCTTGGGGATCAACCACCAATCCAGACTGGACCTGGCTGGCTCCTGAAGAGACAACATAATCCCGAACTCCTCCGACTTGGGATCCCAACGGGAAAGCAACGTTATCTGTAACGGCCTCATATGAGCAAAGGCCCAAGGAACCAACTCCAGAGTAGATGCCATAGAATCAAGCACCTGCAAGTAGTCCCACACTTTGGACACTGGCAGGGACAGGATGAGACGGACCTGCAACATCAGCTTGTCAATCCGCTCCTGCATTAGGAAGACCTTCCCCAGCCACGTGTCGAAGCGTGCTCCTAAGAAGTCTAGAACTTGAACAGGAGACAAGTGACTCTTGGTGGTGTTGATGACCCAAACTAGAGAGTGAAGGCTGTGCACCACTCTGTCGACCGTTAACTTGCAGAGGTGTTCCGACTTCGCTCTGATCAGCCAGTCGTCCAAATATGGATGAACCAGGACATCTTCTCGCCAAAGGGCCACCGCTACCACCACCATTACCTTTGTAAACGTGCGTGGGGTGGTCGCCAGTCCAAATGGAAGGGCTTGAAACTGATAATGTTTGCAGAGAGCCATGAATCACAGAAACCTCTGATAATCCTTGCAAATACCAATATGAAGATATGCTTCCATCAGGTCCAGTGAAGCTAGAAACTCTCCTTTGAGTACCACCGCTATCACTGAGCGCAGGGTCTCCATACAAAAATGGGGCACCCGGAGGGCTCTGTTGACCTTCTTCAGGTCTAGGATCGGACGAAAAGTGCCTTCCTTCTTGGGGACCACGAAATAAATCAAATACCTCCCTGTCTGGTGTTCGTCCAGAGGAACTGGAACTACCGCTCCCAGATCCTCCAACAGCAGGGTTTGAGCTACGATGCGCCATTTTTTAAGAGATCCACAGGGAGAGATTGGAAACAGGTCTCGCAGGAACCAAGCAAATTCTAACGCGTAGCCATGTTCTATGATGCTTAGAACCCACCAGTCGGACGTTTTGTTGACCCACTTCTCGTAGAATAGGGAGAGCTGACCCCCTATCACCAGAATGGAGGAATGGGTTGGCGTTATCTCATAGTGAGGTCTTGGCTGCCTGACCGGAATAGACTCTGTCACGAGCGGGCTGATGGCCTCGAAAAGAAGTCGTCTGCCCAAACCAGTGCTGACCTTGAAAATGAGACCACGAAGGACCAAAAAGCTTGGAAGACTTAGGCTTATCCTCGGGAAGCTTGTATTCCTTATCTCCTAAAGATTTAATAAGCTGTTCTAAATAGTCACCAAACAAGAATTTTCCTCTGAAAGGAAGTGCCCCTAGCTGAGACTTAGAAGATACATCAGCCAACCAGTTCCGGAACCACAATAGCCTCCGAGCTGATACTGCCGAGGCCATGGTACGGGACGAAGTACGAAGGAGATTATATAAGGCATCCACCCCATATGCCACTGCTGCCTCCAGACGTTCTACCTGCTCCGCTTCCTCTGGGGAAAGTTCGCGGGCACTCAGCAACTGTTGCACCCAATACAAGCTTGCTCGCTGCAAACAGCCGCCCTGACCTCCAGGGCTGACACCTCAAAAATCCTCTTCAAGTGTACCTCAAGCTTTCGATGTGGTAGGCCTGATTGACAAACTTAAGAGTAGTAAATCACCTGGACCGGATGGTATTCACCCCAGAGTTCTGAAGGAACTCAAAATGAAATTTCAGACCTATTAGTAAAAATGTGTAACATATCATTAAAATCATCCATTGTACCTGAAGACTGGAGGATAGCTAATGTAACCCCCATATTTAAAAAGGGCTCCAGGGGCGATCCGGGAAACTACAGACCGGTTAGCCTGACTTCAGTGCCAGGAAAAATAGTGGAAAGTGTTCTAAACATCAAAATCACAGAACATATAGAAAGACATGGTTGAATGGAACAAAGTCAGCATGGCTTTACCCAAGGCAAGTCTTGGCTCACAAATCTGC
This sequence comes from Rhinatrema bivittatum, assembly GCF_901001135.1. Taxonomy (NCBI): domain Eukaryota; kingdom Metazoa; phylum Chordata; class Amphibia; order Gymnophiona; family Rhinatrematidae; genus Rhinatrema; species Rhinatrema bivittatum. The sequence continues at coordinate 95,580,444 of NC_042622.1, read as the reverse complement.
TTCACTTTTTTGAAGGAGTTAACATGTGGATAAAGGTGAACCGGTAGATGTAGTGTACTTGGATTTTCAGAAGGCATTTGACAAAGTTCCTCATGAGAGGCTTCTAGGAAAAGTAAAAAGACATGGGATAGGTGGCGATGTCCTTTCGTGGATTACAAACTGGCTAAAAGACAGGAAACAGAGTAGGATTAAATGGACAATTTTCTCAGTGGAAGGGAGTGGGCAGTAGAGTGTCTCAGGGATCTGTATTGGGACCCTTACTTTTCAATATATTTATAAATGATCTGGAAAGCAATACGACGAGTGAGGTAATCAAATTTGCAGAGGATTCAAAATTATTCAGAGTAGTTAAATCACAAGCAGATTATGATAAATTGCAGGAAGACCTTGTGAGACTGGAAAATTGGGCATCAAAATAGCAGATGAAATTTAATGTGGATAAGTGCAAGGTGATGCATATAGGGAAAAATAACCCATGCTATAGTTACACAATGTTGGGTGGTAGCACCTAATATGTAACCTAAGAAACAGATCTAGGCGTCATAGTGGATAACACATCGAAATCACTGGTTCAGTGTGCTGCAGCTGTCAAAAAAAGCAAACAGAATGTTGGGAATTATTAGAAAGGGAATGATGAATAAAACGGAAAATGTCATAATGCCTCTGTATCGGTCCATGGTGAGACTGCACCTTGAATAATATGTATAATTCCTGTCGCCGCATCTCAAAAAACATAATTGCGATGGAGAAGGTACAGAGAAAGGCGACCAAAATGATAAAGGGATTGAAACAGCTCCCCCCTAAAGAGGTTAGGACTTTTCAGCTTGGAGAAGAGACAGCTGAGGGGGGAATGATAGAGGTGTTTAAAATCATGAGAGGTCTAGAACGGGTAGATGTGAATCAGTTATTTACTCTTTCAGATAATAGAAAGACTAGGGGGCACTCCATGAAGTTAGCATGTGGCATATTTAAAACTAATCGGAGAAAGTTCTTTTTCACTCAACACACAATTAAACTCTGGAATTTGTTGCCAGAGGATGTGGTTAGTGCAGCTAGTATAGCTGTGTTTAAAAAAGGATTGGATAAGTTCTTGGAGGACAAGTCCATTACCTGCTATTAATTAAGATGACTTAGAAAATAGCTACTGCTATTAATAGCAACGGTAACATGGAATAGGCTTGGTTTTTGGGTACTTGCCAGGTTCTTATGGCCTTGATTGGCCATGGTTGGACACAGGATGCTGGGCTTGATGGACCCTTGGTCTGACCCAATGTGGCATGTTCTTATGATCCTCCGGATCCTTAAGGGCCGCTGTCCCCACTACCGAAATCATGGTACGCTTCATCACTGCCAATACCGCCGCATCCACCTTGGGAACCTTCAGTATTTCCAAGGAATCGTCCGGGAGCGGATACAATTTATCCATAGTGCGGCCCACAATAAGGCTAGTCTCCAGGGCATCCCACTCACGAAACATGAGCTGCAGCAACATGGGATGGAAAGGAAAAGTCTTGGTCGGAGGACGAAGACCCAACAGAACTGGGTCCACCGAATCTGTCACCGGGGCCTCTGGGGTGGAATGAATCCCTAGCTCCGACAGGACATATGGAATTAGGGGCTCCAGTTCATCTCGCCGAAACAAGCGGAGAATGCGAGGATCATCGCCCTAAACAGGGGCCGTCCGCTCCGCATCTCCATCTGTGTCCCCTGCAGAGGATCTGCAGCCGCAGTGTCACCTGCCAGAACGGGCTCACCAGACCCCAAAGATCCTTGAATGCCCCGGATCCTGGAGACTTCCGGAGGGTCCAAGCAAGGAAGCTTTGGAGGAGGAACCAGCCTTTCCAGACCCAGATCTGGCTCCCCTGTAGGCATAAGGCTAGCCAAATAAGCCTTATGCATAAATCAACAAAATCCACTGAAAATGAGGGCTGGCCCTTTAAGCCCCCCCGGGGAGGTGAAGAGGAGAGCCCAGGAGAAACTGGTCTCGAACCCCAATGAGACCCGGGGCTTCTGTTATGAGGAGAAAGCGCGGGAGGGGAATCCCCCCCCCTGCTGCAAGATCCAAAGGATCCTCCAAGGCTCCCAAAATGGCCGCCGTTCCTGCACTCAGCAGGAACGAAGCAAACCGACGACTTCCCTGCACCAGGGGCCTCGCAGCAGTCCTCCCTGTAGCCCCCTCTTTGAATGACGAGGAGCCTTTGCCTCCGGGGATGCAGCGGGAGCAGAGGCTCTCCTGGGAGAGCCTCCCTGCCGGCTCCCCACAAGCCAAACAGCGCGATGCTCACGGCATTGCCGAGGCAGGGGAAACAGTAAATTATACCCTCCGGAGCTCGGGAGACCGCAGTTCAAAGGCACTCGAAATTTTGTTTTTTAAATCACCGCGACTCGCACAGCCCAGGGTCTCAAAGTATTGCCAACTCTGGGCCAAGGGGGGAGGGACCAGCCCACCAGTAAATCACCAGTGCACCGGGGACAGAGGCTGCAAACTGCCGAAATAAAGAAATCAACAGACCTCAGCAGCCAAGCCTGCAACCGGGGAGACAGCCCAGCTGACTTCTCCCCAGAAGGCAAAGTACTCCGTGCTCTTGTTTATTTTTTTCTTAAAGGAGCCGCTTTGGTCTAACCAGAGGTACAGAAAGAAAAAACTAGGCTGCTGTTGCTTTTTTTTTTTTTCCCAAAAAATTGAGGATAGTACCAAGACCGCAGGTTCTGCCACCTTCATCTGCTGGAGACAGAGAAATACTGAAGGGCTCACAGGTGGTACACTGGTATATTAGTGGATGCCCTTCAAGTTTTTTCTCTGTCTCCATCTGCTGGGAGGCAAAACCCAGCAGTCTGGACTGATCCGGGTACAAACAGGGAACCTGTGTTTTCTATTGTCAGAAAGAGAGAACAGGGTCAAGCTTCTCATTGAAAACATTGTAAATATAAAAAAAAAAACAAAAAACAAGTCAACCCCATAAGAACCAACAAGATAAATATTTTACCTGTACCTGGTAATAGAGATGAGCAGCTCTGGGGTCAGGTTGTGGGTAGGACTGCTGATAATGAGGTGGATAGGCCCCATAAGGATGGCGATAATAATAGTAACCAGAAGGATCTACTGGAGGACCAAATGCATGCTGTGGTGTCTGAGAAGGTGGGGGCTTCTGCTCTCCCTGCTGCATGATTGGCTGGCTACTGTTGGCTGAACCTGCAGGGCCACTTGAAGACTGAAGATGTTCTCTTGATGGCTGAGCAGGCTCTGCAGGTGGCAACGACATACTCCCCTGAAGAACACCCGACACCTGTGCTCCTGGAACAAGTACACTCCCAGGTGTTTTTTGGTAAGCTGCAGAAACCGGGGGCTGTGTGGTCATGGGTAGCTGAGAATCTGATTGCATTTGTTGCTGAGAACTCAGTGCCCCTTGTTGTCCTCTCTCCAATTCGGCCTGCTGTTGCTGCACACCTTTAGTTAACTGTCGATAAAAAGGCTGTTTATCACTTGCTTCTGCTTCTACCTGTGAAGTCTGAGTATTAGTCTGAGGGAACACTGGACCTTCCGCATGTGACTGGTTACAGGTAGACATAAAATTAGTGGCAGTACTCTGACTGGCTGGAACTCGACTTATCGTGAAATCAAGGGCACCGGCAGTTTCTTCTTGTCCAATTGAATGGCTGGGTGAAGAATTGCTTAGCATGGTCATGTTTAACGGTGGTACCAACATCACACCTGTGTTATCAGTAGATTGATCCATCCCAGGGACCACTGCTTTACTAGCACACCCTGAAGGAAAATTTTGATTCTTTTGAGTTTCTGTAATTAAATTAAGTGGAAACTGATGTGGTGGAGGCTGTATCAATAAGTTTGCAGTTGAACTAGAGGCTTTTTCAGGCGAGCACATACTGTTTGATCCAGATTTAGCATTTGGGAGATTTGTAGGTACAGGAGGTGTTATACATCCAGGTTGCATGAAAGACAGGTGACCACTTTCTCCAGAAATACTATTGCTATGTGGAGCCTGATTGGCTGATACAGACCTGTCACCTATTCCAGTCTCTTTCAGAGACTCATTATTTTGATTCAGATTTAGCCGATTGGGTAAAGATAAGGAAAAATTGATTGGCTGAGCCAGACTGTAGCTCTGATTAGGCTGTGTAATCAAGACAGGCGGATTTTGTAAAGATTCAGTGGGTGGAGAAGACAACAGACTTGCATACCCAGAGCTTGCCTGGGAATGAAGTGGCTCATCTTCTCCCATTTTGGGAGGATTCTCCAGGTTTTCAGATCCATGTCCATCTGGCAAAGGTAGTACGAGAACAGAATCCATCTTATTGGACTCCTGACCTAGCAATCCATCCTCTGGAGGCTGAATAATTTCGGTTGTCTGAGGTTTAGGTGTGACATACACGGGAGGAGCAGCTGGGGCCAAGAGAACATTCCCTCCAAAAACAGGCAATTCATTTTGTGCCCACAGTGTGGTTGCTGGGCTTTCACACTTTTTATTTGCTCCATGAGCTCTTGACAAGGGCCTTTTATCAATTAGTAATGGAACATTTTCTACTGAAGGTCCCTTTACAGGCTGTAACAAGTTGCTGGGGTCTCCTACAGCTATATGACCAAATGTATGAACTTGGGGCAAGAAAATGGTTTCCAAATTATCAGGTGGCTGTTCAAGGTTACCTGGGGAAGCCACTGGAACTCCAGACTGTATGTTGGTGTTCTTTTGTATTGTGTGAGGTTCTCTTACTTCCCCTACCATCTTTGCTTGATCAACTTCTGCAGGCTTCACACCAACCCCATGGGATCTAACTGGTTCAAAAGAACTATTCGCACTGGTTTGAAATATTCCTGTAGGCTTTGGTGGACTTGGGGTTGAGGGCTGGGGCATATTATTGTGATAAGATTTCTTGGTGGAGTTTTGTTCACATGAATCTGCTCCCAATGGAGATGAATCGATCTGTTTGAAAAAGCTAGTGGGGAAGTCATCATCAAGCTTGCCACTTTCTTGTTGAATAAATGTCCCTGCCACTTCCTGAGGCCTGCTAGAACTAGAAGCACTCCTGTGGCTCATACCGCTGTAGTTTGAGGAAACACTGTCAGATCTGACGGCATGAGGTACTGAATCAGGTGTCTCCAGATTTGGTCCCCCTTCTGCATGGCTTGCTATGCTATTCTGTGGGAGCATCTGCCCAGTTAATGACCCATACCTCAAAGGATCAGAATTTGTACTAGCAGATATAGGATTGGTCCTAAGTGACTCACCTGGCAGGACTTCTAGGTTCTGAATGCATTCTACATTTTCAACATTGTCATACTGTGGCCCAGCATTACTATGGTTATCGCCAATTGCTTTATCTCCAACATTGTAACCATCAGATTGGCTTGTGGCCTGGGTGTCATGCTGATTGCTTTTGGTTTGAGAAAAATATTGCTGAACCTCTGTCCCCTTCTGAGCAGTCTCACTAGTTGACCCTGAACTATTTGGTGTCTGTGCCACAACATTTGCTAAAACCTGGTGAGGATGAACTGGTGGGAGGTGTACCAATCCAGGATTCTGCTCCAGAGAATCCAGGCAAGAGTTGCTAGGGCCAGCATGCGGATCCAAGGAAATGATTTCCTTATTTTCTGCTTCATCTCCTTTGAAAAACATGGAGATTGTGCCTGTATCCCTATCTGCAAGAATCTGTTTGTCTGTGGCCTCAGACCTATCTTGTAGTGTATTTTCTGCTGGAGGGATAGGATTTAGAAGACTGGGCTCAGGTAAATATGGTTGTGGATGAAATTGTTCTTGATAAGGTTGGCTGAACCAGGGATTGTTCAGTCCTGTGTTCTGATGGAACCTATTTTCAGGTTGTATAGAATTTTTAAATTGTAAACTGTTACTTTGAGAAATATTTAGCCTATGTTCATTACCACCAACTGGCAGAGGAGCTGCTGTAATGTTTTGCTGGACTTGTTGATGCTGGACTGGAGCATGATGCATACGAATTTGGGAAGGCACAGGGGAATTGCTTGTGTAATTGGAAGAAGACAATGTGTGATGAGCCCCATAAGCTGTATTCTGGAAAGGAAGGGCAGCAAATGGCAAGTAAGTCTGAACTGAAGGCTGTGGGCCACCTTGAATGGGCCTCCACTGTGTTGAGCCTTGTGGGGGAGGGTGAGAAAGGAAAGAACCAGTGGTAGATGCCATCGCACTGCTGTCCTGTAGATCTCTAGTAATATCCTGATTGCTCTGTGCTTGGTTTTGAAAGGGGACCCCAATCTGGAAATGAGCACCAACAGTATTTTGATGTCCTGCTCCCATATTATAATAAGGTGGTCCTGAAGAATTTTGATGTACAGGTTCTGTGACTGGAGAGGTAACTGTGTTGCTGCTTGTTAAATGTGCTGGGGATGCTGAAGAAGCTAAAATATTAGTAGATATGTCCAGATTTGCTCCATGCTGTGTTGCAGATCCTGGTTGAGACATATGGACTCCATGTGAATAATCCGCAGCATGAGGAGAAAGCATTGTGATAGGCTGTGGAACAGAGGAGGGAATTGGTGAAGCTAGTGGATTTCCTTTGGATGCATTATTTAGTGGTGTGCTCTGTGAAGTCTTTTTGCCAAAAGCAAATGGGTCAGTCACAGGTTGCACTGAAGCGATTACCCCAGACACAGGCACATTTGATCGTTTACTAAAGGCGCTGCTACGCCAGTATGTGCTTGGAGGCATTCCCATGGGAGGTGGTCCACTAGTTCCTGGTGGAACTGTCTGTGGAGGGGGCTGCATGATGACCTTCCAGAATTGACACTGCTAATATGGTCTCTCTTCTTCCAATGGATGAAATGAGCAAATTCTCTCAGCTTCAGATAGGCTGAAAACAAGAAAGGAGGGGGAGGGGGAAACAAATTAGCTCTCAGTAAATTTGGAAAGTTGGTTTAAAAATTAACTTTGTTCTGCTGGCAAAAATTCTGCACACAAGTTACAGAAAGCACATCTGACAGAAAATCAAAAGTTTTTCCTTCAGAAAACTGAAAGGCATATGATTAAACTATACTGTTTACATACATAGTAAAAGCAGACCACACTATTTACAAATGAACAGATTTGCATGCAAAACACCTTCAAGGATGTTAGTACAGTTCAGTGCACACATTTTACCTCACCCAAAGCCTCCCCCCACCTTTATTTTGTTCTCAGCTAATATAAAACTAGTTCAGTCACCCTAGTGAGACACTTCAGCTGACCAGGCGAGTCTGGCTTGTGCCTTAAAGGTAAGATTTGCTCTGCATAATATATAAAAATCACATTAAGAAACTTCAGTGAAAATGCATAATGGAATTCAGCCTGTAAATTTATAAACAAGATTTATTTTTCAAACAAAAATTCATATTTTATGTGGCAATGTCCTCTGGGCCCAATACAAACCAAGCATATTGAATACATTAAATCTGAGCATTATTACAGCAAGACCTCTCATAAACTGTCCAGTTCTTCAAATATTAATGTCTTGCCATGAATTTTGAAAAAGACGAAAATTAATTTATAAACATATCTGACAGCAGTCAGTAAGTATGTTCTTCCATTCTGTGTTAGAGGGTAGGGGTGGGGCAAAACTCCTTAATGAGTAAGGTCCTTTAAGTATGATTGATATTTTGAAGTTTATGGGTAAGAAGAAATTTCTTACCTGTTAATTTTATTTCCATTAGTCTTGCTACACTAGTTCAGTCAATACCTGTGATTGTCTCCACATTCCAGATGGAGGCAAAGAACATTGTTTTCCCAGTATGACATCACCACCAGGTTCTTATAGGTGGTGCAGCACTAAGGAAATCCAGTATCCATCTGACAAAACCCTGAAATAGACTAAATGTAATAATGTATTATAGAAAAAGCTGAATAGAGAAAAACAAAGTGGGTAGAAAATCCTCAAGTCCCCAATACCTGTCCCAAAAAAACTGCAGAGGAGAAAATTATCAAGCAAGGAAAAGGATAAGGAGACAGCAAACCTATAGGCTGCATCCTCTTTAGCCAAAGCATCCAGTCTATAAATGTTTCACAAAGGTATGCAATGATGACCAAGTTGCTGATCAACAAATGTCAGCAGCTGCAACCATGACCACTTCTGCCCAAGAAGAGAACTGCACTCTGATAGAGAGCTCAAACAAATTCCAGAGAACTCCTGCCAAGGAGCATATAGGCCGAGGCAATCATCTCCTTGACCTAATGAGCAAGAGTCACCTTGGAAGCCACTTCCTCTTTAGGCAGTCCCCCACATGGGACAAACAGCCTGTCTGGTTTACGAAAGGCATTAGTCACGTCCAAATAACAAAACAGCACTCTACGGATGTCCAAGCATTATAGCGACCTGTATTGTCCCTTATATTTTTTCCTGAGTAAAAGAAGAAAGAGAAACAGATTGAATGATATGGAATGCGGACATCACCTTTTGTAGAAAGGAAAGCACTGGACAGAAAGTGAGTGCACCTGTGGAAATAACAAGGAAGATGTCCCAACAAGACAAAGCCTGAATCTCCTAAAGGTGTTGAGCGGAGCAAATCGCTACAAGAAAGACACCCTTTAAAAAAAGATCCTTAAGTGTCACCTGCTTCAACAGCTCAAAAGGAGGCGACACCAAAGCCCTCAGCACCAAGTTGCGATCCCACTTGGACACACCAAAGGCCTGCAAGGAGGCTATAATCTCTTCACAACCCAAAGAAAGTGAGACATCCACATGAACTGCCACCGAGAATCCCCCTAGGTGACCTCTATAACAGGATATGGCTGTTGCCTATAACGAATTCAGGGCCAGACCTTTTTCCAAATCCTCTGAAGAAAGGCTAAGATATATAGAGCATCGGAACTGCCAAGGAAGGGTAGCTCAATTGTACAAAACACCTAAAGCAAGTGCCAGACCTGGATATAAGCCAGAGAGGTCAAAGTCATCCAAGACTTTAATAGGGTAGATATTACTGAAGAAGAGTAGCATCACCTCAGCAAACGCTTCCTCTCAAGAGCCAATCCATAAGATAAAGGGGTCTTCCATGACCACCTTGCCCCAAACCAGAAGACTCAGTACTGCCAGTAGATGTAGCAGGTAGTCGATTAATCTGAAGCCTCATCTGCAGCCAGTTTGGGGCTACTAGACTGACCCGACTGCTTTCCAATTCTCCTGTGGAGAGCTCTGCCAATGAGAGGACATGATGGAAAGAGGTAGAAAAGTTCTCCCACAGGCCAGGACTGAACGAAAGCATCAATGCCTGTAGTGTTGGCTTCCATTCAATGGCTGAAAAATTGATGAACCTTGGCATTTCTTTGAGTCACATCAGACCCATGTGAGGGAACTCACCTCCCCCTCCCCCAACTTGAGAGTTATGGGGTTGGAAACCTACTGGCTCAGCTCCCATTTCCATGGATCCAGGAGATTCCTGCTGAGATAAGCTGCTTGCACATTCTCTTGACCTGCAACAATGTGGGCTGCTGACGATAATTGAATTCTCTTCTGCACAAAGGAAGAAAAAGTCCATCTCCTCCAATACTCCCCAACGCCTGGTACTTCCCTGCCTGTTCACATACGCCACCACTGTAGCACTGTTGGAGAGGACCCAAGACCACTTTGCCATTTCCTCCCTATTCTCAAAGGAGAGGGCCAGCCTTATTGCTCGGGTCTGTTTATCAACTAGAATGTCTCTTCCTAGGACCAACATTCTTGAACCACAAGATCCAGCAAGTTAGCTCCCCAGCCAGACAGACTCACATCCATTGTGACTAAGATTCAAGGGCTGGGGGGTGTCACCAGACTGACCTCACCCAATCCGTGACAGGTGCAGTGGCACAATTGCCTCCCTCACCAAATCTGGTAAACGTAGCTAGACATCGTAATCCCGTGACTGAGGAAACGAAACAGAAGGAAAAACTGAAGTGGCCTCATATGGGCTCTGACCAATGGAACCAGATCCAGAGCCACCACCATGGAACCTAGCAGATGCAGGTAGTCCTTGTCAATGGGGAGGGCAGAGCGATCAACTTTTCAGTCTGGCAGATAAGCCTGTGCACTGTTTCTTCCATAGGAAATACACACTCTAACTGCATGTCAAAGTGTGCCCCCAGATGTTCTAGAGACTGGGCCAGCTAAAGTTTCTTCTTCACAAAACTGATGACAGTCCAAGCCTTCTAAAACTTTGACCATTCGGCCGTTCACCTGTACCGTTCTCTGGCAATGATTTTGCATTGATAAGCCAATCATTCAGATAAGGGTGTACCATAATGCCTTCATGCCTCAATGCACTGCCATAACTACCATAATTTTGGTAAAGTCTCAAGGTGCTGTCACCAGTCTGAAAAGAAGTGCTCAGAACTGAACATATTTCTGAAAGACTTCTGAAGATACTTCTGATCCTACTGCCTGATGGGAATGTGAAAGTAGGCCTCCAAGAGGCTCTTACTATTATATCTGTATACTTTGCAGCGCCTGATGCAGCCCTACCCCGGGCGAAGCTCGGCCTGAGTCAGGCATATCTTATTTTATTTGTGAATTCAAACTGCAACTTAAATTAAGAAATTCCTATACAGACTTGCGCACAGAAAAGTGCGCGAATGCCACCACGGTCCATACCAAAAGCAGGGGGTGTTGGTCCTGCATCTACTGAGTAGCCTTGCCCCGCTAATGAACTAGTTAGGGGGAGCCCCAAAACTAGAGGAAACCTCCGAAAGGTCACCTTCCGGTCACATTCCTGCATCATGTTGGGAAGGGTGGGCTCAGTAACTCTCCCTAACTCTCAGATAACTCTCCCTAAGCTTCCAAACGGCACTGACAATTTAGGAGGAACACCAAGTTATGATGCCTGAATATGGCAAGTAGCACAAAGGTAAACACCTGCTAGCAGCACACTCTCAAGCGTCTGACAATTGTGCGCCCAGCTGCACGACTGCACAAGCGAGCCTCTCAGCTGTTTCTCTTTCTACAGCTAAGTCCACACTGGAAAACCAGCTACTGGAATGAGGTACTCTACTGAGGGATGGATCCGCAGATATCACCTAGGAAAACTTGACTGAGGGAGGGACCATGAGGTATCACACCACAGGAGAGTGGGGTGAAATAATTTCCTACTCTGCTCCTTTCATTTTCTATTTTTTTTAAAGCAATCCCCAGTAAGGAGATGCACGTCCACCATCTGCTCTCCTATTATCAGTGCAGGGGTATATGTAATGCTCCATCTCCATCTGCTGGTAGAGGTGCATAACCCACTGGTGTGGATTAACCACTGGGGTGGCTTAACCTGTCTGAATGCTAAGCCGCCCCCCCCCCCCCCCCCCCCCCCCCCCCCCCCGGCAGGATGATGATGGTTTATTTAAAACAAAATATCACTTTCCTTAAGCCTTTTCCAAATCGTTCAGCCTCTTCTCACAAATGCAAAAAATAAAGAAAAGATTTTCAAAGTCATCCAAGATCTGCCCTTCCTCAGGGGCCGGTGCAGAAAGTGAGACATTAAAACTGTGTGCTGAAATCAGGTACAGTTTCCTCACAGAAGTTAATTTATTTTTAATTTTACATTAATTTATAGCCTGCCATATTTCCAACCCTAAGTTTCCAGGTCTAAGAAAACACAAAGTAAGCCAGCCCACCTCTCTGCATTGGTGGGTAGCAGATGCCATAATTAACATGGAACTTCTATGCAAGAGCACTAACAAATATACATTGTTGTGCACAAAACCTCTTGCTGCATTGGCAGTAAAGTTTGCACACAAAAAATGTGCGAACAACTGAGGGTTATACTGTGTGTTGTGTCAAGCACACCTTGTTGCATCGGCCTCTCAATTTGGCTAAAATTATTTGGGTTGCTCAAGAACCAGAATGCTTTTAGCCGCATTCAGACGAGGCATTCCTGTGGGTGATAGATCTGGGAGAAAAACCATGCATTTAGTTTGCATTTTCAACTCACCTCATGAGATTTTCCATGGAAAAGTATCCATACAAAAATCAGGTGCAAAAATCCATGAGTACTCTTTATTTTCAGCTAGTTTCAAAGTACAAGCATGTGCGTGCACTCTCTTTCAAAGTTGAAGCAAAGTCTGTAAATAAAAAGTATCCAAGAAATTTGCCCCAATGTGAACAGTCTGAATTTGCCCCATAAAGGGTATCTTCTTAAGTGCTGCTGCATGTGTGTTTATCTTTCAGACAACCACATGAGGACAGAGGGGAAAGAAACTACTCCCTAACACAGCGATTTCAAACCTATATAATACTTTGCCTCAGAACTCCCACAAAAGTGGTTCCACTGTAGTAGATACTACACACACACACACATGTTATAGGCATAGCCATGGAGAGTCTGGTCATGCAAATCACTTATCAACTCCTAACAATTTAGTCTTTTAGGTGCAAACAAAAGATTTAATCAAAACAACTCAACTTTACAGAGCTGTGTGTAACTGGAACTTACATATAACATTTTAACAATGAACTCAATTGAATGGTTATATCCACTGTTCTCCACAAGCTAAAATCCTGGGTTTATGTTCCAGAAGGCCTACTGGTGTCATTTGGAAATTAGTTTTATAACAGGGTCCATTAGTTTGGCTCTGCAAACATTTAAGTTCAGAAACTTAAGTGCAGTTTCTTTCCAACAAAGCAAGTTTTCAGCCAACCAGGATGTTACCAGGAACTTGTGACTTATTAGTAATGCAACACAGGCTGGTATCACATAACCACTTGGCAAATTCAAACTTACCTAAGACTTTTCTAATTTTAATATTTATACTACTTTGTGTTATGAAAACTGTAACAATGAGAACAATAACAGACTACAAATGTCTTATTTGCATGTTATGTGCTTGAATTATGGAAGTTTTATCCAGAAGGCAGCCATGGGATAAAACTTTACAAATCAGAGTAATGTACCAGAAATCAGAAAAACTAACATTTGGGCACAAACAAATGATCAAACCACATTTTAAGGAGACAATGCTGGTTTCTGCCAAAAAGGTTTTGACATTACCTCTTATTTTACTTAGTTTTTAATCAGGATTTGCTTATGTTCCCCTTTTATATTCTTTTTGCTACCTTTCACTGATGGTGAAAGACAAAAAAGGTGGAATTATCAAATTTACATTTTGCAGGCTCTTATGAGCACTTGTTCAGTTTAATGTAAAGACAGACAACATTTTACACAAGATGAGACTTTTTTGAAAGATTGCTGGAAAATATTTTCTGTGGTTTGAATTAGTTTAAGCCATGCATGCATTTTAAGAAACTTAAAAATCAAGTTTTATATGAAACATGGTATTTCATATTATAGGTTTATAACAATTAGCACTGGTGAGGATCTTTTTGTTTGATATTGTTTCTGACAGTGTAGATGGTATTCGGGGGGGGGGGGGGGGGTAGCCTTAATCCTGACAAGTCTACAGCAAGGGAGGGCAACTAAAGAACAGTATGGAATATGGTACAGAAAGACAAAAATGTCACTAGAAACCAGGAATATAAGTCACACTTTGCTTATTTAAATAGAACTTTACAAGACTAAAAATCAAACTTCTGACAGCTAGCCATGTTACAAATCTAAAAGACATGCATTGCCAGGTTGGATATCAGAAAAATAAATGTATTTTACAGCATTAAGTTGATTTCACAAATAACTGAAGTTACTATTTAAACATTCGATATAAATAAGCATCAGATTTTTCTTAGAACGTGGTAAGTGCTGGTGTGGAAGACTCCAAGCTGAACAAACAATAACTAGTATCACTTCTTGTAAGGTCTGTGTTGCAAAAGATTGCCCCCCTACCTACCCATTCTTTCCCTTGCTAATTTCTCACATAACCCTGAAACGGAATCTAAAAAATGCAGTTTTATTGTCTTGTAGTTATCTTGCCATAATGAAATATTCAAAATATTTGGTGGAGAACTTGCACGGTGAAGAGCGTATAGCCCTCAAAGACCAGCCACAAATATGTTTTTATTGGACTAACAACTTACTTATATTCCAGTGGACCAACACTAAATTTATTATTCTCTGCGAGGATAAGCTATCAGTAGCAGCTAACCTATAGTGCACCACCAATTTGTAAGAAAGGGAAAAGGAGCCCGATTCAGAAAAGGTATGCTATATATTTAATTGAGGTTGTTTATCTTTAATGAGCTTGGCTCCATGGAATCGTTCTCTGTAAGGCTTTTCCGTAGTGATTTGTTCAAGTCTGGCTAAACCCTGTTCAACACCTGCTGCCTCCGGCTAACCCTGAGCATCTCACTCCCCCACGACCATAATGGGTCATTTCTCAAAATGCATCCACACCACTAGCGAAACCTCCCCGTGGAATTAGGTCAAAGAGGGGCAGCCACAGCTAGCGGGGCTTTGCACCGGAGTATAGATCCTTTTCCACAGCCGGCCGGGGTCAGACAGGCAAACAGTGCGGGCCGGAAGGGACAGACTTCACGGCGGGTCAGAGGCTATCCCTCGGCTGGAGAAAGAAGTGAAGTTGGGGAAGGAGGTGCTTACCTCCCGCCACCGGAGCACCAATAGTCAGAAAACCACCACCTCCGTACCACTTCTAGTGACTAGAAGCGCAGCACACAACCGCCATCTTGGACATCCGGCTAGCCGACGTGTACAACCTGACGTCACGCTCCCTGCGTGATGGCGTCACGGCCACATCTAGCCGGCCCCCTCCGGATATAATTATTTTCTTTGTTTATTATTACTACTATTATTATTATTACCATTTAAGCATTTGGAGGCTTCCGGCCGAAATCAGCGCAGACTGATCCCTGTGCTTGGTGAAAATAAAGCCGCTCCGGGAAAGGGACGTTTTCGTCTAAGGGTTCGGTTATTTCCGGAAAGGGTTGCCGTGGCGGCTCTGCGAATGGGCAAGCGCAGAATGGTAATAAGTGTATTTCCTCACAAGCTGCAAGTTTCTGTTACAGATGTTTTAAATTTTCCCTGTTTTTCTTTGCTTTTACAGTAATATATGGCATCATGTTAAAATAAGACACTCTACTGATTACTCAGCCTTTCCAATGAAAACCCAAATGTCAAGTTTTATTAGGGTGGCCATCTTTTCCATAGACCATAACTGGACACCCCATTAAACTTCATGCTTTGGAGGGGGAGGTTACAGATTACTGTCAGTTATCGATTCACTCATTACTTGGCTTTCAAACACCCCGTCGATATACTTTGTTTTATAAAATGTTATGCAAAATGAACCCACAAACAACCGCTATAAATTGTCCACTCATGCAATTAAGACACTTAAACCTAATAATCATGAAAGAGTAGCTCACAATAATCAACCAAAGCAACACTTTAAATCTTTATTATACCAAACAATAGTTTTATGTTAAACAAGTCAACAATATACATATCCCTTTATTCAACCTTCACTTTACCACACTGGGCTTATTGTAACACTAACACTAGGTTTATAACCCCTACAAGTACACAAAGGACGTAACAGACAAACATAAAACACAGATTATATCCCCCCCAAAAGGAGGGGAAACAGCAAAAAAGGAAGACAATAAGAAAAAAGCAAAAATGAATACACAAAAATAAAAAAACATTTAAAAACATATACAATTTAAAATGCATACAGACTAGGTCTTTGTAATCCCAGATCACAGTCACAATCTCAGTTCATGGTAAAAAAAAGAGTGTTTGATTGCTAGCTTGCTGAAACTTGCTGAAGCAGAGTGTTATGTATACTTGGAGTTCCTTCGTCAAGGCAGAAAACTGCAAGGTCACTGTTGGGAATGAGCGAGTAAGGTACTCTGACACAATATCTATGACATCATTTATTAATGTGACATCATGGTAATATACGTTATTTACAGAAAGTTATTTACATACCATATGATTGCATATGCCATCCAGCACCCTTCATGTCATCAGCCTTGTATCGAGGAGTCGTCAGTTCAGCAAAGGCGAGAAGGGGGTTTTCAGTGTCCAGTACTCTATACGTCTATAGAGGCAATATCTCCTACTCCTGCCGGACACTGGAAAGTCCTGCTCTTTTATACCGTGCCGTAAACAAGTGTGTGTGCTAGAGAGAAATGATTGATCACTATCCCCCCATGTTATGTATCAACAGTTGCTATTACCCAGTCGGACTCGACCTGTCCCTGGCATGTAGGCGGTTGATCAGACCGCCGTATTCCTGACAGGGACCCAGAAAGCTGAGTTGCACAACCTGTTTAACAAGAACATGTTTATCCTACACTCCACCCTTGATCAATCATTTTCCAATGCAGGCACCACTGCATACGAAGCCACTGTAGTGGTATATTTACTTTGACGTGATATTTTATGCACTCGATAGGTAAGATAACATGTACACACTAGGCACAGGAGGCATACACACTTTACAATAAGGATAGGATGAAAAATCCGATTCAGAGTCATTGTAGCAGTAGAGGAACGTCCGAAAAACACATCCCACCAAGAATGAGAGGTGTCTTTTATCAATTGTTGTTGTAAATGTAGTAAGCGTTCCTTGGCAAAGTCCGCTCGAAGCAGGGCACCAGTTACAGCAATGTCCACATGTCTCAGGGTCTGTTTCAACGAATCTGAGGTATTCAATACCTTTTGTAGTTTAGTCAAATCCAACAATGGTGTCTTAAAGAATGATTAGTCCAACTTTACCCCCAATTGCGCATCAGCAATGTCCATTGGTGGTAAATAATATTGTCGAGAACCAAAAGTAAACCAAGTAACATTATACAGGCATCCTGTAAAAGTCAAATTATATACACATACAGTTTCAGGGAATGGAATTATGAAACCAGTTACATTATCAGGTAATATTAGAAGACTACAGTGTGCCAGAGGTTGCTGCAACGAGCAATCATCGGGTAATGTGGAATACATTAAAGAGCAAGCCAATCCCATTAGTGTAGGGGTACATATTGTATTGTCAATAGTGTGATTATTGGTGGTCCGTATCCAATTGTTAGTATGCAAAACTTGTATTAGCACACTTCCTCTTTCAGGAAGATAGACTGGGAAAGGAAGTGATGTAAATTTACATACAGTATCTGTTAATGTATTGGAGGGGTTATAAAACGTGATTCGGCCTGTACACCAATTTGTGTTGCATATCGTATACTGTGGCTGTGGCAACCAGCCTACAGGATATTGGTATGGTACATTGATTGGAACAATTCCTTCCAAATAGGAGAAATACTCATGTATAGTTTGGTTTGTATCATCTCTATCTGTTGTTGTAGATACAAAGCTTGCATACGGGATTGTGTCCAATTAACAAATGCAGTCAGATTATGTCCCATTTCCCAAGTGGCATTCCATCCTTCTATAACCAAATCATTATTTAAATGCAAATACTTCTGCACATACTGTTGCATGTGTGCGGGGTCAGGAATCCAATTTGCAATAATGTTAGTGATGAGGCCTGTATCCCCTCCGGCCGTGGCAATTCTGTTCGCTAATACCTCTTATGTCCATAATATTTATGTTAAATCTGTTTTTATTATAAATAATGAACATTACCAAAGCATAACATTTGGTACATATTTTCTTAACTCTATCCATATTTTTACCCCTCCTCCCATAACCCTACCTCCCCCCATCCCTCTTTCCCTCCCTGCATCGAAGAAGCACAAGGATCACATATCAAATATCTATACGATTTAAAAAAAGACTTTTAGATTCATGTGGTAAGGTTAGAATAAAGGGAAGCCAGACTGCATTTATTGCTCTTCTAGTCTTGATAGACAGGTGATTAATAGCCAGGGTTTCCATGGTTAGTAGATTTATTATAGAAGAACGCCATAATAATATAGATGGTCCTTCTGAAGTTCTCCAGGCTGTTAGTATGGCTTTGCAAGCTAATAAAAAAACTTTTGTAATCCAGAGAATCAAGACCTTATTTCTTTTGAATGAGTTAGGAAAGATTCCAAAAAGTGCCACCAATGAAGAAAATGGAATTTTATAACCCACAACTTTATTTGCAGTATGATAAACTTTCTTCCAAAATATTTGAATTGTTGGACAACTCCAAAAGGAATGACCCAAGTGTGTTGGTCCTCCTTTGCACCTGATACATATATCAGAGTTAGTGAAACCTGCTTTGAATGCTTGATGCTGGGAAATGTACATTCTATAGATAATTTTATATCTAGTTTCCCGCAAGAGCGTATTAATTGTAATTTTACGCGTACTAACAAATGCAGATTTCAATACTGCAATTGATATCGGTTGCTCAAGTTCTAATTGCCATTTAAGTTGCACCTTCTCCAAGGACCAAATCTTATATGAAGACTCTAATTGTTTGTACAAATATGATATAGAACGTTTCTGGGGGTTTTCTGGATCAAACCAGTTACTTAAAAATTGCCAATTAGTGTCCATGAAGGTTGGTGAACCAAGCGATTGTATATAATGTCGAGCTTTAAGGTACTGATAATAGTCAATAGCTGAGAGTTTATAAAAAGAACGAAGTTCTTTAAAAGTAAGAAAAGATCCATCCATATGTATTAATTGTCCAATGCATCTGAGTCCCGCACGGTCCCAAAGTCGAAATCGTGATGCATCCGATCCTAAAAAGAACTTTGGATTACCACAAAATGGAAGAAATGGTGATATGTTGTCAGATAACGAATTCTTCCTCATTAGCCATATCCATGTTCTTCTTAAAGGTTGTAAAAGCAGATCTGATTTGATTGTGCGAGATAAAGAAGCGTTAGGAGCATGTAAAGCATAACGAAGCAATATTGGAAGAAGCAATTGTGCTTCAATATAGGTGTCTGAAAAGTATTGTGTGCCCATCAACCAGTCCCCTATGTATCGTAAATTAATCGCATGATTATAGAGTTTCAAATCCGGAAGACCCATACCTCCCATGGATAGTGGTTTCATTAGGATAGATAGTTTAATTCTTGGTTTTTTCCCCTGCCATAAAAATTTTGTCACTACTCTCTGATATTTGCTAATAGTCACATGAGTTAATAGAAGAGGTAGAACACTGAGCACATACAGCCAACGTGGTAATAATGTCTTTTTCAATAAGTGTATTCTTCCAATAAGAGAGAGTGGGAAACAGTGCCAAGCATTTAAAAAGCTGTTAGTTTTCTGTTGCATTGGAGATATATTTAAGTCATATAGCTTGGAAAGGCTTTTTGGAATCCAAATACCTAAATATTTTAATTTATCATTTGTCCATTTTAAGGGGAATTTCCCATACCAAGGTATAGATGCATCAGGACCTATTACCATGGCCTCAGATTTATCGAGATTTAAACTAAAACCTGCATAAAGACCATATTCTTCAATCACATGAAGAGCAACTGGAAGAGATTTGGTGGGGTTTATCAAATGCAACAAGAGATCATCCGCAAATGCAGCTAATTTGAATTTTGCCGATCCCATTTTAATCCCTTCTATATTCTTATTATCCTCCAAGATACGTAATAAAGGATCCAAAGATAATACAAATAATAAAGGGGACAAGGGACAACCCTGCCTAGTACCCCGAGACAATGTAAAGTCTGATGAAAGTTCCCCATTTACCCAAATATTAGCTTTTGGCTGATTATATAAATTTTTTAGAAATGAAATAAAGGAGCCTTGAAATCCATAATGGTTCAAGGCTTCAAATAAAAATACCCAGTTCACTCGATCAAAAGCCTTCTCAGCATCAAAGCTCACTATAAGAGAATTCAAATGTAATTTTTCTGAGAAGGCAATAGATGCCAGAACTCTGCGGACATTTGTTACTGCCTGCCTACCTCTGACAAACCCCACTTGAGAAGGAGAAATAAGTTTAGTAATGATCATTGCAAGTCTATCTGCCATTACTTTAGCTATTAATTTAAGATCACAGTTAATAAGGGATATAGGTCTATAAGAACCAGGTAACTCTGGGTTTCGATTAGACTTAGGATGTACTACTATAGTTGCTTTATTCTCCTGCCAAGTTTGTAATTCATCCGAAGAAAGCCTATCATATACTTTTTTAATAGGACTACTAATTAAATCAGACATGACTTTGTAAAACTCATACGTGAATCCATCTGGACCTGGAGATTTACCTAAAGCAGAATCCTTAATGATCAATTCCAATTCTGTTTTTCCCATAGGAGCATTAATTAATGATAGGTCCATTTTATTTACCCGGGGGAGTTTTATCTTAGAAAGGTACTTATGAATGTCTGGGTGATAGTCTGTATCCACTGAGTATAATTTTTGATAGTAATCTGTAAATATTTTCCCAATATCTTTAGTTGATGTCTTTATTTGTCCTGTTGAATCCCTTAATACTTTAACATATGATTTTCCTTCCCATGACTTTACTAATCCAGCTAATAATTTCCCTGTCTTATTACCAAATTGAAACAACCGATGCTTATAATAGAGAAGATTTTTTTGTGTTTTTTGTTGTATAAAATCATGAAGAGTACTTTGGAGAGAGTAAAATTTTATGCGGTTTTCCCTTGTAGGAAAAGAGGTAAAATAGGCTTTAGCTTTCCTTAATTGTTTTTCTAATCGAACTATTGTTGCTGACAATTCCTTATGTTTTTTAGCTGGATATGATATAATCTGAGGAAAATAGAAAAAAAAACTAAAAGATGCAGCTGCAAAGTAAAGAGTTTTGTTGGAATCTGTGGGAGAGAGCGCTAGGGAGCGCTCCCGATTCCAGGGAGATGTGTGCCCATGGACCACGACACGACTGCAGAGAGGAGCTCCGTGGAAGCGCTGCAGCAGGCAAGACGTGCCCCAGCATGGGAGGAGCAGGCTGACCACCGCCCTAACCTCTGCCAAACCTGCACGCAATGGTAGAGACCCAACAATGCAATGCTAGTCTCTGGGGTAGCCCTCGGGTCACTCGATAGCCCTTTCGGACCTGCCACTGGGTAGTGGCAGATGCGGCAGGATGGACAGAGGTCGAGGCCAGGCAATGGTACTGGAGCGTGGAACAAGACAGGACCTCGGCCTTGGACTAGGCTGACAGCTTGGAGAAGGCGAGGAATCTCGGAGGCTCAGATGGAATAAAGACAAGTGGGGCTTGGGACTCAGACACAAGACACTCAGACATAGAAGAAGATCAGAGGTGGATTCTAGAAAGTCAGGCGAGGCTTCCGGATACTCCGATGAGCACTTGGAACTGGGGAAGACTCAGATGAGGATAAGGACTTCAGGATACTCAGACAAAGACAGAGGCTTAGGGACTGGGAGGAATCCAGGCAGTGCTCGAAGACAAATCCTGCTGGAAGAGGACTCCAGCCACCAGGAAACGGACACCGGATAGGAACGGATTTACTCCCAGGAAATGGTCAGCTGGAGACGTGGTCCAAGGCAAGTGAGCTGAACCCATAACTTAAGGACATTGGCGGCTCCTGCCGCAAATGCAAGGTGATGGCGGTGGCTTCAGGCCGCGAAGAGGCAGCGTCGGCGGCCCCCTAGCCGCAAGGGAGAATGTGGCTGCGGTTCCAGGCCACGGCAGCAGCAATGGCGTCGGCAGCTCCAGCTACGGAGAAGAGAGGACATCTGTGGTGGTTCCAGGCTGTGAGGCGGAACAACAGTGGCGGCCTCCTGCTGCTTGAAGACGGGATCAGGAAACTGGCTGGCAGAGAAAGGTGAGAAACTGCTCGCGGCCTAGCCGTGGGCAGGATCGCAACAAGTTTAAATCAGACATAGGTATTGTTTAAAAATACCATCTTGGAAACCCAGACCAGATACATTCCATGCATTAGAAAGGTCAAAGGAAGGCCAAATGACTTCTAGCATATAGGTTAAAGGATAAAAGTGAGGTAAAAGAGGTTATTATAGCAAAAAGAACATCTTTCATAAGATGGAAAGAGGATCCAAATGAAGAAACAGGAAACAGCATAAGCACTGGCAAGTTAGGTGCATAACATTCAAAAGGCAGGCAAAAGAAGTTTAAAAAGAAGCTTTCCACAGAGGCAAAAACTCACTACTTTTTAAAATACATTCAAAGCAGGAAGTCTATGGGAGAATTGGCTCGACCATTAGATGATCAAGTGGTAAAATGGGAAGTTAAGGAAGACAAGGTCATATTGAAATGACTAAATTAATTTTTTTGCTTTGGTGTTTACTGATGAGGATCTTGAGGAGATACCTATGTTGGAAATGGTACTTACTACTTAATTGTGATGATTCAGAGGAACTGAAACAAATCATGGTGAATCTGGAAGATGTATTAGGGCAGTGATGGCCAACCTTTTGAGCTCAGTGTGTCAAAATTCATAAAAAAAACCGAGCATAACTCGGGTGGTGTGTCACTTCTAGAAAAATCCATAATTTTGTGATATTTGTAGCTCTAATCAATAACAAAAGGTTATAATTGTAATATATGTACTGTATTTGTTAATAAAGCAAAAACAAATAATTCTTTACCTTACCTGCTTAGTGACTTTTTTGTTGCTGAATTTCATTGGCTAAATCTTCAATTGAAGGTTGGTATTTCGTACACTTAAAGCCCAAGCAAGCGTTACAAACTTCATCTGTCAGTCGGTTTCTTTTATTGGCTCCCATTCATTTTCACACCACTCCCTCCCCATCCCCCAGGCATGCACACATTCATTCTCACACACACAGACCCCCAGGCAGGCACCCATGCATTCACACACATACACCCCCAGGCAGAGTCCCATTCATACACATGCACACATTAAAGGCAGACCCCCCTCTCTTTTGCCAGCAGTCTCGGAACCTCTCTCATTCCTCTGCTGCCACTGTCACTGCTGCCACATGGCTACTGGGGAGGTGCCGATTGCTGCTACTGACACTGAAGCCCATTCTGCTGCCTCCTCTGTGCAGGCCCCGTGGGCTTCCACTTTCTCCATGCTGATCTCGTACATTGTGAGATCCGTAGAGAAAGTGCTATTCTTGCACATTCCCAAAGATTACATGTGCCAATCACTAAAAAGTAATTTTTATTTTTTTTTTGCCTTTGCTGTCTGATCTTAATTTTCTAATTGGTTGGTCACAGGCTTTTTTTCCCCACCTTTCCCTTTCTTATTTTTTTGCCAATTCCTTTTATATTATCTTTTTTTCTGTTTCTTTTCTCTCCATCTTCTTCCCTCAAACACACAGTCAGGTTCTCATTCTCACATGCATTTCTCTTTCTCACACACACACAGGCTCTCACTGGCACATGCTCTCTCTCATACAATCATTCATACACACAGGCTCTCACTGGCACATGCGCTCTCTCATACAATCATTCATACACACAGGCTCTCACTGGCACATGCTCTCTCTCATACAATCATTCATATACACAGGCTCTCACTGGCACATGCTCTCTCTCTCACACACACACAGAGGCTCTCACATGCTGTCTCTGCAAACATTCAGGTCCTCACTCTCACACACAATCTCTCAATTCATCTCATACACGCACACATGCACACTCTACAGACCCTCAGCCTCTCTCTCACCTCTGGGCCTCCTCTTCGCGGGTCGCCGCAGGATGGGCTCTGCAGCGGCCCTGATCTTCTCGGGCCACGGCGGCCCTGCTACCGGGCCTCTTCCTCTTCTCGGACCGCTGCAATTTGGAATTTGCGGCGGCCCGTAAATGCAAATGCTGCTCCTCTTCTGCACGTGCTGATGCTTCTCCTCCTTCCTGCCCACGCGGCTCCGGCAATGTTTACTTCCGGGGCCGCACAGGCAGGAAGGAGGATGAGCATCAGCTCGTTTAAATGCGATCTTTGTCTTGAGCCTCATCGCTGCGCCACATGAGCCTCCCTGCACCCGGGGGCATTGGTGGAGGGGTCCGGAGGATAGGGAGATACTAAAAAACAAATTTTAAAGGGTCGGCGCAGCTGAAAAAGAAAAGGCTCGGCACAGCCGATAGAAAAAAATAAAATTCTCGATAGTCCTTGAAACGCTGCGCGTGTCAGCCAAAACGTCTCGGTGTGTCACCTCTGACACGCGTGTCATAGGTTAGCCATCACTGTATTAGGGCAAACGGACAAATTAAAATCACCTGAACCGGATAGTATACACCCCAGAATTCTGAAATTTGTTAACTATTATTAAAATCATCTATTGTACATGAAGATTGGAGGGTGGCCAATTTAACACCATTTTATAAAAAGGGCTCTAGGGATGATTTGGGAAACTATAAACCAGTAAGCCTGATGTCAGCACTGAGAAAATTTGTGGAAACTATACTAAATAACAAAATTACAAAACATATATATAGACATGATATAATTGGACATAGCCATCATGGATTTATCCAAGAAATTCTTGCCTCACCAAGCTGCTACATTTTCTTGGGGTTAGTAAACATGTAAATAATGATGAACCAGTGGATATAGAGTATCTGGATTTTCTGAAGGCACAAGAGACTGCTGAGAAAGTTAAAAAGTTTTGGGATAGAAGGCAATGTCATATTTTGGACTGTGAATTGGTTAAATGATAGGAAACAGAGAGTAGGACTAAATGGTCAGTTTTCTCAGTGGAGGAAGGTAAATAGTGGAGTATCCCAGGGAGCTGTACTGGGACCGTTGCTATTTAACATATTTCTAAATGACCTGGAAAAGGGAACGAGTGAAGTGATAAAATTTGCTCATCAAGCACTATTACCATAGAATGCACTGCCCCTTGAAATTAAATGTGAATTGAAGTATGAGAAATTTAGGAAATTACTAAGACAGGGTTTTTTAAATCACGTTTGTAATAATAGCTGTAGTTAATGTTGGTTGATATAATAAGGGATATAGTAACATAGTAAAAGATGGCAAAAAAAGAACAATGATATAATTATTATGAATATATCAGTCAATTCTATTACTTTTTCAGCAGTATTACATGTTATAGTGTTTTGTAGTAAGCTTAATGGTTTGTATATTTTAGTTTTGTATTGAGAAACATATCTGTGCTGTTAAGATTTTATGATGTTAGTATGTATTTATTGGTTTTTAATCATGTTATATATGTTATAATATCTGTGATTTGTTAAGAAAGGTTGTTTAATCAAATGTTATTAAAATTAATTAAAATATTAGTGCAGTGAATATAGTGTAAGAAGAAACGACAGCTTTTAAACACTCCTTAAAAATGCATTCACTAGGTGGTGTCTCCAGGGGGAGACATAGTACATAGAATGAGACCATCCTAATTCTTTAAAACTGCCCCATTTCTAGAAGGAAGCATACCCTTTGTCAGGACTTGGAAAGGTATTGGATGTATGGATTATACTAAAAATGAGGTCTTTGAAGGTTAAGAGGCCATCAAAGCATATAAGTCTTATACAATGCTATCCCCAGGCTGGTATTTTGTCACCTGTTGTCAAAAGATTCATACCATAATACAAGGGAGAAAGCCGAGAGTCACTCAGCAGTGCATGGTTCAGAGGAAGGTATCTTCAAAGGATACTAATAAAACAGGAGAGTTAGAGCATCCCAACAGAGAGGTTACAATAAAAGCAAACGTATGGAGTCCAAAATGGCCGCTCTATAG
This sequence comes from Rhinatrema bivittatum, assembly GCF_901001135.1. Taxonomy (NCBI): domain Eukaryota; kingdom Metazoa; phylum Chordata; class Amphibia; order Gymnophiona; family Rhinatrematidae; genus Rhinatrema; species Rhinatrema bivittatum. The sequence goes on along the minus strand of NC_042622.1, from coordinate 95,555,033 downwards.
AGAAGACGCGAGCAAATTCGCTCTGTGGTTTTTCTTGAAAATTGCCTTTCTTCTTGACTATTACTTAAATTTTTTCCATTATGCCTCATACTAAAAGAAAGGCAAAGCTGAAGCCTTCTATTACCTCGACTCCGAATCCGGATCTAAGGCAGCCACGAATTGAGATGCTGTTCACTGGTTCTCTGAGAAATCTGCTGGCAGAAGGAAACATGGGAACGCCCGTTGTTGAGCAGGCATCAGGACCCCAGGTGGAGGAAACATCTCTCAGTCCCGTGCACCGGCAACCCCGGAACCACCATCCGAAATCTTCAGCTTGTCTGAAGACGCCATGACTGAATGGCTGGAAGGAAAAGTGGCACCAGGGAAAACATCAACCCCGAGAAAGGATGCGATTGAAGCGTTACTTTCGAAGAGCTGAGTATTTCGAGGCTCCGGGGGCATGGAGTCCATGAAACATCAGAAGGATGGTAAGCCCGGGGATCCTGAGGCTACAGGGAGGAGTGAGTCGGAATCACAATAGATACAATTTGGAATATGTTTGTCTCCATGGACTCTTCTATAAAATCATTGTCGAGTTTATGAAGAGAAAATTTACAACATACTAAGAATGTCGATGTAAAAATTTTAAATCTGGAAAAAAGAGTGGAAGAGGATGAGCAAAGAATTAAAGATATAAAAGCAATTCAAAATAATTTAGTAAAATTTGAGACTATGTGCTTTAACAGACTTGAGAGAATGGAAAATGAGTCCAAATGAGTAAATTTAAGGATACTTAACTTTCCAAACATAAAGGGACATTCTCCACGAGATGTGTTTAAAAGCTATCTTAAAGATATTTTGAATTTTCCCGAGGAGGGGATACTGGCTATATAAAAAATGTACTATTTGCCGAGGTTTAAAGAAAAGAAGCAAGAAAATCATCAGCAACAGCAAGGAGAGAAAGAACAATAATTAAATATTACTGCACTACTTGAAATGACTTTGGACACGAATCGAAACAAGGGAAACCTTGCTAGTCTCTTTTTTTCTTTTATTTATTTTATTTAACGTGTTTTGTATACCGTCATTCGGTTTCGCCATCAGAACGGTTTACATAGTCATGTAACAGGTTGCATAAATGTCATCACAGTAACTTATCATGTAGTGTAGGTTGATTACGTATAATAGATATTACTTGTAAGGCTCATTATATACAGTAAGGTATTACGTGCAGCACAGATATTACATACATATCTTGTATTTTGTATTTATTTCGGAAAGGAAATACATATTTTGTATTTATTTCGGAAAGGGATGCGGTCCTGAGAAATTTTCTTAGAAATCAAGATCTCATATTTCATGGCTAAAGAATCTGGATTTATCCAGATGTAACAAAGATTACTCAGGAAAGGAGAAGGAGATTTCTACAAATGAGGTCTGAAGTCACTAATAGAGGTGCAAAATTTATACTATGTTTTCCCTGTAAATGTATTCTAATCTATCGAGAATCTAGGTATATTTTCTTAGAACCACAACAGTTATGTGTATATTTAGATTCACATTCCTGAAATATGTCTCAGGATTCAGTAATTTAGTTATGCTCAGGATGTTGTGAATACGGGGCTAGTGGACCCTTGGGCCGGCCTATAGGAGACTTGGGAAGGACTTCACTGGTCTCAACTGAACAGGCCGGGAGGCAGACTCCTGGCGGGCAGGTAGAAACGGCTTCATCCAGCCGCTGGGACTTAGGAGATTCACCCTGGAAGTCGGAGCCCCCCCGGGAGGAGCCCATAGGGGCCCGACCGCTGGGACTTAGGCGAGGCGGTCGATAGAGAGGAAGCAGACGAGTATCAGGCTTGGCTGAGGCAGGCAGGAATCCGGCAAGAGTTGTAGGCAGGCTGGAGCCCGGTTTGGGCTGTAGGCAGGCAGGAACCCGGCTTGGGCTGGCCGGCAGGAACCCAGCTTGGGCTGTAGGCAGGCAGGAACCCGGCTTGGGCTGTAGGTTGGCAGGAACCCGGCTTGGGCCGGCTGGCAGGATCCCGGCTTGGGCTGTAGACAGGCAGGAACCTGCACAGAGTGTAGGCAGGCAGGAACCGGCAGGCAGGCAGGCAGGAACCCGACTTGGGCTGGCTGGCAGGATCCCGGCTTGGGCTGGAGACAGGCAGGAACTGGCAAAGACTGTAGGCAGGCAGGAACTGGCAGGCAGGAACCCGACTTGGGCTGGCTGGCAGGATCCCGGCTTGGGCTGTAGACAGGCAGGAACCGGCACAGACTGTAGGCAGGCAGGAACCGGTACGGACTGTAGGCAGGCAGGAACCGGCAGGCAGGCAGGAATGGAGTAGCCAGGACGCTGGCAGACTCCGGAGCTCGAGGCAATGGGGGACCGAAGGAACCCTGTTGCAAGGCACTGATCGGGTGTCCGCGGTGGCCCTAAGTAGGCTGCGGCGTCTGACGTCAGACTGGGGGCGGAGCCACCCTCAGGGAGGAAACTGTCTAGATAAGCGCGGGGCGTCCGCGCGCACGCCCCTAGAGGCAGGCCAGCAATGGCGTCTCCCCCACGGGGACGCCCAGATCCCGACTCTGCTTCGTTCTCAGCTGGCAGGAACTCTCGAGGTAAGGGCCGGGACGTGAGCTTCACGGACCGGACCGCAACAGTACCCCCTCCTTTATGCCCTCTCTTAGCAGGCCCGGGTTTACCTGGATGTTCTTGGTGAAAGGTTTTGAGCAGATCCTTATCTAGGATGTTGCGGGCTGGCTCCCAGGTATTTTCCTCGGGGCCGCGGTTCTCCCAGGAGATCAGATATTCCCATCGACGCTGATTAAACTGAACATCGAGGATCTCTCGGACTTGGTAAGTTATCTCTCCTGGCACCGAGGGATCAGATGAGTCGGGCGCCTTCGAATGGTACCTAGAGAGGACAAGAGGCTTCAAGAGGGAAACGTGAAAAACGTTATGGATACGCATGGAGGGGGGCAGGCGTAGCCGGTAGGAGACGGCTCCGATGCGCTCGGCCACTCGGAAGGGATCACAGAACCACGGGGCAAGTCTGCGAGACGGGGCCTGGAACTGCAGGTTCCTGGTACTCAACCATACCCAATCCCCGGATAAGAAGACAGGAGCTGGCTGGCGATGTTTATTGACCCACCGTCGGGTAGCAAGGGCAGCTTTCTTCAAATTCCTTTGGGTTAAAGTCCATAAGGAATGCAACTGGCGAGCAGAGAGTTGTACGGCGGGCAAGGAGCTAGGATCCAGCGAGGGCAGAGGAGGCTGGGGTTGCCTCCCATAAACTAGCAGGAAGGGGGAGCTTCCCGTGGCAGAGTGGACGTGGTTGTTATAGGAGAATTCTGCCCATGGGAGCAGCTCAGCCCAGTTATCCTGTTTCTCATTCACGAAAGAACGTAAGAAGGTCTTGAGCGTGCGATTCAGGTGTTCCGTCTGCCCGTTGCTTTTGAGGGTGAAACGCGGTGGACTGGCTAAGCTGGACATGGAAGTGTTTACATAGGGCTCTCCAATAGCGGGCGGTGAATTGCGGACCTCGATCCGATACGATATCTTGAGGGAGGCCATGAAGCCTAAATAAGTGTTGGGTGAAAAGCTTGGCAAGTTCCGGGGCAGACGGCAGAGCTGGCATTTTCTAAAATGAGCCATTTTAGAAAAACAGTCGACTGTGACCCATACAACCAAGTTTCCTTTAGACGTAGGAAGATCTGTGATGAAATCGGTGGAGATGTGCGTCCATGGCTCCACCGGGACGGGCAATGGCTGGAGAAGCCCTCGGGGTTTACCTGCCAGTGGCTTCTGCAGAGTGCAAATAGGGCAGGAGTCAACAAAAAGGCGCACATCCCTTCTGGCCGTCGGCCACCAGTAGAATTGGGTGACTAAGTCTAGGGTGGCGGCTCGACTAGCGTGACCTCCGGTGAGGGACTCGTGAGCCCAAGACAAGACTGCCCGGCGGGGCCTCCGAGAGACCACCGTCTTGGGTTCAGGATGCGTTGTCGTGGAAGCTAAGCTGACCTTCCGGGGGTCCAGGATAGACTGGAGAGCTCCCAAGAATTCTTTAGGCTCTGAAGGTCAAGACAGGACCTTGACTCGAGCGTTCTGGGCTGGGCTCTCGACTATGCACTCTGACATATTGCAGTTTCCAGGTAAAGACAGGGGGCACTCATGTCCCCGGCCGGGGATAGCGCCTGGCCGAAGGTCCCTGGGGCAATAGTGCGATGACCTGTCTGCTTCGGTCTTGAAGGAGGCATCCATGACTTCCTCACAAATAGCGGGAGTGGCTGGTGTAGCCTGCGAAATCCGACAAGCGGGCGGCCTAGGAAGTTTCATGCAGTGTTGAATACAGAAGGGACTCCAGTCGGTGATCTGCATAGTAGACCACTGGATGGTAGGCGAGTGTCGTCGAAGCCAGGGTAGTCCGAGCACCAGAGGGTGGATAGCCTTTTCCAGTACTAAGAAGGTTATCTCCTCCACATGGGTCGCTGCGATGCGGACCGTCAGCGAGACCATGCAGGTCAGGATTTGTCCCGGTAGACGAGTACCTTGAATGGATGTAATCTGTAAAGGAACCTCTCGTTCCACGGTTGGTATCCCCAGCTGGGTAAATAGTTGTTCCTGAATTATGTTGCCTTCTGCGCCCGAGTCCAGGAAGACTGAAGTCTCCAAAGTCCCTCCTGGGTATTCCAGGACACCCGGCAAAGTACAGTGGGGAGCAGTAGTACAACCTAGGAGGAGTTCCCCCCAACCTCCTAGGCCTTGGCGTTTTCCGCCCGCTCTTGGCAACGTGCCAAAAAGTGACCCTTTTGGCCACAGTACAGACATAAGCCTAGCGAGCGTCGACGCTGTCTCTCCTCCTTGGAGAGCGGGGCCCAGCCCAATTGCATGGGCTCAGGGGCAGGGACCTCAGGGCGAGAAACCCTCTGTGGTGGAGGTAGCCGAGATGAAGCGCGGGGCGGGCTAGATCTCCTCTGGCGGGATTCCTGTGCCTTCTGTTGCAAGCGTCGGTCGACCCGGGTGGCCATCTCAATCAGGGCATTGAGGTCTTCGGGGATCTCTCGGGCTACGATCTCATCCTTAATTCGTCCAGAAAGACCTTCCAGAAAGATTGCCCAGAGACTACCATCCTGCCACCCCACCTCTTGGGCGAGGGTTCTAAATTCCATGGCATACTTGGCCAAGGGACGAGTCCCTTGATGCAGCTGCAGGAGGTCAGAGGTGGCGGTGGCCCGGCGGGCAGGTTCGTCAAAGGCCTGCTTAAAGATGAGAATGAAGCACTGTTGGTCATTTAGTGCGGGATCATTATTCTCCCACAGGGGAGAGGCCCAAACCAGGGCCTTCCCATCGAGTAGGGACAGGATGTATGCGATCTTGACTGAATCGGTAGGGAACTGTCGGGGCAGTAACGAGAAGCGGATAAAACATTTGATTTAAAAATCCTCTACAAGTCCTGGTATCTCCGGCATAGCGTGAGGGTGCCGGCAGCTGGGTCGCCGAGGTGGCAGTCAAGACAGAATCTGCGTCCACCACAGGCTAGGAAGGGGCATCCAATGCATCCATTCTGGCGGTTAGTTGCCCCAGAGAGCCCGCAAGGGCATCCAGGTACTGCTGTTGTTGCTGCAATTGTTGACGTAGCTCCTGGGACTGTGGGGCGTCTGCCGAGTCCATGGCCTTGCAATCTGTTGTGAATACAGGGCTAGTGGACCCTTGGGCCGGCCTACAGGAGACTTGGGAAGGACTTCACTGGTCTCAACTGAACAGGCCGGGAGGCAGACTCCTGGCGGGCAGGTAGAAACGGCTTCACCCTGGAAGCTGGTACTCCCCCGGGAGGAGCCCTTGGGAGTCCAGCTGCTGGGACTTAGGAGCTTCACCCTGGAAGTCGGAGCCCCCCCCCCCCCGGGAGAAGCCCGACCGCTGGGACTTAGGTGAGGCGGTCGATAGAGAGGAAGCAGACGAGTATCAGGCTTGGCTGAGGCAGGCAGGAATTCGGCAAGGGTTGTAGGCAGGCTGGAGCCCGGCTTGGGCTGAAGACAGGCAGGAGCCCGGTTTGGGCTGTAGGCAAGCAGGAACCTGGCTTGGGCTGTAGGCAGGCAGGAACCTGGCTTGGGCTGTAGACAGGCAGTAACCAGCACAGACTGTAGGCAGGCAGGAACCGGCAGACTGTAGGCAGGCAGGAACCCGACTTGGGCTGGCTGGCAGGATCCCGGCTTGGGCTGTAGACAGACAGGAACTGGCACAGACTGTAGGCAGGCAGGAACCGGCAGGCAGGCAGGAACCCGACTTGGGCTGGCTGGCAGGATCCCGGTTTGGGCTTTAGACAGGCAGGAACCAGCACAGACTGTAGGCAGGCAGGAACCGGTACGGACTGTAGGCAGGCAGGAACCGGCAGGCAGGCAGGCAGGAATGGAGTAGCCAGGACGCTGGCAGACTCTGGAGCTCGAGGCAACGGGGGACCGAAGGAACCCTGTTGCAAGGCACTGATCGGGTGTCCGCGGTGGCCCTAAGTAGGCTGCAGCATCTGACGTCAGACTGGGGGCAGAGCCACCCTCAGGCGGGAAACTGTCTAGATAAGCGCGGGGCGTCCGCGCGTGTGCGCACCTAGAGGCAGGCCAGCAATGGCATCTCCCCCGCGGGGTCGCCCAGATCCCGACTCTGCTTCGTTCTCAGCCGGCAGGAACCCTCGAGGTAAGGGCCGGGACGTGAGCTTCACGGACCGGACCGCAACACAGGAACCAACTTTATAGGGTGTGATAATTAAGTTAAAAATATTTCTTCTTTTCTTCTGCTCAATGTGTACTGGACTCCCCATTTACTTATGATTACAACAGATATGAAAATATTAGGTCCTGATAGTATTATTTTGTTAGTTAAAAGTATATTACTAATTATCTGTTATCCAAGAACAAATGTTCTGTATATTTTGATTCCCCAAAGGAGTGCAATAAATTTATAGGTCCAGATTTTTAATTCAAACAGGGGTTTATTTTGAATAATTTCAATACTGCAACTCCATTGCTAACGAGTCAGACTGAACAAGTTCTCTTTCAGGGTCCCCCCCTTTCAGACTGAAAGAGAACTTGTTCAGTCTGACTCGTGAGCAATGGAGTTGCCGTATTGAAATTATTCAAAATAAACCCCTGTTTGAATTAAAAATCTGGACCTATAAATTTATTGCATAAGAACATAACATAAGAACATGCCATACTGGGTTAGACCAAGTGTCCATCAAGCCCAGCATCCTGTTTCCAACAGTGGCCAATCCAGGCCATAAGATCCTAGCAAGTACCCAAAAATTAAGTCTGTTCCATGTTACCGTTGCTAGTAATTGCAGTGGATATTATCTAAGTCAACTTAATTAATAGCAGGTAATGGACTTCTTCTCCAAGAATTTATCCAATCCTTTTTTAAACACAGCTATACTAACTGCACTAACCACATCTTCTGGCAATAAATTCCAGAGTTTAATTGTGTGTTGAGTGAAAAAGAACTTTCTCTGATTAGTTTTAAATGTGCCACATGCTAACTTCATGGAGTGCCCCCTAGTCTTTCTATTCTCCGAAAGAGTAAAAAAACGATTCACATCAACCTGTTCTAGACCTCTCATGATTTTAAACATCTCTATCATATCCCCCGTCAGCTGTCTCTTCTCCAAGCTGAAAAGTCCTAACCTCTTTAGTCTTTCCTCATAGGGGAGCTGTTCCATTCCCTTTATCATTTTGGTCGCCCTTCTCTGTACCTTCTGCATTGCAATTATATCTTTTTTGAGATACGGCGAACAGAATTGTACACAGTATTCAAGGTGCGGTCTCACCATGGAGCGATACAGAGGCATTATGACATTTTCCGTTTTAGTCACCATTCCCTTTCTAATAATTCCCAACATTCTGTTTGCTTTTTTGACTGCCGCAGCACACTGAACCGACAATTTCAATGTGTTATCTGCTATGACGCCTAGATCTCTTTCTTGGGTAGTAGCACCTAATATGGAACCTAACATTGTGTAACTATAGCATGGGTTATTTTTCTCTATATGCATCACCTTGCACTTGTCCACATTACATTTTTTCTGCCATTTTGATGCCCAATTTTCCAGCCTCACAAGGTCTTCCTGCAATTTATCACAATCTGCTTGTGATTTAACTATTCTAAACAATTTTGTATCATCTGCAAATTTGATTTCCTCACTTGTCTTATTTCTTTCCAGATCATTTATAAATATATTGAAAAGTAAGGGTCCCAATACAGATCCCTGAGGCACTCCACTGTCCACAGCCTTCCACTGAGAAAATTGTCCATTTAATCCTACTCTCTGTTTCCTGTCTTTTAGCCAGTTTGTAATCCACAAAAGGACATCGCCACCTATCCCATAACTTTTTATTTTTCCTAGAAGCCTCTCATGAGGAACTTTGTCAAATGCCTTCTGAAAATCGAAAGTACACTACATCTACAGGTTCACCTTTATCCACATGTTTATTAACTCCTTCAAAAAAGTGAAGCAGATTTGTGAGGCAAGACTTGCCTTGGGTAAAGCCATGCTGACTTTGTTCCATTAAACCATGTCTTTCTATATGTTATGTGATTTTGATGTTTAGAATACTTTCCACTATTTTTCCTGGCACTGAAGTCAGGCTAACCAGTCTGTAGTTTCCCAGATCGCCCCTGGAGCCCTTTTTAAATATGGGGGTTACATTGGCTATCCTCCAGTCTTCAAGTACAATGGATGATTTTAATGACAGGTTACAAAATTTTACTAATAGGTCTGAAATTTCATTTTTTAGTTCCTTCAGAACTCTGGGGTGTATACCATCCGGTCCAGGTGATTTACTACTCTTCAGTTTGTCAATCAGGTCTACCACATCTTCTAGGTTCACGTGATTTGGTTCAGTCCATCTGAATCATTACCCATGAAAACCTTCTCCAGTACGGGTACCTCCCCAACATCCTCTTCAGTAAACACCAAAGAAAAGAAATTATTTAATCTTTCCGCGATGGCCTTATCTTCTCTAAGTGCCCCTTTAACCCCTCGATCATCGGTCCAACTGACTCCCTCACAGGCTTTCTGCTTCGGATATATTTTAAAAAGTTTTTACTGTGAGTTTTTGCCTCTACGGCCAACTTCTTTTCAAATTCTCTCTTAGCCTGGCTTATCAATGTCTTACATTTAACTTGCCAACGTTTATGTATTAACCTATTTTCTTCTGTTGGATCCTTCTTCCAATTTTTGAATGAAGATCTTTTGGCTAAAATTGCTTCTTTCACCTCCCCTTTTAACCATGCCGGTAATCGTTTTGCCTTCTTTCCACCTTTCTTAATGTGTGGAATACATCTGGATTGTGCTTCTAGGATGGTATTTTTTAAAAATGACCACACCTCTTGCACACTTTTTTACTTTTGTAGCTGCTCCTTTCAGTTTTTTTAATTTTTCTCATTTTATCAAAGTTTCCCTTTTAAAAGTTTAGCACGAGAGCCGTGGATTTGCTTACTGTCCCCCTTCGTCATTAAATCAAATTTGATCATATTATGATCACTATTGCCAAGAGGCCCCACCACCGTTACCTCTCTCACCAAATCCTGTTCTCCACTGAGAATTGGATCTTAAATTGCTCCCTCTCTCTTCGGTTCCTGAACCAATTGCTCCATAAAGCTATCATTTATTCCATCCAGGAACTTTATCTCTCTAGCATGTCCTGATGATACATTTACCCAGTCAGTTGCCCTCCTTTGGAGTTCGATATTTTCATATTTGGAGTGCTATTTCTGCTCCATCTTCTATGGATCTGTATATTTTGATTAAAATTCAATAAAAATAAAATTAAAAAAAAAAAGCGCAAAAGTAGTCCATATGCCTATAAGTAAAGAATCATCTGAGCTAAAGGACTGCAAATTATCCCTATCATCTGAAAAGCAGGTTGTTAATACAAACAAAAAACACACTTTGAAATGTCTGTATGCCAATGATAGAAGTCTAAGTCTAAGAAATAAGATTTATTTATTTATTTATTTAGTACTTTTATATACCAACATTCATGATACAAATCATATCAAATCGGTTTACATGGAACTTAGGGTTTGAAAAAAAACATTAACCGTAACATAGAAGAAGAGGTAAAAGTTACAATAAAACAGGAAGAAGAGGAAGCTGTAGTAGATAGATAACTCGGTGACTATAACAGACTATTTACAATGTTTGAGATGGCATGCTTTGCTCAGTTACATCATATATATCACTATATACATCTATCAACATCTTATACCAGTTGAGACTACTGTCAAAAGTACAAGAAATGTAGGAAAATAAAGGCGGATGCAGGGGTAGGCGGGCTAGGGAGGAGCCTCGCTGAGAGCGGGGAGAGAATGAGCCAGTGCATGAGAGGATGGTTCGAGGAAAGTGGTTTATGGAAAGTACTGTTCAAGGGAGGCTGTCTATGTTTGGTTTGCGTCAGGGTAGGCCTGTTTGAATAGCCATGTCTTGACTCCTTTCTTAAAGTTGTGTGTGGATGGTTCTAGGCGGAGACAGGTAGGGAGGGAATTCCAGAGGGAGGTACCAGCGATGGAGAAGGCCCGTTCCCTGGTGAGGGACAGATGCGCAGATTTGAGAGATGGGGTGTGAAGGGTGCCTGCAAGGGCGGTTCTGGTGGGGCGGTCAGAGGAGCGGAAACGTGGCATTTCATCTAGCCAGGTGTGATTGTATTTGTATAAAGAACTGTGAAGGATGGTGAGAGTTTTGTATTGTAAGAGGAAGGAGACGGGCAGCCAGTGCAGGTCCTTTAAAATGGGGGTGATGTGGTCCCTTTTACGGGTATTTGTTATGACCCTGGCCATAGAGTTTTGCAGGTTCTGGAGGGGTTTGATGGTGGAGGCGGGGAGGCCTAGTAGGAAGGAGTTACAGTAGATCAATTTCGCGAGAATTGTGGTCTGTATTACAGTACGGAAATCTTGAGTGTGGAGGAGGGGTTTGAGTTTTTTAAGGACATTAATTTGTAGAAGCCCCCCTTTAGGAGAGATTTGATGTTTGGTTTGAAATTTAGGTGTTGATCTATGTGTACACCTAAGTCTCTTACAGATTGCAACCGGGAGTCGGCTGTGTTCAGAAGGGTGGGGTAGGAGATACGGTCGGGATGATTGGAGATAATGAGGAGTTCAGTTTTTGATGCATTTAGAGCTAGGTGGAGGTTAGATAAGGAGTTTATAGAGGCAAGGCATGCTTCCCAGAAATGCATGGCTTCGTTGATGGATTTTTGAATGGGGATGAGAATCTGCACATCATCTGCATATAAGAAGAATTTAAGGCCTAGATCTGACAGAAGATGGCATAGTGGCAGGAGATAAATATTGAAAAGGGTGGAGGATAGGGAGGATCCTTGGGGGATGCCTTGAGCGATGGGGATGTGTGAGGATTCGTACTTGTCAATTTTTACTAGGTACTCTCTATGGTTGAGATAGGAGGAGAACCAGGATAGGGCTGTGTCAGCAATACCTATTTCTGCTAAGCGGGTCATTAGGATTTGGTGGTTGACAGTATCAAAGGCTGCCGAGATGTCTAGAAGGGCAAGTAAATACGAGTTTCCATGGTCCATGCCTTTGAGTATGGTGTCTGTCATTGCTAGTAGTAAGGTTTCAGTATTACGGGCTTTACGGAAACCGAATTGAGAGGGGTGGAGGATGTTGTGGTCTTCTAAAAAGCCAGTAAGTTGCTTGTTAACCACCCTTTCAAGGATTTTAGAGATGAAAGGCAGGTTGGAGATAGGTTGGAAGTTGGCAGGGTCAGTGGGGTCAAAAGTAGGTTTTTTGAGGAGTGGCCTGACTAGAGCAAGTTTAAGTGGGTCTGGGATGCTTCCAGCTGTGATGGAGCAGTTGATTAAATCAGCAATGGGTTTTGCAATGGTGGAGGGGATAGAGAGGAGGTTTTTTTGAGGGAATGGTGTCTGAGATGTGGGTAGCTGGTTTCATCTTTTTTAGAATGGCCTCAATTTCCATGCTCGTGGTGGGGTCAAAGGATCTAAGATTGCTCTTATTGTCATTGGGTAGTGGAGCGAGGGGGGTGGGGCTTGGTAGGGAAGCGGAGAATGTTATCAATTTTGTTCTTGAAGTATAACGCTAGTTCCTCACATTTATCACTGGCGTTTGTGTCATTATGTGTAAAGGGGTGGAGTATGTGAGTTCTGCAACATAGGTGAATAAGATGGGAGAGTTAGAGTGTTTGGCAGTGAATGATAAGCTAGGCATATTTGGCATCTCAGAGTCCTGGTAGAAGGAGGATAACCAATGGGAGAGTGCTATATCAGGGTACAAATTATATCGCAATGATAGGGAGGCTCAACTTGGTGGGGATGTGGCACTTTATGTCCAGGAGAGCATCGAGTCCAACAGGATAAAATTCATACAAGAGACTAAATGTTCAGTAGAATCTATGTGGGTGGAAATCCCATGTGTGCTGGGTAAGCATATTGGGGTAGATTTTCAAAGTGTTACGCGCGTAACCCCCAAAACCTACTCCAAACCCCCCCCCCCCCGCGCGCTCCAAGCCTATCTTGCATAGGCTGCCGGCACGTGCAAAGCCCCGGGACGCGTGCCGCGGCTGGCGCATCATCGGGAGCATGTCGGGGGCGTGTCGTGGCCGGCGCATCATCATGGGCGTGGCCGTGGCCTCTTGACCAGCCCCTGGACTGGACCATGGCGCGCCGGCGGCTGGCCCGGTGCGCACAAGTTACGCCTGCCTTGGGCAGGCGTAACTTGTGCAACAAAGGTAGGGGGGGTGAGTTAGGTAGGGGAAGGGAGGGGAAGGTGCGGGGGGGGGTGGAAGGAAAGTTCCCTCCAAGGCCGCTTCGATTTTGGAGCGGCCTCAGAGGGAACGGAGGCAGGCTGCACGGCTCAGTGCGCACAGGCTGCTGATTTTGAGCAGCCTTGTGCGCACCAACCCCGGATTTTAACAGATACGCACGGCTACGCGTGTATCTATTGAAATCCGGCGTACTTTTGTTTGTGCCTGGTGTGCGAACAAAAGTACACGCGCGCGTAGTTTTATAAAATCTGCCCCATAGTGTTAGGACTATACTATTGTCCACCTGGCCAAAATGATCAGCCAGATGATGAAGCTAACCAATTTGGCAGTGCAGTAATAATGGGGGATTTCAATTACCCTAATATTGACTGGGTAAATATAGTAGTTTGTGTTTTGCCTTATTCTTCTGTTGTTCATCATGTTCAGCACATTGGAATGTTTTGGTTTTACATGAAGTCTTTTTAATGAGACCCTTATTTGCATTAAGACGTGGCAGAAACAGAGATATGTTGGTTCACTCTAATTTTGATGATCAATGTCTGGGTTTGTCCAGTATTTCCCCTATTCATGTTGGGCATTATCCATGTAAGAGGTGCTCAATACGTCCACAATCCTTTTCAGGAGATATGCTGCCTTTTTCTAAAAGGGTAACTTTCAGCTTAGTGTTTTAACTGACTGTTCATCAATGGGGGTGGTGTATGGTCTTTGGTGCCCGTGCCCATTGTGTTGCGATCCCGGGCCGAGGGGGTTCCCGACCGGGACCTCCTACCGGGCCCAGCAGTTCCCTCGATGGCGGCCGCAGATCGTCTCTCCCTGCATCTCCAAAGCAGCGTCGGGGAGAGCGCGGCAGGACCCGCCCCCTTAAAGGGGCCGAGGTGGGAAGGTCGGGTCGGCCCCGGATGACATCGTCAGACGCCCGGGGAGATTTAAACCTCTCCCCGGGAAGGCTCAAATGCCTTTGCAACAAGGTTCTTGCTGGTTCCTGTGGGAGTTCTGCCTTGCCTTCGCCTGCCTAGACCCTGCCTGGAATTGACTTGCTTTGCCTGCCGCCTGCCTAGACCCTGCCTGGAATTGGACCTTGCTTTGCCTGCCGCCTGCCTAGACCCTGCCTGGAATTGGACCTTGCTTTGCCTGCCGCCTGCCTAGACCCTGCCTGGAATTGGACCTTGCTTTGCCTGCCGCCTGCCTGGAATTGGACCTTGCTTTGCCTGCCGCCTGCCTAGACCCTGCCTGGAATTGGACCTTGCTTTGCCTGCTGCCTGCCTAGACCCTGCCTGGAATTGGACCTTGCTTTGCCCGCCGCTTGCCTAGACCCTGCCTGGAATTGGACTTTGCTTTGCCCGCCGCCTGCCTTGACCTTGCCTGGAACTGGACTTTGCCTTGCCTGCCGCTTGCCTCTTCCCTGCCTGGTGTTATACTTGGTATCTGCTGCCTGCCTTGTATTCGCTGGACTGAGTTATTGCTCCACCTTCCGGAGAGGAATTCATCAGGACTACTCCTTGGTGAGGTCCCTCCGGACCAAGGGTCCACTACTGATTGGGTTAGAACAGATTGCAAAGGCCATGGACCCGGTGGACCTGCACGGTCTCCAAGCTATCCCTGGCCTGGCTCAACAACTCATGCAACAGAGGCAACAACAACAACAACAATGCCTTGAGGCTCTGACCGCCACGGTAGAACGTTTAGCAAACCGACTTGACTCAGTCCGAGGAGCAGAAGCTGCCGTCCCAACGCTTGCGACTCCGAGCCTTACGAGTACGGTAACCCATCTGCCTGCTCCACCTCACTATGCTGGAGATGCCAAGCAATGTCGTGGATTTTTGAATCAATGCTTCATTCGATTCTCCTTACAGGAACAGCAGTTTCCCTCAGATCGAATCACGACGTCCTTCATCATCTCCTTATTAGACGGGAAGGCCCTAGCCTGGGCATCCCCGATCTGGGAACGAGAAGATTCCATTTTGTATGACTTGCCACGATTTGTTCAGACCTTCCGCCAAATATTCAACGAATCAGGACGTCAGTCTACTGCCTCCTCGGAACTCCTCAACCTACATCAAGGCACTCGTACATTGGCAGAGTTCGCGGTGGAATTCCGCACCTTGGCTTCCGAGTTGGGTTGGCAGAATGACTGTCTAAGAGGAATTTTTCTAGAAGGACTTTCCATGCGCATCAAAGATGAGTTGGCAGTGTGAGAGATCCCAGATGATCTAGAAGCAGTGATCGACCTCACGGGTCGTATTGATTGTCGCCTACAGCAACGAGCCAAGGAAGCAAGAGCCTACCATCGCACAGTTCCCTTGGCCCCTACCTTCTCCCGTCCTATGATTCATTCTAATCCTCCTGAAGTATCCACTGAGGGCAAGGAGGAGCCCATGCAGTTGGGTAGGAGCCACCTGACCACAGAGGAAAAACAACGCCGAAGGAGAATGGGACTTTGCCTTTACTGTGGTAATAAGGGGCATTTGTTGGCTCAGTGCCCCGATCATCCGGGAAACTACCGGACCTAGGTGTCTTGGAGGGGTTGACCCTAGGGAGCAGTCTCGCCCTCCATTGTACCGTTCCGGTCACGATACGTTATCTGCAAGGATCTCTCACTATGCTAGCCCTAATCGATTCAGGCTCCAGAGGAAACTTCATTCTGGCAGAGCTGGTCCACCAGCTACAATTACCGATACTTCATCGTGAATCCCCCTTATACATCTCCTCAATCCAGGGGGAAAATCTCCCCGGTCAAGTCACCACCTGCACTGCCCCGATAACTCTCCAGACGGGGTCCCTCCATAAGGAGGAGATATCCTTCTTCATTTTGGAAAAGGCGGTCCATCCGGTAGTTTTGGGTCTCCCCTGGCTACAAAAACATGCACCCATCATTGACTGGAAGACTCTTCAGATTACAGCTTGGGGACCAGGATGTTTTACTACCTGTTTAAAGCAAAGACCTCAGCCCAGAATCCAACTAGCTACCTCAAAACTGTTACCACCTTCACAATATGCAAATTTTTCGGATGTATTTTCCAAGAAGGAGGCAGAGATACTCCCAGCACATCGCACTTTTGACTGTGCCATAAATCTGCTTCCTAATACCTGTCCACCTAGAGGCCGGGTGTACCCATTATCTGGGCCCGAATCTTTAGCTATGTCCCAGTACATTAAAGAAAATCTAGAACGAGGATTTATTTGACCTTCATCTTCTCCGGCAGGAGCAGGGTTCTTCTTTGTTCCCAAAAAAGATGGGTCATTAAGATCATGTATTGACTACCGTGGACTTAATGCGATAACTCGCAAGGACTGATATCCTCTCCCGTTGATTTCGGAATTACTAGATCGCCTTCATGGAGCTAGTATATTTACTAAACTGGACTTGCGGGGGGCGTACAACCTAGTACGGATTAAGCTGGGAGACGAGTGGAAAACCGTGTTTAATACGCGAGATGGACATTACGAATATCTGGTGATGCCATTTGGTCTTTGTAATGCGCCAGCGGTATTTCAAAATTTAATGAATGAAATATTTCGGGATATGTTGAATCAAGGAGTAATCATCTATCTGGATGATATATTAATCTACTCCAAAATTCTGGCCGCTCATCGCATAAAGGTTCGAAAGGTTCTTCAACGACTACGCGAGAACCGGTTATTCGTGAAACTGGAGAAATGTCTATTTGAGAGACAATCATTACCTTTTCTGGGCTATATCATTTCCACCACTGGGTTTCGAATGGACCCTGATAAATTGGCTAGCATCCGAGAATGACCACAACCAGTGGGACTCCGGGCCCTACAACGTTTTCTAGGATTTGCTAATTTCTACAGGACATTCATTCATCGATTTTCTCACATTGTGGCACCTCTCACAGCTCCGACTAAGAAGGGAGCTGATCCCAGGAATTGGCCTGACGAGGCAGTACGGGCTTTCGAGGATCTAAAAATTTAATTTCTACAAAAACCCTGTCTCCACCATCCAGATCCCACGCGACCATTTATTGTGGAGGTGGATGCGTCTGATGTGGCGGTAGGAGCAGTACTTTGCCAACACTTCAACCAAGGGAAATTACTCCCCTGTTCTTATTTTTCTCGCAAATTTTCCCAGGCAGAAAAGAACTACAGGATTGGAGACAAGGAATTGCTGGCCATTAAAATGGCCTTCGAGGAATGGAGGCAATGGCTGGAGGGAGCGCAACATACGATTACAGTCTATACAGACCATAAGAACTTGGAGTACCTTAGTAAAGCACAACGATTGAACCCACACCAGGCTCGGTGGTCCCTGTTTTTCAGTCGTTTTGATTTTGTATTACGCTACCGACCTGCAACAAAAAATATTCGTGCTGACGCCATGTCCCGGCTGCATGAGACCGATGACACACCTGACTCCCCCAGCTATATTATTGACCTGGCCAGGGTGGTCCTGGCCGCCACTAGGACTGCACCACCAGGGAAGGTAGTGGTCCCTCTTCGCCTTCGTCCCAAGGTACTCTCTTGGGCACATGATTCTCTTACAGTGGGCCATCCCGGGAAAGCGGGTACCTTGGAAATACTATCCCGCTATTATTGGTGGCCCAATTGTCATAAGGATGTGCAGGCCTACGTTGATTCCTGTCCGAAGTGTGCCCAACAGAAACCATTACCTGGTCGACCATGGGGCCTCCTCCAACCCCTACCGCCCCCTCAGGAACCTTGGACTCATATCTCCACGGACTTTATTGTGGACCTTCCTTCCTCTTCTGGCAATCAGATTATTTGGGTGGTGGTCGACCGGTTTTCCAAAATGGCGCACTTTGTTCCCCCTGCCCAAGCTATCATCCGCCCTTGAGCTAGCAGAACTGTTTGCTCTTCATGTGTTCCGCTTGCATGGTCTTCCACTCCACATTACGTCAGACAGAGGTCCACAATTTACCGCCAAATATTGGGGTGCGTTGTGTAAAAAATGTGGTGTACAATTGGACTTTACCACCGCTTTCCACCCACAAGGGAATGGACAGGCTGAACGCATCAACCGTGGATTGAAGACGTTCCTCCTCCTGTTTGTGAATGATCGCCAGGATGATTGGTCCTCGCTGTTATCCTGGGCCGAATTTTCACATAATTCACACACGCACTCGGCCACTGGGAATTCTCCCTTCCAGATTGTTTGTGGAAAGCAGCCCCGACCTCCTCTTCCTTTGCCGGTTTTGGTTGCCTCTCCAGCAGCCCACCTTTCTGCATTACAGCTTCATGAACTCTGGAAGGCTACCAATGCCAAGTTGTTACATGCAGCTGCTACTTCCAAGCGGATGACGGACAAGCATCGTCGCCCTTCTCCACTATTTAATGCGGGAGACCGTGTTTGGCTGAGTACCTGCCACATACGTCTCCGGGTTCCGTCTATGAGACTGGCTCCTAAGTATATTGGACCTTTCTTTGTCAGCAAACGCTTGGGTCCGGTCACCTATCGCTTGCAGCTCCCGACCAGTCTCCGTATTCATAATTCCTTCCACGTTTCCTTGCTCAAACCTGTGATCTGATCTCCGTTCCATGCTGCTCCCTCTTGTCCTCCAATGATTGCATCTGAGGACGATCCGATTTATCAGGTACGGGAGGTTCTTGACGTCTGTCGTAACCTCAGACAATGGGAATATTTGATTGTATGGGAAGGCTTTGGTCCGGAGGAGAACTCGTGGGAACCATCCGTAAACATCTTGGATAAGTGCTTACTCCAGCACTTTCATCTTTCACACCCTGGTAAGCCTGGACCTTCTAGAAGAGGGCGTAAGAGGGGGGGGTACTGTTGCGATCCCGGGCCGAGGGGGTTCCCGACCGGGACCTCCTACCGGGCCCAGCAGTTCCCTCGATGGCGGCCGCAGATCGCGCAGGCCGCGGCGCGTCTCTCCCTGCATCTCCAAAGCAGCGTCAGGGAGAGCGCAGCAGGACCCGCCCCCCTTAAAGGGGCCGAGGCGGGAAGGTCGGGTCGGCCCCGGATGATGACGTCAGACGCCCGGGGAGATTTAAACCTCTCCCCGGGAAGGCTCAAATGCCTTTGCAACAAGGTTCTTGCTGGTTCCTGTGGGAGTTCTGCCTTGCCTTCACCTGCCTAGACCCTACCTGGAATTGACTTGCTTTGCCTGCCGCCTGCCTAGACCCTGATTGGAATTGGACCTTGCTTTGCCTGCCACCTGCCTAGACCCTACCTGGAATTGGACCTTGCTTTGCCTGCCGCCTGCCTAGACCCTGCCTGGAATTGGACCTTGCTTTGCCTGCCGCCTGCCTAGACCCTGCCTGGAATTGGACCTTGCTTTGCCTGCCTAGACCCTGCCTGGAATTGGACCTTGCTTTGCCCGCCGCCTGCCTAGTCCCTGCCTGGAATTGGACCTTGCTTTGCCCGCCGCCTGCCTAGTCCCTGCCTGGAATTGGACCTTGCTTTGCCCGCCCCCTGCCTAGACCCTGCCTGGAATTGGACTTTGCTTTGCCTGCCACCTGCCTAGACCTTGCCTGGACTTGGATTTTGCCTTGCCTGCTGCCTGCCTTGACCTTGCCTGGAACTGGACTTTGCCTTGCCTGCCGCCTGCCTCTTCCCTGCCTGGTGTTATACTTGGTATCTGCTGCCTGCCTTGTATTCACTGGACTGAGTTATCGCTCCACCTTCCGGAGAGGAATTCATCAGGACTACTCCTCGGTGATTGGGTTAGAACACATTGTTGTAAAAAGGGAAAACCAAATGGGTATTGCACACGTGATTAATTAAACATCATAGTGTACCGTATTTTTCGCTCCATAAGACGCACTTTTTTTCCCCCAAAGGTGGGGGGAAAATGTATGTGCGTCTTATGGAGCGAATATAAAAAAAAAACCAAACAAAAAATCTAACAAACCCCCCCCCCCCCCCGACTCCCCCAAGACCTGCCGACTTAATTTCCTACAACCCCCCACCCTCCTGACCCCCCCCCCCAAGACCTGACAAATTAATTTCCTGCAACCCCCCCACCCTCCTGGCCTCCCCAAGACCTGCCAAACGTCCCTGGTGGTCCAGCGGGGGTCCGGGAATGATCTCCTGGGTGTGGGCCGTCGGCTGCCAGTAAACAAAATGGCGCCGACGGCCCTATGCCCTCACTATGTCACTGAGACCGACCGCTGCTATTGGTCGGTCTCAGTGACATAGTGAGGGCATAGGGCCGTCGGCGCCATTTTGTTTACTGGCAGCCGACGGCTCACGCCCAGGAGATCGTTCCCGGACCGCTCCTGGACCCCCGCTGGACCACCAGGGACGTTTGGCAGGTCTTGGGGGGGTCAGGAGGGTGGGGGTTGCAGGAAATTAATTCGGCAGGTCTTGGGGGGTCAGGGGGGTGGAGGTTGTTAATTTAAAGGGTTGGGATGGGGGGGGGGGTTTTTGGGGTTCCCAGAGAAAGAAAAGTTTTCTGATCTGGGGAGTGGACCAAAATGGCCCTCCCCAGACCCGAAAACAAAATGGGGAGAAAAAAAAAAGCTATGCACTCCCCTAATTTGCTCCATAAGACACCCAGACGCAGAGCCGGTTTAGCACAATTTTTTTTTTTTTTTAATTTTCCCCCTCTGAATCCTAGGTGCGTCTTATGGTCAGGTGCGTCTTATGGAGCGAAAAATACGGTAATTACAAGGCTGCGGGTAGAGATACCTATAGTGCAACTTTGTTTGTAAAAGGACATAGCTTTAATGATCTTACCTTCTCAGTCATTGAACAGCCTAAGCATTTATCACATGGTGGTGATTTTTTTTTTTTTATTGCATTTCAATTTAAAATACAGAAATTATTATGGATACTTATGACCATATACTTGACAAAGAAATAAAGGTTTGTTCCAGGTAATATTTCATAACATCCATAAACATAAAGAAATTAAGAAGAAACTGGAGAACCTATCCGCTAACTTTACTTGGAGCAAATTACAGGTAATAACTTCACTTAATTACTCTTGTCAACTTTCCACATTAAACTTCAGTTATTCCCTCTTGAAGCACTAACTATGAATGAGTATCTAAATAAGCTCATAACTGTTCTGGAGTGTTAAAGATGTATCTATTATCTCTATGCTTTATAAAACATCTACACGGATATTTTAACGTGAATTGTGCACCTCTTTCTAAGACTTCTTTTCTTAACACAATAAAATGTTTCCGTCTCAATTGGGTTGCACAGGTAACATCAGGAAATATTCTTATGGGAAACCCATAAAAATTTTGCTTTTGGTATTTAAAATGTTGTTTCAACACAGCATTCCCCTCTAGGAGAGATGTAAATTATACCAATAGTGTTGCCCTGTTATCTACATGAGCCTCATATGACTTTTCCAGGAAGTCAGTTAGGTCCAGATTACCTTGATTTTGTTGATCTTTCTCATCTTGAGATTGTTGCAGATAGTATAGGGATTGAGTTATCAGTGTACTTCAGAATATTTTTTAGGTAACTTTTAAATAAATCAGCCGGAGAGGCTAAATATATTTTGGGAAAGTTTAGTAGTCTTAAATTAAATCTCCTATTCTGATTTTCCAAAAACTCAATTTTTCCTTTATTCTCTACCATAGACTTTATCAAACTAGATTGAACCTTCTGTATCTCTTCTATTTTTAATTCAGAAGAATTTACTTTCTTATCCATATTTACTAATTTTTCTTCAATATAAGTATTATTCTTTAAGGCTTTCTGGACAGTCTTAGTGAGGCTGTTTATCGACTTTTGAACATTCAGCATCATTAACCCCAATTCTTTGATAGAAAATTTAGTTGGAATTATAATAGGCACATCTTTAAGTTCAAATTGTTGTAGATTCTCCTTTGACTGTTTCAATGTCCCTCTCTTCTCTTCAGCTGACATTAAAGAATTTCCCTTTAATTCAGCATTTAACTTCTCTCCCATTTCCTGAGAGTTTGTAGGGTCTCCTAGTATGGATTGATTATCCATTTCTCTTGCAATTGGAGGAACAGGTCTTTCTGGGGCACCGGGGGTAAGAGATGTTTCATTGGCCAGATAGATCTTCTCCTGCTCCTGAGATGAGCTATCAGCGGCCCCTCTCGGTGTAGATGTGGAAGACACTTGAAAGCAATCCTTAGTGCTAGGTTGAAGCAACTTGTTTGGAGTAGATGTTAGGGAAGTTTCTCTTAGCTTCACTTTCCTCTTTGTATGAGGCATAGCGACTTAATAATCAAGTTGTTAAATATACAAATACTAACCCAGCTAGGATACTTGCAAATTTAGACAATACATTTTTTAAAACTTAGCTTTTTAGAGTTTTCCTGGCCGCTTCGATCAGAGTCCCGTCCAACACCGGTCCAACCCGGGCTAAGCCGGGCAAAGCCACACGCCCCTTGGCCATGCGTGGCTTAGCCATCGCACCAGCGGCGTCACGCTGGTACAGGCGGGTTTTTATGCCTACCCGGCTCCTCCTCCCTTCCGACGTCACTGGCACTCCAACTCAGAAGCAACCGGGAATCCAGCAGGTCTCTCGCCGGCAAACCAAAGGATGAGTTCAAGAAATTTCACGGGCCCTCTCTCCAGAGGACCCTCAGGCAAGAGCTAAGCTGCGGCCACATGGTGGTGATTTTAATAGGTATCTGATTCAGAGAGAGTAAAGGTGGATTTATTTTTTTTATAGTGTTGCGCCAAAAGGTCTAAATAAGGAAATAGATTGGTCTGTCCTTTAGGCAGTATGATTTTGTGTTATGGTTATAGACTCTTGGGCCGGTTGAGACAATGGATGGTATGCTGCGGAGGCCCACAGCGAGCGTCACAGCCAGGAGGCGGTACTGAAGGAACTTGGAAGAGGCTTCACCACTGGAAGTCCAAGGTCCCCCCCCCAGGAGGAATCTGGAGAGACCCGGACCTCTTGGACTTAGGTGGGACCCTATGCGACCAAGGATCTGGACAGTGGCTGAAGAGATGGGCCCAGGTAGTTGAGTCTTCACCCTCGGAAGCCCGCGGTTCCCCCAGGAGGAGCCTGTGAGAGCCCGAGCCGCTGGGACTTAGGAGAATCCTCTGGGCCAACAAGTACCGGATACCTGAGATGATAGAAGAAGCCAAAGTCGGAGTCCAAGAGCGAAGCCGGGTCAGAAGCCAGAAGTCCGAGATCCAAACCAAAGCCAGGGACGTAAGCAGAAGACTGAGTCGTGGGACGGAGCTGGGTCAAGCCAGAAGTCAGAGGACGAACCAAAACCAGGAGCGGAAGCTGGAAGCGAAGTCAGGAGACAAAACCGGGTCAGAAGCCAGAAGTCAGGAGTCAATTCCAAAGCCAGGAGCGGAAGCCGAAGACGAAGTCAAGAACAAGCCGTCCTTTTGATTTCCCATGCTGGCCCCTTTAAGAGCCGAGCCCCCCCCCCCCCCCCCGCAAGAATTTGCGCGCCTAGGGGGCAGGGCCCAGCGTGTCGGGTCGGCGGCATCTCCCTCGCGAAGGGAGAGCCGCGGTGGCAGCCATGTCGGGCCTGGACGGCAGAAGATGAGTCCGCGCGGGCCAGGCTGGCCCTGAGGTAGGAGGAGGGACCGAGGCATGGCCGGTCCCGTAATATTTTGTGCGTGATTTATATCTTTAAATCCTTTCTTTCTATTTGTGTATTAGTGACACTTCCGCTTGTGACATCATTTGGCTTGTTTATTTAAATAGAGGAAGTGGTTTTGAGCTTTTTTGACTGGGCTGTTACATTGTAGCGGTTGTTAAGTTCAACAGAGGTACTGAATGTTTGTGGTCTTTGTGAAGAGTGTGGTGTGTGAGTTTTTTTAAATGCTATTTTAGTTGTATTTTTCATTTTAGGAATTCTTCCTTCATTATAAGAGAGGCGTCTGTTCAAAAAAGATCTTTTGAAGTTCATCCCCTGATGAAGGCAGTAGTGCCATGTCGGGTGGATAATGAATGTCAATAGAACACAGGGTGGTGTTGAATGCGTCTAAGATGGATTATGGTTTGAGTAAAGATTGATAGTCGTTTGAGCTAAGTATTTTCTATTGCAACATGAAAATTCATGATAATTTTTTTGGGTTAAAAAATATTTTGTTAGGACATTAATAAAAAGATATATATATATATATATATATATATATATATTTTATTTTTTTTTTTGAGGCTAGAAACTGTTGAGTGTGACTGTAAATGATCGAACTAAGAGTGCTGTGAATGCTGATACTGTTTGAGGCTCATTACGGGCGAGAGACAGTGGATTACATCTTTTGGCACAACTATTTCTGATACCGTCCCTCTCTTCAGCTTCTGTTATTGAATTTAAAAATTGTGTTTGTGTATAAGATTGTTTCCTTCTCTTTTTTTGTGTGCAAGTGCAAGATGGTGCAAATAGGGAAAAATAACTCTTGCTGTAGTTACACGATGTTAGGTTCCATATTAGGAGTTACCACCCAGGAAAAAGATCTAGGAATCATAGTGGATAATACATTGAAATCATCTGCTCAGTGTGCTATGGCAGTCAAGAAAGCAAACAGAATGTTAGGAATTATTAGGAAGAAAATGTCATAATGCCTCTGTATTGCTCCATGATGAGACCGTACTTGAGTATTGAGTACAATTCTGGTTGTCACATCTCAAAAAAGATACAGTTGCACTGAAAAAGGTACAGAGAAGGGTGACCAAAATGATAAAGGGGTTGGAACAGCTCCGCTATGAGGAAAGGCTAAAGAGGTTGGGGCTGTTCAGCTTGGAGTAGAGATGGCTGAGGTGGGATATGATAGGGGTCTTTAAAATCATGAGAGGTCTAGAATGGGTAAATGTGAATTGGTTATTTAGTCTTTCGGATAATAGAAGGACTAGGGGGCACTCCATGAAGTTAGGAAGTAGCACATTTATAACTAATCGGAGAAAATTCTTTTTCACTCAGTGCACAATTAAGCTCTGGAATTTGTTGCCAGAAGGTGTGGTTAGTGCAGTTAGTGTAGCTGGATTTAAAAATGGTTTGGATAAGTTCTTGGAGGAGAAGTCCTTTAACTGCTATTAATCAAGTTGACTTAAGGAATAGCCACTGCTATTACTGACATTAGTAGCATGGGATCTTCTTAGCGTTTGTGTACTTGCCAGATTCTTGTAGCCTGGTTTGGCCTCTGTTGGAAACAGGATGCTGGGCTTGATGGACCCTTGGTCTGACCCAGTGTCTTATGTTTCTTTATTTCTTTATTTATTGCTTTTCTATACCGACATTCGTTTGCCAATCACATTGGTTTACAGAGAACTAAATAGGAACAAATAAATAACAACAGATAAGAAATTACATCTCAAATTTCAAACATCTCAAAGTTTCAAAACAGTTGAGTTACAAGAGGTAGAATAAAGGAACAAAATAGAGAAATAACTAATGGCAGTTTTTAACATATATAGAACAATACTATTGGTACATATGAAACTGAGTAAAGTGGCTTTTATAAAGTGACTGGTGCGTAGGTGTGGGTAGGTATTATGGGAAGGCCTACTTGAACAGCCAGGTTTTTAATTTCTTTTTAAATGTGTGTGGGTCAGGCTCAAGTCTTAATTCTTGGGGCATTGTGTTTCAGATGGAAGGACCAGCAAGTGATAGCAATCATTCACGGATGGAGGTGAGGTATGCTAATTTGGGTGAGGATATCGGTAAGGTTCCGTTGCTGGAGGATCTGGTGGTTCTTTGTGGGGTCTGAAAATGAAGGGAGGCATTGAGCAGTGTACATTTTGTTTATAGAGAGCTTTGTGGATTAATGTTAGACTCTTAAAGAGTTTTCTGGAGGAAATCGGAAGCCAGTGGAGATCTTTTAGGATCGGTGTGATATGTTCATTTCTTCGAGTATTTGTAAGGACTCTGGCGGTGGCATTTTGTAAAAGTTGAAGGGGTCTGAGTGTTGCCGCTGGGAGTCCTAATAGTATGGTGTTACAGTAATGTTCTTATGAAGGAGGGTTTCAAGGTTTGCAGACTTATTTAAATAAAATGTACTTAGTTTCATTATGAAATGCACAGGTTTTGTATTGCTTCACAATGTGCCTGATAGCAGACAGACTTTGTGTTGCTATTATCAGGATAACACCAGAATGTTATTTTTTTATATGATGAGTAGTAAGTATAATATTTAAAAGTGTGATATGCAATTAAGCATTTTTACAGGATTGCTCACTAAGTTGGTGGTGGGGAGATTAGGAAGCCGATCCTGATTAAATAACTCAATCAACAATCTTTGGGGCTTGAGGGAAAAAGCCCGGGTTCCTGATCTAAGTACCTACCACCCTTGCCATTCCTTTACTGATCTCATTCACAATTCTCCTGCCTGATTTCTGTGCTCAGAACTCTTTCATGAGTAACCCTAGGGTTTTATTTTTCAAAATTAGATTACAGTGCTTCCATAGTGACATTAGAAATCTTATTTACTATATGCCAGGTGTCCCTTTTCCTGGCTCGACTCAACAAAATTTCTGTCCTTGCTAAATGCCAAGATTGATGCATGATTTTGTGTACGAATTATGTATACACAGAAATAAACGGTTAAAACAAAAAAAGTTTAATCTTTCTTTCTCTGCATTCAGGTGGACCAACACAGCAACTGCACAATGTTGTGTGTGAATTATAGTGTATGCCGCTTTGAGCATAATTATGTTTGTAAATTAAGTAAATTCATATCAGGGACGGCAACCATGTCCTTGACAGACAAGACATTCTTAATAATGGAGAAATTACTTACCTGATAATTTCATTTTCCTTAGTGTAGACAGATCGACTCAGGACCAATGGGTTATATGTTCCCCTGCTACCAGTTGGAGACGGAGTCAGGTTTCAAAGCTGACGTCACCCTAGATACACCCCTGCAGTGACCTCAGCCCTTCAGTATTCTCTTCAAAAGTCATTGTGGACATACTACTAAAAAACTTGATTAACACTTGATTAAAACCAACTTGACTAAAACACAGATAACCATAACTGTACTCCACCAAATATAAACGCAGAATCTCAGCAAGATTATAGATGCCCTGATCTAGGGATTGGGCGACAGTTTACCTGTAATCTCTTGGAATCAATATTCATTTCATGAGCAATTCCTTGGCACCGTTCATGGGCAGCCGTGGGCGGGATGCTAAATCCATCTGTCTACACTAAGGAAAACAAAATTATTAGGTAAGTAATTTCTCCATTTCCTAGAGTGTAGCCAGATGGATACAGGACCAATTGGATGTACAAAAGCTACTCCCAATTGGAGCAGAAGGCTGCCTGCGGTTCACTTAAAATCGCCCTTGCAAAGGCTGCGTCCTCTCTGGCCTGAATGTCCAGGTGATAGAACCTGGAGGTGTGTAAGGAGGACCATGTCATCGCTCGGCAGATGTTGATGGGAGACAGCAATCTAGCTTCTGCCCAGGAGACTGCCTGAGCCCTAGTGGAATGAAATTTAACCTGAAAGGGTAATGGCTTTCCTGCCTCCACATAGGCTCCCGTGACCTATGGTAGCCGGTGAAGCTGGTTTGCCCTGTCTCTTTCCACCGTGAAGAACAAACAAGTGTTCCATCTTACGGACCAGTTCTGAACCTTCCATGGATAGCAACAAAATGGACTGATTCAAATTAAACTCGGAGACTACCTTGGGCAAGAATGATGAAATGGTACAAAGTTCTTTTTTACTCAACGCACAATTAAACTCTGGAATTTGCTGCCAGAGGATGTGGTTAGTGGAGTTAGTATAGCTGTGTTTAAAAAAGGATTGGATAAGTTCTTGGAGGAGAAGTCCATTACCTGCTATTAATTAAGCCACTGCTATTACTAGTAATGATAACACGGAATACACTTAGTTTTTGGGTACTTGCCAGATTCTTATGGCCTGGATTGGCCACTGTTGGAAACAGGATGCTGGGTTTGGTCTGACCCAGTATGGCATGTTCTTATGTTGTAATGCTCCTGGAATCTTCCGGAGATAAGATGAGCCGAGAATACAGCCACCAGGGAACACGTTTTTCAGGATTAACAAGCGCAAGAAAAGTGCAGTGGCTGAAAGGAAGGCGCTGCCAAAATCTCCAATACTCGATTAAGATTCCACAAGGGAACCAGCCACCATAGGGGCGGCCAGAGGTGCTTTACCCCTTTCAGAAATATGGGCCATGTCCGGATGAGCCAACAGGTGAGTTTCATTCACCTTGCCCCTGAAACAGGAGAGAGCACTACCTGGACCTTCGAGGAGTTAAGGGTCAAACCTTTATTCAAGCCGTCCTGTAAAAATTCCAGAATTAGTGGGATTTTGACCATCTGAGGTGAAACACCACATTCCTTATACCAGGCCTCAAATACTCTCCAGACCCGCTCATACGCTAAGGACGTCGAGAACTTTCACGCGCAGAGTAAGGTGGCAATTACTGCCGCCGAATATCCACGCTTCATCAGGCAAGCTGTCTTAAGGGCCAAACTGTAAGATAGAATCGAGTCAGATCCTCGTGAAGGACCGGTCCCTGCTGAAGCAGTTCCCTGTGTGGTGGGAGGCACGGGGGGTGTCTCCACCAGGAGTCTCCGCATGTCTGCATACCACAGATGCATGGGCTAATCTGGAGCTACTAGTAGGACTAATCCCCTGTGGCGCTCGATTCTGCAAATGACCCTGCCCAACAGGGGCTACGGAGGAAAGGCATATAGCAAGTCCTCTTCCAGCAAGGTCTGAACAAGAGCATCGATCCCCAGGGACCACTGATCTCTTTTGTGACTGTTGAATCGGGGAACCTTTGCATTGTGAGTTGCGGCCAGCAGGTCAATGGACAGGAGGCCCCAGCGATCTACCACCAGCTGAAAGGCTTTGGCTGACAACTCCCATTCTCCTGGATCCAGACTCTCCCTGCTTAGAAAATCTCTGTAGATGTGTTTCCACCCATTCCATAAGGAGATATATCGCCTGTGACACTTGCTGGCTCTTGGTTCCCCCCTGACATTTCGCAGATTGCTTGACCCGGGAGTATATGGCTGAATTGTAGACATGCCAATCTGACTGTCTGGGCTTCCAGGCGGTTTATGTTCCAGAGTGCCTCTTCCTTGGTCTAATGCCCCTGGGCAGTCAGTTTCTGACAATGAGCTCCCCAGCCTTGGAGGCTCATTTCTGTCGTGAAGACCAGCCAGTTCGGTGGGGACAGGGTTACACCCTTGCCCACATGAGCTTCCTGTAGCCACCACTGAAGCCGAGAACAAACTTCCTCCATCAGTAGGTGGAGGCAATTCGAGTAGTTTTGAGACAGTGAGTTCCAAAGTGGTGACGTGTGCCCTCGCCCATGGTACTATCTCCAGAGTTGACACCATCAAACTGAGGACCCGAAGATAGCTCCAAACAGTCAGGCATATTGTGTTTGTCAACAGACACACTTAGGACATCAGCTTCCTTATCCGCGTGGACGGGAGGAAGATCTTGTCCTGCTTGGTGTCAAACCGGACTTCCAGCTATTCCAAGGACTGGGAGATTTTGAGACTGCTTTTGTCCATGTTTACAACCCAACCAAGTTCCTGAAGAAGGGAGGTCACTCTGCTGGTCACCCGGATACTCTCTTCCATGGACTTAGCCCGGATTAACCAGTCGTCCAAGTGCACAGGATTTCCTCTTTTCTCAATGCAGCTGCTATGACCACCATAATCTTGGAAAATGTTCTGAGGGCAGTGGCCAGACCAAAGGGCAGCACCCGGAACTGATAATGATAGCCCAGAACTGCAAAGCATAGGAAACGATGTTCTTGCTGGATTGGAATATGAAGGTAGGCCTCAGAAAGGTCCAGGGAGGTTAAGAACTCTCCCGGTTGTATGGCCATTATAACGGAGAGCAGAGTTTCCATTCAGAAATGAATTATTCGTAGGTGTTGGTTGACACTCTTGCGGTCCATGATGGAGTGAAAGGAATCCTCCTTCTTCGGTATGATGAAATAGATGGAATAATGCCCCTTATTTTCCTGGGGTGCAGGTACTGGAATTGTAGCCCTCAACCTGAGGAGCCTTACCAAGGTGGATTCCACTGCCTGCTTCTTGTGCTGGGAGTGGCAAGGAGACATCATGCCTTAAGGGGCATCTTGCCTTAAGGGGCATCTTTGTGAGGTTTGCCTTAAAGTTTTTCTCTGCTGACCAATTTCACAGCCATAGCTGTCTTCTGGCCGCCACCACTGAGGTCACTCATCTGGCCGAGGTACGGACTAGATCAGAGCCTGTGTCAGCTAAAAAGGTGGCGGCAGGTTCCATAACCTCTCTGGAATTTGCCCCTGTCATCCACCTTTGAGCAGGCACAAATGAGCTACCAGTGCACAACAAGAAGCAATCTGAAAGGTTACTGCTATTGCATCAAAGGCTTAATTAAGGATGGACTCCATCCACCTATCATGCGCATCCTTCAGTGCCGCTCCTTCCTCCACTGGGATAGTTGTTCACTTCAAAACGGCGCAGACCAGCGCATCCATTTTAGGGAAACGTAGATGTTCTCTCGCCACTGGATTTGGTGGGTATAGAGCTTCTAATGCTCGTCCACCTTTAAAACTCGCTTCGGGGGCAACCCATTCCAGGTCAATCAACTCCTGGATGGCTTCTAGCACTGGAAAATAGCAAGAGACTTTCCGTAGAGAAACCAGAATGGGATGTTTCTTTGGTTCCATCAGAGTCCGCCCCAGGAACTCCCAGCATCTTCAAGGTCTGGCAATTCATCTCTATGGAAAAAACGTATCATGGTCCGATATGGTTCTAAACACGGTAGGATTTCCCCATCTTCCAAGGAACCTGGATCCCCTTCATCTATACTGTCCAGGTCCCTGCCAGGGATACTCTTGGTGAGGCGAGGCATGTCTCAAGGCCTGCCTATAGGGCTGGGAGAGGGAGGCCTTACTGGCTGGGATTCCATTCGTACAGGGGCAAGTGAAGCAGACTGCGCCTGTACAAAGGCTTGAAGACCTTGAGAAAATTCCACCCAAGAGAAGACAGCTGGGTCCATGCCTAGCCCAGGAAGTACTGGGGTAGGTCTGCTGGATTTTCCTCTCCCATAGAAGACCCAACCCCAGGATTACTCATATCTGGAGTACTTCTGGTTAAGGTTGTGGCTGACCCATCCTCTGATTGGGAGGAGCTGGGCTTAGTAAAGTCTGGGTAGGCCAACTCTCCCTGGGGCTTCTCACAGTGCTGACATAAGTAAGAATCCAGGTCAGTCTGTGTAGCACTAATAAGACAAGCAGCGCAGAGAATAGCGTTTATGTTTCTTTGCTGCCGGAGCCATTAGGGACGGTAGCTACGTATTCAGACAACTCGTGCACAAAAATTTGTGCGCACAGATTTTGGGTGCCTACTCAGGCCACAGCGAGGCACATGCACAGCCCGTGCACCTGGCTTTACCTAAATTCTGCTCCTAGGGAGTTATGTGTGTATGTATGTGCACGATGTTATGCGCATAGTGGGGTAGATTTTCAAAGGGCTATGCGTGTAAGATACGCGCGTAACCCCCGAAAACCTACCACTGTGCGCGCCGAGCCTATTTTGCATAGGCTTGGCGGCGTGCGCAAGTCCCAGGACGCACGTATGTCCTGGGGCTTTCCAAAATGGGCGGTCCGGGGGCAGTCCCGAGTGCTCCGGCACAGCAGCCTGTGCAAGTTATGCCTGCCTCAGGCGTAACTCCTGAAAAAAGGTAGGGGGGGATTTAGCTAGGGCTGGGGGGTGGGTTAGATAGGGGAAGGGAGGGAAAGGTGGGGGGGGGGGAAATAAAAAAAAAGCTCTGATTTTGGAGTGGCCTTGGATGAAACGGGGAAAGCCATCAGGTCTCCCCTTGGGCTCGGCGCGCGCAAGGTTCACAAGTGTGCACCCCCCCTTGCGCGCGCCGACCCTGGATTTTATAACATTCACGTGGCAGCGCGCGCATGTTATAAAATCGGGTGTACCTTTGTGTGTGCCGGGATGCGCGCACAAATGTACCCCGCGCGCACTTCTTTAAAAATCTACCCCAGTGTGGGGGACGGTGAGCAAGGAGAGAGGAACCCCGGCACGCTTACCTGCAGAGCCAGTTCCAGCTGAGACGGTGAGAGGAAATTAACATCAGCGACAGAGAGCAGCTGAGCTGGCTGACGTCATCAACGCAGGACCGCGGGAGAATTTAAAAACCCGTGGCTGAGCAGCGTGATTTGGGGACGGTGAGCGAGGAGAGAGGAACCCCGGCACGCTTACCTGCAGAGCCAGTTCCAGCTGAGACGGTGAGAGGAAATTAACATCAGCGACGGAGAGCAGCTGAGCCGGCTGACGTCATCAACGCAGGACCGCGGGAGAATTTAAAAACCCGCGGCTGAGCAGTGCGCAGCCTAAGCCGCGCTCGCGGCTTTGACCGGCTTCGACCGCCTTTGACTGGTAGGGATTTTTTTTTTCTGATAGTCCCTGATTATTGGGGTCTTTTAGAGTCTTTTTATGGGCAGGAAATGTAAGGCGAGAATCTACACCTCCTCACCCGCCCCAAATAATAATATTGGGCCTATGGATGCCCATGTCAACAGGAAAGTGCCACAGACGGACAGTGAAAGCGCCACTTTGGAAGTGTCTCTTAGTCCGGGCAATGGTCCAACTGCACCACCGCAACCTCCAGGAGCTGTACTGGTTGAAGGAACTATTGAGGACAGTCAAGTAAGCGTGAGTAAGGGAGAAGGAGATTCCCTGATCCCAGAAAGCTCTTCTGATGGAATATCTCAAAGAACTGTAGATAGAGCCACACCAGGAGCTCCTTGTAAAAGTCTGTTGAGTCCTAAAGAACCTTCAGACATTACGTTGAGAGACTTGTGGAAAATGCTGGTTAGACTAGACTCTAATGTCTCACAAGTAAATGATTCCCTTACTTCTCTAGTTAATGTGAATAGAGGGTCGATTGAAGAACAGGGGAAAAAATTATTGGAATTAGAGTCAGCATATCCAGCATAGCATATCCAGCATAGCTCCCTGCTTCAACGGCAGGGGAGAAGAAAAACAACCAATAAGGGCTGTATAACATAGTCTGGGTAAAACAAATAAGCATGGGTGTAGCTTGCTTATTGCGGCGGTTACTACCCCTACTACCCCTAACTAATCAAGCTAGACATTTCACTTGGATGCAGCTCCATCACTGCTCTCTACATTAATGGTGGGGGTGGAAGGGAAATAGAACCAAGAGCTAAGAGAAACAGATAAGTATGAGAGAAAAAATGTGTGAGGCTTGCTGGGCAGACTGGATGGGCCGTTTGGTCTTCTTCTGCCATCATTTCTATGTTTCTATGTTTCTATGAAAACTATATCTAATAAACTCTGGTATAACATACACTCCTCCCTTCCAATTTGACAACATTCAAATTCAACTCAAAGACAACGTTAAAGATCTGGGTTTCTGGCTAGATAATGAGCTAAATCTTAAAAAACACATCGCAACAAAAACAAGAGAAGGCTTCTTCAAAATTCAAATACTCAAACACCTAAAACCGCTGCTTCACCCCCGGGATTTCAGAACCGTTCTTCAAACCCTCATCTTCTCCAGTATAGACTACTGCAACTCCCTTCTAATTGGCCTTCCCAATGCAACCTTAAGACCACTGCAGTTACTCCAAAATGCAGCTGCCAGAGTCCTGACTGGTAAAAGAAAATCCGACCATATATCCCCAGTACTCCACAACTTACATTGGCTACCTGTTAAAAAAAAGAATAGAGTACAAAGTCATCACAATTCTACACAAGTCAATTCACAAAGCAGACTTCACTGCCCTGGACAATATTATACATCTGCATAAATCATCACGTACAACAAGATCTACATATAAAATTCAACTGGATGTCCCTTTATTACCACAAGCTAAACTTTCCTCCACCAGAAATAGAGCCATCTCTATAGTCGGCCCAAAATTATGGAACTCATTACCTCTACACCTCAATTCACAAGAAAATCTTAAATCTTTTAAAAAAGAACTTAAAGAATGGCTACTCTCACAGTCTTACAATGACTGTTCACCCAATGATAACAGAGCATAAATCCTTTTCATATCCACCTCTTGCTCCTTTTTATTCCAGCAATCCCTCTGACACTCGCCCCGACTTGCAGAAACCTTCCTTCTCATTAACGGCTTCAACAGTCAACCTCAAGCGTTGCACTCATTCTTATCTAATGTTCAATGTACTTATTAACTGTTATTAAGTTAATGTTCTGTTTTCAATCTCTGTTTTAATGTTATTAATTCAAATGTATCTGGTTCGTTATAATGTAAACCGGAGTGAAGGCATTGTCAGCTGTACCTCGGTATATAAACAAATGCTAAATAAATAAATAAATAAATATCTAGTAATGTTCAAAATATTCAAAATGCTGAAAATATGCATATTGTTGACAGTTTATCACTTCATTCAGAGTTGGAAAATATAGAAAACATGCTGCGTATTAAAAATTTGCGTTTGGTTAACTTTCCAATAACGAGATTACTGTCACCATATGAGATGTTTAAGAAATTTTTAATAGAAAACCTATCATATGAAGTTGATAAGATTCCAAGTATATCTAAGATCTTTTATTTCCCTTTACAAACAAGATCTTCACATAATGGAGATCCTGAGAAAAGCCCAGGGATTTCTTCTTTTTTGGAGGAATCACTGGACATTATAAACAAATGAACAACTTTATTTGTTTCCTTCTCTCTTGAGAGAGAGAAGGATCAGGTATTTGAGAAGTTCTTTAGGAACAAAGAGTGCTCCTTTTGTGGGCAAAGAGTATATGTATTTCCTGATGTCTCGAGGCCTACTCAGGCGCGACGAAGACAATTCCTTGCCCTGAAAAGTAAAGCCCTAGAAATTGGGGCTACTTTCTATTTAAAGTTTCCCTCAAAGTGTTATATAAATTTTCAGGGAAATACATTTATATTCTCTGACCCTTTACACTTGGAGACATTCCTTGTAGATAAATCTGAGGCAAATAAAGTCTAGTAACATCATAATATGAGACCAGAAAGAAATCCTAATGACACTCTCTCCTTTCAGATTTATTGTGTGGTTATATGAATTATAGAATGGTCCCCCATTTATAGTTTCTTGTTCAACATTTGTTGATTTTCTAGAAATTGGTATTTGAATTTTATTAGTTGTATAACAAGATTTCTTTTGATTATTTGAAATTATGGATGATACATAATGAAAAATTTTCAATAAAGTATAAATTGAAAAAAAAAAAAAAAAAATCTACCCCAGTGTGTGCACAGAGCTGGCACGCACCGCGAGTACCAATACTCTATGGTGGGCAATGGAAGACGCACAAAAAATGCAAGTAAGATGGCGCCGCCGCGGTCTATCACATGGTGTGCCTACTGAGCCTAAAGCGGGGCCTAGCCCACTGGGGGCTGCTCAGAAGCCCAGTTCCCCCTACCCCAATGGGATCGGGAACGATGTCAGTATGGCGCATCGAGCAGGGAGACCAGAGGAAGTCTTACCGAAATCTCTCCAATGTCTCTGAATCGAAAGGATTCCTCTTTTTTTTTTTTTAATTTACTTGGGGTCAGTGCTTACCAGCTGAGTACAGAGACGGTCTCCAGGGGAGAAGGCTTTGGCTGTCACTGCCACGCTCAGCTTCCTGCAGCCGCTGCCTTTCAGCTGCTTCAGCAGCAAAGTCCAAATTGGGAACTGGCTACTGGACCAAGGCACATCTCTGAGGAATCTCGGAAATCGCCTCAGGAATTCTCAACTGGGGGAGGGACCTTTAGGTATCACCGCAGGAGAGCAGGGCTCAAGTCTTTCTCCAATTTAAAAGTAGAATTTCTTCTTCTAAAGGGTTCAGCGATCATAATAGGGAAAGCACACCCACATCTGCTAGGAGACAGAGATACTGAAGGGCTGAGGTCACTGCAGGGGTGTATCTAGGATGACGTCAGCTTTGAAACCTGACTCTGTCCCCATCTGCTAGCAGGGGAGCACATAACCCATTGGTCCTGAGTCCATCTGGCTACATATGCTAGGAAACAGTCTAATTTTCTCTTTTAAATCATTTGATTGAGAAAGCCAGATGCCTTATTTTCACCTGGGTCACAACGTTACAGGAAGGGAAAGTGACTTGCTCAGAGTCACCCAGGTTTCCAGCAATCTTAAACTCACTGGCTAGGAATTCTCTTGACTCATAGGGCCATGCTTTAGCCATTCATCGTTCCCCTGCCTCCAGCTTGTTAAAGTACTTACTCTGTAATGTACTTTAACAAGCTGGATCAGGGGAATCAGCATTATTTGTCCACAACCCTTTTTTTTAAATGACATATTCAGTTCTAGTAAAATCTAGACACAAGTCTGCATCATTTTATTATAACAAGAAACAGTTTACAAATCAGTTAACAAAAAAATACATCATTTTTGCAAACTTCAGCTTTGCAGTAGATACGTTTTATTATTACAGAAGATTTTTTCGTCTGCCCTTTTTTTTTTTGCAAACTACATTTCTACTGTAGTTTATAAAACATGAGTTGAAAAACTGACACCATCTGATGTTTATCAGATATTTTAGGGATGCCACCATACCACTGGCACCTTTTTTTGGATGTGCAAGAAGCTATTACAAAAGTAACTTTTTTCTGTTCTCTTTTTGAACTTGGACTTTTCTCAGACACTTTGAAAAAGGTCTGAGAAAATGCCCTTGCACTGCTCAGTGCCATTTGTAAATTGGACCTTTGGGTAGCATATAGGAGTCAGGACATTGCTACTTAGTTAAGTACTAATTAACTGTCATTTCCCTTCTTTCTCCTTTATTTAAAAGTCAAAAGATTAGTAACTTCAGCTAGTGTGATCCCATTTTCATGACATCATCATGTAATGACCCACAGCTTGCCTGATGTCATAATCCTGAGCTACACAATCAATTTTCTCTTAGTGATTAAGGTGTACAATGAGATTCAAGGTGACCCAGAAGCAGAGGGCAGCTTCATTTACACAACCTAAAGGCCTCATTTGAATTTTATGAATTTTTCAGTAGAGTGATACATTATAAGACTTATTTTAGATTTTTGAAACAAAATCCACTTTTTAAAATTTATTTACAAACAAGTGTGCCACAGGCTTATACTACAAAGTACTTAGTTAAATTCTCTACTCGGTGATGGGGTGCATCCTTCCTCAGAGGATGGGTTTCATTCCCAGCGAGCAGGAATACATGTCAAGATACATGTCAAGATAAAGATCCTCAATACTAGGCCCCCATCCTGAATTCTTTCTTCCACTGAAATTTTATTTTCACTTTGCTCTCCAACCTGTAGTATGTTCCAGACTCACTCAGAACATACATTTCAAAAGAAGTTAGAGCCCCAGAGGGTGGACACCAGATGACTAATATTTATCTCATTTCACAGCACTAAACATTCCACATCCTTCAAATAAGGATGCTTATTTCTCCGTCAAAGTCCCCAGAGCTATGGCACTTGGATAATTTTGTTTTGCAAATGCCAAAAAACAAAGTTTAACATTCACGGTACTCGCCCCTCCCCCCTCCCCCGAAAACAAAATATCACATATCAAAAGCAAACATATATCCAGTGACTTGATGAATTGATCCCACAGGCTCATTTCCTTTAAGAAATATCCACGTAATGGTGAGTTTCCATTTTGGACATAGGGTTAGAATTTAGCTTATAACCTGTTTGGCAGGTCTAATATTCTGATTATAAAGTAGTCCAGGTTTAAATATGCATTCATACATAAAAGGAAGAAAAAAACTTTTTCTATTAAGAGAAATATACAAACATTTAATACTGAAATTTTAAACAAAGATTCATGATTAATCTGCTCGGACCACCCAAGGAAGTATTTTTGAAGTACATTTTTATAATTTCTTAAATTTAATCTATTCCATTTTATTTTCATGTGAACTTAATATTCTTAAACTTTTTTTTTCTAGGTTTTATTAGGAAATGTTTAAATCAATAAATAAATGAACAATTTCCTGATCAGGAATCTTTGTTTATATTTTACAAAACATAAAATCATATATTAAAAAAACACAAAAAAGGAATTTCTCTATACCTTTAGCTAGGTTTGAATCTCTAGAAATAAAATTGAAGTCTTTAGCAACAGAATATATAAATAAAATGGCAGTTTTCACATAAAATAAAAGTACATAAATAAATACTAAAAAAACAACTTTACAAAATGTTCTCCTCTTTTCTGTATAAAACAATATAAAAAGGATTCTTCTGTCCATCCACAGTGTCTTTAGAGTTCTCATAAGTTTCTTTCTTGTTTTTATAAGTTGTCCTAAGTTCCACTGTGTACCACTGTAATTTCATTTGAATGCTTCTGGAATGTGCCCCATTGGTGCCTGCATACTTGTTGGAGGACTGGATATACCTTCTGACCAATCAGACATGTTGGAGTGAGGGGAAGAGCTTGACCATTGGTCAGGTGACTCAGGGGATGGAGTCAAGAAAGGGTGGTCTGGAACCTGCAGTTGGTGGTTGGGTGTATTGTCCATTGGGGAAGAGTAACTGTGTTGAGATGGAGGAGTTAGAAATTGGGTTGCTGCCATTGACTGAGTGAGCGACGCTGGTAGAGTTGTGGTCAGAATCTGGGTGTCTTGAGGCAAGACTGTGCGAACTGTCATACTGTTGCTGGTCATCTGTTGCAGGTCTGACTGACTTAGATCACTGCTGCAAAATGGTTGACTCATGTGACTATTAGCTGTGGAGCTGGAGCTGTGGTGAGGCTGTTGCATGTTTTGCTGTTGTAACTGCTGCTGCAGATTCTGCTGTTGCTGCTGAATTTGTTGTAGCTGCTGGGCCTGTATTAAATGAGGTTGGGTGGTTAGCCTTGTATTGGGCAAGGCTTGATAGCTCATCAGCTGAGATAAAGTTGTTGTGGGCAAACCATTGTGTAGTGATGTCATCATACCGTGCTGGAGAGCTTGAGCTGACTGGTGGGACCCTGGCTGGATATTATTCCTCACTGGATTGTACTGATTTTGAACCATCCCATTTTGCAATCTTGATAGCCAATCACACTGACCATTCATATTAGAAGCACCACCTACTGTAAAATTCATAGACCCACCGCTCAATACTGTGTTGGGACTTGATACAGTAAGATGAGAAAGACGTGGAGGCATTGATTCAAAGCCCATTCTGTTGGAGCCTCCCATTCCCATATCCTGTTTTCCAGTGAGGTTAAGGTGATTTATGTTCATGTGAGCATCGGCCATGCCTGGGAGATGATTCATAGGCATTGAAGGGGACTGCTGGAATGGTGAGGTCATCAGTGGAGGTGAAGCAATATCTGACATGTATCCATGAGGTGATTCTAGGGAATCCACAGGTGACAGTACACTAGAGCTATCCAGAAGACCACCTTTCCCATCCTGAGATTTTTTTCTCCTTGCCTTCATGTCTTTGGAATCTTTGCCATTGCATCCTAGACCTTTTGTGCTTGGTTTTCTTGCTTTCTTTCCCTGGACCACAGGTTTCATATTACCCAAGTAACCATTGGGAGAGCAGATGGGGGGAGACAGAGTTGGTGCTCCAAGGGCACCATTACTCAGTGGTGGACTCCGCACCAAGTTGTAGCTATCCAATAACTGCACAATGTCATGGTGCATGCGCTCCTGAGCGATGTCACGAGGGAGCCTGTCCATGTGATCTGTGATATCACGATTTGCAAAGTGGTCTAGAAGAACTTTGATGGTTTCACAGCTCCCTTCCCTTGCTGCAAGAAACAACGGTGTTTCATCCTGTGAGCACAGAGAACAAGAGTTTTAGTTTTAACTAAACCAGATTTTTTGCACATTTTGTTTAACTACCATGAAATATTATTCAAAGATGAAGTTGCAAATGAGCCTTCCTGGCTACAAAAAGTCCTTTCTTCTGATGTGACATTAAAGGGAGAAAGAAATCCCATGACACTTTTTTTTTAAGGATATTACAGAAATATACTAGCAAGCATATTAACTACAAGAAAGTCATATTTCATTAGATCTTTTTACATTTTTCTGAGTCAATACAGCAAAATATTGTTAATACATATGAAAACCATAAAGGCTGCTATTATCTCCAGAGAGAAAAGTAGGGTACAGACCCTAGCAAAATCTCACCTTGTTGTCCTGCATATCC
This sequence comes from Rhinatrema bivittatum, assembly GCF_901001135.1. Lineage (NCBI taxonomy): Eukaryota > Metazoa > Chordata > Amphibia > Gymnophiona > Rhinatrematidae > Rhinatrema > Rhinatrema bivittatum. The sequence goes on along the minus strand of NC_042622.1, from coordinate 95,515,282 downwards.
TTATTTGCTCCATTCTTCAACAGCACAATGGCAGCATCAACATTATTCACAGCCGCTGCCCAGTGTAAAGCAGATTTACCTTAAAAAAAAGCAAAAATCCCAATAAACCAAAATCAGTGGTCCATTCTCACATGGGCACCCTTCACCACAGCTTTGTTATTTAGAGACAGGTTTAGGACTCTACCTAGTTCATCAATAGCATTGACATCTGCGTGACAGTTAATCAGCTCCTCCACCATGCCCTCTACTGCCAGGCGAGCTGCCAGAATCAGTGGGGTTGTCCCATCGTGCATGCGAGCATCCAGGTCCGTAGCACGGTTCCTGATTAGAATCTGTGAAGTGGGGGGGAAATGTGAGTATGACAAAACTCCAGTGGTCACCCATATCTGCTTCTAAATGACAATGCCATATTGTGGAGCAGCAAGTAGATCATAACATATGAGTTTAGCATTGACTGGGTATACCAGCAGGCACTAATGGTCTTGGAGATACTCACTAATGTAAAGCAAACAGAACATACCACACTGCCACATTGAAAAAACTGTGTGCAGGGAGGGAGTAAGGGGAAAGGGGTCAAAACACTTTCAAATGGTATAGAACCATCTAACCATAACATTCTCTGTGACTTTAGCAAAGTATTGTGATTCCCGTGTTAGTGTTGCATTAGTCTAATAGAAAGGAATCAACTACAACTTTGCAACTTTAGAAAATGACGGAGCCCTCAGAGTTGCCTCCATCACCTGAGGTCTCAACTAACTCAATGCCACTGGGGAACCTGAAATAGCTGAAAGTGATCAAGATGACTTGAAGTTTGCAGAGATGTCCATTGGTCATTTCTTACATAGTTTCTAGTTCTTAAAAAGTACCAGGTTCATACTTAGCCCGACTATTAATGGTTCAGCATTGCTGGCAGAATCAGGGTTGGATTTGGGCATAAGAGACATAAGCACATGCCTAGGGTGTCAGATTCTGAAGATGCCCAAAAATGGAGACTCTCCCTGCTGCTTTCTGAAAGGAAAACTACCACCCCCGTTCCTCTGTCTATGGTGCCATAATTTGTCCTTGGGCAGAATACTGTGCACCTAACATCCCACCACCAAACATCTCCAGACATTGTATGGGCTTCTCTATTTCTTTACCCTTTCATAGAAAGGCAAGATAATAAAAGGAACTTAAGCAGAAATCTGGAGACATAGAAAATAGTTAATAAGTACAATAAATGTTGAAGAGTAACACACAGTATATTAACTATAAGTATTTAAGATAATACTATGAGGGTAGGGCACAGCAGTTCTCCTGAAGGACAGGATGGCTTTAAATGGATTCCTGGTTTTCATTTCTTAAGAATGTATTATGCTCTTTGTACTAAATAACCAATTTCACCTAATGTACTACTTCTTTTTTTTTTTAGTTGACTCAGGTACACCAATACACAAATTATTTTCTTTTGGATCAATGCAGCAAGAATGATGCCTTGCAGTCAGACAATCCTTGCATGTATGTCACGTCTCTTATGGATTTCATTTTTCCTGAAATTCTCAACTCGACAGACTCTCAAGTCTGTCACTTTCACCCATCCTTGATCTATATTAGTCTGTGTTGTGAAAACATTAGGGAGAAATACATTTATAGCATCCACTGATTTGTGACTTGTACCTGAAAAACACCCTGGGCATCGGCAGCTACTGCAGCATGGAGAGGTGTCCGCCCCATGTGGTCCTGAATGTTGGCATCGGCGCTGGCCTCCAGAAGGCGCTTGGCTGCATCTGAGCGAGCATACCTTGCCGCCAGGTGTAGCGCTGTCTCGCCTGTGCGGTCTGTCTGGTTGTGCAGGCTGGCACCCTGGTAGATGAAATCTGAAATCACATTGGCAGAGGCATCCTCCTCTTCCTCACTGTTTGCTGTTTCCAATCCTCCTCCGCTACATGACGCAATCATGAGTGGGGTGAACCCATCTTTGGGAAATAGAATAAGAAGCACGCAATTATTTATTTATTTATTTATTTTTGGTTTTTATATACCGGAAGTTCCTGTATAAAATACATATCACTCCGGTTCACAGGTAACTGAAATAACTACCGCCGTGTGGCGGTTTACATGGAACATATCAAACGATATCAAACGATATCGTTTGATATGTTAGTCTTTGAGTTTGTCTCAAGGAGAAGAAAATTTAAATTAAAGAATACTAACTATACAGAAACAGCAACTATTCCTGAGTTTTACAGTTTTGTTTTGTTTTGGGTTTTTTTTTAACAGAAAAAGCTGGGCAGTCCGTATGAGCTGGTGGATCTTTATCTGCTCTCATCTATATTTTTGTTAATTTTTATTGCAGCCATATGGTGAAATCTGAGACCTTTAAATTCCCCTTGTATTACAATAATAAAATCTTTAGAGTAATCTCCCACTATTTCAGCACTGAGCAGCCTATTGATCTCCTATCACACACCAAATGTCATGAATCACAAACTTTAATAATTCTAAAGAATAATTTTCTTTACATTTATGAATGCTGATTCACTAGACAGAGGTAGATTAGGAAAATGCCTGTCTTAATGTTGCTTTGTTGTTCCAGTCTACTAAGAAAGGAAGCAAACTAAACTTAACTAAAATGTATATTTGAATATTATAAAAAAGGGAGCATTTTCCATACCGGGTCCTCGGACGTTGACATCCATACAGTCTACATCTGTTTCTCCCTGTGGTGGGGTTGGTGCCATGGATGGGTTTCGAAGGTCAGCAGCATCCAGGTGCTGTTGAGTCCACTGTCTGTGGTCAGTCTGGTCATCCAACTCTGGCAACATCACCTGCTCCTCAAACTAATTGGGATCAAACAGAATGGAGTAAGAATCTCTATGTAGTATGGCAAAGACCAATTTTACATGAAATAAATTGATTACATGAATTAGGGAGTTCAAAAGCACACAATAGCTAATTAAAGAAATATAAAGTGACCAATCAGGGTTTCCTGAAATACTGGATTCTTGGATCTGCTTAATTCCTGAATCAAAGTTGCAAAGGAAATCCCACTCTGACTCACCTGAAACCTCTTGCTGTCCAGGGTTTCCTCATCACCCCATTCATTTTGGTTGTCATCCATCAAGGAACCATCTGTAGAATTCTTCAGAGGTCTGCCCATGAAAGAATTAATGATTTAAAAATCTGTTCTAGCCCAGTCTTCCAAAAATCTACAGCAGAATGCATAAACCAAGGCATAGCCTTCTCTGGATCCCAGTGTTAAATTTGTTATTAAATTGTATATTTGTTTAACATGAAAAAACAATTACATGTTTACTATTCCTCTGGAAAACCTTTTTTTGTTACTGTGGACAAAAATGTTTCTAGAACACTATCTTCACATTCTCTTGCTCTCACATATGATTTTCAAAGATGCAAGACTGCTAGCGAGACTTTGAACCAAGTACGACCGAACAAGCCACCAGCAGCCCTTCAGCTATCAGGGCATGATCAAGAGGAAAGACCTTATTTCATATGTCTTTGGAGGTTGAGCCAATGGAACAAACTTTATACTTTCAAATAAAATATATAAAACATGTCCCAGTTCTCAGAATCTTAAGATAAAAGTTACAGAATTTGCTTCGGCAATCATCAGCTATGTTAGGGTGGGATGTAAAAAAAACACCCCACCAAGACCCCTCAATTAGATTTCACATTGTGTATTTTGGAGGTAGCAGCATTCTACTATTCTAGGGTTACTGCAAAAACTACAGAGCAAGCAGTGATGATTGCAGGTCTCCTGGTTCAAAAAGAGGAGGTCACTAAGCCCTGCTCTGAAAAAACAACAGGAACTTAGCTAGGTGTTTGCTTCACTTTTTTTTTTACAAATGAATGCCACATACAATGCTGCAGGCATCTGGCGCTATAGATAGAAACCAGTCTGATTAAACTACTACAAAAACTAACAAATATTTTTGCCAAATATAAGACCCAACTCATTAAAGTGTTCCTCCCCTTCTGTTTTTAGGGGGGGGGGGAAGGTTTAGTGAATCAGATCCATAATCAGAAATCTTGGTACAAACACTGCACCATAAAGTACAAGTGCAAAGTTAGATGCAAGCAGACAGCAGCTTATTTTTTTAGTTTTTCCACTGCGGTTAGTCCATATTTCACCAAGCACAAAGCAATTAAATAGGGGGTTGAACTTCTCCATCCAGACTACGGTGACCATATGTATGGATTACATAGGGATTACTCTCTAGGCATTAATAATGAAAACTTACTTCAGACCAACTGAATCCTCCCCAAGTGGTTCCCGCCTCTTCTTTTTGCTGGACTCTGTCACCTTGAAGCCCTCGGGGAGCCAGAGTTGTCCATGTTCCCTGTGCCGCTTGCGAGACAACACGACGCCCACCACAGCCACAGCGATCACGATGAAAAGAGGCAGCCCCACATACAGGAGATACAACTGGGAAGCCCCAGCCGGCTCATCCGTCTCACCTAGGAAAGAGCAGGGCACGCTGAGAACCTGACACATTAAAGCTGCATAGCATAATCAGTCAGAGAGCAAAAATGAAGTGAAATTAGTTCATAAAAAAAAAAAAAAAAGAAAAAAACATACCTCTGTTGATTTAAAGCAAAAAAGGGGTGCAAAGAATGAATTAGGTCATTTGACATGCTATTAATCAGAATTGCAAACATCCCTAAATTCTCTATAGCACAAGCCAGTTGTATCTGGAGACAGCTTCACGCTCGCTCTCTTTTAAGGAAAAGGATTAGCAAACTTCAAATCCACTATACTTGCATTGAGCTGTTAAGACAACGGATTTAGGGGGGGATTTGAAAGATGTGAACTTCAACGCCTTGCATAGGCCATCGATCAATCTCTTGCTTTCTCTCATTCTTTGGAGAGGGTGGGGGCAGGGGCAGGGGAGACGGCCGTAAAGCAGTAATGATTTTGAAAGAAATCTAGCACAGGAAAAGAAGAAAGTATTTATTTACATAAAAAGCAGGCAGAACGATACAAAAGCTCAAGGTTATGAAGGGCACACCAGGCAAAGCCTCATGTTTCTGAGCCCGGTGAGGTTATTAAAAAAGTTTCAGCAGGCTCAGACTGGGGAAGTTTACATCTTCAGTCTCCATAACCGAGCAGTTTCAGATTCGGAATATGCTGCAATTTCTTTTAGTCTCTGTTTCCTCCCACGCCATTGGGCTTCAGGCTCAGGCAGAACAAAGGTCGGGATCTGGCACCATGAGCCTTCACTCAACACTACCTAGAGGTTTTCCCCCCCCCCAATTTATGTATCTCCCTCCTCAACTAGTTGCCACCATCTACAGCTTCCTTCAGAGGCCAGCTAATGTGGACCCCAAATCCATGGGCCTGAGTGTAACACATATTTATCTGTCTAAAACTGGGTCTTAGCTGGGTAAAGCTGCCCAGTTCAAAATATGGCCCCTCTAAATGACACCATTTCCATGGTTTAAAATTGCAAGCCACACAAATTTAACCAGATAAAAAGGGTCTGGGTCAGAGGCTTTCAAATTTACTTGGTAAGTGTGATATTTAGAGCAAACTGGCTAAATTTAACAGAGTAACTCTAGCCACAAATGGCAGGTCTAAATCTACTAGCTCAAAATTTCAGTGGTTAGATTGAGCCGGATATTCAGCCATACAATTAGCTGGTCAAATACGATTGAATATTCATTCCAAGATAACTCGGGAAATTTACCTATTTTATCTGCTATGTGGGTTTTTTTAATATCGACCCCAAAGCATACCTGGGAACTTCTGTGTTGTGGTCACCCTGAGACTGCTGTTGATTAGCAAAGATCGGGCGGAAAGAGGAGGGAAGAATGTGTACCCATAAAAATGTGACAGCCTATCTAGTCTGCCCATCTACATCAACTGCTCAGCTTATCCCCATTCTCTTAAATTCAGATACTGTCCTTGTCTCTACCACCTCTGGGAGAGGTTGTTTCATGCATCCACTATCTCCTTTCACTCTCATCCTATCAACTTTCTCTGTTCCCTGTACATACCTGGATCAGTCCAGACCATGGGTTATGCCTCCCTTCCAGCAGGTGGAGACAGAGAAAAACTTGAAAGGCATCCTCACTTAACCTGGTGTGCCTCCTGCATCCCTTCAGTATTTCTCTGTCTGCAGCAGATGGAGGTGGTGCAAACCCTGCAGTCTTGCCCTGTTTCTGGGTTTTAGGCTAGCCCTTAAAATAACTAAGAGAACTAGCAGTAAAGTTTTGAATCAAGCAAGTTAAAAAAAAAAAAAAAAAGAGAAGTTCTTCTGAAGAAGGGAGTGTTTTCCCAATTCTCCCTGGGGGCTGTTAGATCCTGCGGAGTCACCCCTCTGGTGGCAGGTTATTAAAGCTGGGGTTGGTAACCTCATGGGGCTCCAGCCAGGTAAGGAGCTGGGGAAGAGATTACCGGTGGTCTGATCCCTCTCTTACCCCATGGCGATCCTCAGCGTTTAAAAAAAAAACAAAAACGAAATTTTTGAAGTTTCTTTTTTGGTCGGCTGCAATCCAGGACCCCTACTGGCCGAATGGCTGCGTTTTTGTGAATTTCGCCGCATATTTTTGCTGTTTTTGCCTCACCGCGATGCTGCGGCCATCTTTGTGTGTGACATGTGGGGAATCATCCGTGCGGCTTTCCCTGGCTGGTATTTGCTCCAGCTGCCTTCCTGAAGGGGAAGGCAGCTCTTTTTCTGGGTCTGCAGCATCAGCTAAGCCCCGGGGGGGGGCTCCATAAAGGTCTGCTCCACGAGATCCTCGGGCTGACCCATTTCCCCTCAGTGTAGGGACGGCAGCCATCTTGAACACCTTTGCTGAGGCTCAGGCAAGGGCTATGGGGGCGGGGGAGCTTCCCCCAGTGCTGTCACCAGTCCTGATGATACTTTTAATCAGGATTTTTTCCAGGAGGATTCTGATGTCCCAAGAGGGGATGTTGGAGATTCTAACTTTTTTTCCTTAGATTCTGTCCTCATGCATAAAGCTTTTTTGGCTTCCAGGTCTCCGCAAGGTGGTGCTTTGCAGAGAAACCTGCGCAGGGACAGTCCCCAAAGGTAGCTAAGCGCATTGAGGTGTCCGCGTCTCTATGGGTCGCAAAGTTGAAAGGCTCCTTGGTTTCAGGAGAAGCAGCCGCTCCGGAAGTTCCAGACAGTGTGGTTACAGCTGCAGTGACCTCTCCCCCCAGCGGGTGCGGGATTGGAAGATGACCAGGGGAAGCAGACCCCCTTGGATGGTGATGACCCTAAAGTGGTCCATCTGTTTCAGAGAGAGGAATTAGAACCTCTCATTCCTTTAGTTCTTTCTGAGCTTGGAGTGGAGCTCCCCGTGCAGGCTCTGTCGCAGGACTCGGTGGACCCAATCCTGGCGGGATTGAGAATGCCGACCCGAGCTCCTTTCCATCCCAAGCTGCAGCAGCTGATGACCAGGGAGTGGGACCCTCCGGATGCTGGTTTGCGGGTTGGTTAGGCCATGGATAAGCTGTATCTGTTACTGGATGAGTTTCTGGAGCTCCTCCGGTCCCCTAAGGTGGACACATCAGTTTTGGCTGTTGTCAAGCGGACCACTATCCCAGTCACAGGTTCAGCGGCTCTCAAAGATCTTCAGCAAGCTGGAAGTATTGCTTAAGCGCATCTTTGAGGTGTCGGCCCTAGGTATCCGGGCGGCTGTGTATAGCAGTTATATGCTGCATGCGAGCCTGCGCTGGGTCCAACAATTGTTGACGTCTAGAGATCTTCCTCCGGGAGAATCAGAGCAGGCAGAACATTTGGAAGCGGCAGTGGGATAGGAGCGGACGCACTGTATGACCTGCTCTGCACTTCCTCACGCATCATGTCGTCGGCAGTGTCGGCAAGGCGGCTTTTGTGGCTCCGAAACTGGTCAGCGGATGTTTCCTCCAAGGCTCAGCTTGGGGCTATTCCATTTAAGGGGGGGGGGGGTTCTATTTGGTGATATTTGGAGCAGTTGATAAAGTCCCTGGGAGAGAACAAAGTTCACAAGTTACCAGAGGACAGATCGAAACCCTCCAGAGGATTTCCATCATCCTGCTCTTGTTTTCGAGGACAGCGTAGGTGTTGCGTCCGGTCTCAGATGGCTTCGCCAGACATGCCTCACCTCTATTGCTGCCTTCTCCACCAGCCTCGGGAGAATGGTGTCCGTATCGTCTCCTTGCCGCACCCTCTGGCTTCCCCGGAGCAGCTCTGGTGCGGCGTCCCGCCATGATGACCTGGGGCCTCTTAGGGCGTGCACGCGCACTCCTCACATCTTGTAGCAGTGTTGGCGCGAACCTCGGGGGCGTCCCCCTCGAGTGACGTCACGGCCTCAGCATACAAAAGGTTGCCCATTTGCTGACTCTTGACGAGTTAGCAACAGAATGGATTTGCTCCGGTCTGAAACTGCTCTGCCACTTCTACTCCACTGGAATCTACCTTCACCCTCCAGGGTTCTACTAACTTGGGTACCTGCTCCTCGGGGGCCCTTTTGCTTATTTCCTGGTGCCTATCCTATTACAGGTACTCGCTCCTCGAGGGCCTGTGTGTCTATCCTGGTGCCTGCTACCAATTCCTCAACCTGCTGGAACATCACCTATCAGCTACAGAGAGTGAGTACTATATCTGCAGTCTGTCTCTCCTACTGTGCCTTACTGGACATCTGCATCGGGGCCTTACACCACCATTGTGGATGGGTCTCCAACACCAAGGATCACAGACTGTTGCCATCTATCCTGCTCTCTACTGCAACCTCTGGTGGCCCACACCGCTGTATAATAAAAGATTCATTCTCTGTGTTTGTGCATCTGAGTCTAGCCTGGTGCTTCAGTTCCCTACGGGGCTTCTCCCCGTAGGAGATAACATCACTGTTGCCCCTGAGAATCCAAACACCTCGATATCATAACAGTAGGTTTTGGCAGAGCAGGCCGCAAGCGGCTGGACAGCGACAACTATTGGCCAGAAACCAAGCCTGGACCTCGTCCTTTTGAGGCCGCAGAACCTCCTGGGAGGGTGGTTCTTCCTCCTCTCTCGCCTCCAAGACTACACAATGAGATGGAGCCGGCCCATCCCTCGATTCCTCGGGTGGGGGGGTCACCTGTCCTGGTTTTACGAGGCATGGGCCAGGATTACTTCAGATCAGTGGGTGCTAAGCATAATAGAATGAGGCTACGCTTTGGAATTTGCTCAACCTCTCAGAGATTTCTATTTAATATCCCCATGCGGTCACCAGGTCAAACGGCAGATTGTTCGTCAGACTCTCGAATGTCTCCTGGCTCTCGGTGCTGTAAAACCAGTTCCTCCAGAACACTGGAGGACAGGGTGGTACTCCATTTACTTTGTAGTCCCAAAGAAGGAGGGATCCTTCTGGCCAATTTTGGATCTCAAAAAGGTAAACAAGTCTCTCAAGGTGCCGCATTTTCGCATGGAAACTCTGCATTCCGTCATCGTGGCAGTAAGCAAGGGAGAATTCCTGGCCTCTCTGGATCTGATGGAGGCATATTTGCACATTCCCATTCACAAGTATCAGCAAAAGTTCCTTCGCTTTATGGTCTTGGGAATGCATTATCAATTCTGCACTCTGCCATTCAGTCTCACGACCGCCCTCTGTACGTTCACCAAGTTCATGGTGGTTGTGGCGGTGTCCCTCCAGAGACAAGGCCTTCTCATCCATCCCTACCTGGACGATTGGCTCATCAGGGCGAAGTCGAGGGATTGTTGTGTGGAAGCGATCCACAAGGTGACCGCTCTCTTGGAATCCCTCGGCTGGGTAATCAATCAAGCCACGAGCAACTTTGTCCCTTCTCAAACGGAGTTTCTGGGAGCCCGGTTCGACACTACGGTCGGGAAAGTTTTTCTCCCAATGGACCGAATGCACAAGCTGATGGGGCAAGTTTGTCACTTGTTGGCTCTTCCACTGCCCAAGGCCTGGATCTACCTTGAAGTTCTCAGCTCGATGGCATCTACTCTGGAGATGGTTCCCTGGACATTTGCTCATATGAGACCGTTACAACGAGCATTACTTTCCCGGTAAGATCCCAAATCGAAGAATTTCCAATTCCCGTTGCCACTCACCGATCACGCCAGGTCCAGTCTTGGGTGGTGGCTTTGCCCACACAACCTGTCTCGAGGGGTGGATTTGGAAGTCCCGAACTGGATAGTGGTGACCACAGATGCCAGTCTCGCTGGCTGGGGTGCTGTTTGCCAGTATATTTCAGTACAGGGCAGCTGGTCCCCAGAGGAGTCCTGGAGACCAGGGCAGTTCGCTTGGCCCATGCCATCAGACGGTTTGCATCCTCTCTGACAATGTGACGACGGTGGCCTATATCAACCATCAAGGAGGCACCAGAAGTCAAGCCGTAGCCGACGAGGTGGAGCTGCTCATGGCTTGGGTGGAGCAAAATCTGACGATGCTAGTGGCATCTCACATTGCCAGAAAAGACAACATACAAGCGGACTTTCTAAGTCGCAGGTGCATAGATCCTGGAGAGTGGGAGCTTTCGGACCGAGCAATGGATTTCATTTCTCGCAGGTGGGGGGGGGACGGACGACTCCCCACATGGACTTGATGGCGATGCGAGACAATGCCAAGGCTCCTCGCTTCTTCAGTCGCAGAAGGGATCACGGCACAGAGGGGATCGATGCGCTAGTGCTTCCTTGGCCAACGTTGGTTCTCCTTTACATGTTCCCTCTTTGGTCTTTGGTGGGCAAGGTGCTTCGCAGGATAGAGGTCCACCCAGGGACGGTAATCCTAGTGGCTCTCGAACGGCCCCGACATCCGTGGTTCGCGGACTTAGTCAATCTGGCTGTGGACAGACCTCTACAACTCGGACATCTTCCACATCTGCTTCATCAAGGGCTTATATATTTCGACCAGGCAGATCGCTTTTGTATAGCGGCTTGGCTTTTGAAAGGAGGAGATTGAGGAAGTTATCACTACACTGTTACAAGCCAGAAAAATGTCTACCTCTCTCTTGTATATTAGGGTGTGGAGAGTTTTTGAGATGTGGTGTCGTGAGTGGGAGATTCTTCCCAGACACGCTACAATTGCTCAGATGTTAGCCTTTTTGCAAAATGGTTTAGCCAAGGGCTTGTCTTTTAACTCCCTCCGGCTACAGGTAGCAGCCCTGGTTGGTTGCTCGGTGGCGTCACATCCAGATGTGGTGCATTTCATCAGAGGAGTAAGGCATTTGAAGCTACCTGTCCGTCCGGTGTGTCCGTCATGGAGTCTTAATTTGGTTCTTCGTGTCTTGTGTGATCTTCCGTTTGAACCCCTTAAAACGGTGACATTGAAGTATCTCACCTTGAAAATGGTGTTTTTGATGGCTATATGCTCAGCTCGCAGAATTTCTGAGTTACAGGCTCTCTCTTGTAGGGAACCTTTTTGAGAATCTCTGATTCGGGGGTTTCTCTTCGAACTGTTCCGTCCTTTTTGCCCAAAGTGGTCTCATCTTTTCATTTAAGCCAATCAGTTGAGCTTCCAGCTTTTCCTACTTTGACGAACGATGTACAATACGCATGAGAGCTTCATCGGCTAGATGTTAGATATTCCTTGTTATGTTACTTGGAAGTCACAAATTTGTTCAGACTCTCAGATCATCTATTTGTCCTATGGAGCGGTCCCAGGAAGGGTCACAAGGCTTCTAAGACGACGATTGCACGCTGGTTGAGAGAAGCCATTTCATCTGCATACATTTGTAAAGGACGACCTGTTCCTGAAGGCTTGAAGGCCCATTCTATTCGCTCTCGAGCTGCTTTGTGGGCCGAATGCCAGTTGGTATCACCCCAGGAGATTTGCAGAGCTCCACACATTTGCTCGCCACTACCGCTTGGACGTTCAGGCTCCCGGAGATTTTGGCAGTGGCGTACTGCGCGCGGGACTCGCAAGGTCCCACCCGTCCCAGTTTTCGGAGTGGGTAGCATGAAGATCTATACTTCAAGAGTCTGCGTGCGTATTTTCCGGTTCTGTTATTGCAGCATACTAAGAAAGAACACTACAGGTTACATGTTTACACATTTGTTCTTACAGTTCTGTTATTGCTTGATTCATTGCTAGTATTATTCTGCTTGGATATTCTATATACTGAAGGGGTGCAGGAGGCACACGAGGTTAAGTGAGGGTGCCTTTCAAGTTTTTCTCTGTCTCCACTGCTGGAAGGGAGGCATAATCCATGGTCTGGACTGATCCATGGTACTACAGGAGCGAAAATTAACAGGTAAGAACCAATTTTCTTTTCTAACCCCTCTCTGCTAATCCACTCTCTCTCTCTCTCCCTATCACTATCACCACCACTTTTTCTCCTCTGCAGGGATGACCCCAGCATTCTTTCCCTTCCTCCCCCATGACCCCAACACTCTCCTTGCCCCATCCCCTTATAAGTCACAGCTCACAAACTTGTGCATCCTTACTCTACCCTCAGCTGAGTGGCAAGTCCTAGAAGCAGAGCTGCACTTTCTCCCCACATGATGCCTGCAGTGTGTATGCTCCAGCTTTACCCATCTCCTACCTACTGAAGGGGAGTGGCTGGAGCAGTAAACAGAGAAGCCTGGAGCTTTTAGTGTTTCCTCTGAAACCCAGCAATTGATGCAAACTTCCTGAGTCTCTAAAGGAAATCTATTTATTTTATTTATTTATTTTTAATTTTTATATACCGAAGTTCTTGTGGGAATTACAAATCACTCCGGTTTACATAAAACGATGAACTGCCCAACAGCGGATGGGGGCTTTACATAGAACTGTAGAACATAAGGAACAATAAAACCGGATGTCAATTTAACATAGTAATAATAAATATAATATAATATAATATGTACATACAATTTAACTATTTAACGTAGTATTTAACGTAGTATACAATTTAACTATTTAACGTAAATCTAGAGAGTTCCCAGGTAGGCCCATAAGTAAATGGCATCAGATAAAGGCCAATTAGACCATCCAGTCTTCCCAGATTGAGACCTTTTCCCTATGGAAATGAGCATATAAATTTCCATTGCCTAACATACTACTAACTTCCCCCATGCATATCTCCCAACTAATCTCTCAACCCTACTCCCACTTCCACCCTCCCCAACTGTCCCAATTATGTCCCTCTTTTTCATATCTTCTTCCCATTATCCCATCACCACCTTTTTACTACTGTGCTCTATCTGTCCCAAGCATTTTTAAATTCCATGGTTTTAATTGCTACTCTCTCTACTGGTAGTCGTTTCCAGGAATTTTCCACTCAGTAAAGTATTTTCTCATGCATCCTCTATACCTTCCTCCCCACAACATGACCCCTTGAATTTCTTCTTCTAAGAGGATTTCATTCTCACATACTTTACCAAAGCCTGTCAAATACTTGAACATTTTGCTCATGTCCCTTCATTTCTTCTTTCCTCCAAACACATACATTTTGGGAATTTTAAGCTTTTCTCTGTAGGATTTGTGTTGCAGGCCTTGTATCATTTTGGTAGCCTTTTTCTGAACCACTTTGTCCCCTCAATGTTCTTATGAAGGTATGGTCTCCAGAACTGAACAGAGTACTCAAGGTGGGATCTCACTACTGACCGATATAAGGGCAAAATTGCCTCCTTTTCCTGATTGAGATGCCTCTACTTAAACAGCACATAACGTTAGCTTTCCAAATTGCTTTATTGTATTGATTGGCTACCTTCAGGTCATCCAAGATGATTATTCCTAGATCTCATTCTTGTTTGACAGTTTGTGATTCTTGCCCTTCTAAAAGATATATGGCTAATGGATTTTTGCATCCCAAATGCACAATTTTACACTTAATATTGAAGCATATTTTCCAAATGCTTGACCAGTTTTTTCAAGTCCCCTCATTTTTTCCACCCCTTCTGTTAACGTCTTCTCTGCAGATGATACTAAAAACTGCAACAAGCAAAAATGTTTCCATCAAGTCCCTGAGTAATGCCATTACTAAAAATATGTAAGAAGTAGTCCCAGTACTGACCCCACTAATCACGCTACCTTCAGTAGAGTAACTCCATTAACTACCACTCTCTGCATTTTACCACGCAATCAGTTCCTATTCCAATTTACAACTCTTTAGCCTACCATATCATCCAGCTTGCTTTTCAATCTTTTATGCAGAATAGACACCTAGCACACCTCCCTGATCCACCACTTTTACCATCTCACTAAAGACTTACTTGAATGTGTCAGTGTTGCACAATGGCGGAGAATTTCCCTCACCTTCTGCAGCAGAAGAGAAGACCTTACCAGGAAATCCAACCCAGATCCTCTGGCATGGTAGTGCACAGCACTTGCCACAAAGTCTCAGGGCCAGCTCATATAGTCCTCTTGCAGTGTTGATAACTAAATAGATAACTTCTCACTGATTTCTGGTTTTAGGCACTACACAGTAGACTTGATTCAAACTCTGTACATACAGTTTTGTTTTTCATCTCTATAGTTTTATCTTTCTGTAACTAAGGGTCTTCTTTATATACTCCAGTAGTGTTTCTGTCTTCATGGATTGTGCTTTATAACATGAAATCTTTATAGAATATAATTTTCAATTATGTTTTATGCAACAATAAAAAGATTTAGGTTAAAAAGTTTCAGCAGAAAACACCATACAGGTTCCACTTTTTCTTGCTAGCTTGATCTCTCCCAAAAGGCTTCTCTCCTTGCTTCTTTCCCATCTGACTCTCAGAAGGGAACCCCATGTTTTTGCAGTTCCTCTCCCATTTGATAGGGCAATTACTACAAAATCTTTCTATGGTTTACAGAGCAGGAAGTAGCTCGCTTCAGAGCTAAATTCAGTGCTGTTCTTGGATAAGTCACAAAGGCGTCACCAAAGAAGCTCCACTTACTTTTAACAGCTTCAATTCTGTAGGGGATGTTCAGGTTCCCAATTGAGGCCAGAGCACCCAGGAAAGCGGCCACATCAGTTGTACTCTGGAAGCACTGGGAGGAGGAGTGGAAGCACTGGCGATTGTCAATCTCCAGATGTACAATAGATCTGCACAAGTAGAAGAGACAGAGGGTATATTTATTTTACAGAGACCCCTCCCTCTGCAGTAGAGGTGATAATGCTTTGGAGCTGTCAGCCTTGGTTTTCACAATACATGTTTTTAAGCTTAATTTGGATATTCCTAATAAAAAGATTTAGGAGTATAGTGCAATAGAAGAAACAGTATCTAGAAAGTGTATGCATGCACATATCCAATGAATGTCTGATGTAATTAAAAGGAGCTGGTCACAATGGTTAAGTGTCTTTATCCAGAGCTAATTCTATGTTAATGGTTTAGGAATACAAGCACTAAACAAAGGCCAAGAAAGAAAGCTTCATGAACTTTCTTCCTTCATTAGTGGTCCACAAATTGTGACCAGCATAGGTAGCCTTTGCTTAATTCTATAGGGCCAGATGTACTAAGGGTTTTTCCCATTTTAGGTCCATGGGAAAATGCTTAGTACAGGGCTTCCCAAACCTGTCCTGGTGACCCCACTGCCTGTCAGATTTTCAAGATGTCCACAATGAATATGCATGACATATTTGCATATATTGGATCACCTTTGAATGCAAATCTCTCTCATGTACATCCATTGTGGATATGCTGAAAACCAAACTGGCTGTAACTTCTGATAGGTTTAGAAAGGCTTGGCTTAGAATATAAGCCCCTATATAACAGTGGATAACTCTTTGCTATGCTTTAGTCTAGACTCAGCCACACGGCACAATGGAATTTGTTTAACATAACTCGGGCAATTCCCAAAGTAATTTATGTAGGTAAATTGGTTTGTCTGAAAACTGCCCTTTCTCAACTGGGCTAAAAATACATGCAGGGTTCTGTTTAGTAGGAGGTGTTTCTAGGTGCCTGCCTTGGTGGGGTCAAACTAAATGCATGTACGTTACATTTTTAAATCTCTGTGTGTTATTTTCCATAAAATGTCTACCTGCATAAACAGCAAGTACTAAAGTCTGTGGTTGCAGAAAAGTAGCTATGTACTTTCCCTTTGAAATCTGGAGCACAGTCCTCAGATACAAAATTCCCTAACAGGCCGGTGCAATATAGTGCGCTCAGGTAGCGCACTGGGTAACACTCTATTGGAGGTGCGTTTTGGACGTGTTAAAATAACTCCCGATGCAATACGGGGATTAGTGCGTCCAAAACGCACATCCAATCGAACTCATAGCTAATAGCGCTCATAGCATGCAAATTCCATGTAGATGAGGCTATTAACTATTACCCCGCGATGTCAAAAATTGCCGAGTGGTAAATTTAATGCCTGCCTGGGAGCTGGCGTTAAAGCATGCTGCGCTCAAGTGCTCACTGAAAATTACAAAAAATCTTGTTTTCTGTGATTCCTCCTATTAATATTGTCGCAATACTATTGTAGGAGGAACCACAAAAAGCAGAATCATGCCACGCTCAAGGGCTCAACAAATAAAAAAAAAAAATCTGCTTTCTGTGGTTCCTCATGGGGGGGAACCACAGAAAGCAGCATCTCCAAGGTCTGGCCAAATTGGCCAAGCAGTCCGGGTTGGACCCGGGGGTCTTGTACCTGAAATGGCATATCTGAGGTGCCTATGGTAAAACAGCCCTTGCCAGACTCCAAATCTCCCCCCTCCAGGCCAGGAACCCCTGCCCATAGTAAGTGAAGGAGTGAATAAGTTACTATTAAGTGTTGGGCACTTAATATTAATGTATCCACTCCTTCACTTACTGCTGATTGGTCCATTCACTGTCACATGTCAGTGAAAGGACCAATCTCCTTTTAGAAGGTTGTCCTGAAAGGTTATTGGTCCTTTCCCTGACAAGTGTCAGCGAAAAGGACCAATCGGGATCAGCCCTGCTAGGGGTCAGGAGGGAGCTCTGGCCAGGCTGTTATGGGTCCACAGTCATCTCCTGGGCACCCAATACAGAGCACTAGGGACATACAAATTATCCACTGCGTGTCCCTTTTAGCGAGGCAGCTCATTTGCATATCGCATCGAGTGTCCAGAAGAAGTGGATGTGCGTGCATTCAAAAGTGCACCCAGTTTGAATGCACATTTTTTATGCAATGATATTGCGTCGGCTTTAAGTGAGAATTTCAAATTTGCCTCGTCTGACTAACAATGAGCTAAATTATGGCTTCTCTTCATTTTTCTTAGGCCTTTCTTTGATTATCTTCCTATATTTTATTTTATAATATTTTCACGTTTTTTGTTTTTTTTTAGGATTAAAGATGTGCACCTTTCATTATGGCTGCACCCACTTTTTTTTTTTTTTTTTTTTTTTTTTTTTTAAGATCTGTCTATTCTCCTGTGCATGCTTTCTGTATTCATCTTAAATACTATTGTAGGGGCAATTTTCATACTATCCGCATTATTGTAAAGTTCACAGGTACTTTTTACCTGCAGTCTTTGCACCAATTTTCAAAGGAAAAACAGGCACACATTTTTCCTTTGAAAACTACCCCAGGAAAAAGTAACCACCTTTTTCTGCAGATACTTTTTCTCCCCTAACCTATCTGGATTTTGACCTCAAACACTGTCAGGCTAATTTTGAAAGAAGCACGCATGCACCCATACACATGCGAATCAATGCACAGGCAGAGATATGCTGCAATTTTAAATCGTGCATGCACTTTTTCTTGTTTCAAAATACCCCTACCACGTGTAAGTATGCGCTGAATCCTGCTCGAGAAAACATACTTCGTGTATCTTTCCTACAACTTTGCCAGCTTTTACTTACATATGAAGGTGGATTTTAAAACATGCTTGTGCAAGGGACAACCCAGTTTCCCCAATTAGTCCACCAGTTTGCCCAGTTTATATCGAGGTCTTCAAGACCCCTCTGGAACTTCCTCCTGCATGCCCCCCCAGTTGATCCAGACCCCTTCTATAAGCCCTAAAACTCAAGATTTACACACTTGCTCCTTATCTGGAGCAGCAGTAAAGTGATGCAGATAACAAGCTGACGCGCGCTGCAGACTCCAGTTTTAAAATACGTTTTTATGCGCATAACTGTTGGCCCTGCCCTGGAATGCCCATGTTCCGCCCCTTTTCTGACCTCTTATTTTTGATGTGCGCACGGGTATATATGCGCATACTTTGTGACTTTTAAAATCTGCATTGCTCACGCATAGCCCACATACATGCATATGTGGGCATGTTTGCACAAGAAATGCTTTTAAAAATCAACCTCTGTGAATTTTACCCAAGGGGCTTCTGCCTGCATGCCTACAGGACTATACTTTTGGACTTATCTAATATAAACATAAACCCACCCCAGCAACATCTCCCCTACAATGCAGGTAAAAAGTATAAAGCTTGTGGAGTTATGTGCATATTTTTACCCGCATACAATGTGGGCAGTTTTCAGAAGCCAATTTACATGATTAGAACTCTTATCACCTGCAATAATCACTTTGAGTTGAGAAGGGAGATTGTCAGTCTGGGTTCTGACGAGGCCTGCAACAGTACTGTGCCCAATTCATTTCTGCTGGAGGAGGGACCGGGGAGCCTAAGCAGGAGGGGTTCTCAAAAGCTTCAATTACTCACAAAGCCTTGGGAAGCAACTGAATATCAGCACAAGAAAGAGAGGAATTGAATGATTTTGCTGGTTTTCACTGACTGTGGAACTAGTTTTTCCTTGTTAGTTCTCAGAATTATATAAGTGAAGGCTGTTTGCCTAGCCAACTTTGTACTCACCCTTTGACTTCCATCTCATCCAGCTCGCGGCGCCGTCTCTCACCAACAGAGGAATAGATCGAGCTTGTCACCTTTTGGAAGATGGCAGCAGACACATCAGCCCAGTCTTCTGTAGACCTCTTCATGTGGTGCTTCTTCAGCTCCTCCTTGTTGCCGTAGTAAGGGAAGATCATGTACTCTCCCTTGGCATTCTTCTTGAAGACCACGTTGGTGTGCAGCACCCTGCTCAGCTCCCGTAAGAAATTCAAGGAGTTGTTTTTCAGCTTTTCCGGGGGCGTGAGCACAACCAGAACCAAAGTACCATCCGCCAGGTTCTCCGGCATGTTGTTGGCACAGTCCAGCCCATCCCATTCACACTCTGCGTTGTTACAGCCCTGATCACAGTGGCCATCCTGAAAGTGGTCTTTGCAGTACTGGTCATAGAGAGGGCTAGAGAAAGGAGAACAAGTGCACAGCAGGCTTTAAGGATATGTGAAAAGGAAAGATCTCACCGCATGAAAATTTGATACTTTTTGATGAAATACTCACCATAACATTTAATGGAAAAACCTTTAACAAGGAAACTGATTTAAATATATGTTCTAATACTGTCTTTTCTGACATGGATTTTTGTATTACTTGTCAGTTTATAAAATTCAATAAAAACTAATTGTAAACAAAAGTTGTGAAAACTGATACAATCTTATGGAAATAATGCAAAATTCTTTTTTTTTTTTACATATAGAAATTAATCAATACTTGCTTGATCCTGGAAACAATGAGAAGGAGAAAGAAAGAAATCACCACAGAGTGGAAGAAACAGAGAAAGCTAGGGAACCGCAGGTTCAACTGCCTGCCTCTGCTGGAAGACAGAGAAATACTGAAGGGATGCAGGGTGAGCACTGTCCTGATATAGGATACCTTTTCAGTTTTTCTCTGTCTCCCTCTGCTGGACAGGAGACTCAACCACTGTCTGGACTGATCCGGGTACGTTCAGGGAACCCTCATTTTTGTTTTCAGTGTGAAATCTCTTCCACAACTTTAATAGATTCGTGTTCCCTACTTATTCTTACAGAAATATATTTATTTTCAAGGAAATGAAAAACATGATACTAAGATATCAAAATGTGGGCCAGTCCAGTAGCTCAGTGGAAGCGCCACTGACTCCATCTATACAGAGAGGACCTGGGTTCAATTCTCAGCTAAGCTCTTCCACTGTTGGGGCTGGGAAAGCTGTGGAGGCAGCATTCACAGCTCTTGAATTTGAATCTGTTACAACATATTGACTGCACTTATCACAGATAACCATTTCAAGGTGGCTTCCCTTGGGGGAGGGGAAGAAATTGGTCATTGAGCACTGGTGACACCTAGTGGCCAGATTTGGGGCCCAAGATAGCAGGGTTCCAGAAGGCACCAGATCTCAGCCTTGCTTCCAACTGAGCTGGAAGCATAAAGAAGGTGGATACACATTTTATGAGTTCAGTTTTGTACCTTCTCAAGCATCCAGAGAATGCTGCAGTATACAAGTAAAAGCTGCTCAACTAATCTAGGAGATTGGTTTAAGCCACAAAGCTACAGTACTCATGAACTTCAAACCTATGCTGATTCAACCATGCAATGTTCCCTCTCAGCTGTGCCAAAGTCCACTGCCCGCATTCTAACTGCATGGTATACTACAGCTTTCCCCCAGTTCAAGCTATGCCGAGCAGGTGGATCCCATGGAACCTGCCTGCTCCACATGTTCCATGTGCAGGAGGGCTGCGGCTTGCCTCATGTTAGAATGCAGGTGGCAGGCTCCCAGATAGCATAGAGGGATCACAGCCACTGTCACCTTGCTTAATGCTCTTCTAATCAGAATATGTGTTTTTGATTGTAAAGACCTATGCATTGCTAAACAAAAGCTATCATAAAGACTTCATTTTTACAGAATGAGTTTTGTTACCCTAGCAACCCTTTACGTTAGCACTTCCTCAGTTGAAAGGAACAGATTTTGGTGAAGAAGCACCTATTAGTTAGTTGGAATGCCTCATGCCTGTATTTCTGCAGAAGCATGAGAAGTGAGTGAAAATATAGTGGTGTATTTTGCCTTTTAAGAATGCCTGAGCATTTGTTGTTTATTAAGCATTAAGTATGGCAAATATTTTTCACATATTTAAATATGTCTGTTCTCAAAAACTGCTAACCATTCAGAAGCAATGTATTAATTCTACTTACATTTTATGATGGCATTTTCCCCACAAACACAAAATGTAAAAAAAAACCCATAGAACATCTGGCTCATTTTTAAAACATGAATAAAAGATTTTTAAAAAAGTGAACTTAGGGGGTCTTGACTTACTTGCACTGGACTTCAACTTTCTGACAGTCAAACCCATCATAAAGACACCCGGCATTGTTGCACTGGGAGTCACATTTGCCATCACTGAAATACGTCCAGCATTGCAGGGACTGGGTACAGTTCTTCCAGGGGTCATTGAAATTGAGGGAGCAGTCCCCTCCATCCCAGCCGCAAGCATGGTTGTTGCACTTTCTATCACAGATCTTGTTGCCAGCATGCTCTGCACACACTGCATTCTCACACTGCTCCTCCATCTCGGGTGGTGTGATGGTCTGCCCCACACCTCCCAAGAAGCTGAAGTCCAGGATGTGACAGAAGAAGCCATTGAAGTTGACTGGGCAGAGACACTGGTAGAAGGGAGCTTCGGGTACGGGCTGGCAGGTACCACTGTTGTAACAGGGGCTGGAATGGCATGGGCTGTTCACAGGGTGCTGACATTCAGGCCCTGTAAAGGCAGCCGTGCACATGCACTTTGAGCTCCTGTGCACAGAGATGCACGTTCCTCCATTCAGACAGCGCAGGTTCCCACAGGTACGCGAATCATACTCACAAGATGCACCGTCAAAGCCCTGAGAAATGGTAACAAGGGGCACAGGATTAGAATAATCACTCTTCTGTACATTTATAATGCAATTGGTCTTTACTTAGATGACACACAAGGTCAACAAGCATAAGATGCATTGGCAGAGCTGTGTTTGGACTTCAGTACTGGATTGGCAGGGTCAGAATAGAGCTGTGAGGTATGACAGTAAGGACATGGGTGCCAGAAAGAAATGGGGGTGCACCAGCTGGAGCT
Source organism: Rhinatrema bivittatum (assembly GCF_901001135.1). Lineage (NCBI taxonomy): Eukaryota > Metazoa > Chordata > Amphibia > Gymnophiona > Rhinatrematidae > Rhinatrema > Rhinatrema bivittatum. The sequence goes on along the minus strand of NC_042622.1, from coordinate 95,493,550 downwards.
GTGTATAGGGAACAAACACTGGAAGAGTACAAAGAGCTGCAGCTCATAAGACCTGTGTGTGGAACTTTTCATTTTGCATTAAGTCACACAGGAAGGCATTATGCAAACAGGAAAAAACATCTTTATTGCTGCTTTGAGCTGAGCGGATAGCGAGACATCACAGGGCTTTCAGCAAAGCAAGCCCAAGCTAGAGAAGTTAAAAAAAACCAAACAAACAAAAAACATCTAGGAGAAAAATACTTACTGGAGGGCACCTACAAATAAAGCCATGGCCAATGTTGCTGGCAACTGAACATGTACCACCATTCCTGCAGGGCTTCCCTTTACAACCATCCACCACAGTGTCACATCGGCGACCTGCAGAATGCACAGAATGGTATGTTACGAGGAATGCAGCAGAGGAGTGCACAAAACTATACAGAGCAGTGTAGAAGAGAGTATGACAAAGTTAGAACAATAAAAAAAAAATCTATGGAAAAATGACTTTTCCACGGATTGTCCTCCTGTTTGTTATAACAGTCATTTTTCTGTGGATATTTGTTTTTGTTACAATATTGAAATTCCCAGGAAAAATAAAACAAAAACTGAAAACGAAGGTCCCTAGACATACTGCATTAGTAAGAGGGCAGTTTTGAAAGGCATTTACTCAGGCACATGGGCATTTATCTGGGAAAATGGTTAGAGTGAAAACTGCCCAACTTAAATATGACTCAGAGCATGCGTGGAAACCACAATGTGGGTATGTTTTATAGAAACATAGAAATGACAGCAGAAAAGGACCAACTGATCCACCCAGTCTGCCCAGCAAGCTTATGCCAATATATGCTGCACTATGCAGGTTACCCTTATGCTTATCAGTTTCCCAGTTCGTAAAAGTCAGAGCCCTCGAATGATGTTTGAATCCAATTTCCCTTAACCCTTGCCATGGAAGCAGACAGCAATGATGCAGTTGCATGAAATGTATCAGGCATTCAGGCCGATTCAGTAAAAGTCGCGGGAGAGTGGGCGAGTGCCTGCTGTCCCTGCACGGGCAATTCAGTATTTATATGAGGGCCCGTGGTAAAAAGAGGCACTAGGGACACTAGCGCCTCTTTTTTGACAGGAGCGGCGGATGTCAGCGAGTTTGACAGCAGACGCTCAATTTTGCCGACGTCGGTTCTCAAACCCACTGACAGCCACAGGTTCGGAAACTGGACGCCGGCAAAATTGAGCATCCAGTTTTCAACCTGCGAGCCATGGGCTGATTTTAAATTTTGTATTTCTTTTATTTTAAATTATTTTTTTACTTTTGGGACCTCCGACTTAATATCGCCATGATATTAAGTCGGAGGGTGTACAGAAAAGCAGATTATACTGCTTTTCTATACACTTTCCCGGTGCCAGCAGAAATTAACACCTACCTTTGGGTAGGCGCTAATTTCTGAAAGTAAAATGTGCGGCTTGGCATTTGAAGCGCTATTTCCCCTTACTGAATAAGGGGTAAAGCTAGCACGTCAAACTCGCGTCCAAACGCGGTTAACCGTGTGCTCCACCGGAGCACACTGTACTGTATCGGCCTGTTAGTGATTAAGGGTAGTAAAAGCCAGATCAGCAAGTGACCCCCATGTTTATTTGTTCCCCAAACCGTAAATGTTGGGGCCCTCATTGGTTGCTGTCTGAATCCAATTCCCCTTTTCCCACTGCTGTTGAAGCAGAGAGCAATGATGGAGTTGCATTAAGCCTTGATACTGTTATTTGTTAAGGGTAGCAACTGCCATACCAGCAGGTAACCCCCAGTTACCCCCATGCATTCTTTTCTTTATTTCTAATCTCTAGCCTTTAGGGATTCACAGTGTTCATACCATGCCCCTTTGAATTCCTTTACTGTTTTCGTCTCAACCACGTCCTCCGGAAGGGCATTCCAGGCATTCACCACCCTCCCTGTGAAGAAATATTTCCTGACATTGGTTCTGAGTCGTCCTCCCTGGAGTTTCATTTCATGACCTCTAGTTCTACTCATTTCTTTTTAATGGAAAAGTTTTGATGATTGTGCATCATTAAAACCTTTCAGGTACCTGAAGGCCTATCATCATAGTTCCCCTGCACCTCCTCTCTTCCAGGGTATACATTTTCAGATCCTTCAGCCTCTCCTCATACGTCTTCCAACGCTGACCCCTCACCATTTTAGTCGCTCTTCTTTGGACCACCTCTATCCTTTTTGAGAAACGGGTACCAGTACGGAATGCAGTAGTACAGGTGAGACCTCACCAAGGACCTGTACAAGGGCATTATCTCTTTTTTCTTACTGGTTATTCCTCTCTTTGCAGCTCAGCATTCTTCTGGCTTTAGCTATCACCATGTCACATTGCTTCGCTGCCTTCAGATCATCAGACACTATCACACCAAGGTCCCTCTCCCAATCCATGTGCATTAGTCTTTCACTGCCCATCATATACAGCTCTTTTGGATTAACGCACCCCAGATGCTTGGCTCTGCATTTCTTGGCATTGAATCCCAGCTGCCAAATCTTTGACCACTTTTCAAGCTCTCTTAAATCACTTTTCATTCTCTCTACTCCTTCAGGTGTGTCCACTCTGTTGCAGATCTTAGTATCATCCGCAAACAGACAAACTTTACCATCTACCCTTCCACCAGGTTGCTCACAAAGATATTGAACAGAACTGGTCCCAAAACTATCCCTTAAAACTGTTCTTTCTTCAGCGTAGGTTCCATTTACCATTACACACTATCTCCTGTCAGTTCGCCAGTTTGAAATCCATGCTACTACCTTGGCACCCACTCCCAAGCTTCTCATTTTGTTCATGAGTTTGTGGGACCATTTCAAAAGCTTTACTAAAATCAAAGTAAATCACATCAATCCCTCTTCCCTGATCCAATTCTCTAGTCACCCAATCAAAAAGATCAATCAGATTTGTCCAACAGAACCTTCCCCTGGTGAATCCATCCTGCCTTGGGTCGAGCAATCCACTAGATTGTAGATCATTCGCGATCTTTTCCTTCAGCAGAGTCTCCACTAATTTTCCCACCATCAAGGTGAGGCTAACCAGCCTGTAGTTTCCAGCCTCCTCTCTGCTCCCACTCTTGTGAAGCAGGACCTCCACCGCTCTTCTCCAATCTTGCGGCACCACTAATGAACAGGTCCTTCAGCGGACCCAAAAGCACATCTCTGAGCTCTCTTAGTATCCTGGGATGTACCCCATTCGGCCACATAGCCTCGTCTACTTTCAGTTTTACTAGCTCTTTCCTTACATTCTCTTCTGTAAATGGAGTTTCATTTACTCCACCCCCATCCACAGTCTTGACAACTAGCAACAGTCTTTCTCCAGGGTCTTCTTTAGTGAACACTAAAGTATTTCTTTAATATTTCAGTCATTTCTTTGTCTCTCTCCACACAGTGATCTTTGGCACCTTTCAATTTCACTATACCACTTCGGACCTTTCTCTGATATATCTAAAAAATGTTTTGTCACCTTGTTTTGCCTCTTTTGTAATCCTTTCTTCCGCCTGACTTTTTGCTTTCTTGATTTCTTTCTTCATTTCCCTCAGTTTCACAAGATATTCTTCCCTGTGTTCCTCTTTTTGGGATCTTTTATATTTCTTGAACACTGGGGGGGGGGGGGGGGGGAGGGTTTGGCTTTTATCAGCCACGCCCTTTGAGAACCAGATCAATTTCTTATTTCTTTTACTTTTATTTATTTTAACATATAGATATGTTGCCTTTGTAATTGCTGCTTTTAGTTTGGCCCACTGTTGTTCCACCTCTCTCATTTTCTTCCAGTCTTCTAGTTCTAGCTAGAACATCTCCATTTTGACAAAGTCCATATTTTTGAAATTTAAGATTTGGGTCTGTGTGTGACCTCTGTATCCTATGTGCGATATCAAAGCAACCGTTTGATGATCAGTGGTGCTCAGGTGGGCACCCACCCGGACATTAGAAACATTATTCCTGTTAGTGAGCACTAGGGCGATTATTACTCCCTCCCTCGTGGGTTCCATTATCATTTTTTGACCACAGCCCCTTGAAGGGCATCCACTCTCTATTTCTGGTAGATTCCGCAGATTAAAATCTCCAACAATCCACACTTCTCCTTTCCTTCCCACCTTTTGAATGTCTTCAACCAGATCTCTGTCTAGTTCTTCCATTTGAATCGGAAGCCTGTAAACCATTCCAGTAAAAATGGATGCACCATCATCTTTTTTTTTTAGGATGGCCTATAATGCTTCTCTATTCCACATTCCTTGCAGTTCAGTTGCTTGGATATTGTCTTTGAAATAAAGAGCTACTCCTCCCACTTTTCTGTCCTCTGTCCTTCCTTAACAAGTTATAGCCTGGTATGGCCATATCCCAATCATGAGACTCAGTGAACTAGGTCTCTAACAGCAACAATGTCCGAGTCTGCTTCCATCATTAAGGCCAAACAAAATAGATGAGACCCAATCAAGCAGAAATCAAGAATTCAACATACAATAAATATTCCGCTAGTAATATAAGGCTCTTATCACATCTTTTTAAAGGAAGTATAAAGTGACCATCATATAATATCTCTTTGTATGAATGGCTTATGGGAAAGCCTTGGAAGTACGGCTTATGGAAAAAGCCTTTAAAACACAGATTGATTTAATCATCGGTCACTTATACTAAGTCCGTGTGTTCTTTTAGCCGGACGGCCCGGCCATCCATTGCTCCTACATTGTGACAGGGGCCAACCAATGGCACCAGTAGTCCCTGTGACATAGTAAGGGCAAAGAGCCACCGGTACCATTTTGATTACTGGCAGTCAACGACCCAAGTGCAGATCGCTCTCGGACCCCCACTGGACAAGCAGGGACTTTTGGCATGTCTTGGGGGGGTCAGGAGGGTGGGGATTTGTAGTTAATTATTATTATTTTTTTTTATATTCGCTCCATAAGTCGCACAGACATTTTCCCCCAACTTTTGGGGGGGAAAAAAGTGCGTCTTATGGAGCGAAAAATACGGTACTTTATAATATGGCTAACTTTAAATTTTTCAACTTAACTGGCCACAAGAACAGGTAGCAGTGTGCGACTCCTTGCAATCAATTCAGGCTAAGGAAGTTCTTGACCCTCTGCAATGTACTATGAGTTTTGCAGCATTAAAAAAATAATAAACAGGCACTCCTGTGGGCATTTACATCAGGAGAGGCAAACAGTCCATGCATATCCAATTTTCAGGTGCATGTGTGCCATTTTGCCGCTTCTCCACAGCCCACCCCAACAGCAGATGCAAAGCATGCTTACCTTTGCAGTTGCTGATTTTTAAAGAGAAAACTCGAGTAGGTTTCTTTTTGAAAATGTGCAGAAAGCACACCCCTTCAAACTGCCTGCATAACTTGCAATTACGCAGGCTGCTTGAATTGTCCCCTCAAAGACCAAACAATGACTGGAGCTCTGTTTCTAGAGTGAGGAGCTGCTGGGCTCAAATCCCGACCATGCCAATTTTCCTTTCCTGCATGTGTCTCATTTTTCGCCGAGTCATAACTGGGTAGAAATGCAAGATTGGCTGTGTTTGCTGAGACTGGAAGGTGCTTTGAGATCCTGCCATTCTTATCCCATTTGGAAAAATGGGGGTGTGACCCAAAGTTACCTGTGTATCCTTGCCTGCATTCACACCTGTAGTCATTGACCAGCTGAATGCAATTCTGGGTTCCCCGGGTGTCGCAGGGGTTGGACAGGCACTCGTTGACATCCCCCTCGCAGCGCTCCCCCACAAAGCCAGGAGGGCAGATGCAGCTGTAGCCACCCACTTTATCAATGCACTTCCCATTGTTGAAGCACTTGGGTTCCAGGCTGACCGTGTCAAAAAATGGAGTGCAGTCGTCAACGTTGATTTCACAGTGAATGCCTGTAAGAGAGATTGCCCAGTGTCATAGCAGGAACCTGGGGGAGTTACAGGCTTACTAATTATGCACGTGCTCGTCTGTACATCATAAGACCTCTCTGCCACTCACTGGAAGTATCTCAGCAACCTGTGTGCACCCCCTATACTGTGCCTCGTTGGTGAAGCTTATTAAACAAACACACAATGGCTTACTATCTGCGTTTTACAGCATGCTTCATGTATGTTTAAAATTCAAATGAATGCACATTTACATTATAAATAGGCACATTTTTCCTAGGAAATTGGTTTCATATAGCTCAGGATAGGATGCATAAAATGTAACAAGGCCTACAACAGTAAAAGCAAATTACTATGCCAAGAGAAGTTTGTTAGTACCTAACTCTTGCCCCTTTATGGTTGGTTAAATCTAATATTATAGTATACCAATAATTTTATATTACTAACATATTAATGTGTTTCTATTTTTAAAAAATTACATTCTAATTATTTTGTGTTCAGACAGTGAAACTGTCTAGCCTCATCAACATACCTTGAGTTCCTCTGGGGCAGGAACATTTGTAGGTATTAATGAGATCAATACAGATGCCTCCATTCTGGCAGGGATGAGACAGACACTCATTGATCTCTTCTGAGCAGTTAACCCCATGGTACCCAGCAACACACTAGGAGGACATGGGAGAGGAAAAAAACCTCCATTTACTGGGAGGAAACGTCCAGACTTGTACAAAAGAATTGACCCTACACACTACAGTTACATCTCACTAATTATCTAAGCTCTAAGACAATATTAATGTATAGATACGACCCAAGGTCGCAGCATGTGGTGTGACTGAGTTCATGATTAAGGGCAATGAAAATTCTATGGTTTTGGGAACTGGAGAAGTGTGCTCTAAAGGTAACCTGAATTCCAATCTTATCTCCAGTAATCAATGTGTGACCCTGATCTAGTTACCTATTTCCATCCTCCTCTGCTGCCTGTTCCCACAAACTTCTGTGGGCAGGGTAGGCTAATCCTATTTGAAATCTTAACTGTTCATATTTTGAAAAAAGTAAACCTTTCTGCTCATTAGGAAAACTAAAGAGTTTCAGCATAACCAGTGCTAACTTTAGCAAGGTCTGTCTCTCTACTCAAGGTCTTGCGAGTATGAAGGACCAATTCAAGAGCAGTACTGAAATGAATGCAAGCTTTTGGAGCTATAATCAGGCAGCATACCTCACAAGAGTAGCCTCCCAGATAGTCTGTGCATGTGGCTCCATTCTGGCATGGGCTTGGAGAGCACTCATCAACTTGCTCTTCACAGTAGCTTCCAGTGTACCCCACCTGGCAGCGGCAGTAATGAGTGTTCCCCGTGTCCACACAGTGACCAGAGTTCCGACAGAGATTTATCACATCAACATCTGCACAAGTAGAGAAGAAAGATGAGTGTGCAAAGGAACATGCTGCACAATAAGCATATTCCATGACAGCAGGGATGAGAACAAAACGAAGGCTTCTACAGGGACTGGCAGTGTCAGGCAGTATTTAGGGAGCAGAGAACAGTGAACAGGGAGACTCTGGTTCCAATCCCACTTCTGCTACTCACATGACCTTCTGCAAAATATCCATTTCTTTTGTACTCAAAAGTGAACAATAAATCATAGCAACATTTCATCCTGCTGCAGAATACTGGTGGCCTCATTTAGTGGTGAGTTCACTGCCACCGTGTTTGAAGACACCAGAAAAAGGTCTGCATACCTAACTATTTTCCATCAAAGGTTCTGCAGCAGGCAAACCAGAGGGGTTTTTTTTTTTCACGTCTGACAGAAGACCGAAAACAACAAATTTCACTGTAATCAAGATCAGTCTATGTCAATAAAATCATGTTGGTTTATCTATTAATCTTCCATAGGGATCATAAAACAATAAGAGGAATGCGGAGCAACTCCCCACCAGTGGTGCACCTTATATGAGATTTCAGGTTCCTGTTTCCAAAACTGCAACAGTGGTCACCCTTTTAAATAAATGCTCACCCTGCTGCCTAGCAGCCACTTCGCAGGAGACACTGGGGACGTCGCAGTAGAGACCAGTCCACCCGCTGCCACAGTCACAGCGGTAAAGGTTATTGGTTTGCCAGCATCTACCTCCGTTCTTGCAGGGAGACGAATCACACCACCGCACGAGGTTCTAAAGGACAAGATCAAGATCAACTCTGTGTAAGTTGCTAAATCAAGAGTTCAAAGATTAAAAGAATTGATACAACATACCAAAAAAGAAAAAAAAAAATCAAAGTGTACATAGGGAATGAATCTGTGTGTTTAAACTAAAGTTATTTCTTAAAAGAAGCGTATCTCTTGTAGATGTAAGGGCAGACTCCAGTCCATTCTTCTCTACAAACTTGGACTTTACATCTACATAGACATTTCATTAAAGTGAATTTTGTGCATCCCTAATAGCAAAATTTATTACAGGTCCCATACAGCTTGCACTTACTGGAGTAAAATGTCAAAGGTGCAGTCAAGATGATTTAAGGATTGAGCGTAGAATGGCTAGCTGAATCCGCCTAAATGTATTTTCATTTGGCTAGAAGCAAGTGTAGAGTTTCCCAACGCACGTACTTATACCCGCAGGAAAAAGAGGCGTTCCCAGGATGTAACTTGGTTGGGGAGAGAAAGTTATATACATATACTGAAGTTTAAAAAATGCATGCACATGTACAACCTATGTACTTTCTGTTCCCCCATTGGAGGTGACAAAGTAAAGCACGTAAGTTTTATCCATACAACCAGCTGATCTTATAACTTAAATCATGAGGTAGCTTGTGCCTATAGAGCAGATAAGATTGTGTGGGCTGAAAAGTACATGCGTACTATGTCAAGTGCCTTACTGAAAATTTACTCCACACTCTTCATCATAGAAGCCCAGAAAGCAGTTCCAATCATACTGTGCAGCAAAATAAAAGCAGAGGGCATTGCAGAAGGTAGGTTGTAGTTGCAGAAAGAAGAGGCACTGTCCTTGAAAAACAAGTGATGTGAACATTTACCTGACAGTTCAGACCGGTGTATCCCTGCGGACATGTACACTTGTAGGTCCCGTAGCTGTCCTGACAAGTTCCCCCATTCAGGCATGGCTTGGAGTCACATTCATTAATGTCATGCTCGCAGTTGCTGCCTGTGAATCCGGTTGGACATAGGCAGGTGAAGGTGTCAATACCATCCACACAGGTACCTCCATTAAAGCAGGAGCTGGCGTAAGGCAAAGAGAGCAATAGGTAGGTTCAAGCCTTAAAAAGCTCAGCCTTTCTGACTTCCTCTTATGTAGTGCTTTGTACACCAATACAACATGCATACAAAATCTTATATCATCAAAAATTAAAATAAATATATATATATGTTAATGCTATTAATTAGAAAAGAATTGTTATGATCCTTTACCAATTGCAATGTTGTGCCCTTTCTAAAAGGGGTATGCGTCATATGCCTTGATTTAAAAACCAATATGGCCACACTTTTTGTGAAGAGAAGGTTTTCATCGCCTTAGCTTATGCTAATTCCCAATACACCAGAGAAAATGAAATTTGGATCTCATTTGCAGCAGCTCACAGGGCTGGTAATATTCTTTCAGTTTTACTCTTGGCTTTCTTATTTATTTATTTGATTTATAGTCTGCTTTTTGGCACTTCAAAGCAGATTACGTTCGGGTACTCTTCCCATATCCCCAGAGGGCTTACCATCTAATAGGGTCATTCTTTATTGTGAGATGTGTTGGTATCACAGCGGTATTATTAAAATTTGGGGAAGTGGAGGAGCGTGGGCGGGGTTTGGGCAGAGATCTCCCAGCAGCAAATAATCAGGCCGATACAGAACGGTGTGCGCAGCGGAGCGCACCATTTAGCCCCCGTTTGGCCGAGCGTTTTTGACGCGCTATTACCCCTTATACTGTAAGGGGAAATTACGCATAGAAAACATGCGGCCAACCCCCCCCCCCTCCTGAAACGAAAAGCGCTCATCACATGCAAATGCATGTTGATGAGCCTATTAGTTAGTCACCCGCAATACAGAAAGTAAAATGTGCAGCCAAGCCGCACATTTTACACTCAGAAATTAACGCCTGCCAAAGAAAAAACTGCTTTTCTGTACACCCTCAGACTTAATATCATAGTGATATTAAGTCGGAGGCCCCAAAAATAAAAAAATAAAAAAAAAAAAAATATTGAAAAAAAAAAAAAATTCTGCCCACGGCCTACGGGTTGGAAAACGGATGCTCAACTTTGCTGGCGTCCATTTTCAGAACCCGTGGCTGTCAGCAGGTTCGACAACTGACGCCGGTAAAATTAAGCATCGGCTGTCAGACCCGCTGACAGCCACTGCCTCCTTATTAGTGCAGGCCCTAATTTAAATAAAGAATCACATGCCCAGGAGAGGTGCCTGGGTGGTGCACTGGGAGAGCAGGCGCTTGCCTCGGAGCACCGGCTCTCCCGCGGACTTTATTGAATCAGCCTGAATGTTTTTTACATTATTGCTGGCAGCTGCCCACTTTCACCCCCCCCCCTTTTTTTTTCCACAGAATAATGAATCTAGGGGCAAGTTTGTACCTGAGGCAACAGAGGGTAAAGTGACTTGCCCGAGGTAACAAGGAGGGGAAATGGGATTTGAACCCTGGTTTCCCTAGTTTGAAGCCCACCGCTCTAGCCACTAGGCTACTCCTTAGTTTGAAAGACAGAGAAATGGGTTGGCATGATGAAGTGTAGCAGCATCTACAAGAAATCTAGGTAGTGCTTTAGATGTACAGTTGTCGTAAATGTGTCTCCACTTACAGATACTTCAACAATCAGTATGCAATTGTCAAAAAAGCAATAAATGTACAGGCAAAGTCTCCCAATGGTTGCCGCAGCAATTCTGTTTCTCTTTGCCCCTTTAGGGCTCAGTGATGAATTCATCATGTTACCTCTCGGTGCAGTCTGGAGTATTGTTTTCACAGTGGATACCACTAAACCCACAGGGGCAGGTGCATGTGTAACTGTTGACGCAGTCAGTGCAGTTGGCCCCATTCTTGCATGGGTTGCTGGCACACTCATCGATATCCTCCTCACACTTGGGACCCCGGAAGCCTGCAAGGCAGTTGCAGAAGAAGGTGTTGATGCCATCTGAGCAGGATCCACCATTGTGACAAGGGTCTAAAGGATGGAAATGACAAGTCAGGCCATAAAAATCGACTCATGTCAAAGGAGCAAAAAACTTCCTGAGCTACATGCAGAATATCTGACATGGTATATTCCACATCAGAGCAATAAACCCTCCATTGTTGCTACTGAGATTAACAAAATAACCAGAGAGAAGAAATTACCCCATTTCTATTTTTAGTTATTTATTGTAAGCCTCATTGTTCTTTTTTATTTGGATTTGTGGATAATCAAGGATGAATTAAAGCAAGTTTGCTTACTGTAATTGGGATTCTCCAAAGACAGCAGGATGAATTAGCCATGATACACGGGTGACATCAGACAGCACCAAATGGACTCCTCTTTCTAGCTCAGTAAAGTTTATTATTGAGTATATGCAGGAGTTCTTGCATATGTGCTGCCTTATGAGCCCCTTCAGTTGATTGTAGAGCTTTGCTCTAGCTAGGTAGTCAACTTTCCAGGGAGGAGGACAAGTATTGCTTATTCATTCTGCTGTCTATGGAGAACCCTGTTTATAGTAAGCAAACTTACGTTCTCTGTTAACAAGCAGGACTGTATTAGCCATGATAAATGGGGATCCCAAGTTGAGGGTTGTGCTGCAAAGCACTTACTAAAAAGCAACCCGGCAACCCAGAAAAAGTGGATTACTGTAGGAAAAGGCTGTGCAAAACTGCTTGCCCAAAGTCACTGTTGCTTCTGGAGAGATTGTCTAGACAGTAACTTAACATGAAGGTGTGAACTGAAGGCCAGCTTTGCAGATGTCTTCAATGGACATGACTCTTAGGTGAGCCATGGTTTTCACTTGATGAACCTTGACAGAATCTGATCTGGAGGCCAGCCAGAGCACAGCAATGTGTGATACAGCCTGCTAGCCAGTTAGACAATGTGTGCTTGGCAACGGCTATTCCCAGTCCATTAGGATCACAAAAGAAAAAAAAAATTGAGAAGCCTGATATGGTTGAGTTGAGTTTTGTAGTCCAGTGAATGGAGGGCCTTCTCCCTTTTGTGTGCATGAGGTCTTGGTAAAAAACATGGGTAAAACAATGGCTTGATTCAGATGAAAAGCTAAAACTACTTTTGGCAGAAACTTGGGGTGATTGCGGAGCACCACCCTATTGTGGAAAAACTGCAAGTATGGAGAGTAATGAACGAAGGCTTGCAGTTCACTCTTCTAGCCAAAATGACCACTTTCCGGGTAAGAAACTTTAAGGACGCTAACGGTTCATAAGATGGCTTCATCAGATAAGAACATAAGAAATTGCCATGCTGGGTCAGACCAAGGGTCCATCAAGCCCAGCATCCTGTTTCCAACAGAGGCCAAACCAGGCCACAAGAACCTGGCAATTACCCAAACACTAAGAAGATCCCATGACATTAAGATCCCAAGACACCAGTGGCTTGGCAATACATCACAAACCTTTCATGAATTTTGAAACCAGAGGATGTATGATGATCAGTTTACCATCCATTTGAGTGTAGAAATGGTGCACCTTGACCGATTATGTACTAAGGCCTGATGAGGAGAGAGAGAATAATTATTGGAGTAGGTCCTTTACCATATAGGCAAACTGATTCAGGGAGCCTGCCTGACACAGATGAAACACTTCCATAATGCACTGAGCTACATCATGTCGTGAATTTGTGTAGCTTCGGGTGCCACACTCGATTTTTATTAAATTTTGTATCTGCTGATCTTCAATTTTTTATATTTGTTAGATCGGATGGTCAGCTAAATTTTTATGGTGCTGATAAAGGAATGAACACCAGAGGAGGAGAAAATAAAAGGCTCTGAAAAAGATGGCAGAGGATCTCATGGCACAGTCCAGCTGTGAAACAGCAGAGATATTATCCGGGAGGTCTCAGTGGCTCTAATTGCTGTAATGGACAGTAAGCTAGACAAAATAAATTCTTGTATGATAGCACTTGACGATAAGTTCTCCAATTTTGCTAAACACTTTTCTGGCCTGGAGACTGGGGTGGCGGATACAGGTGCTGAAAAAGCAAGTAGGCTGGCTGGAGACAGTAGTGCAGGCCGCACATGAAAAATTAGATTTGGAAAATCAGAGCCGCAGGAATACACTCAAGGTGCTCAAGGTGGCCAAGAGCATTCCAAAGTTTTAGCTGTCTGAGCTCTTTCATACTTGGCTATAAAGGAGCTGGATTTGGACATGTGGGAACCAAAAATCTGTTTTGAACTGGTACACCACATGGGGGCCAAATGAGTGAGTGGAGGCAGACCGAGGCTGAACATGGCTCGTGTGTTGAATTTCCATAATAAAATCTTACTGCTTCAAGCTTGTAGGCAGAAATCAGAGAAGGTATATGAAGGCAGGCAAGTTCTGATCTCCAATGGCTATTCTGCAAAGGTGGTGGCACAGCAGCAAGCCATGACACCTCTGGTCAGGATCTGATCTCACTGTAGTAAGCACTGGACTAAGGTTTAAAGGCAGAATGCTCAATCCAATGGGAGGAATGCTTTTTCCTCCACAGAATCTATCCATACCCTGATAAACTTGATTATTTGTGTTGGAACAAGGTTCAACTTGGCAAAATTGATTATGAATCCCAGTGATTGAAGGAGGTAGATCATCTTCTGCAGGGAGTTCAACAACCTACTCGGGAAGGCCCAATCACTAGCCACGTGTCCAGATAAAAAAAGACAAATCCCCTGGCGACGAAGGTGAGCTGGTACTATTGCAAGGCATTTCATGAAGACCCATAGGGCCACCAAGAGTCCAAAGGGAAGAAACTTGTACTGGTAGTGAGAGGAATCCATCAAGAATCTGAGGTATTTCCACTGAGACTGATGGATGGATATGTGAGCATATACATCTTTCAGATCCAGTCTCCCACTTGAATGAAGGACAGGATGGTGTGGAAAGCAGTTAATTTTGAACTTCCCCCATAATAAGCTCTTGTTCAGCTTTCATAAATCCAGGATGTCTCAATCCCCTTGATTTCTTGAAATAAAGAAATAAGGGGAGTAGAATCCCTTGTCAAGGACTTCGGGAAAGATAGGTTCTATTGCCTGCTGACTGAGAAGTGACTCCAGTTTGAGAGAGAGCTGGGTCAAGTGAGACACATTCAGATTGAAAGCTACAAATTGGTGCAGTGCCAGAGGATGGGAGAAGTGCAAACAATAACCAGACTCCACAATTCTGAGGACCCAATTGTCCTTGCTGATTTTCCACTACTCTTCCAAGAACAGATGTATCCTCCCCCCTACTGGAAGAGTCTCAGCCTAAGGGTCGAGTCTTGACAAAAACTAGGCCCAGGTTTAGACTGGACCTGTGTGTCTTTGACTGGCACCTTTTCTGCGGATGTCGGTGCTGGAAGCTGCTGTGCAGGTGGTGTGTGATAATGTTGATATTAGGGGAAGGTGCATTTCTGGAAGAAGGCACATTTAAAAAGCAAAGTAAGGACATCAAGAGGAAGACTATTGCTTGGCTCCCACCAACAGGGACTGAATAGCAGCATGTTGCTCTTTGATCTGGGCTGTTTCCCTAAACTTGTTCCCCAAACAGAGGATGTCAGCCAGCTTGTCATGGACATCCTCACATAAGCTGCTGGCTCTTAAATGGGCCATCTGGCATGCTCCAGTGGCTGCTGCAGAAGATCTTGCTGTGGTGTGGAATAACTAAGATGTCGTCATTCACACTCTTCTACATCCAGAAGAATCCACCGATAAGCCTTTTTGCTCCCCATCAAGAGGCTCTATCAGCGGCTTCAGCTTGTTGATGCACCTGTGTAAGTATTGTACCACACAGCATTGATGGGCTGCAATGTGGGTGTTGAACATCAAGCTCTGAAAGACCCTTTTACCAAACCGTCCAGCACCTAAGATTCTTACCCAGAGAGAAATTGGAAAAGAATCTAGATTTTTTTAGTCCATTTTAGCACTGATTCCATTACTACTGACTGGTATGGTAGTTGGACTACTCAAAATCCTGCAGTCTGCTGTACTCTGTATTTCAGGTCCAATTTTCTAGCTACTGGGAGACAGCAGGCTGGACTCTGCCACATTCTTCTTTATAAATCACACAGAATTGAATAAATCGTGATCACTTCAGGCTTGGAAGGCATTTCTAGAATCCATAAGAGGCCAAATACTTCAGTGCAGGGATCTTTGTCCTTATGGACATTGATTCATATTACTTTGTCTAGCTTGTCAAAGAATTTAGAGTAGTAGAGAAGAATATTCCAGCAGATCAGGTAAAGGGTCTGAGAGGATCAACATAGACTCTTCCTCTGAATCATGAGGTGAAGGAACACTAACCCAAGACCCCAATGAGGATTAAGGTGATCAAGATGGGAACCTTGGTCTTCTCAGAGGGGAATACTTCCAGGGCATGTTCCAGACAGTGGTGTCTTGTGCTCCCTCCTCAGACTGAGTAGATTCCTCCTCAGAGAGGAATGATTGAGAGCTAGATCCCACAATTGGAAGCTCCCGATGGGAGCTCCAGAGGCATGGATGTGAAGAGGGAAACCCTCTTAAGGGAACAAATTTGACATTCTGGACAGAAGAGGTTGAAGGATGCCCTCCTTGTCACTTGCTACCCCCAAGGTAAAGAAAGTCTTCACCAATTGAGCCACCTGGTCTATGGATTGTTGTGTCCTCTGACCTGAAGTTGGGAAAGACATCCTCTGATATCAAAATAGGGTCATCCTCTTCTGAAGCTGGTACCAGACTCCAAGAGAGGCCCCCATCTGGGTTAACAGCACTTGTGGAGCTTAAGAGACCAGATGCATAACGGAATATATTAGGTCTAGAGTCTCTAAATACAGTCCATGATTGAGAAGTTAGGAAGGAGATAAGATTGCCAAAGTTGAGCGAGATAAGTGCAATGATTTGCCTCCAGGGTCCCCCACCAAAATATTTTCTAGCCTCACATTCCCCATTGAGACCAGGACTGATGCGCCAAATGCGCTGGGGTGCAGAGCATTAAATGCACAGGGGGTCAGTGCTGTTTTCCTCCATGGTGAGACTGCACCTTGAATACTGTGTGCAATTCTGGACATCACATCTCAAAAAAAGATATAGTTGCACTGGAGAAAGTGCAGAGAAGGGCGACCAAAATGATAAGGGGCATGGAATAGCTGCCCTATGAGGAAAGGCTAAGGAAGTTAGGACTGTTCAGTTGGAGAAGAGATGACTGAGGAGGGATATATCAGAGGTCTACAAAATCATGAAAGGATTTGAAGAGGTTAATGTAAATCAGTTATTTACTCTCTCTGATAATAGAAGGACTAGGGAGCACTCCATTAAGTTAGAAAGTAGCTCATTCAAAACAAAATCGAAGAAAATTATTTTTCACTCAACGCATAGTTTGGATAAGTTCCTAGAGGAAAAATCTATAAACTGCTATTGATCAATAGGGAATAGTAGCTTGAGATCTAGTTAATATTTGGGTACTTGTGATTTGGATTGACTACGGTTGGAAACAGGATGCTGGGTTTGATGGACCCTTGGTCTGACCAACTATGGCAAATCTTATGTTCTTAACTCCTGCACATGCTCAGTGGTAAACTTTACTGATTTAGAGAGATTGGTCTGTTTGGTGCCATCACCCACATGTCATGGCTATTTCAGCCCTGCCTGTCAATGGAGAAAGGAAATGAAACTATCCTTAGCCATTGGACATTGAGCTGGTATTATCAAGTCTGGAATGTTGTGTAGCCAATCCAGAGGCTGTATGAGCTGAACATTTTGGGGTAGATATTCAAAAGCCATTTAGATGGCTAACTCACAAGTTATCCGCCTAAATGGCTTAAACAGCATATTGAACCTCTTATCCAGCTAAATTATAGCCGGATATGTTGTTATCTGACTATAATTTAGCCGGATTTGAAAGGGCAGTTTTGGGGGGCGTTCCGGAGAGGGGGTCCCGTAATCCAGCTAACTTTGCTAAATATCGGGTACATCTGGCTAAGTTAGCCGCATAATTTTGGACTTAACTGGATATATTAAAGAAAGAATATAGTCAGTTACGTTACTTTGCATTTAAAAAAAAAAAATGTAGTGGACTGTCCCCCGCCTCCCTCCCACCCGAGTTGCCAAGGCCCTACTGGTCCAAACTAGCCAACCCCCGAAAATGGCGCATTTAATCGTAGAAATAAATATTTGTGGCCGCGAGTCCCCCTCCCCTCCCCCACCCCCTGTGCCTACTTCCCCATAAACAAAAAAAAGAAAATCAATCCAGCGGCCAGCAGAGTCGTCCCCCGCCCCCCCACAACCCTTTCCCTACTCCCCACCCTGTACCTTTTGTTGCAATGGCAGAATCGTCCACAGAAGCGCTGGTCCCGGATCACGGTAGCAGACTGCTGCGATTCTGCCGGGAACCTTGAACAAAAGGTACGGGGTGGGAAAAAGGGAAAGGGCTGAGGGGTGTTGGGGGCTCTGGAGGCCGCCAGATTGAATTTTTTTTGTTTATGGGGAAGTAGGCACGTGGGGTAGGGGAAGGGGAGGGGGACTCCCGGTCTTAAATATTTTTATGATTAAATGAGCTGTTTTTGGGGGGGGGGGGGTGAGGGTGGCTAGTTTGGCCCCTTAGGGCCTTGGCAACTCGGGTGGGAGGGAGGCAGGGGACAGTCCGCTAATTTTTTTTTTTTTAAAATGCAAAGTAACCGGCTATAGGATAAACGTCCCGCTGAATATACTTGCTTAAAAAGTTATCCGGCTAACCATAGCTGGATAACTTTAAACATAGCCAGATATTCTTTTTGAATATCACCGGTTATATTCGGCTATAGTTAACTGTATAACTATGAACTCAACCGGATATTTTCAAAAAAGAATATATCTGGTTAAGATAATTGTCCACTAAACATCCTACTGAATATGAATCCCTTTATGTTTTAGAATTAAGCAGTAAGGCCTGACAGAGCTATGTGGTGGGTGTATATATTGGCATACTTTTTGTATGTCTCCAGTTTTGAGCTTGCAACCTCCCTAAGAAGGGCCAATATCCCACAACACAAGTTATTCCAGAAAGCCTTGCTGCATTAATGCAATTATATATTATGGTATTTTACTGCGATAAGTTGTTATAAGACATTTTAAATATATAAATAAAATATACTTAAAAAAAATCAATTAAAAATATTTTACAGTGTTTAGATTAGATTCATGTCTTTATGCTCATTCCAGCATGAGCTGGAAATCTTCTGTGGCCATTCACAATGCAGGGATTCTTCTCACCATATTATAATGCAGCACACAGGGTGCCTCACCCAGCATTTCTCCAAAACTGATTACATATACCAAATGCCAACAGAAAGGGGGTCTTTTTTAAATTTCAAGTTAAAAAAAAAATAAGACAAAAATCTTGTAGAGCCAAAGTGTGTATTGCTAAGGCTCCCAATTGTGTCTGCAACAGATAAAGTGTTATAAGTGTTAAAGGAAATTGCACACAATGTCCCTGGGAAAGCAGAAACTCTTCACACTCTGTTCTCTAGCTCTTATTGTTAAAAGTTAGTTATGCATATAGACTGGCAAGGTTAACCTGACATTGTTAAAATTCTAAGTCAAAGAACCACACAATATGTACAGCCTTTTTTGGTGCCAATGATCTTGCGGATCTAAGGACAGACTCCAGTCTCAATGACAAATGTATTCAACACCTTGTAAGATATATATATTTTTTCAATGTATGCAATTCTCTCAATTTATTTTTGATCTAAAGGAAAATTGGTTGTTACTTGCTAATTTTCGTTCCCAAAGTACCCCAGATCAGTCCAGATAAGTGGTTTATGCATCCATACCAGCAGATGGAGGCAGAGAAGAAAATTTTGTTTGAGGGACTGTTACGTAACCGAGAGTTCCACCTGCAGTCCCTCAGTACTGACTTGTCCCCAAGCCAAGAAATCTACCTGAACAAACCCCAATAAACCTTGGGCGAACAGAGACTTAAAGCTGGAGCCCCCTGAAAACTAGGCCCCTATATCTTAACACAAAGCTCATACCAAACTATGTACACTTCTCATTAATCTGAATATATCACATATCAGTTCAGCAACATCCAGAAGCAAGAAATTTCTTTTGAAAGATGGGGACGGGTCTCTGGACTGATCTGAAGTACTTCAGGAATGAAAATTAGCAAGTAAGAACCAATTTTCCTTTCCTGTTCATACCCCAGATCAGTCCAGACAAGTGGGATGTACCCAAGCCCCTCTATTCTGGGCGGGAACTCGAAAAACCCACACGCAACGCAATTTCCCCAAAAGACACCTCCTCTGGCACCTGCACATCCAAGTGGTAATGTTTGGTAAAAGTGTGAAGAGAAGACCACATCACCGCCCAACAAATCTCCTGTGGAGAAAGCAATTAACACTTCACCCATGAGGTTGCCTGTGCACTAGTGGAGTGCGCTCTCAACCCCTACAGCACAGACCAGCCCTTACAGATGTAAGCCGAAGCTATCGTGTCTTTTAACCATCTTGCAATAGTGCCCTTGGAAGCCTTATTATTCTTTGTTCTACTGAACAGGACAAATAGAGAATCAGATCTCGGAAAGGCATTTGTCACCTTAAGATATCGCAAAAGAATTTGTTGCACATTCAATAAGTGAAGCTCCTGCGCCATAGAGCATCCGCTGACAAATTCAGAAAGGCCAGTAGCTCGATTACCTGGTAAAGATGAAAGAAGGAAACCACCTTAGGCAAAAAGGAAGGAACCATTCATAAAGAAACTCCCTCCTCCAAAAAGTGCAGGAAAGGGTCCCTACATTACAAGGCCTGGAGCTGAACAGAGCCACCAGGAAAACAACCTTCAGGGTTAAATCCTTTAAAGAAGACCTCCTAACCAGATCAAAGAGAGGACCACACACCACCCGAAGAACCATATTCAGATTCCAAGCTGGACAAATCTTCCGAACCGGAGGATGCAGATGTTTTGCCCCCTTGAGTAAACCAACCACGTTCGGATGAGACGCCAAAGGTCTCCCCTGAATCCTACAAAGGGACCCTAAGCCTGCCACCAGAACCCAAAGAGAATTATAGCCCAAACCCTTAGCTAAGCTGTTCTGCAAAAAAAGCCAGAATCTGCGGAACATCCACCTTTAAAGGTTGCATCTTCTTCTGCAAATACCATGCTTTGAACACTCTCCACACTCTGACATAAGCCAACAACTTGGAAGGCTTCCAAGCCTGAAGCAAAGTCGCAATAACAGGCTCCAAATAACCCTTTGAGTGGAGCAGTCACATCTCAAAAGCCAAGCTACTAGACAGATGCGATTCTCCTGGTCTGAAAATACGAGTCCCTGCCACAACAACCCTGACAGATGGGTCAAGTGAATGGACTGTCTAACGCGAGACAAAGAAGGTCCCCAAACCACAGCCAACACGGCCACTCGGGTGCCACTAGAATCACTCTGCCTGGATAAAGTTCGTTGCGCTGCAGCAACAAATGTGTCGGCCACGGTCGAACGAGAGCATCGATGCCCTCTGATCCGACCTCCCTTCTGCATCTGAAAAAGTGATCTCTTTTCCTGGAATCGTCATGAGGTCCACTGCTGGTTTGCCCCACCTGGCCTGAATCAAGGCGAAGGCCTCCGCCAACAACTCCCATTATCCCGGTTCAGACGCTGTCTGCTGAGGAAGTCCGCCTGCACGTTGTTCATTCCAGCCACATGGGAAGCAGCTATTCTTACCAGATGTTTCTCCACCCAAACAGTTCTTGCGCCTCCAGAGCTACTAGACGACTCTTTGTTCTGCCCTGATGATTGATGTACACCACTGTTGTATTGTCCAAGAACACTCGTACCGACTGCTCTAGCTGATTGATGGACCAGGTTGCCTCCTCTGATGACCACTGACACTGGGCCAATTTCTCTTAACAAATCACCCTCCAACCAGACAGGCTGGCATCCGTAGTCACCATCACCCAGTCGGGCACTTCCAAATCCATCCCTTTCTCCAGATTGTGTCAAGACAGCCACCAAGAGACTGGACTGGCATCCTCTGGCAACAGCAAAGGAAGCTAAAATTCCTCCGAAAGCGGATCTCAATAGGATAATAGAGTCCTCTGCAGAGGACTCACGTGAGCAAAAGCCCATGGAACCAATTCCAGCGTAGAAGCCTTGGAACCCAGGACCTGTAAATAATCCCAGACCTTGAGAACAGACAGACGCAGAAGCCAAAAGACCTGACTCTGCAACTTGACTACCCTCTCCGTAGTCAGAAACAGCTTCCCTATCCAGGTATCGAAGCGTGCACCCAGATATTCCAAACGACTGGGCCGGCTTCAAATGACTCTTTGCCAGATTTGTTAGCCAGCCCAATGAGTCCAGGAGGTGCAGTGGACCGACAATACTCCACTTCCAACTTCTCCCATACTAGCCAATCGTCCAGGTACGGGTGCACCAGGATACATTTCTTCCTGAGTGCCGCTGCCACTACCACCATCACCTTTGTGAACGTATGTGGTGCTGTCGCCAATCCAAAGGGAAGAGCCCAAAATTGGAAGTGCTTCCCCAAGACCATGACCTCAGGAACCTCTAGTGTTCAGCCCGAATGAGGATATGAAGATAGGCTTCCATCAAATCCAATGACGCCAGAAACTCCCCTTTGCGCACTGCCACTATCACAGTGCGCAACCCAGAGGGCAGCACTGACCTTCTGCAGATTAAGAAAAGGTCGAAAGGTCCCCTCCTTTTTGGGCACCACAAAGTACATAGAGTACCGAACCTGCCCCCTCTCCTGAGGAGGCACGGAACAATGGTGCACAGGAGCTGTACCCATTGCAAAGTATCCTGCACCACCTCTCGTTTGTACCGGGAGATGTAGAGGGAGACTATAAAGGCGTCCCTGAGTGGACGAGAAAATTCTAAGGTGTACCCATCTCTTACCACCTCCACAACCCACTGGTCCAAAGTAATCCTGGTCTACTCCTCGTAAAAGAGAGACAGCATCCCTCCAATAGCTGTCAGAGAGGAGTGGACCAGCCCACTTTTATTGACCCATTTTACTTCCGCTTCTCCCCTGGGGCCACCATCCCTCGGAGGTCTGCGTTGGGCTCGAAAGGACTGCTGTCTGCCTGAATTCTGTTTTTGCGCCGCAGGCCCAGGGATCCTGCCAGTGCAAAATCTTGCCTCTTGAAATCGAGCACACGGAGGGAAAGATTTCTTCGGGGTTTTACTGTCCTCTAGCAATATATTACCCTTCCCCCAACTGCTTCATGAGCTGCTCCAGAACCTCCCCAAAGAGCTGCTTGCCCTTGAAGAGGAGGTTAGACAGCTGGGCTTTAGACCACACATCCGTTGACCAATTTCATAGCCATAGGAGTCTCTGAGCCACAAGCGCAGATACCATCCTCCTGGCAGAAGTCCGGATCATGTCAGAAAGGCCAGCCACCACATAGGCCACTCCTGCTTCCAAGTGGGCAGCCTGAGCCGCCTCAGCAGTCGTCGACGACTGCTTATTGTGCACCTTCTGCAACCAGTACAAGCAGGCTCTCTGCATCAAGCTTCTGCACACTGCCACACGAAGGCTCAAACCTGAAACCTCAAACAGCCTCTTAAGTAGAATTTCAAGCTTCCGATCCTGGATATCCTTCATGATAGCCGAACCTGCCACTGGGATGGTCGTCTTCTTGGTAATCGCAGAAACTGCTGCATCCACCTTGGGAATCTTCCACAACTCTAGGGTCTGTTCCGAAAAGGGATATAACTTAGCCATAGCCCTGGCTACCTTAAAGCCCGCTTTGGAGAATTCCCACTCCTTATCCATCAACTTCTTCACCTTCTTAGGCAAAAGAAAGGCCTTAGGGGGCCCTCATTATCCGATTCTTCCTGAGACCTTAATCCCCAGCTTCTCCAGCATCTGGGGAATTAGTGGGCCCAGCTCATCCCTAAGGAACAAGCAGACTACCTGAGGATCATCACCTTCCGCGATTGGAACCTTGTCCGTATCCTGCACTGGATCCCTCAACGCAATAATAGGATTGTGGTCTGGATCCTGTATCGGGTCCACCGTCGGTATGGTATGGTTCTTGTCCAGATCCACCGGACCTCCTTGCATCTGATGTCTTCTTCCACCATGGACCGCTTGAGACCCAAGGCCCGCAGGATCCCTCCGGACTCTGCATGGCTCTGATCCCCAGGCTTTTTAGCTGCCTGGGAGTACCTGGATAAAGGCCTCTTGGTCCCTGCTCCCTTCCTGGCCAAATAGGCCTTATAGAGTAGAAGGACAAAATCCATTGAAAAACCTGGATCCGAAGAAGAAAGTTCTGGATCTCGTTCCCCTGCGCCTCTACCCTCCCCTGCCATCAGCAAGGTATTGTTCCATGGGAAACAGCGTGGGAGGGGAGTCCCAAGGCTCTGACTCCCAGCACGTTCAAACCAAATGGTCACAAGCTCCTTCACACCCCCCCCCACCCGGGGCCTTCAGAAACGCGGTCAAATCAAGGCACGCCCACCTTGAACCGCAGCAGTGGAAAACTTTCCCATTTAGCGCAGGAGGTGCCATGCCAGCGTAAACGGGCCTAAAAATAACCCCTCACTGCCAGCACTGTCTGCGGCGCTGTCCAGTGCTGATCAAGCACCTGGCCCCGACAAATGCAGCAATTTGGTCCCACTCACCTGGAACTTCCTCCCAGCAGTAAAACTGCCTAAGAGCCATTCCTTCCCTTTTCTCACTTTAATTTACTTTAGAAAAAAAAAAAAAAAAGGGACACACACCAAATAAGAACAAGAGAAATAAAATGAAATACTCTCCTACTTCTAGTGAAGGAGGCTGGGCACTGGAGGTGGCAGGGACCCAGAGGGGATGAGGGAACCAAAACCACCGGCTATCACCCTCCCTGAAGACTAGCACAGAGATCACCAAACTCCCCTCTCGCCCTGCTCTACCTGAGGGATGGCCCACGAAGGAACACCTCGGGGAGCCAAAATCTTCTCATTATTTTGTTTTCAATTTTATTTTATTTATTTATTTATTTATTTATTTATTTTTGAAACTTCACACTGCAGGTTTGCACCTCTTCCATCTGCTGGAGACAGAGAAATACTGAGGGACTGCAGGTGGCACTCTCAGTTATGTAGCAGTGCCTCAAAAGTTTTCTTCTCTGCCTCCATCTGCTGGTAGGGATGCATAAACTCACTTGTCTGGACTGATCTGGGGTACAAATAGGAATTCACGTTTTTGAAAGGCTGCTGTCCTACCTAGTCAGGCTTGAAGTGGTTTAATGGACGACTATCATGCTATCATTTGTTTTTCCCATAGCATAGATGTTACCTCCCACCCACCTACTATATGATGGTAAACTTGGAAGCTGAATTCTTGAAAATGGTGATGCAACTGCACCACCAAAACCATCCATTCTCCCCTCCTCCCTCAAACAATAGAGGGATCACCATTAACCATACAACTGTAAAATAATATAATGCCCGAATATTCTGACTGCACTATACAATCACAGAGATTTTCACATGCACATTAGTTCACACTGTGGGACGGCTGGGCTGCACTCACTTGGCTGGCAGTCGTTCACATCAGTTTCACAGTTGCGGCCTGTGTACCCAGGCATGCAGTTACACCTGTAGCTCCCTGCCGTGTTCACACATCCTGCACCATTGCGGCAGGGGCTTTTCACACACTCGTTCATATCTCTCTCGCATGTTTGTCCTGGTGAAAAAAAGAAAGAACTTTTTGTTTGTGGTTTTTTTTTTCTATATTGTGCAAATCATACTATATATAGCTCATTCTGTCACCAGCACCAATTAGGCCTGAGCTCTGTACGCATTTTAGGTCATGACATTGTTTTACACAGACTTCCCGTGCTCTGTCCTCACAGAGATGCAAAGGACTCAGCAATAGGGTGTACAATTCTGGTTGCTGCAACTCAAAAAAGATATAGTTGCAATGGAGAAGGTACAGAGAAGGGCAACCAAAATGATAAAGTGGGTGGAACAGCTCCCCTATGAGGAAAGACTGAAGAGGTTAGGGCTGTTCAGCTTGGAGAAGAGACAGCTGAGGGGGGATATGGTAGAAGTCTTTAAGATCATGAGAGGTCTTGAACGAGTAGATGTGAATCAGTTATTTACACTTTCAAATAATAGAAGGACTAGAGGGGCATTCCATGAAGTTAGCAAGTAACACATTTAAGACTAATCAGAGAAAATTCTTTTTCACTCATCGCACAATTAAGCTCTGGAATTTTTTGCCAGAGGATGTGATTAGTGCAGTTAATGTAGCTGGGTTCAAAAAAGGTTTGGATAAGTTCTTGGAGGAGAAGTCCATTAATGGCTATTAATCAAGTTGACTTAGGGAATGGCCACTGCTATTAATTGCATCAGTAGCATGGGATCTTCTTGGTATTTGGGTAATTGCCAGGTTCTTGTGGCCTGGTTTGGCCTCTGTTGGAAACAGGATGTTGGGCTTGATGGACCCTTGGTCTGACCCAGCATGGCAATTTCTTATGTTCTTATGTAATATACCAACAGTGAGAGAAGATTTCATGTGTAGATAGTAGACCAGCTCGTCTTGGGGTTAGAGGAAGAAGGAACTAACATCTCTAGCAGTTCTGCACACAATGGCTCATTCTCAGCCCCACATATACTGCCCATCATCAGCAGATTCAGATTCAGGAAACTTTATTGGCAGCACAAATGTATACATATGTGTTGTTACCGTTACTATATGCTATAAGCATTCTGAGGGTAGGACCCGGCATTCTCCCATGCCACACTAATTTCTCATTCCATTCTGGGCATCTTGTTTTGGTATAATTCTCACTATTTTTACTACCTACCACCTACAATATTGTCTGCGATTCTTTACATTTCTCCCAGTTGTCCACACTTTTCATAAAAGTAATATTTTGTCAGTGGATAGGCCCATATGCTCATTCCAAAGAGGAAGATCAGGGTCAGATGGCAGCACATACCTTGCCAACCTGTAGGACACCGACATGAAAAGCTCTCATAATCTTCAGACTCCTGACATTCACCTCCGTTCTTACAAGGGCTGTTTGCACAGGGAGCCAGCACCTCCTCGCAGGTGGCTCCTGCAATTGCAAACAAGTCCATTAAAAAAAAACTTATAGGGGGAAGCAAGGTCATACAGGGTTAAACTTTGACCTGTGAAACTGGAGATGCAGGTTCCAATTCTACCCCACCAAGTCACTGTAGTTCAAACTTGGCTTGTAGTATTTCTTGGAAAAGAGAATTTCTATTGATACCAATCATAATTACAATGCTAACATGTATATAGTTCCTTTGTCCAAAGTACTGAGGCACAAACACATGTGAGAACAGAAGTGAAAAAAAAAAAGAATACATACAAAACTGGCTCACAGAAAAGTTGCGATTTATCTTCTGCCCACTAACCACGACTTAATAACAAAAACAAGACAGGACGCTGCCCTGAATGCATCTAATTAACAGTCCAAAATAAAACCTCTTGGAATTGCTCCACCACGATCTTCAAGATCTCACTTCCACCTCATCCCCCCCTCCCCCAGCCAGGCTAATTCTAGAACTGCCAAAAATGTCTCAGTTGGGACTGCAACCTATAAACAGTTCTGTTCAGCAGGGGTGCCGGCTCTCCTTGAGGCCGCCCACAACATATCGGAAGGAAGGCCTGGAGGTGAGAGGGGGGCCACTGCTCCGCATAAGGTCATAGAGCAAACAAACAAAAAAAGGAAACTTTGAAACAGCAGCAATAAATTATATTTTTCAATTTCAGGCTGAACCAGGATCTTGGATTTTAAAATGAAATATATCTAGCAAACTATGGGAAGGAGGACAAAAATAAGTGTTTCTGTATTTGAAAATCCTATGAATGCGATTTAAAAAAATAAAAAGAAGCAACACGTGACTTATGGGTTTCCTGTTTATACACATAGGAAGGGATGAGGAAATGGTTATCCTCCTTGTCAACTGTTATCTACTAAGTAGGCCCTGTGTGATTTTCCAGGCCCTTTCTCTCTGCCGCCAACCCCCTCCATCCCCAAACTCCCCATCAGTTTCCACAGTTACCAGCACAGACCGGAAACTCGGCAGAGTTTCCTACAATTGTGTGCCCAGAGGTGGAAGGAAGCTGGAGAACAGGAATCAGCAGGTCAGCGGTGACCATCCCCTGCCCCCACACCCATATTCTGGGACTTATTCAAGACAAGTCAATGCTAGATTTTTTTTCAAAGAGGACCTTTGGAGACAGGCAACAAAAAAAAAAAAAGGCAGCGTCCATTTTCTTCTCCTTCTTTCAGGAAACAGACCCAAAGAAAAAAGCCTGCTCTAAACATACCCTCGGAAGAGCCGTTACCTTAACCCATCACACCGCTGGGCCTGCAAACGCAGCCAACGATAGCTGTGTGACTTTGGCTGGCTGTGCACCTAGGTTTTTCTTTCTTTTTTTTAAACTAAAAGAATGCACCAAGGGCTTGGAAAGAACAAAAATGGGTTCCTGGCACCTCCTAACTGTTCAAGGCTTCTGTGCCGGTCTTTGGTTTGACCGAAATAATAATAAAGGTTGTGCGATGGATGGTTGAATGAGGATTTTCCTTCTCTCTCAAAAGGTGTCATGCCAGCTGCGTCTGTAGGAGGGACAGCCCCTCATTTCAGGGAGAAGAAAAAAAAATGTCAGGACAATTTAGCTGTTTCTCAAAAAAAAAAAAAAAAAAAAAAAAATCCTCCATGCCGGGGCATTTTAATAAATGACTATGTTCTGATCCTCCTTGTCCTCTAAAACGTGAGCAAATCCTCTCTTTACCGAGAGTGTGGTGGATGCTCTGGAATTGCCTCCCAGCAACTAAAACACTGACAAAATTACAGAGGGTGGGGATGAGGATGAGGGATGGAGCCTTTTGGAAAAGGCCTATTATATAGCAGGTAAAGGCAAATGGGCAGATTGGGAGAGCCAGGAAGCCCCTATCTGCCTATAGTTACTGACAACAGACCTGTCAAATGCTTGCTCCTTACCAGTGTATGGCAACATGCAGTTACATTTGTACCCAGCCACATCATCTATGCAGGTCCCCTGGTTCAGGCACGGGTTAGAAGCACACTCGTTGATATTAGTCTGACAGTTAGGACCTGCAAGTAAAAGGATAGGACACAACATTGAGCTCTCTTCTGAGTAAGAGGCATACAGTAAATGAACAAAATTCATCAAGGCAGGAGAACAAGGTGAAACTAAGTGTTTCTATAAAGTGTCAGTGTGGGGGCCGGCTTGATGGCAACCCTTGGCACTGCTGCACATCAAACTCGGGTTTGATTCCCAAGCTCGGCTTCTGTTTTTAGGGCTGT
Organism: Rhinatrema bivittatum; assembly: GCF_901001135.1. Lineage (NCBI taxonomy): Eukaryota > Metazoa > Chordata > Amphibia > Gymnophiona > Rhinatrematidae > Rhinatrema > Rhinatrema bivittatum. The sequence goes on along the minus strand of NC_042622.1, from coordinate 95,465,288 downwards.
CTAGAGAAGTAGCAAAGAAAGCGTGAAGGGGGAGTCCAGTCATTGTGCAACAATGATAGCCGAGGGCTGAAGAAAACCACTCAGACTATGACTCTCAGGCAGAAGGGCACTTGTTACAGTGGTTGGGCTAAATAGATGGGGTTAAAAATAGGGAAACAATCCCTCTGAGCAGCTCCGTATGAAGGCCTAGGTAAATGTGAATCGGTTATTTACTCTCTTTTGGATAATAGAAGGACTAGGGGGCTTTGGCCATCACCGCCACACTCGGCTTCCTGCATCTGCTGCCTTTCAGCTGCTTAAGCAGCAAAGTCCACACCAGGAACCGGCTACCGGACCAAAGCACACCTCTGAAGTATCTCGGAAATCGCCTCAGGATTTCTCAACTGGGGGAGGGACTCAATTTTTTTTTCCAATTTAAATGTAGATTTTCTCCTTCCAAAAAGTACAGCAATCCCCATAAGGAGAGGTACGTCCACCATTTGCTGGAGACGGAGAAATACTGAAGGCTGAAGTCACTGCAGGGGTGTATCTAGGGTAAGGTCAGCTTTGAAATCTGACTCCATCAACATCTGCTGGCAGGGGAGCATATAACCCATTGGTCCAGAGTCTATCTGGTTAGAAAGCTAGGAAATGGCAGATTTGAGGTCAAAACCCCCAAAGTTTTTTCAGCTGGAATGAGATCTTACTGAATATGACTGTAAGAAAGTAGAAACACACCCGCCTTATTCTGATATCCCCTTCTCCTTACCGCTGAAGCCCTCCTGGCAGGTACAGATATATCCGCTGGTCATGTCTTTGCAGGTTCCGCCATTCATGCAAGGGTTGGATTCACACTCGTTGTTGTTAATGTCACAGTTTGTGCCGCTCCAACCCAGGTCACAGTCACACTTGTAACTAATGCAGAGGAATATCAGAACATACGCCATCAGACTGGCACAATGCATAATGTTTCTGCCTGCTATAAAAGCAAATGTTTTTAGTGGTGCTGTTTCTAATGAGAAAAAAATATATATTCTAAATATACTTAATCCAAAAATTAATACGGACAAGTGATCAATGTTTCAAAGCTGGCTCATGTACTTTAAGTAGTAAAACACCAGAAATGAAGAATTTCAATGTGACAGACTGGATGGGCCATTGTCTACTATGTTAATAAATAACTTGTCTATCGAGGATCTGATGTTTAGTCTTTACCCTCATACAGATATACTTTCATTAAAGATACGTGCAAAGATATTGCTGTGGCCACTACTTATTTCTTTAACAAAACTCCTCTGTACCTGTGAGTGCCATAGCAGTAATCTGTATATCTCACCAAATACATAGCTAATGGGGAGTGTTTTGGATACAGAAGAGATAATGAAGCAAGAGGTTTAATTTTAATGTGACTGAATGCTGCTATAAAATCCAATTACCTGCAGCACCTGAAGAGAACCTAACATGGAGTAGAGTTCCTCTTTCTCCTTCAGAAAAGTGTTTTTTGTTTTTTTTTAGAAAGATGGCATGCAAGGTTTACAAGACAAGTGATCACAAAACATTTATTGTAGCTTAAATATTTCTTGAACAGCTCATACCCGTTGACACCATCGTGGCACTTCCCGTGAATGCAGGGGTTGCTGTTGCACTCATTAACCTCAGACAGGCACACAGGGTCCTGGTATCCCTCCGGGCAAATGCAGGTGAAACCATTGATGGCATCTTTGCATGTTCCTCCATTGTGACACGGGTTGGAAGCACATTCATCAATATTAACATTACACATTCTCCCTACAATAAGCAAGTTTAAAATTATCATACATCCAAGAACTGAGCAAAGAAAGTTCAGATTCATTAAAAAACAAAACCATGAAAGCCAAGAAAAAAAAAAAAATCACAGCAGGAATACAGCACAGATAAGTATCTACACAGCGCCAGTGCAAAAGTATTAGGCACGCTAGGCGAACCTTATACCTTGCACCCTCCTCCCCCCCTCGGGCCAGGCTCTGGCTCCGACCTCATTCACTCAGACACACCCCCTCGCTTACACACACTTAGGTTTCTCATCTCATTCACACAGGCACCCTTCCTCTCTCTCACTAACACCAATGCTCTCTCATACACATACAATCCCTCTCACTTACGCGCACACACACACACACACACACACACACACACACACACACACACACACACACACACACAGGTGCCACTCATGGCTACAAGCTGGATGGGTGCTGCTAGGTCTGCTGAATGTCTGCTGCTCACGGCCAGCCGAATCTCTACTCTTCTTGGTCATGAGTGGGATGAGCTCCACTCGGGGCCCCATATGGCTGCTATTTGCTGCCCCCTAATGGCTGGCGCCCTATGCGACTGCCTAGTTCATGTATTGGGATGAGCCGGCCCTACGTATACTGTTGTGTTCAAAATGCCATTGCTGGTTCCTATTACCATTTGTGCATGTTATTAGCATTCACCTCCCTTAAGGGAAATGATCCAATCTTAGGTGCTCGGCAATTTACAGTCCCAATGCAGACCTGGAAGGCTCCCACAAATACTAAAACAACTATACCATGCATCAGTTATCTTGAGAGGAGCCTGTGGTAACAATCTCCTTCTGCTCATCCCATTGGCTTCAAACATGGTGTGGGTGCTTTGTTTGCATTTGCTGTAAAGGAAAATTGGTTCTTACCTGCTAATTTTCATTTCTGTAGTACCACGGATCAGTCCAGACTCCTGGGTTTATTTATCCATGCCAGCAGATGGAGACAGAGAAAAGCCTCGCTGACACTGCTTGATAAGCCCTGGTGCCACCTGCAGTAGCTCAGAATTGATCTGTACCCAAGCCAAAAACATTAAGGGCAAAAAACCTGATAGCAACTTGATAAAAAAAACCCGGTAAAACATTTGAACAATCAAAGAAAAGAAGTATGCTGAAAGGATTATAGCAGAGCAGAAGACTCTCCCCTCCAACCTGGGTGGGTTCTGGACTGATCCGTGATACTACAGGAACGAAAATTAGCAGGTAAGAACCAATTTTCCTTTCCCTGTACGTTCCCGGATCAGTCCAGACTCCTGGGATGTACCAAAACTTCCTAGAGAGGGTGGAACCTGGAGAGTCCCGCTCCCAAGACACTTTCACCAAAGGATCGGGTGCTAGCCTGAACCCCCAGATCCAAGCGGTAATGCCTCGCGAATGTATGCAGCGACTTCCAGGTCGCCGCTCTGCAAATTTCCTGCGGAGACACCAGCTGAGCCTCCGCCCACGAAGCCGCCTGAGCTCGAGTGGGCCCGTAAAACCTCCGGAACCTGACGGCCCTTAATAATGTACACTGACCCAATAGCCTCCTTAAGCCACCTCGCAATGGTTGCTTTGGAAGCATGGGTACCTTTCTTTGGTCCGCTCCATAAAACGAAAAGATGATCCGACCTTCGAAAATCATTAGTAAACTTGAGATACCGAAGCAAGGCCCTGTGGACATCTAATAACTTAAGCTCCTGAGCATACGGCACAGAAGCATCCAATTCTGGGAAAGCGGGAAGCTCGACCACCTGATTCACATGAAAATCAAAGACCACCTTCGGAACAAAAGAAGGAATCGTACGCAACGAGACTCCTGACTCCGATATTTGAAGGAAAGGATTCGCATGACAATGCCTGTAACTCCGATATTCTCCTTCCTAAGAAAACGACCTTGAGAGTTAAGTCTTTAAGAGTCGCTCTCCAAATTGGCTCAAATGGAGCGTCACACAAAACTCGCAGAACCAGGTTAAGGTTCCAGGGGGGATAGACCTTCTGTACAGGAGGACGCAAATTCTTAACTCCCCGAAGGAACCTCTGCACATCAGGATGGGAAGATAAGGTGTAACCCTCAACCTTCCCTTGCAAGCAGGCTAGAGCCGCTACCTGTACCTTAAGAGAATTAAAAGCAAGACCTTTGGCTAAGCCCTCTTGTAGGAAAGACAACATGGGATATTTTAGCTAAGCCCTCTTGCAGGAAAGACAAAACGTGGGATATTGAGGCCCAAACCGCCTGTGTCCCTTTGGCCGTACACCAAGCTTCAAAAACCTTCCAAACGCGAACATACAAGAGGGAAGTACAGTTCCGCCTAGCCTGCAAAAGCATGGAGATCACCGGCTCCGGATATCCTCTCCACCTCAAACGCTGCCTCTCAAAAGCCAAGCCGCTAGACAAAAGCGATCTGCCTGGTTGGAAAATATGGGTCCCTGACGGAGAAGACCCGAAAGATGACTGAAGTGTATCGGACCGTCCACCGCTAGATTGACGAGATCCGCGAACCACGGTCGACGCGGCCATTCCGGAGTTACTAGAACCACCTTCCTGGGATACTTCTCTATGCGACGCAATACCTTGCCCACTAGAGGCCATGGAGGGAAGACAGTGCAGGATCTCCCGAGGCCAGGGTACCACTACAGCGTCGACCCCCTCGGCCCCATACTCCCTTCTGCGACTGAAAAACCAAGACGCTTTCGCATTGAGCCAAGTCGCCATCAGATCGAGGTGAGGAGAACCCCATCACTTTCAGATGAGCTGCATTGCCAAATCCGCCAGTTCCCACTGCCTGGATCTAAGCTCTTGCGACTGAGAAAATTGGCCTGAACATTGTCAACACTTGCGATATGAGACGCAGCTAACTGAAGCAAGTTCTGTTCCGCCCAGAGAAACAGTTCTTGAGCTTCTAGAGCTATCCCTTGACTCTCGGTGCCGCCCTGACGATTGATGTAAGCTACCGTCGTCGCACTGTCTGACAGAACCCCGACAGAGACCCTGAATGAGAGGAAGGAAGGACCGAAGAGCCAGTCGAACGGCTCTGGTCTCCAATCGATTGATAGGCCACGAGGCTTCCTCCGAAGACCAAATGCCCTGGGTGGACTGCCACTCGCAGACTGCCCCCCAACCAGAGAGACTGGCATCGGTAGTAATAACCACCCAATCCGGAGCTTTGAGATTGACACCACACTGCAGATTGGAGGACTGTAGCCACCACAAGAGGCTGCTCCTTGCTGACGCATCCAGCAAGACTGGTTGATGAAAGACCTGCGACAGAGGATTCCATCTTTCCAACAGCGCCCTCTGAAGTGGGTGCATATGGGCGAAGGCCCACGGCACCAATTCTAGCGTGGAGGCCATCGACCCCAGAACCTGTAGAAAATCCCAGGCTCGGGGCACCTTCAATGCCAAACAGCGAACTTTGGACTGCAACTTGTCCATCCTCTCCTCCGTGAGGAACACCTTGCCTTGCCTGGGGTCGAACTGAGCCCCAAGGTAGTCGAGTGTCTGAGACGGCTCCAAATGACTCTTCTCCTGATTGACCACCCAGCCGAGAGACTCTAGCAAACAAATTACCTTTTGCACCGAAAATCGACACCCGTCTAACAATTTCTCCCGAATCAGCCAATCGTCGAGATTAGGGTGAACCAGTACTCCTTTGCGTCGAAGAGCTGCCGCCACCACCACCATAATCTTGGTGAACATGTGAGGAGCTGTGGCCAGTCCAAATGGGAGAGCCTGAAACTGGAAATGTTGATGCAGCACTGCAAACCTCAGAAAACGCTGGTGATCCTGATGAATGGGGACATGAAGATATGCCTCTGTCAGATCCAGGGAAGCCAGGAACTCCCGAGAGCGCACCACCGCAATGACTGAATGAAATGTCTCCATGCAAAACTTTGAGATTTTCAATGCCGCATTTACTCGCTTGAGATCTAGAATGGGACGAAAAGTGCCCTCCTTCTTTGGGACCACAAAATAGATTGAGTACCAACCCATGCCTCGTTCATGTGGAGGGACTGGGATTACCACTCCCAAGTCGCTCAGCCTGTGCGAAGTGTCCCGAACTGTGCGATGCTTCCTTGAAAACCCGCAGGGGGACACTAAAAACAGGTCTGGAACGGGATGAGCAACTCTAACGCGTAACCTTCCCTTATCACTGTGAGGACCCACTGACCCTGCTTGACCTTGGTCCACTCCCCATAAAAACGTGCCAGACGGCCCCCTATATAGGGAACAGCAGAGCGGACCAGCCTCGCTTCATTGGGCGACCTTGACAACTATAGCTCCCCCACCAGCGGGAGCCCTGAAAGGCCTATGTCCACCCTGAAAGGACTGACCCCAAGCCGAGGCTCTAGCCTGAAAATCTAAGAGACTGCCGGACCTCTGGAAGGACGAGATCTTCTACTATCCCGAAAACACGTATGTGACTGAAAGGCCTGCCGATTTCGAGGCTTGTCCTCCAGCAACTTATGCACCTTCATCTCACTCAACTGTTTTATCAGCTGCTCCAACTCCTCCCCAATCAAGAGGCGACCTTTGAAGGGTAAGGAACCCAGCTTGGCCTTAGAAGACAGATCTGCGGACCAATGACAAAGCCAAAACAAGCGCTTAGCCGTCACCGCGGAACCCATAATCCAAGACAACGACCACACCAAATCATAAAGGGTGCCTCCACGCGATCTGCTTGGGACACGTCAGCTCCTGGTTGCATCTGTCCATCCTGAACAAGCCCTTTCCATAAAGCTGGAGCAAATGGCAGCCTGCAGCCCCAAGCCCGTTCCCTCAAAAATCCGTTTAAGATGAAGCTCCAACTTTCTATCCTGAACATCCTTAAGGGCTGCGGTGCCTGCCACTGGAATATTGGTCTTTTTTGTGACCGCGGAGACCGCCGCATTCACCTGCGGAAGAGCAAACAGCTCCAAAGTTTGCTCCGGTAAAGGATAGAGTTTGGACATTGCTCTGCTGACCCGTAACCCGGGGAATTCCACACACACTCCACCAACTGTCGGACCGACCTATGGTAAGGAAACGTGGATGGAGGAGCTCTAAGACTATCAAGAACAGGATCCGCCCCATCCATTTCCGGGACCTCCTGAGGAGCTTTCAACCCTAACTCCTCGAGAACCTGAGGGAGCAGGGGCTTCAACTCCTCTCTCTGAAACAAGCGGAGAATCTTGGGGTCATCCCCCTCAGTAACTGAAGCCCCTGTGCCATCTCCGAGATCAACGTCCCTTGACCCCGGATCCTCGACTATTGCTGCCGCCGCCGAACCTCCTGGAGGGTCTGAACTCCCTAACTCCTCCTCCGGCACCGGACACACATGGAACCCCTGAGGATCTGGATTCTCTCGACCAATTGGGCCCCGCTCCTGTCCCCGATGACGGAAGGCCTGGACCCCGAGCTGTCAGAGCATTGAGGGACCCCCATACCCCCCAGCTGACCAAGGCCGAGACCCCGAGCTACCTGAGGGAACTGAGGGGCACCCATGCCCTCCTGCTGAGCCATGTAAGCCTGGTGAAGCAGGAGGATAAAATCTGGTGAAAAAGCCCTTGCAGACGCAGGCAAGGGAGGGACCTGGTCCCCTCCAGCCCCCACGGCAAATTCTCTTCCTATCTGCCCCCACTGAATCCCCCCTGCCCTTGTAAGGGACTCGGGTGGACCGGGGAGATAACTGTAAAGGGAGCACCCCCCCCTCCAAAAATGGTGGCACGCGGGAGTCCGACGACAAAATGGCCGCCGCTCCCGCCATGCCCGGCAACATCCAAATCGGGCCCGACTGCGGCCGCCATGCGCCTCTACATTCTCCTCCATTTCGGAGGCATTGGAAGAAAGGAGAGCCCTTCCCCTCCCGAAACGCACGCCGAACAGAGGTCTGCCCTTCCGAGATGCGCCGGGATTGCACCACACACGTGCGGCAAGCTGAGCCGTGAACCATTCTCCCCAGCTGAGAAAAAAGTAAAAATAGCAAAAAGAAAAAACCCTGCCCGAAAAAAAACGGCAAAAAAAAAAGGGGGGGGGGTGCCCCAGAGCCTTACCACTCAGCTGCTCCTAGCTTCTTCTTTTCTTTCTCACTTTTTTTTTTTTTACAAAACTAACTTTAACAAACGTGAACAAAAATTAAGAGGGGAATCCCTCTCCTAAGGCTGAAGGGAGCTGTCCAGCTCAGATCAGCCAAAATCAAGCAAAGAGAGAAAAATTAAAAAACCCCTGAAGAAAAGAAAAAGGAGCGTAAAGCTGGCAGAACCGCCTCATGAGGGGAGAGATCTGGACCACCAGATTTACACCCCACAGATCAACTTGGAGCGAGCACTGACCGGTAGCTCGTCCACCTAAACCGAGCAGGGAGAGGTTCCTCACAGGAACCAATCCCCCCTGGGAGGAAGGCTCAGTTAAAAAAAATCCAAAAAGTAAAAAAAGACTGCAGGTTTACGCACCAGTCACCATCTGCTGAAGACAGAGAAATACTGAGCTACTGCAGGTGGCAGCAGGGCTTATCAAGCAGTGTCAGCGAGGCTTTTCTCTGTCTCCATCTGCTGGCACGGATGAATAAACCCAGGAGTCTGGACTGATCTGGGTATGTACAGGGAACTTTGTATTTTGGTCCTGAGACCCCTAAATGCCACTCTTGTTGAATCTTTATAGGGTAGGTCAATGAAGTATAATAATGAGAAGTGCCTTTATTCTCCCACTGTTCCCTGGCTTTTTTCCTATTGTTAATTCAGCTCTGATCTTTCTATCTCGTTATTTGCCCTGGCATATTATTTGCTTTCAAGAAACCAAAATCCTAGGGCCTTGACCATTCATTAGCACGCGTACTTATATAACAATCCCAAGTCTTATACCCTCAAAGTCTTATCCAGTCACACACCAATATACAACAAAAAGAATATTTGCTGGCTTCCAGCCCACTTGTTTCATGGAGGGACCACAATACTTAATATTTTTTGGCACTCAAGAACTTTAGAATATCTGTCTTTGTCTTCTCTCCTGGGCTGTGCATAAGGATAATAAAAGGATGGATTTAAAATGTCTTCAGGACCCAATGACTTAGCAGCCACCAAATTATCCTCTCCCGTTAATAAGCTAAGATGCCGTATTGGCAGTGGTCACCTTTCAAATTATCCTTTTAATTTTCTTGGACCAGTTTCAGCAAGAGTAAAGAAATAATGAAAGGCCATGTGATTTTGACCTGCCATGCTACACAAACACACACACACACCCCCCACAAGTTGGCAAAGAATAGTCTTATTCAGCAAGTTACAAATGAGGTATTTTGAAGAAAGGACTCTACAATGATAAGTTTCCCTGGCCAGGTGAGCAGGGGGAGGGGGGGGGGGTGTCTGCCCTTATCAGAGGGAATACTTTTACCAGCATGATCAAAGAAACCAGTTAGGCAAGACAAGGCAATGTGATAGCCCTGGCATTCAGGGGACTAGAGTCCTCCTTAACAATGACCTATTTTATTCTCTTCTGTTTTGCTGGGTCCAGTTAGAACACCTTGGATGAAGTACTTGAGCCTTTTGCTATGCTAATTATAGACTCACTGTAGGCCTTTATTCTGCAACTTGGTCTTACTTTTTTTGATCCCATGCTACTTCCTTCAAGCGCAAAGAGATGATGTGCTATATCAACACAGGGATGACAATTTTCAAAGCCATTTACCTGGGCAAACGGACCTTTCTGCAAATCGCCCTCACTTAATCCAGCGAAAAGAACACCCTGGCTTCCATAGCACACACACTTTTAGGCAGCTTGAGGAAGGGCATGCCTGAGGACACGTTTAGGCCAGGGTTGGAAAACAATGCACGCAGATTTAGATATCCAAATTTCTGCATGGCGTGAAGTAACTGCCCAGTGGTTAGAGCAGCAGGCTGCGAAACAGGGAAGCCAGGGTTCAAATCCCACAGCCGTTATTTGTGAACTTGGGAAAGTTACTTCACCTTAATCACCTTAGAGGGTCATTTTCAAAGAACTCCATGCAGCCCCATATACATGAATCTATCGCCCTGCGGAAATCTACTATAGTATTTTATAACCTGCGCATATCAAGCATATACAGATTTTAAAATATGCATATAAGAACATAAGAAATGGCACGCAAATATTTGCAATGCATTGAAAGCACGTGAAAGTTTGCAGGCCCTTTATACTCTGGTGCAATTTTCAAAGGGAAAGACTTGGACTTGTTTGAAAATTGCCCTAAAATGTTTGCTCTGATATTGAAAGAATCAGATTACGTGGCAAACTATAACACCTCTTAAAGAAATATACCAGGGGAACAGCTAGCCTACCTGAATCTTATCTAGAATAATTTAAAGCAAAAGAACCAGGCAGACCAATAGTAAATTCAGAATGGATAATTCTTTCTTATTTAAAAAAAAAAAAAAAAAAAAAAAAAAAAAAGCTTGTCAGGTGAGGTCTTGTGATGAAATCAAAATGTAGGTTTCACCCTTTAATTAAGTTTTCATTTTGAACTTATTTGTGATGTGCCTGGTTTTGTCCTTTTTCAATTATGTTGAAGAAAACATAGTCAAGACTGTTCCCAAAATAATCTGTCCCATCTGATCAATGCACCCATGAAGCATTCCAAAAGGCTTCCCAATTTGGACAGCTAGTGTAGTGGTGGTTACAATGTGGGGATAAAAGTGAGCACCTGGGATCAAATCCCAGCTCTTTTTCCCTAAGGCTGTTTGCCCTTGGAATAGTTAGGTCACCACTTTGTACCTTAGACTACCCAACTGTCACTGTATAATTAGCACATTCTGTCTCCCCAGTTCAGAAGCTGTCAACACAATATAAATGCTGAATACAACAGAAGAAGTCAGATATACATATTTATGGCAATTTTCAAAAGCATTTAAGTGTTTAACAAAGATTTTTGAGAATTACCCAGGAGTTGTACATGTAAAAGTACATGCCAAAGTGATTTTGTGCGTACTTTTTACGTGTACTTGAAAGATACATTACTGAGGATGGACTTGAAGTGGGGAAACCATTTACACGCACACTTTTGATTTCTAAAAGTATGCACGTAAATGTACATATACACACTTACTAGGGATGTGCATTTGTCACATCCATTTCGGCGGGTATGCATATACCTCAATTTTCTAGTACATGTTGGGAAATGGAAAGTATGCGTGTATTTTTAATAATGAGATTCACGCATACTATCCGTTTTCCCGCGTATACTAGAAAGTTGGCAAAGTATGTGCATATCGCCGAAACAAATGTACATCCCTAACACTTACACCTGCTCCCAAGCAGGCGTAAATATTTGGCTCATGCGTGCTGGGGTACACATGTACCCATTAATTCTAAAAGCAGAATTACACGTATATGTCCACTTTGAAAATTTGGTCTGGAGTCTGTGTGTACCTTTTACATGTAGATTTCAGCCTTACACAGGTTGTTACAAAACTACCCTCCCTATTTTTAAGTGCTTTGGGACTGAATTTAGTTATTGTAGGAAAAGTAATGCATTTAAAGGGAAATGAATGCAGAAATGGCAAACGTGAGGGCACAGAAAAAGTTTTGGTACTATTTGAAACACCAACTATTTCTGCATATTTCTAAGTCCTTATAGGGAACTAAACACATGATCCGCATCAAAGGAATAGAAATGAAACATAGAAACATAGAAGTGAAGGCAGAAAAGGACCAAATGGTGCATCCAGTCTGCCTCGTAAGCTTATGGTAGTAACTACTGGCCATACAAGCCACCTTTATAATTAACAGTTTCCCAGACTGTTGGTAGCTGTTTGTGTCCAATTCCCCGTTACCTCTTGCCATTGAAGCAGAGAGCAATGTTGGAGTCGTATCAACAGCATAAAGGCTTCTTGGTTAAGGGTAGTAACCGCTGTATCAGCAAGTTACCCCATGCACTCTTTTCTTCATTCACATCCTCTAGCCTTAAGAGATCCACAGTATTTATCCCATGCCCATTTGAAATATTTTACTGTTTTTTGTCTTCACCACCTCCTCTGGAAGGGCATTCCAGGCATCCACCACCCTTTCTGTGAAGAAATATTTCCTGACATTGGTTCTGAGTCGTCCTCCCTGGAGTTTCATTTCGTGACCCCTAGTTCTTCTGATGTCTTTCCAACGGAAAAGGTTTGTCGTTGATTGTGCATTATTAAAACCTTTCAGGTATCTGAAGGTCTGTATCATATCTCCCCTGCACTTGCTCTCCTCCAGAGTATACATATTTAGGTCCTTCATCCTCTCCTCATAAGTCATTTGATGGAGACCCACCACCATTTTTGTTGCCCTTCTCTGAACTGCCTCCATCCTGTCTCTGTCCCTTTTGAGATACAGCCTCTAGAACTGAACACAGTACTCCAGATGAGGCCTCACCAAGGCCCTGTACAAGGGGATTATCACCTCCTTTTTCTTACTTGTTATTCCTCTCTTAATGCAGTCCAGGATTCTTCTGGTTTTTGCTATCACCTTGTCACACTGCTTCACCATCTTCAGATCGCTAGACACTATCACCCCAAGGTTTCTCTCTTGTTCTGTGCACAACAGCCTTTCATCCCCCATCACATACAGTTCTTTTGGATTTCCACACCCCATATGCATGACTCTGCACTTCTTGGCAATGAATCTCAGCTGCCATTTCTTCAACCACTGTTCCAGCTTCCTTAAATCACATCTCATTCTCTCTACTCCTTCCGGCATGTCCACTCTGTTGAGGATCTTAGTATCATCCGCAAATAGACAAACATTACCTTCTATCCCTTACGCAATGTCGCTCACAAAGATACTGAACAGAATCGGTCCCAACACCGATCCCTGTAGCACTCCACTTAACACCCTTTTCCCTTCAGAGAAGGTTCCATTTACCATCACACACTGTCTTCTCTGTCAACCAGTTTGTAATCCATGCCACCACCTTGGCGCTCACTCCCATGCTTTTCATTTTATTCATGTGTCTTCTGTGGGACCGAATCAAAAGCTTTACTAAAATCCAAGTAAATCACATTGAGCATTCTTCTCTGATCCATTTTGCTAGTCACCCAATCAAAAACATCAGATTCTTCCGACAGGGTCTTCCCCTGGTGAATCCATGTTGTCTCGGATTAAGCAACCCACTCAATCCCAACCTAGCCTATATCCTTTTACCTGATCCTTATCTACCACCCCAGAACCCACCCCCCCCCCCCCGCAACCATCCCTGTGTATCAAGTGCACATGCCCCGTTCTACTGTAAATAAGTTCCATATGCTAAATGTATCAAGTGCACATGCCATGTAACATTGTATATTAGTTCATTTGCATATCTAATCCTAATCGAATGCAAATAGTTGTATCGCTGCTTGTTAACTATCCTCTCTTATACTTGTGTATTCACCCAGTTATCCCCTCCCCTGTTCATTGTAATTTCCTTTCCTTCTCAGTTTTTTGTAAACCGACATGATGTGTTCTACGAATGCCGGTATAAAAAAAAAGTTTTTAAATAAATAAATAAATAAATAAATAAATAGTTCACTATCCTTTACTTCAGCAGAGTCTCCATTAATTTTCCCACCACCGAGGTAAGGTTAAACGGCCTGTACTTTTCAGCCTCCCTTTTGCTACCACTTTTGTGAAGCAGGAGCACCATTGCTCTTCTCCAATCACTCGGCACCACTCCCGTTTCCAAGGATCTATTGAACAGGTCACACAGCGGACCCGCCGGCACATCTCTGAGCTCCCTCAGTATCCTGGGATGACCCTCATAAGGCCCCATGGCTTTGTCCACTTTCAGTTTTCCTAGCTCTTCCCATACATTCTCTTCTGTAAACAGAATTTTGTCTACTCCACCCCTTTCCATAGTCTTATTAACTAGTGACGGTTCTTCTCCTGGGTCTTCTTTAGTGAAGTATTTGTTTAATATTTCTGCCATTTCTTCATCTCTCTCCACACATTGATCCTGGTCACCTTTCAATTTCACTATACCTCTTTGGACCTTTCTCTGATGTATCTGAAGAATGTTCTGTCACCATGCTTTACCTCTTTGGCAATCCTTTCTTCTGCCAGACTTTTTGCTTTCTCAATTACTTTCTTTGTCTCCCTAAATTTTACTAGATATTCTTCCCTGTGTTCCTCTTTTTGGGATCCTTTATAATTCTTGAATGCTGCTTTTTTTGCTTTTATTAATTCAGCCACCTTCTTTGAGAACCAGATCAGTTTCTTATTTCTCTTACTTTTGTTTACTTTTATAGCATATATATTTGTTGCTTTTGTAATTCCTGCCTTTAGTTTGGTCCACTGTTGTTCCACCTCTCCCATTTTCTCCCAGTCTTCTAGTTCTATCTCCAGGTATGTCCCACAACTTAAGATTTTAATTCAGATTCCAGGAGACAAGACTGCCAAGAGATTCATACTTGTCTGGAACTTCTACGTTGTATGGTGCTAGGGTTTAAAATATTTTAGTCTTGTAAAGAAAACTACTATATCCTTTCCATTGATCTGTTGCCCATTCTTTAACCTCTCTCACCTCTCAAGATTGGCTAGGTTGAGCAGAATAAGATGTAATGTGATTATACAACATTTGCAAGACACAAGGAGGCCATCTCTATCCACCATTGACAGACCCTCCCCATCCCACCCCTGCCACATCCTTATCAGCAGGCCTTACCTGTATATCCAGGTTCACATGCACATTCGTAACTATTGATCTTGTCAATACATCTGCCATAGTCACAGGGGTTACTGGCACAATCATCCAAGTTGGTTTCACAATTTGGCCCTTTAAAGTGGAATATTAGTGATAAGTGTTAGACCTCATCTGTCAGGTCTAGAAGCACACAAACATGCAAAAATATATAAAACAAAACAAAATAACATGGTATTTTACAAAAACTGCAGTAAGCAAGTTTGAAAGCTGGAAAGAGCAATATTCCAGCTTCAGAAGTCAATATGCAGAAGATTTCTGTGAGCAAAATTGGCATAAATCTTCCACTTTAAAAATATCCCCCTTTGTCCAGTTAATTCTTTTAAGCACAAAATAGCTATGTGGACAGACACCCAGACAGAAAGAGGGCTGGGCTGTCAAATTTAACCATATAGTACCATACCAAGCACTATCTGGCTAAATCTGAGTAGACAAATAGAAAGGCTAAATCTGAGTAAGCTTTGTCTGATCAGATTTATCCAGAGATTCAGTAGCCTATATTTAGGCTCTGAACTTACTGCTGAAAATCAGTGTGAAGCACCCGTTTCCATGCCCTAACTCTGCCCCTTGGTCACCCACTTTCTAAGCCACTAAATTTAAAAGCCTAGTGCAGTGGCATTCACTTCCGGCACGCAAGTGCTGCAAACAGGTCATGGTTTTCAGGATATCCCTAATGAATATGCATCAGATTTGCATGCACACTGCCGTCGTATGCAAATCTCTCTCATGCATATTCATTAGGGATATCCTGAAAACCTGACCTGTTTGTGGTCCTCTAGGGCTGGGCATGAAAGCCATTGATCCAGATGAAACTAGAAACCTACATTTAAGAACAGAGTCCTGGTACATTTCTAAAAGGGTCAATTTAGGCACCTATCTTCCAAAATGTAGGCACCTAAAGTCTTTGAAAAATGACCTCAGTTACCAATCTGGGACATGGGTAGCCTTCTACCTCAGGCTCATTTCCTTTCCAAAACCAAGAAGCAGAACAGTTTCTCCAGGCTGTCAGTAGAAAAATTACCAAGGGTATATGCTTCATGCACTGATGATGATTAATACAAGGCTGGATTCTGAGACCAGCAATACCCCCATCTCCACCCATTAGCATCTTACCTGTGGTTCCCTTTGGGCACTTGCAGATATAGCCTGCGGTTTTATCCTGGCACTCGCCACCATTCTGGCATGGCATACTCTGGCACTCGTTGATATTTATTTCACATCGGTGGCCGGTGTAGCCAGGTTTACAGTTACAGATGTAAGAAGCTATGCCATCACTGCAGGTCCCATAGTAACAAGGATCTGGGGAGCATTCGTCAATGTCCAGCTCACAGTGGGCACCAGTAAATCCTGGAACATCCAAACAATGATAATTAAGATTAAAATAAAGTCCAGTGCTGGCAGGACTCATTGTATATACTCACTGCCAATGTATAAAATCTATTCTTCTAATTGTACCTAGGGCGATGGAAGGAGAGCAAAGAGAAGATCCAGTTTCTCTCACCTGCCTAATTGGACCCTTCCTTACAAAAAGGCTTTCGATATTTTTCAGGGAATGGATTTATGTATTATTGCAGGACTCTGTGGTTGGGCACGGACTGGTGTGACTTGGGTATTAGTGTTGTGGGCATCAAAAAGGAAGACCAGGCCTGGGGTAGACTGACTGCAAAGGGCCATTCGCAGCCAGTACATAACCCATCCAGAAGGGGTTAATGCTTACAAATAATGCTAAACATATACCTCTGTTTCTATATCGACATGTTTATAGATAAATATATATAGATATACGGATGCAAACAATGGAGGGAATCAGGGGAAAAAACCCCCAAAAAACGAAGATGGCGAAAAATGAGTTTCCATTTCCAATCTGAAAATGATGGACGACAAGGTCTTGTGAAAGGAGAGAGAAAAAACTGCAGCAGATTTCCAGGCAGAGGTTCCTCACTTAAGGACTACCTGGAACTCACATTAAAAAAAAGGTATAAATGGGCCAGCCTGGTGGTGCAAGTGCTACCTGCTGCCATATGGAGAGACTCAAGTTAGATTCTCAGGTAGGTTCTCTCTCCCCCCCCCCCCCCCCGAGTAGCTGGGACTGGGGCTGACGGGGTGTCCGCCATTGCTTGACGGCAGCACCTAGTGACTGGCCTCATAGCCCATGACTGCCTGCCCCCGGCCAAGGACCGTCGCTGCCATGACTGAACTGAAGTAAGTTAGGTGGGAGGTAGTTGCAAATAAAGACTCATGGTGCCATAGCCCATCATAAGTCAGTTTGACTGAGCTGAAAGCAAGAGTACTCGCAGAAAATGTTAAAACCAGAAACAGAATTACAATTAGCCAGTGACCCCCTCCTAACACCCGTCCCCTGCCATGGGCTGCTGTCACTGGAAGCCTAAAAAGCAGGAGGATGCTGGCACCCCCCCCCCAATAAAAGATTGTAAGCAGTCCTACTAAACAGAACATCCCAAAAATATAGGAAAATTGGTTCTTACCTGCTAATTTTCATTCCTGTAATACCACAGATCAGTCCAGGGACCCATCCGGGTGCTACTGCCGAAAGACTGATTTACCTGGAATTTAGCCGCTGTACATAGGACATCTATCAGAATTTATCTATGCCAATTCGGTGATAAGAACCGTGGTTCAGACCTGGGGTTTTCAGGTTCGAGGGTTTTTTTGTTTTTGGCCCTTGAGGGACTTCTTTCATGTTCGCCCTTGTTGGGATTTAAATGGCTGGTTTTTTGTCTGTTTTCTTGGCTTTGGTATTGATTAATACTGAGAAGCTGCAGGTGGCACACTTGGTATATAGCAGTGCCTGGAAGTTTTGTTCTCTGCCTCCATCTGCTGGTGGGAGTGCATACCCCACTGGTCTGGACTGATCTGGGTATGTACAGGAACCTATTTTTGCAAGCGTACTTATTTTTCCTCTGAATATCACAACAAACAAGTGCAAATATTTTAAAAAGTTCCAAACAGTGCAGCCATCTGCCCAAACTGTCTTTATGTATCTCTTTCTCCCAATCACATCATACTAAGATCAATGGAAGAAAAATGTTTTTAAAAAAACTGCTTCATGAATCCAGTTTTGCAGTGGGGGAAAAAAAAAAAAAAAGGACAAAGCAAAGGAAAACACTGACTGCACTTCCTGAAAATCCACAGAATGACTTTTCATCAGATCTCAGAGACTCTAATTGGAGGCCATTCAGTTGGGAGGCTTTTGGCGGGAGTTGCTAACAAAGGGACTCATTGTCTTCCTGTCCGGGGGCCCACATCATCGCTCTGCCCGGTCAATGCTGCAGCTTCACTCATCAGAAGGAAAGAACTTCAGCCTGCATTTCACAGGTCTCAGCTGCCCTGCGCCCCTCTAATTGCCCTTTAGGATGCAAAGCAGAGTGAATGAAACACAGGAAAGGGCATACCTACCCAGTGCTTGGCACACCCCTCTGCTTTCCAGTACTGCATCCTCACATTGCTGCATGGAATGAGCTGAATTCTTTTTATATTAATGCTGGCAAATATTACTAAGGAGTGTGAAAGCATTTTCCTGACATTATTCCTCTTATACTTCGCATGAAGGGGACATTTTCAAAGGGGTTTCTGCCAGGAAAAACAACCCTGTGAACAATGCACCCTTCCCACCCCCCTTCAAAGCAGGTGCAAATGTATGTGGGTAGGACGTACTCGCCGTGCACCACTGGAAATCCCGTGTGCTGCAAACCCTGTATTTAAGGGGTCATTTTCAAACGTACTTACACATGTAAAGGGGCTTTCTGAAAAAATTACCCTGGGGGCTGTACATGCAAAAGTATGCACAGAAGTCATTTCACATGGACTTTTCCATGTACTGCAAAGAGGAGTTCCCAGGGGTGAAGCTGGAGCAGGGAAAATCATTTATGCGCATACTTTCCATTTTCGAAAATATACACATAAGCATTTGGGCGAACATTTCCATCCGTTCCCCGGCAGGTGTAAAATATGCCGCGCAAAACGTATGCACAGTCCTGGTAATTTTAAAGCAGACTTAGAAGCATAAATCCGTTTTGAAAATTAGGGCTGGAATCCCCAGGTATTTCAGCCCTAAGCATGCTGTTATAAACTTGGGGTCTTAATTTAAGTATCGCCCTGAGGGGGGGTAACTGTATAACAGCCTGTCTTAATTACATAGCAAATATGCACATAAGTTATACCAATTTTCAGAGCAGACTTATGTGCATAGGTCTGCTTTGAATATGATCTTAGGAGCATAGAAAGGTGATGGCATAAAAAGAGCATATGACCCCTCTAGCCTGCCCATCTGACCAGCTCTCTAAAATGCCACCAAATTTAGATCTGCTATTATGAATGTGGAAAAGTTAGGTACATATTTTTGAAAATAGCAAAATATATGCCCAAGTGCAAACCCCTCCCCAACCTGAGGAACGCCTCCACTCAGTCCAGGTAAATTAATGCACATACACTACATAGACACATATATCTACCTGCATACTGGGGGTGCAATATTATAGCAAGCCATTTCTGCAGGGAAAGCACTGTTTTGCCTGCAGAAATGCCTTTGAAGAATATCCTCAAATAAAGCTATCTGGCTATATAGGCCCAGATAACTGAAAATAATCAGTTACGTTTCAAAAGTTATCCAGGCAGGTATACTCGGATAACTTAAGCTATATTCAAAGCAGTGCTGGAAGCTGCTGGGAGCAGTTCGAGGGTACCACAATCCACACAGCCCAGAGGGTTTTGGGGGTGCTGGGTGGGGCAGCATATGGGTGGAGGGGACCGGAGCTATGCTTATTTGGACAAACATGCTGGGGCAGGCAACAACTGGCCCCATACACCATTAACTTTTGAATAATCTTGGGAAGGGGAAGGAAAGAGGAGAAGGATCAGGCCAGTAGACCCCATATTAGTCTCACTGTGATGGGAGGTGGAGGATCGGATTAGAAGGCCCACTAGGGGTTTAAAAAAATGTTTTTTTAAAACACGGTCACTACTTAACTTAGCCATATTCAAAGAAGGCAATTTTCATAGAAAGATACATAGAAACATAGAAGTGACTGCAGAAAAGGACCTAATGGCCCACCCAGTCTGCCCAGCAAGTTCCCATAGTTACCAGTTTCCCATACTTATCATTATCAGACCAAAGGTCAGGGCTCTTGTTGGTTTCTGTTTGAGTTCAATTTCCTTCCCCCTCCCCCCCCGCAGCTGAAGCAGAGAGCAATATTAGAGTTGCAGCAGAAGTGTAGTATCAGGCCTTTTGGTTAAGGGTAGTAACTGCATCAAGCAAGTTACCCCTATGTTGATTGGTTCTCCCAGACTATACAGTTCACTGTCCTTGGTTGTTGCCTGAATCCAATTCTTCTTTTCCCCCTGCCGTTGAAGCAGCAAGCAATGATGGAGTTGCATCAACAGTATGAAGGCTTATTTGTTAAGGGTAATATCTGCCACACCAGCAAGTTACCCCCATGCCTCTTACTTCAATCCCCTCCCCCTTGCCTTTAGGGATCCACAGTGTTTATCCCATACCCCTTTGAAATCTCTCATTGTTTTTGTCTTCACCACCTCCTCCGGAAGGGCATTCCAGGCATCCACCACTATCTCCGTGAAGAAATCTCCTGACATTAGTAGTTCCGAGTTGTACTCTGTGGAGTTTCATTTTGTGACCCCTTGTTCTATTGGTTTCTTTCCAGCGGAAAAGGTTTGTTGTTGATCGTGCATCATTAAAACCTTTCAAGTATCTGAAGGTCTGTGTTATATCTCCTCTGCTCCTCTCCTCCAGGGTATACATATTTAGCTCCTTCAACCTCTCCTCATAAGTCAGTTAATAAGACCCCCCCACCATTTTTGTCACCCTTCTCTGGACCACTTCCATCCTGTCTCTATCCTTTTTGAGATTCGGGCTCCAGAACTGAATACAGTACTCCAGGTGAGGCCTCACCAAGGACCTGTACAAGGGGATTATCACTTCCTTTTTCTTACTGGTTATTCCTCTCTCTATGCAGCCCAGCATTCTTCTGGCTTTAGCTATTGCCTTGTCACATTGCTTCGCCATCTTTAGATCGCTAGACACTATCACCCCAAGGTTTCTCTCCTGTTCCGTGCACAGCAGCACTTCACCCCCTATCGCATACAGTTTTTCGGATTTCCACGTCCCAGATGCACGACTCTATACTTTTTGGCATTAAATCCCAAGATTCATATGCATAAATTATTTTGAAAATTACCTCCAAAGAATATAACGGGTTAAACTTGTCTGTGAACATGTTGCTGAATAACTTGAACTCTGCTCTTGGCCATTTCTAGAGTTAGCTGCATAACTTATGCAGCTAACTCCAAATATCAGAGTTAGCCAGATAAATTATTCAGCTAACTCCTCCGCTCCAGAACTCTCCCCTCCTCCAAATGCCCCCCTCTTAGCCGGATTAAGTGGAGATGATATTCAAATGTTGGTAGAATCCAGATAAGTGCCTTTGAATATAAACCTCAATATATTATAAATATTTATATGTGGCTGAGGCAATACCCCCCCCAGGAAAAAGAAAGAAGTTGAAACCTGACAGACAATAAAATGTGCAGATTTGTTTTCTCTATTTAGGTCTATTTTTGCAAGCCTAGCAATAGCCCCTGTTTGGCTGAAGATGTCATAATGTTACCTTCTCTGCATTCACAGGTGTACATGTTGGGACCATCCACACACTTGGCACCATTCTTGCATGGGGTGCTGGCACACTCATCAATATCAAACTGACAAAGGTGACCACTGAAACCTGGACAGGAGAACACATTTTTGTTTTTCACAATGCAACCTCTGACATGAGCATAATTTTCTGCTTTGCAAAAGTAAGAATAGGCAAGCTGTTCAATGCAGCAACACATGCATGATACATTTTTACAACTGTTGCACATTCGGTTGGTATCTGTAGAAAAAAATAACTCCAAAGCTTTGGTAACAAGAGTACTATAATGTAAAGCCTGCAGCCAAGCCAATCTGGTACGGTGTGACAGTACAATTAAACAGTAGCAGAGACAAAGGTGCTCTCGTAACCCGCTCTGTCTGGCAGGCCATGGTCTTCATGTCATTCCGGTCAGTGTGAAGAGCTGGTGACTTCAGGGTACTGGGACACAGAAGGCCCATACTGGGGAACGACTTAGATTATTATAAAGCTATTGGTAAGATATGGAAAGGGAGAGATGCTGGGTGTGAACTAAATAAGAGGACCGTGGACTGAAATGTTTGCCAAGCAGGGGTGAAATACTGTACAGAAACTTATATTAATTAAATACAAGTTCATAAAGAGTTGCATATACGAGAAAGCATTTCTTAGCAGCAGCAAACGGACACAGAGTCTCCCTAAATAGATTTTACTGGAGGATTTTTTTTTTTCTCCTTCAAGATCATTCCTTTATGACTGAAGCATCTGGCAACCCCACAGACCGGGCTGCTGGAGATGCCTGCACTTATCTATAGAACGGCACATTTTCAGAACCCTGTTCCAGGTTTCTATGGCTACAACTCTATAGGGATGTGAAAGGGGGGGGGGGGAAGTCTGAGCAAGCCTTGAGAATGTCTTATTTACATCTCTAGAGAAGAGGAGTCTCACAACTTGAAAACCTCCTTTCAGCCATTAAGCGCCTGCTTGCTCTGTGTGTTACCCCCTCCCCCGACTCAGACACCTCATTCAATTTCTCCTGCTCAGGCAACCTCT
This sequence comes from Rhinatrema bivittatum, assembly GCF_901001135.1. Taxonomy (NCBI): domain Eukaryota; kingdom Metazoa; phylum Chordata; class Amphibia; order Gymnophiona; family Rhinatrematidae; genus Rhinatrema; species Rhinatrema bivittatum. The sequence goes on along the minus strand of NC_042622.1, from coordinate 95,443,164 downwards.
TCCCCCTTCCCCGGCTGCTTGTAAGAGCTCTGCAAGTAAACCAGAAATGGCTTGTAGGTTCTGATTCTGAAATCAGAGAACACCCCCTTCTTCTGAAAGGCAATCCACTTATTGCAACCCGATAAATCTATCCGATGTTAAAAAAAAAAAAAAAACCAAAGCAAGATATGCAATTACAATGCAAATTCTACCCCCTCCCCATCTACCACAACACATGCTGAAATATCCACGCCTGAAACCTATTTCTGCTAGCCTTTTCTGCCTTAGAATGGCATCACCCCTTTAATGACTGAAGGCCCTGGAGCTCATTTATTAAAAAAGTGTTTCCCTCACTGAAAACAACAGGCGGCTTTCGTCGACCAGCCTGAGGTAAATTTTGCACCAAAGCAAATTTTTTTTAATAAAACAAGGCCGCTACTGTTTTGTCATCAAGATTTCTGATGCTCTCATGGTGCCATCGGGGTTGAAGAACCGATTTCAGTTTAAGCGCAAGACATCGTTTTCCGCAATACATTTGCCCTGAACGTGCCACCGGGCAATATTAACAGAAGAACGTAAACAAACAGTACAAATTTTACATGAGAAAGTGAAACTCTAGCTGTCCAAGTCCAACTCAAAGTATTTTAACTGAGCTCCCAGGAGGCCTTTGGCTACTGTAACTTGATGCCAAGGATTCTAAAGCTGCCTTTAGGGTGTGGATTAAAATCTACTCTAGTTTCTAGTACAAAGGCATGGGCTGAAGGCAGCGCTATCGATCTGCTTGCTCACCAGTGGGGCACTTGCATTGAAACTCATTGATTTTATCTATGCAGTTCCCGTTGTGCAGACATGGGCTGCTGGCACACTCATCCGTGTTGATTTCACAGTAGGTGCCCTCGTACCCTGCAAGAAAAAGAAGCATAGGTCATCAGGAGCGCGGACATCCCCTTTTCAATCCACACACATCGTACTATGCTCTCTCGTTAAGGGCTTTTATGTTAGGCACGTAAATAGCTGTTCGAAAAATAGCCTGGGACTCAGTGCACAACTTATCTCCTTTTTAGTTGATCACTTCCCTTTATCAGGAAGGGCTCTCAGCAGATGCACTTCTAGGCACTGTGGAGCAGCTCAGCTTTCTGTACACTCTACAGCCCATCCACATACTCTGCTTTAATGACAGAGCCCCTTTTCAAGTTGCAAAGCACCCAGCTAACCCTAAAGGCTTCAGCTGCTGAACAATCTTGAACCTGAGAAAAACCTGCACTTCATTAGCAGCAGGTTCCTTCCCCCACCCCCCACCAACTGATGACCCAGCCAAAATCTCGACCTTCTGATCATATACCCATTCTGAGTCAGACTAAGGGTCCATCCAGCCCCCACGTCCTGTCTTCCACCCTGGCCAAGCTGGGTTATTAGGTAGCATCCGGCAGATCCGTTGCTTGTGGCTCATGCCCAGGGAGTGCCTGTTTGATTGTAATCTTATTTTTATCTGCTTTTAATTGTTTTTATTACTGCCCGCCCCGAACTTGTTTGCAGGGACAGGCAAGAAATGTTAATAAATAAATAGATAAGAAACAGTGGCTCTCCCAAATGTTCCTAGCTAATAATGGCTTATGAACTTTTTCCTTCAAACCCGGCCATGCTAGATATCCTTTAGGAAGGGGCCAGATAGAAAGCTTATCAAAACTCAAAACATTTGCAAACATTGTGGAATAGGATAGAAAAATATATATTAGTTTGTCACACCTTGTTAATTGTAAACCGGCATGATGCGATTCCCATCGCGAATGCCGGTATAGAAAAACTCAAAATAAATAATAAATAAATAAAAATAATGTGAGTGCACGTAATTTAGATGACTTTCTGAAGCTCATATATGTTTGATTTTTCAACTTTAGCAGCAATTAAATTATGGAAGTTACATTAATTAATAGGTTACATTATAACTGTACAACAGGTGCATGAATCAATTATACTACATACATGCACTGTAAAAAGAAAGCACACATTACAGTAGAGATGAAATTATACCGCTGCTGAGATAATGAATGTGATGGCATGAAACTAATCTCCTTAAAGAACTGGACCTTCCAGTATCATAATTAGAAGAGCTGTCCTGCAATGCTGTTTGAAAAGCAAGCTCAGCCACTGACCTGCCATGCAGATGCACTGGAATTCTCCAATCTGGTCTAGGCAGGTAGCATCATTCTGACATGGATTCGACAGACACTCATTAACATCAATCTCACATCGAGGACCAGTGTATCCCTGGGCACACTGGCACTGGAAGGATCCCTGCGTGTTTATGCATTTCCCACCATGCTCACAAGGGTTAGCACCTGAAAGAAAAAAGAAAGGCTTTAGAATTAGGAAAAAAATATGCAACATGGAGAAGCAACATGAAAAGATAAGAATTAAAGCACAGAAAAAAAAAATAGCCAAAAGGTCCATGTTTACCAAGGGAGCATTCGTCCACATCTTGGTTGCAGGCTGGCCCTGTGTAACCAGAAGGACAAGTACAGATGGCCTTTCCATTAACAGGGTTTGTGTCACAGTTGGATCCTTCATTGCAAGGGTTACTGATGCATGCGTCATCAAGATGGCACAGCAAGCCTGAAAGGACACACAAGCCGCATTCAACCACTCTTGCTTGTTTGCCAAGATTTATAGAACTAATCTGTCCTCTCAAGGCAGTGCTAATATTATACATTCTCTATAAAAATATTCAAATATGAGTAACCCTATCTCCCCTAGCAGGAGATCTCCTCCATTCCTATAACTGTATTTTAGGTTACATTGGTCGATCTCTATAACGTGTGGTGCTGCTGCACAACCTACTGCAGTGCGTGGCGCTGAAGCAACATGCGATCTCTCACCTGTACGCCCATGCGGGCACTCGCAGTAGAAAGACGCTACCCGGTCATGGCAGGTGGCCCCCTGGTAACAGGCGGCATTAGCACAGTCATCGATGTTCTCACTGCAGTCCTCGCCAGTCCAACCATTAACGCAGACGCAGTTGTATCCACCGTGGGTGTTGTGGCAAGTCCCTCCATTCTGGCAGGCATTTGGCATAAGCTGACACTCATCAACATCCTCGGTGCAGTACTGACCTACAGATGGGGGCAGACATAATGCCAACGTTTACAGCTCACTTTCGTCACAGACCGAAGGACACCTAAAAGAGGTTCTGCTTTTCTCTCTTTACTCACAGCCGCAGTATGTGGACATTTGCTCTCAGGTTTTCCCACGAGCACCTTAAGTACTGCTAACTTAAGATTTCTTCTCCAGTCCCAAGATGGAACTTTATGAGATATTAATGAGCCGAAAGCTATTGAAACCAGAGTGAAGCATGCTGAAATGTTTTGGCTTTTTGAAACACTACCGCAATATTGTGTGTTATCCTTCCCTCTGGGGAGCTGCACATAAGTGCTTAAGGGGCTAGAGGTAATCAACATTTACTCTTAAAAGCTTCGACATTCTGCAGTGGTGTTAGCTTTGTGCTTACATTCTGCCAGCATTAAAAAGAGTGCCTATGCACAAAATATTACTAAATACCAGAATGGACAGAATTGAAATACAATGAAAACAATAGGAACAAGCAGACTGTTCTGTGCTTTCCTTCCATTCTCATGGCACTTCTGAAATCAGCTTCAGGTGCATTTCTAACGTGTGTAGGCAGCAATGTTTGTGAACTGCACAGCAGCAAGGTGCATGGCTACTTCTGTACCCGCGTTATCTTCAGCAAAGTTTCCAAGGGAAACTATCCAGGTACTCTGCATCTGCTACTTCTGTGGACAGGATTAGGCCAGGGGAGGGGGAAGTCAAGGCATGTGCATTTGGACATTTAGCGTGTAGCCTCCTCCCCTGAACAAGTCAAACCCACAAGAACACCTACGTTTAGTCTGGCTAAATATAGTCGCATAGTGAAACTCTGTGGCTATGTTTAGTGGCTCTGCGATGGGACAAATGTCAAACAGGAGATGTAGCTGCCTAACTCCTTGATTAGGGGGCTAGATTCCTTTGAGAATTGCCCCTCCACAAGATCATTTGTATCTTTAAACTCTGTTTTAAATGCAATACTTAACAATTAAATGCAAAAACCCTCCCAAAAAAACCACAGTGTATGCCATGCAGACTGCATTGCAACGAAGCAATGCAGAACACTGAATTCTGTAATTAATGGTTTACAACCAGTAAGCACCAACCACAATCATTCCCATGCTATAAGGGTAACTAGAGAACTACCTTACAGGGCAAGGGATTGAGGAGACAGCAGCCAAATTTACCTGTCCATTCGGGAGGGCACTGGCAGTTGTACGTGTTCACCCCATCAACACAAGTTCCTCCGTTCTTGCAGCTATTCCCAGGGCAGTCATCAATGTTTTCCTCACAGTTCTGGCCAGCAAATCCTGGAAGAAGAAAACAGGCAACTGGTATGAAATCTTGACCAGGACCCGACTGGAAGCGGCCTAACAAACCCAGGTCATTTGTCGGATCCCAGGCCAAAAAACGTCTTCTTGAAGTCCTACTTTTCTTGTGGCTAAAGCAGGTTTTTAAGTTCCCAGAGCCCCTTGGCTGGCACAAGCTCATATAGGTGACCTGAGTTAATTCAAGGTACCCTCTCACATGCATATACAACTACTGAAGCAATCACATTTCAGGATTCCCCAAAGCTGTTTTGCAATTGCCCATGTTCTCGGCTTATCTTTTTTGTTCTTAAGGACCTCCCTTGCATGTTTCTCTCTCTCTTTTTTTTTTTTTTTTTTTAAAACAATTCTCTGCTCAGTAAACCTAAGATGGGAGAGTCTCTTTCTACGCGAACCATTTTGTTCTGTGCCAAAACATTATCAGTAAGACATCACTGAGGCCGCCAGTCACTTATCTTGCTAACTAGGACTTAAGCAATTACGATAAACAGGAAACTTCTTCCTTCGAGTGCCGCCAAACCGAATTCCACCAGGCCAGACCACAAGACAAACCTGTGGCAAGTTACTAATTAACTCACACCACACACTTAAACTTGGTTTCTGCCCCCAGAGGCATAAAGGAAGAACTAAATAAGCCCCGGAGAGTCATTTATTTCGGTGTTATTTTGAAACAGTGAGACAGCCTATCACACTGTCTCATTTGTTAGGTCGAGAGTCCACAGCAAATTGCTTTAAGGTGATCTAAAGTAAATGAATACATTTAAAATAATGTAGAAGATCCTTAGTTATTCAACAATGCCAAGTTCTGTTACCAAAACACTACTGGCCTTTGTCAAGAAGATCGACACAGCAGTGACATACATTATTTTAGCTTCATAATAGTGGGAATGTTGTAGTATAAAGAGATTTGCTTTCGAAAAACTTAAAAAAAAAATGTTAAATCTTATCACACAAAAACAGGAGCATGTAAAGTTTAAAAATGTTAACTTCTATTTGCGGGCTGGTGGTGCTTTAAATTAGTTATACCCTTGTCCCTCCTCGCAAAGAAAAGTAAGAGCCTTTAAGGCCAAGCCACACTTTTTCTTCAGGCCTCAATCCCCACAGGCTCAAAAGCTGGGATTGCCAACTGGCTCCAGATTTTCAGGACAGGTTGATCTGGTCCTGCTTCTACCCCACTGCATGCTGGGACTTATTCTGATTTTCCTATTGCATTCCCTAAGAAAAGCAAGACTGTAGGTACCTGCATGCAGGGGAGTAACACCAGGACTGGATCAACCTGTCCTGAAAATGTGGAGCCCTCTGCAGCTCCAAGCTTTATTTTCATCTTTGCCCGACAACAAAGTGTTGACAGGCACTGAACTGTTTGTGCTTTGTGCAGCTCTGCAAGGTGTGGCCAGTAAGATGGACCTGATATCTGCAGGCTGCAGGGCAACACTTGGTGTTTTGGGTTCTAAGTAACATATTTACACTAAACAGAGTGCAGTGCACCAGCCTTTCAGTGTCCGCTTAGCTTCCTGCCAAGCCAGAACTGCAAAATGACAGTAGATCGAATTAGGGGAAACCCATCATTCGTGATTGCTCAAACTGTACAATCCTTTAAAAACCAGATGGAACTTGATCCAGGGATGTTTATGCAACAGAAAGCAGCATTCTAATAGTTGCTGAAAAGATACAGTCTGTGATGGCAAAGCGGTTTGCTATAAAAAGCCACAAACTGGTTCTAACTGCAAAGGTCACCCAAAGTAAAAAAAAAAAAAAAAAAAAAAAAAAAGGGGTGGAGAAGACAGAGTAACTACTTGTTCTTACAATCATTCCTGATGTAATTTGCCAAGCAGGGTTGGCAAGTGACTAATACCCCCTGCAATTTATTTTACATTAGGACTGTGGCCCTGTTCAGAATGGACTTCTCTAACCTCTGCCTATGGAAATTGTCTTTCTGGAATAAAGCCCTCTGAGATGCAGACTCCAATAATCTATCCTGGTCCTACTGACCTGTTAGTTGGTCAAGCTGCTGCCAGCAGCCATTCAGATAATGCCAAGCCGACAATTGCCTTTTCTCTTTAAAGTTTATTGCCATGAACCTGTTATTGCACTGATACAGGCACTTATTGCAGCGTAAACGTTCGCGGGCCATGCAAACTGGCCCTTGATCTTTATGCATCAGGACCAGGGTCTGATAAAGTGACTATAAAGTGTTTGCTGAGCTAGACACCTGCCTCAGCGCCTCATAAAAGAGCAGTTATCGTGGCAGGAGGCTCCAGAGTGTGGTCACAGCCATGTCCAATGCACCTGGAAAGTTCGTCCAGCTGGCAGGTCCATATAGTATCACCTAAGCAGCCCAGAACAGGGACAATCCAATGTACCCTCACAAATGCCTGTTTCAATGAGCGGCTTGCTTTTCGGAAGCCTTCTTTGAAACAGCGTGACCAGCCTTAGCTCAGCTTCCTGTCTCAGGAGCACCCAGTACTTTTTGCATGTGTCTGTTAGAAACCATAATCTTACTCCTCCACCCCTTCATAAAATACTCGTCAGCACAATCAGATCTCTGCTTACAAAAAAAAAAGTGGACTTTAAATACACATACTATTCCCTTGAGAGTTGCCCTCAGTAACAGGGCTTTAAAGAAAACTAAGTTTGCACACTCCCTCGAAGTAGTTAACATTGCCTAAATATAATATTTCTTAGGCTGTAACAACTGATAAGATGGGATTCAATTGCAAAAAAAGAAAAAATTCCTTTTTAAACAAAGATCCCCAAGGTTGATAATATTTCTTGAATGTACAGCAGATGTTTCCTTTGTCTTCAGGATTTTGAGGTATTTTTGCAAGAAACTGTCAATCCTTAAACTAAATATACATTTATTTATTTATTTATTCCATCTTCCTTTTACTTCAATGTGCAAAAAAAAATTTTTTTTTAAAGGGGAAATTGATTAAAATCAAGGCAACTTCTTTTTCTGGTTAATTTTCATCCTTGTCATGAGAATGTCAAAACCACCAAAATATCAAGTGAACTTTTTAAACTTGCTGGAGTTGCACTTCACAAAACTAACAACGAAAAGCTTAGAGAATCATTTCCCTCTGAACCATACAGCCTCCGACCTTTGTTCTTACTACAGTTGTGAGGGCTTCACAATGCAATAAAACCCACAGCCTTCCACAGCCGGCAGACACTATTCTACCAACTCATGTCACTTCAGCAACTGGCATTAGGGTTACTGCTTTCACTGTCCACTGTGCATCTCTCCAGCTGCGCTTCCTACACACGGTTACCCAAGGCAGGCCCGGATTTAGGCAATAGGCAACATAGGGTGTCAAAGTTTGAAGGTGCCAAATATCCAGGCCATAGAGAAGCCAGCTTCTGCTTGCTAGAGGACCATATGGCAGCACAGCTTCAAAGGGGCACTGCCATGTCACTCTGCCTGTTAGGTGCCACAGTCTTAAATCCAGCCCTGACCCAAAGATGAGTTTCTGCTTGAATTTAGTTATTGGTCCAGCACAGAAAATGAAGGTCCCAGAGTACAAAGTATGTAGCAGAGCAGAACATTTTCAAACATTTACTGCTTTCAGTACTGATTTCAGTGTTAAGCATGTCCTGCAGTTTGTACTGTAGTTTGGGTGGCTCTTGGAAACAGGCTAGGAACTGGAAACGGGTATTATTTATTTATTTATGGGCAATTTGACATTGCACATTTTCCCCAAAGTTGGTCTCAGGTGGATTACGATAAATTTTAATGAACAGAGGCATTTGAGTACTTTACAATCTATCAGAATGTGCTAATGGAGAAGCATTGGGATCCAGAATGGGAATCTCACTTGAGAATAGTTTGAGACCCAGTTGTGTCCCTCTTGTGTAGAACAGCCCTTCATCAGGGGTTCATGTAGTTGGGCCAGAAGTGGGTCTCAAGGGAAGTCCTGAAAACTAAGGTAGTATGGCTCCAGGCGCAGGGTTAGTGGGACTTTATTCCCGATTTTGGATGCATACCAGCTGAAAGCGTGGCTTCTCATGCAGGACCATCTGGTGGCAGTCAGCTGAGGGACAGAAGGACAAATCATTTGGTGGACCGGAGTTCCCTTGAGGGCGTATAAGGAAGAGAAATTGTGGAAGAAGCATTTGAAGACAAAGCAGAGTTTTACATTTTATCCTGCTTTCTACTGGGAGCCAGTGAAGCTGCTACCAAAATTATTGTGTCAGTACTTTGTAGAAGCTGGAGGCATTTCGCGGGTTTCAAACTTTTACTAATTCAGCCCGAGTATGCTACCGCATGTCTGAACTAGATTAGTAAAACCCTTCAGTAGTAGTCAACATCCGACTCATTAAATACTCCCTGCAAACCTTGTTCCATTCAATGTAGGGTGGCATAGCCTAGTGGTTAGAGCAGTGGACTATGAACCAGGAGACCAGGGTTCAAGTCCTGCTGTCGCTCCTTGTGACCTTGGGCAAGTCACTTTACCCTCCATTGCCTCAGGTACAAACTTAGATTGTAAGCCCTCTGGGTGATATCTTGATTGAGATCGAATGTCGGTATATAAATAAAATAAATTTGCTCCCAATGCCCTTCAACCAGCAATCATACAAAATATGCCCCAGGTCCTGCTATTCATGCTCTCTTATTCACATACACACATTCTCTTTCTCTCTCCCACACACAGACAAGCACATGCTCTCTCTCTCTCTCTCCTTCTCATGTAAACAGGTCCTCCCCATATGAAGTTCGCTTGCACCCGGTGCCATGACAGAAACAGAGTACAAGTCTGGCACACTATCCCCCTGTGTCTTCACAGCCTGCTGGCAAGTGTTCCTCCATGACATCCCAGCTCTCTTAATTTTACCGACAGTCAGACACGGACGCCTAATCCCGGTCTCAACCTCCTTCCATTGGCTGCATAGCACCAAGGCTGATTGACTGACACATCTGCCCCTCACCCAAGGGGAGTGAAATGATTGGCAGGACTGCTGAGTGACGGGTGTCTTCCTCCTCTGGCCACTTTGATGGGGCAGGTTGGAGTCTGACGATCATCCCTTCTCCTTCTGAATGCCGGGTTAGGCACGGGTCCGTGTAGCAGACCGGACACTGCACAATTAGTTTAAAAACCGGTCTGTCCAGGCCAAAACTAAGCAGTTGGCCACCCTAATTCAATGAAATTTAAGAAAGCCTAAACACCCTGAGTGAACAGTTGTCCTTTTACTGTGAACACATTTATTTTGTTCTCTTTTCTGCACTCTAGCTTGCAGAAATTCAAAAAGCATCATTCAGAAATACATTACAGCAAGATACAGGAACCATGTGTTTTGGAGCAAACTAAAACATCTTCATGATCAGATTTTCTGGTTGAGAAGACCCAGGTTCCAATTCCATCCCCACCACTTACTGTATGAACTTCAGCAAGTCACCCAATTGCCCCTCCCTTCCCCAAACTCAAAACTGGTGAGCTTTTAAGTGTTGGGACTTTATAACCATGTGCTTCCCTTCATGCACTGCTATGTGTACATGAACAGTGCGACGGAGTGGCAACCAAACTCTTGCAATTACCTGGGAGGCAGGTGCAGTCATACGTGGTATCGCTGGTCTGGCGGCAGGTACCCCCATTCTGACAGGGTGAGGGATTGCAAGGCACGTAGGGAAGTTCACAATTGCGGCCCGTGAAGGCCTGCCTGCAGTCACACCGGTAGGACCCAACCTCATTTGTGCACGTTCCACCGTTCTTGCAGGGGCTCTGCGTGCATTCGTTCATATCCTGCTTGCAGGTCTGTCCATGGAAGCCAGGCGCACACTTGCAGATATACTGCGCTCCAAAAGGCACACACTGCCCACCATTGCCACATGGGTTGGATGCGCAAGGATCGGCCTGCTGACACGTTTCACCTGGGAAAGCACCAAAACAAACTGATTTCACCTACAACACTTTGGGCTCAGTTTATCAAGGCCTTCTTACTGTCCCCCCCTTCATCCCATCCCCGAGACAGAGTGAGAGAAGAGACTTAGTGAATCAGAATGGTAATCTTTTTTAACGTGAAAACACATTCTTAATGGGGGGGGGGGGGGGGTTTCCTGCTTTGTGAGGATCCAAATGCTCATTTTGTACCCAGTAAGTCTTCCTGCAATCCGAATGAATGGGAGCACAGACCCATATACCTCCATGGGGATCAGATTGTCTTGAAATTACTGTGAAAAATGAAAGCTTTTACATCACAAGCTCCCTGTTTCCTCTGCATCCCCCTCCTCCCAGGTGCAGCAACCCTGCTACTTCTAACAACCGCTTTGTATCTGTGAGGTTGAGGGTGAGCAGAGGCACCATATTAAACTGCCAGCTTCCTGAGGAAGCTGTGACTGCATGGGAATCCCTATCTTATATGCTTATAGTAACCCACAGTACACCTGTTTCTAACATTCTGCGAAGACCCGTGCCATAAATCACCAAGATGAAAACAGGTTTTAAGCAGGTCTTGGTTTCTAAGTAAACATGTGATGCTGTTAACCCTCAAAGCGTAAAGTTACATGCATACTATTTGCTTTTCCACAATTTCCCAGAATTCCATTGCCCTTCGAGCCTCTCTACTAGTCTGGTAATTCCCCTAAGTACAAAAGGTTTTGTTTTTTTTTACATACCTGTCCAGCCTGGGGGACATTTGCACTTGTACTCCGTCAGTGTGACAAGTTCGCAGGTGCCGCCATTGCGGCAGGGGTTGTGCAGGCAGACATTGTCGTCGGGCGTGACACACAGCTCGTCTGTGAACTCCATGCGGCACGTGCAGGTATAATCCACAGCATTTCCTTTGATCACAACATGGCACGTTCCAGCGTTTCTGCACGGTAAGCTCAGGCAAGGATTTGAAAACTGACATCTCTCTCCTACGAAAGCGCTGCTACATCTGTAATAAAAAGAAATATGTCTATAGAGATAAAATATTGCCTAGCATGTAGCATGCTTCAAAATCAGGTTTGATTGGATTTCAGATTCCGAAATGCAAACGGTACCCTGCAAAAACTGTCAGTTCAGGTCCCAGAGGACAAGTACCTACAACCCAATAAAATAAACAGAAAAGCCGAACCCTCACACATTAGCCATCTACCACACAAACTCAGCTTTGAAAATTGATTTTGCATGGACTTGAACCTCCAAATAGAGGTTGAAGAACTAGTGGCAGGGTAGGTAGCAGAAGGGGGGAGGGTGCTGTTTGCACTGCTGCCATTCCAGCTCCAGCTGAGACCCCCATGTAGAGACACACCTTACGTGTTAAGGTAGCAACATGGGCTTCTCCTTAACAAAGCCAATTAAGCTCACAGTATGAGATGAAATAGCTCAAAAAGACATGAAAGGGAATCTTAAAACATTCTCTGGCTATAGCAGTAAAGCACATTTGAATCCAAATTGAATGTGAGTTGCTAGAGAAATCCAACCTGTCACTTACATTAAACACCACCTACCTTTGTTGAGATTTAAAAAGAACCTAATGGCATTATTGAAACACAGGACATGAAGCAAGAAGCTTGCCATGGAATTAGCTGGAATGCTGGGGGGGGGGGGGGGGGGGGGACAACTTTCAGAACATAATATATAAGATATGCCATACTGGGTCAGACCAAGGGTCCATCAAGCCCAGTGGCCACACCAAGTCACAAGTACCTGGCAAGTACCCAAACATTAGATAAATCTCAAGCTACTATTGCTTATTAACTAATAGCAATTAATAGCAATTCATTTTTCCTCTAGGAACTTATCCAAATCTTTTTTAAACCCAGTTACACTATCTGCTGTAATCACATCCTCTGGCAATGAATTCCAGAGCTTCTATGCATGGATGCAAGTTTTGCATGTGCTTTGTACCTATCTTTCAAAGGAAAACTACACAGTAAGTACCCATGGACTCTAATTTCTGTGGGCAGAAAACAGCTGGAACACAACATGCAGAGATTTGAAAATCAAGCCTGTGTGTGTTTCCATAGCCAAGTCTCTCCCTGCCCCCCCAGGAGTACCTCCCCTCAATCTGGCTAAAAGTATATGTGAAGTCTACACATGCCTTTAGTAGGACTGACAAGGACAATTTTCAGACAGGCCAATGGCTTTGAAAATTATTCTCAAGATGACCTGATGATAAAAGGCCATAGCAAAAAAAAACTAAATTCTTTGCTCCAATCTTTGTTGCAGAGAATGTTGGAGAGTTACCCAGATCAGAACATCCTTTGTGGGTGATGATTCAGAGGAACTGAAATGAATCACTGACTCTGGAAGCAGCCCTAGAGGAATCTGACAAACTAGTAGTAAATTGTCAGGACCTGATGGCATTCATCCCAGATTCTAAAGAAATTCACATATGAAAGTGTAGACCTGCCCCTGGTAATCTGTAGCCCAATATTAAAATCTTCCAATGTGCCCAAGAACTGGAGGGTAGAGGGTGTAGCATCAATTTTTAAAAAGGGCTCCATGAGTGACCCAGGAAACTATGGCCTTGTGAGCCAGACATCGGTGCTGGGCAAAATGGTAAAAGCTATTGGAGACGCCAGCATGAGTTTAGCAAAGATGACTCGTGCCTTACCCGTTTATATGAAAGTATAAATACATATGCAGATAGATAAAAGAAGACTGATATACTATATTTGGATTTTTCAGAACACATTTGATAAAATCGCTCATGAGAAACTCCTGAGGAAATTAAAAAATCATGGGATAAGAGGCAATGTCCTTTTGTGGGTTGGTAACTAGTTGAAAGATAGGAAACAGAGTAGGACTAAATGGTCAGGTTTCCCAATGGAGAAAGGTGGATAGTGGAGTGCCTCAAGGATCTGAACTGGGACTAGTGCTGTTTAATATATTTATTAATAATCTGGAAAGAGAGCAATAAGTGAAGGGATCAAATTTACAGATGAGACAAACATTCAAAGTTGTTATATCACAAGCTGACTGTAAGGAATTACCAGAGGACCTTGTAAGACTGGGGGACAAGTCATTTAAATGGCAGATGAGAAAGTTAATGTGCACAAGTGCAAAGTGAGGCAAATAGAGAAAAAACAAAAGCTGAGTTTCACACAAGGAATTACCTTGGATTCATTGTGGACAAAACGCTGAAATCCTCAGCTCAGTGTGCAGCAGCAGCAGTCAAAAAAGCAAATAGAATGTTAGGAATTATTTGTAAAGGTACAGAAAACAGACTGAATATCATAGTGCCTCTGTATGGATCCATGCTACAACCGTATCTTGTGTATTGTGTGCAGTTCTGGTAACCCCAAGCTCCAAAGAATCCATCAGAACTAGAGGAGGTATGGAGAGGGGCAACAATAAGTGACAAAAGGTACGGATGTCTCTCTTATAAAGACAGACAATCCAGGTTGGGAGTTTTCAGCATGGAGAACAGATGACAGAGGTTTATAAAATCATGAGAGGTTTGGAAAAAGTTAACAAATGGGCACACTCCAGGAAATTAAACTGGTATTAGATTGAAAATACATTTAAGAAAGTTTTTTTTCCCCCAGTCAATGCGGAATTAAGCTGTGAAATTTGTTACTGGAGGATATGATTGAGGTTAGTAGCACAGCTGGATGTAAAAAAAAAAAAAAGATTTGGACAAGTTTCTGCAGGACAGTGTCATGGGCGTCAGCCGTTCACGCAGAAAAGAGACTAGAGGGGGTTTAATGAAAGGGGAGCTTTTACTGTGAATACCAGTACTCACAACAACCCGGCTCTGCAATCCTCTCCCAGTAATCCCCCTTTTTATGTTTTATTTTTTTACTACCAGGTTCATTCCCCCTGCGCCATTTAATGGCAACCCTCTGTAAAGCACAATATCCCCTTACAAGTTAACTATCATGACAGACAGATCCACTGACAAAACTTAGGCAGGTGGAATAAGAGATCGCCACCTCTTACTTCAGGTAGTGAAGAATTGGGAAGAGATCTCCCCATTTGGATTGGCTACTGTCAAATATGGAATTGGGCTTGATGGATCGTTTGTCTGACCCAACTTGTCACTTCTTAAGTTCTTATGTTTAAAAGTCTGCATTTTTTTTCATTTATTTATTTATTATTTTTTTTACTGAACCTTCATTACTTAAAAGATGCTTCCTTTATTAAAACAGAAGACACAGTAAATAGAATTCTATGTAGTGCCCTGCAAACATCAGCATAAACTGAAAAAAAGAGACATGCAGATATAAAGTCATCTACCCACTGTTCTAGCAGCTGGGCAGATACTTAAAAATAGGTACTTCCCTCCTTGTTCCACAAGAAAAAAAAAAAGAAAAGTAGCAACAGAAACCCTACAGCACAGTCCCAAGTCCCAGGGCCATCCACTCACTAATTTACTTTCAGAGTTATTTTATGAGGCTCTATCCTGCAATTTATCTGCTATTCTATATGAGATACTCACACTCTTGGGGACACAACTGAATTGCCTCTCTTAGCCAAAAGGTCTTAGAAGAAAATCTACTTTTTGCCTTCTTGAGTTCAATACATAGTAATTTTAAAGCGAACGTACATGTGCCCATACACACGCTGGTCAGCGCATGAGCGAACATTAATTGGAATTTTAAATTGCGCGCACTCTTGCACACGTATGTTTTAAAATACACCAACCACATGTTAAGTATGCTACTAATTTAAAAAGGTTACTTGAGCACAGCTAGCGCGTGTGTATCCTCCATAGGACTTTCTTGGCTTTTATGTGTGTATATAAGCAGACTGTAAACCATGCTCATGCGGGGCACATTCCCAGTTTGTCCAGTTAATATCGAGGTCTTTCAGACCTCTCTGGTTCTTTATCCTGCACACCACCCAGTTGACATGGATTCCTCATCCTGCCCTATAAGTCCTAGAACTCAAGATCTTTAGCCTTGCTCCTCATCTGGAGCAGCAGTAAAATTCTGCAGATATCTAGCCTACGCGCGCTGAGGTTGCAGTTTTTAAAATACGGAGTTACGCACGTCTTGGCCCCGCCCTGGAATGCTCACGCCACGCCCCTTTCCCCTCAGGCATGCACGGGAACATACATGCGAAATTTGTGGCTTTTTAAAACCTGCGTTGCTTGCCCACGGCTTCACATAAGCGCGCATGTGGGCATTTTGGCACGAGCAACGCTTTTAAAATCAACCCCTCCGTTTTTTTCTCCCAAATGCTTAGCTAAACACATACGATTTTGAGCTGCTACAGCGAAAAAAAAATAAAAATCACAAACCAAAACACACAAATTCACCTCCAACATTTTTCAAAAAGATTTTCCCCACATCTTTGATGTCTATCAAAATATAATCATTTCTATAGTCGCCGAACACTGGCGTTTCAGAATATTCTTGTAGGTGGAAGGTTTGTGTAACTGCTCCTATCTGTGGAATTCACTGTGAAAGCTGGCGTGCATGTAATGAAATGTTATTATCACATGCTCCCTATTACCTGTGCTTCCCCCTTCTCCCAGCTGGAGCAGCTTTGTGATCTCCAATAACTGTTTTGTATGCATGAGGCTTAGAGGGGGGAGGGAGGAATCAATGCACCCAACATAGGAAATCTTGAGCTTCCCCAGGGACCAGTTGACTGCGTGGGAATGCCTTTTATATATGCCTTTAGTAACCCACAGTCCCACCTGTCTCCATCATGTGGCAGAACCTGCCAATATAACAAATCACCAAGATTAAAGGGGGTTGTATTTGGGGGGAGGGGGGCCTCACGCCGCCTCCTTCCTCCACCTTTCCCCTCTGCAAATAACCCAAATGATGTCTGGGCTCCTCAACCTTCTCAAACAAAACTCAAGTCAAGCAAAGGAGAGTTAAAGAGATTTAGCTTTAAAAGCAACTTCCACATCAATGCACAACCCCTTTTGATTCATCTACTTGGAAGCCACTTCAAGCACGTGATGCGTTGTTTTATGGTTTGTTTGTTTTTTTGTTTGCTTGTCTTGCTGAAACCATATGGAAAATCTCGAGCAGTATGCCAGCATGATCAGCAAGCATACAACCACTGGAAACTGTGGGGTAGCAGTTTCACTGATAGCACAATTAAATCTAATGATTTTGATAATTTTAACTGACAACAGCATTATCTAAAAACACTGTTTCCTAATACTGCTTCATCTAAAGAGAGGCGTTGGAATCTTTCAGACAGGGAAACCATTTTACTGACATCTTGCTGGCTCTCATGTCTGACATTGGTAAACTAAACGGGGTTCACTGTTCGACTGGCATCTTGTAGCTAACCAGTTACTGCTCGGATTCTTCAAGATAGATAAACTTGCTCCGGAGTAAAGTGGCAAATGGGAAGTATTAGTTTCATGAAAGGTGGACAATCATTCTTCCCAACAAACACAGGACAGCTTCTTATCTCTGCATGAACAGCTCCACAATGGGAGCTGGGAGGGAATGCGAAATGGTCCCTGACCCTCACCATCTGTTACCAGAAGCTAAAAGGTCCAAGCTAGCCAACTTGTGAGAAACAACAACAAAGAAACTTGCTATGTCTTGGGAGGGTTGTTTACTGACAAAACATTGGGTAGTTTTGCACAAGTGATGGCAGAGTAATGGGAAAGGGAGAAGGGGACAAAAAAAGAATACAAAGACAGCTTGGCAGTGAGCAGTCCCAATGACCCCTAATGAGCAACCTGGTTCATCCCCACCGATTTAAACCCAACAGAGTAAAAACTGCTGAATATACACCACCATAACTGAAACAGTGTATATAGGGACTCAATGCTGGGCACCATGACTTAAGATGCAGCTGTGGTCAGAAGATGCACACCTGGAAGGGCACAGCACCTTAGGGCCTTATTTCCCCAAATCCATTACGGGAAAATTAAAATGTGCCAAAACATTCAGCGCTCAATATCCAACAAATACTGAACATACTATGTAAAAACTAACCCTCTAAAGCATAATTAAAACTACTGGCTTGAGATTTCTACAAGAACGATAAAGTGAGTGTTCTGTACGATTCCTGGGAAACAGACTCTCCTCTGCCCAGCAGACACAACTTTCACTCTCTCTGGATAAAAGGGCCATCCTGATAAAATGAAATATTTCTCTCTGTCACTGAGGAAGAAACTCCACCTCCAGCTAAGGGAGCCTACGAGGGCTATGTAGAGGTCCAGGCCCCAAGCCACCTTACCCTGTTGCCACTGCAGCCGGAATGCTCATATAGGACAGAACAATTGGCTTTTAATCTACAGCAAAATTCACTCCAACATGGAGGCTCCACTAATACTGAAAGCCTGGTGAGGTGGTGATTAAAAAAGTGACTTGCTTCAATGTAGGCTATTGTTTGGAATGGAAGAAGGATGCTGGATCTCTGGCAGAAATATCTTTTCAAGTCGATGACAAACATCTGACTGAAAAAGAAAAAGAAAAAAAATTCTACAGAAAAACAGGGGACCGCATCTTCAAAGTCTAATCTGAGACCAGCCCCATCAGCGCCTCTCTGGGACAAACCCTCCAGTGCCGTCTCTTTTGTCCAGGGACCTTTCAACACAAGGTGCCGTTTGTTTCACTTTGAATTTTACTGCTGAAATGACGGAGCTTCTAAAGGAACTCATGGGTGTGCCAAAGGCCAGGGGGCAGTAAGGAGCAGTCAGGAAGGGCTGATGCACCCAGTGAAAAATAAGCACTGCCAGAGGGGAGGGGGAATAAAGGAAGCAAGAAAACCTAAGTTGCTTCATATTCAGCCTGAAAAAGGGTTTCGGTTTCTATATGATTTCTGGAACCTCCTAATTGCATGTCTTCCCTTTTTCAAGCACTACATACAGTAAAGACTTCCCCCGGATCACCATATCCATCAAGGCATAAACGGTTAGGCAATCAGAAAGTGGGACAGGCTGCACGATACCTTCTGGCTGTCTTTCAACCAAATTATGGGCCAGATATCCTACTGTCCCATCCCATTGGTCTCTTTGCAACTATAAATGTGTACTGTACAGAGCACAGCCTTCCTCTTAGTGTGCTCAGATAAACGAGCCACTAAAATAAAGGTACAAGGCCTTCTTCACAGAAAGAGATAAACATAAGAACATAAGGCTTTCCATACTGGGTCAGACCGAGGGTTCATCAAGCCCAGCATCCTGCCTCCAACTGTGGCCAGTCCAGGTGACAAGTACTCTGAGCACTCTGGCAAAAGCACTCTGAGCACTCTGGCAAAAGATCCAGTTGGAAAGTTCACTTTACTTCTCTGTGCAGGAAGCATGGCCTCTGATCCTTTTTTTCATGCCAAGTGTTGCAGTCTCACTTCGTTCTGTTTCTGCTAACAACAAATAAGCAGATTACCAAGCTTTATTTCTGTTGGAAACGGGGGGCCAGACAGAAGTCCTTCACAAGCTGAAGGCTGTGGTAAGGAGGAAGAACACATTCATACGTGTGGCAGGTTCAGGAGTCATCAATTGTTTGAGATGTGTTATACAGCCTTGTAGGAGAGACACAAAGCCTGAATTTCCTATGGGACGGCACGCCATCCTGGCTTTACATGATTTCATTTACCAGTTGTTATTCTGCTTTTCCAAAACAATGCTCAAAGTCATGAACAGCATATGACAATTGTTAAGGTCCCATTTAAACCTCTGGTAGGGATCTCTGGAATCAATTCACCAAATTGGTTCTGAAACATTTTTTTCCCCTATGCCGTTTGTTTGAGTTATATGAAATAAAAAGCAGAAACTGGTAGGAGAGTTTCAAGTTTGTATTAAAAAACAAACAAACCCCGAGGGGTAAGAACCCTGAACTGCCCCATCCAGGCATCAGGAGCCCAGCAATGCCTTACGCTGCAGGGTTCTCCAGGAGCGGAGGTCCCTTCAGAATCAATTTTCACAGAAAGGAACATTTTGCTATCTTGGAAAGATTTTCTTGTTGTAACAACCTATCGTAGCTTCCTTAGGGAAGCTGCTATCCACCGGGTTTACAAAAAAACCATTTGTACTAAGTAAAACTGGAAAACAAAATCCTTCTTATTGCTCTGCGTAAGAGAAAAGTTGAGCCGGACACACTGTAAAGCAAAATGAGAAGCCGAAAGCTAAGACTGCCTGAAATGCAAACAAGTGAATAGTTAAGGTTTGCGTTTTAAATTCCCTTTTCTAATTTCTTTGTTGCCAGTAAGTACAAGAATATGCAAGCATTCAAAGGCATTTCAAGCTAACGGAATGACATTATTCAAGCCAAATGAAAAATAAAGTGAGCAGAATAAACCAGGGCATCTGCTGGCCTCACAAAAGGCTGCAGAGAGCAGGTGCGCATGCTAATGAGGCGAGGCAGCTGCTCAGTGCCCAGCAGTCCAATAGAGCTGGGGGGGGGGGGGGGGGGGGGGGAAGAGGCCAGAAAAGGACAGGAGGCGAGGGACAGAAGGAGGGATGGGGGGAATCAGGAGCAGACTTCTGGGTGGCTGAATAGCATCCATCCCTGAGGGAATGCAACAGGCCCAATTTGTGAGGCCATTGTTCCCCCCCCCCCCCCCCCCTGAAGGTCTGTGAAGGCACGCCGGACTGGAAGCTGCTGAAAGTGGGCATTCATCTGTTCCAGGCCAACCATTTCCAAGCCGGCCTCGCAACTTCCACACGGCTTCCTCCTGCAAGGACGCCACAGCTTTTCCTGCTCCAAGTCCTCTCTAGGGGGGGGGGGGGGGGGGGGGAGGAGGAAGGAGGAAAAGGGAGCCGGGCTTTGGTGCCACTTAAGGCTGCAGTCGGGCAGCTCATGGTGCTAGCTAGCCAGGGCTTAATACGTGACCAGCAGAGAGCACAACATTGCAGGCAGCCTCGGCTCAACACCTCATGCACTTCCCACGGCAATGCTTCAGCCGCCCCCCTTCCCTTACACACACACACTAACGCCAGGAACAGCCACCCCCACCTTATGGGAAAGAGGGGGCAGAGGCACAAACGGCATCACCTGTTGTAAGACTGCCTGGGGCCCTGGTGACACTTAAACGTAAACCGTAAATAAATAAATCACAGAGGCTAAATTGCAGTGGGCCACATGGGACTCAAGGGTTTCTGATTAGGGGCTGGGAAATAAGGGAAGCCACAGAAACTATTAAGAGAATCAACTACAGGTTTTGTGTTTTGAAGAGCTAATAGTTTGCAGGGGGCATTTCTGCAGGCCCATAAGCTACGTGGAAGTATACAGGGAATAAAAAAAAAAAAAACGACCTTTATAATGGAATTTTTCTTTCAAGCTGAGAAAGCCACGCTGTTTTGTCCCATGCCCTCGATTACTCAGCGAGCACCCACCCTGCAAGCTGCTTTTCTCTGATGGGACATGGGACAGAGGGGACTGCATAAAAACACCGAAAGGATCAAAGCTCTGAAAAGCTTTTAACCTCCATTATTGCCTTTTCCACAGCTGAACCGAGTGGGTAAATGGAAGAGGATGCTCCTCGCTCTCACCACCTGGCTGCGAGTCAAGGTGCCCCCGTTACGGAGGCCTTCAGCTCGTCACAGGGCTTGCGTATTGGCCCGCGGTGGCTCAAATTGTGGGATGGCATGTCCTTGGACATCCAGATCGAAAACAGATTCCTTGGTCTTCAGGGAGAAGGTAAAGACACAGAGCTATCCGGATGGCCATGGGGCGTCTTTCTAGGACCATCGTGGACATGGTGTGTACCTGGGAGTATTTCAGGGGAGGAGAGGGTGTACCTGGGAGACCAGGTTGCATGGATGTCTACTGCTTTTGAGATGGAGGAATCTGAATATAGTTCTCTGCTGGTGCGGAAGAAAGAATCGGCTTTTGTCGCTGTGTGTCATTCACTTTATTATTGACTGTATATTGTCTGGTTTGCTGGATATTTTGTTTCTTTGTCTTTTGTCCATAATACTTTAACACCAGCTGTTGGCAAGACTGTACACTGCTTTAGATTTTTTTTGGGAACGCGGCATATAACACTTCTTAAATAAAGGTCCTGGTACTGAAGAATTGGCATCCTCCATGTTTCAGGCAGATGGCGAGTCCACCACGCTACAGGCCAGAGACTAAACAAACACTTTTGAACAAAAAAGAAAAAAAATCAACAACCCTGCATGTCCGTCAAACACCTATGTTTGGAAATATCTGCACCTCCTGCCCCGTGGACACGGCTGGGAAATTTATAGGTGTAGCCTAACTTTGCAAGGAAGTGTTAAATACCCCGTCGGCCTTTTTTGTTTTAAGATATAAACTTAAGACGCCATGTGGTGTGCCGTATGACTGTAGAGTGCTCTTGCTAAATTCTTCCGTTTCCCAGTACTGCCAGACAGGGCCCACTTCGTTTCTCATGCTCATCAAGGCAACAAGGAAGACCAGGGCTGAAATAATTCCTCTTTGTCTAACTTACAAAGAATCAGGCCAGCTGAGGTTCTGGATACAGACATCTCAGTGTATATATAATTGGTTATATTTGTGTGTTGGTCACTGAGTGTATCATTCTCAAAGTTTGCAATGTGTTTTTGGGAGACTTCATGGCTCATTTCGTATGTCTGCAGTCTTCTCTTGGAATCCCATGCAAAACTGTCCCTTAGAAAACACAAAGAAAGAATCCAAATAAATTGCATTTTATGCTTTTCCCCACAGGTGTGATCATGTGTATATGCACATAATCCGCAATTTTGAACCCCGTCTGGCCTCTGCATGGGTAATGATGCATATACTTTTACCTGCTGCCAGACGTAGGAACCTATTCTGTGGCCACAATACAGTTCTTGGTGGCAAGATGAGGTCAGGTGTCAGATTGTACACATGTACATGCCTTTTTTGGTCAGTCATTTTTTTTTTGTAACAAGATTTTTATTGTGATAAATGCGAAACAAATACAACATATCGTGTCAGATACACCCTTTATCATGATATCGCATACATGCTTTTTGCCTGTCAATTTTAAGGGTCCCTTCCACTCGTTTTCTAAAAACGTCATGGAATATTTCACAAGGCGACTTGTATCAGAAAGAGCCCTGCAGGCTGAGGTGAATTTGGCTGATCAAACCCCAGGACATAGTGTGTCTGCACGTCCTCAAAGTCTGGCTCTTTGTTCCCCCCATGCTTTGGAGGCTTTCCCTTTCTTTCTCTCTCTCTTTAGGACCAATGTAATAAGCTGTGCTAAGCCTACTGCGTGTTTTTACTGGTATTTTAGCACAGGTTTTTTGGCACTAACCTTACCTGGGAATATAAGGTGGCTTTGAGCACTGAAAAAACCTGCAATGTGATTAGCCTGGCTGGTGCAAACTGCAGGATAATAAGCCTTATTAGCTATTTCCCTGCAATGCAAGGAGGCACACTAATGGGGAGAGTGCCTAATGCAGCTCCTTTTACAGTGGGAAATTTAACGTCTGGTCAGAGGCAGGAGTTAAAGTTCCCGCAGTAAGAGTCCACTATCCCCTTTCCAAACATTTCACCTCTTAAAAAAAAGTCGGGGCAAACTCCGGGTCAGGTCCACTCTAGTAGGTCCTCCTTCCCCTCTTAGCCCCTTATTCACACCTAAAAATAAATCCAGCCCAGAGAATTCCCACCCCTCCAAATCCCTCCACACCCAGGAACCCCAGCTGAAGAAGACCTCGCTTCTTCCGGCAGGGTTGTTTCCCCACTGGCAGCTGATTGGTCCCTCCACTGTCACATGTCAGTGAAAGGGCCAAGGGGATTGGTCCTTTTACTGACATGTGAATGGATTTATTTTTAGGTGGGAGGAAGGAAGTTGGGAGGGGAAGGAAACCTACCAGACTGGACCCAATTTGGACCCTGCCCTATTTTTTTAAGTGATGAGAGCTGATCCAGACCAAGACCCAACCTTGCCCTGCCTAGCTTCTCTTCATATGAGAAGGGGGTTTGTTATGCTGGGCGGCATGGAGGGAGGGAAGGAGAACTTGCTGGGCTGATTCACTCCACCTGACCACATCAGGCCAAGTAGGAGGGAGAAAGCTCTACTTGGGAGGTTGGGGAAATTTTTTTTTCCTTTTTTTTTAAATTGTGGATTGGTAGGCAAATGGACTGTGAGCCAAAAAACACTTTTTTTTTCAGTTTAGCATGCTTTTTATTTTTACTCCTGGTCTATTTGCATGTCATTAGCTTGCTGCATCCCACGGGGTCAGATCAATATAATATCAAATGGGTAACCCACAGGTATAATTCTAACGAATAAATAATATCTAGATACCTGTGTATTGTTTATCTCATTTATTGTTTTTAAATCTTTAAATACAATTTCATTATACAACTAATACACTTTAAAACATCACCCCTTCATTCACACCACATACACACATGCTCAATCATTAAACAAAATATTGCACCTGATTCTAATACAACAATTCACCTATACTAAGTATTAAGAGTAAAACTTTGGTTAGTTTAAAAGTTAATAGGGTTGTTATTCATTGTAGATGAAAATGTTGTATTGGAATCAGCGTTTGTGACACAACTATTGAGCGCATGTGAAAGAGTGGCGTGTATGAAGGCAGCGCCATAGTGTAAGAAGTTGAGTTTGAATACGCTGCAGTTTGACGCTGACGGTATTGAAAACAAACAGTGAAATTTGGAAGGTTAGTGGATGTATAAGAATGAAGCTATACAAATTGATGAGGCATTAGGAGGTGGATTATATTATGTTTTGGTTTCATTGGTAGGTTTTGATTAACAGAAGAAGTTAAGAATAATAGTGGTAAGAAATTACACAGATGGATATATAGGTAAGCGGGTGTGCTGGGTTTTTAAGGATGGTGACTGGATTAATAATTTCTTTTGATACAATATATTTTATGATGTGAATTTGTGGATAATAACATTTATATATTTATATATTTAAGGTGATGGTTTTAGTAATAATAGCACATGCAACAATCATCCTATACGTTGTATAGAGAAGTTCCCGTTCTTCAAAAGAAATTATAGAATTGATAATGGTCCCCTGAGGAAACCACCTCGGTGAAACGAAAGCTTGTCGTCGGGAATGTACAACAATAAGGAAGAAATTTATGAATAAATAAAATGAAAGGGAACTAAGAGGAAGATAAGCTGATAATTGTTTGTTTAATAAAAACTGACAAATGCAATAAAAAAAACTTTTTTTGAGCTATCTTGAATGTAATACTATTTTGATAAATGGTATATGGATGTACTTCAATGCATTAGTATAGGTGAATTGTTGTATTAGAATCAGGTGCAATATTTTGTTTAATGATTGAGCATGTGTGTATGTGGTGTGAATGAAGGGGTGATGTTTTAAAGTGTATTAGTTGTATAATGAAATTGTATTTAAAGATTTAAAAACAATAAATGAGATAAACAATACACAGGTATCTAGATATTATTTATGCATCCCACGGGGACCATGTTCAAAGCCTGCATTAAATAAAACTCAAGCTAAAATCTGTGATTTTAGCACATGTTTTATTACAGTGGCTCCTTTGGGCATTCAGCTCAAGTAAACTCTGCTACAGTATTGCAAGTTGCTATGTTGATGAAAGACAGATAAAATTAGGGAGCATGGGGCATCACTCACGGTTTCTAGTTATAGCCCCAACTCACGCCTGCACTCTGTCTGAACAGAGGTTACCACTGAGATGCCCAAAGAGCCTTGAGGAAGTCAAAAGCTTTATTGTATCTCTCTATTCAATATAGTGCAATGTAATACAATATAATTCAATTTAGCTTATAATGTTCTTTCCTGATTTATGCTATGCTTTCTATGAACAAAGATAGAGGCTATTATTTAGAGTATAGAAACATATACATAGAAACATAGAAATGACGGCAGAAAAAGACCAATCTGCCCATCCAGTCTGCCCTGCAAGCTCCCACATTTATTTTCCCAAACTTATCTGTTACACCAACCACTAAGTTCAGGGCCCTTGTTGGTAACTGTTTGATTCAAATTTCCTGCCTTACCCTGCCATTGATGCAGAGAGTAGGTTGGAGTTGCAAAAGTGAGCATAAGGCTTAATGGTAGTAACTGCCCCATCGAGCAAGTTACCCCGATGCTCGTTTATCCAGACTGCACAGATCAATGCCTTGTTGGATGTTGTCTGAATGTAAATCCTGTTTTCCACATTTATCCCTGCCGTTTAAGCAGAGAGCAACGCTGTATATGCATTCAAAGTGATGTATCTGGCTTAATTGGTTTAGGGTAGTAACCGCCGTATAATAAGAATGAAAGATACGTAAAGAAATTTGTACAAGGTTGTACATCAGTAGACTTTTGGCTCCATGGACAAGATAAAAGATAAGTGTTCGAAAATAGATATAATAATTTGTGACCTTTTCCTATTAGTAATAAAATGTGTTGTGCTTATAGGTAATTGCAAACAGAACCTAGGCCAGGCTGATTGTTTGATTAGTCAGGACCTAAAATCTATGGTATTTGAATAAAATGCAGAAATGTAATTGTAATTGGTTAAGTTAAGATAAAATTATTTCAATATTTTCCTTTATCATGCTGACCTTGTGTTTAGAAGCTTTATATAAGATTGATTGTAATTACTGGATTTTGAGACTGCCCACTGAGAGCCTGTTTGAAATGTGGTTTTCTCCCATGAGATATTTTTCCTATGTTAATATTACATGTCAATTAAACTTGGTAGATTTGTACTGCAACACATTCATGTTTGTCTATTTTTAAATCCAACGGGGCCTTTAGTAAATTAGAAAATCTTAAAATCTCCACAGCCTGTCCGGCTTCTTTGATACTTAGAATGGAGGTTTAAACACACTATTTGGGCTCTTACCTTTGAAAAAATGTGCCTGCCTGTGTTTTTGTTCAGATCTGAAGAAGGGAGTATTAGTTCCCATAAGCTAGTCCAGAAAAAGTATTGTTAGTACAATAAAAAAAAATATCACCCTATTCTTTGTTTGTTTGTTGACCTTTATTTTGCTTTGTAGGTGTGAAATTTATCATGCAGATGGGAGCCCGAAGTTCCAACTAATTTCCAGCACAAAACAGAAAATTATTTAAAAGGGAGGCGGTGGGAATATTAAAAAGAGGCCTTTGGCTTTTAATAAAACTAAATTCAGAAACTCAAATACAAAATAGAGTTAAGTAAAGGAAACAAATTAAGGAATATACGAGATAGTGGCACATAGAACCCGAGCAGCGTTCCCCGCAGGCTGCTCCAGGGACAGTAGGCCCAGCGCTCTTCTACCTTTGGTTTTTCAACAAATATCAACCCCCCTACTCCCCCCCCCCCCACCGTACCCCGACTTTTGTTCACTTGTTTCAACGTTTTCACTGAGAGGTGTTTTCCCTGTAGCTTAACAGCAGCAACAGGTTCTGTCCCATCGCCCTCTCTGCAGAAATGCGATTCCTGAGAGCATCCCACCGCAGATGTTTCGGGCGACCTTTAGCCCTAGATGCTAATTCAGAGCTTTGCTGCCCCGCCTCCCCAAGCTAAGCTGCCATCTGCCACCCCTGGGACCAAAAAAAAAAAAGGAAAAAGAAATCTAAAGGCAACCAGTTACTGTGGTAGAGCAGCACATGGTGTGTGATAACATGTGAATTCTGAAAAGAGAAAGGGGCAGATCACTGCAGATTGACAAGAGGATGAAAGACCCTGCCAAAAGGTGTACCAGCGCCGGCCTGGGATAATTCTACGCTCACACTAGGATGCCTCCACCAGAACAGATGCTGTAGAAATGTGGTCACTTTTATTAAGGGAGAATTAAAGCAGTTTGATGCTGGAATAAAAAGGGATCCACAGTAAAACTGCACCTACCTTCACAAATGTATAAACTGTGCATCCTCAACTGTCTGCATCTGCCATAACTTTAGCAATGTTTGCTTAACTCAAATCACTATCCAAGCAACTTGTTTTTAACCCTCGAGCTGCTGGGAACAGGAATACCCTTATTTTCTCCCTCTCTCCCCCCTCCCCCCCCCCCGGGAAACAGAAGCCAGAAAAGGAAGCGAGTGTCCTGGCTTTAACTGGATCCCTGGATGCTGAATTAATTGATACTGCCGGGGGGAGGGGGGGGATCTCTCTGCTTCCTGAAGCAGCTGAAAATGGATGCAGGTGCCCGCAGGGCCAGGTGAGAGCACTTCCCAACAAGGATGTTGTCAGCCGGTGATACCGAGCTTCCACCTTTCCACTCCTGGTCATGATCCCTGACCTCCCTCCACAAAGTGCCAAACTCCAGCTGGCGGTTTACCAGTTAGAAATCGGTTACCTATCAGATAACAAAGCTACTGCTTCTAAACCCCGAAACGTCCGGTGCTATTTGTTTTCTGGTTACAGATTTGTTTGGGGCTGTTCATAGATATTTCACTTAATACAGCAGGCTAGCTGTAGACTATGACCCCTGCACCATAAAGTCTGGGAACACTGAAAATCCCAGGAGCCAAAAAGGTAATCCACTGACTGGCAACAGCAGAGACCAGAAGGGGTGAATGTACAAAAACGTTAGAAGGCTTTGAAGAGACAAATTTAAAGAGTGCTATGATTGTATTTTAGATGAGTGGAGCAAAGGCTTGATCACACGGAGTGCCCACACTGCAGTGAGTTCTAATGTAGCAAGGAAACTCCACGCCCTGCCCTACCAAGATGTCTGACATTATGTTCAGTGTTTCTATTTCTGTTACCTGGCCCTCCAATCTAATACTCCTGGGGGAACTCTATGCAAAAAAATGTAAAATTCTGCGCATAAAAAATATAAATTCTGTGCACAAAAACTTAAAATTCTGCAAACTTTATATTGGTAAAAATAACACAATTTACACAACGGTCTTTAAGTACTTACATTTTAATTTACTACAGAAAAAAGTTATTACTTAAAGATGCAGAATTTTAAATATTTTGAATAGAATTTCCCTAGAAATTCACTGTAAGAGTGTCCCTTCCACTCGCTCTCCCTACTCCCCCGGCCACTTTGCCCTCTCAGGCCTCAACTCCTCCACCTGCCAGTATCTCTCCCCTCCATCTCTAGGCTCAACCCCTTCCACTCTATCACCAGTCCCAGAGTTTGACCCCGTTCTCAGCACTGCCCCTTGCACAAGCTTCCTCTGTCCCTCCCTCTCACACACACATACTCCCTTTCTCTAGTGCACACACACCCTCATACAGGCTCCCTCACTCTCTCGCACACACACACACATCCCCTCAGACAGGGTCCCTCTCTCTTGCATACACATACACAAGCTCCCTTTCTCTCTCTTACATACAATCTCACACAGGCTATCTATTGATTATTTTTGTATATATATATATATATATAAAAAACAAATATATTGATTAGTAACTTTGTTACTAGAACTTCGGTATATAAAACTGTTAAATAAAAAAAATATGTCTCTCTCTCTCATGCACCCCTTCACACAGGCGCTGTCTCACACATACACAATCCCTTCACCCAGGCTAGTACCCTCACATACACATGATCCCTTTTTCATACACACGAGCTCCCAATCTCTCACACACATACACACTCCTTCACAATCTCCTCATATAGGGTCCCTCTCTCTGGCACCCACACTCAAACACCCTCCTGCTCTCTCTCACACCCCCGCTACTTACCCTCTCTGGTCTCTCTCACACTCCCCTGCTCATCCCCCTGCTCTCTGTCTCTCAGCCCTCCCACTCCTCTCTCACAACCCCCTTCCCCTCCCTCACACACCTCTCTACATACATTCATGCTCACCGGGGCCTTCATCTTTGCCGCGAGTGGAGTGCATCCCAAGGAACACGGGGGCCTTCATGTTCACTGCAAATGGCGCACCAGGGGCCTTCATCTTCATCACAACCAGCGAGCTGGGGGCCTTCATCTCCACCACGAATGGTGTAGGGTGCTGTGGTCTCTTTTGGCAATTCTGCGCAAATTCTGTGCTCTGCAGTAGCGCAGAATTCCCAAGATTAATCTATTGCAGCCTTCAAAAGTGCATGACACGGAGTCATTTTCCTTCTGTATGGAGCATGGATATGACTCAAAAACGTTGCAGACTCAAGTCGTCTCCCCACCCCCAACCAATCCCTTCCTGCCAGACTCGCTGGGATTCAACTAAAATAAAAAACACTGTATCAGGTTGGGGCCAGTGATGGTCTCCACCTTCCATTCTCCCCCCAGTGGGGGAAAAGGAAGCAAATTCAAAAAAGGTCCTATGTCGGTAACCTGGCAGAAAATTACCACTGATTAGAAATGGTTTTCCCTGTGCTCCAGATAATTCTACACTGATGCAAAGGCACGGGACCATCAGTGAAGCTGCATCATTTGGGATTTGCTGCCCTTGCGTGAATATTCATACTTTCGCAATCATAGACTCAAATTATTTTTTGGATGTGCCATGCTATTTCTTTTCATTTGGCTTACTATTAGGGTCACTCTTTATTGTGCTGATGTGCCGGTATTGCGCACAATAAGGCCCTACCGCACGCGAGAGCAGCCGCACTGCAGCAGAATTATTTAAATTAAGGGAAGGGGGAGGAGTGTGGGTGGGGCGGAGTTATCTCCAGGCAGCGCTGCGGGCGATACTGGTTTTTCACATTATTGCCGGCAGCACCGTGGGAAATAACTACACCTTGTCCCGTGGCGCTATGGGGAGACAGTGTGCGGTGCAGCCGGCTGCTCGCTATCGCTGCTACCCCCCGCCCCTTCTCTTTTGCGACACATCATTGATGAACCTAGGGGTTTATTTGTATCGTGCCTTTGACCCAACCATCCACCCTGCTTATCTTTTTTACCCGTGGATTTGTGTACTGACCCATGGGTGCTGGCTCCCTACAAAACACTTCTCTATATCCCTAGATACAAATACATAATTCTCTGCTCTGAACAAACTCATACAGCAAACAAAAAAGTGTCATTACAGGGCATCACAGGCCTGGCTGCCAAGATAAATTGTGGTGATGATGAAAAAAGGGGATTTTATATATTTGGACCAGAAAATGAAACATTGAACCACCTCACTCAACACCAATGAGGGGACTCCAATGATGTGGATAAAGCACTAAGGATTATCAGAAAGTTTGCTATATAAATCTCTTTATCATAAAAAAAAAGTGAAAGCTTTTGTATTTATCAATTTTTTTTATTTTAAATTTTATAGTGTTTACTTTTTCTGGTCAGTCCCTATTAAAGCCTGGAGCTGCCCATTCTCCTGGCCTCCACATCCTGCAAGAGAGGCCTGGTTACAAACTGGAGAACATCTGGAACACGAGCTGCTGGCTAGATTTAAACTGGGTCCTGAAACAATTTTTTTTTTCCAAAGACCAAACCTCAGTGAGTAGGCTGCACTGCTGCTTTAAGAGGGCACATGTTTTTGAAAAAAGAAAGGGGGAACCCCTTGAAATGGCAGACTCGTTTAATAATCTCAGAAGATGCTCACAGACTTAACCAACTGCATAAAAGTTTTCCTTTTGACTAGGCACACCTGTCTGGCTCAACGCGTGCATCTGCAGTTACACAATAAGAATGCTTTCATAATCTTCTGGCTGTGCACTCAGTCAGTAGAAAACCCACTATCTTCAGGAATACCTCCATTCACGCTACAAAACTCCCTTTCAGAAAGGTTAAACACTCCAGGAAAAAAAAAAAAAAAAAGGGGATCAAGATGCTGATAACTTGGTGTCTTATCTAGGTCTTGCTTTACCCTCTTCTAAATAGCCTCTTGCAGAGCATATGTGCAGCAGAATATAATAGCAGATGCTTCTAAAGGCCCTTAGCTGTTAAACCTCCTTGCTCCTCCTCCAATTATGTGAATGCTAAGGTACAGGAGCCCCTTTAATTGAGCCTGTGTCAAAATTAAAAGTGGAATCTTATTGAGCTTCTAGGAACAACAGCCTGGAAAATCCAGCCATTAGTAACACCTGCCTCCTTCAAACCACAAGGTTTCTGTGGAGTAAAACCACTGCTCATTGTGAGGAAGGGTACAGCAGGCACAGTATATTACCACATCACCTGCAGTCTCGCCCCTCCATGAGGTCTCTGTCATTAGGAAAGCCTATTCTGTACTTGTTTAATGGCATATCTAGCTCCCCAGAGAACAACTTCATGGAGGTATGCCAGGGTTCTAGAGTGGTTGCTAGTTTATTTTCACAACACATCATTTTACGGTGAGACTTTCATTATGCATGCAAAAGCACTTTTTTTTTTTTTTTTTAAAGGCTAAAGTATCCAACGTAATGAAAAAGTATAAGCAATGCATGTTTATTCTAGACATAGCATTCACGTTTCCCTTTTAGCTTGGACCGGAAGACTGAAGGCACGCAGCAAGTTGGTACAACTTCAGCAGCAATAGAAAAGTGCCAGAGAGGACTCTCCCTTCAGAGCATGGCTTCAAGACAATTATTCCTTCACCATCATCATCGACTCCTGGCCATCTCCCCGCCCCCGCAACAAAAAATACCTATTGCCAGAGCCATAACACCAATAGTGCTGCTTAATTTTAAAGCTCTGCTTTGTTGCAGCAGATCAGTAAAGCGTTAACAGGAAATAAAGCAGAAAGTGCAAGAGCGACACACTGCAAAAATAGCACCTTCTCTATTTTGTTTTTCTATGTTAGAGAAAGCCCTCACCCGTCACTCAAAGTTGGGCCAGTTCCCAGGAGGTTCTGGAACGTCTTGGACTGGTTGGACCCAGATCCCCCGGCTTCTGTTCCGACACGGGGTGCACTAGGTGTTGCGTGGGATTCACAACCTATGGAGCTGACAGGAACTGGCACAGCAAGGTGACCCCGGCTCCCCTCCGCACAACCAGACAGAAAGAGAGCCAAGGGCTGGTACAAGGAGGATGTTTTGGCACGCAGCCTACGAGTTCTGACTGCAGCAACTTCCTGAAAATGTTTCAAAATGTAGGGCCTTATCTGCAAACCTATCTATTGTTAAACTGTGGAATATAAATGCAAATAAAATAAATCAGTAAGCATGCACCTCCCCCCAGGACTCATAAACTCCTATACTAGAAGACAGCATATTTTGCACATTATGCCTCTTTAGGTAAGTTTTATAGGATGTCATTTTAAAGCCATTTACGCACACAGGGTCTGATTTTTCAAAAGCATTTACCCACTTAAAATTGGGTTTTACATCTGTAAATGCATTTTACCCATGTAAGTAGGCTTTTGAAAACTGCTACAATAGTAATTACACTTTCACATGTAAATCCTTTTGAAAATTACCGTCATAAAATCCAATTTTATACACGTAAATTGCTGTTCTAAATTTAAAGTGGGCTTCGAGTACGTAAAAGTACTCATTTAACGTGGTTTCATGCATTTTTTTTTTATGTGCGCTAGTGAGAGGCATTCTGGGGGCAGACTCAGCACTTGCGCTCATACTTTTTGATTTAAAAAAAAGTAGGTACCAGGGACAGTAACTTTAAAAGGAGCATGTGGCACCTACACATCTGCATATGCACATACAAGCACACATATGCAGGAATTTTAAATCATGCATGCAATTGCGTGCACAAGATTTAAAATGCACCTATCACGCTAATGTGTGCTCCTGACTTTATGTGGCTACATGAGCAAGCGCAGTTCGTGTATCTTCCTTACAACACTGTCAGCTTTAATGCACACAGGTAAGTGGATTTTAAAACATGCGCGCGTGAAGCATGTTCTCAGTTTTACAAATTAGTCCAGCAGTCTATCTCAAGGTCATCCAGACCTCTCTGATTCTTCAACCTGTACTCTACCCAGTTTACCCAGATCCCTTAACTCAATCATTTTAGGCCTAAAAAGACATTTCTGCAGACTTACATTGCATCAAGAGCAGAAGTAAATATGAGCAGCCATCAGCCCACTGCATGCTGCGGCCGGATTGAAAATACGGATTTACACACATAAATGTTGCCCTCACTCCGGACCATCCCTGACATACCATGACTCCACCCCTTTTTTCTCACATTGGATTGCTCGCGCATAATTGGGCCATTTTAAAATACTAGCAGCTCATGCTCGGCCCAGATACTCGTGTGGGCTTTTTAACGCAAGCAACTCTTAAAATTCACCCTTAGTTGTACATGCATTAAGTGACATCCTTCAAAAAGGAGGTGTCACTTTGGCCAAGTATATGCTTACATTCGCTCACGTAATTACACTAGTATTTTCAAAGCAAATTTACACACACAAGTTCACTTTGAACACATTCACTAAAGTCTGTGTGCACTGCACAATGCAGGCACACAGACTTTACCCCTTAGAGAAGGCAATTTTCAACAGCCTACATAGGCTAAAGTCTGCGGGTATTCAGCCAGAATTTTTCAAGTGGATTTATATGCATGAATCCATTTTGAAAATTTGCAAGTATGCACAGACCCAGTACCGACGTACAGGCAGTTACACCTGCTCTGGAGCAAGTGTAACTGTGCATGTACACTTACGCACATACTTTCGCAAATCAATGTACACATGTCTGTTCTGTCCCCAGCCTAATTCCGCCCCCCTAGGAATGCCTCTTTTTAGTGCATGTAACAGTATATGCAAAGTCACTTTTCTGTGTACTTGTATGCACACAATCCCCCTGGGTAATTTTCCAAAGGCCAATTATGCACAACAAAACTGGGGTTGATGTGCATAAATCCTTTTGAAAATTACCTCTACAATGTACAAGACAAAGATAATCATTTCTTGCAATCAAAAACTAAACACAAGATTCTTTAAACAGCTATCAAATGTGTATTTTACCCTATCAAATATTAACTATATTTCCAATACACAATACCTTGATCAAGTGAGGTGTTAATATTCTGATTTCTCAGTCTCCCTGACGAGATGATATAAGGGGTGGTGTAAGCATAAACTCCTGTTGGTTAAATCATAAGGATTTGATTTTATAATACCCAAGTTTTAACACCAAGACATGAACTGGGAAGGCTGATCTAACCAGTAAATGATGGCAGATAAAAAGAGCAAAATAGTCCATCCCATCTGCCCAGCCAGGAGATGCACTCATTTGTTTTTTTAAATTAACCTGCCTAATGTCTGTTTCAAAAGCTCATTAGTCAACCATAAGTCTATAGTGTACAGCAGCACAAGACTGAATCTCATTCAGTTACAAAAAAGGGTGTGAAATCAATCACCAGTGGTTTGTAGGACTGTCTATTCGATGCTGTCACCTTTCAAATAAACCATAAGGACAAACTAATACAAAAGTCTTTATTTTAATTTTTCATAATTGATTAATAATTGCATCATATCCCACTTACAGGAGCGTAGAGTAATTACTGAAGTTGGAGGTGCACCAGAAAATTTGCTGACATGTGACCGAAAAACAAGACTTGAGGTCCTCCAACACAATTATAATTAACCTCTAGCAGGCTTCAAATCTCAGCATTGACCTATTTTACCTACTCCGAGCCGCTAAAGGTCTTCTCTATGGGAATGGAGTCTGGCGACTGTACAGGATAGGACAGGATTTCAAGTTCTACAAAACCATGTGGGCACAGAACACAACTAGGCCACTTCCCCTTACCATTCACCATTGCAAATTAATATTCAAATTCTGGGGTCACCTCGCTGTAACAGTAACACATTAGCACAGCTCAGTAACACAGTGTAATAATTCAAAGCCCTGCAAAAAAATGTACTCAGAACCTACAGCAAACCTGCCAGACTCATAATAACCCTGCCCATGAAACGACAACACTGCAAATATTACACCAGGCCCTAATATACCATTACACCTTCTATTAGGAAAACAGAACAAGCCAGGCTGCTATAGATCCCTACATGCTAGCAGAATATCTCACCTCAGTCACACATGCAGAACACCCTAACCAGAATAAGGAACCACAAATTAGAAATAGAAACATACAAACAAAAAAACAAAACCTAAACTGGAAATCCCAAGAAGACAGACTCTGCAGTCTTTAGTGCAAAAGTGTAAAAGTAAACACATCATCACTCCCAGTCCCCACCACTGCTGCCTCCTGCCCCTACCTGGGCCCTGTCCTCTTCAGATGCTGCAAATCCTAAACTTGGATTAGGGCCAAAGGTGCCTCCTCCTCTCACCCCGGAAAGCCCCTCACCCTTTGCCCAGCACGTCCCTGATAACATCCCCTGTACTCTGCCCACCATCCCCCCCTGACCACGCTCCTCTCATCACCCTGACTCCACTTTTATTTCCCATCTCCCTGACCCTGCTTTCCCCCACCCTCTGTCCACTATACCCCTGATCCTACTCTCTCTACCCTATACCCACCATCCCCCTAACCCTACTCTCCCCCCACCCTCTGCTCACCATCCTCTCCCTGACACCACTCTTCCCCCACCTTCTGTCCATCATTACCCTGACTCCAGTCTTTCCCTGACCACCTGCCTCTCACCATTTCCCCGATTCCACTTCCCCCCACCCACTCCCTAAATCGTTCTTCCCACTGTCATTCTGAGCCCACCTCTCCAAGGATCTGTCCTTACCTTCTGCTCACTATCCCTCTGACCTTCTTTCCGGTTCCATGCTTTCCACAAATTGTAGTGCATCGGCCCCTAAGAGGTGCAAGCATTCTTGCAGAGAAACCTGAAAGCCAACGGCGGCAAGGCGAGCCGAGCGCCGCCATGGCTACTTATCTTTTTTCTGTGTGAAGCCAGGCTTCATGGGTTACTTAATTGCTCCTACTTATGTTTGCTGGAGACAAGGGGCTATTTCAGACTACAGATACCAGGGTCGGGGAGGAGGGGCGAGGATCGCTGGGATTAATGTTCCCTGCATGGCACGAGAAGCGGGATTGGGGGATTACTAGTGGCTATTTTCTCTTCATAGAATATATTACAGATATTGGTGCCTGGAGGAGATGTCCCTAAACACCGGCACTCTGGTCACATGATGTTCGATGGTGGACAGTCCACGCCAAGGGATGGCGGTTGTGGGGGCGAAAAGCTTAGCTGGATCATATTTGGTGACTGCAGAGTGATGCAGGAGTAAAGGAGGAGAAGAGAGCCGCAGCCCCCTTCAGTGCCTCTCTCTGGATGGACAGACAGTTGCCAGTTTACACCGGACTGGGGGCAGCGGGCGTAGGGGGGGGGGGGTGGGTAAGGGATATGGGTGGGAGGGCTACAATGGGTTGATTGTTAGAGAAGTGGGTGGGTCTTGGGGGTTCCCTCACCTGCCTGGTTCTTCTCTATGTAGGTGCGGGAAGCGGGGTGGCAGTGCTGGGGCTAGCTGTGCTCCCAGGTGGATATTTCTGTTTAAGGGTAAAATGCTGCCATCTGTTTTTGAATATGAAGGGGGTGAGTTTTAGTTAAGTTTCAAGGGGGTGGGGTTTTTCTACAGAAAAAAATGTACCGGAATCACAAGCTAGGCAAACTTTATTTTGCAAAGATGTCGCTGTATTACAGATTCCTGGGAACACGATCTGTCACCTTGCTTCTGTACAATTAGTTGCGGGATATGGCTAATGTCCCATTAAAGTAGTATCTCTTAACGTGCGGGGTTAATGGCTCCCCAGTTAAGAGAAGCCGTGTTCTTGGCTGTCTCGGGAAAGAAAGGGGCACACATCACCCTGCTCCAGGAGTCGCATCTCACTGACGCAGAGCATGCTAAAGTTGGCGTGTTACTGGGTAGGAAGGGCTGAGTTTTCCTCCCATACAGCGATACACTGTCTGCCATTTCTTTGGGAATTCCAATTTCCAATCAGCGGAAGGGCCAGACTCTGCCCCCCATGACCCTCTGGATGATTTGACCTGTGCTGTGCCTTTGGGGCAGGGGGGTTGCCATCTCATCCCTGGTCTCATGCAGCAGGTTGCCTTGAGCCGCCCCTGGCGAGCAGAGCTAAGTTGCTGCTGCACGTCTCTCCCCGCGTTCTGTCTCTGAGCCTGCGCGGGGGGGGGGCAGGCCTAGGAACTGAATAAATAAAAAAAACACACAAAGAGGAAGAGCACGTGTACCTTCGCAGCACATCACAAAAAAAAGAAACCAGGGATGCCCTGCACCGAAGCCACACATCCTGATCTTTTGTAAAAGGAGCTGGGCAGCCCTGCTAGTGAGCGCCTTCCTCACCCACGTGCAGTAGCAGAGATGGGCGGGAACGGGTCTCTCCATCAAAGTAAAATCTACAAGCGAAGCAGTTTCCAAAATACTGCACACGGAGTGGGCCAAGCCTGAAAACATTTGCTGGTCTACAGAGCGTGGGGCTTACAGACAGATTTCAGCCTTTGCCAATTATTAACAAATTAGAAATGCTGGCATTTTGCTAAATCAACTTTGAGTTTATTCCCACAGCTTATTCTGTTGTTTACAATTTCTATAACTTCAATTGTGGATGAGGGATGGGGGAAGGGAGAGGAAGAGAGATTTCTGCAGGTTGTAGAAATGCAGTCTCCAGAAGGAAATAAATCATGAAACTTACAAACTGCTTTGGGATACCTAAGCAAAAATCATATTGCACGGTAGCTGTTTTACAAAAGAAATAAATCACCTTTTAAAATGACAAAGGATAAAACATCTGCAGGAAAACAATAAAAAGTTTCTTCAGAGGAAGAATCACAATAGTAGACAAACATTTTTGTTTACCATGTAAACAAGGGCAAGGGCAGAAGCCAGGAAATAGAGAATTTTCAAAAGGTACCAGCTCAGGGATCAAATAAATCTCCTGAAACCAAAGTGTATTAGAAAAATAAAGAAATGCAGAGGTATCCGATAAAGTCATGCAAAATAAATACAGCCTCTCAAGCAACCTAATCCCAGCTCAGGCGTGCTCAGTTCTCCTCACTCACAAAAACCAAAACATACAAACTTTCAGCATTTGCTGGAAAAGAGATGCAGGAACCCTCCCTCTTCCCACAAAGGAACACATTTTCAATAGCTTAACAAAAAAAATGCCCCCTCCCAAAACAGATTTCCCTGCAACTCAATCAAGCTCAGGCACTGCCTTCAGGCCCTCCATCCTCTCTCCGGGCAGGTAGGGGGAAAACTCTGTGGGCTGAAGTATGAACTTTTGTATGGGCAGCTTAAAGGGAATACTGGTCTCATCTCTCAGCTTATCCTTCCAGAGAAAAGGCGACAGCGTTCAAAGATGATGGTGCCTGTGCACTATGGACATTATGCCCATGCCCATTTATGATTCTTAATGCTTTGTCCAACTTTCTGACAGTGATTTAGAGCTGTAAACCCACTATTTAACCGTTATACTTTGGGCCTGACTTCACAAAGGCTTTTTCCCCATTCTATGTCCTTAGTGTCCTACTTGAATTGGTCAGTTTCCTCTCTCTCCCATCAAATTTAATTGCTTTGATGGACCGCATACTTCCTCATTCTGAATCCCGACAAGAAACATGACATATAATCCTCCATTACACATTTGTGTCTATGCACACAAAGTAACAGTTTTGACACTGTAGATGATGGCAGATAAAGACCAATTTGCTCATTCAGTCTGCTCGGTTATTCTTGTCTACCCTGCAAAGGACATATCCCAGCTGCTTCACAGTCCCAACAAGAGAACATGTCCTGTAAGCCCTGTTAACCAGTTACACATTCTGGGGCTCTTTCACAAGCACAGACTTTTATTTATTTATTTTCAAGTAGAACCAAAAGAAATACATCCTAATGCTTACATTTTTGGGGGATAAATGAATATGGCATTAGGTGATGTCGCCATTTTGAATCGGTTAGGAAGTGAAGCGAGAGATATTATGGAGGCATGTTCCCCTGAGACAGGCAGAAGCCGAAACATTGTCAATGTCGGGACCCTAATGAGCCAAAGCGGAAGGCAGTTTAAAAGATAAGTTGCAAGTAGCCTTTTGGATGCTCGAGCGGACCCTGTGTCCGCTCGGGCAGGATAATGTGGGCCCAGGCCCACTCGTGAAATCCGGCGGCCCGGGGTGAAAGGGGGGGGGAGAGGAGAGAAGAGGCAGGGGGCGAAGCGGGTGCGAGGGCAGGTCGCCGGGAGGTCAGGGAGAAGGGAGGGGCGAGAAGAACAGGAGGGGCAGGCGGTGACAGGCAGGGATTGGGGATCAGGCCACGCTGCAACGGCAGCGTCGGCACTGATTGGACGGCTGCCAGCGAGGGGGGGTTGCATGAGGAGCGCGCGTGCAGGCAGGACAGAGCTCGGGGCGGCAGCAGCGAGTGCGGATCCCCTCTCGCCCGCCCTTAGGTTCAGTTTTGGTTAGGGGTGCTTATGTTCTTTGTCACAGCTTGGGGGGGTGTGTGCGGATGGCCCGAGCCATAATAGTTAGGTGTTTGGTTGATTGTTAAACGGGGTTTCAGCGAAACGATGGTGTGACAACTGAGGGGGCTGCTGTCGAGGCGGAGCTCCTTGCCGGAAAGCGGCGGGAGACGGCCGGCCGGACTCCTTGCAGGTCGGCGGCGGGAGTCCACCCGGGTTGGCTCCTTGCAGGCAGGTGGCGGGAGTCGGAACCCGGTGGGGAGTGCCGGAGGCTGGTAGTGACTATTCCTGCCGGGGGGAGCGACGGATGGTCACGGGGGGTGAAAGCTGAAACCGCACTTGTTAATATGTTATGCCTGGCTCGGGCCCTCATGTCAATAAAGCTGCGGCCTTTATTTACCCAAACTATGAGTCATGTGATTCTTGGAATATGAATGGGTAAGAGAGAACGAGTGAGGTCCTGGATGCCCATATTATAGACAGAGATAATTTTGGTATTAATAAAAATAAATGTTAAGTTGTTTGGAGTAGTATAGAAAGGGAATGAGTAAATGATGTGAGAACCATGTGCTCAGTGGTATGAATGCTGGTTGAAACCCATTGTGGACACAAGCCTGCAGATTATTCTTAAGAGCACTTAGAATACTCTTATACTTATTCCTGTGTATAGGGTGATTGATCCGGGTTATTTGGATGTGTATTAGGATAGTTTATTCCCGGTATTTTTTGCTCTGGATTAGTGGTGAATTAGGTGACCACCGACACTTTACTGCATGGCTCATACAAATTCCTTTCTTTTAAACAGATCACACACCAGGTTCCAATGTACCTTCAATGTAAAATTTAACTAGTGAAAATTACCTATATCACAAATGCTATTACCATGTGTGCCAGCTACAATATCCCACAAAACAGGGGATTTTTAAACCATATTCTGCACCCGCCGCAAAGATGCGCAGAAGGGATGTGCGTTATACCGAGGACGTTTTTTACATCGGATTATTGGAGAGTACAATTGAAGAGACAATTCTCCATTTTATGAAGGGTTTGCGATAAATGATTCCTGAGGAAGGCTGGTTGCCGAAACTTGTGCAAGTTGGACATTTCGCAACGAAAAGACAAGGGGAAATGAAACACTACCCAAAGAGCTAAGTACATCATTGTTTCATATTGAGAAACAACGGCGGAGCATTCATTTGTACAAGAGTAACAATAACATTGCGGGCGGTGTGAGAAACCCAGAGGCAGTTGTGCACATATATAAAAAAAAAAAAATTTTCAAAAAAATATTTATAAGAAATTAAACAAATTTTATTGGCGTGAGTTGCATTTCAAGATTACAAGAGTAGATTAAAGATGAATTCCATAAACATATGATGGAGGTGGTGAGTTAATGATTACAAAACAGATTGTCAGTGACCCCATGGGTGGGGACGCAGAATATTAGTATGAAACCATCACCCCTTCCTTTGTAAAATTTGCCAATGTTTTGTGGGATATTGTAACTGGCATACCCGGTAATAGATTTTCACTAAGTTTAATCATACAAATTCCTGGCATGAAAAAGCTTGTGCAGTAACACAACTTGTTTTCAACACTTCATGTGAAAGACAGAACTTTATAGCAATCAGGAAAAATAGAAAACTCCAAATCTGACAGCAAAAAAACCACATACAAACAAAAAATTCTGGAGAGAAAGAAAGAGCTGTAAACACAAAATCAGCACCAAGTAATCCTTTGGAGGATTATGTTGGGGCTATCAGCAATAGGTTTTTTTTCAGACTGGTACAATATGGATAAAAGACAGGAGAAAGACATCTTTTTTTTTTTTGGATGTGGCTGAATTCAGCTTGAGCAACCTTGGAAGCAAGAAGACTGATCTGCCTACCTTTTGCTTGCAGAAATCCCTGTGTCAACACGGAGCTGTATTGACTAAAACAGACAATGGACTGGGATCTGTCCCCTGCATTCTTCTGCACTGCTCCTTAGAAACCCACCTTTTATGAGGAACAGCAGGACCCCTGAAAGGGCCGTCTGTCGCCCTGCCTTTTGACTCCAAGGCCTGTGTCTAACATTTTAATAGCCACCCAGGGCCATGGAGTTTTTCCAGGGGTCATCCGCTATCATGCAACTGTCAGTGTCTTGGCTCCCCCCCCCCCCCCCTCCTCCAACCCAAGGAACGGTTTTCTTTCCCATAGCGTTCAGACCAGGAGAGGACACTGGAGGCTGAAACAATGGAAAGGTTTCACAGTTTGGACTCGTCTGTGAAACAGCCTGGATAAGCAACATGGCCATCCCTTAGTCATCCACTATTTTAGTGGCAGGTCAAAATTTCATTTTTAAAAAGCAGATTCCATTATCTTCTTTTCTCCTCAAATTGTCAAGATTTTCTTCAATAACCGCTGCAATTTTTTTTTAAATTTTATATTTTAAAGAATTCCAGGCTGAAAGATGAAAGTTGTAGAGAATTGTGGCTCCCAAGTCCTGGGCCCAGTAGCAAGGAGGAAAAGAATTCTAACCAAACAGCTTCCACTTGTTTATTTTTAAACTCGGTTACCAAGTAAAAAACTTTGACAGTGGAGTTTAAAGTTTGATAAGAGCTGAAAAACTTTCACCAGCAAATGGCTCATTTTCAACCCTGCGTCAGTACTGTAACCCAAAAGTGCACAGAGAAAGCCTTTCTGAAGACACAACACGGGAAAACTGTCATGTTATAATCAAATACGTTGCAGAAGCAAACTGCAATATTATTACACACTGACATTAATATAATGTTCTGCTTTCCAAGAATGTGTGTAACATTTTGCCAGGAAGTCCCATTAATATGGGGAGTGCCATGCTGTTCAATAGTGAGGTCATCAGTGACATCATAATGTCACATATCTCTGGGGGTAGCCAAAGCAATAGTTGCATTTTTTTTTTCTTTTTTTTAGCATTGTGCACAACTGTGACATTGCTGCATTTCAAAGAAAATACCACACTTCCCAAAATGACCTGAAGGAATCGTAGATCTCAAAAGCTAGTCAAAAGTGTATTACATCAGAAGAATAGCAAGGTTATCACCTCCAATACCGTTATTTCTACATATCTAACATGGCAACTACACTGCTTCATCCAGTGATTCTATATTAAAGCAAAGGGGATACTTTAAGGCTCTTATTTTTCAGCAGCAAAAAAACAGTTTAGCTTTTCCTGTTAGCTTAATTAGCCAGAACTGAAGGTAAGATAC
This sequence comes from Rhinatrema bivittatum, assembly GCF_901001135.1. Taxonomy (NCBI): domain Eukaryota; kingdom Metazoa; phylum Chordata; class Amphibia; order Gymnophiona; family Rhinatrematidae; genus Rhinatrema; species Rhinatrema bivittatum. Next base: position 95,400,593 of record NC_042622.1, on the reverse strand, counting down.
TACTGGTATTATCTTGACAATTATTTCAAAAAACTGGTTTATGGTAAAAGCTGGCATGGCTCAAACTGCTACAGAAAAGTCGTCAAAATATCCCCCATTAAATTGTTGCAAATGGAAAATAATTCAATTTGATGGCATTTATGTTACAGCTTGTAAGTGTTGATAATAATTCTCCTTTTAAGAGACATTATGAAAAAGGGATAATTATCCTCAAGTAGTCCAGTGTCTTAAGTTTCTAACTAAGGGGCACAAAGTTAGGATGTATTGCCAGTAACCACTTATCTGAAATCCTCCAATCAAATAAATATCTCTTCTGTTTCTGGAGGACTTAAAAATATCATAAAATAGATGAAAGGAAGAAGGGGCAGTCAGGAAAATCTCATAGTATTAACCAAGCAGTTCTCTTCTATTTTTTTGAAGCACACGGATGCATAGAAGATAAGGACCATAAGGCCCACCTAGCCTCTGCCCAATTTCATTCCTGCTTCAGTGCCACAGACCCCAGCCGGTCTTGGGCTTCCCCTTCACTTCTTCGCTCATCTCTGCTTGTCCCAGGCTGTTTCTGTTTCCATGCAGAAGTATTTTCTAATGTTATGTTACTCTTTGAGCCTCACATCACTACTTCTTGCTCCGCAACTTCCTTTCCATTGAGAAACACTTGTTTGTTTGTTTTTTCAGATATTGGGGGGGGGGGGGGGGGAACGGGACTAGCAGACAATTTTCAGAGCGATCTAACAGGCTGATACAGTACAGTGCGTTTGGACATTTGGACGCGCGTTTGACATGCTAGATTTACCCCTTATTCAGTAAGGGGTAACAGCGCATTGAAAACGCGCGTCCAACCCCCCTGAGACTAATAGTGCCCGCAACATGCAAATGCATGTTGATGGTCCTATAAGTCATTCCCGCGTGATTCACTAAGTAAAATGTGCCGCCAAGCCACACATTTTACTTTAAGAAATTAGCGCCTTCCCAAAGGTAGCGTTAATTTCTGCTGGCGCTGGGGAAGTGCACAGAAAAGCAGTAAAAACTGCTTTTCTGTGCACCCTCCGACTTAATAGCATGGCGATATTAAGTCGGAGGCCCCAAAAGTTAAACAAAAGTAAAATACATTTAAAATCAACCCGCGGCCTGCGGGTTGAAAACCGGACGCTCAATTTTGCCGGCATCCGGTTTCCGAACCCGTGGCTGTCAGCGGGCTCGAGAACAGACGCTGGCAAAATTGAGCATCAGCTGTCAAACCCGCTGACAGCTTCCGCTCCTGTCCAAAAAGAGGAGCTAGGGACGCGCTAGTGTCCCTAGCACCTCTTTTTACCGCCAGCCCTAATTTAAATATTTTAGTTTACTGAATCGCGCGCACAGGCCAGGACACTGGCCTGTGCACGCGCCGGGAGAGCGGGCACTCGCCTGCTCTCCCGCAAACTTTACTGTATCGGCCTGTAACTGCATTAAAATAGACTAATGCATCCAGATTGCCCTGTCTGAAAACTGCCCTCTTCAGCCTGGATAAAAGTATGCATGGGCTTCCAGAGTGCATGTACTTTTAACTGGACTGCAAGAAGACATATTTAGGTTGACAGAGCACACATACTTGGTGGTTTGAATAGCACACATGCTATTTCACCCTCCTCTGTCAGCTACACAAAATAGGAGGCACTTGTAGCATACCTACTTAATGCTAATTTTCAAATTTATTTAAAAATTGCTACCTATATATCTCTCTCTTTCCTCTCTTCTAGGGTACACATATTTAAGTACTTAAATCTCATTTGCTGTAAGTTAAGAGTAGAGGCGGTCCAGAGAAGGGCCACCGAAATAGTGCAGTCTATGCACTATCCATATCCTTTTGGACATACAGCCTCCAGAATTTAACAGTACTCCAGATGAGATTTCACTAATCACTCACTTGTACAATGGCATTATCAACTCTTTTCTACAGATACTACCTCCCTTATGCACCATCAAATACCTCTAGCTCTGGCCCCTATCTTGTCATGCTGTTTTTATCATTTTGAGATTACCAGATATGATTACTTTGAGATCTCTTTCCTCCTTGGTGCATATGCATATCACTATATTTCTGTCTTGGATTTTTGCACCTTAAATGCATGACTGTAATGCTCAGATGTAAGCCTGCCCAGAATCCTGATCAGCTCTTCATTGAGACCTTTGCTGCCAGAACAGCCAGTGATCCATCTCATGTTTTGGGGACAACCAGAAAGACAGGGAGCAGATGTTTTTCTGTTACTAAGGAGCACAAAATGCTGCTGCTTGTGTGTGAGTGAAGTCTGCCTAATGCACCTTTGAAATCAGGACACAAACTTTATACCTTTTTTTCACTCAATCTTAGCTGCAAAGCACTTAACCACTCTTTCAAAGCTTATAATCATTCCTCATTTAGTCTACTACAACAAGAGTGCTACTGATCTCAGTAACAGGTGCAAAAAGATTAATTTTCTTTATTTGAGTCCTACTAGATAGATCAGTTATCACCTATGAGATTTCCCTCTTCCATAGATGGAGACAGAGGACACTCCTCTTTTATGACCTCACTCTGGGCTGTAAAGGAGGTGTTGACCTGGTCCAATCCCAGTAGCCCACTGCCAGAGCACTCTGACCAATTATCCCTTTATTACCAATAACAACCTCATAGGGTCCACAAGACTGTTCTGAATGAGCAAGAGGTATAAGTATCGAAAGAGAGAACAGACACCTTTAGAGAGATGGGAAATGTGCCTCATCATTGATTTTCCCTAACCCTATGTTCCTGGGTGGTTTCTGGACTGATCTAGCAGGACTCAAGGAAAGAAAATTATCAGTGAAGAATAATTTAACATTCCTTTTCTTCCTTCTAGACCAGTCATCACGTATGGGAGTTACAAAAGCTACTCCTTGCTAGAGTGGAAGTCAAGACTGCCTTGATAATCCCTACCCCAAGGCAGCATCTGCCTTGGCTGTATGTCCAACCTGTAATGTTAATGAAAGAATGCAAGGATAATCAGGTAGCTGCCTTACAAATTTCCTCTGGGGAGGTTGAGGCTACCTCTGCCCAGGATGATGCTTGCACCCTTGTAGAATGAGCCTGGAACACTGCTGGGGCCTGTTTGCCTGATAGCAAGCCGATGCGATTGCCTCCCTAATCCACCTAGCTATGATGGTCTTGGAGGCTGCCTCCCCCTTCCGGGCACCGCCAAACAAGACAAACAGCTTATCTGTTTTCCTAAAAGAATCACCTTCAAATATCTCAACAAAATCCACATATGTCTAATAGGCATAGTCTCCTGTCTTTCCCCTGACAATATTCACTATTGAAGGCTGGAAGGAATACCACCTGCTGCCCAACTGCACAACCATAGAAGTCTTCTGGCCACTACTTCTGAGATCAGAGTCCTAGAAGACATTCTCACCAGGTCATACATATCAGCCAAACATGCTATGGCTGATTTCAGGCAGACTAGCTCTGGGTTCTTTGGGAGTTACTGCATCCAACATTAGGGCAGCTTGGGTTACCTAGTCCCCACAAATGGAGGCTTGCAGGGCCATTGAATTTGTCGTAAAGGACTGGGGATCCTTCAGCACTGAACCCCCCTTCTACAGGAATGGCTGTTTTATGCATGACTGCTGCAACCAGTGCATCAACACAAGGGATTCTCAGGAGGCTGTTCATCTCCTCCTGTAGCAGAGGGTAAATCTTACTCAAAGTTCTTCCTCCTTTTAATCTCCCTGTTGGATGTTCCATTGTGTAAGAATCATACACTTGAGAGTGCTGTTAAATAGGAATGCCCTTGGTGGCTTCTTAATGCCCTGGAGAATAGGATCCCCTTCAACAGGTTCTTCAGTGGAAGCATATGACATCAGCAATGCTTCAACCATGCTAGAAATAAGGAAAGCCAGCTTCTCTTTCTAGAATAAGCGGTCTTTGGTGGCATCATCCTCCTCCAAGGAGAATTCCCCTTCTTCCTGTAAATCCTCTGTAGAGCCCAGAGGAGCGTCCACCCCAGACCATGAAGCTTCCCTAGAGGCATATGTGCTTGAACGCTCTGTAGGGAGAGAGGTTCTGAGTCTTCCTTAGGCTTCTTGGCTGCCACCCCTAGATGCAAAAGCTTCTCTTTGGGGATTCAGGTGTCCTTGGTTCTGCAGGTCTGCACATGGCCATAATAAAGTCTATTTAAAAAGTTTTCTTCCAAAGGTTCTTAGACCCCCATTGGGAGAGGGGGTGGGCTCACTCCCATCAAAGATCCCCCACTGGTTCTATCACCCAGCGTGGCTTCAAAGGGAGGAAGAGAGGGAGGGCCCCCTCCTGGAAGGACCAGGGCTGCTTTGATCCAAAGGCAGCTATTCTGGCTCAATCATGGAATCCGCTCTCAACTGCTCATTGCTTGGCTGGGGGCTGAATTCCAGGCTCTTCTTCACAGACCAGTCAGAAGGAGCCTGCAACACCCAGGACCTGCTTGGCTCACACTGAGTACACTTCCTCCCTCTATACATATCTACCAAACCCAGGGAATCCACAGGAAAAAAGAAACAAACACTGCCATGGTCAGTAAGCTTCCCCTACCCCACGATAAATGACTAGTTTTTGTTCCTGCTCTCTCTCAGTTGTGACGCAGCAAACTCAAAATGCTTTCAATTCTTAGCACTGTCACTATAAATATTCCCAATAATAGGCTTCTTTCCCCCAAACAGCAAAAGGTACAGCCACTTCCTACCACCTCTGGGGAAGTCTCCGCTGGCCACTAATGAGTCTCAGTTTCCTCCCACTTCTGGTCATTGAGGGGCTGAAGTAATAAGATGCTTGTTAAAACCGGTGCTCGTACTGAGCGCCTGTTTTCCTAATGTGTCTCCTGGGCACCGATGAAATATTTTAATGAGCTGCTGCGTTAAAAGTGATGCACTAGGGAAGAATTATGCATCACTGGTGCTCAAATGCATTGAGCACCCAGAAGACGTGGCTCTGTGTCCACAATAGCAACGGGCGCTCAATATGAGCATCTGTTTTATCCCGCTTCAGGTTGATTTCTGGACGCCCAATATACACGCACAATAGCAAGGGACAAAATTGGCCTGGAGAATGTCTATTGTGTGTGTGTGTATATTGTGCATCCAGAATTTTTTTTTTCATCAAGCAGTTACATTATACCTTTATTCTTAAACACTGCACGCATTAGGTGATTAAGAATAAAGATCGGAAACATACAGGACACTACTTTTTTAATTTTTTAATATATTTATAAATGACCTGGAAAGGGGTACGACGAGTGAGGTGATCAAATTTGCAGATGACACAAAATTATGCAGTGTAGTTAAATCTCAAGCACATTGTGCAGGAAGACCTTTGTGAGGCTGAAAGACTGGGCATCCAAATGGCAAATGAAATGTAATGTGGACAAGTGCAAGGTGATGCGTTAGTAAAAAAAATAACCATTGCTATAGTTACATGATGTTAGGCTCCATGTTAGGAGCTACCACCCAGGAAAGAGATCTAGGTGTCATAGTGGTTAATTCATTGAAATTGTCAGCTCAGTGTGCTGTGGCGGTCAGAAAAGCAAACAGAATTTTAGGAATTATTAGGAAGGGAATGGTGTATAAAATGATGGATATCATAATGCCTCTGTATCGCTCCATGGTGAGACTGCACCTTGAATACTGTGTGCAGTTCTGGTTGCCACATTTCAAAAAAAGATATAGTTGCACTGGAGAAAGTGCAGAGAAGGGCGACCAAAATGATAAAGGGGATAGAACGGCTCCCCTATAAGGAAAAGCTAAAGAGGTTAGAGCTGTTGAACTTGGAGAAGAGACAGCTGAGGGGGGATAGGATAGAGGTCTTTAAAATCATGAGATGTCTAGAACAGGTAGATGTAATTCGGTTATTTACTCTCAGGCAATAAAAGGACTAGGGGCACTCCATGAAGTTAGCAAGTAACTCATTTAAAATAAATCAGAGAAAATTCTTTTTCACTCAATGCATAATTAAGCTCTGAAATTCATTGCCAGAGGAAGTCGTTATGGCAGTTAGTGTAGCTGGGTTTAAAAAAGGTTTGGATAGTTTATAGAGGAAAAGTTCATAAACTGCTATTAATCAATAAGGAATAGTAGCTTGGGCTCTATTTAATGTTTGGGTACTTGCCTGGTACTTATGTCTTGGATTGGCCACCACTGGAAACAGGATACTGGGCTTGATGGACCCTTGGTCTGACCCAGTGTGGCATGTCTTCTGCTCTTATGTTAATTTCTCCTGAGCCATTGACTCACGGATTGATTGCATTTATTTATAAATTTAGGTATGGCTTATCAACATTTCTAAGTGATTTACAAAGGCACATTCATTAATTTATTAACAAAATCATCATAAATCAAAAAAATAAACAACCAATCAAATAACAATGCAAATAAAACAAATACCACTGTCAGACTGGTTCTTTTTTATTACAAAGATAATTGAGACCTGCTATGTTAAATATATGTACTGAAAGCCTGCTCAAATAGGATTATCTTCACCATTTTTCTAAAGGTTGTTAATGCTGCTTCAGTAAGAACATAAGAACATAAGAAAATGCCATACTGGGTCAGACCAAGGGTCCATCAAGCCCAGCATCCTGTTTCAAACAGTGGCCAATCCAGGCCATAAGAACCTGGCAAGTACCCGAAAACTAAGTCTATTCCATGTTACCATTGCTAATGGCAGTGGCTATTCTCTAGGTGAACTTAATAGCAGGTAATGGACTTCTCCTCCAAGAACTTATCCAATCCTTTTTTAAACACCGCTATACTAACTGCACTAACCACATCCTCTGGCAACAAATTCCAGAGTTTAATTGTACATTGAGTAAAAAAGAACTTTCTCCGATTAGTTTTAAATATAAACAAATGACAACTATAATCCCTACCACCCATACCAGGAACCTTGGAGTTACCATCGATGCTGAACTCTTTCAAACCTCACATTGTAAATAAAACGAAAGAAGGATACCACAAGCTACTAACCCTAAGACACATAAAGCCATTTCTCAACCCTTCTGACTTCAGAACCATCCTCCAACTGCTTATTTTCTCCACCTTCGATTACTGCAACTCATTACTTATTGGAATCCCTTCATCATCCCTCAAACCACTCCAAATACTGCAGAACTCAGCTGCCAGAATCCTTACCGGAAAAAAAAGAAATGAACACATTACACCCATTTTAACCTCTCTTCACTGGCTTCCTATTTCTGCACGAATTACCTACAAATCTATGACCATCATTCATAAAATCTTAAATGATGATCTTCATGGACTAAAAGGCTTAAACATTACCCCCCAAAACCCACAAAGAAACCTACGCTCCAACACAGGATTCCTAAACATCCCCACCTTAAGAGACGCTCATCTTTCAACTACACGAGAAAGAGCATTTTCCATTGCTTCCCCCAAAACTTGGAACACCCTACCCATAGAACTGAGGACCCAGCACATCCAAAAAAGACCTAAAAACATTTTTATTCCGCAAACTCTATTCTAACTATCTGACACCTGATCATCCCAGCCCTCAACAGAACTCGCAAGCATAATCCTCCTCCTTCATGCTCTCCTGATGTACCCTCCTTTTCTACCCCTCCCTGCTCACTCCCTTGATCCGTTAAGTTCTTTAAAAATGTTCTCTGCAATATTCTGTTATTCAACGACTAAGAAAATATGTTGATTGTTCACAAAACCCTACTGTTCCCAACTACTATGTTAATTCCATTTGATTGTAAGATAATTGCATATGTTGGATGATAATTGCAGATTTGTAAACCGTTATGATGGCTCTACAGAATAACGGTATATAAAACCCTACAAATAAATAAATGTGCCCCTTGCTATTTATTAGTAGTAGAAGAGCATTTCAGAGGGTTGGTCTCTGAATGTAAAACAGGTATTCTCTTGACTCATGTAGGTGAACTTGCTTGAATGAAGGAATATCTAAAATTATTGAGAAGCTGAACGCAAGGTTCGCACTGGATAATATAGTTTTAAGGCTGCATTTATTTCTTTCAACACTAGTGTTAGAATCTTAAATTTTATTCTCAAAGAGATGGATAACCAATGGTGTTTGACAAGATAAGGTGTGATGTGGTGAAAAAAAAAAAGTTGGAATTCGCTCAATAATTCTTGTAGCTGAATTCTGAATATATTGCAGGGCTCACAAGGGGGCCGATGCAAAAAAATGCCGAAAGCGGGCGCTAAGAGTTTAGCACCCAGGCACCTCTCCTGGGGGTACCATACAATATTTAAATTAGAGGTCGCTCTGCTAAGGAGGCACTAGAGTCGATTGCGCACCTCTAGCGCCTCCTTGGCATTGGCATCCATTTTCCTAACCAGCACACAGGCACAAGTTAGGGAAACGGTTGCTGGTTAGCTAAGCGTCCGTTTTCCTAAACGCGGGCATTCTTTTTTTTTTTTTTTTTTTTTTAAATCTTTTAAAATTTCATTCCTCCGACTTAATATCACCATGTTAATTTCCGAGCGTAAAAATGTATGGATTGGACGCACATTTTTTTGCTCGTGGGGGTGACTAACTAATAGCCTCATCGACATGCATTGGTAAAAATTCTGTATTCCACACCAAGTTCTGCAAACATAAGATCAATCAGAGCAATAGATATTTTAAATAATACCGCTGACAGAGCAGAACCTTGCGGCACACCAGTTTTTAAACCAAAGGGAGAAGATAACTATGAAGTTGTACTATTGGGGGCAATATGCCCCTTGAGGAAAGAAGAAAACCATTGCAGAACGAAGTTGCCAATTCCTACTTCTCTAAGACGTTGCAGCATGATCACATGGTCAATAGTGTTAAAGGCTGCAGTTAAATCCATTAGCACTAGGAAGAACTCCAAGGGAGAGTCAAATCCCCCTCTGAAGATATCAAAGAGGGATAGAAGGAGAATCTCGGTGTTACAGCCTACTCTAAAACCATATTGCTTAGAATCAAGGCTAGAATGTTCATTCAAGAAGTCTTGCAGTTGTTTAGGAACAATCTTCTCAAGGACTTTAGAAATGAACGGAAGGTTCGAAATGGATCTAAGATTGCTAAGAGTATCACGTGATAAATTTGATTTCTTGGGCATAAGTTTAACATAGGCTGTTTTACTGATTAGTCCCTTTTTAAAAGATAAATCAATCAGTTGACAAATATATGGACTAATATCATCTTTGAGACATTTAAGAGAAACATTAGAGCATTCATTGAGTGGACAAAAATTTGATTTTAAGTTCTTTATGATTTAACGCCAGCTCCAGGGCTGGAGTTAAATTTGTCGCACAAAAAAGTGCATGTTGGGCACCCAGTGATTTTCTGCATCAGGGGTAATAGCTAATAACCTCATCTACGTGGAATTTACATGTGAGGAGTGCTATCGGCTATGTGTTTGTTTGGGTGCGCATTTCGAACATGCTAATCTCCTTATTGCATCAGGTGCTAGTCTAGTGCATCCAAAACACTCATCCTACCATGCATAAACCTGTGTGCTAGACTGTACGTACTTAATTGCATCAGCCTGTGAGCTAGTTAGCTTGGGGTTGGTTTTTTTTAGAGCCTCCATCAAGCAGAGAAAAAAGGAGTGGGAGAGGAGTAAGGAAGAGGGAGAGAGCAGTCCTGCTGACCTTTCTTTTTTTTTTTTTTTTTTAAGGACTTCAAGGTTCTTGCAGAATCCAAAAACCATTCTCTGGGAGCTCCACAGACCCCTAGGAGTAAGGGATAATCACCCAAAACTCAATCAGGGCAAGCTCTGGGAGAAACATTCCCACTGGGAAAATCAACTCCTAGAAGTTGTTGTTCCAGGAGCATAAAGGACTCAGCCAGGCCGGGGCCGCACCCAGGCTCTGGTAGCTACCATCCTCACATGTCTGCAATTACCGGAAACAGAGACTACTTGGATTGGACCAGGATCACACCTCTTACAGCCCATAGTCAGGTCATAAAACAGCTGTGGAGGAGGGAAATCCCATACAAGATGACTGGTTTAGCAGGAAGAAAAGAAAGAAAAGCTTGTCCTACTTAACCCCTCTGCAATATCACTTATATAATATACTGAACAGAACCAGCCCAATAACTGATCCCAGAGGCACTCCAGTGACAACTCTTCTTTCCATGTAGAAAACTCCATTTACCATGCATTCAATTTATATCATGTAATACGTTTCTAACTCTGTCATTCACCTTGGAGCCTAATGCAGTCTGGAAAAAATAAGACACACAAAATAAAAAGCAAAGCTCCAGTCCAGCTCTGAAATGAAACAAATTCAGTGGTTTCAGCTTAAACCTTATAGAGCGGAAGTAAGAATCTAACAAAGAGCACTTTACTGAAAGAGACCCATGACTAATAGCAGCTACTTCCTATACTAGCCCTGGAGGGAACTTAAGAGAGAGAGATTGTCCTCCTCTGACAGCACAATGCAATCTAAAGACCAGATTCCAATAAGAACTGTCCAAGATTCTCAGAGAGGAGCCTCCATTCATGTGAATAAAAAAAGCATTTTCTGAGAAATCAATTAATGGTGTACTGCATGGATCCAGCAATCCTTAAGAATGATAGCATGCACTGCTAGTGTAAAAGATGCCTTTTCACATTCAAATACTACAAATATACATCAACCAAAAGCTGGTTCCCAGTCCACTTTCTCACTCCTCAAATGCCTTCCTAAAACAATTTTTTTTAGCCAACCAGTTCCGAACTACCTCCAATGGCTTTTAATGTAAATGTAATAAATGTGAAAATCCCACAGGTACCAAAGGTTTAAGACACAGTTCCATAAGAACATAAGAAAATGCCATACTGGGTCAGACCAAGGGTCCATCAAGTCCAGCATCCTGTTTCCAACAGTGGCCAATCCAGGCCATAAGAACCTGACAAGTACCCAAAAACTAAGTCTATTCCATGTTACCACTGCTAATGGCAGTGGCTATTCTCTAAGTGAACTTAATAGCAGGTAATGGACTTCTCCTCCAAGAACTTATCCAATCCTTTTTTAAACACAGCTATACTAACTGCACTAACCACATCCTCTGGCAACAAATTCCAGAGTTTAATTGTGCGTTGAGTAAAAAAGAACTTTCTCTGATTAGTTTTAAATGTGCCCCATGCTAACTTCATGGAGTGCCCCCTAGTCTTTCTACTATCCGAAAGAGTAAATAACCAATTCACATCTACCCATTCTAGAAAGCCTTCCTCACCGATACCATCTCAGCAGCAGATTCCTGTTACCGTCTGACTGCCAATGATATGTATGGATAGACCTTTAAAATGACTGCATTATAGGCCTAATTCACTTTAAGGCTTTTCTCCCATTCTGTGTCCATGGGAAAAAAGCTTAGTGAATCGGACCCCGTAGGTGACATCATGTATAGAAGACTCGGGAACAAAATCAGAAGCATGGGAATGGGAGTCAAGGTAGAAGCATGGATTGCAGCCTGGTTGACTGTCAGGAAACAGTGCGTAAATGTAAATGGTACCCTCTCTGAAGAAAGAACGATGTTGCGTGGAGTGCCACAGGGATCAGTTTTGGGACCGGTTCTGTTCAATATCTTTGTGAGTGACCTGGCTGAAGGGATAGAAGGTAAAGTTTATCTATTTGAGGATGATACTAAGATCTGCAATAGAGTGGACACATCTGAAGGAGAAGAGAGAATGAAAAGTGATTTAAATTGATCAAAGATTTGGCAACTGGGATTCAATGCCAAGAAGTGTAGAGTCATGCATCTGAGGTGTGGCAATCCAAAAGAGCTTTGTGTGATGGATGGTGAAAGACTAATGCGCACGGACTGGGAGCGGGACCTTGGTGTGATAGTGTCTGATGATCTGAAGGCAGCGAAGCAATGTGACATGGTGATAGCTAAAGCCAGAAGAATGCTGAGCTGCATAGACAGGCCGATACAGTACAGTGCGCTCTGGCGGAGCACACTGTTAACCTGTGTTTGGATGCGCATTTGACGCGCTAGCTTTACCCCTTATTCAGTAAGGGGTAATAGCGTGTCGTTAATTTCTCTCGGCACCAGGAAAGTGTACAGAAAAGGAGTAAAAACTGCTTTTCTGTACACCCTCCGACTTAATATCATGGCGATATTAAGTCGGAGGTCCCAAAAGTTAAAAATAATCAAAAATAAAAAAAAAAATTTAAAATCAGCCTGCGGCTCGCGGGTTGAAAACCAGACGCTCAATTTTGCCAGCATCCAGTTTCTGAACCTGTGGCTGTCAGCAGGTTTGAGAACCGATGCCTGCAAAATTGAGCGTCGGCTGTCAAACCCGTTGACAGCCGCCGCTCCTGTCCAAAAAGAGGCGCTAGGGATGTGCTAGTGTCCCTAGCGCCTCTTTTTACCACGGGCCCTAATTTGAATAATTTTTTTTCTGAATCGCGCACACAGGAGAGTGGCCTTTGTGCGTGCCGGGAGAGCGGGCACTCGCCTGCAATTTTTACTGTATCTGCCTGAGAGAGAGGAATAACCAGTAAGAAAAACAGAAGTGATAATGCTCTTGTACAGGTCCTTGGTGAGGCCTCACCCGGAGTACTATGTTCAGCAATGGTGCCTGTATCTCAAAAAGGATAGAGGCGGGCCAAAGTAGAGCAACCAAAATGGTGAGAGGTCAGTATTGGAAGACTTAGAGGAGAGGCTGAAGGATCTGAAAATGTATACCCTGGAAGAGAGGAGGTGCAGGGGAACTATGATGATAGGCTTTCAGGTACCTGAAAGGTTTTAATGATGCACAATCATCAAACCTTTTCCATTGGAAAGAAATGAATAGAACTAGGGGTCATGAAATGAAACTCCAGGGAGGACTCAGAACCAATGTCAAGAAATATTTCTTCACAGAGAGGGTGGTGGATGCCTGGAATGCCCTTCCGGAGGAGGTGGTGAAGACAGAAACAGTAAAGGAATTCAAAGGGGCTTGGGATAAACACTGTGGATCCCTAAAGGCTAGAGGATGGGAATAAAGAAAAGAATGCATGGGGGTAACTGGGGGTTACCTGCTGGTATGGCAGTTGCTACCCTTAACAAATAACAGTATCAAGGCTTAATGCAACTCCACCATTGCTCTCTGCTTTCATGGCAAAAGTTAAGGGAAATTGTATTCAAACAGCATCCGATGGCCCTGATTTTTATGGCTTGGAAAGCCGATAAGCATGGGGGTAACCTGCACAGTGCAGCAGATACTGGCATAAGCTTGCTGGGCAGACTGGGTGGATCATTTGGTCCTTTTCTGCCATCATTTCTATTTCTATGCCAATGCCACATTTCAGGAAAAGTAGCCAAGCAAAACCATCAGTAAGGAATGATTTGTGCGAAGTGTGTTTTCAGCTCCTCGCTATGCTTGAAAGTGCATCACAAATGCATTGCTCTACTGGCTTCAGCTTCCTGGCCTCCTTCACCCAGCATTAACTCACTAACCAGTCCTTCCCAGGATCAAGTTAGGACAGCCTCAGCCCTTAGGGTAAAGCTAGAGCAAGCCATTAAATCCTCTGTGAGGAATACTGATCAGAGACTACAAGACCCAGTTCACATTATACCGCATGTGAAAATTAGTTCTTGTGTTATCACCATCAAGCAAGTCATTAGTTTACATAGACTACCATGCCAATAGTTTTATGGATTATGATAATTCTGATAAAACAGTAACTTTGTCATTTACTTACATTTAATCAGATCTCTGACCCTGACCACATGTCTGGAAAACTTCTGCCTAAGGGCCTGATTTACTAAGCTCCTCCCCCCCCCTAGATAGCAAACCAAAAAAGTATTAGTGAATCAAGCCCTCAGTCTGTTCTTTTGCAACACAAATGACCCCCAAAGCAAGACTTTTGAGCATGGAAAAAAGGACAGGGTGGAGAACAGCAAAGAATACAATGACAGATAGCCACTGCAAGGTCCACGCGGTCCATCCGTTCTCACTACTGCAATAGCACGCACCCAATTTGATCTCCGGTTTCACCTTCGCTTCCGCAGCACCAGAGATCCTCTGAGCTTCTCCTAGGCCTTCTTGAATTTCTTTATCGTGTTTACCCTACCCCCAATACCAAAATGTAGAACGCATCAAAACAGCACTATTCTTGTTTCTTGTAACTGCGCTCAAAAGTAGTGTGGGATTAGCAAAATGCTCCCCTTTTCATGAACCTGCAATCAGTGGTGAAAAATGCTGCTTTAATTAATCAGCACATGAGTTCCTGGAACATAACACGCTTATCAAGTGGAAAAACATGGCAAATGCAGACCTTAAGGGAGGTTACAGACCATTACAGCTCAGGAATACCATTCCATGCACTTCCTGCACCTGCTGAAAAGGTCCTTTCCTTCATTCGCAGGACACTGGAGCATCCAAAGCTATTTGTTAGTTCAGCAGTCACGTAAATCATTCACCTGGCAGCAGCTGTGCTGATCCAGAAGAATATTTTACCACAAAGAAGGCTTAGAGCGCTCAGCCACACTTTGCAAATGCAGTTAGCCCTGTGTTTACATTTAGGACACAGGCAAGAGCCATAACAGAGTCCATGACACCACAAGTCTTGGCAATCTGTGTAACAAACATTTGCAGAGCACTTAGCTGAAGGTAATGACTTGGACACGCACACCAAACTCTTTGCTAAGAATGAATTCCTGCAAAGGAAATCTCAGTTTTGCAAAGATGTTTGCTGTGGGATGCAGTACTGGGGTTTTGTTCTTTTACAGTTCTGAAAATCTTAAGTCTTCTAAATCAACAGGGCATCTATTCTGCATAAGCTTGGAAGAATACCAAGGAAACTCACATTTGCACAATACAGCGCCAAATATCCCCATATCTGACCAAAACTGCAGCACGATTTTAAAATGTTGCAGGCTGAATACCTCCAGATATTCTGCCACTTATATGGCACAGGAGGTCTGCAGATTCACGGCTGCTGTGCACAGAGTTCTGCACAGTTCGATTCCCATAAACATCTGCATCCCTCAGATCATTCTATCTTGGCACCTAACTCCCTGTGCAGATAAATGTTTAGAATGTTTCATGTGCATCTGTCTCAAAAAAAAAAAACCAAAAACGGTCCCTTCTATGCCTTAACGTATAATGCAAATGCAAAAGCCCAGGAGCTGCTGGGATGAGAGCTGGAGACTGCTGATGTGCAGGAAGTTTTGTAGCCTGCTGCCGAAAAGGAAGGGGGGGAAAGAGAAGTGCAGTTTAAGCATGCCACCTGCCAAGTTTAAATTCATCCGAAAGCCAAATATTTTGACATGAGCCATGGCATATAAACAGAAGCTCCACTCTCCAAAGTCTCAACCACGGCGAAGCAATTGCTTTCACAGCAAGCTGCCTTTATTATGGGAACACTAGCTCATGACTACAAATGCTGTATTTGCTTTACCAGCTCAACTAATCACATCCCATAGCTACTACCTGTTGATGTTCCAGGGACGGGCACATTCCCCGCAGCTTGGCCTTCCATCAGGAAGAGGGAAAATGAGAGTTTAAATCACCTGCTAACCACTGAGCTACTCAAGTTAAGCACTCCTGAGAAATTCTGGAGCACAACTCTCATGGTTCACCAGTTCTTGAAACGACATCTTATTTTCCAGAAGCTAGTAAAAAGGCTTGATAAAATGATGCTCACCTCCCAACACAAATGCAAATTCTACACGTTCTATGACATGCTATTATAAGCTCATAGTTGGCTTGAATTCTCTTAGTATATTACTCCCAAACTGTTCCTTTCACAACTTCCTTTAGTTCATTGTTAGCCCAACCCCACCTTTTTCCTTTCCACCATGGGGGCTCACATTTTTTCATGGAAATTAAGCACACAGAATAAATCAGCAAGTACAGAAATATAAAAGATTATCTTACTTAAAAAAAAAATGAGGTGACACTAAAGCTGACTACAAAGTGATTTCCTACGTCATGGCAGACGCGATACTTAACTACGCACATTTGGCTAGAAACAATATTGGAAGGCCCTTCTCTGAAGACCGCTATTTCAGAAACAGCAATTTCAGTCCCCTATGCTCGTCACCTTCTCAGCCTTCAAG
The DNA here is from genome assembly GCF_901001135.1 of Rhinatrema bivittatum. Lineage (NCBI taxonomy): Eukaryota > Metazoa > Chordata > Amphibia > Gymnophiona > Rhinatrematidae > Rhinatrema > Rhinatrema bivittatum. The sequence goes on along the minus strand of NC_042622.1, from coordinate 95,384,578 downwards.
AGAAGTATAACTTTGCTTGAATTGTGTTTTTCTATGAACTACTGGGTAAAAATAAACCTGCTACATGCTGCTATCCAAGACAGACACACAGAGACAAATAGTCAGTAAGCCGTTTAGTGGACAAGTTATCCGGTTAAGGTTGGCTGGATAACTTGTCCTGGATACTCAGTGGGGTAAACGTCCCATTGAATAACGCTGATTAAAGTTATCCGGATAACTTTATACCTAACTATATTCAAAAGAATATCCGGTTTTGTTTAAGGTTATTTGGCTAACTGTAGCCGGTTAAGCAGTGATTCACTGTAAAAAAAAAAAAAAAAAAAAAAAAAATGTTTAAATGATCACGGGCCTATCGACCCAAACCAGACCACCTTCATCCCTTCCATGAGAGCTCCTAACAGCCTGGCACCTCCTCCCAGAGTGGCCACATCGTCATTTTAAACAAATAATAGTGCCGTGGATCGGTGGCGATCACATCCCCTCTCCTACCTCTCAACCCCCTACTACCGGTTCCTTTTCCAGGATCCTCCCCATCCCCCATCCCTCACCCCGACCCTATCCCTTCCATTCCACCCCATACCTTAAAACGGATTTTTTTTTTTTATATAGCCAGGATCTGCTCCAGCATCTGCCATTGCTAGGCTAACTACTATAACTCAGATAGTTACTATAATTTAGCCAGATCAGTGGCTGAATGCGCCACATTTGCCATTCAGACGGATAACTTGAGTTATCCATCTAAAATGGCTTTTGAATATGGACCTCACAATGCAGGAAGACAGTTAAAATCTCAAGAATCCGATTGAAAGGCACTTTTCTAAAAATCTGTATTCAGAGAAAGTTTCTCCATAGCACACTGGCCAAAGGTGTGCTGTACACAGAGGTGAGTAAATGAGGTGCAGACCACAAGTCGCACTTCTTTAGACAAGCAAAAGAGAAACTGTTTCTTACCCTTTCCCCTGGCCCTCAGAAACAGGCAGCAGGGACCAGATGTACTGTACGGTTCTCCACGTCCTGTGGTTATGTGATAAATGCTTAGCAAATGTGGTCCCTAGTGACTTTCCGCCTTCTTGAACTCACAACACAGGCTCAACTAAGTGTCACAGGGACCGCACAGTTTACTAGCAGCATGTTCATATTCAGAGCCAAACAAAATTCTTCCAGTCTCAACACTGCAAACTAAAAATACCTTCCTGTTTGTCTGGGAGAACGTTCCTTTGCTGACCTCATATCACAATTCAAAATTCCACCACAAAAACCACATTTGAAAAGGACATTTTAGTCAAAATAATCAGCACTGGTGCATTCAGATGTAAGGCTTTTGCCAGTAAAATTAAAAAATGTAAGTAGGTCATGCAACCATATTTCAACTCCTCTTTTGCACATTATGTGATGTTAGATGTGAAATTCCTTATGTGCATTTTTGCAACCAGCAGTGTCCTTCAGTTCCAGCTCAGCTGGAACAAGGGATTTTCTTTTGTCCTGTTTTATATCACCTCCCAACTTAGCCCAGTCACTGCAATGACAGTCCTCGGCCAGGGGCCACATATCAAGGTTCCTTCCGGAACCCTGCAATAATGGGCCCAAAAATCCAGCCACTAGGTGTCACCATTGCACAATGACCACGACTCCCTTCCCCCAGGGGCTATGAATGCTGGTGCTGAGTATCCCCATCCCTGGCCCATCCAGGGAGCAGAAGACCTGAGCCAGGATATTAACCCATGTCCCTTTGCATGGCAGTGCACAAAACTGCCGCTGAGCTCTAAGGTTAGCCAGTCAGTCACTTTATAGTAGTTTCAATTGCTTAGTAGGTCAGAAACTACTTTGGCATTCCGTTTGTCCTCTTTCAAAGTGAGATTTCCATGCATGCTGCAATTTCACTAGCATGCTGCCAACTGAGACAGGGAACCATTCTGCATTTAAGGCTGGATTTTAAAACGCCAGCGCGCGTAAATCCTGGGCCTTATGCACGTTGGGCCAATTTTCAAAACAGCCCGGCCACATGCGTAAATCCCGGGACGTGTATAAGTGCCAGGGCCTCAAAAGGGAGGTGGGGTGGAGCGGGGCAGGGCGGCCCAGGACAGCACCATTCCTCGCTGTCCCGGCACGCACAAGTTACTTCAGGTCCTGCCCTGAAGTAATTTACAAAACAAAAAGGTAAAAAAAAAAAAAAAAATGTGGAGTGGACTGGGAGGGAACTGGGGGAAGGCCCCGATCTCATCGCCGCGCAATTTTGTGAAATTCCACTCCTCCTTGCGTGTGCTGCCCGGGATTTTATGACATGTGCGCGCCAGCGTGCACATGTTATAAAATCGTGCGTCCATGTGCGCGTGCCAGGTAGCGTGTGCACATGGACGCATGCGTGTATTTTTTTTAAAATCTAGCCCTTAACATGCATCTGTAAAATAAGTTAAAAAACAAACAAACTCATGCCTCGCAGAATAGGAAGAGATTCTTTCCCCTTTGCTGCCGAATGTGGGGAGTTCAAAAACTGTTACCTACGAGCAGCTGTTTGCACAGAGCTCGTTCCTCCTGCCAGTCAGGATGGCGAGAAGAGGACACTGTTTCTCCACTGCAGCAGTTTCACTCTCAAACAGTATTTATTTTGCTTCACCTTCTAATTGGATTTCTTGGGAAGTACAATGGAAGCTTTGTGGGCAAAGTCCATTAAGAGCCAGGTGGAATGGAGATGTGGGCCAATCACTCAGATCTGCACATTACACACTGGCACCGCAGAGAGATGCCAGATTTCGGCTGCTCCTATCTGGGCCTTCTGCTCTCCTTCATTTACAAGTCTTAAAATCCAAATGACTAGTAAAGGGATACCTTAGATAAAAGGACAGCTCTACTAAACTGCTCTGCCTAAAGTCAGCTCTCCCACCCCCACCCAAAAACATTCCTGCCTCTTCCCCACTAAAATGTCTCTTGTTAAAAGTTCATCAAAAAGAAAACATAGCAGGGTCTTATAGTGAGCTCTGTGAGATACTCTTTTTATTTTTTTTTATTGAGAATGGCTAGAGAATACCTGGAGTTTTGCATGGAAAATGCACACCGCCACTTTGCTTATTAATTGATGAGAAGAATCATGGCAAGCTTTATTGATCTCCGATATCACAACATTCAAATGCACAGTATTTGCATGCCTGGCTGAGAACAACCTCTGTTAAAATGCCAATTTACTTGTTCCTCCCAACCTGTCTGGAGTGGGGAAATATTTGCTTCTCAGCTCAGAATGTGGTAGATGATTATGTTTGTTACATACACCATTTTAAAGATGCATTTTATTCTTAGTGTCTTTTTCTCCAACGGAATGACATCATTGGACATCCAAGCAGATTTAAAAAAAAAAAAAATATCTTGTTTGTAATCAGCTTCATGTTAGTAAATACTAAAATCAGTGCTAGAATGCACCTTTTCATGTTCTAAAAAAAAATCTGGGACCTGTGCATGCCTTCAACCTTGCCTTATTGTGAGATAGCCACCTGTAACAAATATAACTGCTACTCAAGCTATGGGAAATCCCTCTTAATTTATTCAGATTTTTGCATGGAATAATTAGAGCCTGTCACACTGTCAGCCCTGCTGCTATTTTGCAACATTCCAACACAAATACATAGTAGATATTTTATAGCAAAGACTGATCAAAAGTCTCGTGATTGACAACTGCCAGAGAAGAAACTCTTCAAGTTAAAAAACAAAAAACAAAACCCCCAAAAAAAAAACTACCTTTGGGAAAGTTACTTTTCAAAACTTGCCCTCTTTCCTAGCAAGATCTTGTACACACACATACACTGATTTAATGGTATTCCGCTACCATCTGCATAGGCAATGTAAATCAGAAGCTGCAGTTTGCAGAAAGAGTGAAAGAACACAAGGAAAAGAGGGCAGTTATGTGTTCTGGGAAGCCACACATGATTAGTCACACAGCATTAATCTGCCTCCCTCAACAATAGCTGCCGAATTTTGACCGAACCCCAGCTGTCGCTCTATGAATGAAAGAAAACAAGATTTGGAGCGTCAAGCGTCCATGAGGCTTCTGGAAAAAAAAAGTGGCTTGCATTCATTAGTAGCTCACAAAGACGCTAGTCTTTGTTTAGAAAATTGCTCATGTGCCCGATTAATTTGCTGATTTTTTTTTTGTTGGGAGGGAAAGTAGGAAAAGGGCGTCTGGACAGAGGAAGACTGAAGCAAACATGATGCTCAAAGTTACCAGGGAAATCCGCCACTCAAAAGTTGGAATGGAAACTACAAGCTTGCACCACCAAGCAAGCAAGGTTCCTCAATTGAGGGTTTCAAGAAATATTTGAGCCCGTCTGAGTGGGATCCGACTCCTCCTAAGATCTGTGCACTTCTTGCTTTCCTGGCAGGCCAAAGCTGCATCTGCCTTGTCACCTTTCATGTCTGAAAACAATGACTCTATATTCATTGGGGTGGAGGGAAAGGGAGGGGTGGGTGTGTGTGTTGCTTTAATTCCTGGGACTGTGGTGGGAGACTTGCTCTTCTGGGAGCCCCACACATCTCCTTGTTCACATGGACAAAAAAAAAACAAAACCCACGAACAATTGTTTCCACAATGTTACATTTCAGACCAATTGCACAAAATACCCCAAAGAAAATAAGAACTGTTTTGGAAAACGCTGGTGGACCTGTTTGGAGAGGAAGGAGGGGGAGACTTGCCCTGTTTCTGATGATACATGGTGACATACGAAGGATGCAATGTAATTTCGGTGTACTCACGGTTTTCATAGGTAGAGTTTTACTTAGCAGCTCAGCCTGCGCCACAAAACAAATCCCAAGAACCCTTGAGCGCAAACCCATAGCGCCTGTACAGAAGACATTTCCCCTGTGCTGTTCTTCTTGTACCTACCTACATTCTCCAGTCCCGTTGGGGGCAGTTTCACACTTTCCACCATTCAAGCAGATTTCAGACGGCTGAGTACATCGTAAACCTGTAAATATGTAAAAGGGATTTCATCAGGTTATCAGTCTGACATAAATTCTTACTACTCAGAGTACTGGAAGCGATAACGCAAAACCCATTTCTGTTAGGGTTACTGAGGACTACTGTGCTTTCTCTCTGGGCAGCTGTCTTTACTAACCCATGGCAGAACTTCGCATCAACACTGACACAAGCGTGAAAAGACTTTGAAAAAAAAATACAGCTAAGGGCCTTTTGCTTCCCAAGCATCAGTTGGGGATGCTCCGAAGGTGTCATTCACAGCCCCTGGGAGAGGGATTCCCCCACACTGCACAACAGTAACAGCTAGTGGCCGGATGTATGGCCCGTGACTGCATGGTTCTGGAAGTCATTCTGGGGTGTAACCCCTTCCACTCACCCCCCCCCCCCCCAACCAATGACTGTCACTGCAGTGAGTTTTGCAAGATATAACATAGGGGAAAAGTCTCCAGATAGTTGTGAATGAAGGCGCATGGCACCAGATGACAGCCATTGGAGTACAAAGGAGCAGGAAGCCAATGCCAAGTCAAAACCGAAATCTAAGCTCCAATGGATATCTGACCATTGTAAATACAGAATATAAAGACAATCTGAGTTAAAACTACACATTCCTCCCTTGCAGCCTCTGATCTAATTTTCAATTGACAATAAAGTTATTACAATGTATTTGTGACATCGAGGCCTCAGTCTGTGTTGTCATGGTAATATGTCTCTAACATCACCTACACTATCAATCAGGGGTCAGGCGGCCTTATTACAATACTCCTGGGGGAATTCTGGGTGAAAAAAATGAAAAGTTTTATGCACATCTTCTATATATGCAATACACTTGCAAACCTTTTGCATGACAGTTGGTAGTCCTCTGTCGGCACAGTTCTTACAGTGGCTACCAAGGGGCGGGATTTTTTTAAAATCACGTTTGGTTTACAATACACATACATTGCAGCTAATGCCCGCTATTTGGAAAGTGTGCTGTGTACAACACAGCATACGCTTGATGCACATACTTTAGAAATATGCTATTTACAAAGAACATGTGTTGTAAACAAAACAGTGTGCATTCCCTGGCCTGTGTGGCTGGAACAAGGCACAGGTGCGCGGCCAAAGGAAGCTGCTATAGTAGGTGAATCGGCCTGCATGGGCCACAGAGCGGTAGGATGAGGAAAAGAGGGATAGTGAAGTGTGAGATGGGTGAGGGAGGGATGGATAGATATGGGGGAAGGGAAAGGAGATACACAATTATCACCAAGTAGTAATGCAGAAAAAGCTATTTTTCAAAGGAGTACTAATAAGGTTCAAGATAAGTTGCAGGCTGCACTTTTTTATTGGACGAATGTAATACTTCTGACTAGCTTTCAACAGAATTATCCTCTCGTCATCAGGACCGACTTGATGAAGAGAAGATATATCCCAAAAGCCGGTCAGGAAAGAGTGCTCCACCCCCAATCACGCTTACTCAGATCCTCCCTTCTCCTAGTGTCCCCCTCTTCCCTACCTTCGCTTTGGAGTTGTTGTTGCCTCTATCCTCCATACAGGTGCCAACCCTGAAGCGGCAGCAATAGCAATTTCAGGAAGCGAATTCAATATAGATCCTGTGGCATCCTGCCCCTTCCTGCTACCATGGAAACCCATGCAAGGGGCAGGGCCTCGGAAGATATAATTTGCTCCACCCACGCACTGAAGTTGCAGTATCTACGACTGCAGGCCCAGACTGGCAGCAAGGCACTCCAGGGCCTATGAACATTTGGCACGGGAGGCAGTTACCTAGGTTGTCTATGCCTAAATCTGGGCCTCAGTCAGATGTATCAAATTAGTCCAGTAAAAAGGTATCACCTACAACAACTTGTTTGCTGATCCTTAATTCAAACATATCCAAGTGGACTAACACAGCAACCACAATTCTTTGTCCAGGAATATTGTAGTAGTGCACCATAGGTCAGTGGAACCCTTCCCCATCCCATCCCCTCCACTTTCTTCATCACCTAAGTCTGAACACCCACTCACTCTCCCCCAACCCAGCCTGACCCACTCACTCTATCCTCATGCTTGACCCAACTCACTATTGCCTCTCCCCCCAAATGGACTCACCAATTCATTCAGTTTTCCTTCTCCATTCCTAAGCCCCAGCCACTCACTTCTGCTCTTCACAGCCTCACCCAGAGGATTGCCAAATGACTCCAGATTTTCAGAACAGGTTGATCCAATCCTGGTTTTACTCCCCTGCATGCAGGTATTTAGAGTCTTGTTTTTCTTAGGGAATGCAATAGGGAAATCAGAATAAGTCCCAGCATGCAATGGGGTAAAACCAGGACTGGATCAACCTGTTCCTGAAAATCTGGAACCAGTTGGCAATCCTACTTATCCATCAACTCTCTCCCTCTGCCTGACCCTCTCAATAACCCTTTCCATTCCCCCTTCCCCAGCCCAACCCACCCAACTTTCTCATTGAGCCCAACTCAGTCTCGCTCTTCCCCCTCTTCTCAGCCCAACCTACCCATGTTTGCCTCTTCCCTAGCCTGACCCAATCACTTACTCTTCTCCTCTACCCCCAGCCTAATCATTCCTTCCCCCCAACCCGATTCATTCACTCACTCTTCCTCTGTCCCTCAGCCCAAGCTATCTGCTCTGCCTCTCATTCCTGCCCATGTGATCTGAAGCAATGCCACTGCTGCTTTATGTTTCCAGCCCTTGCAGGCCACAGGACCAACACTGCTACTGACATCTCCTCCATCCTTTCAGGTCCCTTGGGCTGCAGCTGAAGCCTCTTCCACAGGACACCCCTGCCACCTTCTTCTGGGCCCAGTGCTGACACCACCACTTCCCTCCTCCATTTTTCTAGGTCCCAGGTACCAGAACAGATGCTGACACCACTGCTGGAGCCTCCTCCTCATGGCCTACGCAGTTGGATGCAGTACCAAATTCTGCATGGAATTTGGAAATTCTGAGGATGAAAATTCTGCACTGCGGAGTGGCACAAAAAATGCCCCCAGGAGTAAAATTTAAATATCTTCACTAACAGCAAAAGGAGCTAGCAAGAACTCAAATGCTAAGACAGGCCACCTTTGAAAGAGACATAGAACCAAAATGAGCCAACATGTTTCCCATCAACACGAAATGGGGAAAATGCTTTAGTATGTCAGGCAAAGAGTTATACTGCAATAAGGTTGAACCCTTTAAGAAAAAAAAAAAAGAGACCACAGTGTCGGCATCTTTCAAGGGAAAAGTGAGCCAACAGCACTGACAAACTTTGTACAAAAGGACAGTAGCACCATCTGATGTGCATGCTCGCATAGGTCAGTCTTCCCAGAAACGTGGGCTCTAAAACTTTGACAAACGCAAACGCACTTCTTGTCTCCAGAAATGCAACGGGCTCTTTCTTAACCCTTGACAGGTCTGAGAAAGGAAGTGGGTTTTAGCACATCACACGTCAAAACACTTCACAATACCAAGTGCTTCAAATATGCAAATAAAATAATAATGCTACAGGTCTGTCATGCACTTTGTTGATCTTCCATTTTATTAATAATCATTTACCAGAAAAAAAAAAAAAGCAGGTGCATGCATAATTGACACATGCTAGGAAACCCAAAAAAAAAAAAAGGTTGAATCAGCACCAAACGTTTGAGCAAGTTACAAAAGACAGCCCCATTCCATGGCCTCGTTTCAAAGCCACACGGGTACAGCCTCAAGGCGCACACTGCCGTGTGCCCTGTGTCTATCACTGTCTGCCTCCCGTTCCTTCCTAGTCTGTACCACCACTGCCAAGGACAATCTCTGCGCTTCCAGCCAGCTGCAGCCCTAATGCTGCTCCTTTTCAGAGTAGGACACAGGTATCAGCTTGGCATCCACTGTACAGATCTTCCTGGCCAGAGGGGGCATGTGTTTTAGCCAAAAACGTGGCTTTTCCAAAGGCCCCCAGCGCGTGGGAAAAGGCGACAGCTGCAGAGCAGGGACAACTCTGATGGGAACAAAGGGGGGGGGGGGGGAACCAGAGCTGCCCATTGTCAACTGGTAAAGCCACCTTTCAGGGCATAACCCAGGCTCGCCACACCACTCGTCCACCCCACTCTAAATACCCCCAACCCCTTTCCCTCCCCTAATAAGCACTGGGACATCTGTTCAAAATCCAAAGTTTTATTCATTCCACATAACTAACACATTAACTCTTATCTTGCAACAGAAACAGATCAGTGGAAGATGTAGGCCACAGCTTTCAATAAATTAAATTATTACCAAACCAAAACCCCCATGCCTGAGTTAATGCAGCACTTGCTGCCGAGGAGACTTTTCTTTTGTTATCAATCCCACCTTTTCCACCATTATTTATTTATATCCCCCTCTTATCCCCTCATCAAGCCGTACCGTGCAAGATGTTTGGGGATGGGACAGCCGTACAGTGCTATTTATTATTCCATGACTCCCCAGGCCAGCCGGACCTCGGCCTGCTCCGAATCCCAGCCTCGGGGTTATTTATTCTCGCTTTGTATTGCACTTTCCTACTTGGGGGCTATTCACAATGTTCCAAACGTTAATACCCACTACCAGCCCAGGTGCCCCCCTATCTATTGGCACCTGGGCACCCCCATTTTCATCTTCCTTTTTGGCTGGTGAGCTGCCACCACAGGAGGGACCACTGGCCCCTTACTAGGCCCCCCCCCCCCCCCCCCCCCCCCCCCCCCCCCCCAACTAGGATTTTTTGTAAACGTCCATTGCCACCAGAAAATGTAAATTGAAAATGACCAACGCCATGTCTGTTAAGTGAATCCCATCCCTCCTAACTAAACTTTTCCATTGGATTATTATTACTTTCCCATGCTCTGTAGCGTCTCATTCAGCTCCCCCATGTGACTGCTTACTTCTCTGTAAACTTTTTCTGCCTTTCACCATTCCTTTTCTACTCTTGGTCCCTTACCATATTAATCAACTATGGCTTCCTTTTATTGTTATTATCAAGTTTATTGCTCTTAGTGTTACCAAATCATCACCCCCAAATCATTGATGATACTGTCAGGCTCAGTTGCTCCCTGGCCATCTGCAAATGCATAGGAATTAGCTTGTTTCTCTTTTATTCCTCTCCACCGCATCCATTTCACAATCGCCTTTTCCTGAGGTGTGCTCAGTCCTTCGCCACCTGATCCCATCCATGCTCTTTTCTTTGCCCGATATAAAACGGCGTGACCGACAACAACCAATTTTTGGACCAATGTTCAGTATGATAACTAATCTAAGATAGCATGTTAATTTCCAATATTGCTCACTCCTCAAAGTCTTTTAACCTGTCCTATTCCCAGCATCTGCTTGGTTGCGTCTACCTATGTTCCTTACCCAAATCCTTGGCCAGTGATGTGATCCCAATCCCAAAAGTGTTTCCTATAACCCTCGGTGTCCTTGCTTGCTGTCTCAAGGCAGCTTGACAATACTTTCTGGAACGGGAACTGCGATAGTGCAGTCCCAACCTTGTGTTTAAAATTGGACCCTCCCCGGGAGGCCTGAATTTGTACTCCTCCTCAAGCTGAATTGGGCATAATATTTTGCCCCATGTCTGTCATGGTATTACTTTGCATTCTCCTTTCTTTCTATCTTTTTTTGGATTGACACAGCCACACCTCTACCTGAATTCACATCTCTTGCAAATGCTGGACCATGAGTTTTAAAACAAGTTTATAGCACAACCACTGTTCCCTGTGTCCATGTGTGCGGATTCATAGATTGTGAACCTTGTGCACACAAGAAATCCCAATATTATATGCACGATACTGGCTCGTCGTGCACAAATTTGAATTTGGTTTATAAAAAGTAAAACAGTAAGAAAATTTGAGGGAACATTGGGTACCACTTCACTAACTCTTAAATGCCCCAAAGTAGGATTAGGAATTCTTCTCTAAATAGTTCATCCTAATAGCTATTTCCTGCTATCTCAAGCAGGATCTCCATCCTTTTCCCCCAGATGCTTGTCGTTATGGACCTTGAGTGCTTCATTATTTGCTTTATTGTGATTGCCCCAGTGATTGCCCTATGGGGTATTAATTGGCATCTTGTGCCATGAATAGCAACGCTTTGCCCCCTAGATCTTTTATGCATCTTTCAAAAACCAATTAAAACTTGTTTTTTTAAAACCAGCCTCACTTAATTGACCCGCTGCATTGAATATGGTGCCACCCAGCTTTTGTTGCTGTTACTGAAATTATTTTTACACTTGCACTTTTATAAAACTTTTGCCTGCTTATGTATCTCATTGTATTGTACTTATATTTTTTAAGTTAAACCCCTTTGATGCCAAGTTATTGAAACTTCTCCCAGTTTTTCTGATAGTGGCAACATAGCCCAATGCCAAAAACCATGATCAGAATAGACTGATCCCCCCCTTGAGTGGTTATGAAAACCCTATGTTTAACCACCTACTTAAATTTTCTCCTAGACTTCCAGTAGCCCTTCCATATACTTTCTGCTTTACTGAGTTTTACCACACCAAGAAAACTCCCAGACCCCTTCACCGTGCTGGGATCCTCTGGGCTCACCCCTCTGCCTCAGATGTCAGTCACCTGCAGTAAAACAACTGCACGTGTGTAAACATGTCACCTTTTGCATAAGATGCAATTATTCTAAAACATGTCAAGCCCAATTCTTGAAGCAGTTATAGCAGCATGCCTCAATGTGGGGAAGGGATTTGATCTACCTTTGTTTATGTGCAGGTTATTACTCTCTGCAGCAGTAAATGGAGGGGCACCTTGGCTTGTGTTAACATGGGCTAGACTTTGAAATACTGCTTCATTCCCAGTGCCCCCAGTGTAGGCAACTTGCAACCCCAGCTCTGAAAATGACTGCTCATCCCTTCTCGGTTGATCATGGTAGCAAAGTAGGAATAGTGCCTTCTATGCTTATGAATGCCTATGCACCTGATGCTCCCACCTCCCTCCATGCACCTATAATGATGCATTCTCTTAGTACCAGCAGATAAGCTGAAATAAATTGTATCAAGCATCCTCTTCTCCACCATTCATTCCTTCAACAATCCTGAGAGACTTCCTCACCCATGGAAGAAAGACTCCACTTGATAAACTTCCCCAAACAGGAGAAGGGAGGGACCCTGGCTGCACAGATTTCCAAATATTTTACTTCTTAACTCTGTGTCCCCAAAACTTTCCTGAATAATAATTAACCATCAGTCTCACTTAATTGTTTTGCCCCCCCCCCCTTAAGTAAAAGCAAAATTGAATTGTATCCTCAAAGTAGCTAATCAAAATGTATTGATCTCCCCCAAAGGCTGCAAAATATCAACTCTGCTTTGCATTAAATTCACAAGCGGACTGAATTTACTTATTGCATGAAAATTGGTTCCCAATCTTAACCTTCTCTTCTCCACAACCATTAGCATTCCCACAATGGACTTTGCTAGAATGTGGGCCTCTTGGCTCTGGCTTTATTACCTCTTAAGTAGTTAATTGGTTTTGTTCATCAATGCTCTGCAGACACCACTATCTGACTCCCAGCCCTTAAACTGAAAAATGCTATGATTTCCTCTTCTTCACATGACCTTAACATGTCTTGCTCAAATTATCTCAAACTTCAGCTCCACTTTTTTACCCTGCAGTTGATTTCCGACTCTTGCATCCATACAGCATGCCCCAATGGAATTTCCAGGCTAGTTTTGCAGACACTGGTAAAGATGTGAATATACTGCCCCACTGCATTACTCTGGTCCCATTATTGTATAGCAAAGAGCCATGTCTGGTTTCCTGTGTTAGCTCCCATGGCATAGCATGAGCCTCCTCAACTTTTAACACAACTGAGCATTGCTTATCCCCTACCTGCTGTTTTTCACAAGTGCTGACTTCCTGCCTGCCCCACACTTCCCGCCAGCTGCAGCCCTAATGCTGCTCCTTTTCAGAGAAAAGCAGAGTAGGACACAGGTATCAGCTTGGCATCCACTGTACAGATCTTCCTGGCCAGAGGAGCATGTGTTTTACCCAAAACGTGGCTTTTCCAAAGGCCCCCAGCGCGTGGGAAAAGGCGACAGCTGCAGAGCAGGGACAACTCTGATGGGAACAAAGGGGGGGAACCAGAGCTGCCCATTGTCAACTGGTAAAGCCACCTCTCAGGGCATTGTGTGTTGTATTCAATGCAGTCCCACCCTGGACACTCAATACCTGCAGCCTGAGACTAGGCACAGCCTCCTGCTCTGCTCTGCACACAGCCGCCTCTGTTTTCCGCTGCAAGACGTGGGGGTGGGGGACGGGGACGGGACATTTAACCCTAACTTTATCCTTGATCTCTTCAGTCATGCAAATGACAACGAAACAAGTGAAGGGGCAAAACGAGGCAGGGGCTGCATTTCTGTTCCCGTAACAAAAGACGGAAAGCGTCTCTTGCTTATGAGTCAGAGACTGTAGACCGATAATAAGCGTTTGCTAAAAGTCAGACACAGATCACTTTTCAAGCGTGCTCTCGTTTTAAGTGGGCCGGCGCAAAGTCGTAATGCAAGCTGTACATGGCTAGAAGTGGCCAGATATCGGCCGCAAAACGACATTTTGCTTGCCACGAATAATCTCTCCCCGCCCCCCACCGACCCACAGAAGCTGCTTTTCGGTGTTCCACCTCTTAGCTTCTTGCTGCACAAATATAAGCCAAGACCATCGCTGTACCATTTTACTTGTAGCCTATTCCCCAAAACAATCACCCCAGCCTTTAGCTTGATAGGAAAAACAAAAATGCAGGATAATTAAGCTCTTGCATATTCAGATGTCAGTTAATTCCCCTAGCGCTGCTGGTTTTGGATTTTACCATATCATTCCTGGTCACGGCTGCTTAAACCTTCTTAGGTCAGATGGGAAGGAGGCTGCGTGTGCCCCGCTCCCTGAAGCCCTGTGCCGGGGTGCGAACGCAGCAGTAACTCCTCTGCCAGCCCCCAAAACGCACAGCAGAAAACGCTCAATGCCAGCCCTAACACCCCCCCCCCGCGAGAGGCAGGAATTAAGCAGCTCGAAAACAAAACCAGCATAAAAAAAAAAATCATCATCATCGGCGACCAATATTTTAACTTGTCAGTTCGAGTATCAATATAAAGTTCAAAGCAAACTCCAGAAGCAGCGCTACCCATGACGTCTGCAAGTCCTGAGATTTATTTATTTATTTATTTTAGTTACCTGCCTTTAATTGTTAATTACTTAAAATAGGGTTACTGGGTTTCTCTTTTAGGATTTCCCAGAAAGAAAGAAAGAAAGAAAGAAAAAGTTAGTTTGCTCAAGAGTGGGAAAGCAGTGCTCACATCCGGCCCCGAACCTGTCCAAAAAAACAGAGGACAGGAAACCTGACGTAAGAGAAGTTTCAAACTCAGAATGTGATAACAGCATTGAGCTCTCAAAATAACAGCCTCAAGACGTAGTCATCTCGCAAGAGCCCCTGCTTCTTACTTCCCGTCTCCCCCTAGAAACCGGGTAAAGTTCAGAAGTATAAACTTCAAAAAATCTTCACCTTCATAGGGCAGTAAAACCTAGGGGTAAGGTTGATATGGTCCTAAAATCTTAGTTTTCTACCACATAAAGTCAAACTCCTCTACGCAAACTACTTCACATTTTAAATACACTACGAAGATTTACAACCTCATCGCACAGAGTAGCCAAAGACTTTTTTTTTTTTTCCTGAAGTCGGCGTGCAGAGACAGCCGCGGGATAAGAAAATGGTCCTCTCACAAAGTCACCTTCTTCTTCCCGGGTTAATAAAGAAATACTGTGCGGGAAGGATTTTTAAAAAGAGAGAGAGAGAGAGATCCACCACATTACCGAAACGTGACCTGCCCCGATCCCTAACTCCGCACTGAACGGGGTGGGATCTGGCAGCCCAGAGGTGGCAACAAGTAGTTTACGGAGCCCAGCTCCAAAGAGCCACCAAAAACAACTCCAAGAAGAGCAGCCAGCTCCATCCGAACCTCCCTGGGGGCGAGCAGGCTCCTTCTACCTACAGCCCCTCCTCTGGATCCCCCACATCGCTCCAGTGCCGCAACAGGTTTGGAGGGAGAGAGGGTAAAAAAAAAAAACAAAAACAAAAGCTATAGTTAAAAGGAAAAGAGAGAAAGAAACTGGAGAAAGAGCAGGAACTGGATTCATTTCGGAGACTAATCGCATCGAAGAAAAAAAAAAGTAGCGAAGCTCGTGCGAGACTCTGGCCGACGGGGCTCCCACATACCTTGGGTGAAGGCGGGCAGTGACAGCAGGAGGACGTGCACCAAGAACCGCAGCATCCCTTCGCTTCTGCAAACCGCGCATGGAAAACTCCGCTTTAGAGCTGCATCCGTCCTGCGAGCCCAGGGGAGGGGACACCGCCAAATATCTTTTCCCCCCTCAGCAATGCGAAGACAAAAATACAGGAGGAAAAAAAAAAAAGCCAAAAGCCCAGTTGAATAGAAGTGAAGCTCCTCCAGGAGCAGAAGCCGCTTCTTCCCTCCTCCCCGCTCCCTTCAGCACTGCTCTGCTGCCACCCAGTGCGCTCCCGGGAGTGCAGGCAGAGAGCCCCAGGGCGCCTCAGCCAGCCCGCTACGAGATCCCTCCGCTCCAGGTGCCTTTTCAACGCTTCCTGCAGCCAAATCACTGCCTGCTCCAGCTGCTACTTTAAGTTTTTGAAGAGGCCAGGCCAATTCGTCATGTGGTGGTGTTAGTTATGGGTTGTTTTTTTTTGTATTATTTGCTTTTGCTTGGTATTTTTCATTTGTTTCACTTTGAGTTCCTTTCTGAAGTTACTCCCGGTGACAGGGACTACTTGTTTGCAAACTTGCTGGATACGGCGGCGAGTTTTGCAGAGAGCGGAGGGATTCCTGCCTGCTTTGCATATGAATGGGCATGTGGAGAACGGCAGCCGGGCAGCAGCGGGCACTGCCCAGACTTTTCTGTCCTTTTGTCTTTGTAGTTTGCATACCTGGGAACTTTTGAGACGGGGGGTTTGGCTGTACAAACTTTTTCTCTTCTTCAGCTCCCTTCTCACTTCCTCCCCCGCTCCAACAACTTTCTTTTTAATTTACATTCTCTATCAGATACCTTTGGTGTCTCTGGTTTGATTTTCTGGCTCTGCATCTTTTTTTTTTTTTTTTTTTTAATTCTCCGTCCTTATCTCTATTCCTTTCTTTGGGTTCTGCTTCTCTCGTTCTCTCTTTCTAGTGTCCTCCTTCCTTTTTCTTTTTTTATTTGCGTTCTGTCCCTTCCTCCCTTCTTTATCTTTTTCCTTCAGCAGCAGATACTTTAGTACTGTCTCTTCTTTTTCTCTCCCCTTCTGCTTTTTTCCTATTCATCCTTCCTGCTTCACTTTCACCATTCTTCCTCCACTTTCTCCTGCGCTCTGTCCTCCACTCCTCATCTCCTCCCTTCTACATTATCATGTTGGATTCCATCCCCAACCCCGGGTCCTCTCTTTCTACATCTCCTGCTGTACCTCGTGCTCACGCTATCCTCTTTCTCTTCTTCCTCTCAAGTCCCATCCCCTCCCCCTTCCTCTCATCTTCCCCACTTCAGTTCTCTCTCCTCCTTTACTGCCTTCACCCATTCTCTCTTTCTCCCATACTCTTGCTTTCCACCAACTCTTGCTCTCTCTTCTAGCTGTCCCCTCTCACCCCACATTCCTTTCTTGCATCCTCACTCTCTCTCACCCCCACACACTCTCTTGCTCTCTCCTCTCATTATCCTTATCTGCCCTCACTCTGCTCTCTCTTTTCACTGCATCCTCACACTCATTCTTGCTCTCTCCTCTCAATGATTCCCCCCGCCCCGAATCACACACACACTCCATTTTTTCTCGTTCTCACCCCCCCCCCCCCCCCCCCCCCCCCCCCCCCCCCCACCCCCCCACCCCCCCACTTTGATCTCTCACTCATTCACAGATGTACACTTTCTTTTGCCCTCCCCTTTCCCTCTCCTTTACCGGGTTCCCTGCTGGACTGGAGAGGAAGACAGTTTCTTCCCCGCCTCTAGCTGCTGATTGGCTATGTGTATGACAATGAACCAATCGGAGAAGGGAGGCAGAGAATTAATAACAGAGCTTGTTCCTGCCTCCTGCCTGGAACTCCTCCTCGTGCCTGTCAGCTTATTCAGCACAGATGGGAAATTGGCAGTTTGAGTGAGAAAAGGAAAAGTGATTTCCAGACTTGGACTCCAGGTTTAGAGCCCTTTCTTTCCTGGAGACCAGGAGAAAGGGCTCTAAACCTGGAGTCTCTGAGTCAAATCCAGAGAGTTCCCAGCTATGTTTATAGTGAAGGAAAGAAAAGCATGAAAAAGAAAACACTGAGAAAGGGACGTTTTTCCTTTTTTGTCGAAACTTATGCTTACTGTTTGTTGTCTGTTTGGTCAGAGGGTTTTCCAGCCAGTAATGAAAACAAAATTGAGTTTTATATTATAATGGACTAGAAATAGTAATACATTTCAACCCTAGGTTGGCTGGGCACCTGTCAATGATTTTCAAATTTTTATGTAAAGTTTTATGGTGACACAATCTCTGGCATCATTAGGAAATCATCCCAGGGATCAAGGATAGATCCTTTTGAGGCTGAGGATCATCAGGATGGATAAATGCCCAGTCAGTGTCACACCTAGAGCAGAGGTTCCCAAACCTGTCTTGGGGGACCCCCAGTCACTCAGGTTTTCAGGATATACACATTGAATATGCATGAGATAAAATTGTCATACTATGGAGGCAGTGCATGCCAATTTATCTTCTTCATATTCATTGTAAAAACCTGACTAGCTTGGGACCATTACCTGCTATTAATTAAGTTGACTTAGAAAATAGCCACTGTTATTACTAGCAACAGTAGCGTGGAATAGACTTAGTTTTTGGATACTTGCCAGGTTCTTATGGCCTGGATTGGCTACTGTTGGAAACAGGATGCTGGGCTTGATGGACCCTTGGTCTGACCCAGTATGGCGTGTTCTTATGTTCCTCTAGGACAGGTTTGGGAACCTCTGACCTAGAGAATTCAGCACCGTGTGTTGAAAGCAGCAGAAAGTACCTGCCCTCACTTTCACTAATTGGGTGGCAATAACAGCATGCCATCTCGGATAGCTCAGTCTATGTCCCACTAAGTGATACGTCCTGTGGCATCACCGCCAGGCCCGTATTTCCAAGTAGGAAGGACTAGGTCTAAGGACACGATCCATGGAGGGTGCCGATTTCCCCACAGAGGGTGCCAACCTCTACCACCCAGAAGAAATGGTACTTCTGTATAATACAGAAAAAGGAATAGTATAGAAAAAAGCCTTAATGAGCAATACGATATAATAATCAATTGCAACAAGACGTATTTACCAAAAAATAACAATGAAAAAATAGTCTTCTAAGGGACCATCATATAAACCCCTCACTTTAATATCTTTTAAAGCCTTGTGTGTGCTCCATCGATAAATCAGAGAGGTACAGTTTTAATCATTGGTCCAAATTTTAGGATTTTTTTAAAGCATTTTCACAAAAAATATTATTAAAAAAGTGCACTACTTCCCCATTAGTTGAAGTTAATTCATGCCCAACACGGTACCATGTTTCGCAAAACTGCTGCTTCAGGGGCTGGAATCAGCATATCTCAAAATTCAAAGAGTTCTTTCTTTTCTTTTCGGTCCAGTTATTATTATTAATTGAAGCGGCTGACCATTTCTTCACAAAGCATTTTCACCCACCATTCTGGTACCGTGTTGGGCATGAATTAACTTCAACTAATGGGGAAGTAGTGCACTTTTTAAATAATATTTTTTGTGAAAATGCTTTACAAAAATCCTAAAAAATTGGACCAATGATTAAAACTGTACCTCTCTGATTTATCGATGGAGCACACGCAAGGCTCTAAAAGATATTAAAGTGAGGGGTTTATATGATGGTCCCTTAGAAGACTATTTTTTCATTGTTATTTTTTAGTAAATACGTCTTGTTGCAATTGATTAAGACAGAAAGAGGGGTATTTTCAGCAGAGATCTTTGGAGGGGAAACTCTTCTCACTACCACCACCACCACACTTTTTTCCTCCACATTTTTTTTTGAAGGGGTACCCCTCCATTCCTCGGAGCTCCTGCGAGAGCTGTCAATCCAGCCATGGCCACTCTCTCTCCCTTCTCCATTATGGTTCTACCCAGCATTAGGGATGTGAATCGGGCTTCGGACGATTGAAAACATCGTCAATATTTTCAAAATCGTCAGAAATCGGGGGCTCCCCCGAAACGATAGGAAAACCCCACGATATTGATCGTGGGGGTTCTCTTATCGTTTTGGGGGAGGGCGGGAAAAACAACACACATAAATAACCCCTAAACCACCCCAACCCTTTAAAACGAATCCCTTTGCTTCCTCCACCCTCCCGACCCCCCCAAAAACATTTTACAGGTACCTGGTGGTCCAGTGGGGGTCCCGGGAGCGATCTCCCACTCCCGGGCTGTCGGCTGCCACTAATCAAAATGGCGCCGATGGCCCTTTGCCCTTACCATGTGACAGGGTATCCGTGCCATTGGCCGGCCCCTGTCACATGGTAGGAGCACTGGATGGCCCGCACCATTTTTAAAGATGGCACCAGCCATCCATTGCTCCTACCATGTGACAGAGGATGGTCAATGGCACGGATACCCTGTCACATGGTAAGGGCAAAGGCCATCGGCGCCATTTTAATTAGTGGCACCCATAGGCAGGACTGGAGAGTGGTGGGTTATGTCTCCCAGAGAACAGAGATTTTTTTTTTTGGGGGGGGGAAGGGGGTGGCCAGAGTGCCTCATCAGCTTAGATATTTGTCACTTGCTTATGCCTAAATCTAGACCTCAGTGGTAGTACTGTGTGCATGCAGTCCAGAATAGCTGGTTTTGATTCCAACAGCTCATCAGGTTACACTGATTGGGCTTCTGCATGGGGCTGTGGTTGGCGGCTCCCTCTCAATGGCTTTCCATATGATGGCTGGCTTCTAGTGAAAGGTGAATGAGAGACTAAAAATGGGTTGAAAACCTTGCTAATGAAGGCATACTTTAACATTTTATTTATTTAAAAAGATTTCTATACCTCCTCCCTGGTCTTTGTCAGAATGCCTAAAGCAGTGTATACATTAGCAGTATCACATACATAAATGCATCTACATAAAATTAGGAATATTTTTGACCCATCAAAAGAGTTTCTTCCATTGCATAGCTTTGAAAAAAAAATAGAGCTCTTTCTGTTTATCACAACACAAAACTAGTCAGAATAAAATAAAAATCAGGCACATATAGGTCATAATTTTCTCCATCCTAATAAATTTTTATAAATCAAGCACAGCGATATCTGCATTCTTATAGATAAGACACAGTTTGCCAGAATGGACTGCCAGTACAGCTGATGACACTTTGCAATAGAGAGGGACAGGCTGAATCCAAAATATTTAAGGTTAGACCCCTGATACTCTTAGCAGCTTCCCTGCAATGGGAACAGTCAGGTAAGTAAGAGAGGAACAAATTACTGCGCACTCAAAATAATGCCGATTGGTCACGGTTACAAATGACATCACATGTACATCATGAACCAATCAAATCCTATCCCATGTGATGTAATTTGTAATGCTGCTCCAAGTATGACTATTCAAGGGTCATGTAGGAGAACTGTTTAAATAATAATAATAAAACCCTTATTCAGTGGTAACAAGTTTAATTGGCTTGAGATGGAGAATAACTGTTTGCTTTGTGTACTTTTGAAATATTGCACAATACACAGAAGGTCCTGTTGCAATCAATCACAACTTGTAACTTCAGGAGACGTTTCTGGAATATCCCTCTCCATAAAAAATATTTAGTAATAAGTTGTTTTCTGTAAACATATTTTGCAATAATTTATTTTGCATTTGCTGAATGAGCTTTTATTTGCCCAAACACATTCCCACCATGACTCAGAACTATCAAATTATCCAGTACAGGATGTGTTCTTTTTATTTCTATACAAGCCGTAAAGCCCGTTAAAACGGGCTACATCCCTCTGTCTCTCACCTCCCCCTCATTCTCTCTCCCCTCACTCTTCACCACCCCCCTCCCCCACCCACTCCTCTCCACCCTCCCTCTCCTCTCACTCAGTCCCCCCTCTCCCTCACTCCCTCCCACTCAGTCCCCCCACTCCCTCCCTCCCACTCACTCAGTCCCCCTCTCCCTCCCTTCACCCACCTCCATTTCCTCCCGGCGCCGTAAGCGCGACTTCCCGCAACCCTCACCCGGCTCCACTAACTCCTCCCGCTCCTGCCGGCAGATCTCGGGGGGGGGTCACTCCCCGCGCGCGCGGCAGTGACCCCCCCGAGATCTGCCGGCAGATCTGGGGAGGAGAAGCAGCGGCGCCGCTGCTTCTCCTCCCGCTCCTGCCGGCAGATCTCGGGGGGGGGGGGGGGCGCGGGAGTGACACCCCCCCCCCCCGAGATCTGCCGGCAGATCTGGGGAGGAGAAGCAGCGGCGCCGCTGCTTCTCCTCCCGCTCCTGCGGCCCCACCGCCATTTTTTTTTTCTGATCGACATCCTTGCCCGCACATGCGCAGTAGAGCTGCGCTCTACTGCGCATTTGCGGGCCGTCGGTCACAGGCCATTTATAAGGTAGATGATATATCATGGCATATAAAAATTACCAAACTAGATTGCTTGGAAGGATTTTACATTTGCTTGACTTTTCCTTGATCTGCTTGAATTGTGCCTGTGACTGGGGGAACATTATCTAGTTTTATTGAGGGTAATTTTCAAAGGGATTTACCAGGGTAAAATGATCTGATTGAAAACAGGCCTCCTCAAACATAGCTAGAAGGAATAGGTTCCATGATGCATGCACTTTTGGCTACATTAATAAGAGGCGCTCCTTTGGGCGTGTTTAGCTCAGGGAAGGACAGCAGCACACGTACATGTCCTTTTCTAATGTATGCACACTATTTTGCTGTCCCTCAGCCACCTGTGCAAATATCATGGACACTTTTAATGTGCATACTCTGCACTTGTTAACTGGAGAAAACTGGAATCTTTGTAGGTTATGGCACTCTTATTGGACTAAGCAAAATTATGTTGCAGTGTGGGAGCTTTTGTTTAGTAGCGCTATAGAAATACATGAATAGTAGAGCCAGTAGTAGCAATAGCTTCCAAGACCACTTCAAGAAGAACGAGCCACTTATCCAGTGCAAGATCGTTTTGTTAATCCCATAAAAGGTGTCACAACTTACAGATGCCAGCCGAAACCCAGCTGAGAAAAATTTGGAAAGGACTTGCAGAAGAACAGACATAAGAGAGGAAGTAGAAAGACTGAAAATAGACTATGTGATACCTTTCATTGCACTGACCAATGCGGCCTGAATGTTGACGGGACTGAAAGGATCATCAGCCGGTGTATTCTGCTAAAACAGAAACCTAGGAGCCATCTTAATGATCCATCGGCAGGGTTAGGATCCTGCTTTTCTATTTCTTTACTTTTTGGTTTTTGTGTGTTTATTTAATTGATGCAACCACAGGGTCGGATTTTAAAAATGTTACGCACGCCGGGCCTATTTTCAAAAGACCCGGCGACGTGCGTAAAGCCCCGGGACGCGTGTAAGTCCTGGGGATTTACTAAAGGGGCGGGGTGGTCTGGGGGCGGGGCGGGGGCATGGTCAGGCTCCTGGCACAGTGGCCCTTTGTGCTGGGGATCGCGCGCCGGCAACTTGCACCTGCCCAGAGGCAGGCGCAAAAGGTAAAATAAAGGTCAGGTGGGGTTAGAGTAGGGCTAGGGAGGGGGAAGGTCAAGCTGGGGGAAGGGAAGTTCCCTCTCAGGGAGGGAATGGGGGAAGGCAGCGCGGCTCGACGTGCACAATTGTGCACCCCCTTGCGCGCGCTGACCCAGGATTTTATAACATGCACGCACCTGCGAGCACATGTTATAAAATCGGGCATACATGTGCGCGTGCCAGGTAGCATATGGTACAATCCTACGAGTACAATAAACATAATGGGGTAGATTTTAAAAGAAGTGTGCGTGGCCTACGTGTGCGCACGCTACCCAGCGCGTGCACATGTACGCCTGATTTTATAACATGTGCGCGCAGGCGCATGTTATAAAATCGGGGGTCGGCGAGCACGAGGAGGTGCACAATTATGCACCTTGCACGCCGAGCAGCGCTGCCTTCTCCCGTTCCCTCCCAGGCCGCTCCGAAATTGGAGTGGCCTGGAAGGTAACTTCCCTACCCTCTAACCTGACCTTTCCACCTCTTCCCCTAACCTTTCGTCCCCCTAGCCCTACTCTAACCCCCCCAAAATTTTTAATTTACCTTTTGCGCCTGCCTCTGGGCTGGCGCAAGTTGCGCGCGCCGGCTGACTGCCGGCGCGCGATCCCAAGCACAGCGGCAAATGGCTGCTGTGCCTGGAGCCTCTGACCCCGCCCGGCCCCGCCCCTTTAGTAAAGCCCCGGGACTTACACGTGTTCCGGGGCTTTACACGCGTCGCCGGGCCTTTTGAAAATAGGCCCAGCGCACGTAACCTTTTTAAAATCCGGCCCACTGTGAATAACATGAAAAAAACCTGTAATGCATATCTTTTTTTTATTCTCCAACTGCAAGTAGCTGTCAAACATAGACAAAACATTCATTCCTACCACATTCATACCTAACTTCACGATGCCACTATAAACATTATAGTACAGAGTTTTTTTTAGCACCAGGCACTTTTCCCAAGTTTGTTGATAATCCCTATTCAGAGAACTTTGCATTAATTTGGCATTCAGCTTTTGTAACTACATCCAATCCAACATTCCAGAAAACCAAAATTTAACAGGTGGCAGATCTTCTGTAGGTGGCAGATCTTCTGCAATCCAGAATGTATCTGGCATGAAATGTCAGGGCAATCCTCTGAATCTCACACATCCATTCAAAAAATTTAGAAACATAAAATAATTTATGTGCAGTATCCTAGACTGCATTTTCCTTAGTTTAGTATCCACAGATACAACCCCTGTTAAAGAAACATCTGTACCAAATTCCTTAGTGTATTTTGAGTTGGGTTTCTCAAATCACAGTTTATACCAGAGAACCAGCTTATTATTCCTAATGCCAGTTACATGAATCAAATTCTCCAAGGACTCAGGACAAAAAATGTTGGGACCATGCTGTATCAGTTTCAGAATATAATGCCTGGCTTGCAGAAAGGCATAGAAATGTTGATTAAGAAAATTGAAATTATGCTTTAACTGATCAAAAGAATATAATGTTTTCAAGACCATACAGTAGAGATGAGAAATTCTAGTGATCTCCAATTTTTGTCATAAATAAAATATACTATTTTGCATTCCTGGGGGAAATTCAGAATTACCCACAAGGGGTAGAAATACTGAACCTGCTACATATCTCCATGTTCGCTGCACTGCAACCAGCACTGGATAATCTTTTAATACATTTGATTTGGCATATGTACTGCCCACCAAGGAGATAGGGGTGGTATTGTTGATTTAACCACATTTGGAGTACAAAATTTAAAATCCCCCATTAACTATTCCCATCCAAATTGGAGATGACTTGTTACTTTGTAAAACTAAAGTCTGGCAATGCTATTCCACCAATATAATTATCCCCTATCAAAATCATATAACTAATACAATGAGATTTTTTTTTAATTCTTTATTTATTTTTTCACATACTTACAACAAATACATTAAAATAAGAATATCAGGATTGACTTTCACATATTACATCAGAAACAATTATATACAGTAATACATTGTCTCACCTTCCTTTCATAAATTTATAAACATAAATCAAAATAGAAGTGAAATTCTGGTATAATTGAACGATACAAATTTAAGCAACAAGCATTATCTAGATCCACTCTCTTATACTTTTCTTATACCGGTCATTAATTTCCAAGAAGTTTTTTAAGATCTATTGGATAAAAAAATAGATAGAACCATTCAATCTTATACTGCATTTGCATGGATACAACAATTTAAAACTGTCTCCTTTTTCTAATATTTTCTCCCTATATTGAAGAAAATTTTTCCTACGAACCTGTGTGATTTTAATAAGGTCGGGAAAAATCCAGACCTTCTGGCCATAAAAGGTGTTTGTTCTATTCCGAAAAAAGGGCCTCATAATATTATCTTTGTCCGTTGAAAATGCTAGTTGGACCAACAGTGTTCCCCTTGTTTTATTATCTAACTCATCTTGAGATTTCTGGAGTAAATCTGATACATCTATAGATCTATTTGTATTCTCTAATCCTTCATCCCTTAATTCATTTTGTTCTTGTCCTATCTCAATTCTTTTATCCCCTAAGTAAAATGCCCTTATTATAACTGGTAGACATTTCTCAGGTATCTTTAATATTTGTAATAAATAATTCCTGAACAATTCTGTAGGATTTATTTTCTTAATGATTGGGAAATTATTAACTCTTATATTAAGTGATCTTACCATATTTTCCAACTTTTCCAATCTTTTACTTACATTTTCGCCCTCCACAATCTGTTCACTTTGAATTTTCTCTACCTGAGTGATTTTCTTCTCTATTTTTTCTACTGCCAGTTTTTGCTTTTCTAATTCGGCTGTATTTACTGCCGAGGAATTAGAAATTCTCATCACTACCTCAGTCAATTTATTTATAGATGAATCTAATTTCACCAAACAATTCCAAAGACTTTCCATAGTTATATTACTTGGTTTGGACAATAAAGTATTAGATTTTATGACCACTTTTATATTTTCTTGACTAACTTTTAATGATTCATTCATTTTTGGTGTACTTGATTCAATGGGAAACTCAGTTGGACTTTGTAACAAATTCAAACTCACATTCTCATACTCTTTAATATGTAAATCATTAAGCTGACCTCCATTTTTACCCTGTATCTCCAAAGAACTCAATATACCCTCTTGACTAACCCCTGGATTTCCTTGGGTCAACTGACCCACTCTCCCAGGTGGTGATGGTGGAGCCGGTGCCCCAGGACTCAAAGATATTTCATTGACCAAAGGAGAAGCACCTCGTTCAAATGCTTCTCCTAAAGCGGTCTGCCCTGCTGGGGAATCTAGAGGATCCAACCACTCCAGTACTGTTTTTTGTTTCATTTCTACTGAGGCCACTTCACTAGGAGGCCTTAATTTAGCCTTCCTTTTTGTGTGTGGCATTTCCAGGAAATATATACACTAAGATCAGTATTGGAATTTATAATGCTCTAACGAGGAAAATACTATAAACCTCTAGTTATCACTTCTAGGAAGCCAGAAGGAAAACAAATAATATATTAGCAATTACTAATAATGATTAAATTGCACCTTAAGTCCCGATTATCCAAGCGAAGTCCCAGCGAAGGCCCGGCAAAGCCCTGCTTAGCCGCGTGCCCCTTAAACGCGCCGGCTCTCCTGCGTGCCGCAACAAGCTGAAATTTAAATGTCCAAGACCGGGTCCCGCCTCCTCCAGGAAACGCCCCCCTCAGACAGGAAACCAATGCGGTGGGTGGTGAAGTAAACCGTCGGGGCAAGCCACCGCTTACCCCCGGAAACCGCTGTTAAGGTAATAAGAAACGCTGCTTCTCTCCTGCCGGCTCGGGACTGAAGGCGGCAAGCTGAAATTTAAATGTTCAAGACCGGATCCCGCTTCCTCCAGGAAACGCCCCCCTCAGACAGGAAACCAATGCGGTGGGTGGTGAAGTAAACCGTCGGGGCAAGCCACCGCTTACCCCCGGAAACCGCTGTTAAGGTAATAAGAAACGCTGCTTCTCTCCTCCCGGCTCCACAATGAGATTTATTTTAACATTAACCACCGCCCCCCAGAAACTAATGATTTCAAAAGAGTAATATCTTTATGCATCAACTAAAATGGGGGAACCTGAAGGAGATATAGAAGCTTGGGAAGCAATACCATTTTAAACAATGCACTTCGACCAAATAGGGATAATGGAAATTCTATCCAGGCATGCAACTGCTGTTGAAAAAATCCCAAATGGGATTTATGTTTAAAGCATATAACTCTTTTATTTAAGAGAAAATAATAATCCTAAGAAGAGGTCCATTTAAAAGAGAAGTTTCCTTGCCATTCTTGCTGCGTAGTTGTATCTAATGGAAGTGCAATTAATAGTCAGTCCCACGAAGCTCCCAAAACATTCAAATATTTGTGTTATGATCGAATTAGAAGAGGGTTGCATTCGCTATAAAAACAACATATCATCAGCAAATAAATTGATTTTTGTTCCAGGCACCTTAATTGCAAACCCTGTATACCTGGATGAGATCTCAGTTTAATGGCTAAGGGCTCAACAGTCAACACATATAAAAACAGAGAGAAGGGGGGCAACCTTGTCACAGGCCTCCCACAGCAGAATGAGCTGAAGGTTTACATTTATTGTCCATAATGTCTCCAAGGTTTTCTTCTAAGCAGTAACTCCTATGGAACCCAGAATTGTGTACATTTAACTGGGAATTTGTTTTCCTGTGTGCAGCACTTTATACCTGTCCACATTCAATTTCCATCTTGCCATTTAGATTCCCAGATCCCCAGTTTCATTAGGTCCGCCTGCAATTTCTCACAATCTGCTTGTGTTATAACTGCTTTGAATAATTTTGTGTTATCAGCAAATTTGCTGATTGCTCCCATTTCTAGATTTTTAATGAATCAGTTAAATAATGCTGGTGCAGATATACAGATCCTGGAGGCATTCCACCATTCATCTCTTTCCACTGGAAAAACTGACCGTTTAGTTTTGCTCTTTGATTCCTATCCTTTAAACAGTTACCAGTCCACAGTAGTACATAGCCTCCTAACCCATGACCATGCTCTTAATGGGCAGAGGGAAATGTGGGCCTGTAGACATGTCTTCATAGTAGGGTCAAGAAGCTTTGCAACATGTTATGTGTTTTTGAATCTTCCTTGCTATCACTGCTATCTGCCTTCCACAGACAGAATTTTTCCACAGACTCTCAGAGCAACAATAGGTCTAGTTCTCCCATTTTGTGCCTGGAGCAAAAAAATCATTCTCATGCAAGGTCTCCACTGTCGATTGGTGTACAATTGCTAGAAGCAATAGCAAGACTGACTAAGGAGTCCTACTGATTTGACAGCAGCAGTAGATGCAGGCACAAATCTTTAAATAATGTATTGACAGCTCAAGCAAATAAAATCAGTAAGATCCTCTCATCTGTTTTGATTTATGTTTCATTCCTGAGATGATAATTAGTGCTTAAAGTTTTTGGAAACGCCCCTCACTTATTCACCTCCCATTTAAGTGAACTGAGAGTGCTGTTGTTCTGGTCCTCATCAGAATCCCCATAACGCACTAATACAACTACAAGTATATTTATGATAGGAAGAAATTGAGACATGGACTCAGGGAAGGCAATGTCCAAAAATCAGGAACTGTGGCTATAATAAAAGATGCACATATTCTATTCCAACAAGTGTCAAAAGGTAAGAAATAGAATGGTATTAGAGAATTTGCTGCCAGAAAGCTGATATATCTGCCAGATAGCTGATATATCTGCTATCTGAGCTGATATATCTGCTATCTGAGGAGCAAAGCAAAAATCAGTTAACCCTGCAAGTACATACCAGGGGTAGTTCAAGGCAATCTGCTGCCTGAAACATGGGATGAACTGGTGCCATGTCGTCCCCCCCCTCCCAACGCGAAGCACAAGTCAAATACTGAGGGGGTGGAGTGGGAAGGAGTCCCACTTGGAGTCTGGCCCTTTCATTGATATGAAATGCCGGGGAAGGGGTGAGATGAGGTCAAGGTTCTCAGAGGAGTGGCAGATAGAATGTCAAGGGTAATATTTCTGTGGGAGATGGATGAATGATGAGGGTGTGTGTGTCATGCAAAGATATTAGGTGACCTAAGTAAACCTTACACCTTTGTGCCACTGCCTCACGCCCTCAACCACCCCCACACACAATTAAAAATTATGCATTTATTTTAAAATTTCTTATTAACTGACTCACAAAGGGAGATTTTACATGAAAAAGGGTATTCAGAGTACAGTCTTCTGAGATAAAATTATCATTTACAACATGTATATTATATTTATATTATATTTATATGCACGATGTGGTAGCAGCCAGAAAGCCCTGCAAAAAAGAACCTTGGAATCCAGGCCTACTGTAAAGGGTGGTGGGTGTAGGTTTTGCTCTCAGAAAGCCATAAGTAAATAGAATTACAATTATAACATAATAAACCTCTCATATCAAAACAGTACTAACTGCCAGCACTCAAACAGTAACAACCTTCCCTATGAAAATGCAACACTGCAAATATTAAACCAGGACCTCAAACACCAATACACCTCCTATTAGAAAGCACAATAAGCTAAGTTGTTATAGATCCCTACACAGAAACTACACACTAGTCACACATACAGAACACAGACTCTCAAATACAGAATAAAGAGACCATAAATTATAAATAGAAACATGCAGACAAAAATTGAACTGGAAATCACTACAAGCCGGACTCTGTATGGAGTGCAACAATGCAAAATAGAAACATCACATTCAGGGAAACTGCCACACTGGAAATAACATCATAAAAAAAAAAATCAAGAAATATAAAGCATCGATGATAATGGTAAACCATACTAATAAAAAGAATATTTCCAAACAGCTAACAAATAGAATACTATCTAATAATTAAAACTAATAAGGATAAAAATATTCCCGCTTTCCCTAACGGAGAACTTTTGATTTCCAGTCACTTGAGATTGTGGTGGTTTAGTGAGCGGAGGAGGGGAGTGAGCACAAACTTTCTCCTCTCTCTCATACATACTAGAGATGTGAATCGTGTGATCGATCGTCTTAACGATCGATTTCGGCTTGGGAGGGGAGGGAATCTTATCGTCGCGGTTTTGTTTTTTAAAATATCGTGTAAATCGTAAATCGGGGGAGGGCGGGAAAACCGGCACACTAAAACATCCCTAAAACCCACCCTGACTCTTTAAAATAAATCCCCCACCCTCCCGAACCCCCCCCAAAATGCCTTAAATTACCTGGGGTCCAGAGGAAGGGTCCCGGTGTGATCTTTTACTCTCGGGCCTCCGGTGCGTTGTAGAAATGGCGCTGGCGCTACCTTTGCCCTGTCATATGACAGCAGGGCAAAGGTAGCGCCGGCGCCATTTTGTTTTTTTGTCCCCCGACGTCAGGAGCGTAGGAGATCGGCCAAAAGTCCCTGGGGGTCCAGCGGGGGTCCGGGAGCGATCTCCTACGCTCCTGACGTCGGGGGACAAAAAACAAAATGGCGCCGGCGCTACCTTTGCCCTGTCATATGACAGGGCAAAGGTTGCGCCGCAGGCCCGAGAGTAAAAGATCACACCGGGACCCCCGCTCTGGACCCCAGGTAATTTAAGGCATTTTGGGGGGGTTCGAGAGGGTGGGGGATTTATTTTAAAGGGTCGGGGTGGGTTTTAGGGTTGTTTTAGTGTGCCGGTTTTTCCGCCCTCCCTCTTCCCCTCCCCCTTCCCCCGATTTACGATTTTTGACGATAAATCGGGGGAATTCCTATTGTATCGCGCTTCTAACGATTTTTGACGATTTAAAATATATCGGACGATATTTTAAATCGTCAAAAAACGATTCACATCCCTAATATATACACATGCTCATTTGCATCTCTATGCTCACTTACATTCATACACTCTCACAAAGAGAGCACAAGTGGCAACAGCATCCACTTTCAGCCCATTTGGCTGACAAGACTCCCCTTTTTCCTCCTGTGGTGTGGACTGGCACTTCCAGTCATTTGGGCCAACGCTGCTTCTGCTCCTCATGGCCGCAGTAATTGCACTCCCTCCTTCCCACCCACACAGGCCCACACCACATGACTTAGTCTTCCAGGCCTGCACAGGCAGGAAGAACAAAGAGAATCAATTGCTGCAGTTCTGCCACTGCTGCGCCACCCCCAAAACTTTTGCATTCTAGGCAGCTGCTTAGTGCTTTCACTAGTCTTGCACTCTCTCCCACTCACATCCTCCACAATCTTTCTCCTCATCCTTTCTCCTCTTTTTTCTCACGCCCCCATCTCAATCATACCCCTTTCCCCTCCACTTTCCCTCCTTCCAGCCCCTCATTCACAAACCCTTCTCTGCCACTCATCCCTCTTCCCACTCACCTCCCTTTCCTTTCACTCATTCACTGATTCACTTCTTTCCTCCCCTCTCACACACACCCTTTCCCTTCCCACTCTACTTCCCCTCCCATTCATACCCCCTTTCCTTCTCTTCCCTTTCCTCTCATTCACTCACCCTCTTTCCCATCCCACTCACCTCCCCTCCTTTCTCTTAACTCCCATTTAAATGACCCCATCTGCCCGGTTCTTCTTCTTTCCCCTCCCAGCCAACAGACCACCACTGGGGCCACTGCAAAGTCTTTTATGGCTGCTCACCAGCAGTGCAACAGGGGTTCTCCTCTTGCTGGTGGAGTGTGGGAACATTGCCAGCACATCATTCAGTGGCATCACCACACGACCACACGGATCCTCTTCTTGCTGGCAGGGCGTGGAACTTCACTAGCATGTCTTCAAATTGCACCACCACTTGTGTCATCCTGCTGGTGGGTGGTGGGGACCCCGTTAGCGTTTCATCTAACTGCCGGTGTTTGGATGAAGGTCTGAAAGGAAAGCAAAGTGGTCACTGCAGAGGTGTTTTGGGGTTATTTGCTGCGGCCCCCAAATTATGCCTCACCTTATCTGAAACTTGCTGTCTTTTTCAATACTTTGTCTAAGAGATAGCTAACTGTCATGGCCAATGAAAATCAGGCAAAATAGAGGTGACTTTTAGGGTATCTCAAAGCATCAAAAGATCAAAAGGACCCTCCATCAAAAGAACCTTCCATCCCCACCAAATATGTCTTTTGATAAGGAAACTGAAACTGAAACCTTTCTTACCATGTTCATGGTAAATCAGGGGGACAAGATGGCCGCGAGTCGCTAGATGCCATTTCTGCTGAGCGTTATTTCTTGCTCTCCTTTCTGCAAATTGCCATGCCGCCAAAGAGGAAAGAGAAAGTTAGGGTCTTTCCCACTGACCTCCCTTTACCTCCAGGTCGGCAGTCCATCACCATCTACGCATCTACCGTGGATCCCCGAGGTAGTCTCGGTGGTGTGTTCCCCGTTGCGGCATTTGGCGAAGGAGCGCCAGTGCTTCCTGGGGACGAGGTTCCCCTCAGCCCCCAAGAACAGGCTCTACTGCTGGCTGAAAGACATGTGCCTTCTTATGATGCCGCCAGTTTGTCGGCAGAGGTTTCTCTCCCTGCATCTGTGCAAGTGGGAGCAGATGAAGTCGCTGCGTCCATTGTTATATCAGAGACCACCTCTGAGGACACTGCAGCTTCTGGACCTGTTTTTCCTCAGTCTTCATCAGACTTCACTAGACCACCATGTGGGCAGGTTTTCCTATCTTCTTCTGCTGGTTTTTTAGTGGCTCCATCTTTTCAGGATCCTCTTCAGATGCCTTCCAAGTTGGTGGTTATAACTTTGGATTCATTGTGGGAATTGATGGAGAACTTTGCCCGGATTTTGTCCACTTCGTATCTAAAGTGGACTTGGTTATTTCCAAATTGGATCCTATGGTGGCACAGCTTGAAAGCTCTATTCAAGACTATTCCTGTTGCTGTTGCAGGGTGATGTGGACCCTTGGACCGGCCTGATGGAACTGGGAGCTCCGTAGAGGGCAGGCCGGGAGGCGGAACCGAGCTGAAGTGCTGGAGGCATCTTCACCCAGGAGATCCTAGATCCCCCCAGGAGGAGCCCGTAGGGATCTGGACTGCTGGGACTTAGGTGGCAGCAGCCAGGCGAGTCGAGGAGAAGGTCCAAAGGTCAGGGCAGGCGGCAGGCACAGAACAACAGAAGCAAGCCGGGGTCAGATACCAGGAGATCAGCAGCGAGAGAAACAACCGGAGCTGGATCCGGGACAGGAACACGGAAGAGGAGACAGGACCCACCGGACGAACTGGCAGGCTCCGCAGGGCTGGAGAGCTGGATCGGCAGGGCCAAGGCAGCAGGGTCAGCAGGAACCAGGACAGCAGGATCAGCAGGAACCAAGGCAGCAGGATCAACAGGAACCAAGGCAGCGGGATCAGCAGGAATCAAGACAGCAGGATCAGCGAGAACAGGACGGCAACTAGATACTCCAAGGAGAGACCTCGTTGCAAGGCGAAGTTCTGGAGTCAGACACCAGCCTTAAGTACTCTGCCGGCGTCTGACGTCACCCAGGGGGCTGTCCAGCACTTCCGGGTGCTGGAGCTTTAAAAACTCCGTCTCCGCACGCACGCGCGTAGCAACGCAGGGGGCGGAGTTAGTGTTGGCCTCGGCGGCGTCTCCCTCGTGGAGACGCTGCAGCCATGCGGCCTAGCAGGCCAGGAACCCAGCGGTCTCACCTGTGGTCTGGAGCGAGGGTAAGCGGCCTTGGCCCCGATCGTGAGAGAGGCGACTGGGGCCGCAACAATTCCAGGCAACTTGCAACTCTTCAACAAGATATCGTGAAAATTCAGGTGGTCCAATCCACTTCTGTTCGTGATATTGG
This sequence comes from Rhinatrema bivittatum, assembly GCF_901001135.1. Taxonomy (NCBI): domain Eukaryota; kingdom Metazoa; phylum Chordata; class Amphibia; order Gymnophiona; family Rhinatrematidae; genus Rhinatrema; species Rhinatrema bivittatum. Next base: position 95,351,169 of record NC_042622.1, on the reverse strand, counting down.
AGCTTTCTCTCGCAGGCTTGAACTGATGGAAAATTCTTCTTGATGGTTGAATCTCATAATTTTGAATTTTCCTAAAATATTGGGTGAACTCCCTATGGTTACCTTGAAAAAATATTTTAATCAGGTTCTGGGTATTGCACTTGAAGAATCTCCTCCTATAAATAAGATAACGTTTCTGCCAATTTCTGCCTCTGTGAATCCCCTACAGGGAATCCATTTCCTTTTGAACCTTACTGAATTTCTTGAGTTATCTGATCGGGAAATAATAGATAGGGCCACCTTGCTTGTGTCTTTTGTATCCGAACCGGATCTTTCTAAAGTGATGTCTTCATACTTTAGGAACTTGAATACCCTTTTTTATGGGCAAAATCTACATATTTTTCCTGATATTTCTAGATCTACCCAGTTAAAGAGGAAAGTTTTTTTTAGCTCCCAGGAAAGATACCCTTGATTTAGGAGCTTATTTTGTTTTTCGTTATCCATGAAAATGTTTTGTTTAGTTTCGGTCAGATACGTTTCTTTTCCTTGCTCCTGAACAGCTACAATCCTTCCTCAGTGCTAAGAAAATGATTACCTCTTCTCCACTTCCACATAATTCTTAGTTACCTGAGTCTTTCATTAATCACTGCTGGGGGTCCCTTCTCGGTAACTGTTTTGCCTTTTTTATGCTTTCTGTATTTACTCCCTAGATCACATCTCCCCTTCTCTATGTTTCTTACTATTGGGGAAGATAATATTGATATTGATCATTTTTGCTTGTATCCTGATTGCTTTATTAGATAGATATATCAATATTTGTAGTATTGTGATTTTTGATCGTTTCTTTTCCTTTGTGATTATTACCCCCATATTCTTTGTACAAAGATTTTTTATGCTTTATATATTTAAAATTACATAAATAAAAAGTAAAAAAAAAACCCCCATGATCATGAAGGACCTGTAGTCTCTGAAGATACTAATGATAGAGAGTCATGGTGCAACCAAAGAAATTAAAACGAATGTGGCTGCTCTTTTAATGCGATTCTCTCCTTCCTTCTGGCATAGTTGGAAACTCTAAGCACCATTTCCTTTGTAAGGAGTCAGTTTTGCTGTACCTGTTAGTTGAAGAGCAGTGCTGTAGCTAGCCTATGCTAATATGACCACGGCTATAGGTGCCACTGCTGGAAGGGCACCGGCTGCAGTGCAGGGGCTGGTGATGCAGGAGTGTTGCTGTGCTCACCGCTTTAATGCATGCTGGAAGTTGACTGGCTGGGATGCCCTCATTCTCTTTTCCCTGCCAGTAGACCTTTAATTTCATAATTGCAAGCTGCTCCGATCCTTATGGTGGCAAGAATTGCAGCAGAATCAAGGGTGAAGTCACAGAAGGATTGAAGGCAGTCAGTGCATGCTCTCCAGGCCTCATCTCCCATCAGAAAGGGGCAGGGCCTGGCAGGAGAGCAGGTGTGACTTATCTCCTATCCCTGTGTGCCTTGACTGCTTGATTCTGGTGCATTTCTTGCTGCAAAAGGGCTTGGAGCAGTTTGCAAATATGAAATTAAATATCTGCTGGTAGGGGAGAGGGAGAGGGGGTGTTCTGGGCCATAGGAATTTGGACCAGGTTCTCCCTCACCCAAGAGTGCGGATCAATCAGGTTATGGAGGAGGATCACGTCTGGAAGGGATGCTGGATAGAGGGACGTGGAGGAGTAGGGAGGAGAGAAATGCTAGGAAGTTGAGAAGAGAGATAGGGTAAATGCTTGGGGGGTGGAATGGAGGAAAAAGGTGAAGGTAAATGATGGGAAAAATAGGAGGGTGGAGATGCTGGGAATTGAGGGGGCTGAAAGACGAGAGATATGCTGTGAAGGGAAGGAGAGAAATCCTGAAAAGTGTGTGGGGAGACTAGAAGAGAGAGATACTGAAAAGTGTGTGGGGAGACTAGAAGAGAGGGATACTGGAAAGTGGGGAGTGAGAGAAAAGAGAGATTCTGAAAAGTGGGAGAGCGAGACTTAGCGGAGAGAGATGCTGAGAAAGGCAGAAGATGGGAGATATGTGGTGGGGTAGAGGCTGGGAAAGGAGATGCTAGGAGGAGAAGAGAGATTCTGTGAGGGGAAGATGCTTTGGAGGAGAGAGAAAAGGGACATGCTAGGGGAAGAGATGTGGGAGGGGAAGGCAGGAAGGAAAGGTAAAGGTGCTGGAAGAAGTGGCGTCAGAGAGAGGAACGATGCTGAAAGAGAGAGTGGGAGAGAGAGAGAGAGACAAAGGAGATGCTGGTCAGGGGTTCGTGATGGGGGAAAAAAAGAAGGGAGATTTACGGATTAAGCAACCCAATGACTAGGGGTGGAGGGATGAGAGGGAGCAATGGAGGGGAAAGGAGAAATCTATGAGTAGAAAGGAGGAGATAAAAAGGCAGAGCAGAAAGAAATGGAGCAAAATGAGATGAAAAGTGAAAGATCAATGTCAGAGACATAAGTAGGAAAGGAAGAAGACAGGGAGAGAGAAGAAACAAAAAGTAGATATCAGACCCCGAAAACGGAGTTAGAAGAAAATAATGATAGGAGAGCAAAAAAAGATAGTCCAGGACCAACAGCCATGGGAGCCACTATGGCTCCGAATTTGGCGAACTTGTTTATGTCAAATTTTGAGGATATTCACCTATACCCGGCTACAATTTTCAAACAGGTTTCACATTGGAGCCGGTATATTGATGATATTTTTTAACTCTGGCACAGTGATGAACACAGCTTACATTTGTTTCTTGATTGGCTTAATTCCCTTGATACCAATGTATTTTTTTCTATGCAATATCATCATGAATATGTCAATTTTTTAGATATTTTGATTATTCGCCAAGACGACCATTTTGCGACCTCATTATACAAAAAACCTACTGACAAAAATATACTCCTCCATTTTTCGAGTTTTCATTCTTTCAGTTTGAAGAACAATTTACCTATAGGCCAATTCTTACGGCTCCGTCGGCTTTGTTCAGATAAACAAGAACTTTTTATACAAGCTAAACAATTGTCATCTAGATTACTCCATCGTGAATATCCGATAGGCACCATTAAAAAAGCCTTGAAATGTGCTTCCAATGCCCAGCGACAATGACTTTTACTTGATTACTCTAATGATACGGAAGATTTTCCTCTGGTATGCACTCTTAGATACTCTATGAAAGCATCTGACATTGCGTCCATTATTCGCAAATATTGGCATATTTTGAAAATTCACACAGTGTTTTCTGAATTTCCAGTGATTTCGTATAGTCGGGGCAAAAATTTGAGAGATTTACTGACACATTCATTTTTACATCAGGATGTTAGCATACAATCTGATCTTCCGCTTGGACATTGGCCATGTAATAAATGCTCACTATGTGCTCAAACCTTATCAAATCCTTCCTGGATTGACAACACAGGAAAAACTCGTATGGCAAGGACGAATTCTGATTGTTCGACTTCACACGTTATCTATATTATTGTTTGTCCTTGTAAGAAATTTTATGTTGGCCGCACAAAACGGCCGATTCGTACCCGACTAACCGAGCATCGGAGCTGTCTCATAACTGAAAAAATCCAAGCACCCATAGTTTCACATTGCTTACAAGAGAAACATAAGTTTGTGGATCTAAAGTGGCGGGTGATAGATCGAATACAACTAACAGCAAGGGGGGATGATCCACAATATCTTCTCAACTTTCAGGAACAACGATGGATTTTTAATTTGAAACGTATGCAACTGAATGGTTTGAATGCATCAGTTGAATGGTATTCTATTATTTGAAATGTTTCTGGTAGTAGCAACCACTGATGTCACTTTTAGTCAACGTGTAATTTTTCTATTGATTGACTGACCTTTAAAAATAGCTCCGGCAGAGGAAACGCATTACCAGCAGGTTGGCAAAAAGCCGCTGGAAACATCTAATGTTAGTACTGCATCGTTGAGTGTCTTTTAAAATCATTGAAAGGTATGTATCCTTGTTCTGCAAATTGACTATGTTGATATTCACAGATACATTTGGCCCCTTGATGAAGGCAGATGCTGAAACACGGTCCATGTCGGGCTTCTACAATTTGAGCCTCTCTTACAGTGGATATATGGGCGTTTCTTTGCAAACTTTAAGCAAAGTAAAAATTGCATCTTAAGAAGTCAATACAATGCAATGACATGCTTTGAATATAAACTTCACTAGCGTTATGACTCTATTTCCATAACTGGACTTTGATTTCACGAAGCATAAAAAATTCATTTTGAGACCTTTGATTTCACCCATTGGTGCATATAAGCTCATGCTATCTAGCATTATTAATGCCCACGTATGAGGTCCATCAAATGAGAAAATTTTTTTTTCATTCACGGTATGTTTATTTGGGTTATAAAATCTTGGTTCTTTAGCCTCCAATGTTATGGTTATTACTTATACGGCTATTACTATCCTCAAAATATTTTGAGAGATTTTTGTGATTCTGGTATAGTACACCCATCTCTTCCCCCCTCCCTCAACACTTCCTCACCTTCTGTCCAGCGTCAGAATCCCCTTTCCCCTGCTCTCTATCCCCCAGCCAATGGTGCCCAGCATTGGCCTCTCTCTCTCCACGAGGCATCCTCTTCTCTCTCTTTTCTTCCCCTGCAGGCTGATCCTTCACCTACCATCATTAACAGAAACCTCCTTTCTCTTGCACAGTGTTCCCGAGTCTCCTGGGTAGGGACAGTGGCACCTCTTTGAGCATGGCACCCTGTTAGTCAAACATGCCGCACAACTCAAAAGTTGGCCCTTGCAGGAGTTCTCATTTTCCAAAATGTCTGAAATAAATTAAATGAATGAAAATCAGGAGAAATGGCATGCTGAAAACAAAGCATCATTGTTTACAAAAAGCAACAAAATTCTTGCGGTTCAGATCCCTTTTTTAAACTGATTCTCTCTCTTGGTGGGTGGCTCTGACCCCTTGTCTATTATTTAAGCACTGGTCTGCAATACTGCTTGATAGAATTTTTTTTCCACGGTATTTTTGAGAAGGAAGTGGTGCCTGTGAACCAGCAAAGAAACAGCTGTCCAAGGATGTGTACTAGTTCTGAAATAGAGTGCTTCTCACATAGAAAAAAAGAACAAAGCAGAAAATGATTCTTTAAATTAAAAGTGATTTTTGTTTCCACTGATTTGGGTTTTGCTTCTGGATTTCCTTCATTAAAAAAGGTCAAAGGAAGACCAAACAAATGCCAGCATGGTTTAATGGTGAGGTAATAGAGGTGGTTAAAGCCAAAAGTGCATCTTTCAAATAATGGAAAGCAAATAGGCAAGAGCATAAGTACTGGCAAGTTAGATGTAAAACAGTAGCAAGACAGGCCAAGGGAGAATGTGATAAGTTTGTCATAGAGGAAAAAACTAATATAAAAACTCTTTCAAGTACATTTGAAGCAAAAATCCTGTGAGGGTGTCATTTGGGTCTCTAGATGACCCAGGGATGAAAGGGACACTCAGGGAAGACAAGGAAATAGCAGAAAAACTGAGGGGCCAGTTTTCAGCTGCAGAGCGGCTAGTTATGTTAGGCAGATACACCTATCTTAACCAGTATATTCAGCGGCACGGCAGCACTGCTGAATATATCCGGCTAACTTTAGGACAGTCCTATGGTGCGGCCAGAGTTAGCCGCATAATTAAGCGGCTAACTCCAAATATCAGAATTAACTGCATAATCTATGCGGCTAACTTTGCTCCTCCCAGAAATGCCTCCCGTCCACCTCTGGCCCACCTCTGATTTATACGACTACATTCTAGTAAAAAGTGAGCCAGAGAATTCATGGAGAGGTCGATATTCAAAAGCCATTTAGATGGATAACTGAAAACAGCAATATTCATCGCCAAATGCAGCTACCTTTTGAAAATTAATCTATCCATGAATTCTCTGTCTCATTTTTTACTGAGGATGTTGAAGATATAACCACAGCAGAAATATTCTTTGATGGTGATGATTCTGAGCAAATAAAGTGAATCTCTGTGAAAATGAAAGATGTAATAGATCAAATTGACAAACTAAAGAGTAACAAATCACTAGGACTGGATGGTATTCATGCCAGAGTTCTGAAAGAACTAAAACATTAAATTGTAAACCTGTTACTAGTAATCTCTAATCTATCATTTAAAATAATTAAGTTCCTGTAGATTGGAGGATGACCAGTGTTACACCAATTTTCAAAAGGAGATCTAAGGAAATCTAGGAAACTATAGACCAGGGGTCGGGAACCCATGGCTCGCGAGCCAGATATGGCTCTTTTGAGGGCTGCATCTGGCTCGCAGACAGTCGCCACACTTTCCCGCTGACCCAGCTGCTCCCCGGTCCTCCTCCGCCCGGGCTTAAAATGCTGTCAGCCCGGGCGAAACGCGGCAGGACAGCTGGAGTCAGCGGCACCGGCGTGCTCTCTTCTTCCCTCCCCCCCCCGTGGCCCGGAAGAGGAAGTGGAGAGTATCGGGTGCGTGGGCGGCAAGAAGAGGCCACGCTAGTGTGCTCGGCATCGGCCCGAAGAAAAGAAGACTGCAGCGCGGCTCGGAGGAAAATGAAGAGGTTCAACCGCGGCCGATGGGACTCCGCCTCCGCGAGGGCTGAAAATGAAGAGGTTAGCGTTGGGAGGAGGCTGCTGCTGCCGCGAGTTCCCGGGGTGGGGGAGAGAGAGAGTGATCATTCACTCTCTCTCTCCCCCACCCCGGGAACTGTGTGTGTGTGTGTGAGTGAGTGAGTGAGAGATTGCATGTATGTGAATGATTGAGAGCCTGTACATGTGAAAGAGAGTATGTCTGTGATTGAGAGCCTGCCTGTGAGAGAGAGAGAGCATGAATGTAAGTTTACCATTGGGAACTTGTATGTGTAAGTTTGTGATTGAAAACCTGTTTGTGTGAAAGAGTATGTGTGTATGATTGAGATCCTTTGTGTGTGAGAGAAATCATGTGTATGTATGATTAAGAGCCTGTGTGTATAAGTAAGAGAGAGAGCATGTGTGCCTGTGTGTGATTGAGAGCTGGTTTAGGTGATGGAGCATGTGAGTATGTGATTGAGAGCCTGTGTTTAAATGAGAGAGAGAGACCATGTGTGTCTGTGTGTGATTGAGAGCTGATTTAGGTGAGGGAGCATGTGAGTATGTGATTGAGAGCCTGTGTGTAAATGAGAGAAAGAGAGGACATGTTTGTAAGCATGTGAATGAGAGTCTGTGTGTGAGAGAAAAAGACAGCATGTATTTATGTGATTGAAAGCCTGTGTGTGTGTGTAAGCGTGAAAAGATAGACAGCATGTGTGTAAATGTGTAATTAAGAGCCTATATAAGTGAGAGAGAAAAAACATGTGTATATGTGAGTACTGAGAGCATGTGTGTATAGGTGTGTCATTGAGAGCCAGTGTGAGAGAGAGCACTGGTATGTGACTGAGAGAGGAGAAAGTTCCAAGCAAACCACCCCACCTCCTGCTAATTCAGAACAATCTCAGGACACCTGGATATCAAACGTTCCCAGGTATGCAGAGCAAAACAATTTTTGTATCCTTATTATTTTTCATTACTGGGTCTTTGTGTCTGCTATTTTGAAATATTTTGTTGGTATCTGGAAATGTTTTATATGAGTTTTTAATTATTGGATATTCAACTCATCAGCTGTTTCGAAATATGTTCTTTTTGTTAGTACAGTTTTACTGCTGATGATTTTATATTTCTTGATTTGTTTTATAAGGATGGGTGATGTTTCTTTTTTCCTTTGTTACACTGCATACAGAGACTCTGGCTTGTTGCAGTTTCCAATTCAGTTTTTTCTGCATGCTTCTTGTTACGCGTTTTGGTCTTTTTATTCTAAGTTAGGTGAGGGACAGCACGTGATTCAGGTGAGGTTTTCTGCTGGCGTGTAGTTTCTGTGTAGGACTCTATAGCAGCCTGACTTGGTCCGTTTTCCTAATAGGAAATGTATTGGTGTCTTAAGGCCTGGTGTAATATTTTCAGAGACTTATTGTACTTTAAAAGTGTGATCTTACATAAAATGCACACATTTACTTGTATTTAGTTTTAAACATATTGTATGGCTCTCATGGAATTTCATTTTAAAATATGTGGCGTTTATGGCTCTCTCAGCCAAAAAGGTTCCTGACCCCTGCTATAGACCAATGAACCTGACATTGGTGCTAGGTAAAATGTTATTTTGTCTATTAAAAACAAAAGTATTGGCCATATAGACAGACATGGCTTAATGGGGAAGAGTCAATATGATTTTAGAAAAGGAAAGTCTTGCCATGCCAATCTATTAGATTTTTTTTGAAGGTATAAATAAAAGTGGATAAAGGTGAGCCAGTTGGTATAGCATATTTGAATTTTCAGAAGGCATTTGACATGAGAGACTCCTCAGGAAATTACAAAGTCATAGGATAGAAGGCCATGTCCTATTGTGATCTGGTAACTCATTAAAAAGCCAGGAAACAGAAAGTAGAATTGAATGGTCAGTTTTCCAAATGGAGAAGGGTCATTAATGGAGTTTCATAGGGATCTGTACTGGGTCCTATGCTGTTTAACAGATTCGTAATGATCTGAAAAAGGGAACAGAGTAATGTGATCAAATATGTAGATGGCACAAAATTATTCAAAGTAGTTAAAACAGCAGTGGAATGTGAGGAACTGCAAAAGGACCTTGTATTAGGAGACTAGGCATCTGAATGACAGATGAAATTAAATGTAGAAAAATGCAAAGTAATGCATTAGGGAAAAATAATTCTAACTATGGTACACATTGCTGGATTCCATACTAGGAGTCACCATACAGGAAAAGAACCTTGAGTTGTTGTGGACAATACATTTAAATACTCAGCTCAGCATGTGGTGGTGAGAAAAGCACATAGAATGACCTGGAAAGTAATGGAGAATGCAACAAAGAATATCATATTGCTTTTGTATCAATCTATGCTGCAACTAAACCTTGAGTACTATGTACAATTCTGGTTGCCCCATCTCAAAAAAAGATAACAGAACTAGACAAGGTGCAGAGAAGGGCAACAAAAATGATAAAGGGGATGGAACAGCTCCCTTATGATGAGAGGTTACACAGATCAGGACTCTTCAGCTTGGAAAAGGGACAGCAAAGGTGGGACATGATAGAAGTTTATAAAACCCTGAGTAGGGGTGGAACAGGCAAATAAAGGATGGTTATTTACCCTTTCAATAAAATAATAAGAGAACACTCCATGAAATCATTAACCAGCAGAAACACCTACAGAGGTATTTATTCAAACAAATGTGTAGCCCTTGCCCTGTGTGAGAAAACTCTTTGCTATGTAAATTCGAGTTTTGTTATTTTGTGAGAGGAGCTCCTGCAGAAAAGACTTAGCAGGACATCCCAAGGATAAGGTGTGAATCCTTCCTTTTCTGTGTGCTAAAACGGGAACATCAAAGGCCTGAAAGGCATCTGATTAGATTCAGAGCACTCAGATATCACAGATAATGTTCCATTGACAGCAGGTAAATAACCAATTAATTTTACCCATTCTAGACTTCTCATGATTTTATCTATCATATCCCCCCTCAGCCAACTCTTCTCCAAGCTGAACAGCCCTAACCTCTTCAGTCTTTCCTTATAGGAGAGCTGTTCCATCCCCTTCATCATTTTGGTTGCCCTTCTCTGTACCTTTTTTGAGATGCGGCGACCAGAATTGTACACAATACTCAAGGTGCGGTCTCACCATGGAACGATACAGAGGCATTATGACATTTTCCCTTTTATTCACCATTCCCTTCCTAATAATTCGTAACAATCTGTTGCTTTTTTGACTGCCGCAACACACTGAGCCGACGATTTCAATGTATTGTCCACTATGACGCCTAGATCTTTTTTTCCTGGCTGGTAGCTCCTTATATGGAACCTAACATCATGTAATTACAGCATGGATTATTTTTCACTATATGCATCACCTTGCTTTTGTCTACATTACATTTGATCTGCCATTTGGACACCCAATCTACCAGTCTCGCAAGGTTCTCCTGCAATTTATCACAACCCGCTTGCGATTTAACTACTTGGAATAATTTTGTATCATCTGCAAATTTGATTACCTCACTTGTCGTATTCCTTTCCAGATCATTTATAGATATATTGAAAAGCACCGGTCCAAGTACAGATCCCTGAGGCACTCCACTGTTTACCCTTTTCCTCTGAGAAAATTGACCATTTAATCCTACTCTCTGTTTCCTGTCTTTTAACCAGTTTGTAATCCACGAAAGGACATTGCCTCCCTATCCCATGACTTTTTAGTTTTCTTAGAAGCCTCTCATGAGGGACTTTGTGAAACGCCTTCTGAAAATCCAAATCAATATTGGGGTAATTGTTCAACTATTGGAGATTTTTAGATACAAGCTCGACCATTATTTGATCAGTTTGTAAAATGAGCCTACTCACGGTCCTGTGTTCAAAAAGCTTACCTGTGAGCTAAATATTCTCACCGTGAGAGGCTTTTTCTCCCACGTTCTGTGGAAGACTCATCTCGGTACACGTGTGTTCTTCCATTTTCCCCTGAAGCTAAGTTCGTTCGTATATCTATTCTTAAAAACTAGAATGTTTGAAATTTCATGAAATTTTTCAAACAACTCCTCATATTACTTTTTCACGTGCCACCAATCTAAGAGACCTTTTGGTACACTCCGATTTTTCTGTGTCAACACAACTGGATGAGGTGCATGCGGGATCACATCGTCCCTGCCAAGCCAGTTCAGTATGTTTGGTTTCCATGACTGTTTCTGGATCTTTACAAGTTCGGTCTGGATTAATTATTCAGCTCAAGTACACTACAACATGTTTATCAACTATGGTTGTCTACTTGGCTGGGTGCCCTTGTCATTTACTGTACATCAGGAAAACCAAGCGGTTATTAAAAAACCTGGTTGATCGAATTTCGATTCAACGTAAACATGCCCGGTTTAGATGAACCTTTGGTGTCCCACTGTATTGAATTCAACCATCTTTTTGAGGATCTACGCTTTTGTGACATTGATCATGTTACAGAACATTGGTGTAGTGGTAATCGGGAGCTACAATTATTGAGACTTGAACAGCATTGGATATATCGACTAAGAACTGTGATACCATCTGGCCTCAATGCTGATTTAAACTTACCGGTAAATGTTTTTCTTGGTTAAAGACTTTTTTTTACATGGCTTTTTTTAGATGGTCTAATTTTTTTGTTTCAGTCATAGGGGTATTCTGATGACATCACTTGTTTTACGTCTAGTACGTTTAAAAGGATGGCCACCTCAGCTTCGGGCTTTCCATTTCCTGTTTGTATGCATTTGAGAAACTGAGTCCTCTTAAGAATGGTAGCCATTTGCAAGATAAGTGGAGGAGTAGCCTAGTGGTTAGAGCAGTGGGCTATGGACCAGGTTTCAAGTCCTGCTGTCGCTCCTCATGACTTTGGGCAAGTCACTTTACCTTCCATTGCCTCAGGTACAAACGTAGGCCTGGATTTATCAAAATGTGATAAGTATCACATGCGATAGCAAAAGGGGTATGGTTTATGCTAATATACAGTGTTTCACAATTTGCGCTAATTACCTAAGCGAAGAGCTAAGTTAGCACAAATTGCAACAAGTACCAGACCTGTTGTATTTTCTGCATCTAACCACTGGGGGACCATTGTTAATATGAGAGAGAGAGCGAGAGAGAGAGCGAGCGAGAGAAGCCATAATGTCTGTTCCCTAGAGTTAGGTATTTGTATCCCTATGGTAGGCCAAAGATGAGATTAGTGCAAGGTTCTCTCAACCTAGCTTGATGGACTCTCTACCTGGGTAACATCAAGCTGGGTGGAGAGAACATTGCTCAAATCTCATCTTGGAGTGAGGTTCCTCACTCCGAAGGCCATCAAATGTTCACAAGAGATCACTGTTCTGTTCGTACGTCTCATGTTGAATGTCAAAGTGGCCCCTAACCCCCTATAGTAATACCTAACCCTCACCTAGAGTTACAAGGTGAGCCTACCATAGGGATACAAATACCTATCTAGGGAACAGACATTATGGTTAGTCTCTGTCTCTCTCTCCTCAAACAGGCCTTTCAGGTGACATCACAAAATGGGATTCACACAGCTTAATGCTATTCAAAAAGATGTAGTTAAAATCAGTGTTAAGTCTGTGCAATAGCATTTTGTTCACTGGCATGCCCACTTTCCGCCCCTAAAATTTGCATCGCACCATACGATATGGTGCTATCACATGCGTTAAAGACGTTTTCACATGTGTTAATGGGGCTTTTCGCATGCGAAAACACCTTAGCGCATTTTGATAAATGACCCCCTTAGATTGTAAGCCTTCTGGGAAAGGGAAATACCTACAGTACCTGAATGTAGTCCACTTTGAAGCACTGAAAAAAGTGCAAAAAATCTAAATTAAATAAATACTTTTGTTCAAATTTTTCTTTTTTAAGTTTATTGAACTATTTCTTGCTATGTTATAGTTTTAGGCAACAGTCATTTTGGATTAGAGGTTCATATTGCCACTGACAAAGCATACTGTCTGCGAAACATCGGCTATGTTGGGCTGATTTGAAATACAATTTTCAATGACTGTTGTCAGTATTTTTATGGACTTTACTAATATAAATATAATTATAAAGAAAAACACATTTAAAAATAATGAGAATTAAAACATTAAAAAATGAAGGTGAATGATTGAGAAGACTGGTTGGCTTTGCCTTGCAGACACAACGACTGGCTTGCTGACACCTTCATTTAGGATTTTTTGTTTTGGCTTTTGTGTTTATGTAGTTCCCTTTTGGTTTGGTAATTGAAATCTCCCATTATTATTGCACTGCCAAATTGGTTAGCTTCCCTGATTTCTTTTAGCATTTCATCATTTGTCTGATCATTTTGGCCAGGTGGACGGTAGTATACTCCCATCACTATACTCTTACCCAACACATATGGGATTTCTACCCATATAGAATCTACTGAGCAGTTAGTCTTTTGTATGATCTTTATCCTGTTGGTCTCTATACCCTCCTGGACATAAAGTGCCACACCCCCACCAAGATGATCCTCCCTATCATTGTGGTATAATTTATACCCTGATATAGCACTGTCCCATTGGTTATCCTCCTTCCACCAAGTCTCTGAGATGCCAATTATGTCTATCTAATCATTTACTGCTATACACTCTATCTCTCCCATCTTATTTCTTAGACTTCTGGCATTGGCATATAGACATTTCAAAGTGCGTTTTTTGTTTGTATTAACAACCTGCTTTTCAGTTGATAGGGATAATTGGGAATTCTTTAGCTCAGGTGATTCTTTACTTATAGGTGCACGGACTACTTTTGTTTTTGTTGGGATGCCCTAACTCTCCTATTTCATTAGAATCCTTCAAAGATATATTCCTCTGAACCATGCACTGCTAAGTGACTGTCGGCTTTCCCCTTGTTCTAGTTTAAAAGCTGCTCTATCTCCTTTTTAAAAGTTTGTGCCAGCAGCCTGGTTCCACTCTGGTTAAGGTGGAGCCTGTCCTTTGGGAAAAGTCTTCCCCTTCCACAAAAGATTATCCAGTTCCTTACAAAACTGAATCCCTCATCCCTGCACCATCATCTCATCCATGCATTGAGACTCCAGAGTTCTGCCTGCCTTTGGGGACCTGCACGTGGAACAAGGAGCATTTCAGAAAATGCCACCCTGACGGTTCTGGATTTCAGCTTTCTACCTAAAATCCTAAATTTGGCTTCCAGAACCAATGTCCCACATTTTCCTATGTCGTTGGTGCCCACATGTACCACGACAGCCGGCTCCTCCCCAGCACTGTCTATAATCCTACCTAAGTGATATGTGAGGTCAGCCACCTTCGCACCAGGCAGGCAAGTTACCAGGCGGTCCTCACATCCACCAGCCACCCAGCTATCTACATTTCTAATAATCGAATCACCAACTATGATGGCCGACCTGACCTAACCTTTCCCTCCTGGGCAGTAGCCCTGGAAGACTTGTCCTCAGTGCGAAAGGACAATGCATCACCTGGAGAACAGGTCCTTGCTACAGGATCACTTCCTGCTACACCAGGTGATGCTCTCCAACCAGGAGACCTTTCTGATCCAAGGCAGCACCGGGGCTGCCAGACTGGATTTGGGACTTGGCTACTATGTCCCTGAAGGTCTCATCAATGTACCTCTCTGCTCAGCTTCTCCAGGTCTACCACTCTAGCCTCCAGAGATCGGACTCATTCTCTGAGAGCCAGGAGCTCTTTGCACCAGGTGCACACATATAATCTCTCACCGGTGGGTAAAAAAATCATACATGTGACATTTGATGCAAAAGACTGGAAAGCCCCCCTCTTGCTGCTGGACTGTTGCCTTCATCTTAATTTTGCTGCGTTCCTAGATAAGTTTAGGTTACTAAGGGAGTTGGAATTAGAGTACTTTAAATTTACAGGTGTATTCACTAATTAATCTGCTAGTGACCTAAAAGGGGATGATTAAACTTTCAATAAGGACTGGTGCAATAGTATGATTTAGATAAGTGCTTGATTTATTTTTAATGAGAAAGTGTTTCTTGCCTAAAAATCAAGGGTTGAGCTAAGGGTGGGTGGGAGGGAAAGACAGACACTAAAATTAGCTCCCTCTGACTTGCTTATTATCTCAGACACACACAAACTTTAAAGAATATATCCCACAATTTCACCTCTCTACAAACTTTTTTAAGTCCTACGATTTCCCAAAGCTATACTTAACAATCCTCTTCAACACCCATTAAGTTGATCTTCACTCAAAGGATTGAGAGGTTTGAGATTCACGCGCCTAATGGCTTGTGCCTCTGATCCTCTTCTACTGCAAACGGTTCAGTGTCTCTCGAAACTAGGTCTGTGGAGTTCAAAGCCTGAAACGCTCACGGTGATCTCTGGAGTCCTCTCCCGGGGAATGCTGGGAACAATATGCAGATGAGCCTTCCGGTCCTCTTCATAAAACATTATTCACCAGGCTAACTTGGGAAAGTCACTGCTATCCCTGGAGCGAGTAACAAGAAACAGATCTACTTTATGGAATCTGCTGTGTACTTATGATCCAGACTGGCCACTGTCAGAAACAGGACGCTGCATTTGATGGATCTTGGTCTGACCCAGAGTGGCACCTCTTGTGTTCTTATATTCATTCTGCTATGCTCTACTGTGCTGTCCATCAATAGCCCTTAATGTGGACACCACCAAAGCTTATAAGAGAAGCAAATATTCTTCCAAAGGTGAGATCACTGACTCCATCCACTTCTACAGAAAGTTCTGTGTTTTTAATCAATAAAATCAATTGTCACATTTGTTGTTTTATAAACAGAGATGGAGACATAAAATAATTTGTGACCTGGAAAGGTTTACTTCCTGCCTGAGACACAGCCTGTTGCTTTTCAATGAGATTGATTACACTATGCTAGAAATATAGTTGACATAGTATTTGTTAATGCACCCATTTTATTCATTAGTGAGGTAGAAGTTATGGTCAGGGGTCAGACCAAAGGATTCCAGCCTATGCAGATCCTGACACTCAGGATCATATCAGGCTGCAACTTGGGTAGGTCCCTGCAAATGATTGTTAGTAGTAGCAGTGGGAAATTGTGTTTGGGTAAATGTTGCACTGTGGCATGGATATGGGAGAGAAGATCAGAAATCAAGCAGGGTCTGTGGCAACATCAGTCACAGACTGGGTAGATCAAGTGGTCTTTTTCAGCACATCATTTTTATGCCCCTGTGTCCCAAAGATCATCACCCTTCTACAAGAGTCAAGAAGATGTCAGCAATAGTCTCAGAGGTGAAAGGAAAAGTTGATTATCTGCCAGTTCTGCATATTGAAATTGCGAGCCTTATATTGTACAAGGGAAAATCAGGATGGGACAAGAATGTGTCCCTTTGTGCTAATTCCATCGTATTACTACTCTACTCAATCTTTTTTTTTCTTTTTGACTATGCAGTTTCCTCCTATTGTTTTGGATTTCCAACTAACTTAGAATCATGGTCAAGAACTGACAGCATGAGCCTTCATTCACAATTCCAGGGTATTTGTTTCCTCCATTTCAAAGGTGGTCAACTCCGGTCCTCAAGAGCCACAAATAGGCCTGTTGTCAGGATATCTATAAGGAAAATGCATAAGATAGATTTGCATACAATGGAGGCAATGTATGCAGTAGGCATATGCATTTGTTTCATTTGTTTCGTTATTTATGTGCATAAATCACGGACTTTATAGTACACACATAATGGATAATATGCATGTACTATTAATAACTTGAGTTATGTGGACACTATCCATTTTTATACTTGCACTATAAAGTCTGTGAGTGATGCACATAACATGGAAACAAATGCAGATCTAGCTCATGCATATTCATTGTGGATATCCTTGAAATCAGACCCGTTTGTAGCTCTTGAGGTCAGAAGTTGGCCTCTCCTGCCCTGATTTATATTCCCTCCCAACTTAGTTTAGTCCAGTCACTGCAGTGATGGTCCTCAGTCAGGAGCAATGCACCAGGGCTCCCTCCAAAATCGTGGGCCCTAAAATCAGCCACTGGGTATTGCAGAATGACCATGACTTCTTTCCTTCCCAAGGGTTGATAGCACTGCCTCTGCAGCAGCATCCCAAGTCCTGGATGACCTGGGGAGCAGCAGATCTGGGAATTATACCCAGGTCCCTCTGAATGCTGTGTGCAACATGGCCACAGAGCTCCTGCTACTCAGTCTTTAACTGAGATTTTCATCAGATGGATCGAGATTACCTGTGACTGGCTGTTCACTCCAAAGAGTGACTAGGTGTGTGCAAATTATTTTCGTGTGCGCATCAATTTTAAAACAATTTTTAGTGCCAGTATTAGCATTGCATTTCTGCATACAGCACAAAGAGAAATGTATGTGAGCGACCATGTAAAACCTGTGAGTGACGTTCCGAAATGTATGAGCAATCGCTCACGTGCTCAGTTTAGAAGGAACTATGTCTATGAGTCAGTATTATGATTCTTTTTAAAACTCCAATCCCCATGGCATTCTGGGATTTGTACTTTTTAAAAATTCTGTTGGAAAAGCAGCACAGCATGTCTCTGCATGCAATGAAATAGAAGCTACATCCCACAACAACAGAACATGCACAGTGTGTATGCACTGACTTAAAGCCTAATAGCAACTCTAATAACTAGTAATATCTACTCATCAGTTTACGTTGGGCATGGAACAGAAGATTAATGGATAATTTATAAAGTTAATGGTTGACCAAGAATAACTATATCCAGTCATGATTCTGAGAGAAGCAGAGCTAGCAAAACATTATTTTGATTTTTCAAAAATCATTTGTGAGTTAAACAAAATTATTAAGGTCCCCTGATTTGCTTAGACTTAGAGTACTATTTAGTTTCTGAGCAGAGAGATCAGTGTTTAAAGGTTTTTTTTTAACATTTTTATTTTATCTACTTAAACATCGCCAGTATCAGAAATGTAAGAAAATTGCTAGGGTGTTGTTCTGATCCTCATCGGAGCCCCATGCAGCATCACAATTCTTGTGTGTGACTGATGTATCAGCTGAGCTAGGACTTTACTTTTACAATGAAATATTGAAGCCAGCTGATTGCCCCAGGACCAACTGAATGAATCTCCTTAATGACTCCTTTGTACTTGCAAATCTGGCATTAGCTTATTTAATGTTTCATGGTCTGTTCCTGATAACCACCATTATATGCTACTGAAAATCTTAGGGTCCACGTTCAGGTAGGCTAAGTAGTCTGGAGCATGTGACATTATCTTTGGGGCAAATGCCCAGCTTTCCCTTCAATATGTGCAGAATCGTGTGGGCCGATGCACACTTAAGTCTGTGTGTTCCTCCACCGGGTCTCAGTCACGTAGGTGTGAGGGTGCCCACTGGCAGTTCCCTGCCGCGCAGTGAACATCCAAAGCCAGGGATTCAGGGAAGGCAGCTGAGTTCTAATACTAGCTAGGTAGTTAGCCAGATAAAACTTAGCCGGATAACTTGGAGGTATTATGGGGGCATTTCGGGGCGGAATTATCAGGATAAGTTATCCGGCAATTTCCAAGATTCATAGTTAGCTGAATACCTTATGTTGCTAACTCTGGTCCTGCTGTAGACTGGTCTTAAAGTAAACTGGATAAAGTCATCTGGCTATCTTTAAGAGAGTTTAGTATATTCAGCAGTGCTGCTGCATAGTTGAATATCCCAGCAGTTAGCCAGATAAAGTTATGCGGCTAACTTTTCTGGTTAGACAGCAGCTGAAAATGGACTCCTTAATTATGTATGAGGTATCCACATCTAACATGATTTGTACAAATATAGTTTAGAGATGTGCATGGATCACACTGAGGTAAAACTAGGGGTCTTCCGGCGTGCACACAGGCCACTCTTCTGTGCGCGCAATTTAGTATTGGCCCGCATGCAAATGAGGGCCCGCGGTAAAAAGAGGCGCTAGAGACACTAGCGTGCCCCTAGCGCCTCTTTTTTGATAGGAGCGGCGGCTGTCAGCGGGTTTGACAGCCGACACTCAATTTTGCTGGCGTCGGTTCTCAAACCCGCTGACAGCCACGGGTTCGGAAACCGGACGCCGGCAAAATTGAGCGTCCGGTTTTCAACCCGCGAGACGCGGGCTGATTTTAAATATTTTTTTTTTATTTTTAATTATTTTTAACTTTTGGAACCTCTGACTTAATATCGCCATGATATTAAGTCGGAGGGTGTACAGAAAAGCAGTTTTTACTGCTTTTCTGTGCACTTTCCCG
The DNA here is from genome assembly GCF_901001135.1 of Rhinatrema bivittatum. NCBI lineage: Eukaryota > Metazoa > Chordata > Amphibia > Gymnophiona > Rhinatrematidae > Rhinatrema > Rhinatrema bivittatum. The sequence continues at coordinate 95,332,453 of NC_042622.1, read as the reverse complement.
GTGCAGACAGAAATTAACACCTACCTTTGGGTACGCACTAATTTCTGAAAGTAAAATGTGCGGCTTGGCTGCACATTTTACTTACTGAATCTCGCGAGAATAACTAATAGGGCCATCAACATGCATTTGCATGTTGCGGATGCTATTAGTTTCGGGGGGGTTGGACGCGTGTTTTCGACGCGCTATTACCCCTTACTGAATAAGGGGTAAAGCTAGCATATTGAAAACGCGCGTCCAAACGTGGGTTAACAGTACGCACTGTACTGTATCGACCTGATAAGAAATGTCATACTGGGTCAGACCAAGGGTCCATCAAGCCCAGTATCCTGTTTCCAACAGTGGTCAATCCAAGTCACAAATACCTGGCAAGTACCCAAATATTAGATGGATCCCAAGCTATATTGCTTATTAATTCCTGTAATAGCACTTTATGGATTTAACCTCTAGGAACTTATCCAAACCTTTTTTTAAACTCAGTAACACTAACTGCAGAAACCACATCCCCTAGCAGTGAATTCCAGAGCTTAACTGTGCGCTGTGTGAAAAAGAATTTTCTTCAATTTGTTTTAAATGAGCTACTTGCTAACTTCATGGAGTGCCCCCTGGCCCTTCTATTATCTGAGAGAGTAAATAACCGATTTACCTTAACTAGTTCAAGTCCTTTCATGATTTTGTAGACTTCTATCATATCTCCCCCTCAGTCTTCTCTTCTTCAAACTGAACAACCCTAACTTCTCTAGCCTTACCTCATAGGGCAGCCGTTCCATGCCCCTTACTATTTTGGTCGCCCTTCTCTGCATTTTCTCCAATGCAGCTATATCCTTTCTGAGATGCGGTGACTGGAACTGCACACAGTATTCAAGTTACGGTCTCACCATGGAGCAATACGGAGGCATTATGACATCCTCCTCCCCCTGATTTTAATGACTAATAGTTTGTATAACTATTTCTATGATTTTGTTTTAGTACACTCCCACACTTGAAAACATTTCTGCTTTCTTCAGGAAGGATGATGTAATTTTGGAATACTGAGAGTGCTGGAGGAAGGAGTAGATGAAGACCATCTCACTCAGCTGGAGCCATTTAAAGTGAAGTTATGTGGGGCTGCATCATCTGGGGTAAAAACTGTAAATTCCCAGGTCAGCTCTGCACATTTTATCCAAGAAGTGGGGACTAGATAACTATTTGTGAATTTGTTCAGAAGGGTTCCTTTTTGAAAAAGGTTGTTTTCTGCCTAAGTATTTCAGCAATGTGTGTCTTTGGCTGCACATACAGCAATGTTGTGTTCCTTTGCATCTCCTGTATCCTATTTATAGTTTCCTGGTTGGTGACCTCTTCACCTTTCCTAACTTCCTCTTCCTTGGTTCTGCCCAGTGTCAGCCACTGCCATTTTTCAAACCCACCTGAGGCTATTAAACCACTTAGCATACCAGACAGATTGCAATCTCACTGGTTTTAGTGTGCATTAATAGAGCGACTGATTGATATTCTAGTTGTTATGTTGATGTAAACATTTAGAAGCATACAAACTAATCTATTCTGTCTGCCCTCTTAGAATAAAGGGCTGAAAACCAAGAACCTGAACTCAGATCCTGCTTTTGCCGCTGAAAGATGCTCTGATCTTGGGGGAGTGACTTCCTCTCTCACTGTCTTAGGGTACCTGCTTAGACTGTAAGCTCTTCAGGCAAGGGATTCTTTGTACCTTCATGTAATTTGTTGTGTGGAACTTTGCTTTAGAAAATAGTCAGGAGGGATCCAGTCCTAGTTCTGTCTGTGAATCACTTTGCAACTTTGGACAAAGTCCTCTCATCTCCTTTACTAGGCTGTCTCTTTGCCAGCTGATTCTGAATAATCATATGCATATTAATTCTTCTGCATATATTGCAACTTATTCAAATATGGCTTTTATGTTGATCTTTGATCTAAAGTAGGGTAATAGTATTTCTCCTTATTTGATAAAATTGCATTGGCTGCCAATAAAGCAGAGGGTGAGGTTTAATTTGTTAACTTTAGTACATAAGTCCTGTATTCTGATTTTTTTCGTTCGAAGAAAAAAATAAATTCTTACGTACCTGTTCACCCTCTGACTTCTGATTCTCAGCATTTATTAATATTTCCAACTATTGCATCTGTTTAGTTAATTGGAACTCAATCTAAAGTCTTCTCTGTGTTGGGCCCTGAACTCTGGAACACTATACCAAATTAACTTTGCATTATAACTGATTATAGGAAACTTCGAAAGATTGTTGTATGTTTATTTTGTTGCACCGGGAGGTGGACCCTTGGCCTAGTGCAGGATTGGTAGGCTCCCTGGTCGGACCCAGAGAGCGCCTGCCACCAGGAGGCGGAGCATAAGAGGAGACAGAGGCTAGCTGGAGCTTCACCAATAGCAACCCGGGTTTCCCTCAGGTTGAGCCCTTGGTTACCCGGGCCGCCTGGACTTAGGTGGGCCTTGCATGATCTCCTTGAGAGAAAGTTCAGAGGTGTGCCCACCACGATCAAGGGTGCACGGTCGATATTCAGGTTAGAATGCCGGGGTGCCAGAGAAGGCCAGAATAAAGTCTCTGAATGTATGGCAAGGATCAAGGCCAGAGTCAAGGTAGCGTAGTTAGCCAAAGCAGGGGTCAATACCAGTGGTCAGTCCATAGATAGTCAGCCAATGCAGGGGCCAATACTAGTGGTCAGTCCATGGATAGTCAGCCAAAGCAGGGGTCAGGTTCCAGGCGGCAGTCAGACGAGGTCAGTGGTCAGGTAGAGGTCAGTTCCAGGCAGCATGCAGACGTGGTCAGTGGACAGGCAGAGGTCAGTTCCAGGCAGCATGCAGACGTGGTCGAGGAAACAGGCAAAGGTCAAATCCAGGCGGCGATCAACGTAGTCAAGAACAGGCAGAGGTCAGTACCAAGAAGACAGTCCGAGAGGTACTACCTGGGGAGAAGAAGGAACAGGAGGACACAGGAACAGAAGGACGCTGGAACAAGACTGGAACAAGGCTGGAACAGACACTGGAAATGCAGAGGCAAACTAGAAATCATAGCGTGATTGACCCGATTGCCAAGGCAAGGAAGTGCAGGCAGGCACTTCCTTTTAAGCAGCGTTCAATCAGGGCTGGGATACACCCCTGGCCCTTTAAGGAGCTGGGTGGTCCGCGTGCACACACCTAGGGGCGGGGTCGACGCCACGGAGGACGCTGAGTCCAGCCGTGAGGCCTGGCTGGAGGTAGAAGGCCCTGCGACTGCCGCCGCAGGACGCCGAGGTCTGGCTGAGCTCACTGCTGTAGCAGGGGAGGACGACCCAGGACCCTTGGGAGTCTTGGTGGGGTGAGTAGGCCCGGACACGGGCTGAGCGTGGACAGGACTCGCAACATATTTGAATTGTATGTATTTTTATTGTGCATCTTGGTTGTAGTCCACATCGTTGCATTGCAAATTGCAGATTATAAATTAAATAACTTAAGTCAGTGATTGCTTTTTTCAAGCAATCCTCTATTTCAAAGCTCTTTTAAAAGAAACTGAAGCTTTATGCAGTCATATTCTACGATAATAAATCCTCCTTATGACAAACACAATGTTTTGACTTCCTGAGTCTTGAGAGAGATTGAGGTGCAACAATACTTGTTCCTTCTGCCCAAAAGCTGTCTTGAGTGCATAACAACAGCAGAAAAAGACCAAATGGTCCATCCAGACTGCCCAGCAAGGTAGTAACTGTGCAGGTTACCCCTAAGTTTCAGTTTAGGGTAGTAACTGCCACTTTGTGCTGGTTATCTCTAAGCCTTAAGTTAAGGGTAGTAATATTTACAATCAGACAATGCTGCTTGAACATGTTTTGCTTTTGGACTTGACTGTAGGAGCAGTCCTGTGCTTTTTCCCTGATGTCTGCATATCAGTACCCCAGACCATAAAAGTCAGGGCCCAGGGTTTGCTATCGTCTGAATCCAATTCCCCTTCCCTCACTGTTGAAGCAGAGAGCAATGTAGTTGCACCAAAAGCATCAAGGCTAACCAGTTAATGGTAGTAATCCCATGCTTTCTGATTAGGGGTAGTAAGCCACTCCATGCAGGTTACCCCCATGCACCCTTTTGTTGTGATCCATGCTGGAGGTGGCTGCAGATGCGTTTCAGAATTGATGTGAACAATAGAGAGCATTAGTATCATGTTTGATTAGAATGTATTACTCAAAGGGAAGCTCATGTGACTGACTAATTTCGACCATATCCCCTGAATAAATAACACAGAAGATGCAGGTTATCGCCATCCAGGAGAATGCTGCAGCTTGCATGTTTAAGCAAAATGTGTGTATCTCACTTAATTGTCTCAACTGCTTTTGTCTGAAGTGGTGAACCTGGGGTATGTTGGGCTGCCTTCTGCATATGCAATGTTTTAATCACTTTAATTGTTCACTTCTGAGTTGAAATTTGATATCACGTTGAACAATGCATTTATTGTTCCCTTGAGAATCTTTCAATGTCAGGGCCCGGCATCTCCCTGAGAAAGAATTCAGGGTTTGAAAAATCAAGGTCCAGAGGTCACAATTGCAATCATCAAAATCCAAGTTTGTAACCGTCAGATGAGTCCTACTGGTGAAGCAGCAAAGAGTACCCCTGAATACTTTAGAACCCCAAAATATTAACACACCTTTCTGCTTCTCAGATCTCTTCCTATCTTTGTTTCTACTCCTGCCCTGTTTTGCTTTTAAAATAAATTTCCTCCTCAGATGTCATTCCTGGCTTGTGTATGCTGTACTATTATCAGGGTGCTGCTGGTACAGACTTCTAATAACAAAAGGAAGGTCAACATTTCCCCTTCAACTTATCTAGAGGGAATGGTCCAGTGGGAGCAGTTCAATAATTATTTAATTTCACGGATATGATAGAAACTAGAAGGAATACCTTGTATCTGTTGCATTTGGCGTTGCACTTACCTCCAACCCTGAGTCTGGTAGAGGAAGCCCCGATGCCGAGGAAGGCCTCGAACAGACACATGGCAGCCTATCACGTTCTCCTGCTCCCAATGCGACGCCACTGCTTTCCTAGGCCCTCCTAAGGTGCATGTGTGCACGCCCGACGTCGCTACTCTTAAAGAGTCCAAGGCGGGAAAAGGCCAGCAGTGCCCGATGATGACTGTTTATAGACACATAGGCTTATAAAAGGACACGACTGTAGCTCCTCCTTGCCTCAGCAATAGGTCCAATACCGAGAAGTAGAGTGAGTTACCTTAGCATTCCTGGTCTTCATCTCATCTGTTCCTGGTCTTCATCTCTTCAGTTCCTGTTCTTCTTCATTCCTTGTTCTCATGCTCTTCGTCTGTGGTCAGTCTTCAGTTCTTCATCTGGTCTTCATCTGTGGTCAGTCTTCAGTTCTTTGGTAACTTCAGTGTCCTTGCCTGCCCTCCTATGTTGTTCCTTGCCTTTTTGCCCTCCTGTCCATCCCACCTTGCCTTTGACAGATCTCTGGTTCTGACCTTGGCCTGACTCCTGACTGCGCTTGAACTCCACCTGCCACTGACCACTGCCTGACTCTTGACCACGTCTGAACTCTGCCTGCCTCAGCCATCGCCTGCTCTACGACTATGCCTGTACCATCTGCCCCGGACCCTGGCCTATGACCAACCTTTCTCCATGAATCTCCAGCTCAGCAAAGGCCCCTGCCTAAGTTCTGCTAGCCTGGGCACCTGAAGGCTCAAATTAAGGGGAATGAAGGCTTGTATAGGTGGGGACCTGCAGGGTTGTACCCTGAAGGTTGCACCCACTCCACCTCAGTACAAGGGTCCACGCCCGCAACAGTAGCAAAGTAATGATGGAGGTAAAGATCAAAATGGCTCATTCATTCTACCCAGTTGGGTGTTTAGGGTTGAATAGGACGTGTTTTTATAATTTAGGTTCTTCAAGTGTCCCCTTAAGAGACAGTCAGCTGGCACTTCATGAGCAAGGTGTATGTAAGGTGAGTCTCATAACTTGTCCTATACTCTTTAAGCATATAAAGAGAGATGAGTCCATGTTTGGAGGATTCTGTGACATCACTAGATTTTCCAGTTTTGAAAACTGCTGCGATGGGGCTCATGATAGATTTTAGGATCGGAAAATTGCCATCCAAAATTGCACTGCGATTGGCCATGATATCAGTAACTCCTGCCCCCAAGATCCTTATCGATACCATGCAAAACTTTGTCCCAGCACTACATCTTAACGGCAGGTAATAATTTATAGTTATAATACATCAGAGATTAATATCGTGTAAGTGCCTTTGTTAAGTAAAAGTGCTCACAATATTATAAAGATATGTGGATCTTAGAAACTATAATTATTTTTAACAGGAGGTTTAATACTCCTGGTTTGATCATGATCCTAATGTTACCATGTCCCCAACGGATTTAAATGGCAAGTTATTAACTCCCCATATTGTAGAGGTTCTCAGTCTCAGCTAAAAAGACAAAAAGTGATCGTCTTCCAACCTTGCATTTAATCTTAGCCAAAAGAAATCTCACTGATACGTAACATGGTTGATCACTAAAATCAAATCTGCTTTATGCTGTAATACTTGAAGAATTCCCTTACTTTGTTACAATTCTTTAGTTTCTGGCTAGTTTTGGCCTCAGCCTTGTAAACATCTCATTGCTGTTGGCCCTTTAGTGAGACCAGCATGTGAAATGAATGACTGTGTGGGAGCATTTCCCATCCATTCCTGACCTGTGTGTCTCCAAGCGAAAGCCCTGACTGGAGTCCGGCCAACCACAACAGCACATTTCTTTAACTCCCTTCCTTCCCAGGCAGCCCACATTATCAAATTAGTTTAACCACAGAGCTACAGTCCAAGCAGGGAAGCAGGGAAAGCAGTGCAAAGGTGTTGGCTTTTAACTCTACAGGCCAGTTCTGCAAGGTGGGAAGGTATAAAATCAGCATGGGCACGAAACCATGTTAAGCCTGGTTTTCTTATGCTGTGGTATTGAACAGTAAAAAAAACAAAAGAGACCAGGAAATCCAGATGAAGTAAAATTCCTTGATAAACATGTAGGGCCCAATATTCAGTGCTGGCCGGGTAGGTATTTAGCCGGATATGACTTATCCAGCTAAATTGCAAGGTATATTCAGCGGCATGGTGGTCAAGGTAACTGGATAAGTAGCGCTGCCCAGATCCGCCCACTGCCCGCCCACAAATTGGCCAGTTAAAACATACGGGCAGATACAGTAAAAATCGCGGGAGAGCGGACGAGCGCCTGCTCTCCCAGTACGCTCACAGGCCACTCTCCTGTGCACGCGATACAGTAAATTAATTTATTTAAATTAGGGCCAGCGGTAAAAAGAGACGCTAGGGCACTAGCGTGTCTGTAGCGCCTCTTTTCGGACAGGAGCGGTGACTGTCAGCGGGTTTGACAGCCGATGCTCAATTTTGCCGGTGTCGGTTCTCGAGCCCGTTGACAGCCACGGGTTCGGAAACCGGACACTGGCAAAATTGAGCGTCCGGTTTTCGAGCCGCGGGCCTATTTCAAATTTTATTTTTTTTACTTTTTTTAACTTTCAGGACCTCCGATTTAATATCACCATGATATTAAGTTGGAGGGTGCATTTGCATGTTGCGGGCGCTATTAGGTTCAGGGGGGTTGGCCGCCGGAGCGCACTGTACTGTATCGGCCTGATAGTCGAATAAGTGACTTATCCGGCTATTTTCAACAGACCACTAGATAGCTGGATAAGTCCTCCTTATTCGGCTATCCAGCACTAAACATGCTTTCCATATCAGGCCCGTAATTTCTACCCAATTATTCTGTTAGCTTTTATCTAATTTTGTTTTTGGTGAGCTATCTCAGAACTTCCTCTGCCCTGTGCCAGTTTTAGGGATTGCCAGAGAAATAAAGATGAATAAACAAGTTGTAGGTGAGACCTTTTTATTGAACTAACTTAGTACTTCTGTGACTAGCTTGTAAGAGTTAGGCTCCCCTCCCTTCATCAGATCAATGCAGAATGAGCTAAGGATGATGATGCATAAGGGTGTATAGCTCTCGAATGCTACTCACAAATGCATTGTAAGTCCAGTGAAAGGGTGTTGCCCACAATTTGTTCGTTGACCTTTATTTCTGCATATCCAAGTACACTAACACGGCAACCAGGCTACTTTATTCAAGGAGTTTATTCGAAAAGACATTTCACATTCGACAGCTCAAAAGATTGATGGCCTCCAAGGATTTGTAGTGCTAATACAGATCTGCACATTACCACATGGCAGAAAATGGCTTTTAAACTAAAGGCAAATTTCTCTGTAATTTTGGGCTTTAGACCATGCCCAAATGTTTCCCCAGATATGTACTGGGAGATGGTGGTCCTTGGGAATGGTGAGACTGAGGGATCCTTCACAGTTTCGTGTAAAGTACTAAGCATATTTAGGGAGCCAGACTATCTGGTAGTGTAAAGATATTTATTGCCTGCACAGTAACTGGTGAGATATAAATCTTAAGAAATAAGTCTCCTGAGCACTATCTGTGGCCCTGGCTGATAATTCCTATTCTTATTACCCACCTAAGTCAGCCTTCCAGACTGTTGCACATTGTCCTGCTCTCTTAAAGGTGAATTTTAAAAGCCCCATGCATGCCGAAATTAGGGGATGCGTGAATATGTTGGGCTTGCGTGTGCTGAGCAGATTTTAAAAGGCACTCGGATACATGCACATGTATCAGAACTTCTCAAAAAAGGGGAGGAGTCTGGGTGGGATCTGGGCAGGGCATGGGCAGTTCAAGATTTTAACCAGAAATTAACGCATAAATACTTAAGCAACCTGATGCACGCCAAGGTCCCCCGCCGCGTAACTTTACTTCTGCTATGGATAGCATGTAAGTAAAAATAAAAACAAACAACAAGCTATTTCAGAGGGTTGTAAAGGGTATGGGGTAACTGGGGGTATACAGGCTATCAAACCCGAGGTTTTGGAGGACCTAGCTGGTAATTGGGAGATGTGGGGAGAGACTGGTAAAACAGGCAATGACATTGGCGTACATCCCTTTTAAAAATGTTCCCACTTACATGGTAGAAGTGGCTTTTGCACGCCGAGGCCCGCGTTCACTTAAATGTTTGCACACTTGTGCGCATGACCAAGCTATTTTATAACATGCGCACATATGTTATATAATTGCATCCCTGGGCGCGAGCCAACACGTGCGCACATGTACGCCCACGCACTGATTTTAAAATTCACCTTTTATGGCTGGCCCTGTATATTCCTGCATCTGAATACTTCTGGAGTTTATCTAATCTTAATCAGAATTTCTCTTGCCTCTAACACTCGGGCCCATTCAATAAAGTCTGCGGGAGAGCCGGCGCTCCGAGGCGAGCGCCTGCTCTCCTGACGCGTGCCCAGGCACCTCTCCTGGGCGCGTGATTCTTTATTTAAATTCAGACTCGTGCTAATAAGGAGGCAGCGGCTGTCAGCAGGTCTGACAGTCAACGCTTAATTTTACCGGCATCAGTTGTCAAACCTGCTGACAGCCACGGGTTCAGAAAACGGATGCCGGCAAAGTTGAGCATCCATTTTCCAAACCGCGGGCCGCATGCAGATTTTTTTAAATATGTTTTTTAATTTTTTTTTATTTTTGGGGCCTCCAACTTAATATGATATTAAGTCGGAGGGTGTACAGAAAAGCAGTTTTTTCTGCTTTTCTGTACACTTGCCTGGTGCTGTCTGAAATTAACGCCTGCCTTTGGCAGGCGTTATTTTCTGAGAGTAAAATGTGCGGCTTGGCCGCACATTTTACTTTCTATATTGCAGGTAACTAACTAATAGGCTCATCAACATGCATTTGCATGTTGATGAGCACTATTAGTTTCGGGGAGGGGGGGGGGGGGGGTTGGCTGCGCGTTTTCCACGCGCTTTTATCCCTTACAGTATAAGGGGTAATAATAGCACATCAAAAATGCGCGGCCAAACGGGGGCTAAACAATGCGCTTGGCTGAGCGCACGGTTCTGTATCGGCCTGACTGTCTTTAATTCTAAGGAGGAGGAGCTTTATTTGGATTTTTAGGTTGCTATACTGTGAAGTCATGTTGGATCTCTTTGCTTGGACTCATAGCTGGGTTTCTCTCAAGCTGCCTCAGGGCCTACTTTGTGCACTAGCAAAAGAAACCTAACAATTCAGACCTCTGGTGAGAAACCATGGAAGCTTGCAGCTTTAAGGAATAACTGGACTTCTCACAATCAAGTGCCATTTGCATGGGGTTTCACTTTATTATTTTAGATAAATACCGTACTTGCACAAAACATTGAGAGAATACAGTTAGCATCATTCCCATGAGGCTTCAGCAAATGGGGGTGCTTCGCTTGTTACCTTTCTCCTCTGATTTAGAGAGTAGACTGTCCAAAAATAAACGTGTTTGGTTGAACAGCAGGTGTTAAACAAAAAAGTTGCTCCCTCTCACCAGAACCTTTTCCAGCATCATCTTGTCCAGTGCATGCCATCCTCCTGCTGCCATTGAATGACTCTAGGATCACTATTTTCTTCCCTTAACATTAGCACAGGTCCATCATAGATATATTTGCCCACACAAAGCACCTTCAAGAATCCTCTGTTAGGATGATTCAAAAGGTTAACCCCATCCAAAAATCAGTTTTGGAAGGACTGATGTCCCTGGTCATGACAAGACTCAGTTTGCAGTTAAGAAGTATTTACAAATGCAGTTATAGACTAACTGCTCATTTCTGCCATGGGAGACAAAGGTAATGTCACCCCTTGCAGCTACCACATTTCAAAGAACCCCATACATATCTGGATGCTTCTCACTGCTCCCTCCTCAGATGTAAAACTAAAGACCTTTTTCTAACAACCTCTCAGGTCCTCAAAACCCCTCCTACAGGTACAAGACACATCAATACAATTTCAGGGATGTTTTGGACCATGCCAGTTTTTTGAAAAGATTTCTAGGAATACTAAGGAACGCCTTTCATCTCTATCTACATTGTATGTATCTATCTATGCTTATTATCATTATTACTTATATAGCGCTACCATGCTTTACAGTGTATGCCATGCTATATAGTGTATGCCACTTATATAGCGCTACCATGCTATATAGTGTATGCCATGCTTTACAGATACATGTAGTCTCTGTTTCTTTTACAATCTAATAGACAGACAGACACAAAACACAGGCAAAACATATGGGTGGGAGATCTTTGAGCTAAAACAGTGGGCTTTGTGAGAGTCTCTATGAGGACGTGGCCCCAGGGTGAGTTAAGGAGGCCCCATGTATTGGAATAATTCTGTTTAAAGTGGCCTCAAAGAGGTGTGTTTTTAGCCTGAAGTTGAATCTGTTAGTTGAGGGAGCATGTCAGATATGTTCAAGAAGGCTATTTCAGATGCTTGGCACAGCAAGCTGGAAGGCACAGAGCTGAGGCTTAGTGATGGAAGAGATGGGCATAGATAAGAGCAGCATATCTGCTGAACAAAGTTTGGGAAGAGAAGTGCATGGGGAAATGAGAAAGGAGAGGTGATGTAGTGCAAATACATTCGTAAACGAGTGCAAGCCGTTTGAATTGTATGCAGAAGTGGATGGAGAGCCAATGTGGCAATTCAAGAAAAGTGTTTACCTGATTGTAACGGTATCGGAAGAAGAAAAGTCATGCTGCTGAGTTTTGAACTGACTATAATGAACAAAGGTCATTCAGCAGCAGACTCATGAGGAGCAGGTTGCAGTAGTCTAAGTAGGAGGTGATAAGAAAGCCAATACGGGTTCTGGTAGAAACCATGCATGTACATATCTATCTATCTACATATTTCTGTATCTCAATGTATGCGTGTATCTATGTATCAACCAGGGGTGTAGGGTGACTGCTGAAGTTGGTGGTGCATCAGAAGATTTGCTGTTGCTATTTGACCTACCTTCTGAGCTGCCTCCCCAGCCTGACATCATCAATAACAGCCAGGCCCAAAATGGCTCCTTTGACATGCTAACATGCTTGACATTGAGCTATTACCACCTTCCATCACCCCCTTCATAGTCCCATCCCTTACCTCCCACCCCTCCACAGGCCCCAATATTTTGCCTTTGCCTTTCATCCTCTCTCCAGTCCTCCAGGCCATTCACACCTTTCAGTCCTTCCCCCACCTTTCAGCCTCTTTCTCTTATTCTATCTCACGCCCTCACTTATACGCACCCCTCCCCCCCCCAGCCAGTGTAACACCTCCCATAGTAATCACCCGACTGACCAGTCTCCACTCCCCCCCCCCAAGCCCTGGCTCAGGTCCCTGCTCTCCACCATACAAAAGTCCCTGCTCTGCCCCCCCCCCCAACTCTGTCAGAGTTCCAGCTCTTAATCTGCCTCCAATATACAAGTCCCTGCTCACCCCAAGTCTTTATTCTTCCCCTGCTCTCCACGTCCCATTCTTTCCCTGCTCTCCCCTTCAGTCCCTGGCGCCCATTTCTCCTATTCTTCTTCTGTCTGCTTCCTATTTTCCCCTCCTCTTTCCTTCAGTCCCATTCTTCCTTCTCTCCCTCTGCCCCAGCCAGCATCTCTACGTAAATACCAGGAGCCCCCTCCCTCCTGCTGCCCTATGGTGAAACATTCCCTGGTTGAACCACAGGGCTCTGTATCTACGGAGACCCGCATGGCTCAAATGTCTCCTGGGAAGGGAACATGAATGAGAGGAGAGAAAGGGGAAGGGAAGGAGGAGAAGAGGGAAAGGGAGTATGAGTGAGATAAGTAGGGAAGGGGTGAATAGGAGGGGAGAGGATGAGAGAGAGAAAAATGGGGGAAAGTGAGAGGGTAGAAAGTTGTGAGAAAGAGAGGGGAACGTAGAAAGAGAGCAAGAGTGTATGGGGGGGGGGTTGTTAGTGGGAATGCGCTACAAACACAGCACCCTGCTATTGATCCATCTCCCCCCCCACTCCTCCAGGGGGCAGATGCTAAGAAAGGGGGGAGGCAGGTGGTAGGGTACCCGGGATGTGGTAAGGTTGCCAACCTCCTAGAAATATTTTTGCTGCATCCAGTCTGCCATACCTCTTTTGGGAACTCTGCCCTCTAACTACCTCTTTCCTCAGCATTTCAAGTCACTTAAAGGGCCAGACCCCAAGGAAGAACACCCCCCAGCACATCAAAGTCCTAAGGGATACTCCCTCCCCGCTCCCTCCAGGCCCTCTTGGTGATTTGAAAAGTCCCACGCAACCCTTCAGTTAAAATGTTTGGGAACTCCTAATCTATGAATTGATCCATCTGTTTATCAATTTATATCTATCTATATCTCCTCAAAGCAAGTGAAAGCTTAAAAGTGTCTTCAATGGCATTTGTTGTAGTTTTTGAGAATTAATGCAGTTTCAGCTCTGATGGAGAGGAGAGTTGCTAGGTTTAGAGTTTTAGGAGAAAGATGTTCTTCTATAAGATAAAAAGAATTACCATTTTCCAACTTTTTCCCTTCAGTAAAGTTCCCTCACTCAAGTCCATTTTGATAGGAACTTAAGACATTTCCCAGTATCTCCTCAAAGTCCCCCTTGATAACTTTCCAATGCTGTAATGCGGGGGGAAGAAAGGATGCTATTATTAGTTTTATAATGTTGTTTTATGTATGATGCCCCACCCATTACTGAGTAGCTACAGTTGGAAAGACTGAGGCACATGAAGATATAACGAATTTCCCAAGGTCATAAAATCCTACAGACCTTCTTTTTCTTCCATACACACTTTTCACTCAGTTATGCCTATTCTTTTGCTGAAGGAGGAGTTATACTTGAGTTATACTTCATTTAATGTAATTTAAAAACATTTATATTCTGTCAATCTTAACTTCAGTTATTCCTAGTGAATGACAATCATAAAACAACACATAACATAAAACAGCATTAAAATGCAAGCTCTGATTATGTTTCAATTCTTCCAAAAAGCTTAACTGAAATAATGTAACATCATCTTTTTTTCTGAATATTAAAACAACTTTCTTTTAAGTGAATTTCAGCAGGAAGAGTGTGCCACAATATAGGGCTTGCAACTGAGAACATTCCTGTCCCAGTCTCTGTTAAATAATGTTTAAAAGATGGAACTCTTGATAAGAACAGATTCAAAGATCATGATGAATGTCCAGGAACATACTCAGTTTAATGAATCGAAATAACTAGTCGCTTCCCCTCTCCTCACTTCAAAAATCAATCCAACAGTCTTAAATGTGATTCTCCACTCAACTGGTAACCAATGGAAATCTCTGAAAACTGGGGTACCATCTTCCCAATATGCACAGCAGGCAATCAAGTAAGCTCCAGCATTCTGAATTAGCTGCAGCATGCATATCAGGTAAGATGGGAGACCTAAATACAGGCAATTACAATAATCAATATAAGTCAGCACCATTGCCTGCATAGCCATTCTGAAACCATCCGAAGATAATATAAGCCTCGGTCTACGAATTAATTTTATCTTACAATCGAAACTTGTAAACCGTTATGATGGCGAAACCGAATGATGGTATATAAAACTCAATAAATAAATAAATAAATCTTTAAAAAAAGCATCTTCACTTGATCTTTCAGTGTCAACAGAGAGTCAAAAATGACTTCCAGATTCTGCACTGGTTCCAGCACTGTTTCAAGCTGTACCTAAAATGGAGGATTAGTTGTCTCAACTCATCCATAAAAACTCGGTCTTTTTCAAATTCAATACCAAATGATTAGCTGATATGCAATTACTCACTAGTTTAATACACTTAGACATCTATATCAGAGCAATCTCATAATTAGGATATAAAAGCAAAAATAGCTGAATGTCATCAGCGTAAATTTGATACTGAATTTTGCACTTGAAAACAGTTTACACATTGGCGATAAATATTAAATAAACAAGCTGAAAGTGCAGCACTTGACATTCTAGGTGGTCCCACAAAGAACAAGAAGAATCTCTTTTAACCTGTAAAAAATGCTCAGTAAAAAAGGACTGAAACTATCTATTAACATTTGAACCAAGTACCAAATACTTTAGACAGTTAATCAGAACGTATGATGAACCATGTCAGCTGAGATATCTAAAAAGCCCATTCCCCTTTGTCCAGCCCCTGACCAAGCATAACAAGAGTGGATGTTAACAATATTTCTATGCTGTGATGATACTCTCTAAAATCATACTGCTGCAAGCCTAAAAGCTTATGTTCATCCAAGAACTCCTGGAGCTGGGACAATACAGACCATTTAATCAATTTTCCCCAAAAAAGGTAGCTTTGAAGTTGGCCTATAACTACCCCGATTAGAATTATGAGTATTTGCCTTTTTCAGAACTGACTGAACCTTTGCTTTTTTCAAGACAGATGCTGAATACATCTCACTAAGTGATGCATTAACAATAAAAGCTAATATCTGCCTTAAAGCTTCTTTTAAAATTTGTATTAACCCAGTAGGACACGGATCTAAACACAAAGACACAGTCTTCATTTGGCAAACCAATTCAATAACTTATATCTTTGATACTAACCCAAAGTTCTCCCATCATACTCTACCTGAACCCCTTCATCAGAAGGACAAAGGAGATTAAATCCATGCAAGGAGTCCTTCAGTTTTAAAATTTGCCCTGTAAAAAAGTCAACCAGTTCCTCACTATTAATCCCATCTGCAGAGTGGCTAATCTCAGCAGAGCATATCAAATTCTTCACAATCACAAGCAACTTTATAGGATGTTTTCATTCTAATTCAGTTTTATTTTTTTACTGTCAGAATAAGCTTTCTAGAATTTTTCAAACAGGAAAGCTAATCATCCTTATATTACTGGGATTCATTATTTGCCATGTATGCTGAAATTGCTTTAAACATCTATTCTTTGTTAAAACATCAACAGGGGACCAAGGTGCCCTGTTACTTCTATTCTTCTGAACAGGTTTCAGAGGAGCCAATATGGTAAAGGACTCAGAAAGGTTAACTAATCCCATAATTTAATCACTTTATCCAAGATTGTAAAATCCATCCTATCATCTCTTCCCTTGCTGAGAATTTTTAATCTGGCCATAGAATTTGTGGTGGATGAAATTAACTTTACAGTTGTCATGGGTCATTCTGGATGGGCACAAGGACCATTTTCTCCTCCTTCCCATGTTAGAAAATCATGGACATTGCTTGAACCAATGCTATTGGTCAGTGACTTCAAGAACAAAGGATGTGCACTGTCGTTTTAAAAATTAATGAAAACATCAATATTTCCTGTCTGAAACCACATAAAAAACTAACGGAAGACAGATCCTGCTCTGTGGAATTTACAAGCCAGTCAGGACAAATAAAAGTTTGGGGAGAACCAAGGAAAAGGATTAGAAGTCTCAAAGGTGGGTTAATAGGAGCAAATAAATTGATGACAGGGACTGTATTATCTAATTTAGTAAAACTGTAAATCATTGAATCTTTGCCCTGCATAATAATCGCCTTGTGAACATAAACAGGAAATTGGGTGGGTGGGGGAAGGGCTGACATTATTCTTGATGGGATACGAGAATCAAAGCAAGAGGTCTGAAACTCTGAGAATGTCTAAACTGGTGATTACGTGGTCACAAGACCAACAGCCTGATTCA
The DNA here is from genome assembly GCF_901001135.1 of Rhinatrema bivittatum. Classification (NCBI taxonomy): domain Eukaryota; kingdom Metazoa; phylum Chordata; class Amphibia; order Gymnophiona; family Rhinatrematidae; genus Rhinatrema; species Rhinatrema bivittatum. Next base: position 95,315,951 of record NC_042622.1, on the reverse strand, counting down.
CTAAGGCAGTGTTTCCCCACCTTTTCCTATCCAATGCACACTAAGAATAACAAAAATGTTGTGTGGCACACCAACCATCATGGAGATGGAGAGGACTCATGTGACCAAAAGAAGAATTAGAAAAACACTGAAAGCCTCAGTCTGACTTCCAAATTTTAAAAGAAAGGGGCCAATGCAATATAAAGCACGGAAAGCGGGCGCTGAAAAGTCAGCACCAGCAAGGGGGCACCATGCAATACTCAAATTAGGGGTCGCTGATTGCTTGCGCCACCTTAGTGCCTCCTTGCTAACGCGACCCCGCTGAGGCTGCCGGTTATGAAGACCGACGCCGGTAAACTTGGCGTCGGTCTTCATATCTTGGCAGTCTGACTAGGTTTTTTTTAAATTATTTTTTACTTTAAAAAAGAAGTACAAAAACGCTCCAGGCAGGCGTTAATATCTGAGCGATAAATGTGCATCTGAGACGCACATTTATTTTTTTGCATGAGGAGTGAATGAGTAATAGGCTCATTCACATGCATTTGTATGTGATGAGCACTATTACATTCACTCCGCGTCTGACGCGGGTTAAATAGGCGCTAATCCCCCTTTGCATTAGGGGGTGGATTAGCGCCTTTTTAACCCATGTCAGAGTGCGGGTTATACAGTGCGCTCGGCTGAGCGCTTCTGTATTGCATCGGCCCCAAAGGGACTGACGCAATACAGAGACCCTCCCTCTAAATACAAGTGCGGGAGAAGGGAAAAGTCAGTGTGCTGCCAGCACCCAGCTCAGTTACCTTGGTTGCCGGAGCTCCTGCTCCCAACATTCCACGTGAGTCACATCCAGTGCTCAGTGCGCGCTCTCCCTGTTTCACTTAGCCTAGGAATAAGACAGGGGCGAGACGGACTCGAGGACAAGATGTGTGTGTGCTACACAAAGCAGGCCCCAGCTATCTATGCCCTACATGCTGCCCTTTAATTACAACCTCAAGCTGTGAGAAGGAAGAGGAGGTGTGCATGATTACACATGTTCTTAGAAAGGAGCTCCCACACATTTAAGAACCACTGTGAGGTGAGAGCTGAACTCAGCTGCTGGCCTGGATCGGAGTATCCAGCAGTGGCTCACCAGTGAATTAAGGCTTTTCTCCCACTTTGTGTCTATAGGGGAAAATAAAGCTTAATAAATGAAAGCCCTGGTTGTTTTAATCAGGTACTGAGCACTGACTTTTTCATTCTGCTGACCTTGCACTGACTGTGTGGAAGAAGTGTCTTTCCGTGAATCAGTTTCCTTCAGCATAGCCTCTTTGATTATTCGGCGAGTTTTCCTAGCATCCCAAGCAAAACCTAATTTTTGTTTCAGTATGCACAGAGCAGATGCTTCCTCTTGCCAGGCTCCAGCCACCAGCAGACATTCATTACTGGTACCCATTGCATCTCTTGGGAAAGAACCCATATTGCTATGAAGTGTGTTTAATGTGCAAATCTAATGTACATGCATATTATTATCATTGAAATGGCATACTAAAAACAGCAATAATTATGTACCCAATGCAACTTGGTAGACCCCCAAAGCTAACATCTGTAACCATTTATTAGCTTGATAAATGGATTAGCTTTGCCCAACTATTTGCTGGTTTTCTTTAAAAAAAAAAGTTTTTTGGTATGCTAATGCAGCAATGTTTCTCTCTATTTTCCCAAATAAGAAAAATCATCATCGTGGGATTCAGTATAGCAGGGTTCCAGGAATATCGACCCCTCTTCATCGCTAGAATGACATCTGCTGAGTCCAGGAGCAGCTCAGACTCCAAAATACCCAATGCACTTCAGAATTTTGCTAAAACTCCAGTACTGCTTCTTTTTATGTGTGGAGTACCTGAGAAGGTGGGAGGTGGGCTAGGCTGGATCTTAAGACTCTGGGAAACTCAAGCCCAGATTAACTCCATGAAGGCCAAAATTTCAACGTTGTTTTCCTAGCTTTATTTATTGACTAGTGATAGCAACTTTTGTTTTCAGTTTTTATTTTACTTTTCCTAGGAATTTCAGTGTTAGAACAAAAAAAGTCAGTGGAAAAATGACTTTGTTATAACACATAGGAGAAACTCAGTGGGAAAGTCATTTTTCCACTGATTTTTTTTGTTGTTATAACATTGGTTATAACAACCAAGCCAGGCTTTGGGTTTTACTCCCCTGCCAATCTGGAGAAGTAATTTTGATTTCCTAACAGACCTCCATAGGGAGATGAACCCCTGCCCTCTTTTGATGGCGTCAAAGACAAGCAAGTTGTTTAACAACTCAACCCTGATGCAACAATGTGCAGAAACCTATACGTTATCTTTGGGTGTCTGTGAAGTAAATGTTAGATACCATTATTACAGACAAGTTAGTGTCTTATAGTGTTTTAGTGCCCTCCTCCCCACGTGCACACCTGCCGCTTTTGCTAAGGAGAGGATAGAGAGGTAATGATGTGTCCTTGTCATCTTTATTTTTGTTAATGTGGCACTAGGGTAGAGAAACACTTTTTCCTCTGGAGAATGGGTAGAAGCCAAAAGGGTAGATTACTGTGGCCCTCCCCCAGAGATGAAGCAGCAGTGGGCTTAGTTTATACAAGCATTAGGGTCACCTGGCTAGTACTGTTGTCTTCTTTCAAGCTTGAGAAGAGCATTGAATTTATGTAGATTGTTCAATGGGGAAGCACCTGTCAGTTTTATTTCCTTTTGTGGTTACCCCATGGGATGTTGGGCCCAACTGTTTACATCCCCAACAGGGACTGCCACTTTAACACTTGGGGGGAGGTCTGTCTTTAAATAGACCTCAAAGTAAATGTCGGTGGTGAGGGCTGCCTAGTGGTAATTACCTGCCACCTTAATACTTAGAGTCCCTTTGTTTAAACAGATCCTGAGGAAACATTCTGAGGCAGGGCGGCCTCTGACAACACCTTGCCACGTTCACCAAGCAATTTGAAATAGGAAATGAGAACTACAAATCCATCTACTCAGTGGGCTAAAACCAGGCCTGGATCAGTCTGGAAAGAAATACGACGAGTGAGATAATCAAATTTGCAAATGATACAAAATTGTTCAGAGTAGTTAAATCGCAAGCAGATTGTGATAAATTGCAGGAAGACCTTGTGAGACTGGAACATTGGGCATCCAAATGGCAGATGAAATTGAATGTGGATAAGTGCAAGGTGATGCATATAGGGAAAAATAACCCATGCTATAGTTACACAATGTTGGGTTCCATATTAGGAGCTACCACCCAAGAAAGAGATCTAGGTGTCATAGTGGATAACACATTGAAATCGTCGGTGCAGTGTGCTGCGGCAGTAAAAAAAGCAAACAGAATGTTGGGAATTATTAGGACGGGAATGGTGAATAAAACGGAAAATGTCATAATGCCTCTGTATCGCTCCTTGGTGAGACGTACCTTGAATACTGTGTACAATGCTGGTCGCCGCATCTCAAAAAAGATATAATTGCAATGGAGAAGGTACAGAGAAGGGCTACCAAAATGATAAGGGGAATGGAACAACTCCCCTATGAGGAAAGACTAAAGAGGTTAGGACTTTTCAGCTTGGAGAAGAGTCGGCTAAGGGGGGATATGATAGAGGTGTTTAAAATCATGAGAGGTCTAGAACGGGTAGATGTGAATCAGTTATTTACTCTTTCGGATAATAGAAAAACTAGAGGGCACTCCATGAAGTTAGCATGTGGCACATTTAAAACTAATCGGAGAAATTTCTTTTTTACTCAACACACAATTAAACTCTGGAATTTGTTGCCAGAGGATGTGGTTAGTGCAGTTAGTATAGCTGTGTTTAAAAAAAGGATTGGATAAGTTCTTGGAGCAGAAGTCCATTACCTGCTATTAATTAAGTTGACTTAGAAAATAGCCACTGCTATTACTAGCAACAGTAGCATGGAATAGACTTAGTTTTTGGGTACTTGCCAGGTTCTTATGGCCTGGATTGGCCACTGTTGGAAACAGGATGCTGGGCTTGATGGACCCTTGGTCTGACCCAGTATGGCATGTTCTTATGTTCTTAAGTCTGTCCTGAAAAAATGGAGCCGGTTGTCAACACCTTATTGACTGTCCGATTATTATTATCATTGCTGTTGTGGACTTTTGTTTTATTTTTAATAATCACTTCTGCCTAGATGAGGTTGTTCATGCTGTCCCGTAGCTCTGCTGTTATTGCCTTGAAGATGCAGTGAAAGTTCAAGGAAAGAATAACTAAGTAAGCTTTTGGTACCAGGAACATGGAATTCCTGTGCGATTGATACAACTCCTGACCTTCCTGCTGCCAAAGGTATTTATTCAAACAAATGTGTAGCCCTTGCCCTGTGTGAGAAAACTCTTTGCTATGTAAATTCGAGTTTTGTTATTTTGTGAGGGGAGCTCCTGCAGAAAAGACTTAGCAGGACATCCCAAGGATAAGGTGTGAATCCTTCCTTTTCTGTGTGCTAAACGGGAACATCAAAGGCCTGAAAGGCATCTGATTAGATTCAGAGCACTCAGATATCACAGATAATGTTCCATTGACAGCAGGTAAATAACCAATTAATTTTACCTATTCTAGACCTCTCATGATTTTATCTATCATATCCCCCCTCAGCCAACTCTTCTCCAAGCTGAACAGCCCTAACCTCTTTAGCCTTTTCTTATAGGGGAGCTGTTCCATCCCCTTTATCATTTTGGTCACCCTTCTCTTTACCTTCACCAGTGCAACTATATCTTTTTTGAGATGCGGCGACCAGAATTGTACACAGTATTCAAGGTGTGGGCTCACCATGGAGCGATACAGAGGCATTATGACATTTGCTATTTTATTCACTATTTCCTTCATAATAATTCCTAACATTCTGTTTGCTTTTTTTAACTGCTGCAGCTCACAGAGCTGATGATTTCAAAGTATTATCCACTATGATGCCTAGATCTCTTTCTTGGGTTGTAGCACCTAATATGGAACCCAACATTGTGTAATTATAGCATGGGTTATTTTTCCCTATATGCATCACCTTGCACTTATCCACATTAAATTTCATCTGCCATTTGGATACCCAGTCTTCCAGTCTCGCAAGGTCCTCCTGCAATTTATCACAATCAGCTTGTGATTTAACTACTCTGAATAATTTTGTATCATCTCCAAATCTGATTACTTCACTCATCGTATTCCTTTCTAGAACATTTATAAATATATGGAAAAGCACCGGTCCAAGTACAGATTCCTGAAGCCCTCCACTGTTTACCCTTTTCCACTGAGAAAATTGACCATTTAATCCTATTCCCTGTTTCCTGCCTTTTAACCAGTTTGTAATCCACAAAAGGATATCGCCCCCTATCCCATGACTTTTTAGTTTTCATAGAAGCCTCTCATGAGGGAATTTGTCAAACAATTTCTGAAAATCAAAATACACTACATCTACTGGTTCACCTTTATCCACATGTTTATTAACCCCTTCAAAAAAATGAAGCAGATTTGTGAGGCAAGACTTGCCTTGGGTAAATCCGTGCTGACTGTATTCCATTAAACCTTAAACCTCGTCTTCTATATGCTCTATGATTTTGATCTTTAGAATAATTTCTACTATTTTTCCTGGCACTGAAGACAGACTCACTGGTCTATAGTTTCCCGGATCACCCCTAGAGCCCTTTTTAATATACTGAGGTTACATTGACCACCCTTCAGTCTTCAGGTACAATGGATGATTTTAATAATAGGTTACAAATTTCAACTATTAGATCTGAAATTTCATTTTTTAGTTCCTTCAGAACCCTGGGGTGCATAACATCTGGTCCAGGTGATTTGCTACTCCTTAGTTTGTCAATTTGGCCTATTACATCTTCGATTTTCACAGTGTTTTGGTTCAATTCATCTGACTCATCACCTTTGAAAACCATCTCCGGAACTGGTATCTCCTCAACATCCTCAATAGTAAACACAGAAGCAAAGAATTAATTTAGTCTTTCTTCAATGGCCTTATATTCCCTAAGAGCCCCTTTAACCCCTCAGTCATCTAACTGTTCAACCAACTCCCTCACAAGTTTCTTGCTTTGGATATATTTTTAAAAAGTTTTTATTTTGAGATTTTGCCTCTACAGCCAACTTAATTTAAAATTCTCTCTTAGCCCGTCTTATCAGTGTTTTACACTTAACTTGACAATGCCTATGCTTTTTCATATTTTCTTCAGATGGATCCTTTTTTCAATTTTTGAAGGATGTATTTTTTGGCTAAAATAGCCTCTTTCACCTCACCTTTTAACCATGCCGGTAATGGTTTTGCCTTCCTTCCACCTTTCTTAATGCATGGAATACATCTGGACTGTGCATCTAAGATTGTATTTTTAAACAATGTTCACACCTCTTGTACACTTTTAAACTTTGCAGCTGCACCTTTCTATTTCCCTCATTTTATCAAAGTTTCCCTTTTGAAAATTTAGTGATAGAGCCATTGATTTTCATATTTTGCCCCTTCCAGTCAATAGTTTAAATTTGATCTTGTTATGATCACTGTTACCAAGTGCTCCCACCGCCGTTACTTCTCTTACCAAATCCTGCATTCCACTAAGAATTAAACCTAAAATAGCTCCCTCTCTCGTTGGTTCCTGAACCAATTGCTCCATGAAGCAGTCATTCGTTTATTCCATTCAGGAATTTTATGTCTCTAGCATTGTCCTGATGTTACATTTACCCAGTTAGTATTGGGGTAATTGAAATCTCCCAGCAAAAAGTGCAGAAAAGGAATTTAGTCCAAACCATAGGATTCAGCAAAGCTCTACAGAGCAGCGAGGTTTTTATTCATTTTTAGGCGGCAACTCCACAATTTCAAATTAGCAAGCAGATTAGAATGCGTCCCCCGACACGGTCCCGTGTTTCGCCGAGGGCTGCATCGGGAGGGAGCAAGAATTTTCACAAAGCACTGTAAATAAAACATACACTGGTAAGGACATAAAATGGCAGATAGTCGACATAAATTACATCAACCTTGCGGTAGATGTACTATGTGTCAACACACAGGGATTTACACTTCTTTTGTACACCCTATCACACATCAAAATTTTCCCCTCCGGGCCACCTCAGATTGTACCTCAAAAGGAGTAATATATGTAATTGTTTGCCCCTGTCCCTTGGTGTATGTGGGCAAGACCTCTAGAATGGTTAAAACTCGCATAATTGAGCATTGCTCCAACATCCGCAACACTCGTGAGAACGAGCCTCTAGTTACACACTGGGTCCAACAGGCACATTCCATCTCTGATCTGTCCTTTTGTGTCATTGAGGTTGTCCCCCGTTCCCCTCGGGGAGGCAACTACAATGAGCAACTAGGACGCATTGAACAGAGATGGATCTTTCAACTCGATTCAGTTGCTCCTAATGGTCTAAATCGGGAATTAGAGTGGCATCTCTTCACTTGAACACCTGTCAGGGCCACCTAGGTCAATTGCTGTTTGCACTGCTAGTTGCGCGTCAGGAACGGGGGCAACTGTGATTGGCCCCGTCTGACCATGTGACCTGTCAACCTGAGTTCGCGCCAACTTCGTGTGGTTTAAATGCCTGTCTGCATTTAAGATGGACGCGCTCCCTGCCATTTTTGAATTCCTCAGCATTCAGGTATGTGTGTAATCATTTGTAATTTATGTCGACTATCTGCCATTTTATGTCCTTACCAGTGTATGTTTTATTTACAGTGCTTTGTGAAAATTCTTGCTCCCTCCCGATGCAGCCCTCGGCGAAACACGGGACCGTGTCGGGGGACACATTCTAATCTGCTTGCTAATTTGAAATTGTGGAGTTGCCGCCTAAAAATGAATAAAAACCTCGCTGCTCTGTAGAGCTTTGCTGAATCCTATGGTTTGGACTAAATTCCTTTTCTGCACTTTTTGCTGGGATATTTGTGAAGTGCAGTAACTCGCTCTAGTGGTTTGTTGGTAATTGAAATCTCCCATTATTACTGCACTGCCAAATTGGTTAGCTTCCCTGATTTCCTTAGCATTTCATCATCCACCTGATCATTTTGGTCAGGTGGACGGTAGTAAACTCCTATCTCTATACTCTTACACAACACACATGGGATTTCTACCCACATAGGTTCTACTGAGCATTTAGTCTCTTGTATGATCTTTTTCCTGCTGGACTCTATGCCCTCCCAAACATAAAGTGCCACACGCCCACCAAGTTGATTTTCCCTATAATTGCGATATAATCTCTACCCAGATATAGCACTGTTCCATTGGTTATCCTCCTTCCACGAAGTCTCTGTGATGCCAATTAAGTCTATGTCATCATTTACTGCTATACACTCTGGGGTAGATTTTTAAAAACTGCGCGATCACCCTATCTAACCCCCCTTACCTTTATCCATGGATTTACGCCTCCCGGAGGGAGACGTAAATCCACGCGCGCCAGCGGGCTGCTGGCGTGCCGAGACCCGACCCGGGGGCGGTTCCGGAGGGCGTGGCCACGCCCCGGAACGCCCCCGGAACGGCGCCACGCCCCGGGCCCACCCCCAAATGCCGTGCCACGCCCCCAAATTCAGCGTAACTCGGCGATGCCCCCGACACGCCCCGACACGCCCCTTTTCAGAAACCCCGGAACTTACGCGAGTCCTGGGGTTCTGCGCGCGCCGGCGGCCTATGGAAAATAGGCGCGCCGGTGCGCAAGGCCCTGCTCGCGTAAATCCGGGCGGATTTACGCGAGCAGGGCTTTGAAAATCCACCCGTCTATCTCTCCCATCTTACTTCTTAGACTTTTGGCATTAGCATACAAACATTTCAAAGTGTGCTTTTTGTTTGTATTTACATTATGCTTTTCAGTTGTCAGGGATAGATTGGAGTCTTTTAGCTCAGGTGAACTTTTAATTATAGGTAATTGGACTTCTTTTCTTATTATTGGAACCTTTCTGTTGGGATACCCTAATTCTAATGCTTCATTAGTATCCTTTGAAGATACCTCCCTCCGAACCATGTGCTGCTGAGTGACTGTCGATTTTCGGCTTTCCCCTTTGTTCTAGTTTAAAAGCTGCTTTATCTCCTTTTTAAAGGTTAGCACCAGCAGCCTGATTCCACCCTTGTTAAGGTGAAGCCTATCCCTTCGGAAAAGACTACCCCTTCTCCAAAATGTTGCCCAGTTCCTTACAAAACTGAATCCCTGCACCTTCGTCTCATCCACGCATTGAGACTCCGGAGCTCTGCTTGCCTCTGGGACCTGCGCGTGGAACAGGGAACATTTCAGAGAATGCTACCCTGGAGGTTCTGGATTTAAGCTTTCTACCTAAGAGCCTAAATTTGGCTTCCAGAACCTCCCTCCCACATTTTCCTATGTCGTTGGTGCCCACTTGCACCACGACAGCTGGCTCCTCCCCAGCACTGTCTAAAATCCTATCCTTGTTACATTTTATTTGGAAAAGAAAATGAGAGACAAGGGAACAAACTTTTGTTCCTGTTTTGTTTTCCCTACTGAGCAGCCACCAGACCCAGTCTGGGATCCCTGCTGCTCTTTGCCCCCCACCTCAAAAAAGAAAATAATCAAGCCCCCCTCCCCCCCAGGGCCTGCTTCCACCCTCGGATGCTTATTACCCCATTGTTATTCTATAAAATCTATATGGGGCAGAAGTGAGCCCCAGATATTCCTGCCCCGCTGGGTGAGTTTTTTCAAATGACACCGGCTGGCCCTGAGGCCAACAAAATGTCCATACAACAAAAGGGTGCTGGCTGGTGCAGTTTTACAATACAGACCCTGCAGGACAGGAGCCTCTGGCGATCCCATCTACCCCATTTGGACTTTAAAGACCAATGATCAGATAAGAGTTCTCTAGGGAGGGGTCTTATATTTTTTAATTTTTGAGGCACTGGTTGTTTTTTCAGCAGGGGGAAAGGGGGTCTCATTTCATATTTTGCTTCGATTTTATTCGCATTGCTGGTTAAGTCATTTCAAATAAATGAAATGAAACAAAAGAATCCATAAACAAAACAGAAAGAAAAGAACGTTAAGTGCATAGGCCTATGTGGTGGTTACCCGGCTGCTAGGAAATGGACTGAGTTTACCTGCTTTATGCTCCATGTGCTTGACAGTGGTCCTGTTCCAGAGCTGACCAGTTTTCCAGAGGTGTCTCAGTGAGATGAATGAGCATCTGTTTACAGGGGATCAGGCTGTATTTATTCTGCCATTAATCCTACCTTGCACAATTAGAGAACAATAAGTTTATTATCAAAAACGTCTTCTTTCTGGGTGGCTAGCTGAAATGCACCTGCCACTTTCATTTAGAGATTCTTTTTCCCCATGTGTTTGTCATAATACATTATGGGGCAGATTTTCTCAGGTTACGCGCATATGTTATGCGCATAGCCTTTGAAAATCTGCCCCTGCGCGTGCCAAGCTTATTTTGCATAGGCTCGGCGGCACACACAAGCCCCGGGACGCGCGGATGTCCCGGGGCTTTTGAAAATGGGCGGACCGGGGGCGGGGCCTGGGCGGGGCTGCAGTATGGGGGCGTGGCGGGTCCGGGGCGTGGAGGTGGGCTGAGGCATTCCCAAGTCCTCCGGCACAGCGGCCGTGCCTGAGGTTCGTGTGCCGGCAGCTGGCCGCCACATGCAAGTTACATGCAAGTTACGCCTGCCAGAGCAGGCGTAACTCCATCAAATAAGGTAGGGGGGGATTTAGGTAGGGCCGGGTGGTGGTGGGGATCCAAAAAAAAGGGGATCCAAAAAAAAGTTACCTCCAAGGCCTTGGAGGGAACGGGGAAAGCCATCGGGGCTCCCCTTGGGCTCGGCGCGCGCAAGTTGCACATGTGTGCATCCCCTTGCGCAAGCCGACCCCGGATTTTATAACATGCGCGCATGTTATAAAATCGGGCGTAGATTTTAAGATCTGGCCCTATGGGTTTATAATCTGAGAATTAAAATACACTCAGCAGGAAAAAGGGGTGCGCCGAGGTATTTGAAATGATCACCTGTATTAGTTTGAAAAAATTAAAAAATGATCCAAAGAACTGACAATTATCTTTTTTTTTTTACCCTCAGTTTTCTTCTGCTCCATTGTACTTTCAGCTTAATTGGAACCAAGACTGGAATCTGGCACCAATAGCCTTCATTTGCAACTACCCAGGGATTTTTGCTGTATTTTATATCTCTTCCCTCCCTCCCCCCGACAAAAAAACCCCACACACATACCTCATCTAGTCATCGGAGTGACAGTCCTAGGCCAGGAGCCCTGAATCTGGTGACAACTTTCAATGATGACCATAACTCCCTGCCCCCTTCCCCACCCCCAGAGGCTGTAAAAGCTGCATCTGCAGCATTCCCAGCACCAGACCAACCCAGGGAATGGAAGATTCAACTCAGAGATCCAACTGGCACTGGTATGGCCAAGTTAATATCAGGTTGAGAAAGTGGGCAGCCACAGAACTCTGGAGCCTACAAGCTTCAAAGCAGGGTTCCCCCAAACTACTGTCCCCTGAGCACATTTTTCCATCCTGCCAAAATCATCCCTTCTCATGGCCCAATTGGCTCATGGAGCAAGGTTTACATTTTCTGGACCACATGTGATGGCAGGAGAAGCCTGCGATGATGGGGTGCCCTGTTCCCACCAGCAAGAGAGAGAATCTCGCACAGTGGTGGGGAGAAGTGGTCAGTGCTGGCGGAGTCCCCAACGACTGCCAGCAGAAGTCCTGCACAAGGTGAGTGGGGTCAGGAGTAAGTGAGGGGAGGAGAAGGGAAGAGAGGGGGGGGGGGGAGAGGGGATAAGAGGAAGGGAGGGAGGGCATGCAAAGGGGGATAAGAAGAAAGGAGAGAAGAGGTTTGAGAGGATGGAGAAGGAGTGTGAGAGGAAGGCAGGGGAGACAAGAATAAGAAAAGGGAGGGAAGAAGAGAGAACAAGGGTGTATGGGAGAGTGTGAGTGAGAGGGGATGTTCCACAAACATATCACCCTGCCATTCACCCCCCCCCTTCCTTTCCACCTCCAGAGGAGAGATGCAGATGCTAAGGAAGGGAGAGGCAGGGGATAAGGTTTGCAGGGTTGCCAGATTACCAACACCTTCTTAGCCATACCTCTGTGAAAACCCTACCCCCTACCTCCCTGCTTCTGCAGCATTTTAAATCACTAAAAAGGTCAGACTCCAAAGGAGAACCCAGCGTAGCCCCCAACCTCACCACACACATCAAAACTGAAGGACCTTCCCCACAGCCCTCTCAGTGATTTGAAATGTCTCATGCCATCCTTCATTTAAAAAGTCTGGGAACCCCTGCTTCAAAGTGATGTTACTGAGATGGTTACTAGTCATCTTAACAGTGAGTTACAAAAGTTCCTAGAGATAAATGTGCAATTATTTCTAAATAACAGAAAAAAATGAATAAGCACAGATCAAAACAGCCAAATTCATAAAAGACAAAATTATAAATACCAACATAGTAAATGATAGCACATAAAGACCTCATGTCCTGTTCAGTCTGCTCTCTCCGGTTTACTAGCCCTTTGAATATATAAATTCCCATACGTATACCAACACCAGCTGGCCTCCATGTCCATTATCCAACCTCTCAACCCTGTTCCCACCACTGGCCTCTCTATAACTGTTCAAATCATGCAAATTGCAGTTGAGTTATATAATCATGGCCACTCCATGCAGATCACCCCAGCCCAAAGTTAAACAATAGAAGAAAACATTTTGAAGATTAATAATGTCATATTTTATTCTCATATAGTTCCGTGTGTTCTGAGGGCTTTTTAAAATGAGAATGTCTGTAACTGCAGTAAAATGACAACGCAACCGCCTGGCATTTTAAGACATGCAGCCTGCTGATTTGCTGAAAATGGTCCAGAAACTGACAATGACCCTTTTTTCCTTCTAAATGTGTCTGTGGCCTTAAAGACTTGTGTAAACACCACGGAGCCTGCAATTCTACTTCTGTTTTCTTAAAATGCTTTTCATAAGTATTGTCACTGCTGTGTAAAAGGGAATGCTTGTGTCATTGTGCCTTGATGTTACCAAGAAAGCTGTGGAACCTTGCCAGACCTTTAACGTGGTTTTTACTTATGTACATTGTACATTGTGGATTACAGCAAGCAGAAATATACATGAAAGCACATGCAATACGTATATAATAGTAATTCAGTCATAATAATAACATAAAATAATCATAAACACAAGCAAAGATAAAATACAGCTGTCTCATAATGCCTTAGTGCTACCAGTAACACCTACTCAAGGGAACCCAGTGGCCACTCGGAGGGTCCTGCCAAGCACTGCCCAGGCCCACCTGCACCTGCGCATGTTCTCCTATACTAGCAACCCCCCATCTGCCAACTGTTTTCCGGCTCGCCTCTGGGCTAGTTCCCCAACCGCAAGCTATCCCCTGGTGGTGTCTAGGGACACTGGGACCTACACAACCCAAGGGACACAGAGTTTCTAGAAAAACACCCACAGACCAAATACACACAATACCGGGATTGCTAATCAGTCCAAGATAAGCAGAACTAATAAACTAATACATTTATTAACAAAAAATGTGAACAGTGAATGGAAAAGCATACATTTGCAATCAGGAACAGATAACAGAACAAGGATTAAACAGTAGACACTAACTTAATACTTTTCACTACTATGTCTAGTGCCTGGGGAGGTCGGGAAAACAGCTGTTCCCCCTTAGCTGAACAAGGCCTCAGCACAGAGATCTACTCTGTCTGTACTCCCAGCTGAAACTAGAGAGTTCCAGAAACTTCAGGGCTAGTTTTCTGTCTGCAGGGCCAATCACATACAGTACTAACAATTACTCCCTGACCAATGGCCTGACTGGTAATAGTTTTCTGGTCAATGGTACTGCAGGATGTTTCAGACTTACATTTCCTCATAGCTGCTGGATGTGTGTATGCTGTTCAAGTTTCCTTCTGGATCAAGGCAAGTTAAATGTAAAACATTGATAAGACAGCCTAAGAGATAATTTAAAAAGAAGTTGGCCACACAGGCAAAAACTCATAATAAAAACCTTTTAACATATCCGAAGCAGGAAGTCTGTGAGGGAGTCAGTTAGACAATTAGATGATTGAGGGGTTAAAGGGGCACATGGGAAGATAAGACCATCATGGAAAGATTTAATTCATTCTTTGCTTCAGTATTTACCGATGAGGATGTTTGGGAGATACCTGTTTGGAGACAGTTTTCAAGGCTGAAGATTCACATGAACTGAAAAAAATCACATTGAACCTGGAAGATGTAGTAGGACAGATTGACAAACTGAAGACCCAGATAGTATACACCCCAGGGTTCTGAAAGAACTAAAAAATGAAATTTCAGACCGATTATATGTAATTTGTAACCTATCATTAAAATCATCCATTTATTTATTTATTTATTTATTTATTTAAAAGTTTTATATACCGCACAATGGGTAGGTAAACTGTCCGTCTAGGCAGTTCACATATTCAAACATACATAATTTGGTCACATATTAAAAACATAATTACAATACTTAGTACAAACAAGATTGAACAAATTGAAGTTATATACTGTAATGTAGTGTGAAGATTTTAATATAGATTATATGCACTGGAGAAAAGGTGGGTTTTTAGTAGTTTCTTAAATTCTGAACGGTTGGCTGTCAGTCGGATATGTTCTGGAAGTGAGTTCCACATTATTGGGCCGGCTACAGAAAATGCTCGTTTGCGGGTTAGAGATAGAGTAAAAGATTTTATTGTTGGTATTTCTAAAATACATTTATCTAAGGAACGGAGTTGCCTTGTTGGTCTGTAAATTCTTAAAAGTGAGCATAACCAAATAGCGTTAGTGTTATAGAGCAGATTATGAATTGTGGACAGAATTTTGTAGGTTATACGATATGGAATGGGAAGCCAATGCAAATATTGCAAAACAGGTGAAATATGGTCTCGTCGAGATACATTACACAACATTCGGGCTGCAGTATTCTGTATTAGCTGTAAAGGTTGTATGGTTGATTGCGGCAAGCCAAGATATAGTGAATTGCAATAATCTGGAGAGGATAGGATTAGAGCACCTAAAGACCCTGATATTTAAAAAGGGCTCCAGACGTGATCCAGGAAACTATAGAAAGGTGAGCCTGACTTCAGTGCTGAGAAAAATTGTGGAAGCTATTATAAAGAATAAAATCACAGAACATATAGATAGATATGGTTTAAAAGGATTTACCCAAGGGAAGTCTTGTCTTACAAATCTGCTGCTTATTTTTTTGAAGACATGAAGAAACGGATAAAGGTGAACTGGTAGATGTGGTATATTTTTGGATTTTCAGAAGGTGTTTGGCAAAGTGCCTTATGAGAGGTTTCTAAGAAAACTAAAAAGTCATGGGATAGGAGGTGATGTCCTTTTGAGGATTACAAACTGGTTAAAAGACAGGAAGCAGAGAGTAGAATTAAATGGTTTGTTTTCACTTTGGAAAAAGGTAAACAGTGGAATGCCTCAGGGTACTGTACTTAGACCAGTGTTTTTTAATACATTTATAAATGATCTGGAAAGGGTTATGAAGAGTGAGGGGAGCAAATTTGCAGATGAAACAACATTATTCAGAGTAGTTAAATCACAAGCAGATTATGATAATCAGTCTTGCAGGAGAACCTTGCAAGACTGGAAGATTGAGCATCCAAATTCAAGATGAAATTGAATGTGGACAAGTGCAAGGTGTTGCATATAGGGAAAGATAATCCATGCTGTAGTCACTCAATGTTAAGTTCCATATTAGGAGTTACCACCCGGGAAAAATATCTGGGCATCATAGTTGATATTGCATTGAAATCTTCGGCTCAGTGTGCTGTGGCAGTCAAAAAAGCACAGAGAATGTTAGGCATTATTAGGAAGGGAATGGTAAATAAATCAGAGAATGTAATAATCCCTCTGTATTGCTCTATGGTGAGACTACACCTTGAATACTGTGTAAAATTCTGGTTGCCACATCTCAAAAAAGATATACTTGCACTGGAGAAAGTGTAGAGAAGAGCGATCAAAAATTATAAGAGGCATGGAAAGGCTCCCCTATGAGGAAAGGCTAAAGAAGTTTTTATTTTATTTTTTTATTTTTTCCATACTGGGTCAGACCAAGGGTCCATCAAGCCCAGCATCCTGTTTCCAACAGTGGCCAATCCAGGCCATAAGAACCTGGCAAGTACCCAAAAACTAAGTCTATTCCATGTTACCGTTGCTAGTAATAGCAGTGGCTATTTTCTAAGTCAACTTAATTAATAGCAGGTAATGGACTTCTCCTCCAAGAACTTATCCAATCCTTTTTTAAACACAACTATACTAACTGCACTAACCACATCCTCTGGCAACAAATTCCAGAGTTTAATTGTGCGTTGAGTAAAAAAGAACTTTCTCTGATTAGTTTTAAATGTGCCACATGCTAACTTCATGGAGTGCCCCCTAGTCTTTCTATTATCCGAAAGAGTAAATAACAGATTCACATCTACCCGTTCTAGACCTCTCATGATTTTAAACACCTCTATCATATCCCCCCACAGCCGTCTCTTCTCCAAGCTGAAAAGTCCTAACCTCTTTAGTCTTTCCTCATAGGGGAGCTGTTCCATTTCTCTTATCATTTTGGTAGCTCTTCTCTGTACCTTCTCCATCGCAATTATATCTTTTTTGAGATGCGGCGACCAGAATTGTACACAGTATTCAAGGTGCGGTCTCACCATGGAGCGATACAGAGGTTTTATGACATTTTCCGTTTTATTCACCATTCCTTTTCTAATAATTCCCAACATTCTGTTTGCTTTTTTGACTGCCGCAGCACACTGAACCGACGATTTCAATGTGTTATCCACTATGACACCTAGATCTCTTTCTTGGGTTGTAGCACCTAATATGGAACCTAACATTGTGTAACTATAGCATGGTTATTTTCCCTTTCTGTTGGGATACCCTAATTCTAATGCTTCATTAGTATCCTTTGAAGATACCTCCCTCCGAACCATGTGCTGCTGAGTGACTGTCGATTTTCGGCTTTCCCCTTTGTTCTAGTTTAAAAGCTGCTTTATCTCCTTTTTAAAGGTTAGCACCAGCAGCCTGATTCCACCCTTGTTAAGGTGAAGCCTATCCCTTCGGAAAAGACTACCCCTTCTCCAAAATGTTGCCCAGTTCCTTACAAAACTGAATCCCTGCACCTTCGTCTCATCCACGCATTGAGACTCCGGAGCTCTGCTTGCCTCTGGGACCTGCGCGTGGAACAGGGAACATTTCAGAGAATGCTACCCTGGAGGTTCTGGATTTAAGCTTTCTACCTAAGAGCCTAAATTTGGCTTCCAGAACCTCCCTCCCACATTTTCCTATGTCGTTGGTGCCCACTTGCACCACGACAGCTGGCTCCTCCCCAGCACTGTCTAAAATCCTATCCTTGTTACATTTTATTTGGAAAAGAAAATGAGAGACAAGGGAACAAACTTTTGTTCCTGTTTTGTTTTCCCTACTGAGCAGCCACCAGACCCAGTCTGGGATCCCTGCTGCTCTTTGCCCCCCACCTCAAAAAAGAAAATAATCAAGCCCCCCTCCCCCCCAGGGCCTGCTTCCACCCTCGAATGCTTATTACCCCATTGTTATTCTATAAAATCTATATGGGGCAGAAGTGAGCCCCAGATATTCCTGCCCCGCTGGGTGAGTTTTTTCAAATGACACCGGCTGGCCCTGAGGCCAACAAAATGTCCATACAACAAAAGGGTGCTGGCTGGTGCAGTTTTACAATACAGACCCTGCAGGACAGGAGCCTCTGGCGATCCCATCTACCCCATTTGGACTTTAAAGACCAATGATCAGATAAGAGTTCTCTAGGGAGGGGTCTTATATTTTTTAATTTTTGAGGCACTGGTTGTTTTTTCAGCAGGGGGAAAGGGGGTCTCATTTCATATTTTGCTTCGATTTTATTCGCATTGCTGGTTAAGTCATTTCAAATAAATGAAATGAAACAAAAGAATCCATAAACAAAACAGAAAGAAAAGAACGTTAAGTGCATAGGCCTATGTGGTGGTTACCCGGCTGCTAGGAAATGGACTGAGTTTACCTGCTTTATGCTCCATGTGCTTGACAGTGGTCCTGTTCCAGAGCTGACCAGTTTTCCAGAGGTGTCTCAGTGAGATGAATGAGCATCTGTTTACAGGGGATCAGGCTGTATTTATTCTGCCATTAATCCTACCTTGCACAATTAGAGAACAATAAGTTTATTATCAAAAACGTCTTCTTTCTGGGTGGCTAGCTGAAATGCACCTGCCACTTTCATTTAGAGATTCTTTTTCCCCATGTGTTTGTCATAATACATTATGGGGCAGATTTTCTCAGGTTACGCGCGTATGTTATGCGCATAGCCTTTGAAAATCTGCCCCTGCGCGCGCCAAGCTTATTTTGCATAGGCTCGGCGGCACACACAAGCCCCGGGACGCGCGGATGTCCCGGGGCTTTTGAAAATGGGCGGACCGGGGGCGGGGCCTGGGCGGGGCTGCAATATGGGGGCGTGGCGGGTCCGGGGCGTGGAGGTGGGCTGAGGCATTCCCAAGTCCTCCGGCACAGCGGCCGTGCCTGAGGTTCGTGTGCCGGCAGCTGGCCGCCACATGCAAGTTACATGCAAGTTACGCCTGCCAGAGCAGGCGTAACTCCATCAAATAAGGTAGGGGGGGATTTAGGTAGGGCCGGGTGGTGGTGGGGATCCAAAAAAAAGGGGATCCAAAAAAAAGTTACCTCCAAGGCCTTGGAGGGAACGGGGAAAGCCATCGGGGCTCCCCTTGGGCTCGGCGCGCGCAAGTTGCACATGTGTGCATCCCCTTGCGCAAGCCGACCCCGGATTTTATAACATGCGCGCATGTTATAAAATCGGGCGTAGATTTTAAGATCTGGCCCTATGGGTTTATAATCTGAGAATTAAAATACACTCAGCAGGAAAAAGGGGTGCGCCGAGGTATTTGAAATGATCACCTGTATTAGTTTGAAAAAATTAAAAAATGATCCAAAGAACTGACAATTATCTTTTTTTTTTTACCCTCAGTTTTCTTCTGCTCCATTGTACTTTCAGCTTAATTGGAACCAAGACTGGAATCTGGCACCAATAGCCTTCATTTGCAACTACCCAGGGATTTTTGCTGTATTTTATATCTCTTCCCTCCCTCCCCCCGACAAAAAAACCCCACACACATACCTCATCTAGTCATCGGAGTGACAGTCCTAGGCCAGGAGCCCTGAATCTGGTGACAACTTTCAATGATGACCATAACTCCCTGCCCCCTTCCCCACCCCCAGAGGCTGTAAAAGCTGCATCTGCAGCATTCCCAGCACCAGACCAACCCAGGGAATGGAAGATTCAACTCAGAGATCCAACTGGCACTGGTATGGCCAAGTTAATATCAGGTTGAGAAAGTGGGCAGCCACAGAACTCTGGAGCCTACAAGCTTCAAAGCAGGGTTCCCCCAAACTACTGTCCCCTGAGCACATTTTTCCATCCTGCCAAAATCATCCCTTCTCATGGCCCAATTGGCTCATGGAGCAAGGTTTACATTTTCTGGACCACATGTGATGGCAGGAGAAGCCTGCGATGATGGGGTGCCCTGTTCCCACCAGCAAGAGAGAGAATCTCGCACAGTGGTGGGGAGAAGTGGTCAGTGCTGGCAGAGTCCCCAACGACTGCCAGCAGAAGTCCTGCACAAGGTGAGTGGGGTCAGGAGTAAGTGAGGGGAGGAGAAGGGAAGAGAGGGGGGGGGGGAGAGGGGATAAGAGGAAGGGAGGGAGGGCATGCAAAGGGGGATAAGAAGAAAGGAGAGAAGAGGTTTGAGAGGATGGAGAAGGAGTGTGAGAGGAAGGCAGGGGAGACAAGAATAAGAAAAGGGAGGGAAGAAGAGAGAACAAGGGTGTATGGGAGAGTGTGAGTGAGAGGGGATGTTCCACAAACATATCACCCTGCCATTCACCCCCCCCCCTTCCTTTCCACCTCCAGAGGAGAGATGCAGATGCTAAGGAAGGGAGAGGCAGGGGATAAGGTTTGCAGGGTTGCCAGATTACCAACACCTTCTTAGCCATACCTCTGTGAAAACCCTACCCCCTACCTCCCTGCTTCTGCAGCATTTTAAATCACTAAAAAGGTCAGACTCCAAAGGAGAACCCAGCGTAGCCCCCAACCTCACCACACACATCAAAACTGAAGGACCTTCCCCACAGCCCTCTCAGTGATTTGAAATGTCTCATGCCATCCTTCATTTAAAAAGTCTGGGAACCCCTGCTTCAAAGTGATGTTACTGAGATGGTTACTAGTCATCTTAACAGTGAGTTACAAAAGTTCCTAGAGATAAATGTGCAATTATTTCTAAATAACAGAAAAAAATGAATAAGCACAGATCAAAACAGCCAAATTCATAAAAGACAAAATTATAAATACCAACATAGTAAATGATAGCACATAAAGACCTCATGTCCTGTTCAGTCTGCTCTCTCCGGTTTACTAGCCCTTTGAATATATAAATTCCCATACGTATACCAACACCAGCTGGCCTCCATGTCCATTATCCAACCTCTCAACCCTGTTCCCACCACTGGCCTCTCTATAACTGTTCAAATCATGCAAATTGCAGTTGAGTTATATAATCATGGCCACTCCATGCAGATCACCCCAGCCCAAAGTTAAACAATAGAAGAAAACATTTTGAAGATTAATAATGTCATATTTTATTCTCATATAGTTCCGTGTGTTCTGAGGGCTTTTTAAAATGAGAATGTCTGTAACTGCAGTAAAATGACAACGCAACCGCCTGGCATTTTAAGACATGCAGCCTGCTGATTTGCTGAAAATGGTCCAGAAACTCACAATGACCCTTTTTTCCTTCTAAATGTGTCTGTGGCCTTAAAGACTTGTGTAAACACCACGGAGCCTGCAATTCTACTTCTGTTTTCTTAAAATGCTTTTCATAAGTATTGTCACTGCTGTGTAAAAGGGAATGCTTGTGTCATTGTGCCTTGATGTTACCAAGAAAGCTGTGGAACCTTGCCAGACCTTTAACGTGGTTTTTACTTATGTACATTGTACATTGTGGATTACAGCAAGCAGAAATATACATGAAAGCACATGCAATACGTATATAATAGTAATTCAGTCATAATAATAACATAAAATAATCATAAACACAAGCAAAGATAAAATACAGCTGTCTCATAATGCCTTAGTGCTACCAGTAACACCTACTCAAGGGAACCCAGTGGCCACTCGGAGGGTCCTGCCAAGCACTGCCCAGGCCCACCTGCACCTGCGCATGTTCTCCTATACTAGCAACCCCCCATCTGCCAACTGTTTTCCGGCTCGCCTCTGGGCTAGTTCCCCAACCGCAAGCTATCCCCTGGTGGTGTCTAGGGACACTGGGACCTACACAACCCAAGGGACACAGAGTTTCTAGAAAAACACCCACAGACCAAATACACACAATACCGGGATTGCTAATCAGTCCAAGATAAGCAGAACTAATAAACTAATACATTTATTAACAAAAAATGTGAACAGTGAATGGAAAAGCATACATTTGCAATCAGGAACAGATAACAGAACAAGGATTAAACAGTAGACACTAACTTAATACTTTTCACTACTATGTCTAGTGCCTGGGGAGGTCGGGAAAACAGCTGTTCCCCCTTAGCTGAACAAGGCCTCAGCACAGAGATCTACTCTGTCTGTACTCCCAGCTGAAACTAGAGAGTTCCAGAAACTTCAGGGCTAGTTTTCTGTCTGCAGGGCCAATCACATACAGTACTAACAATTACTCCCTGACCAATGGCCTGACTGGTAATAGTTTTCTGGTCAATGGTACTGCAGGATGTTTCAGACTTACATTTCCTCATAGCTGCTGGATGTGTGTATGCTGTTCAAGTTTCCTTCTGGATCAAGGCAAGTTAAATGTAAAACATTGATAAGACAGCCTAAGAGATAATTTAAAAAGAAGTTGGCCACACAGGCAAAAACTCATAATAAAAACCTTTTAACATATCCGAAGCAGGAAGTCTGTGAGGGAGTCAGTTAGACAATTAGATGATTGAGGGGTTAAAGGGGCACATGGGAAGATAAGACCATCATGGAAAGATTTAATTCATTCTTTGCTTCAGTATTTACCGATGAGGATGTTTGGGAGATACCTGTTTGGAGACAGTTTTCAAGGCTGAAGATTCACATGAACTGAAAAAAATCACATTGAACCTGGAAGATGTAGTAGGACAGATTGACAAACTGAAGACCCAGATAGTATACACCCCAGGGTTCTGAAAGAACTAAAAATGAAATTTCAGACCGATTATATGTAATTTGTAACCTATCATTAAAATCATCCATTTATTTATTTATTTATTTATTTATTTATTTAAAAGTTTTATATACCGCACAATGGGTAGGTAAACTGTCCGTCTAGGCAGTTCACATATTCAAACATACATAATTTGGTCACATATTAAAAACATAATTACAATACTTAGTACAAACAAGATTGAACAAATTGAAGTTATATACTGTAATGTAGTGTGAAGATTTTAATATAGATTATATGCACTGGAGAAAAGGTGGGTTTTTAGTAGTTTCTTAAATTCTGAACGGTTGGCTGTCAGTCGGATATGTTCTGGAAGTGAGTTCCACATTATTGGGCCGGCTACAGAAAATGCTCGTTTGCGGGTTAGAGATAGAGTAAAAGATTTTATTGTTGGTATTTCTAAAATACATTTATCTAAGGAACGGAGTTGCCTTGTTGGTCTGTAAATTCTTAAAAGTGAGCATAACCAAATAGCGTTAGTGTTATAGAGCAGATTATGAATTGTGGACAGAATTTTGTAGGTTATACGATATGGAATGGGAAGCCAATGCAAATATTGCAAAACAGGTGAAATATGGTCTCGTCGAGATACATTACACAACATTCGGGCTGCAGTATTCTGTATTAGCTGTAAAGGTTGTATGGTTGATTGCGGCAAGCCAAGATATAGTGAATTGCAATAATCTGGAGAGGATAGGATTAGAGCACCTAAAGACCCTGATATTTAAAAAGGGCTCCAGACGTGATCCAGGAAACTATAGAAAGGTGAGCCTGACTTCAGTGCTGAGAAAAATTGTGGAAGCTATTATAAAGAATAAAATCACAGAACATATAGATAGATATGGTTTAAAAGGATTTACCCAAGGGAAGTCTTGTCTTACAAATCTGCTGCTTATTTTTTTGAAGACATGAAGAAACGGATAAAGGTGAACTGGTAGATGTGGTATATTTTTGGATTTTCAGAAGGTGTTTGGCAAAGTGCCTTATGAGAGGTTTCTAAGAAAACTAAAAAGTCATGGGATAGGAGGTGATGTCCTTTTGAGGATTACAAACTGGTTAAAAGACAGGAAGCAGAGAGTAGAATTAAATGGTTTGTTTTCACTTTGGAAAAAGGTAAACAGTGGAATGCCTCAGGGTACTGTACTTAGACCAGTGTTTTTTAATACATTTATAAATGATCTGGAAAGGGTTATGAAGAGTGAGGGGAGCAAATTTGCAGATGAAACAACATTATTCAGAGTAGTTAAATCACAAGCAGATTATGATAATCAGTCTTGCAGGAGAACCTTGCAAGACTGGAAGATTGAGCATCCAAATTCAAGATGAAATTGAATGTGGACAAGTGCAAGGTGTTGCATATAGGGAAAGATAATCCATGCTGTAGTCACTCAATGTTAAGTTCCATATTAGGAGTTACCACCCGGGAAAAATATCTGGGCATCATAGTTGATATTGCATTGAAATCTTCGGCTCAGTGTGCTGTGGCAGTCAAAAAAGCACAGAGAATGTTAGGCATTATTAGGAAGGGAATGGTAAATAAATCAGAGAATGTAATAATCCCTCTGTATTGCTCTATGGTGAGACTACACCTTGAATACTGTGTAAAATTCTGGTTGCCACATCTCAAAAAAGATATACTTGCACTGGAGAAAGTGTAGAGAAGAGCGATCAAAAATTATAAGAGGCATGGAAAGGCTCCCCTATGAGGAAAGGCTAAAGAAGTTTTTATTTTATTTTTTTATTTTTTCCATACTGGGTCAGACCAAGGGTCCATCAAGCCCAGCATCCTGTTTCCAACAGTGGCCAATCCAGGCCATAAGAACCTGGCAAGTACCCAAAAACTAAGTCTATTCCATGTTACCGTTGCTAGTAATAGCAGTGGCTATTTTCTAAGTCAACTTAATTAATAGCAGGTAATGGACTTCTCCTCCAAGAACTTATCCAATCCTTTTTTAAACACAACTATACTAACTGCACTAACCACATCCTCTGGCAACAAATTCCAGAGTTTAATTGTGCGTTGAGTAAAAAAGAACTTTCTCTGATTAGTTTTAAATGTGCCACATGCTAACTTCATGGAGTGCCCCCTAGTCTTTCTATTATCCGAAAGAGTAAATAACAGATTCACATCTACCCGTTCTAGACCTCTCATGATTTTAAACACCTCTATCATATCCCCCCTCAGCCGTCTCTTCTCCAAGCTGAAAAGTCCTAACCTCTTTAGTCTTTCCTCATAGGGGAGCTGTTCCATTTCTCTTATCATTTTGGTAGCTCTTCTCTGTACCTTCTCCATCGCAATTATATCTTTTTTGAGATGCGGCGACCAGAATTGTACACAGTATTCAAGGTGCGGTCTCACCATGGAGCGATACAGAGGTTTTATGACATTTTCCGTTTTATTCACCATTCCTTTTCTAATAATTCCCAACATTCTGTTTGCTTTTTTGACTGCCGCAGCACACTGAACCGACGATTTCAATGTGTTATCCACTATGACACCTAGATCTCTTTCTTGGGTTGTAGCACCTAATATGGAACCTAACATTGTGTAACTATAGCATGGTTATTTCCCCCATGCTATAGTTACAGTTAGGGCTGTTCAGTTTGGAGAGTAACGACTGAGGGGGGATATGATTGAGATCTACAAAATCATGAAAGGACTTGAACGGGTAAATGTGAATCGATTATTTACTCTTTTGGATAATACAAGGACTAAGAATCATACCATTAAGTTAGCAAGTAGCACATTTAAAACAAATTGGAGAATATTATTTTTCACTCATTGCACAATTAAGCTCTGGAATTCATTGTCAGATAATGTGGTTAAGAAAGTTTGTGTAGCTGGGACTTCTCCTCCAGGTTTGGATAAGTTCCTGGAGGAGAAGTCCATAAACTGCTATTAATCAATAGGGAATAGCCCCTGCTTGTTGCTGGCATTAGTAACATGAGATTTATTTAATGTTTGGATACTTGCCAGGTACTTGTGACTTGGATTGACCACTGTTGGAAAGAGGATGCTGGGCTTGATTGACCCTTGGTCTGACCCAGTATGATATATCTTAAAGCAGCATCCAAAGCCTCTGCTTGAACTACAGTGCAAAGATCAAACACCACCTGCAGGCCAGCACAGAGAAAATGCACTCTCTGGGGACAGGGCTGGTGGAAGCACTAAGCGAACTAGGCGATCGACTAGGGCGCCTAGCATTAGGGGGCGTTGAGCCGCTGGTGGCCGACAAGAAGTCTCATACGGCCGCCGAAGATTGGCAGGGCCGAGGTGGACCTCACGTCACCACGGCCCGAAGGAAAAGGTCGCATCTAAGCCTGCAAGTACTCCTCCTCCTTCCTGCCCCTGCAGACCTGGAAGAAAAATGTTACCGGAGCTGCGCGGGCAGGAAGGAGGAGCATCAGCCGTGTGCTGGAAGAGGAGCATCAGCCGCGTGCTGGAAGGAGGAGGAGCATCAGCCACGTACAGAAGAGGACAGCGCTTACGGGCCGCCGTAAATCCCACATTGCGGGCGGCCCGAGAAGATCAGGGCCGCTGCAGAGCCCATCCTGCTGCGACCCATGAAGAGGAGGCCCAGAGGTGAGAGAGAGGCGGAGGATCTGTAGAGGGTGTGTGTTTGCGTGTATGAGATGAGTTGAGAGATTGTGTGTGAGTGAGTTGAGAGACTGTGTGTGGGAGTGAGGACCTGTATGTTTGCAGAGACAACATGTGAGAGCCTGTGTGTGTGAGAGAGACAGCATGTGACAGTGAGAGCCTGTGCTTGAGCAAGATAGCATGTGGGAGTGAGAGACTGTGTGTATGAATGATTGTATGAGAGAGAGCATGTGACAGTGAGAGCCTGTGCTTGAGCAAGACAGCATGTGGGAGTGAGAGACTGTGTGTATGAATGATTGTATGAGAGAGAGCATGTGACAGTGAGAGCATGTGCTTGAGCAAGACAGCATGTGGGAGAGAGAGAGAGCCTGGGTGTGTGTCAGACAGCATGTGCCAGTGAGAGACTGTGTGTATAAATGATTGTATGAGAGAGAGCATGTGAGAGTGAGAGCCTGTGTGTGTTTGAGGTCAGAAGACAGATGGAGAGAAAAGAAATAGAAAAAAAGACAATATAAAAGGAATTGGCAAAAAAAATAAGAAAGGAAAGGTGGAAAAAAAATCCTGTGACCAACCGATTAGAAAACTAAGATCAGATAGCAAAGTAAAAAAAAAAACAAAAAAAACTTTTTACTGATTGGCACATGTAATCTTTGGGAATGTGCAAGAGTAGCACCTTCTCCATGCTGATCTCACAATGTAGGAGATCAGCATGGAGGAATTGGAAGCCCACGGAGCCTGCAGAGAGGAGGCAGCAGAATGGGCTTCAGTGCCAGTAGCAGCAATCAGCACCTCCCCAATAGCCACGCAGCAGCAGTGACAGTGGCAGCAGAGGAATGAAAGAGGCTCTGAGGTTGCTGGCAAAAGAAAGAGAGGGGGGTCTGCCTTTAGTGTGTGTATGAGAATGAATGGGTGTCTTCCTGGGGTTTGTATGTGTGAGAATAGGTGCCTGCCTGTGTGTGGTGCATGTGTGTGTGTGAATGAATTGGTGCCTGCCTGGGGGTCTGTGTGTGTGAGAATGAATGTGTGCATGCCTGGGGGATGGGGAGGTAGTGGTGTGAAAATGAATGGGAGCCTGTCTGGGGGTCAGTATGAGAATGACTGGGAGCTTGCCCGTGTGTGTGTTTGTGTGAGAATGATTGGGAGCTTGCCTGGCTGTGTGTGTTTGTGTGTATGTGAGGGAGCCAGTGAGAGTGAGAGCATGAGTGTGTTTGAGAAAATCCAGGGGAGTAAGAGTGTGTGTGTGTGGGGGGGGAGGCGTGTTGGGGAGAGAGTGTCTTACACCCTGAGAGTGTGTCAGTGTCTGTGAGAGCGAGAGGTTATGGTGGGTATAAGAGCATGAATGTGTATGTATGTGACAGTGTATGTGTGAGAGAGAGAGGAAAACCTCCTAATCCTAGACAATATCAGGGTGACTGGAAATCAAGAGCTCCCATGCATGGACAGCAGGGGCTTTTTAAAATCTTTATTAGTTTTAATTATTGGGTGTTATTTGATATATGTGCTGTTTTGAAATATTTTATTGGTATTTGGGAAATTGTAAAAAATGTATATGATTTTAATTAATAGAAATTCTATTTATCAGTAGTTTTAAAATATTCTTTTATTAGTATGGTTTTACTATTATAATTGATGCTTTATGTTTCTTGATTTTATTGTTTTATGAGGAATGGTGGTTCTGTTTTTCCATTATTAATACATAGAGTCTGGCTTCTTGGGGTTTCCATTTCAGTTTTTTCTAATTTGTGCTCCTTTATTTTGTATTCTGTATTTGGTGAGAGTCTGTCTCTGCTCTGTGAGTGTGACCGTGATGAGAGACTCTGCTAGCATGTAGTGTCTGTATAGGAATCTATAGCAATCGGGTTTGTTTTGTTTCCTCAGTAGGTGATATATTGATATTCTAGGACCCAGTATAATATTTACCCTTGCTTTTTCACAGGTAGGGTTATTGTTGTTTGAGTCCTTGGTGTTATTACTGTTATGTTTCGATGGGATTGCAGTATAGATTTTGAGTGTCTTTTTTTGCAGGGTTTTGTGTTAGGTCACAATGTGCCTGGCAGTGGAAGGTGTTTGTGCTGCTGTTACTGTGAGGTGACACTAGAATTTGAAAATATCTTTTAGTATGATGGAGCTGTAAAGGATTACTACCAACTGGATCTGCCTAACAGTCAGACCCAACATAGGAGGTCTGAGAGCGGACCGCCGACAAATGACTGTACAAAAGATGCCGTTCTGCTTGCCGGTTTGGGAATAACATTGAGGCTCCACTTTTGAGGATTTAAAAGAATTGACCCCTGAAGCAGGACCTGAATGGTCCGAAACGTGATCACGTCGAGACTTCATTTCTGATCCTACTTTGAGCTAAGTACTGCAATGATTTGCGCGTGATTTTATTGCTAAACAAAAGCTGGTTGTGGCTTTGTTTAAAATTCTGATTTCCCATGGCAATATTTTTTGAAAAAAGACTTGAAATAATTATTAAATAAAGCAACGTGACTCCTCCTATGTTGGGTCTGACTGTTAGGCAGATCCAGTTGGTAGTAGTCCTACATATCTTAATTTTAATATAATACAGCATTTATGTGGTGTATATAAATCAAATAATTGACCTGGAAACCTTGTTTTTGTTTGTATTGATACTCCCGGTTTCTAGATAATTGGGCTTGTTTGTTGTGATTGTATCGGGAGCTGTAAGGGAAACATCCAAGCTCCATTGTTTAGGGGAATTTCAGTGGATGCACAGAGTTAGAGAACTGGAGGTGCAGGATTTATATTGACATTCTGTCCCTTCCTATATATTCCAGACTTCACTTTCATGGCCATATAGAATTAGTTGAATGAGGCTATCAAAATAATTTTATAGTAGTTTTACTAGAAGTGTGAAACTGGCCAGCTTTTTAAAATTATGCAGAAGACCCTTTGGACTTTTTTATTAACACTTTTTTTTTATAACCAATTTTAAAGCAGGATCCATGCTATAGAGGTGGGTGTGATGAAGAAATGTCATTTTGGCTCCCCCCCCCCCCCGCCAAAAAAAAATTCTTCTGTCTAGCGACACCACACATTTTCTGTGACCTTAAGCATTAGTACAAGAAGGATTACGGGGGCGATGCTGGAGAGGCACACAAATGCATTGGCCCCCGGGCGCTGGAGACCCTTGGTGCACCACTGGGTGCGAGCCACATGGGGCCGCAAGCGATGGCATAGAGGAGTGGAGATTTGGCGGGCCACGAGCAGTGCCCAACCTGCTCGTGACCCAGAAAACCACACAGTCAGCGGGTGTGATAGAGAATGAGGTAGGAATTGGGGCCGAGACTGGGGTGGCGGCGCAACGGGGGAGAGGGGGGGGGGGGGGGCGCAAGTGAGAAGGCTCGCCTAGGGCGCCTAATCCCCTTGCACCGGCCCTGTCTGGGGAAAGTGTCACAGGGCAGAACAATAAACCACAAAGCATACAAAACCCTTGTTTCGCCACAACAGCTGAGAACAATGTTGGACGAATGCCCATTTAAGTCTCAGGATGTAACAGCTAGCAAGGACAGCCATGTTTTAGTACTTTTTCTAAAAAGAAGCAAATTATTTGGGATGTGCAGTGGAAAACGTTTTGTTTTATTTTTCATTTTGGGAAGGCATTTTGGGATTTGGTTCATTTCATTTTTATTTTGGTTGCGCTCATTTTCCAAACTGAAATAAACATTAAATAAAAAAACAAAACAAAAAGAAATGTCCCCCCCCCTCCTTGCTGCTTCTGTCATCCCTTTGCTCTCTTACCCCTTCCTTGGCTGTCCCAAGGTGAAAGGGACAGGAGCGATCCCCAATCGCTCCTGCCCCTCTGCTCCAGTTAAACACAGGCACCAGTTTCAGGGCTGGCTAATGTCAAGCTGTTTTATGGCCTTAAAGTAATCCTGCTGTAAAGCTTCTTTTATAGCGGCAGTGCACAACTCTTGCTCTATGGCAGTAAGAAAGCTTGCTGCTGGCCGGCCCTGATAAGTTGCAATTTTTAAAGCAGCACAGGCAGCTTTGGAGAATTAAAGGAGCAAGAAGATGTGTGTGCTTTTTTTTTTTTTTAAACATTTCTTTGCAAATAGTGCACTGTATTTGCCAAAATAAAAATGCCCTCAAACAAACCACAAATAGGCTTTCTTAGTTCAGATTGCACATTTTTTTATTCCACTTTTCAGTACTTCAAAGTGGATTACATTCGGGTACGAGAGGTATTTCCTTATCCCCATCAGGTTTACAATCTAATTTTGTTCCTGAGGCAGTGGAGGGTAATGTGATGTGGTCAAGGTCACAAGGAGTGACAGTGGGATTTAAACGGTGGTTTTGCCAGGTTGTGGCCCACTGCTCTAACCACTAGGCTACTCCTCCACACCTAATGGAGAACTGAAGTTATGCTGTCGGGTCAGGATGGATGGAGAACCTAAGTCAGGGATAAGAACATAAGAAGATGCCATATTGGGTCAGACTCAGGGTCCATCAAGCCCAGCATCCTGTTTCCAACAGTGGCCAATCCAAGCTACAAGTACCTGGCAAGTACCCAAACACTAAGTACCGGTATATCCCACACTACTGATGCCAGTAATAGCAGTGGCTATTTTCTAAGTCAACTTGATTAATTGCAGGTAATGGACTTCTCCTCCAAGAATTTTATCCAATCCTTTTTTAAACACAGCTACACTAACTGCACTAACCACATCCTTTGGCAACAAATTCCAGAGCTTAATTGTGCGTTGTGGCCAATTCCAGTTCTGGAGAGCCACAAACAGGCCTGGTTTTCAAGACACCCATAAAGAATATGCATGAGATAGACTTAGACTTAGACTAAGACATCCATAAAGAATGTGCATGAGATAGACTTAGACTTAGACTAAGACACCCATAAAGAATATGCATGAGATAGACTTGCATGCACTGCCTATATTATATGCAAATATCTCATGCATAGTCATTGTGGAGTTCCTGAAAACCAGGCCTGTTTGTGGCTCTCCAGGACTGGAGTTGGCTACCCCTGACCTAAGTTATTTAACCCTTTGCAAGTAAATGCTAACATTTTAAACTGAACACAACATTTTCTGGGAGCCCTTGAAGAAAAGCATGTAATATTGTCTGCCTCCTGTTTTTCTGGCCCTGGGATTGTGATCATGGCTTTCTTTCAACCCTGAAGCATCAGCATAAATTCTTACATCATTCATTTGGGTGATATTAGTCTAGAGGCTTAGATATTGTAATATTGATGGATGTGATCATTAGTCACTTTATTTAACCCACATTGGAGTAACCACACAGCTGTTTGATTCCCTGAGGATTAGTAAGAGACCAGGAACTTTTTTAAATGGCTCTAAGTGACTAACAATTTAACTGCTTAATGGTCTTTGTAAACAATTTGACCTAATCTGACTAGATATCAGTTCCTGCAGGAGGCATGATTGTAGCACAGTTATTTCCCAATTTTTCTGAAGTCTCAGGCCCACCTACGTTTCCTTAAATGTTGTGTTGCATCCCAACCTCCACAGGGCAGGCAGTGTGGACATGGAGAGGATTCATATGGCCAGAAGAACACCTAGGGAAAGCCCTGCCTGTCTCTCTTCCAAATACTAAAACAAAGAGGGGGCAGAAACACATGAACTCGTTAAAATGGGCCAGTTCCTTCTCTATATCCACGTGCAGGAGAAGGGAAAAAATTGGTGGGCAGCTGGCTCAGTTCCTCTGGCGGTCAGATGTGGCTGCCGGAGTTCCTGCACTGCTGCTGTACCCAAGGGCTCAGCATGCGCCACGGCCAATGCTCAGTGCAGTGAGTGCACCCTCTCTGTTACGATCCCCCCTGTTGCTGCGCTACAGGTGGTCTCTCACCTTCCACCGGAGGCCGCTCCGAAGCCAGGGCCTCGCCTGTGTTCCATCCGGGACTTGCTCCAGGGCCTGAGAGGCCTAGCTGTTCCTGTGGCTTGCTTGGCTCTATTGTAGGAGGGAGGGAGGCGGGGCGGCCGAAGGCGGCTTGCTTGGCTCTATTGTGGGAGGGAGGGAGGCGGGGCGGCCGAAGGCGGCTTGCTTGGCTGTTTGGACTTCCTGGTTTCCAGCCACGCCCGTTTCCCTAGGGGCTGGCCCGCAGCTCTCCATCTTACTTATAGGACCAGCGAGGGGCGGTCCAGACTAACTCCTCCCAGGGAGTTGCCTCAACCTCCAGTATATAAGGACTTTCTTGTCACTTGCAACTGGCCTGCGGATCGGGCTCTACAGTTGCCTGTAACCTTGCCGATCCAGGTCTACCGTGGTCTGCCTTGCGTTGATGGCTCTCTGTTCCTGACCTTGCCTTGATGTCTGTTCCTGACCTTGCCTTGATGTCTGTTCCTGACCTTGCTTTGATGTCTGTTCCTGAAGCTGCCTGATTCCGTTCCTGTTCCAGTTCCGGTTGTTCTGCCCTGTGTCTTCGTCTGGTTCCTGAGCCTTCTGTCCTGTTGGGCCCTGGAGTGGCCAACAGGAGGGATTCGTCCCCCGGGCTCTTGAGCTTCCCTGCCTGCCAGCCGAAGGGGCTTCGGAAGTCAGTATCCCAGCATCGGAGTTCCTGCTCGCCTGGATCTTCCCAGCACTCTCCTGTTCCCAGCGTGGTCCGCGACCAGCCTTCCTGGGCTGAGTAGGGCGCGTATGGGACGGGGTGGTCCGCGACTCAGTCCCGTGGGTGGGCTGAGTAGGGCGCCCTCAGGGACAGTGCCCATGTCTCCTTCCTGCCCTCTTCTACAATGTCTCGCTTCAGCCTTGCCCTGATGTTTCCAACGTCTTGCTTCAGCCTGTCTTGGATGTCTGCTTCAGCCCCCGTCTGACGTCTTCAGTGTAAAGGACTCTGTCTGCCCTCGCCTCTGTCCGGCCTGCTGCCCATTGCCGTACCCAGCGGCAGGTCCGAAAGGGCCGGGAACAGTCGGAGGACCGTTCATCAGTCAACCTCCCAGTGTTGGCTACCATGGGCGTGCAGGTCCGGCTGAGGGTCAGACTCCGTGCCTGCTCCCCTGCTTTTGTACCCGCCTGGCTCACCATGCCTGCCCAGCTCACCTACCACGGTGTGGCTTGGGGC
Organism: Rhinatrema bivittatum; assembly: GCF_901001135.1. Lineage (NCBI taxonomy): Eukaryota > Metazoa > Chordata > Amphibia > Gymnophiona > Rhinatrematidae > Rhinatrema > Rhinatrema bivittatum. The sequence continues at coordinate 95,283,037 of NC_042622.1, read as the reverse complement.
TCCTCCTTGAGTCCTGCCGTGGCCCAAGGGCTCACCACCAGCTCGAGACGACCGCGCCTGCGCGCGCTCGTAACACTCTCCCCACCTCACTCAGTAGTAGAGGATGCTCAGAAGAGGGGAAGATGAGGAGATGCTGTGTGCTGCATAAAAGAGGGGCCCAGCTATCTGTGCCCTGCATGCTGCCTGTTAATTGCCGCTCTCCAGGATTCATGCTGTAGCTAGGAGGAAGAGACGTGCATAATTATACGTGCTCTCAGAAAGGAGTTCCTATCGGTTTAAGAGCCACCACTGGTGTCTCTTTGTCGCTGCAAGTTGTTGAGAGCAGATCCCAGGTGCTGTCCTTGATCTGAGCATCAGGCGGTGGTGACTTTCCCGTGGCTCTCCTGATCAGGTCCGAAGGCGCGCTGGTTGGGAAACAGTGCTGTAGTGTGTGTGTGTGATATTATCTGCTTTACACATAATTCTGATGACACATTTGGCTCTTTTCACTTCCTTCTCAAAGTTCTGACTCGGCTCAGACATGATACAGTGTGGCCCCCTAAGGTCATTCTGTAAACTAATATCCAAATAAGTCTCCGAATTGTTGCCATTGCAATGCCTCTGGTCTACTACCAGCAGTAGTGAAATGTTTGAAAACCTGATAGTGGAAACATCATTAGCAGAGTTGCTGTTGTAGACTTATATATTGTTATGACTGATCAGCAGCATGAGGGAAGCTTTTGCAAAAGCAATTTCAATGGCTGAATGTCGAAAGCTCCACTTTATAAAGAGCAAGACAAAATTCCTATAGCTTCAGTTTCTGATGGTATAATAATGACAATTATTAATTAATTAATAATAAAATAATAATGACTGTTCCCAGGGCCAAATTTACCTGTTAGTTTCCCCTAGGAGCAGGAATGGAGAGGAGGTGATCCCCATTAAGGATGTGGGAGCCCAGTGGAGTTGGGGCACCTTTTCCTCCATCCTGGTGGCATCCCATTGCATCCGCTCCTTAAAGGTGCAGTGGTAATTCTATTTTATAGTCCTCCTACTGTAGGCCCATGAGCGCACGTATCTTTAAAGGGGGCGGGTCCCATGGGGCAGTGCCACTCAAATGGGTTACAGGAGGTGGCTCCCCTTGTAACCTTATGCCCCAGGCCACTGCCTACTCTGCCTAGTTCCGTCTCCTCTGACAATTCCTTTCCCCTTGTCCTCTGTGAAAGCTGTCATACAGAACAGGCTTCAAGATGAATAGTCAAACTTTGTATCCCCTGGGGTGGCTGCGTGTGGCTGTCTGAACCATGACTGTTCCAAAGTGCCGTCAGCAGGATGGGCGTTTCATGTAAAAGTTTCACCTACGGTAGAAAAATTGTCCGAAACTCTTTAGAAAACAAAGCCCTGGCTGTTGGTAAGCCATGGTATATGCATGCAGGCATGCCAAACTGAATACAAGAGTTACTTTCTTCTGACCTTGTCATTGCAGGAAGTCTTACGACTGCAAGGCAATGCTACTGAGCCTGGCTGGCTGCTCCTGGATCAGCACCGTTAACCAGATCATTAGCTATAGGCTTAGGAATAAAAAAAAACACATTCAGGCTAATAGTGAATAATGGGGCTAAAGTGCAGTGCAAATGCACTAAAAATAAGAGAGAGCAAGCTTAGGAAAGAAGTTAAATCATGGATCTGTGTTTGTCTTTGGTGATATAGAAATGGGGGGGGCTACTCTGAGCCTGCAGTGGAGAAGGGAGAGGAAGGGAGGGGGAGAAGGTCTGGAAAAAGTATCCAACCTGTGTAATCAAGATTTCTTCTCTGTATGACTTACATGACTTTCCAGCCATTAATCATCCCAGCCTAAGACACAAGCCATTGGGAAGACAAACCGTCTTTTTTTTTTTTATTTTGCCATTTTCTCACCTTGCTTGAAGGTTTTCTGGAGACTGTACGAAACTGGACGAGTTTCAGCAGGCTCTGGTCTGTGGCAGCAGAAGTTCATTCAATCCAGCAGGCTTTAACGTCTTCACTAATCCTTCTTTGTGAGCACAAGTAAGTCAAGTGCTCTCTCTCTCTCTCTCTCTCTCTCCAGTGTGTACAGTTCAAGAAATACCGGTTTCCCTTTCCAGAGAAATGTGAGCAAGCCGTCTGCAGGTGGTACCTTCTGCCCAGTCTACCTACAGCTGATGAAGCAGGGCAGTGTGGAGGCTGTAAACAGCTGCACCAGATTTCCCTGTTTTACAGAATAGAACCTCAATGGCATCACTTTACAAATGGCTGAGTGTGACCTGCCTTGTGCCTTGAAGCTATGAAAAGATTGTCTTATATGTATACATCATCATTATTTTTATTTTACCTGGAATAAAGTAGTATGGTTGCTGTGTTAGGCCACTTGGAAAAGTGGAAATAGAAGTCAACAAATAAATCATAGGCAAGACTTTTTGTTATTTTACCATGAAATAGTTCTGTAGGATTGTACAGCTCCATGCACGAACTTTTACAGTGAGGGGAAATGAGCAGAGCAAGAAAACATGGAAGATGAAGGAATACGCTGAAGAATAAACTGAGCTTGGTACAGCGCTAGTGTGAGAGTCTCCAGCCGCCCTAGGCGATGATATCACGGAGTCACATGGCTGTCTCTCTTTCTCTCCAAACCCACCCAAATTGCGTACCTCTCGTGCCCAATCTCTAACTTCTCCTTGTCTCCTGTGCGACAGACTGCTCGCAAGCCACAATCTCTCTCATGCCTCCGTTGAGCATTTAAAAAATGGCGCCCTGACGACATGCTACAGAGCTCCGCCCACTTCTAGCACCCTAGGCCAGGGGTGCTGAAACCGGTCCTACGGGCCACCCGCATCAGCCAGTCGGGTTTTCAGGATATCCCTAATGAATATGCATGGGAAATATTTGCATGCACAGGAAGTATATCTTGAAAACCCGATTGGTTGGGGGGGGGGGGGGCATAGGACCGGTTTGAGCACCCCTGGCCTAGGAGACCACCTAGTCCTGCTTAATCCTTGCGCCGGCCCTGCAAAAGGTTGAGACATATGGAGCAAACATGACAAATCCCAGGCAACCTAAGGAAGTCTAATTTACAAATTAAGACTGTTTTATTTTGTGTGTTATTTTAGGTTTTTATTAATGTCTAATTACTGTACATCACCTAGATCCTGACACCAGGGAACTAATAAATAAAATAGATGGTCAAGCCACAAGATGGTACAGTGGTCAGGGAGGACACCCAAAGTGGTTTTTAAAAAAAACTATTTGTTTAACATATTTTTCAGCATAAAAGGGCAATAAAACATACAGTCAAAATCCAAAAAGCAAAGTGACTTGAAAATAGAAAATAGAAACACAAAGATATATGAATATATATATAAAAATTTTATTTATTTATTTAAAATCTTTTCTGTACCGTCGCTAAGTTATATACCATCGCAACGGTTTACATGTAATCACATATTTAATGTAGGTAAAAGTGTACTATAGTACATTCTAATCAGGTGCTGTCAAAGGTTTGGTTACATTGTATCATTAGACATAATCATTTTACAGTAGTAGGTCATGACCGAGTGTACCAAGGTACTTTCACGGGTAAATTTATCATATATAGTGTTATAATTATGCTTATTGTGATTTGGAGTTCATAGATTACTGTACTGTACAGTCTTAAGTACTGTGTGTCGGTGCTCTTCTGCCTAGTCCTGAATAATTCCTATTCTCCCGTCTCTTTGTAAAATGCTTGTTTAAAAAGCCATGTTTTTAAACTTTTCTTAAATGCTTTGAGATCACTTTGTAATCTGATCTCTGGAGGCATTGTGTTCCAAATTATGGGTCCTGTTAATGATAAGGCCCTTTCTCTCACTTGGGTTAGTCTTGCTGTTTTTACTGATGGAATGGTTAAGAGTGCTTTATTTGCTGATCGAAGGTTTCTGTGTGGGACTTGTACCCGTAATGCTGTGTTTAGCCACTCTGATTTCTCATCATGAATTAGTTTGTGAATGGTACATAGAGTTTTGTATTTAATTCTGTGTTCAATCGGTAACCAATGTAGTTCCGCAAGGGTTTCAGTTATATGGTCCCTTCTCCTTTTTCCAGTTAATATTCTAGCTGCTGTGTTTTGAAGTATTTGAAGTGGTCTTAATGTTGTATTTGGTAGTCCCAGCAAAAGGGCATTACAATAATCCGTGCTGGAGAAAATTAGTGCTTGTAGAATTGTTCGGAAGTCATTTTGAGTTAGTAGTGGTTTTAGTTTTCTGAGTACCATGAGTTTTGCGTAACCTTCCTTTACTTTTAGTGATATGTGCTGTTTTAGATTGATTTCAGAGTCCATTATTATTCCAAGGTTACGTACTTTTCCAGTTAGTTCAATTTTCTGGTTGTCTTTGAGGATTATTGAAGTTTGGCTGATTTCAGTCAGGTCAATACAGTAAAGTGCGGCCGCGGTTACCCCGCTCCTAACCCGCTTTCTACTCACTTTCCGGCCGCGTTAGCCCTTCCTGGGATACACAATCCCCTTTAAACCGATTCTTACCGCCTCTTTAAATCACCGGGTAACCCCTTCCGCCCGTGGCATGTATATTAGATGTAAACGATCGAATTAGCTATTCCCTCCCATACAGTAACGTGCGCCCCGACTATCGCTTTTTTACCCTGCCGTTTTGCCGTGCGTTTACCTGCTAACTTACCGCCTACCCTTACTCCTGCGTTAGAGGCAGGGGTAAGGGTAGGCGGCAAACTTACCCCCAGCCCCCGCTCACCTGCCCTGGCCGCGTCAATGGGTGCTGGTCTCCGGGGCAGCCCCAGTCCTCTCCCCCCTCCTCCCGAAGCAACGAAAGCGGAAAAAATCTAAAAAATCGAAAAAGCCAAAAAAACCCCAAACATAGCAACAAAGTGGATGGTTCTCCTATGCTCGGGATTGCCAGTCCTCTCTCCCCTCCTCCCGAAGCAAGGCGCGTAAAGCAGCCTTGCTTTGGGAGGAGGGGAGAGAGGACTGGCAGTGTAAAGCAACGACTTACTTTTTTCGCAGCCCTCCTCCAGAGATGGACATCGGCGGAAATGGATCGCGGCTCCCCTGCCTCCCAGAGGCGAAGATGGATGCCTGCACGGGCGAAAGCGACCCCTGTGCGTGCAATTGGGCCGCTCAAGGCGTGACGTCATGACGTTTGGCGTCACGACATGTGACGCCAAACGTCTATAGGTAGAATTAGCTGAATATCGTCAGCATAAATGTAATGTATGATTCCTAGTCCTGCAAGTAAGTGGCATAATGGCAGCATGTATATGTTAAAAAGTGTCGCAGACAGGGCTGATCCCTGTGGAACTCCTGTTTTGAGATTGATTTTTTCTGATAATGTGTTGTTGATCTGGACTTGGAAAAACCTGTTTTCTAGAAATGAACTGAACCAGTTTAATGTTTTGCCGTGTAATCCGATTTCTTCCAGTCTATTTAGTAGTATTTTATGGTTTACTGTGTCAAAGGCTGCCGATAGGTCGAGCATTATTAGAATATAGTGTTTACCGCTATCAAAACCTCTTAGAATGTTATCTGTTAAAGAGAGGAGCAGTGTCTCAGTGCTGTAGTGTTTTCGAAATCTGTGTTGAGATGGATACAGTATGTTATTGTTATCCAGGTGTTCAGCTAGCTGTTTCTGTATTGTTTTTTCAATTAGTTTAGCTATTAAAGGAAGATTTGATACTGGTCTGTAGTTATTCAGGATAAGGGGATCACTGTTTTTTTTCTTAATGATTGGTTTTATCATTGCTCTTTTCAGTATATCTGGCATTGTTCCTTCTTGTAGGGATAGGTTTATGATTTCAGTTAGTGTATGAGCGACTGTGCTAGCTGATTTCTTAAGTTCAATTTTTGGTATTGCGTTAATTTTGTGTGGGGCGGGGTTGACATTTTTTAGCATTTGTTCCACTTCCATTTCAGATATCTCAGTGAATGATGTCCATTGGTTGACATCTCTTTTTTGCATTTTAATTTCTTGGTTGGCAGTGTTTGGAAGTTTGTCTCTTAATTTAGTAATTTTATCACTGAAAAATGTGGTGATTTCATTACATTTTGCTTCTGGTAGGTTTTGTGGTGATTCTTGCTTGTCACTGGTTAGGTTTGAGACTATTGAGAATAGTGTTCTTGGATTGTTTGCAAATTTTTCTATTTTATTGCTGAAATATTCTCTCTTAACTTTGAATATTAGATGTTTGTAAAAAGCTAGATGTTTTCTGTATTTGGTTAGGTTATTGGTTGTTTTGTGTTTTCTCCATCTTTTTTCTATTGACCTGAGAGTCCTTTTTGCATCTTTTACTTTTACATTATGCCAGGGGTTATTTTGACTTGCTTCTTTTTTCTGTTTTGATTTGATGGGATTTATTTCGTCAGCTATTTTTTTGGTTGTTCCTAACCATGTTTCTGTGGCAGAACTGCAGTTGTTGTAGTCAATATCAGTTAGTTTTTCCTCTAGTCTGTCGTTTAGTTTTTCAATATTAAAAGGTGGTCTGTATTTAAATTCTATGGGTTTATGATTTTGTTTGATTTGAGGTTTAAGGAATTTTATGTCGGAATGAATAAGGAAATGGTCTGACCATGGAATTTGTGTGTATTCAGTTTTACAGTGTTCTAAATAATTGTGGTTGATGAAGGTGAGATCCAGTGAATGTCCAGCTTTATGTGTTGGTTTGCTTGATATAGTGAGAAGCCTAATGCTGTCATAGCATCTAATAGTGTTTGGCATGCGGTTGATAAAGGGTGGCGTCCATGTGAAGATTAAAATCTCCTAGCACTATGGTTGGTTTAGAGATGTTTAAGTGTGTGGTAAGGAACTCAATTAGTGGTGAGATATTTAATTCTAGGAGGCTTGGTGGGCAGTAGATAAGGCATATTTGTATATTGTTGGTATCAAAAATGGCAATTTCATGATTTTGGGGGGTGATATTTGGATAGGTTTACATTTAAAGGTTTTTTCAATAATTAGTAAGAGACCTCCTCCACGCTTATTTATTCTGGGGACTGAAAATACTTCGTAATTTTTGTGTGCTATTTGATTTTTTAGAACTACGTCTGCTTTTTTTAACCATGATTCCGTTATTGCAACAAAGTTTGGTTTATTGTCATACAGTAAGTCTGTGATGATTGGGAATTTTTTTGCGACTGAATGTGCATTTACTAAGATGAATGTTAGCATGATTAGTTTGTTTATTGCAGAAGTTTTGGAAATAGAGATAGGGTTCTTTTTTATCTGTATCAAATTATTACGTGATGATTTTATTGTCTTTTTTGTTCTCTCTCTTGTGTTGTTCTTTAAGTAATTATTCTCATATTTACCTTTGTTTGTGCAGATGAGGATTGGATATTCAAATGGTAGTTCATTTTCCTTGTCCATGTTGAAATTTGGTAGACGTGTAGTGTTGTATTCAGTTCCTCAGGTGTGTACGAAGGGGCGTACAAAAGAGCATGCCCCTTTGTTGCGCCCCTTCAGTGTGTGCCGCCGGCGCGCGGCGCCTCCGCTTCCCTCCTCGGTTTTAAATCAATCTAAAACAGCACATATCAGTAAAAGTAAAGGAAGGTTATGCAAAACTCATGGTACTCAGAAAACTAAAACCACTACTAACTCAAAAAATGATGGCTCCCAGATATAAAATCAAGGTAAGCAAATTAAACAAAAATCAAGTTAAGCAAATTAAACAAAGCCATAAAACTGATGATACAGCCTTCAGATTTGATCATATTTAACCTGCTTTCCCTTTAAATCATATCGCAATTTTTCAGTGTCTGCTATGTCACACATCTAACTGGTTTATCCACTCTATAAACTCATGTAACCTTTCTACCGTACCAGTAAAAATGCCAAAAAATAGGGGTATCTCCAAAAGCGACGTGTGGGCTGGGCCGGAGAAAGCTGGAAATCTAACCACACTGGGGCATGATCTGAGAGAAGTACGTCTCCTATGCTCGCATCATTTAATTTCCCAAACAGTGGGTTACTAACAAAAAGATAGTCTAATCTGGACCATGTGTCGTGGGCCCGAGATAGATGGGTAAATTCTCGGCCAGTCGGATTCAAAACTCGCCATGCGTCTACGAGCTGTAAGGAGTGTTCAAGCTGTGCCAATCCCCTACTGCAGTGGTTCTCAACCTTTCTAATGCCGTGACCCCGTAATACAGTTCCTCATGTTGCGGTGACCCCTCGCCCCGCCCTCGCAGGGCGGGGCGAGGGCGAGGGCGGGACGAGGGTGGGGCTTTGGTCATGGGGGCGGGGTTATGGATGGGGTTGGATTTTAGTGCATATTTATTTATTATGACATTTATAAACAGAACCACCATTCCTCATAAAACAATACAATTAAGAAACATAAAGCATCAGTTATAATAGTAAAACCATACTAATAAAAGAATACTTTAAAATTACTGATAAATAGAATTTCTATTAATTAAAATCATATACATTTTTATAATTTCCCAAACACCAATAAAATATTTCAAAACAGCACATATATCAAATAACACACAATAATTAAAACTAATAAGGATTTTAAAAAGCCCCTGCTGTCCATACATGGGAGCTCTTGATTTCCAGTCACCCTGATATTGTCGAGGATTAGGAGGTTATCCTCTCTCTCACACACATACTCACATGTCCATTCTCTCTCACACATATACTGTCACATACATACACATTCATGCTCTTATATGCACCATAACCTCTCACAGACACTGACACACTCTCAGGGTGTAAGACACTCTCTCCCCCCCCCCCCCACTCACACACACTCTTACTCCCCTGGATTTTCTCATACACACTCATGCTCTCACTCTTACTGGCTCCCTCACAACCTCAGAGCCTCTCAGATAAAACTCTATGCGGCAGAAATAATGCTGAATGTTGAGAATTGTGTTATGCAGACTAATCTGGAAAATGCACTAATTTCTACATGAGTCATAATGAATCAGTCCTCAGCTGCAGGCTTCAATTGATTATCCTGGCTCCCTTTAATAAGTTCATGTGTAACAGCAATCCTAATTCTCCACCAGATCAAGCTGATTTCACATCCCACTTCATACTTTGTCACCTCCAGCTGAGTCAAACAATTAATCTAATTACTGCCACTGCTGCCACGTGGCTATTGGGGAGGCGCTGATTGCTGCTATTGGCACCAGTGTTGCCAACCTCGCTTATTTACCACGAGATTGGGCTTCTTTTTGTAGTCATTCGCGGTTTTTTTTTCCGATTCGCGGGTTGCTTTTAATTGGGCTATTTTTTCTGCCAGTCGTGTTTTTTTGGGCTTGTTGGGCGGGACTTGTGCTCTGAATCATGTTACAGTGATTGGCTGCTGCGATGAAGCCTGTCCATAGCAGGCGCACCCTATCCCTATATTGCAGCAGTAAGCCAATCAGAGCAGGAGCTGCAAGCCTTGTTGATGCACACGTCAGGAGCACATTTTGTGGGCAGACCTAGCCAGCACTGCACAGCATCTCACATGGGCGGAACGGGAAGAGCAGCACGGCATTGGAGCGCAACAGCAAAGGAATCCAGAGTGTGTAGCTACATCCAGGTAGCAGGAGGGGAGGAATTAGGATGTAGGGAGGGGGAATGAGTGTGTGGGAGGCCACAGATGTGCTTGGAGGGGTTAGAGAGGTGGGAATGAGTGTGGGGGCCAGAGATGTGCTGGGAGGGGGCTGGGGAATGAGTGTGTGGGGGGCCAGAGATGTGCTTGGAGGGGGGGAATGAGTGTGTGGGGGGCCAGAGATGTGCTCGGAGGGGTTAGGGAAGGGGGAATGAGTGTGTGGGGGGCCAGAGATGTGCTCGGAGGGGTTAGGGAAGTGGGAATGAGTGTGGGGGGCCAGAGATGTGCTCGGAGGGGTTACGGAGGGGGGGAATGAGAGTGTGGTGACCAGAGATGTGCTGGGAGGAGGGAATCAGCGTGTGGGGGGCCAGAGATGTGCTCGGAGGGGTTAGAGAGGTGGGAATGTGTGTGAGGGGCCAGAGATGTGCTTGGAGGGGGCTGAGGAGAGAGGAATGAGTATGTGGGGGCCAGAGATGTGCTAGGAGGGGTTAGGGAGGGGGGAATCAGTGTGTGTGGAGCCATAGATGTGCTCGGAGGGGTTACAGAGGGGGGGGAATGAGAGTGTGGGGACCAGAGATGTGTAAGGAGGGGTTAGGGAGGGGGGAAAGAGTGTGGGGGCCAGAGATTTGCTTGTAGGGGGGTGGGGAGGGGGGTATGAGTATGTGAGGGCATTAACTGCTATAAAAAAATAAAATGGTTTTTTTTTACATCTGCTTCCCTTTCTAATTTTTTGCCATTTCCTTTAATATTGCCTTTTTTTCTATTTCTTTTCTCTCCACCTGTCTTCTTCCCTCAAACACACAGTCAGGTTCTCATTCTCACATGCATTTCTCTCTCACACACACATACACAGGCTCTCACTGGCACAGGCTGTCTGAGTCTCACACACAGGCTCTCTCACACCCCCACATGCTGCCTTGCTCAAGCACAGGCTCTCACTCTTACATGCTGTCTCTTTCACACACACAGAGGCTCTCACATGCTGTCTCTGCAAACACACACAGTCTCTCAACTCATCTCATACTCGCACACACCTCTCTCTTACCTCTGGGCCTCTTCTTTACGGGTTGCCACAGGATGGGCTCTGCAGCGGCCCTAGTCTTCCCGGCCCGCTGCTCCTCTTCTGCACGCAGCTGAAGCGCCTCCTCCTTCCTGCCCGTGCGGCTCCGGCAGTGTTGCCAGGTTTTCATGAACGAACAAGCACTTTTTTTCCAAAAAAACAAGCCCAAAACACATGAGATTGAAACATTTTATTTTTTATAGCAGTTAATGCCCTCACATACTCATACCCCTCTCCCCAGCCCCCTCCAAGCAAATCTCTGGCCCCCCACACACTCATTCCCCCCCCCCCCCAGCACATCTCTGGCCCCACACACTCATTCCCCCCCCCCCCAGCACATCTCTGGCCCCACACACTCATTCCCCCCCCCAGCACATCTCTGGCCCCACACACTCATTCCCCCCCCCCTCCCTCCCAGCACATCTCTGGCCCCACACACTCTCATTCCCCCCCCCCCCTCCCTCCCAGCACATCTCTGGCCCCACACACTCTCATTCCCCCCCCCTCCCTCCCAGCACATCTCTGGCCCCACACACTCTCATTCCCCCCCCCCCTCCCTCCCAGCACATCTCTGGCCCCACACCCTCTCATTCCCCCCCCCCCCTCCCTCCCAGCACATCTCTGGCCCCACACACTCTCATTCCCCCCCCCCCTCCCTCCCAGCACATCTCTGGCCCCCACACACTCTCATTCCCCCCCCCCTCCCTCCCAGCACATCTCTGGCCCCACACACTCTCATTCCCCCCCCCCTCCCTCCCAGCACATCTCTGGCCCCACACACTCTCATTCCCCCCCCCCCTCCCTCCCAGCATATCTCTGGCCCCACACACTCTCATTCCCCCCCCCCCTCCCTCCCAGCACATCTCTGGCCCCACACACTCTCATTCCCCCTCCCCAGCACATCTCTGGCCCCACACACTCATTCCCACCTCCCTAACCCTCTCCAAGCACATTTCTGGCCCCCCACACAATCATTCCCCCCAGTACATCCCCAGCCCCCACACACTCATTCCCCCCAGTACATCCCCGGCCCCCACACACTCATTACCCTCTCCCAACATACTAACTCCTTCCCTCCTGATACCTGGCTGTAGCTGCACACTCTGGATTCCTTTGCTGTTTTTCTCCAACGCTGTGCTGCTGGTCTTCCCGTTCCGCCCACGTGCGATGCTGTGCTGGCTGGGTCTGCCCACAAAATGTGCTCCTGACGTATGCATCAACAAGGCTTGCAGCTCCTGCTCTGATTGGCTTACTGCTGCAATATAGGGATAGGGTGTGCCTGCTATGGACAGGCTTCATCGCAGTAGCAGCAGCCAATCACTGTAACAGAGCACAAGTCCCGCCCAACTTGTGCTCTGTTACAGTCCGCCCTGATTCAGAGCACAAGTCCCGCCCAACAAGCCTAAAAAAACGCGACTGGCAGAAAAAATAGCCGCGGACCGGCAAAAAACCCCAACGGCCCGGTACCGGTGGTTGGGGACCCTGCTTTAGGCGACCCCTGTGTTGTGGGCGTTCGACCCCCGCCGGGGTCGCGACCCCCAGGTTGAGAACCGCTGCCCTACTGGGTCTTTTATCTCGATGTGTGGCCTTAGATTTATCAAATTGCAAATCTCTAATGGCATTAAAGTCACTCCCCATGATAATAAAGTCATCAATATAGGGAAGCAACATACATTGCAGTCTACGAAAGAAAGCAGGATTGTAAACTGTGGGGGCATAGATGTTACATAAGACTAATTGAATACCATAAAGCTGAATAACTAATAAAAGGTAGTGCCCGTGAGGGTCCTTAATTTCTTTTAGAATTTTAAAAGTCAAGTGTTTACCTATTAATATGGCTACCCCTGCGGAGTGGGAAGACCCGGAGGCAAAGTAAACATCACCCACCCAATTTCTACAGAGTTTTCTATGTTCTATATCACTGAGGTGGGTCTCCTGTAGCAAGGCAATATCAACCTGTTTCTTTTTAAGGTGACTCAAAATTTTGGATCTCTTAATAGGAGAATTTATGCCACAAACGTTCCAAGAGAGAATGCGAGTACCATTAACAGAAGCTAGGGCCATGCATTAGCAATAACAGAAACTGCAAACACTCATTGAGAACGTGGAGGCCCTCCCAGCTGAGGCCTCCACGGAGACAAGTTATATTGGTGCGGGATAGATACAGAGGTAGCGTGGCTAACATGAAACTGATTGAATGTAAGTAGCATAGTTTCCCCAATCCCACCTTCCAAACCCCATCTCACCCATTACTTCCCCCATACATTCCCCATCCATTCATTCCGGTACCTAGACGGTCACTGCCATACACACAGACGCCCACCCTCCCCCTTCCCCCATATCCCACCCCATCCACTGCATATGAATGAACAGAAAATAGCACATTATTTCCAAATAGCCTGACATCTCAATATGAACTTTATTAAATGCATACATTTGAAGTAAGGAAAACTATAATCAGCAAACCATCGGAACTAGAAGTCTTGCAACTCAGAGAATGTCAATAAGCTTCCAGGAGGGAGAGTGCCAGCATTAATAAAGAAACGCTGCTATCCAATAATAAAGACAAGTATGTCCATGGGAAATGACCACAAGGAACCAAAGCTGGCCTTTATCACCAATCTCGGGGACATTCAAAGAGGGCCGCCATTATCTCTCTGGTTACTCTGGGTTATAGGAGATGAGGAGGAACGTAGAAATTCCTGCACCGCTTCAACCTCCGTAAACCATTTGACCCCCTCCCGGGTCATCACTCTGAGGCATGCAGGATAAACGATTGTAGCCTGGTAGCCAGAGTCAATTATTTTGGTTCAATAAGGAGCCATAAGGCAACGTTTAGCTGTTAAGGTTAAGCTGTTAACGTTAAGGTTTAGCTGTTAACGTTAAGGTTTAGCTGTTAAGGTTAAGCTGTTAACGTTAAGCTGTTAAGGGCGCACAAAGGGGCCAGCCCCTTTGTGCGCCCCGTCGTGCGGACCCGAGGAGCGGAGCAGAACCCTATATCGACAACGACAATCAAACTCACTCTAGCACATATACCCTCTTTTGACGGGCCATGCGCGACCGGCGCAGCATAATCAGGGTAAGAGCCCGCTCTCCTTCCTCGGTGCCGTGCTAAGGAAACGGGAGCTCCAAAACAAAACAAAAAAAAAAAATTAGACCAGCAGAAAGAAAGAGCACGCAGCCGTTGCTAGGCACTCCGGGGTTAGACTCTCGCCAGGATCCTTTTTTCACTTACCCACACCCCGAAGGGCCACATGGTTCGCTCCTTCCTACACTTCAGAAATATACCCACTCAACAACAGACGAAGCAGACAACCACAGACTCAAACAATGTTCTGGGAATCAGCATCCACACAACAACGCCTGACTCAGACAACTCCACACGCAGACAACCTATCAGGACTCCAGCAGCCATTCAACAACGCATGACTCAGATAACTCCACTCGCAGACAACCTATCAGGACTCCAGCAGCCACTCAACAACGCCTGACTCAGACAACTCCTCAGACAACTCCACACACAGACAACCTATCAAGACTCCAGCACACACGCTGAGGACGCCAACATTTAACACAAATCAAGCTTCCATACAAAAATGCACCTCCATCCTATTCCCACAATCAGGAGAAAACCCAGAAATAACACCCCACCAGACCCAATCCACATACCCAGACAACAAAGACTAATCTCCATCATGACATCTCCCATCACGCAACTACTAGGCCTCTCACTTTTCACTTTAACCCTATTCAATGCACAGTCTCTTTCCAAAAAAATGCACCTACTCAATGATTACCTCATTGATAACAACCCAGACGTATGTGCAATAACAGAAACCTGGTTAAAACCTTCAGACATAACACTAACAAACCAACTACCAACACAAACCTTTGATCTCTTCTCAATACCCAGACCCAAGAAAAAAGGAGGAGGAATCCTACTTGCTGCAAAAAAACAACTGGGCCTAACCTTACAACAATCATACTCCACTACTAAACTGGAATGCTCCACATTCAAATCTCAACAACTTCAAATATTCCTCATCTACGCTACACCAGGAACCCTAGACGCTAACCCCTCTCCTCTAATAGAGCTGATAGCCAAACACCTCAACTCAGACAAACCGACCATCATCCTAGGAGACTTCAACTTACACGTTGACTCCACCCCACAATCCTCAAACTGCGAAACATTTCTAACCTCCCTCAGTCACCTAGGATTCACACAAATAATCAGCGGTCCCACACACAGGGCAGGTCACACATTAGACCTCATCTTTATCAACGACAGCTTATCCACCTATTCTAATCCCTCCTGTACACCAGTCCCCTGGTCAGATCACCAGATCATCAACACAACCCTCAAAATGAAAAACACACCACCTCCAAACATCAACAATACCACTATACAGTTTAGGAAACCATGCTCACTTGAACTACTTAACGAACAATGCTCCAAAGAACTCAGCCAACTAGACCTCTCAGACGCCAACACAGCCACTACCTCATGGATCAAACTCACGAACAAAATAGCAGATCAACTCTGTCCAATCGCCTCCAAAATAATACAACCAGCACGAGACAACAGAAAACCGTGGTTCACTCCGGAACTCAAATCCCTGAAACAAAAACTACGAAATAAAGAACAAAGCTGGAGAAACAACCCCTCACATACAGCAAGACTGGACTACAAAAACACCCTCAACACCTACAGAAATGCCATACACAAAACAAAGAAGGACTTCTACGCAAAAAGAATTCACAATTTCATCTTCGACTCAAAAGCTCTATTTTCTTACGTCTCATCTCTTACCAAACCAACCCCCCCTTCCATTCCAGACCAACAAGCACTCAACAAGGCCAATGAATTGGCCACCTATTTTAAGACAAAAATCTCCAACCTTACTCTACCTCTTACAACCCACAATGCTCCACTAACACCTCTGAGTACATACCAAATCTCTCAGAATGCCAGTCTAGAGGCATTCGAACCTACATCCGCCATGGAGATCGAAAACATACTCAAAAAAATCAAACCAGCTGCACATCCCTCAGACCCTCTACCTACCAACATGCTCACCTCCATCCCAAACACCGTAGCAAAACCCATTGCTGAAATCATTAATACCTCCTTAGCCCAAGGTACGGTACCCAATCAGTTAAAACTAGCAATTCTTAAACCACTACTGAAAAAACCAAACGCATCTCCCACTGACCCAGCAAACTTCAGACCCATTGCGAACTTACCATTGATTTCCAAACTGATGGAAAAAGCAGTCAATAAACAACTTTCCGAATATCTCGAGGAGCACAACATTCTCTCTCCTGCACAATATGGTTTTCGGAAATCATTAAGCACAGAATCCCTACTGCTTTCTCTCACGGATACCTTACTTCTGAATCTGGAGAAAAAACAATCATACCTACTGGTTCTTCTAGATTTATCCTCAGCTTTCGACATGGTAAACCACTCACAACTCTTAGACCAACTATCAAACATAGGAATTAAAGGCACTGCCCACAGTTGGTTTAAATCGTTTCTATCAAACAGGTTCTACAAGGTCAGAATAAACAATAAGGAAACTGAACCCATCCTATCAGACCAAGGCGTACCACAAGGTTCATCTCTCTCACCCACCCTGTTCAACATTTACCTCCTCCCCCTCTGCCATTTGCTATCAAATCTCAAGCTTACGCACTACCTCTATGCAGACGATATCCAGATCCTCATACCCATCACAGAATCTATTCAAAAAACCTTCTCCTTCTGGGAGGATTGTTTACAACCAATTAAACAATTCCTCTCCAACCTAAACTTGATTTTAAACTCCAGCAAAACAGAGATGATACTTATCTCACAAGACCCACGTATCTACTCACCCAGCCTTTCGCAACCCTCCTCATTAAACATTTATCTCTCCTCAAAAGTCAGGGATCTAGGAGCATGGCTTGACAATCAACTTACGGTAACTTAAAAAATTTTATAAACACCACCACCAAGGACTGTTTCTATAAACTACAAGTCCTCAAAAAGTTAAAACCACTCCTTCACTTCAATGACTTTCGCCTCGTCCTTCAATCCATTATTTTTTCAAAACTCGACTACTGTAACGCAATTCTACTTGGTCTCCCTGCTAACAGTATCAAGCCTCTACAGATGGTACAAAACGCCGCTGCCAGAATCCTAACAAACACCAATAAAAGAGAACATATTTCCCCCATTCTGAGCAACCTCCACTGGCTACCCATCAAACAGAGAATCCTTTTTAAAACCCTCACCATTATTCATAAATCAATACACAACATCGCACCTATATCACTCCAAACTCAACTTCGTCCACACCTATCCTCCAGACCCATCAGAAGCGCTTACAGAGGCACATTATTCGCCCCTCCAGCACTGCAACATCATTACTAAGAAAAAGAGCACTCTCAACTGCAGGACCACACCATTGGAACGCTCTCCCCCCTGACCTATGCCTCGAACCCAGTCTACCAGCGTTCAAAAAAAAGTTAAAAACCTGGCTCTTCAGGCAAGTGTTCCAATCTCCAGAATGTAACTAAGCGCCGCATCCTGATTGAACTTGGGAATATTCTGTGTTACAGTTAATAATATGCAATTTTATGCAAAATTAAATTTCAATTTACCTTACATTTAATTTAAGTTCAACATGCCATTGGCCTAATTTTAATTAAATTACGAAGATATTTAAGGATTTATTGTTATTGTTCAATGTTCTTTGTATTATGAATGTATTATATGTTATTGTTCAATGTTCTTTGTAAAAAAACCCTGATCTGACTTCCCAGACCAGGGCTATCTTTTCGTTCCATGTAAACCGGACTGATTTGTATTGTATACAGGAATTCCGGTATATAAAAATTAAAAATAAATAAATAAATAAATAAGGTCGCAGAGAAGTCTTGAAAGACCATTATTTTCCAGTTCTCATAGGTCAAAGAAAGTCCGGCTCTTGTGACACGCAAAATTTCGATTTTATGAGCGAAATTCAAAATTTTGGCAATAACGACGCATGGCCTGAGGTCGGCTTCTTGCTTCTGGTCTAGTCGGTGGGCACGCTCCACGCGAAGAGGGCCATGCGCCTGGGAGAGGTTCAGCTCTTTTTGCAGCCAGCCTTCCAGGAAAAGCGGCAGGTCTCTGTCCGACAAAGTCTCCAGCAGGCCCAGGAAGCGCAAATTTGATCGCCGCGATCTATTCTCTAGGTCCTCCAAGCGTTCGGTGTGTTTTTCCAGCGTAGCTTTAAGGGCACTGATTTCAGCATTGGTGGCCTGGCAGCCATCATGCAGATCGGAAACTCGCTGCTCAATTTCAGAAAATCGCGTCTCATAACTCTGTGAGCTTGTCTGATATTGATTTAAGTTCCAGTCCTAGGAGTTCAGCAATCGCCTCCTTAATCTCAGCAATCGCTGCTGTAGCCGGCAGGGGCTGAGGATCCGGCGCCATATTGGATGGCGAGCCAGGGCTGCGCGGCCTGTCTTTGTCTTTCTCCTTTCGGGTCAAACGAGTTGCCATTGCAGATGATCAGTACCTGAAAAGTGTTAGGCAAGACAAGTAGCAGCCGTCGGTGTATTAATTACACTTATTAGGGATGTGAATCGTTTTTCAACGATTAAAATTATCGTCCGATAATGTTTATATCGTCTTAAATCGTTATAGAACACGATACAATAGAAATTCTAACGATTTATCGTTAAAAATCGTTAAATCGTGTTAGTGCGCACTAAATCGAGTTAGTGCGCACTAACTCCCCGTTAGTGCGCACTAACTCGATTTAGTGCGCACTAACTGAAAATGATACAAATAAACACTTTCCAGGTCACTGAAGGTCAGTTAGGAATGAATATGTGTTCCTATTGGCTGGCTGCCCTCTTATCTATTGATGTTACCAAGGTTACCACTGAGGTGATGGTTGGGGGGATGGGAAATGGAACTGGAAACTAACGAACACCAACAGAAAATGAAACAAAGTGTTCACACTTCCCAGGTCAGTAAAGGTCACTTAGGAATGAATATGTATGTATGTATTCCTATTGGCTGGCTGTGCTCTTATCTATTGATGTTACCAAGGCTAATACTGAGGTAATGGTTGGGGGGATGTGAAATGGAAACAGTTGGAAGCTTGACAAAAAAAGTAATGTAATGATCAGCACTCACGTGACTAGAACTTGTTTGTTTATTATTTTTGTTAGCAGGCACCTGAAATGCTAGTGCATGTTGAATTTGCCAATCACTGTGCATTTTAGAAAGGTGGTCCTGGCTGGAACTGTACACAGTTCAAATATATGTAATTGATTGTTGGTAAGTGTATTTTTTAAGTAGCCACACTGGCACAAGTATGTTTACTTTTCCTCCTACTTAACTCACTAGCTCAGCTTTGTAAGAAGGGCTTCTCTGCTTGTGTGTTGTTTTTGTTTGGTGTGAGGAGAGCAGAAACATCAGATCTTTATTCAATCTACTACAGTCATCTCTTACAGTGCCCTATCCCTATTAATACCAGGAGTGTTGTGATCTTCCTGCACACAGTGCCCTAACCCTGATACCAGTCTGAGACAGCTCCCTCCCTGCATTACTAGTGAGAGGCTGGCTTCACAGACAGGGGGGAGCTGCCTGACCCTCACTCCTGACTTCCCCCATGTCCCAGCTAGTGAATGGTGTGTGGGTGAGGGGGGGGGGGGGGAGGATGGTGAAGTCTGAGACAGCTCCCTCCCTGCATTACTAGTGAGAGACTGGCTTCACAGACAGGGGGGAGCTGCCTGACCCTCACTCCTGACTTCCCCCATGTCCCAGCTAGTGAATGGTGTGTGGGTGAGGGGGGGGGGAGGATGGTGAAGTCTGAGACAGCTCCCTCCCTGCATTACTAGTGAGAGGCTGGCTTCACAGACAGGGGGGAGCTGCCTGACCCTCACTCCTGACTTCCCCCATGTCCCAGCTAGTGAATGGTGTGTGGGTGAGGGGGGGGGGAGGATGGTGAAGTCTGAGACAGCTCCCTCCCTGCATTACTAGTGAGAGGCTGGCTTCACAGACAGGGGGGAGCTGCCTGACCCTCACTCCTGACTTCCCCCATGTCCCAGCTAGTGAATGGTGTGTGGGTGAGGGGGGGGGGAGGATGGTGAAGTCTGAGACAGCTCCCTCCCTGCATTACTAGTGAGAGGCTGGCTTCACAGACAGGGGGGAGCTGCCTGACCCTCACTCCTGACTTCCCCCATGTCCCAGCTAGTGAATGGTGTGTGGGTGAGGGGGGGGGAGGATGGTGAAGTCTGAGACAGCTCCCTCCCTGCATTACTAGTGAGAGGCTGGCTTCACAGACAGGGGGGAGCTGCCTGACCCTCACTCCTCCGGGGTATTGTGATCTTCCTGCACACAGTGCCCTATCCCTGATACCAGGGGTGTTGTGATCTTCCTGCATGCAGTGCCCTATCCCTATTAATACCAGGAGTGTTGTGATCTTCCTGCATGCAGTGCCCTATCCCTATTAATACCAGGAGTGTTGTGATCTTCCTGCACGCAGTGCCCTATCCCTGATACCGGGATGTGTGCAAGAAGATCACAACACCCCCGGTATCAGGAATAGGGCACTGTGTGCAGGAAGATCACAACACCCCTGGTATTAGGGATAGGGCACTGTGTGCAGGAAGATCACAATACCCCTGGTATCAGGGTTAGGGCACAAGTTCTAGTCACATTGACTGATCACATTACTTGTTTTGTCAAGCTACCAACTGTTTCCATTTCCCATCCCCCATATACTGTCAGTAGGAAACTTGGTAACATGAATAAATAAGAGGGCAGCCAATAGGAATACATATTCATTCCTAAACTGACCTTAACTGACCTGAAAAGTGTCAAATTGTATCATTTTCAGTTAGTGCGCACTAACTCCCAGTTAGTGCGCACTAATCGGAAAAAACGATTTTTAACGATTTTTTAACTAAAAAATCGTGCCTAAGACGATTTTCTTGCCCTGCCACACGATTTCTATCGTTAAGACGATATGGAAAACGATTCACATCCCTAACACTTATTGCCGCAGTAGATGGGGTCGGATTACTGAGGTTCGGCGCTGCGAAGGGAAATCATGTCTTTCCCTTACACGGCATCCCGTGACCACAAAAAAAAGTTTTTAAAAAAGTGCCGGCAGTCAGGTTGAGGAAACAGATGCTCAGTTAACAAGCGTCCATTTCCCAAACCCGTGGCTGTGCGCCGATTAGGAAAACAGACGCTGATAAATTCAGCATCTGTTTTCTTAACCGGTGGTTAAGGAGGCGCTAGGGGTGTGCAATTGACCCTAGCAGCTCCTTGACAACGCGACCCCTGATTTAAATATTAGAGATGTGAATCGTGTCCTCGATCGTCTTAACGATCGATTTCGGCTGGGAGGGGGAGGGAATCGTATTGTTGCCGTTTGGGTGTGTAAACTATCGTGAAAATCGTTAAAATCGTGAGCCGGCACACTAAAACCCCCTAAAACCCACCCCCGACCCTTTAAATTAAATCCCCCACCCTCCCGAACCCCCCCAAATGCTTTAAATTACCTGGGGATCCAGCGGTGGTCCAGAACGGCAGCGGTCCGGAACGGCCCCCTCAATTGAATCGTGTTGTCTTCAGCCGGCGCCATTTTGCAAAATGGCCGCCGCAAAATGGCGGCGGCCATAGACCAAAACGATTCGACGCAGGAGGTCGTTCCGGACCCCCGCTGGACTTTTGGCAAGTCTTGTGGGGGTCAGGAGGCCCCCCCAAGCTGGCCAAAAGTTCCTGGGAGTCCAGCGGGGTTCCGGGAGCGATTTCTTGCCGCGAATCGTTTTCCGTACGGAAAATGGCGCCGGCAGGAGATCGACTGCAGGAGGTCATTCAGCGGCGGTCCGGAACCCCCGCTGAATGACCTCCTGCAGTCGATCTCCTGCCGGCGCCATTTTCCGTACGGAAAACGATTCGCGGCAAGAAATCGCTCCCGGAACCCCGCTGGACTCCCAGGAACTTTTGGCCAGCTTGGGGGGGGCCTCCTGACCCCCACAAGACTTGCCAAAAGTCCAGCGGGGGTCCGGAACGACCTCCTGCCGGCGCCATTTTCCGTACGGAAAACGATTCGCGGCAAGAAATCGCTCCCGGAACGACCTCCTGCGTCGAATCGTTTTGGTCTATGGCCGCCGCCATTTTGCGGCGGCCATTTTGCAAAATGGCGCCGGCTGAAGACAACACGATTCAATTGAGGGGGCCGTTCCGGACCGCCGCCGTTCTGGACCACCGCTGGATCCCCAGGTAATTTAAAGCATTTGGGGGGGGGTTCGGGAGGGTGGGGGATTTAATTTAAAGGGTCGGGGGTGGGTTTTAGGGGGTTTTAGTGTGCCGGTTTTCCTGCCCTACCCCTTCCCCCGATTTACGATTTTTTAACGATAAATCGGGGGAATTGGTATTGTATCGTGGCCCTAACGATTTTTGACGATTTAAAATATATTGGACGATATTTTAAATCGTCAAAAAACGATTCACATCCCTATTAAATATTGCACGATGCCCCCAGGAGAGGTGCCTGGGGGCGCACTAGGAAAGCGGGTGCTGAATACTCAGCGCCTGCTTTCAGCGTTCCTTTTGTGCATCGGCCCCATCTGTGTTTTAATGGAACTAGTGAGCTCTGCCATGTACCCAGTACCAAGGTGGGTTTTTAAAACTTCCTTCTCCTCGCCTGGTCATTGACAAGAAAATAACTGTCCCTGAGCCCCCGACTCCTTATTAATGATTGACAATTACTCCCTTCCTCAGAAAGGCAAGATTCCGCTTTGGTATAGGGGTAGTTCTTCGATTTTCTGGTCTCTCTCGTAACAAAATCCCTCTGTCATATCCGGGTGCTTCATTTATAGACTCTGGGGACTAAAGGACAAAAGCAGTGGTTCTCAGCCTGGTACTCAGGAACTACCCAGACAGCCTGATTTTGAATAAAGGTTTGCATTTGTTTGGAAATGACACGAAAAACACAATAAAACTGTTTCATTTTGTGCCATTTCAGAACAAAATGAAAAGGAAAATCCAATGAAATTCATTAGATGTTTCCTTTCGTTTCAGAATGCTCCCCCTGCTGCTGCTGCTGCTGCCCCAGTGCTTCCACAATCAAAAATTAACCCTCAGGCCCCCTTCATCCTCCTATTGTTCCCATACTCATCTGACCCCCATCTATGGGGGTTGAATCAGCTGAAATGGGGCAAGACCAATCCCCAGCTGCTCCTATCCACCGGCACCCGTTGCCAACATGGTGCCGGCTGGCCCTGAGATTGCTGCCATGTTGTTGTAGAACAAAACTGCCAACCTCCGGGCCAGCCGGCCCCATCTTGACAACAGGACCAGGAGGGACAGGAGCAGCTGGGGATCACGTCTGCCCTCATTTTGATTTATTTGAGCCCCAGGATGAGCTAAGATAATGCATCTGTGGAGGGTGGGAGTATAGGTGAAAGGCTGGGGGTGAGGGTAGGGTTAACTTCTCTGTTTCAGCATTGCTGAAGGGGTTTTGCAGGGAGGAAAGGGGAAGGACCACACGCCTTCATTTCTTTTTCTTCTTTTTTATATATTTAGATATATATATATATTTTAAAATGATGATTTTGTTTCTGTTGCACATAAATAACGAAAATAAATATCATATCCAATACAAAATACAAACTGAAAAAAAAATGAAGCTAAACTTTTTCTGTACAATAGAGACGATGCATGAAAATATATATCATGCGTGTTCGTTGTAGATATCCTGAAAACCTAAACAGCCGGGAAGTCCTTGAGCACTGGATTGAGAAACACTGTACAAAATATTTTTTCCCATTTTATATCTACAGGAAAAATAGTTAGTATGTAGCCAGGGCTGTAGCAAGGGGCAGGCAAGAAGAGAGACTGCCCCGGGCATCAGGTCAGAGGAGACACTACTACAGTCACTCTGTTGCGACCACCGACTTTGGATCCTGAAGCAGGCGCGGCCTACGGCTGGTGATGAGGGCACAGAGGCAGGTCGCTAGCTCATGGGAGAGTGTGAGCCCCTGAACCACTGCACGACTCAAGGAGGAGCCCCAAAGCACACCGTGGGAGGTGAGAACATGCCAGCACGGGCGAAGCAGGAACAAGCAGGACTGAAACTGAGGCAAGGAACTTGGAACAGGAACCAGACAGGATCAGCCCTCTGCTGGACCTACAGGCACCAGTGAGACCCAGCAACGCAATGCTGGTCTTAGGAGTAGCCCTCCGGCCACTCGAAAGCCCTTTCAGAACCGCTGCTTGGGAACAAGTGCATGAGGTCAGATGGAGGCTGAGGGCAGGAACAAGACGAAGACTTGGAACTTGGAAGGACTCAGACGAGGACTTGGAAGGTGCTGTTGGGCACTGTCCGCTTGTGCACCCTACACAACCTAGGAAGGCTGATTGCAGACCACGTGGGAATGAGACAAGTGCCAAAAGGGGCTCCAACCAAACAAGGCTCCAATGACCGGAAACAGGAACCAGATCTATATGGATTTACCCTCGGGGTAGCCATCTGGAGAACTCGAAGAGCTGGAAGACTCGGAACTTGGAAGACTTGGAACTTGGAACACTTGGAAAACTTGGAACTTGGAAGACACAGAACTTGGAACACTCGGAACTCAGGATCATCAGGATTTCAGAATGACAGGACATCTGGAACTAGGACATCTGAAACATCAGGACAAGGCAACGAAGGACATCTGGAACATCAGGATTAGGCAACGAAGGAGCTCCGATGAATGAGACCAGGAACATCAAGACACGGAACGAAGAACCATCTCGGACACATGAAGACCACGGAAGACCTGGACCGGCAAGGAAGAACATGGACAACCATGAAGTCTGATCTGAAGGCCTCGAGAAACTGGAAGTGAGCCCGTAAAAATGACTGAAACAGGAAATGAAGTGAAGAGGACTTCCGGTGGGGCCGCGGGCTTTTCCCGCCTCTGGCCCTTTAAATATAGAAGAAGAGACGCACGCCGGTGCCTGGAGGGCCTGAGAGCAGGAGGTAGAGTAGGACCACGGACAGAGGCGGCCTCCGCGTGGAAGGAGGAGCAGGCAGGCGATGGGGGCGGCCTCCAGGCCACAAGATAGCGTCGGCAGTGGCAGCGGATTACCTTGCCGTTCAGAGAGACGGCAGTGGCGGTGGCACTCCATGCCGCAAAAACAGGCGACATGTGCGGCCTCTGGCAGCACAAAGATGGCATTGACGGCGGCCTGCCGTGGAAGGTCCCGGTGGCATTGGCAACAGCGGCACTAGGCCACGAAGATGGCATCAGCGGCATCCAGCCGCACAAACAAGGCTCCGGGGAGCAGCGAGCGGCAGCAGCCCAGCTGCAACAAGAAGATTTCGGTGGTGGCTTCCCCGCCGCAGAAGCAAGGCAACAGGAGGACGATAAGGGCCCCTCCTGCTCTGAGAGTGGCATCGGGAAGGATGGCAGCGGTGAGTGGAGACCTGCGAGCAGGAAGGGGTCCGCGAGCAGAATCATAACACATCCTTTTGAGTTAGCGTGTGAGTCTACGCACAAACGAGCCTGAAAGAGAAGGGGCAGGGGAGGGGGTACCAAAGGCAATCCTTGCCCAAGGTGCCATTTTGTCCAGCGATGGCCTGCACACAGGCCCATGAGACAAGGCATCTCAAACGGACCTGGTGATCCCACAGCCAGTTGGGTTTTCACAGTGAATATGCATTTTGTAAGCTGCTTAGAATGGCAGGATAATACGGCATATAAATGTGATAAATAAATAAAATAAATGAGATACATTTGCATATGCTCAGCTTCAAATATTTGCAAACTTATCTCTGCATATTCATTGTGGATTTACTGCAAATCTGACTGTCTGGTTAGTCACTGGGACAAGTTTGGGAAGCCCTGTTCTATGATGAATCTTTCATTTCCCCATATAAAATATTGTATAAGCAATCAACCTCCACTCCTGTCAACCCTTGTGTAACTGAGGGACCCTGTTTTTCCCCTTGTTGTATGTACAGGACCAGGCTAGAGGCCTGGTCCACTTTAAATCCCACAGAGGGAGAGAGCACTGTGGGTGGGCCCCTGTGGGCCGGGAAGAGTCTGGAGGGCGGGACCATCTGGGGAGCCTAAGAGTGTAGGCCTAGCTGGGTTCAGGAGGCCCCTGCATCTCCAAGAGAGGCAGCTTCTGTAACTCTATCCTGACCAAACTAGAAGGAGTGAGTGTACACTGTCCAGAGGGAAGGCAGTGAACAACCTGGGTATGTAACTGAATACTGCTAAGGTAGGCAGTCCAGTGTTGTGCTTTGATGCTTGCTAAATAAAGTTAAAACTGCATTAGAAAAGGCTGGAGTCCATGTGGTTTTGTGCCTGTAGCCTGGGAAACACCATTCAGTTTCCCACACCCTGTAAAACACTGAGTCTCTGACTTCCAATCTCACTCCCCCTTCTATATAAGCAAGACTGACACGCCGGTGCAGAAAGATGTATTCTGGCCAATGCAAAGCTTTACTCACATTTAAATACCCATTTTGTAAGCCTAAACTTTATTGCCGATGCAGCAAGGAGTTTTGCGTTCACAAAATGTGTGATCTATTATGGGAGTACCACTTAGCACCCCTGGATGGAAATCCTATGCAAATGAGGGCATTAAGCAATACTCTCCGATGCAGAGAGGTGCCTTGTCTAGGCCAGAATTTTCTTAATGCTGGAAACTTAACTCCAGGGTCAGAGTGGGAGTTAATTTTCCAGCACTACTGCGCTGGCATTTAAAACTAATAAAAAACAGAAAACAATATGCAGAAAAAGTCAAAAACACTTCATGGGTAGGTTCTGACTTATCCAGACATCTGGTGAGGTTTGCCACTCTGCTCAGACAATGATACATCTTTGTATGATGTATGGAGGCAAAACAGGTCATGAAGAAACTATAATGCTGAAGAAAAAAATGACAAAGTCACTGGGTAAACTGAATAAATTGAACAGTTTTAGCCCAGCATGATCCCAACATGTGAGCATAAATCACTGCACTGCATGACACCCAGCAGTTGGCTCGTGTACAAAGGTATCTGTCTGGGATACAGCTCATTAGCTTAAATCCTCCTTTGTAATGGGAATAATGAACTTACAGAGGGTAACTTTACAACTGTGCATGATGGGCAGAGTCAGTGTGCATCTTTTACCTGCAGACCTTCCACCAAAAGTTCAAAATGAACTTCTGCGTAAGTGCTGTGGTACACATGCAAACTCACCTAAGGAAAGTTACACCTGCTCTGCTGAGTACACAGTTTGTCCCGGTGAATTTGGGCGCATGCTTTTTAAAACTGAAAAATGTGTGCGGAAGTTTCAACTCTGCCCCAATTTCAACCCTCTCCCCCCTCCCCACCGAGAATGACCCTCTCTAGTTTGAAGACAAGTATGTGTGATAGCGAGTTAAGTGAGTCCTGGGTCAATTTTGGAACAGCCATTTACAGACATAAAACCGGGCCTAAATGGCTTTGAAAATCCAAAAGTCCAAAAGGCGCAGCTGGTAATGCACTGTGGAAGAGGCATGTCTTTGCTACTTGAGCCTCAGCTCATTTTACTGGAATTCCTTTATAGAATTAACCCTATTTTTCAGCTTCTGCATCCACACTGTTTCCATAATAGAAATGCAGAGTTGTTGTTTTTTTCTCTCTTTTGAGTAGAGGTAAAGCAGACCTGTATCAGGTGTTCTCTAAGGACAGCAGGAGGTCAGTCCTCAGGTGTCGGGCTCCATCGGATGATGTCACCCATATGTGAGGACTGCCATCTTGCTTGTCCTCTGAGAAAGAATTGCTCCACTCCTTTTATTTCAGAAAGGTGAGGGCCTGAAGTGCTATTTTCAAATGGACGGAGAAGAATGCATTCTTTGACCTCAATGCATGGATGCTATCTCCAGGTATGTGCATTGGGTTACATCAAAATGAAGAAAAGGTGATGCAGCAGAGTTGGGTGGGATGAAGGAAGAGCCAGATACACCACTGGAGGCTTCCTGAATACTTTGCATTCCTTTTTTTTTTTTAGTTGCTTTGCAGAATAAAGCATAATCACCTAAAATATTAGCTTTGCTGTATCTTCCAAGCACATACCGTATGAATGCATCTAATTTCTGCTATGCATCCAATAAGCAGTTCTCTCACAATTTGTTTAAAGACTAGGGATGTGCACAGCCAAAAATTTTGATTCAGTTCATTAGATTCATTTTCTGCTTCTTTTATAGCCAAATTCTTTTTTTTGTTTGTTTTTATTCCTTTTTATTCATTTTGGAAATGAGCGCGCTATTTGCAAATAGTCCTTGCTATTTTCCAAAATGAATAAAAACAAAAATGTTCAAGTTTTTCAAGGCCATTCATTGTTGATTTGTTTTGGATTTCATTCAACAAACTGAAAAATGGCCTGATTCTTCAGTTCTGGAAGCACATTAGTTTAAAACAAATGTACATCCCTATGATAGACTTACACTGCTTACCATTGGAAAGCCCACGGGAAGTCATTGAAATGCATTACAAAAGAAGCACATTTTGAATAAAAATCTGCCATCACTTGTTCCAATAAAAGGATAAAATTAATGGCAAAAAATGTTTTTTTTTAATTAAATTGAATAAAATGATTTCAGTGAGGTCCTTCTACAGGAATGCTCATGTTCTCCATTGTGGTAATTGTTTTTACAGTAACTGGGGCAAAACTCAAGTATATATGTTCTCCCATTAAATGTAGCAGGGGCAGGGAAATCTCGTTTAGTTCAACTGCATAGTTCACATGTCTTCTATTAAAGCCGATCTCAGACGTAGCTGAGTGGAATTCACCAAATCTTCCTCCAGGGCTGTAGCCAGCAGTTTGGAATCTGCTGGGGGGGGGTGTTTCTGCCCAGTTAAGGCTGAAGATACAGAAGTGCTTTGATCTTACCCTGGATTACAGCCAATAAAGTAAGAAAACAAATATAATCCTCAAATATTGATTTCACTGCAGGGAACTTGAAGATTCATTGACTGAGAGGCAAATATTGACCACAAGGAAGCTGCTGGGGAGTTGAGTGTCCTGGAGGAAAGGATGAATCCTGGCATAGTTAAAGTCAGTGGGAGCAGGTAAGTCGGTTTTTAGTTTGCAAATCCTCTTTCAAATTTTGGTTTTTTATATTTTAACGGGTAAGTTTAATCATTGCAGCAGCTTTTTGCACAAGAAGTTTTGCTTCCACAACATTTTCTAGAGAATATTTTCCCTTCTCAGAAATTAAATCATTGGGGAAAAGATGTGATAGTTTGAAACTGTTCAAGATTGGGTTTTTTTTTTTTTTTTTTTTGCACATTTGCTTGCCCAGCTTCTGCCCAAAATGTAACCCTGTCCTTAGAGTACTTTAATATTTTCACTGCAGTGTAGTTAGCATACCTGCTAGCGAATGAATCCAGTATTTCGCATTCAGATAATTATCGTGGCATGACAATTTGACATGTGCTGCCAAAGCATTTCCCATTTACAAAGCAATTCCTTTGAAAGCTGTGGTCAGTCTCTGACTGCTGAGACTTCTTGACCCCCAGCACCGCAGCCATCTCCATGGAATGTCTGACGGATATCCCAAAACACAGGGCTGATGTGCCAAGGTGACGCAACCTCCTTGATTTCTCCATGGCTCTGAGTAATTTTTCCTTATTTTTAAACAGGGATATTAAATTACTGAAAGAAGCAAGGTTTCCATGCAAGTGACACTTTTGTGGCTTGCTCTTTCTCTTGTTTGGTTGGAGTTGCTAGTGCTGCTAAGGAAATGCTGCTTTACAGATGAGAGTAGCAGGTCATTTCTGTCCCACCCAGCTCTTCTTTTATTTGTTTAATTTATATTCCACTGTTCGTTGCTGGTCAGCCACTTCAAAGCAGATTACATTCAGGTACTGTAGGCACTTCCCTATCCTCAGCGCAGGGGCATAGCATCCATAGTGCAGAGCGGTGCACAGGCATCACCAACTTGAGAAAGGGGTGTGCCGTGCACCAACAATTGGCACTGTCACCTGGTTTCATACCGAGGAGGGGGCTGGGGCGCCTTTCTTTGCCAGACTAATGGATTACCCGTGGCCGTCAGGGAGGCCACCCCGCCCAGCGGCCCAAGTGAAGGAGGGCCTTGCGGCCACCGGGGATACCATCCCACCCAGTAACCCAAGTGAAGGAGGCCCTGCGGTGGCTGGAGGATCGCATCCAGGGAGGCAGCCCAGGTGAAGGAGGCCCGCATGGCCAACGGGAGATCCCATTCCGCCGGGTGGACCAAGCAAAGGAGGCCCTATGGTGGCTGGAGGATTGTGTCTGGCAAGACAGCCCAAGTGAAGGAGGCCCTCGCGGCTGCCGAGGGATCCCATCCTGCCCAGCGGCCCAAGTGAAGGATGCCCCCATGGTGAATGGAGAATCACAACCGGGAAGGCGGCCCAAGAGAAGGAGGCCCCGCGATCGCCGGAGGAATAGGTCAGGCTCGGCAGCCTAAGTGGAGGAGGAGTAGGAGATCTCGTTCAAACTGGAAGAGAGGGAGCATGTATGTGTGTCTGTCTGAGAGAGAGCCAACATGTGTGTGTGTGTGTGTGAGCTTGAGAGAGAGAGGGAGCCAGCATGAATGTGTGTGCCTGAGAAAGAGGGAGCCAGTGTGCGTCTGTGTGCACCTCAGAGAGAGGGATCCAGTGTGTGTCTATATCTGTGTGAAAGAGAGGGAGCCAGCATGAATGTGTGTGCCTGAGAAAGAGGGAGCCAGTGTGCGTCTGTGTGCACCTCAGAGAGAGGGATCCAGTGTGTGTCTATATCTGTGTGAAAGAGAGGGAGCAAGCATGTGTGTGTGTGCCTGAGAAAGAGGGAGCCAGTGTGCGTCTGTGTGCACCTCAGAGAGAGGGATCCAGTGTGTGTCTATATCTGTGTGAAAGAGAGGGAGCAAGCATGTGTGTGTGTGCCTGAGAAAGAGGGAGCCAGTGTGCGTCTGTGTGCACCTCAGAGAGAGGGATCCAGTGTGTGTCTATATCTGTGTGAAAGAGAGGGAGCAAGCATGTGTGTGTGTGCCTGAGAAAGAGGGAGCCAGTGTGCGTCTGTGTGCACCTCAGAGAGAGGGATCCAGTGTGTGTCTATATCTGTGTGAAAGAGAGGGAGCAAGCATGTGTGTGTGCCTGATAGGGAGGGAGGGAGGGAAGGAGCCAGTGTGTATGTGTGTGTGTCTGTGAACATGTGTGAATTTTGAAAGAGTGTTTGTGTATGTCTGTATGAACATGAGGGTGAACGTGTATGTATGAGAGAGGAGAATGTTTGTACACCTCCCTTCCCTTCCCACTAATCCATGACAATCTCAGGGTGACAGGAAGACAAACGTTCCCAGGTATGGAGTGTGAGTGAAATTTTTTTATTCTTATTGATTTTAATTAATCGGGTGTTATATGATCTGTATGATGTTTGAAATATTTAATTGATATTTGGAAAATTAAAAAAATATATGAGTTTTTAATTATTGTATATTCTGTTCATCAGCAGTTTAAAAATATTAATGCATTTTCTGAGTATGTTTTTACCTATGCTTTATATTTCTTGATTTTATTGCTTGATGTTTTCTGAGGAATGGTGATGTTTCCGTTTTTCCATTGGTGCACTACATACAGACTTGTTGCGGTTTCCAGTTCAGTTTTTGTCTGCATTTTTCCATTTATACTTTATGGTCATCTTGTTTTGTATTTGGTGAGGGTCTGTCCATGTTCTGCATGTATGAGTGAGGTTAAGTATTTTGCTAACATGTCGTTTCTATGTAGGGATCTATAGCAGGTTGGCTTGTTTTGTTTTCCTAACAGAAGGTGTATTGGTGCTTTAGGGTCTAGTGTAATATTTACAGAGCTACCTTTTCATAGATAGGGTGGTAACTGTTTGAGTGCTGGAGGTTAGTGCCATTTTGGAATGGGAGGTTTATTATATTGTAATTATAAATTAGTTTGCTCATGGCTTTCTGAGAACCAAGCCCACACCCAACATGCATTACAATAGTCCTAATACCATATGTGTTCCAAGGGTCTTTTTTGCTTTTATCCAGGGTTTTCTGGTTGACACCACAGCAGTGCATGTAAATATAATACACATGCTGTTGTGATATTTTTACTTCAAAAGACTGTACTTTGAGTGTCCTTTTTTCATGTAAAATCTTAGAAATGCATAATTTTAAATTGTGTGTGGAGAGGGCCAGGCACAAAGGTGTAAGATTCACTTAGGATGCCTAATATCCTTGCACTGGCCCTGATCAGAAAAGAATACAAATTAAATGATTTAAAAAAAACAAAAAAAACCCAAAAACAGAATAAGGAGGGGCCAGCACAGTAATTGTTCACACAGGTAAGCAAAAAAGCTAGAACTAGCCCTGTGCAGCGGCGCTCTGTGGTGATGCGCTGGAGGGGTTCCCATCCCTCCCCAGTGAGAAGAGACCCCATGTGGTGGTGAGTGGGAGGAAGGAGTTGAGTGACTGAGAAGGAAGGGGGGGGGGGGGTGAGTGACAGAAAGGTGAGTGGGAGGGAGCGGGTGAGTGACTGAAAGGGTGGGAGGGGTGAGTGACTGAGGGGGAAGGGAAGCGGGGATGAGTGAGCGAGAGGAAAGGGGAATGAAGAAGTGGAAGAGGGGAGTAAGAAGAAGAGAGGGTAGAAGGGTTTTGTGTGTGTATGTGAGAGAGGAGAAAGTTTGTGTGTTCCCCTCTCCCCTCCACCTCCTCTCCACTAATCCACGACAATCTCAGGGTGTTGAAAATCAAAAGTTCCCAGGTGTTACTTCAAAATGTTTCTGGCAGTGAAAGGTGTTTGTGAAGCTATTAATGAGGTACCAGAATTTGAATTTTCTTTGATATGGTGAGTTGGTGCGAGCTGTCTCTTGGAGAGTGCATCTCTTTTGGGTACCTTTGCAGGGTGGCAGTGGGGGGGGGGGGGCATCTCATCCTATCCCTCGCCTCAGGCAGCAGATTGCCATGAGCTGTTCCTAACTGCTGGCATCAGTTACCAATAAAGTAAAGCTCTGCTCCTATTCTGGGCTGTCAACATCTGAATTCCTCCCATTTTAGCTCCCCGTTCTTTCTTTCAGCCTTCTATCCTACGGGCCGATACAGTAAAATTCACGGGAGAGCAGGCGAAACCAAGATCTTCTGTTAGTATAGAAAAGTTTCCACCTAATTAGAAAGCTATATGGAAAAAAGCACATGGGTAATATTCCTTCATGGGAGTGAGCAACAGGGAAGAGATCTCCCCATTGGGATCTTCCGGGTGTTTCCAAGTGACCCAGAATGTCCACAGTCAGAGAGAGGGGTCAGATTGTCAGGTAAGGCAGGACTGGGGTGGCATGTTGAGTGAGGCATGACTGGAGTGAAAGCATGGAGCTGGAGCTTGGCAAGGCTGGAAGTGAAGCAGACCGGAACAAGGCAAGACTTGAACAGATTTCCACACTGAGATGAGCTCAGAGCAAGCAATCTCCTGAGGGTTCTCCATGCAGAGGCTGGTAGCCTTCTGGTTGCCAGGCACACTTCCTGTTTCCCATCAATTTGTTTTAACTGGCCCCTGACCAACCCCTTTGCCTCAGCGGTAGGGGCGCCTGGTTATTTGGCTCTTTGCCCTTGCCAGCCCAGCTTTGTTTATACAGCCTGGTGTTTAAAGCTGCTATCCTCTCCTCCCAGCTGACCCCGGTTTGAATACTGCTAATACCTTGCCCTGACAACAGAATGGTGGGGCTGCATAGACCATTGGTCTGACCCAGCATGGCACCTCTTCTGTTCTTTATTCACTTTGTTCACAGGTGTTGGAAGAAAGTCAACGCAGTAGTAGATGGAAGACCTGATACAAGGAATCATGCCTTTTCTGTTATCCCAAACTGAGGTGACAATAAGGGTGGGAGCAGTCAGAGCAGGAGGGGGAGGATGTCAGAAATATAAAAAAAACCCAGTGGGGGGTGGGTCCTCAGAACAAACACAGGAAGGAGACAATAGAGGCAGCTTCCCTACAACAAATGGGGTTTATTGAAAGTAAAGCTACAGAAGCCCCTGGTTTCTATGACTAGTAGAATGTTGCATTGCTTCTTAGCATTCAGTTCAAACACATACCACTGATTCTGTACTCAGCAAAAGCCTAAAGAAATGGCATATGCGTGAGATCTGCGCTGAACTCAGGACAGGCACTTATGAGGCAGAAATGGCTCTTGACCCAGTCTGCATTGTACAGCGTGTTGCCATTATGAAACCTTTCCTCCTTTTGCTCCTTCACTTTTGAGGGTGCTGCCTGCCTTGGGGTTCAGCAGGAGGGGCCACCTCTAACAGTGGAAGCAGATGAATTGAAAGACTCTTAAACATGAAATATGTCATGAAAAATTTCATATCACCTAGGAAAAGAAGTATTTTAACAAGTTTTATTTGTTGTGGCCTCCAAATGAATTTTCTTTGTGCTAGTATTGCTGCTGCTACAGGCCAAACATTTTTGTATATATGTCAATTGTGTCTATTTATTGATTTATTTATTTAATAAGTTTTATATACCGTCACTAAGACAAGCCATCGTAATGGTTCACATCACAATAAAAAATGAGAGCAAACAATAATGCAATGACAAATGCATTCATAACATTCGGATACATGAAATAAAAACTATTAAAAATAATAAATAAGCATCACCAATAAAATAAAATAAGGCCTAAAATTCATAAAGTAAAACACAGTAGTAGAAAATAAAATAATAAAAATTCATTAAAAAAAACATTGTTATAATTATTAACTACTATTAACATAAAATTAAGGCCTAACAGTATACTATTAAAATACAAAGGGATAAAAGGCACCAAAAAAATTAGGAACAATCGAAGCAAGGTATTTTGCATGTCCAAAAATCTCATAAAAAGCACAGTGAGATCAGCAAGGACCAGAAAGTAAGAAAAACTGGAAGAATGGCAAAGGGAAAACCACCCCCTTCTGCTCCTTACATACATTTGCCAGTAGTAATTACAATAAACCTTTCCAAGGATGCACGACCTCTCTTGGGGGCCGATGCAGTAAATGTGTGCACCCCTAGTGCCTCCTTGAGAACGGGAGCCCGCGAGCATTGGCCATCCGCCGGTTAGGAAAATGGACGCCGAATTTATTGGCATCTGTTTTCCTAAACAGCGCACAGCCAGAGGTTCAGGAAATGGATGCTTGTTAACTGAGCGTCTGCCCCTTGGTTAACACCTTCTTCATGCCCAGAATCCTTTGTAAGGTGTCCTCAAGTCATATTGATCATTAAGATCTTGAACTTACCACCACCCCATCTCTTTGTAATCTCCCTTATTTCTCAAACGCAACTCACTACACAGATCCTAACCTGTATATATATATCATATATACTTCTACACCATATCTTTGTTAATCGGTATATTTTTGTTAAACTTTCATGTTAATCATTAATATTATGTTAAATGTTATATTTTCTCTGTTAAACACTATGGGCTAGATTTACGCGCGCAGGGCCATTGTGCGCCGGCGCACCTTTTTGCATAGGCCGCCAACGCACGCAAAGCCCCGGGACACGTGTAAGTCCCGGGGCTTCGTAAAAGGGGCGGGAGGGGGCGTGTCCAGGGGTGTGTCGGCAGTCCGGGGGCGTATCCTGGGGCATGTTCAGGGGGTGAGGGGGCGGTCCGGGGCGGGTCTGGGGGCGTGGTGATTGTTTGGGGGCGTAACTTGCACAACAAAAGGTAGGGGGGGATTTAGGTAGGGCTGGGGTAGATAGGGGAAGGGAGGGGAAGGTGGGGGGACGTGGAAGGAAAGTTCCCTCCGAGGCCACTCCGATTTTGGAGCGGCCTTGGAGGGAACGGAGGCAGGCTGCGCGGCTCGGTGCGCGCAGGCTGCCGATTTTGCGCAGCCTTGCGCGCGCCGACCCCGGATTTTATAAGATATGCGCGGCTACGCGCATATTTTATAAAATCCGGCATACTTTTTAAAGATCTACCTCAGCATGTATTCACCTATATAAAGTTATATGTATCGTTGTTTCATCTGTAAACCATTGTGAAGGCCAGTTCCAAACAACGGTATATAAAAGCACATAAATAAAATAAAATAAAAAAAAAAAAGATCTGATGATTTGTGGCTAGGAAGAGAGGAGTCCTTTCTCGGTTAGCTGTGGAGCAGAAGAAAGAAGTGGGCTCATGATTGGAAGGGCTTGGGAGACAGAACTATTGTTTTGAATGTAAACCGACTTGATTAGTAATTCTGTTACTGGAAAATCGGTATATAAAAATGCTAAATAAATAAATAAATAAATTTAGCCAGCAAGCAATCTTTCCTTCCTAATCTACAAATAGGCAGTTCATTTACCATAAACCCCAAATAGCCCTAACCCTGCTCTTTATGCTTCACTTTCTTGATCCCCAGGTAAGGAAAGGGGATTAAAACCTGTTAGAATAAGAATTAAAGAAGAATGAGGGGGCTGCTGCAGGAAAGACTCACTGAGCTCCCTGGTGGTTAGATAAGATCATTTCTAACTAAATCGACATCCTGCAATAAAAATAGGCTGTCAGAAGGGCTCAGCTACAGGGAAGTTCCTCCTGGGTATTTACAGGATCTGTAGCAGAAACCCTTCCACACAGAGGGGTTTTCATTTCATGGTAACCTGACTTCACCCATACAAAGCACAAATAAGCATGTCTTTTTTTTTTTTTTTTTGGAGCATTATGTTAAAGGA
Organism: Rhinatrema bivittatum; assembly: GCF_901001135.1. Classification (NCBI taxonomy): domain Eukaryota; kingdom Metazoa; phylum Chordata; class Amphibia; order Gymnophiona; family Rhinatrematidae; genus Rhinatrema; species Rhinatrema bivittatum. The sequence goes on along the minus strand of NC_042622.1, from coordinate 95,246,752 downwards.
AAGTTACAAAATGTTGACTGCATAAAATTGAAAATTGTTACCATCCGTTTTAGTTATCTCAGATATTTTTTTGAGAAACATTTTGAATGTTTAACTAAAAGAAACACTTATTGAAAGAGCAAGGACAATGGAGACTGGTGAGCGAATAGGAGGAGCCATCTTGACTTCCGAGAACTGCAAGCATCCATGATCCACTGCAGTTGATGTCATGCAGCAGCGCACTGGAGGAGCCAATATGAATGTCACCAGGAAATGCTGATTCCTTTGGGACAGAAATTGGGAGGGAAATACTTGAAATCTTGGAAATGGGGATTATAGATGTCTTCTGAGAAAAAAGAATAATCTGCAAAATGCTGTTCTGTAATCTGTACACCCATGAATGATTTTGCTTTCTATTCACCTCTTAGCGCCCTTTCATGCTTTTACCAGCTAAGGATATATATCCAGTTTATTTTTAAATAACTCTTTGGTACATTTTATAAATCTCATTTGTTTTCAGTCTATTTCTCCTATCTTTTTATACTTTTTACACATTTACAGAGAGTTATGTTTATTGGTGGTGCTTTATAAACTATAACCCCCTGGCTCTTAAGGGTATTATTTGAGTACCAAGGTTTGTCACCATGGTGGGGTTAGAGCCAGAAAGGGAGAATCTTTACTTCTAGGCCCTACCGATGCAGGCACAAATGTATGGCTGGCCAGCTATAGATCAGCTGTCAGCATACAAATAGTTGTTCCAAGGAATCGTGTTTACTTAAAAACAAATATCAACTCAGTAGGGATAATTTGATAACAAGAGCACTTTGCACAGCTGGCCCCATGTTTTACAAATCTCAGTTTCATTTTATGAGAAAGTTTCTTCTAATACACAGTGTAGTTCCACAATAAAAACGGGGACAGAAAAAAACACTCTGGCTCTTTACCTCTCAGTTCATACGGCAGATCTGAAACAGCTGAGTATAATTACTTTCTCCTTGTGGAGAAACTACAAGCACTCTGTGTGAATGGAAGCACCTCAGATATTTCAGCTTCACTGGCTATGCCCTTGATTTACTTCTTGTGCTTCACACTGCTAGTTGCTCTGCTAGGTTTCTCGTTGCAAGGGTATTCCTTGTATGGAGAGCCCCCGGTGGGGATGGATGCCAGCAGAAGACTGGGATGAAGCCAAGACCCGGAACTGGAGCAAGGCTGGAATACAGCAAGTCCTGGAGCTGGCACAAATTGGAGTAATAAATATCCAAAAATACACCAAAACAGCGAACTGCTATTAATCAAAAAACAATCGAGAGCGGGAGCTCTGTCGCTGAACAATTAGATAAACTTTGCAAAGGTAATGTGTGTTTTACAAGTGATTTTAAATAAAGTAAATACCTACACTGTCAGATGGAAAATTTTTATTTGTTGATGTAATTTATGAAAAATATTAATGGAGTCAGAGAAAGGTTTCATACTAGTGTAGGTGCCCTGCACCTCTGTAAGGTGAACATATAATCATCAACCTTCCTCCTCCTCCTCAAATGATTTTTAATAATATATATTTTTTTTTTTAAAAGATTTTTTTGTATGTATGCTTGTGTTATCCCTGAAAACATTAACAGGATTCTTCCGTGGCAATGTGATTTTTAAATGCAATACTGCAAACTATTTACTAAGTGCTACTCAACGAGAATGTTCTTCCGGGCGATCCAGAGAGGAAGATCGCTTTGGGGCACAACACATTGAACTCAGGAGAAACCGTTGAGAAGAGGGTTGCAGACTCCGTGAAGTTGGTTTTGGGAAACATCGAACCCCCTGAGGAAAGGCATTTCTGTCTGAAACATGTTGGGATAACACAGAAGAAGATGGACACACCAACCAAAAATGGGGAAGTCTGTTTCTATACCCTTTATTAACATTCTCGTTGAGTAGCACTTAGTAAATAGTTTGCAGTATTGCATTTAAAAATCACATTGCCACGGAAGAATCCTGTTAGTGTTTTCAGGGATAACACAAGCATACATATAAAAAAATCTTTAAAAAAAAAAAAAATATTATTAAAAATCATTTGAGGAGGAAGGTTGATGATTATATGTTCACCTTACAGAGGTGCAGGGCACCTACACTAGTATGAAACCTTTCTCTGACTCCATTAATATTTTTCATAAATTACATCAACAAATAAAAATTTTCCATCTGACAGTGTAGGTATTTACTTTATTTAAAATCACTTGTAAAACACACATTACTTTTGACAAATTGGAGTAAAGCAGGGTTGGAACAGAATTAGGACAAACCAAACGCTGAGGGTTCTCTGCCAAAGGGCTGGGTGGCCTTCTGTTTGCTAGGAATGCTTCTTGCTTCCCATCATCCCTTTTTTCCTAGGGATGTGCATTTATTTTGAAACCTAAAATGCTATGAAATAGATTGTTTCATTTCAAAACATGTCGTTTTGTTTTGTTTTCCATTTTTATGCATTCAGGGACTGAGGTAATAAGCAGCGCTAAGCCTACAGCGGGTTTTTACTCGTATTTTAGCACAGGTTTTTCGGCGCTAATATAGCTCTGGTATGTGGTAAGGGCATTAGCACTGAAAAACCCGCACTAAAAAAGCTGCAGCAAGCTTAGGGGAAGATTTTCAAAGGGTTACGTGCGTAACATACGCGTGTAACCCCCGAAAAACTGCCCCTGCCTGCCCCTGCGCGCACCGAGCCTATCTTGCATAGGCTTGGTGGCATGCGCAAGCCCCGGGACGTGCATATGTCCCGGGGCTTGTAAAAAGGGGCGGGGCATGGGCGGTCCAGGGCAGGGTGTGGCTTGAGCCTCCAGACACTATGGCCATTTGCCGCTATGCCCGGGATCGCGGGCTGGCTGTTGGCCGGCGCGCGTAACTTCTTCAACTTCTTGTGCTTCAGGGCTGGGGGGCAGGTTAGGTAGGGGAACGGTAGGGGTTAGGTAGGGGAACGGAAGGGAATGTGCGGGGGGGGGGGGGGCGGTGGAAGGAAAGTTCCCTCCAAGGCCTCTCCAATTTCGGAGCGGCCTTGGAGGGAACGGAGGCAGGCTGCGCGGCTCGGCACGTGCAAGTTGCACAATTGTGCACGCCTTTGCGCACGCCGACCCTGGATTTTATAACATGCGCACGGTTGTGCGCGCATATTATAACATGCGCTGGGTTGCGCGAACAAATCTGCGCCCGCGTGCAGGTTTTAAAATCTGCCCCTTAGTGCAGGGCCATGCAAATTTCAGGGTAATAGCTTAATTAGCTATTACCCTGCAATGCAAGGAGACATGCTAAGTGCATCTCCTACTATCACGAGAAATTTAATGTCTGCTCAGAGGGAGGCTTTAAACTTCCCACAGGCTGGATTGGCAACTCCTCCCTCCCTTCCCACCACTGAAACTGCAGCCAACTCTGGCCGGGCTGGTCAGTCATTCTGGGCCCTGGTTCAATCAGTCCCTCTCACCTTAGTCCAGCGGTGTGGTTCAGTTGGCTTCCTCCAACCCCATTATGCTCCTCCAAAAAAGAAAAGCCATGCCATAAAATTCCAAGTCAATCTCCCCTACCCTCCCTGAAGCTCCTGTCAGAGAAGACCCCTCCCGGCAGGGCTACTCCTTCACTGATCTCTGATTGGTCCTTTCACTGACATGTGACAGCAGGGGGCCAATTGGCAAACAGTGAAGCGTGAATAAATTAATATTGTTAATATGCATATTCGTTGATTTTTGTTTTTAAGTCTTATTTTATTTTATTTAAAAAACTTTTAAAATTTTTAAAAATAAAATTTTTAAAAATAAAATTTTTTAAAAATTTTAAAAATTTTAAAAATTTTAAAAATTTTAAAAATTTTTAAAATTTTAAAATTTTTAAAATTTTTAAAACTTTAAAAAACTTTAAAAAACTCTTAACCATTTTTATAATTTGATGCTATGTTTTAACCATCTTTTATTATTTTATTATTTAATTTGTTATAATTATGAATGTACGATTGTGATCTGATGTGATCATGTGGAATATACGGAATATAAATGTGCCCCCCTCCCCCCCAATCCAGACTATGAATTACCCCTATACCTGAGGTGGGGAGTACCACATGAGAAATTATATTTACTAATATGATTTATTTTCAGGTTCATAGCCGGAGTAGGGGATGAGACAAGGTCCCTGTCACCCCGATACCACAATTCTGTGCCCTTCCCAAACAACTTCTCACTTGTGGCACTACAGACCAGATAAAATCATCACACCAGAATAAAATAGTAATTAACTCTTTTACTAGAATTGTGTAAGTAGACAGTAAATCCAACCATAACATTATATGGGAAAAGTATAGTAGTGAAGTATAATATAAACTTGCAGTTTTTTTTATTTTAACTCTAGCAGTGCAAAAATAACATTGGGTATGGCCTGTTAGCTGGGCAACCAACATACTAATATGGATAGTAAAAAAAAAAAAGGAACGCTAATAGAGAAAGTTTGGGGGGAAAGCAGTGAAATACACAGCTTTCAAAAATTGTCTTTAGCCCTCAGTACTCAAAAAGTACTGAGGGGTAAAATGATCAATCCCAGTGCCACCAGTTTGTGAAGGTGTACCTTGTCCCAAACACAGAATTGTGTGGAGAAAAAAAATCAAGAAAATGAAGATGTCCCTCTTGAATGTGGAGCTGGCTAGATGACACACCACACAGATGAGCACTGCAGTGTGTGAAAGTCTCGCTCTCCTGGGGAGCTACCCCAAATGGTTTACTTGATACTAAACAGAAAGCGTGTCTGGCTGTAGTCTCTTACAGAAAGACCATGGTCCATTAGTTTTTCTTTCCCTGTACCAGCCAGCAAGGGTTTATACTTCGGCTGAAAGGCTGAAGCAGTTAAGATGAGATATTGAATTTGTGACAAAAGGCAAGGAAATAAACCTTCTCCCTCCTCTGATAAGATACTCTCTGTGCAAAGTTTAGATTACTTAACTCAGTCTCATAGGAGGGTGAATCATCCATGTGCTCTTGGGCCTGGATATCTCTGAAAGGAAGTCTTTCAGCTCCTGGCTCCTCTGTCCCTTGTTGGGATTTTATATATAGCTTGGCTATGAAACAAGAACAGTTGTCTGTCTCTAATTCCTCAGAACGCTAACTTCTGTCTTTCCCTTTCGATAATTAGCTCTTTAGGAGAAGAACTGATTGCAGGGCTGCTAGATGCATTCCTCTCTTCATGGCTCCTGGCCTTCCCTGTCCTGCACACACAAACAGAGCCAGGCAAATTGCACCTTTTCTACTTCAAATGGTCTCCCAGCATTCCATTGGCTTCCTCTTCTGTTGGCTATGTGGTGCTGTTCTCTGGGAGGCTAAACAGTACAGCCTTTTTCCCAACTTGTTAACACTGTCAGGCCTATGCAATATGGGTATGAGAAAAACGGGCGCTCATGATTGAGCACGTGCTTTCCTAACGCATGCCGATCCAGCAATCCCAGGCACGCAATGCAGAGTGCTAAGGAGCTGTGCGTTAAAAAGGAGGTGCTAGGGGAAACTGTGCTTCCCTAGTGCCTCCTCGACATTGGGCGCCCAGGAGAAGGTGCTGTGCTTGGGTTATGAAAACAGACGCTCAATTTTACGCGCATCCATTTTCCTAACCCATGAATAGCCACGGGTTAGGAAAATGGATACTTGTAAACTGAGCGTGTTTTCTGAACTTTACTACCATCAAGACTTATTTTTTACTATTTTTTTCCGTGTTGCTGTGTTCTGTGGTTCCTCCTACTTAATATCGCGACAATATTAAATCGGAGGAATCACAGAAAAGCAGTATTTTCTGCTTTTCTTTTCAACTTTTGGGGCTCCTCAAAACTTAATGCCAGCTCCGGGGCTGACATTAATTTTTGAGAGTTAAAATGTGTGTGTCAGGCTCACAGTTATTTTTTACATTGGGGGTGCTAGCTAATAGCCTCATCATAATGGCATTTACATGTGATGAGTGCTATTAGCTACGTGCTGGTTTGGACACACTGATCCTCTTATTGCATCAGGGGTTATGGACGTGCATCCAAAATATGCGTCCAATCACTGGTAATCCTGTGCGTTAGCCTAAGCACACAATATTGCATTGGCCTCTGTGAATGCTGGATGCTGGTTCTTGCAGAACATTTGTCATTCGCAGGAGAGCACACGGGGGTTTTTGATGTATTTTTATATTCCTTCACCTTGGCTGCAGTGGCTTGCAGTCTCTGCAGGGTTGAAAACCCCTTTTTGACAGGTCCAAAACATATCACTCAGATCTAGACACAACTCCGTCCACATTGTAAGGCTCCAACATATGATAAGTTCTTGGGGGCAGGAACCTTGTTTATAGTAGCTTGCCACATAAAGGTTTGCAATTAAATAAATAAATTGCAGGAACCTCTCCTTCCCCTGGGAGAGTTCCCCTCTGAGCAAGGATTCTTAATCCTTCCCCACCTAGATAGCTTACCTTTTCTATCTTGTAGCTCATTCCACTAATGTACCTCTGGTAGGGGGGCTCTGGTACCTACATCCAACTATTAAGGAGGCCCTGCCTCTCGAGGCAAGGGCCGTATAACTGGGCAGACGTGCGGTAGGCAAGGGGGGGGAGGGGGGCACAGCCTAAGGGTGCTGGGCTAGGTGTGGAGAGGGGCGGACAATAGGATTAAGGGCCAGTTCAAACCTGAGCATGAGCCAATGAGACAAGGAAGGCGGCGTCTCTGAGCTCAGGTACTTAGAGGTAAGGCGGGGTGGGGGGAGCACATTTGCAGCCTGGAAGCGAGAGCAACCCTCCCACCACCCCACAGCGCAAGGGGGCACTGGGATTGGGGGGATAAGTCGTCACAGCCATAACAAAAGGAGCAGCGGGTGCCCTCACCGGAGCATAAGGGAATGTGTCGCTGCATAGAGGGGAAGTTTTTGGTGTTGGGGGAGGGGGAAGGGGAGGAGCACAGCACCAAGGACTTTGCATAGGGGGAAAGCGGGGGCATGGATATAACTAAGCATGGCGGAGACCGAGATAATGGCCGGTCTGGGGGTGGCCCAATGAAGGCCTGGCATAAGCAATAACCGCGGCCCGCAAGGCCAGGGGTGGGAGGAGGCGGCAGAATACTGCACGGAGCGGCAGTAGCCACGGAGGCGTTCACGGAGCGGGATGCCAGTGGCGGGTGTTCCCCTTCACGGAGCGGAAGGCGGGATTGGCATTCACGGAGCGGGGTGCCAATGGTATACCACCTTCACGGAGCGGAAGGATGGAGGGCTGCCGTCTCCAAAAAAGCATTGGGGTGGGAAGAGCAAGGAAGGTACAGGTGAGGGCGTGGCAATTAGCTAATGCCAATTGCGTTTAAGCTGCTGCAATATAAAGTAATAATGTTATAATGTTAAATTTTGGCTGTGGCCGTTTCTTCCACTTAATAAAAGTTATCTTGGTTTACCTACTCTGTTGTCGCGTGGTCAAGGGTGGGTGGGGCGGTCGTCCGTGAGCTACGGCGTGCCAGAGTTATTATCCCTGATTCTGATCTAGGGATTGCAATAGAGGTTAGGAGACCATCAGGTTCCCACATGTCTGTCTATACTTTTTATGCATGTAGAGAATTGTGTTTCTTGTTGGTGCTTTATACATAAAGAAGGTGGAAACCCAAAATCACTGGTATACTTCAGAAACAGTAACAGTGATTGGGAAAAAGTTAAAGACCACAAAACTCAAATAGCTGTTCAAAGAGGTGTTTTATTCATTAACAGAAGATAACATCTTAATGACTCATGTTCATGTTCACGATCCCCTTTTGTCACGGACTTGTTTCATTTGACAGCGTCGGGAGGAACCAGATCTCAATATAGTTGATACAGGCGCTTATTGATAAGATAAAGGCCAAGTTTATTATCAACAAAGTGACTTCGAAGAGAAGGCTCCACAGTGTCCACACTGTTCCCAAAGAAATTAAGGAAAGAGGTCTCTGCAGCAAGACTTGGGAGAGACAATTATTTGAGTTTGTGGACTTTTAACTTTTTCCCAATCACTATTACTGTTACTGGTGTTTTATACATAACAATAATTGTGCATAGCTTGACAAAAAGCAGGAATCACAAATCAAGACAGTCCACAGGCCAGAATTCTTTCCTACCGTCAACCATTTTCTATGCCTAACTAATTTATTGATGTCAAAATACAATAGCATTAAGACATCACTGTTCTGTTTCTGATGTCAAAGTTCAATGGCTGAATGACATCGTCAATCTGTGATGTCAGCAGTGCTATTTGCTGGCCCTTTCTAGTTGTTTGAATTGATGTCAGTGATTTAACCTCTCGGAATTAAAAAAGGGTTCTGAGACAGATAATATTCTTCAGAAGTTAGCAAGATTGGAAAAGGGAAAATAAAACCTTTCAGGTGGATAAATTGTGTTTATTCAAATTTACCTGCATAAACTGTTGTTTCTTCAAACAGTTGAGTGTTTCAGTTGACTTTTACTGAGGCTGGTTTTATCGAGATTAGATATAAGCACTGGCAGGTATCTCTTCAACTGTTTATTTTGAGAGCCTGTTTCATTGGTAAACACTGAAACGTATTTCCTACTGTCCCTCCTTTATTGAACAAGGAAAACATACAGAGTCAGATAGTTTCAGGTGCTAAGCCTGCAACTCAGTCTGCTGACCCAGTTCTGAAACAGCACAGCTTTTTACCCAAGGATTTAACTTCCTACCACTGCAAGAAGGGAAAAGATCCCACCCTTTTGGTAGCCTCAGCCTGAATGTTGGACAAGTTGTCACCCTCCCCTCAGAGTGGGGGAGATGGTGAGCTGCAGCATAATGCTGTCAGCAGGAACAGGGCAAGATCATTGAAAGGAATCAGTACTTCTACATTTCCTAAACATTTAGAAGGGACTTTTATAACAGTGCACCTAGTGGTAATGTCTGTCTGCGTGTATATTGTACACGCTAGCTTTACCCCTTATACAGTAAGGGGTAATAGCGCGTCGAAAATGCGCGTCCAACTCCCCCGAAACTAATAGCGTCTGCAACATGCAAATGCATGTTGATGACCCTATTAGTTATTCCCGCGCGATACAGAAAGTAAAATGTGCAGCCAAGCACATAAATAAATTTTAAATCGGCCGGTGGCTCGCGGGTCGGAAGACAGACACTCAATTTAGCCAGCGTCCGTTTTCCGAACCCGTGGCTGTCAGCGGGCTTGAGAACCGATGCTGGAAAAATTGAGCGTCGGCTGTCAAACCCGCTGACAGCCACCGCTCCTGTCAAAAAGGAGGCACTAGGGACGTGCTAGTGTCCCTAGCGCCTCTTTTTACCACGGGCCCTAATTTGCATGTTCTTCCCCCCTGAATCACGCGCACAGGAGAGTGGCCTGTATGCGCGCCGGGACTTTTAGTGAATCGCCTCGTTTGAAAGCACTAAGATACTTGGCCGAGTACATGTAAACATTCACTGGCTTAAAGTTACACCTCCTTCTGAGGGCACAATTTATGCCTGCACACTTATACGCCATACGTTTAAAATAAAAACCTATGCGCATAAATACCGACTCTGTTCCCCCCCCCCTCCCCAGGACCACTTCTCAGTGTGCATAAAATGTGGGGTTATGTGCACTGAACCCAGGTCATTGTTTCCACAGCCATTTCCATGCATGAAACCAAGTTTAATGCACATAAATGGCTTTGAAAATTACCCTCTTAATCTGGTTACTCTAATTACTTTTCCAAAAACAAAATCCCAGACCGTGCTCTGTCATTTAGGGCCTTGTGCCGTGGGAAAAATGCCTACACATAAGGCCCTTGATTAGAAATATAATTAGTCTGTAAGTCACCAATGCACCCTAAGGAGTACCTTTAACCGACTGTTCCCTGGGGGCAGTGACATCTGCTCCTGTATAAAAGAGCCTCGCTGTCTCACTTGTTGCACAGATAGGCCGTTGTTTTGTTATGTGCTCTAGAACATATTCCAAAAGTCTTTTAACACATAGATAAGAAAGATGATAAACTTTTCTGAAAACAGGACACAGCTGTCAAAAAGCACCCATCGGTATGGAGATGCCCCATCACACCGTCATTATTAGGGCATACACACAAAGAGGCAGATTGATTAGGTTTATGCGTTCTGTAGCACACCTTAGATTACTGGTCTATCACATTTCAGAAATAAGGTTTAAATTCATTATTGAATTAAATAAAGACTGCATCCAGATTTCAAGCTGCAGATAAAAACTTGCATAGCAGTGTATCTCTTGTGTCCTTGCTACAAGTCCATAATGAGCTGCGAAGCAGAGGTCACAAGAATCTGATAGGAGCTGCAATATGAATACGTCTGCTGTGGCCCCTTGGAACTGGATTGAGACTACTGTCTCATTTCTAGGTATGTGATGCACTTTTAAAACAAATGGGAAATAACAATGACATTTGTTTCATTTTGTGCCATTTCCCATCTGAAACAACAAAATGAAACATGTTGGGGGTTTTTACATGTATACCCTTATGCATTTCACAGAGGTTATCTCAGCTGGGATTTGAACCTGTAGCCTAAAGGGAAAGGCTGTACAATACTATGGTCATGCCCCTAAAACATCCAATATCTTGGTAAAGCACTGCCAGGGTGCAATAGCTCAACTTCTGAACACTTGCTCCAAGAGACTGTTTCAAAGCATGCATGATGTTTTGTTATATTTGGTGATTGTTTAATTTTGCTGATGTTAATATAATGAATGCATCCTGCAAATTGCCTAGGAATTTTGATAAGCAAGCCACAAATAAATACCTTTGTTATTGTTTCCATGTGGTAGTTTCTCTATGTGATATGTATGTTTGAGGATGCTTCTCTTTGCATAACTGGATGTATTTGTCTGCACTCCAAGCTTAGCTCACAGTGATGGCACTACTTTAATTTGTCACACGAAAATGTCCAAATAATGTGCTCAACAACCACAAAAATATATTATTTGAAAAACCATTGCAGCAATTCATAAATTCAGAGAATATTTAATATGTCAATAAAATGTTCAATTTTTGATACTTCAAATTTTAAATTTTTTTAATTTTCTTAAAATAGGACCTTCATACCACCCCACGGATGCTGAATGTTTTATATTATTCAGTATTTTCACCACTTGGGGTCCTCTTTAATCATTGGTCCAAACCCTAAATGTTTTAAATTTTTTTGGGTAATTTTTCAAAAAGTATATAAAAAAGAAAAATACTTCCCCTTCAACAAAATCCAGTCCGACATGATATTATGTTTCACGCCTGCTGCCTCAAGGACTCTCCAATTAGGTTTTAACCAGCAAGGAAAGACGAAATCTTCAATAGGTTTTTGTCCAACAAGGAAAGTATTCATTTTATAAGGCAATATTCTTTTCTCTTACTATGCACTGAAAAAATTTGAATTATCAAAAATTGAACATTTTATTGACATATTAAATATTCTCTGTATGTATGAATTGCTGACATTATACTTACAATGGCTTTTCAAATAATACTACTTTATTTAGCCCAAGAAATCCCAGAGATGTCTTGCTGGAGGGATAGCATTTAACAGACTTGCTACCTGAAAACACCTGTGATTTATTTATTAAAATTGTTTATATCGCCTGTAAAATAATTATCCAAGCTGTTAACACCAATTGGCAGCATCTACGAGAGCAGAGAAGCAGAAAATGCCTGGGAGTTATGTGAATCTGTCCAAATGTGAAAGCTGTTCTTTAAAAGTTTACTAGAAAACAATTGAATAAAACATGTTTTAGATTATTTGTCTACTGATAGTAACAGATTAGGTTTCACACTTGCCTCTGTGGCCTTAGGCACATAAAATCTGAAAGGAAATACCTTCTACTGGGTGGGCATTTCTCTTCCTTTTGCCTACGGAGCCCCTGGTGTGTGTGTGTGTATATAAGGCCCTACTTGCCTTTAAAATGGGCTCCTTCCCACTGAGGTGGCCTATGGTGAAGAACTTATTTAGGAATGGATTTCAAGCACCGTTCCTTTTTTGCTAACTCCATTTGAGGAAACTGAATCAGCATCTAGAATTATTTATTTATTTATTTACTTATTACTCATACGAGGATTTTTACTCATAAAGCAAGGACTCTAGGTGAGAAACACAATATACAACACAAGTTGCAATAATATATTTTGCACATCCGATGGCTATTGGTGATCTTGCTATGATGGCTAAATATGTGCGTGCTCTACTCTAGCATTTACATTTTCCTTATATGATATGTTATATCTTTCCCCTTCTTTTCCTTTGCATCCCTCTTCTTATAATGGTAACTTAATGGAGGGTAATGCAGTGATAATAGTATTCTGGTACTGTTCAAGTAGAAAATATGCATGATTCTTTTTCCTTTTGTAGTTCTGTATGTGTTGCCCTATTTTCTATTGCATGCTATATGTAATTTTTTTTCAAAATAAGAAAATAAAGTATGAAAATTACAATAATCTATATAAATTCACTCAATAAATAACACAATATAAACAAAAATATTAAAGAAATATCCAATCAATTAAAAACAGTTTTTTCTGTCTTTCCAAAAGACCTGACTTGATCCTCCAAAAACTGAAGAAAAAGTCATGCTTGACAAACATTTGAAATATTAGATATTATGATATATATTATGATATATAACAGTGTTCAGGAAGTATAAAAGATCCCAAAAAGAGGAACACAGGGAAGAATACCTGGTGAAACTGAGAGAGATGAAAAAAGAAATCAGGAAAACAAAAGGTCAAGTAGAGGAAAGGATTGCCAAAGAGGTAAAGAGAGCTGACAAAACATTTTTCAGAAATATTAGAGAAAGAAGGAAGGCCCGAATTGGTATAGTGAAATTGAAAGGTGACAAGGAGCAAGGTGTAGAGACAGATGAAGAAATGGCAGAAATATTAAACAGATATTTCAGTTCTATGTTCACTAAAGAACACCTTGGAAAAGGACCATTGCTGGTTGACAGATCATAAATAAGAATGGGGTAGACACAACTCCTTTTACAGAAGAGAATGTATGGGAAGAGCTCAGAAAACTGAAAGTAGACAAGACCATGGGGCCAGATGAGGTATATCCCAGGATACTACAGGAACTTAGAAATGTCCTGGTGGATCCACCGAGAGACATGTTTAGTAGATCCCTGGAAACAAGAAGGGAGATGCGAGACTGGAGAAGAATGGTTGTAGTCCCGCTTCACAAGAGTGGTAGCAGAGAAGAGGCTGGAAACTACAGGGTGGATAGCCTCATCTCAGTGGTAGGAAAATTAATGGAGACTCTGCAGAAGAAAGAATAGTGAACTATCTACTATCCAGTAAGTTGCTGGATCCAAGGCAGCATGGATTCACCAGGGGAAAATCCTGTCAGACAAATCTGATTGATTTTTTTGATTGGGTGACTAGAGAATTGGATCAAGGAAGAACACTTGATGTGATTTTACTTGGATTTCAGCAAAGCCTTTGATATAATCCCTCATAGGAGGCTTGTGAATAAAATGAGAAGCTTGGGAGTCAGCACCAAGGTGATGGAGTGGATTACAAATTGGTTGACTGACAGGAGGCAGAAGGTAATGGTAAATAGAACCTACTCTGAAGAGAAAATGGTGTTAAGTGGAATGCCACAAGGATTGGTATTGGGACTGGCTCTATTCAATATTTTTGTAAGCAACATTGTGGAAGGGATAGAAGGTAAAGTTTGTCTATTTGTCGATGATACTAAAATTTGCAGCAAAGTGGACAAATCTGAAGGAGGAGAGGGAATGAAAAGTAATTTAAGAAGGCTTGAAGAGTTGTTGAAGACTTGCAACTGGGATTCAATGCAAATAAATGCAGAATGCACTGGGAATGCGGTAATCCAAAAGAACTGTATGTGATGGGGGGTGAAACACTGATGTTCACAGACCAAGAGAGGAATCTTGGAGTGATAGTGTCTGGTGATCTAAAGGTGGCAAAGTAATGTGACAAGGCAATAGTTAAAGCCAGAAGAATGCTGAGCTGCATAGAGAGAGGAATAACCAGTAAGAAAAAGGAGGTGATAATGCCCTTATACAGGTCCTTGGTGAGGCGTATTATGTTCAGTTCTGGAGCCTGTATCTCAAAAAAGATAGAGACAAGATGGAGGTGGTCCAGAGAAGGGTGACCAAAATGTGGAAGGACCTTTGGTCACAGTGGAGATGACTCTGCCCATGGGGAGGAGCCCCGTGAGGAACCACTGCGATAGGCTGACACAGATAGCAGACACAGAATGGATAGTCTTTATTGTACTGCTGCAAATACATGGTGAAGCAGGAAGGTAAGGCACTGATCCACGAGGTGCCAATACGCTCAACAGGCTCATAAGTATAATCTCACCTAGATGTTCATGACAGGCAGGAGCCCGCAGTGTGGGTAACGCTGTGGCTGGTGGGTGGAGTTAGAGCGCCGGATCATAGAGGTACTCACAGAGTGAAGGCGTCTTCCTGATGGTAGAATGGTGGGACCAAAGGTCCATGGTGCAGGATATGAAGTAGATAGGCCCTCGAGGAGCGAGTACCCAATGGTCCAATATCCTGAAAATAAGTAGAGAAAAAAGACCCCTGAGGAGCGGTTGTCTTGATTAGTGAGGACCCCCAAAGGGAAGTTGGAAGGGAGAGACCCCCGAGGAGCGGGTGTCTAGAGCTTCTGCTGGAGCGAGGCCCTTAGTGTGAAAGTGGCGTCTAAGGGGCGTCTAAGGGGAAAAGAGGAGTTCTGCTTCAACAGGAAGGGGAAAAGAGGAGTTGGATTCAGACAACGACCAATGAGGACCCTGATTTTTACAGTCTGGGGAACTGATAAGCATGGGGGTAACCTGCACGGAGCAACAATTACTACCCTTAACACAAACAGCACAGAGGTATCTATACATCCATACGCACAGTGCAGGGAATCACAAACAGCACAGAGGCCTAGATAGGCCAAGACAGCAAGACAGAAAACCTTAAAAGAGGTGGGATGAGAGGAAAAACTTGATTATTTTTCTTTTTTCATATTTTTTTTCTGGAGAAAAAATACCCACAATAACAAAAAAACACAAAATAGGATGAGAGAACTAGGCTGGGATTGTAGAGGCGTAGAACAAAATGAAGAACCATAAAAGAGGTGGATGGTAGGAGAAACTTGCGTTATTATTTTTTATTCACAGTTTTATTTTAGGAGACAAAACACCCCAGTAGGAGACAAAACACCCCAGTATCACTAGCAAATGAACAGGGTGGGAGGACTAGGCTGAGACTCATACAGTGAACAACATGGAGGCCCCAAAACTCCTATGCTGATACATAATAGGCATGGCAGATAGGCATATTAACAGCATGACCCCTAAGGTAGTATATCAAGGCCATGGCAGGTAGGCAAAGCTGTATCCCTAAGATTTATTTTATTTATTATTTTTATATACCGACATTTGATCTCAATTGAGATATCACACCTGTAGGTATTTCTCTATCCCCAGAGGGCTTACAATCTAAGTTTTTGTACCTGAGGCAATGGAGGGTAAAGTGACTTGCCCAAGGTCACAAGGAGCGACAGCAGGACTCAAACCCTGGTCTCCTGGTTTATAGTCCACTGCTCTAACCACTAGGCTATTCCTCCTCCCAAGATGGTACATTTGGGGCATGGCAAGCAGGCAGAGCGGCAGCAAGTTCTTCAAGGTGTTTTCAGTCATCTTGCCACTTTCATGGAAATTCTGGAAACCCAAGCAAAGACAGATTAATTTTCAAAAAGACTACCTTTTACATAAACTCTGGCACCAGTCTTGAGTAAGAAGGGCTCACGGCGTCCCCTGCTATTGACAAAACATGTTCACTGAGCATGCTGGTTGGTGGGCAGGAAAGATATTGCTGAGCCACCTTGGTTATGTCTGGCCAGACTGTGGACTTGGACACAGATATGCTGGCATATTGGGCACTCAAGTCCTCAATGGACTCTGCAAAGTAGTGTTTCACATAAATTTCTGCTGTGGTCTCCTTTGCTGGGGTAGGCACAATTAAGCTCTGGAATTTGTTGCTAGAGGATGTGGTTAAGGCAGCTAATATAGCTGGATTTAAAAAAGGTTTGGATAAATTCCGGGAGAAGTCCATAAGCTGCTATTAATAGGGCATAGCCATTGCTTGTTTCTGGCATTAGTAGTATGGGATCTGTTTAATGTCTGGATACTTGCAATTACTTGTGACTTGGATTGGCCACTGTTAGAGACAGGATACAGGGCTTGATGGACCTTGGTCTGACCCAGTATAGTATATCTCTTGTTCTTATCTTCTTCAGGAGCCAAAAGCCTTTAAGAGAGTGTTAAAAACTTATTTGTTTAATATTGAGTTTGATCCTTCTATTTAGATTTTTGACTAGATATCTTATTCCCCTGAGCTGGCTGTCATGATTAAATGATACTTTTATTATCCTTTGTTTGTATTAAGAACATAAGAACATAAGAAAATGCCATACTGGGTCAGACCAAGGGTCCATCAAGCCCAGCATCCTGTTTCCAACAGTGGCCAATCCAGGCCATAAGAACCTGGCAAGAACCCAAAAATTAAGTCTATTCCATGTTACAATTGCTAATGGCAGTGGCTATTCTCTAAGTGAACTTAATAGCAGGTAATGAACTTCTCCTCCAAGAACTTATCCAATCCTTTTTTAAACACAGCTATACTAACTGCACTAACCACATCCTCTGGCAACAAATTCCAGAGTTTAATTGTGCACTGAGTAAAAAAGAACTTTCTCCGATTAGTTTTAAATGTGCCCCATGCTAACTTCATGGAGTGCTCCCTAGTCTTTCTACTATCCGAAAGAGTAAATAACTGATTCACATCTACCCGTTCTAGACCTCTCATGATTTTAAACACCTCTATCATATCCCCCCCTCAGTCGTCTCTTCTCCAAGCTGAAAAGTCCTAACCTCTTTAGTCTTTCCTCGTAGGGAAGTTGTTCCATTCCCCTTATCATTTTGGTAGCCCTTCTCTGTACCTTCTCCATCGCAATTAAATCTTTTTTGAGATGCGGCGACCAGAATTGTACACAGTATTCAAGGTGCGGTCTCACCATGGAGCGATACAGAGGCATTATGACATTTTCCGTTTTATTCACCATTCCCTTTCTAATGATTCCCAACATTCTGTTTGCTTTTTTGACTGCCGCAGCACACTGTACCGACGATTTCAATGTGTTATCCACTATGACACCTAGATCTCTTTCTTGGGTTGTAGCACCTAGTATGGAACCCAACATTGTGTAATTATAGCATGGGTTATTTTTCCCTATATGCATCACCTTGCACTTATCCACATTAAATTTCATCTGCCATTTGGATGCCCAATTTTCCAGTCTCACAAGGTCTTCCTGCAATTTATCGCAATCTGCTTGTGATTTAACTACTCTGAACAATTTTGTGTCATCTGCAAATTTGATTATCTCACTCATCGTATTTCTTTCCAGATCATTTATAAATATATTGAAAAGTAAGGGTCCCAATACAGATCCCTGAGGCACTCCACTGTCCACTATTGTATGTTTTTTGGTTGTTACTATGGAACTTATTTAAGGTATGTAAATTGTACTCTTCTCCGAACTATGGAGGGGCCTACCTCTTCCGGCCTGACCCACTGACCGATGCAACCGTGACGCTACTTCCGGTCCCATGGACCCTCTTCCGCTCCAGAGGTTCCTTAAAATCTGTTCCCTTAGCGCCCCGCGCCAGGCATCTCACGCACCAAAGGAGCACAACTAAGGGGCTAGCCCCTTAGTGTGCCCCTTTGTGCTGCCCCCAACAAACTTTAGCTCTACCCTTTCAGGCTGCTGCCTCTCCCTGGTTTCAACCCCTCTCGTCCCCCGTCACCCTTATTCTCTCCCTACACCATTAACATCTGATATTAAACCCTCCTCACCCCCCTCCTTCTCTCCCGCAATCTTCCTGTCCTGCTCTCCAGAATTATCTTCCTTCTTTCTCAAGTACCTCTCGTACCAACCCCCCCCCCCCCCCCCCAACTTGCAGATCCACTGCATTCCCATCCTCAGCTACAACCGACATCGACCCGCTACCTTTGGGGCTATTCAACACCACTCATATCTTAAAACCATACTCCCAACCACGACCTCTCCCCCATCACCCAAATCCTTGGTATCACTGCCCTCTCTCTCATCCTCTTTAACACACAATCATTAAGTAAAAAAACACCCATCCTTAATGACATTCTCCTTGACGAAACTCCAGACATCTGTGCAATAACAGAAACATGGCTGAAAGATACCCACATTGCACTTCTTAACCAACTCCCTAATGACTTATACAAAATCTTCTCCATCCCTAGACCTTAAAAAAAGGGGGCGGTATCCTACTAGCTGTTAAAAATTAGCTTAACTTACTGCTCCAACCCATCTCTTCCCCTTTTAAAATTGAAATTGGCCTCTTTAAATCCTGTTCATTACAAATCTGCCTAATCTACGCCTCTCCAGGAATACTGGACAACAATCCCTCCCCCCTTATAGAATACATCGCCAAAAACATTTCCATCGACACCCCTGCTATCATCCTAGGTGACCTCAACCTTCATGTTGACAAACAACCCGTAACGCCTTCATGTGCCTCCATCCTTGAAGCCCTGAAAGCCATAGGATTCAAATAGATCATCAACACACCACACACAAAGCTGGCCACTCCCTCGATCTAATCTTTATCAACCATCACATAACAGCGGACACCCCTTCCTGCACACCTATCCCATGATCAGACCATTACCTTATAAGAACCGCCTGCTCCCTAAAGAACCCCCTACCCTTACTGACACACACAGTACCATGCAAAAGGGGCGACCTCATCCTAGCCCTTGCTAACTCTCTTGACGATCTAGACCTCTCAAATGCTGACACTGCCCTCGCTTCATGAAACAACCACACACACTTACAGCTGCTAATAAGGTTTGCCCCCTACAATCAAGACAAATTAAATCCCGCAATAATACTAGAAAATCCTGGTACTCCCAAAAACTGAAAGAAATGAAATACAATCTCAGAAAAACTGAAAAGAACTGGCGCAGAGACCCTACCTCCACCTTCCTCGCTCAATACAGATCTTCACTACACAGCTATAGAGACATGCTAAATAATGTCAAAAAGAACTTCTATGCCACCAAAATTCACCAATACCAATTCAATCCACGAGCCCTTTTTAAATATGTTACCTCACTCACCAAGCTAACTCCAGCTGCCATTCCAGAAGATGAAGCTAAGGCCCAATGTGAGGACCTCGCAACCTTCTTCCAAAACAAAACCAATAAATTGCTAACTCGCTTTCCCTCTATCCCCCACATCCCCCAAAAAACCCACTCCTCCCCTTCAAATAACCCCCCTGCAAATCTTCCATCTTTAGAGTTCACCACTGCCCTTGAAATTGAGTCCATTCTCAAGAAAGCCAAGTCAGCCTCACACCCCTCAGACACCATCCCCACAAAACTCCTTATTACCATTCTCAATGTGATAGTCCAGCCCATTGCTAACATAATTAATACATCTATCAATTCAGGAGTAGTACCCAGCCCACTTAAACAAGCAATAGTCAAGCCTATCCTAAAAAAAACTAAGCTTGACCCCACTGACCTCTCTAACTACCGTCCCATTTCTAATCTTCCATTCATCTAAAAAATCCTAGAGAAAACCATCAATCGACAACTCACCAAATACCTAGATGATCATCAAATCCTCTCCCCTTCCCAATACGGTTTTCGTAAATATCATAGTACGGAAACCCTCCTCTTGTCCCTAACTGACCACCTCATCAAAGGACTAGATAAAGGGCAATCTTACATCCTAGCCATCTTAGACATCTCAGCGGCCTTTGACACCATCGGCCATAATATCCTCCTCCAGCGGCTCAACAAGATCGGAATAACTGGAGTCGCCCACAGCTGATTCACCTCATACCCCAGCAATAGAAACTTCAAAGTCAAAATTGGAAACCATGATTCTAAAGAAATCCCCCTTAACCAAGGTGTCCCACAAGGCTTTTCCCTGTCATCTACCCTCTTCAATATATACCTCCTACCACTCTGTCAACTCTTATCCAATCTCACGCTTCCACACTACCTATACGCAAACAATGTGCAAATCCTCATTCCCATCACTGACTCTCTACCCAAAGCCCTCAACACCTGGGAAACCACCCTAATGTCAATCAATAAACTCTTAAACAGCATCCATCTTGCCCTCAATACCGCAAAAACTGAGCTCATGCTTATCTCCCCTACAACCCCCTCCTGCGCCCCCTCCCTACATCACATACTGCCACCCCACATCTCCTTCTCCCAACAGGTTCGAGATTTAGGGGTAACACTAGACGATCAAATCAACTTCAAAAAATTCATCAATTCAACACTCAAAGAGTGCTTCTACAAGATACATACTCTAAAGAAACTTAAACCCCTGCTTCATTTCTTTGACTTTCGCACCGTCCTACAAGCTATGCTATTTTCCAAAATCGACTACTGTAATTCTCTTCTCTTAGGTTTACCCAAAAACACTATCCACCCTCTACAAATACTGCAAAACACTGCTGCCCGAATCCTCACCAATACACGCAGCAATGAACACATTACACCTGTCTTAAAAGAACTACACTGGCTACCAATCGCCTCCCGCATACAATACAAGACACTTTCAATCATTCATAAAGCACTATATTATCCGAAAGAGTAAATAACCGATTCAAATCTACCCGTTCCTTTCCTCTCATAATCTTAAAGACCTCTATCATATCCCCCCTCAGTCGTCTCTTCTCCAAGCTGAACAGCCCTAACCTCTTTAGCCTTTCCTCCTAGGGGAGCTGTTCCATCCCCTTTATCATTTTGGTCATCATTCCCTGTACCTTCTCCAGTGCAACTATATCTTTTTTTAGCTCAGAGCATGAAGACTCCAGGGTCCATCATGCTCTTGGCCTGTATGTTTTTGAGACATGCCTCCATATCTAGGCAGACAAAATGAACTGGTCATGAGAAAAACAAACACAAAGAACTATGAGCCTTGGAGATAAAATGTTTCAGTCTCATTGCCATAATTTACCCCTGCATGACTCTGAACAAGTTGGTTAACTTCTGTGTGCTTGACCTCTTTATCTGCCATTTCCAGCCTATTTTTTTTTCTGCCTTCTCTCTCCCTACTGTTCCTTCCCACCCCCCAGGATTCATCTCCATTGCACACTCAACTCAAAATAAATAACAGTTTAAAAGGAGATTAATAGTAAAAGAGAGATAAAAAAAATGACAATTTGCAGCAATTAAATAAAGTTTAGTTAATCAGTAGTTCAGAGCCAAGAAGTCTGTTTCCTAACCTGTGGTAAAACATTACATTCCCTTGGAGGAGTGGGTTTACAGCAAGGGGGTGGGGGCTTAACTGTATTCTTATGCTGTGGGGGCTGTGTCAGGGAGGAGAGGTGACCTAACAATCATTTCATGTAGTGGAGGGTTTGAAACTGAAGGGGGTGATTTAGAGTAGGGGCACTGGAGGTTTCTTACTCAGAGCTTATTGCCTCTTTACAAGCACAGAGATGGGGGTAGAGGTGGTGCCCCTAAGAACACTGACAGGCTAATTAGCCTTCTGATGCTCCCATTCCATTCCATGTAAGGTATAGTTAACTTTCCAGGAATAAGTTTTAGCGTGAGTCGTGTTACTTCATTTTAATATTAATGATCTGCTTTGTATGCATGTGCATACAGCACAGTTCATTAATTGGCATGCGTTGCCCTGCTTTTTTTTTTTTTATCATGGGCTATTTATATAGAAGAAGGGGAACATAATGTGTCCAAGTCCCAGTTTTGTTAGTGCTCAGCAGCACCTCTGCCCCCCTCTAGACTTTAGCACAATATATTATCACATGGCATAATTATGTCCTTGGTAACATCCTGGAAAAGTCTGTATCTCTGTAGTTCTGCCCAAAAAGTGCACTGGGGAATAAGGGTATACAGAAGGCACATTCTAAATTCATAGTCCTTCCATTTCTGTAACAGGAATCTATTCTCTTATGAACTAACCCTTAGTGGAGCCTTTTAAAGACTTGTAAATGGGAATCCTGGCTCCAGCGCTGTCCTGCAGGGATCCTTATCTAGCATGTTTACATATCTATACCCTTCTTGTGTCACCTGCCCAAGGGAGCTCTAGAACCAGGCACAACAAGTGTGCTCCCTCCTTAAATCTCACTGCAGTATCGTCATTTATACTTTGATCTTAAGTTACTTCTCAAGTAATGCTCATTGCTAACATAGCTGCCCGACTGATGGAGCTTCCCGCTAAGCAGGAAATATCCCAGAAATGTTTACCCTGTAACACAATAGTGGACCTTCTAAAGCCTGGGCCTGCAGTGATTTTTTTTTTGTCCTATTTAAAGAAGGAATTTTTCATTTATTGGAGCTCCACTTTCTTCAGTTTCACATACGTTACTTTTCTGGCCCTAGTTAGTTCCCACCTCCTCAGTAGCCTTAGGGATTGTGCTGACTTGCCCATTTGTAAGGCTAGGGAACATCATTTGCTTTCAGTTTGAAAGCAGTGTTTTGGCAGAGCTCATCAAACAGCTGGCTGTGAGGAAACATTGCACCCTGTCTGTACTGGGTCATCTTCCCATCCTGTATGTGGCATGCCTTGACTTGTTGCTAGCAAAGGCAGGATGGCATGAGCAAGAGTCCACTGGGTTGAAAGTCAGGAATGGCACAAAAACAGGTGATGATCTGGAGTTAAGCTAAAGCAAATATGGATAACCCTGATCCCTTGAGAACTGCAGATTGGTCTGGTTTTTCAGTTAACCGAGCTATGCAAATTAATCTGGCTCTCGGACCAAATATAGGCAAATATATCTGCTGAATATTCATTGTGGATATCCTGAAGGACCAGGATGGTGTTCTTTTGTGCTACAGCAAGACAGCAAGTGGCTGATAATAATTTCTCCTGTGTCTTTCCTTAAATTGGATTCCCAATGTGCTTTATAATGTAAGAAATATATTAGAAGTCACCTCTGGTTGGGGAGGAAGAAATAGCAACATATTAACTAGAAACATAGAACATGATGGCAGATAAAGACCACATGGCCCTTTGAGTCTGTCCAACCACATCTGCTTAGCTTTACAGCTCCTTCCTCTGTGCTCGTCCCATGTTTCTTGAATTCTGATACCACCCTCCACAAGGAAGCTGCTCCATGTGTTCACCACCCTTTCCTGAGCCTACCCCCCTTTCAACCTCATTCCATGACCCCTGGTTCCAGGGCCTCCTTTCCGTTACATTCCTGTGCATTTATTCCTTAGAGGTATTTAAATGTTTCTATCATATTGCCCCTTTCCTCCAGTGTATATTTCTGGAGCCAGCTTCGACAAGAACTTCAGCAGGGGCAGGAAGAAAGTATAACATGATTAGGATGCAGGTTAAGGATCATTTGGCTTGCTAGTCTGCCCTTTCCAAGTCTACTTTGGCTCAAGTTATGACTCTTTCTTTCTCATCTCCTGGCTATAAATCACACAAGTTCTACCACCTGCAGCTGGTTCCTCTGGCCCCCTTATAACTGAGAGATTAGGGGCTTAGAATAAACAAGAAAAACAAGAAAATGCATTGCTTTAAGATTGTAGATAAAAATGAAATTCCCTACATTTCATGAAGCCAGTTAGTCTCCGATATCCAACCTAACTCCATGTCCTCCTCCTCCAAGGGCGAGGCAGTCCTGGTGTTCTAACTCCTGTCTCCTATGACAAGCCCTACAGGCTGGCATCACTGGGATTTGCTGTGGGCAGACCAGAAAGGCCGTGTGGACTTTTTCTGCCGTCGTGTCTGTGTTTCTGTGTAAAAGCAGGGCTAATGCATAAGCACCACAAGCCATCAGGCTGAATTAGAGAAGCAGGAGTGGCGTGAAATGCCATGATGGGTGGCATGAAGTTATATTGACAGCACCGAGGGTAGGGTTAACAGTTGGCTCCATATCATCAGAAAGGCCAGGCCTGTCTTTTGCTCCATTATCCCTTTGACTCCAAGGTCCACTTCTGTTAACAATAAAGTGGAATTACAGGTCCACAGTTGCTATTAGAAAAGACCAGGACTGACTACGTGCCCTTGTGACCCTGAGTAAAAGGTGAGACAGTTAAGTCCCTAAAGACTCTGGGCTACTCTCATAGATTAGTGGTTCCATTTTCAGACCACTGTGCTAATTTAACCGTAGCAGCTCTGGGTTTGCAAGGTCCTTCCTTTCTGGCCACTTCCTCCGAGGTGCCAACATCCACATCTTTAGGAAAAGACAAGTCCTCCTCTTCAGGGTGCCGCAGATTCCGTGCACAAGCGTTGTGATTATGGGATGCGGGTGCAGATGACACTATGAGGTCGATAGTCAAAGGGTTTGTCCAGCTAACTAACATTTCCCCCCATTTGCTGGAGCAACTTGTTGCCTATCCAAAATTTACCCAGATAAGAAGAGGCAGCGCTGGTGGTCTTCCTGGAGTGCGGTTGCACTTTGTTGGCTGAATATCTGCTTAAAGTTATCTGGGTAACATGAAATAACATCATCCAGATATTTGTGATCACATTATGCAGGTTTTATTTGTAACCCACCCCGAACTTTGGAGGGCGTGGGTTATAAATACTTTTAAATAAATACATAAATAAACGTTCAGCAGAATATTTATCTGGATAAATTCTGTTGAATATCCAGATAACATTACCTAGAGAACTTTCTTGCTTGCTTCTGGCTTACTCAGTATGGAACTTGTTGTGCTTATTTGAATAATATAGAATATGTGTGAAGGAATAGAAAAGCACTGACATGTTTGTCATAAATTGGTCTGTTCAGACTCATTAGTGAGTGCAGACAAAGATGTGTGCAAGAGTATGTATTTAGCAGTATGTGTATATGAATTAACAGGTGATGATGATATGCATGGATATATTATTTTTATTATTCTCTTGCGTCAGATGTAGAAAGTGTTCATATTTGTATGTATTTATACATGTCTCTATCCAGATGAATGTCTATGTATAACAGAGTGTGTATATGTGTACCACTTCCAGCAGTAGCACCCAATCACTCCAACAGGTGGCCTGAAGAACTGGTTTAGAGCTGAGACTATCACTCAGTGCAGCTTGGGATGAATGGATCCCTAAATGCTTGAGTTTCTGAGCAGAACAGAAAGAGAAAATCTCAACAGATCTGCAACACACAGTGTATGATGGTCCATATGTTTAGCGTCCAGGTGTGTGACTGCAGGCTGCACTAATGTCCTCACTTGTGGGTTATAAAGTATCGCTTCCTGGTTTGCCAGACTGCTTGCTTTATTTATTGTTGCCTTCCAGACAAACATAGACTCTTTGGGGAAGTGTTCCCTACATGTTGGAGCTTGTACTACTACAACAATTGCATGTTTTCACCCCTCTTTTTTAAACAGGAAATAAAACAATGAACTCAGCCCCAAAAGGGTTAATCTTCAAAGATGGGGAGCCCGTCTCCCATCCTCCAAGTACAATTGGGCAGGAAATAAACAAGAATTGTGTTTGTTTCATTTCACGAGCGAAAAATACAAGGATTTCCTTTAGGGATGCCTGGAGCCGTAGCATCGCTCCAGCTCCCTCCCCCAGCCCCAAAAGCACCAGGAGAACTCGGCTCCTGGCGTTCCGTGGATCTTTTTTTTTTCCACACGGACAGAATAGTTGCATAAGAGAATTTCCTTTGTTACCCTTTCCCGGCGAGGTTTTGGAGGTTTCCTAAATCAGTGTTTTGCTAGTAAATTTATTTCAAAAGCATTTATTCACAGTGGCGTTGAGAGTGTGTGTATGCATGTGTGGGTGTGTGTGGGTGTGTATGCATGTGTGTGTCTGTGTGTATGCATGTGTGTGTGTGTGTGTGTGTGGGTGGGTGGGTGTGTGTGTGTGTGGGTGGGTGTTTCAGAGCTGGGAGATCCAGGCTTTACATTAATTTCTAAGACCACAAGCAAGTCACTTATTCTCCCCTTGCTCAAATGTTGATCCTTATCTCTTTGTTGGCAAAGAATTAAATAGCATGAGATTTTTCTTCTTGTGCAGTAATGTGTACTGACAGAAATATAGAGATAACGTATTATCCTGTGTTTTTAATCATGTATTTGTACAAAAAATGTTATATACATGCATGTATTTGTATATTATACATGCATGTATCTGTATATTATCTATACATGCATGTATTTGTACAAAAAATGTTAATTATATTATCTATACATGTAGTTGTGATATTTATGTATTATTTCTGTAGCACTATCAGTGTAGGAGGCACTAAGGAATATTAACCACTTACAGACCAATGCAATATCGGCACGCATTAAACGGGCACTCATGACTGAGCACCTGCTCTCTTAATGCACGCCGATCCACCTTTTCCAGGTGCCCAATTTAATATTCAAATGGGCTGCCACAGGTAAAAAGGAGGTGCTAGGGAAAATGTTAGGTCCCTGGTGTCTCCTTGGCATCAGACTCCCAGGAAAGCTGGCTGTCAGCGGGTTAGAAAAACGGACGCTCAATTTTAACCACAGGTTAGGAAAATGGGCGCTCGTTAACTGAGTGTCTGTTTTCTTAACTTGACCACCGGCACACTTTTTTTTTTTTTTTACTGTTCTCCTTTTTCAATTCCTCCGACTTAATATCGCCACGATATTAAGTTGGAGGAACTACAGAAAATCAGTATTTTCTGCTTTTTCTGTAAGCTTTTGGGGATTCTCAAGAATTTACACCTGCTCCAGGGCAGGTGTTAATTTTTGAGAGTAAAAATGAGCATGTCGGATGCACAGTTTTTATTTTTGGGGGGTAATAGCTAATAGCATCGGGGGTTATGGATGTGCATCCAAAATGCATGTCCAATCGCATGTTAAGCCTCAGCGCACGGTAGTGCATCGGTCTGATAGAAGGTCCTTGCCACAGAGAATTTACAGCCTTAGCATAGAGAGGTTAAGTGACTTACTCAAAGACGCATAGGACTGACAGATAGGGGATTAATCTTGGGTCCTGAGGTTGGCAGCTCTCTGCTCTAAAGGCTCTGCTGGCCTGACAGTTTCATTAATCACTATCAGTGTTTAAAATTGAGGCAAATATCAAAAGCATTTTCATCTAAAAGAGAAATATGAAAGTAATTTGGGAGACATGATTCCTCCATAGTTCCTGAAACATTCAAGTTTCTGGAGGCTAATAAAATGCCTTCCACGGGCGCTGTACTGTAAACTATACTGGGACACAAAGAAAGGAGATCTAGGAAGAAGACCAAAGGAGAATGCAACTGAGTCCGAACAATGCCCTTCCCCCATCCAAGAAAGTAGGTATTTTGAGGAAACTGTTGCTTTATGTGCTAGGGCTTGTTAGGAAAAATCAAATAAAGGCACAATAGCCCTTCAGTTTTCATTTAAAAAAACTTATTCTGAGATAAAATGTTCTCAGCAACCACATGCCAGATAACGTGGACCAGACATCTGTCTGCAGTGTCATTGAATGTAGCGACTCATTTCATGCTTCAGTTTTTTTATGTCTCCTTTCCACAATGAGGCTTTTGAGATCTGTCTCAGAAAATCCGGAGTGGAGTTTGGCATGAGCTGCCTCAGGGCAAGGCACAGAAGAGCCCAACAGTTATTTTTCTTTACACAGAGACATGCGAATGCAATAATCTGCGCATTAAGAAACCGTGAGCTGGATTCCAACTCCCAGTTTTTTTTTATGCACAGAAGATTGCAATTTTTTAAACTCCTGATGCAGTGAGCTAATGCTATGCTAATACTTTGGGAGTTTTAAAAAGCACATTGACTGCAAAATGTGCTTTTGTCAGAGGCTGAACAAACATTTTATCTCTGGAAGTGAGGGGGAGGGAGGATCACATGTGAAAAGAAGTTTTTCCTGATGGCTAGATAGAAGGATAAGTCCATACATATCCAGCTAAGTGGCGTGGTTAACTGCGACCAGATATATCTAGCTATCTGGTGGTAGTTAGCCGTGCCTCTTAGCTGTATAAATATAGATTTATCTGGATATCTGGCTGCGGTTAGCCGTGTCGCCTAGCTGGTTAAGTTCAGACTTACCGGCTATCTGGCCAATAGGAAAAACTCCTTTTCTTTTCACCTATTCCTGGTTTACTGTGCCAGTACAGCAATGCTGGAAACTTTGTAATGCTACCCTTAACATAAGGCTTGGGGGTAACCTGCACAGAGCAGCTGTTACTACCAGAAGAAACTTGCTGGGTAGACTGGAAGGACCATTTGGTCCTTTTCTGCCAATGTTACTATGTTACCTCTGACCAGCAGTAAGGGTTTCCAGCATTAACAAAACCAGGGTTAAGACCAGCACACACCTCTCTGCATCGGGGAATATTATTTAAATGCCCTCATTTGCATGGAATTTCCAAGCGAGGGCACTAAGCAGTACTCACATTTTGTGAGCATAAAACTCCTTACTGTAAGGCTTACGCTTACAAAAAAGTGAATTTTAAAATCCCGATGCGCACCAAAAACGAGAGATACACAAATATGTTGGGCTGGAGCGAAACCGGATTTAAAAACCGCCTGAGTACATGTGTATAACCTGCTGCATGCACAAATGAATATTTCCTAAAAAGGGGTGGGGCATGGGCGTGGTCTGGGTGGGGCATGGTCTTTTTTGGCTTTCAACTTCAAATTAGCATGTAAATACTTATGCACACAGACGTGCGCAGGAATCCCTGCCGCGTAACATTACTTCTGCTATGGAGGATGTAATGCAAGTAATAAAATAAAGATAAATACATAGATCAGCGTGTTTTGAAGGTTTGGGACTAACAGGGGAGAAGGGAGGCTTTTAAACTAGGAGTATTTGGAAGTCCTATCCCTTACCTGGGCGAACTGGGAAAACTGGTAATGGGGTTGGTGCACATCTATTAAAATCCCACTATTTATGCGGTAGAAGCAGCATTTAAATGCATAGGCGTGCGACCACTTAAAATTGCGTACACATTTAGGCTATTTTAAACATGCGTGTATGCGGGCAAAATATCTCATGCAGATGGGCGCCTGCGCGCCTGTTTAAAGGTTACCGTCAAGATGTGCGTTTAAATGAGGTAAAGCTGTGCACTCTGCTGAGCACACCTTTTTGCATTGGCCTGTTAAAGAAATAAATCCAGGTTGATAAAACAAGAGAAGAGGCGATCTAAAAAAGCTGTGGGCACAACACAATGGATTAGATGCCAAGCAATGTCCGTTTAGATTCTTTATTATGGAGACTCGTTCAACTGATTAAAAAGCCCGTATCAGGCCGAGTTTTGCCCCCACACCGGTGTCCATTGGCTCTTAAAGTTGCTGGGAACTGGCCTCTCTTAGTGCAAGTGCTTTATTTACGGTTTCAGTATAACACTAGGAGGAGTCCACAAAAAAATAAGAGTCCACAAACAAACTGTAGGTGAGACCTTATTATTGCTCCTGGAGCAGAAGGAGGAGCTGCAGTCAGCAAGGGAGGAGCCATGGGGCCAGCCAGTGCAGCTGTGGTGCTACCGATATGCAGGCAGAACAGCTGGTGGGAGTCTCCTGGTCTCACTAGGAAAATAAAAAAAAACAAAAACGACTCACCAGCAGAAGCACAGAAAAAAAAAAAAAAGGCAGCAGGCATTCCCTGGCACCAGCAACTGCTGACCATGACAGAGCCCTGATGGGAAGGGACTAGGAAAGGAGCGAACCAGAGTAGGTAGAGTATGGAAGAGGAGGTCAGAGCAGCAAAGGGAAGGGGAAGGAATGGGAGCAGTGGGAGAGTGAAAGGGGAGGGGCTGGAAGAAGGGAGTAACAGAGAGTGAGGAATGAGAGAGGCAGTGGAGAACTGGGGAGAGAGGGGAGTGGAGGGGAGGAGAGTCAAATGCCCCCCATGACACCTCCACTATTCTTCCTGCATACACCCCCTACTCTCCCCCATCCCTCCACATACTCATACAAACACATGTACCCCTAAGTCAACTTGATTAATAGCAGTTAATGGACTTATCCAAGAACTTATCCAAACCTATTTTAAACCCAGCTACACTAACTGCACTAACCACATCCCCTGGCAACAAATTCCAGAGTTTAATTGTACGTTGAGTGAAAAAAAAATTTCTCCGATTAGTTTTAAATGTGCTACTTGCTAACTTCATGGAGTGCCCCCTAGTCTTTCTATTATCTGAAAGAGTAAATAACTGATTCACATCTACCCGTTCTAGACCTCTCATGATTTTAAAGACCTCTGTCATATCCCCAACTCAACCATGTCTCTTCTCCAGGCTGAACAGCCCTAACCTCTTCAGCCTTTCCTCATAGGGGAGCTGTTCCATCCCCTTTATCATTTAGGTTGCCCTTTTCTGTACCTTCTCCCCTGCAATTATATATTTTTTGAGATGCGGCAACCAGAATTGTACAAGTTACTCAAGGTGTGGTCTCACCATGGAGCGATACAGAGGCATTATGACATTTTCTGTTTTATTCACTATTCCCTTCCTAATTCCTAATATTATGTATGCTTTTTTGACTTCTGCAGCACACTGAGCCAACGATTTCAATGTATTATCCACTATGATGCGTAGATCTTTTTCCTGGGTGGCAGCTCCTAATATGGAACCTAACATTGTTTCTCTTTATGTTAGAGTTAATTATTATATATTCCTAGGGTTGTGTTAGGATTCCCCTAGATAGAGGACATGTTATATTTTGTGGCATGTTATATTTCATTGCTTGTTTTTTCAAATTTTTCTTTGGTTTTTCATTTTGTCACATTTTATTTCTGATCAAGTGGATTCTTGAAGTCTAATTTGCGAAAATTAATAAAAAAAAAAAAAAATAAAGGACATATTTATATGATGATTTTTTTCTTTTGTACACAATCACAGGAAAGAGTGGAAATGTTTGATTACCCAGGAATATTTAGGTCACATCAGTTTACTATCTGTATATCTAAGAATATCATTTATATTATTACTTGACCCTGTCCATTACTTTATGATGCACACTGGATTTTATAATCCGCGCACGCCTGTGCAGGCAGCGTGCACAGGGGGGCCTAATTTTAGAAAATTAAGTGCAGCAACAAGAACGGGCCTCTCCCAATTCTCTACCCCCCTGCCCATACTCCCTCCCTCTTCCCCTGTCCTTCCCACCTCCTAAACCCTTTACCCTACCTTTTTTTTTTTAATTTTGTTGCTTACTGCTCTGTTGGAGCAGTAGCAACTTGTGTGTGTCATCAGTCCCTTCCCCGCTACAGCAGCAAATGGCCGCTGTATCAGCTGCCTCCAGCCCCACCACTCCCTGTCCCACAGACCTGCCCCTCTCCTTCGGTCTGGCACTTCTGCGTGTAAAGGGAGTTACACGTGTGGCCGGGCCCCTTCTAAAATGCGAGCGGTGCTTGCAAGGCCCCCGGATTTTACGTGCATGGGGGATTTAAAATTCGCCCGTTAATGAATAAGCAATATGGACCCCACCATGGAGAGAAACTAGAAGATGAACAGGCTACACAAAACTGCTTATCCAAATCTGTTACTCTTTGAGAGACTGTCCAGACAATAATGAAATGCAAAGGTATGTACTGTCCACCATGTTGCAGCTTTACAGATGTCTTCGAGAGGTACAGCTCACAGATGAGACACTGATGCAGCCATGAATAACTTAATGAGCATTGATGGTGCCTGCAACTTGTAGGCCTGCTCCAGCTAGCGAGCAGCAGTGAACAATACAGTCTAATTAGTTGGTCAGTGTACATTTGGCCACTGCTATGCCCAATCTGTTAGGATCATAAGAGACAAATAGTTGTGAAGCTCACTGTGGCCGAGTAGTTCTTTTGTAATAAGTCAAGGCTCTTTTACTGTCTAAGGTATGAAGGGCTTTCCCATCTTCATATATGTGTGGCCTCGGAAAGAACATATATAACACGATGGCTTGATTAATATGGAAAGCTGATACTTTTGGCAAAAACTTCAGGTGGGTGTAGAGCACCACCCTATTGTGGAAGAACTGTATATAAAGAGTGTAACGAACCAATACCTGAAGCTCGCGGACTCTTCTTGCTGATGTGACAGCTACAAGGAATACTACTTTCCATGTTAGAAACTTGAGAAGCGCCAATTCCAGTGGTTCAAATGGCGGCTTCATCAGTTATATCAGAACTGTGTTTAGTTCTGATGGAACAGGTAGTTTTACAACTGGAGGTTTAATATAGCATAAGCTTTTCATGAATTGGGAAAATAATGGATAAAGCAAAGATTGGCTTACCCTCAGTTTGAGCATAGTAAGCTGCAATGGTGCTGAAATGTACTCTTACTGATGAAGTGCTAAGACCTGAAGCAGAAAGAGAGAGAAAATGGCTCAATAACGATTTGGGTTCACATGTGAACAGATCTAAGGAACGATGTTCAGACCATGTGGAGAATAGTTTCCACTTAAAACTGAAGGCTCTCCTAGTGGATGGTTTCCTTGCAGACACTATTATGTCCTCTACCTCCTTGAGAAAGGAAAGTCTGGTGATCACTGAGTGCTCAATAACCAGGCCATAAAGTTGAGGGAGGATAGGTTTGGATGAAACAGTTGTCCTTTTCTTGAGTTAATAAGGATGGATCTGACCCAAGAGGGATCAGAAGACTGCTGGAAAACTGTTCCAGATACGCAAACCAAACTTCTCTGGGCCGTGCTGGAGCAATGCCAGAGACTCACACCCTGAGTCAGCACAACTGTAGGATCCAGAATAAGGAGTTTTTTTTATTACTAATGCTAGGTTATGTACCAAAAGGCACCACAGCAAAGGAAATGTACAGATATAGCAAAGATAATAGTTACAAATTATTAGGAGGGCAATGAAAGTTTGGGATTCTTCCCTATCTGTCCCTCCCATGCCTCTGTTAATTATATCCTTTTTGTCTGCACTTCTGAAAGCATGTTTCGAGAGATACATGCAATTTCCCAAAACGTAGTATAGGGAGAGAAAAGTGACATTCTGTGTGACTCTAACTCCCTCATCAGAGGACTTGCACATTTATTTACTTCTTCCTTTCCCACTTTTCTACATTCATGTGAAGCTGGGGTCAGTGGTGAGAATGCTGAGTTCAATGAGGCTTGTCTTCTGAATATATCCTAAGTCAAACCTGTCAGACATAGGCCAAGCAATCCCATTACACAGCTCCAGATCCTCCAAATCTGCCAATTCCAGACCCAGTAGGGGTGTGTGAAGGGAACTGAGCACCCCAGTCCCTATTATAGGTGAACAGATTCCTCCAATCACCCCCAGTGTAGGTGGTGTACCAACCAAAGTTACTTTCTGATCACTCTGCCTCCTATCTGATACCAAGGCAGCAGCAGCTGGCATTTGATTCATCGACCTCACCCTATCTGAAGCTCTTCCTTCCAACAACCCCACTTCAACAAAGGAAGTCTCTTCTCTTGGTACCATCATCCTTGCACCAGTCTTAGTAGCAAGAAATGAGGGGGATCAACCACAAATCAGGGCTGAGAGAGACCTTAGAATTAGGAGAGGCTTCCTTCTCTCTTTCAGCAACAAGAGGCATTAGCCCAGACAGTGATGCTGAAGCATCCAGAGCAACAAACCTCAAGACAGACGGTTGTGTTGCTGAATCTGGAATGTAGAGGAGCACACACACATCCCTTCTTCTTTTCTATATTCAGACAAAAAGCAATTCAATGTAGGAAGAAAAACCAACAGAGGTAAGAGCCCATGTTGCAGCATCTACCCCTGGAATGCCATCTTGGAATCCTTGAAGTCTTTGATGTCTTAGCATTTCATGTGAGGTTTGACTTACAAGGTGATAAAATGTATGTCACAGACAGAAATCTATTTATTTGACAGATGGACAGACACCCAGATTCTATGGGCTTTATTGTTTTTGTGGTTGGAAGAGTAATCAGCCTTTGAGTAGTTTGGGCATAGCTGAATCAGACTTGAAGGGAAACTACATTCCTCTCAATTTAAGGAAGACTATCAGATCTTGTTTTAAAGAATGTTACTGTAAATGAACACTATAATCACCATATGCTAACATTTTGAAAATATTAGTCTGTAAATCATCTTGAGCTATGGGTATCTGACTAATCAAATATCAAAAAAATAAAATAAAATATATAACTTTGTAATATGAAAATGCCCTCTACCATCCGCCCCCTCTGTATCCTCCTCCCTCAGACTATATTAATAAGCAACAGACAACTACAGCAAAGTTGGAGGTCAAAGGCTGTAGCTGTATTAAACTAGTACCCGAGCCAACATTACATAGAATCACATTAGTTATCACCTCCCACCCACAAAATAGAAATTACCCAAACCCGAAACCTGATATAGAAAATTAACATCTTGTCAGGAAGCAGATAATACCTCAAAATAAGTCAGAGGGAAGAAGGGCAGGAAGGGAAATGGATCAGTGGTGAAAAAGGGGGCCGGGAGGAGGGACATCCTCCTGACATACCTCCACATCCGACTCCACATAGACACCCCCCCCAACAAACCCACACACACGCACGCACCTGGACCCCACCCTACACACACACAAATACCCCTAACGCACCCACACGCACAGACATCCTCACTCTACCCTCCCACACATATACATGCACCCTCACCTCAACCCCCAAACACATGCGCACCCTCACTCCACCCCCACACATTCACCCACATGCCCCCCCTGGAACTCGATCCCACCTGATTTGAGACAAGAGCCATGCTCTTTAACATTTAGGAAAGACTAAAAACTTGGCTTTTCAAAAAAGCATTTCCAAGCCTTGAATAAAACCTCCTCTCACTAGCACTAACTCATATGCAATAATGGAATGTAAACACGAATCAACCAACCTCAAACCCTCTCTCACTAATTCCTGCTGAATATTTATCATACTATTACCATTCACAACTGTGTCATATTTATTCATTTGATTACCTATGTACCATTTCATAGTCTTATTTTTTCACTTGCTATTCTAATGTATCAATAGGCTGAAATGTAAATATTGTGCTGTTCAATTTCTCCCCTTCCATCCCAAGTTTATTTTCCTTGTTTTTTGTAACTTTCCCTCTCCCTTTTTCTGATTCACTGTATTTAAAGTTCAAGGTTCTTATTGAAAATATTGTTTTTTACGTTACGTTATGCTTTACACTCCTTGTTATTTGTAAACCGGGTTGATGTGATGCCTATCATGAAACTCGGTATAACAAAAACAATAAATAAATAAATAAATAAACACCCACACCACACAACCACATGCATACTCCCACCCATACTCATCCACCACCTCACACCCTGACCCACCCCCACACATACCCCCAGCCCACCCCCAAGCACACGCATACCACCACCATACACAATATCCCCATACACATACATACAAACTCCCCATGTGGCACACCCCCACCCTACACACATGCACACATGTGCACCTCTAACACATACACACACCCCCAACTCTCTCCACCACCCAACTCCTTCACACATAGACCCCATCTCCCCCAAATTACCACCAACTCCTTTACCCACACACTCCCCACATTCCCAGCCACACCTTGACACACACTTCACATGCCTAGCTGCTCCCCAGCACACACAACCTTCAGTTATTCCCCAACACACACCAGTCACTCACACCAACCCCATAACACATACACACAGCCACCCCCCTACACACCTGGGGAGAGGAAAGGAGTGAAGAGGCAATGTTGTGAGGGGAAGAGTGCACAGACATTCCCCCATCTCACTCCCCCCAGACACATTACACACACCCAATTCATCCCTAATACCACTCACATCAGCCCCATAATAAACACACTCACATCCTCTCACTCCCCCCTCCCCCCCCCCACACACACACATACAGGGGGGAAGAGGAGTCTTTGGAGATTGCAAGGGGGAATGGCTCCGTCCAGCAAAACACACCCCCTCACTCTCACCATCCCACAACACACACACACATGGGGGAGAGGGAGAAAGTGCGCATGCACACACCACTCACACCCTCCACACCAACCCAACACATACACCTACACCACCACATACATGTACCCCATCCATCACCATATATCCCTCCCCAACCTTCACACACCCTCTGCAAGCCTTCTGACCTACACCTTTCCCCAGTGATCGCTGTCCCCCCACACAATCACAGACACCTACCCCCAGTCCTCTACTCCCAACAGAGCAAGTACAAGATATCAGTAATATACACATCCAGCTGATGGAGTCATAAAGCCTGCTTTTTGATGTTGCCTTGCCATTATCACTTTTTCTTTCCTTAACACCCACATGAACTCAGTCATGAGGAAAAAAGGAGGAGAGGGATCAAAAATTCTCCAACTCTCTCTCTTTCCTTCCTTTCATTAGAGTCACTTGCCTTGTCCAGCCATTCCTTGCATTTTCCACCTAGGCAGGAACATGGAGTCTAGAGCAGAGAGCCCACTGGCAACATTGGTGAGCAAAGCAAGCAGGGCCTCAGCTCGTAGTTATTAATCATTATTGAATAAATATTTTTAGATTTTATTTGTTAACCTTTATTTCTGTGCATCTCAGTAACTTTCTAAGAGTGGGTTTGCATGGAATCTTAGCCAGAGAGACCTAAGCTCTCAACCTAGACGGGGCTCTATATTGCTGACTTACTTGAAGCTATTAATATATTACATAGTCCCATTTTCTGCATTTAAGTACAAGTAATATAAATATTTCTGCTCTCTCTCTCCTGCTCTTCTGACTGCTGGCTTTTATTGTTTTATTGTCAAGAGGTACACTTAGCATTTTTTTTCATAATTGGTGAAATATTGCCTTGACCAAGGATTGTATTCTAATTCATTGTGACAGTTTATTTTAGTCTGCCTTCCACCATAACCACCCTCCCTCCCCCAATGCTGCATACAATGGACCGGATGTAATAATACATGAGTATAAAATGTGCACTTTTATCTCAGCACACATTTTCTGAATGCACTCACTAAAAAAAGTTAACTCCAGATGCAGCAAGCTAATAGTATACAAATGCATTGGGAGTTAAAAAAAAAAGCAAAAAAGCAGATAAACCTAAAAATGTGTGCAGAATATACATAAATCACATGATTTATTCAGGTTTTGTTTGCACAATCTATGAGAACAAATTTTATGCTCTTAATTCATGTTTTATGCCCACAACTTTAAGGAGCACAAATCAAGCACAAACCTTGAGTATGCTCTTAACATGTTTTGTGTGCAGAAACCATGTTTTGTGTCCCTAAATCATGGTCTGTGTGCATAAATTGTTGCATTTCCTGGCCATGGCAGGCCCGCGACCGGCTGGATGCCCCCCCCCCCCCCCCCCCCGAAGCCCAGGTCCCGGACCTGGCCCGTCCTCTTTGGCAGCAGTAGGCAATCGCCTACACGCTCGCACTCCTGCTACGCT
The DNA here is from genome assembly GCF_901001135.1 of Rhinatrema bivittatum. NCBI lineage: Eukaryota > Metazoa > Chordata > Amphibia > Gymnophiona > Rhinatrematidae > Rhinatrema > Rhinatrema bivittatum. Next base: position 95,209,440 of record NC_042622.1, on the reverse strand, counting down.
CCCAGGTTCCTCCGGCAGCTCTGTGGCCTCCTCCGGTCCCAGTCAGGTCTCCCCACGTGCAACGAGGGGAGATGCCGCCATCACCTAATTCCAGTCTGTCTGTCTTAGGCGCATGCGCGCACACCTTCCCTGACTTTATAGGGGTCACGCGGTCTTTGCCTTGGCAACAGGTCTCTACGCTTCCAGTCATGTGCTTAGTTGCTGCTCGTTTGAGTTCCTGCTCCTGTACCTGACCTAGTTCCAGTCTTGTGTTCCTGTTCCAGTCCTTGTGCTTCAGTTCCAGCTTCTTGTTTCCTGACTACCCTTTGGATGGATTCCTTGGCTTTGACCCTCACTTGTTCCTGACCACGCTCTGGACAGATTCCCTGGCTTTGACCCTTGCTTGAACCTGACCTTGTCTCCAGCCGCCTGCCCTGACTCCAGCTTGAACCTGACCTTGTCTTCAGCCGCCTGCCCTGACTCCAGCTTGAACCTGACTCTGCCTCCAGCTGACTACTTGGACTTGGCCTTTCTTAGGCTCTTGCCTACTTACAAGCCTGGACTTAATGTGTTCCTGACTCTTAGCCTGCTATAGCCTGTCCGGGCTTCTGGATCCAGGCTCCGTCTGAAGCCCAGCTTCGTTGGACCCTGTGTCTCCCCTGCTTCCTGGCGACTTGCCTCAAACACCCTCCACTGGATCAAGCACGCAGACGCCCGCCTAAGACTAGCTGGCCCCGGTACCCAAGGGCTCAACCTACGGAGAACGAGGGGCTTATATTGGCCTCTGCTTCCCGTTCTGCTCTGCCTCCCAATGGTGGGGACCCTTGGGGGCTTCCCCACAGGTAGCACCAACTCCACCTTGGGCTAAGGGTCCACCTCCGCAACATAAATCATGGTATATGTGCATTAAATATGTTATGCATATAAATCCTGGAACCTCCAGCACCACAAATTCCAGGTTCAGCCCTATAGACTAACACTAGCCCCAGAAACTTACTCCATCTCTAACCAGGAGTTAAATTTCTTGAGTTAAAAAAAAATGAGTTAAGCCTGTGCACCTCTGCAAAGGGGAGTGTTTGATTAACATGGGATTTGCATGGAGGAGTGGTAAGCTCTGCACACATATTTACTCAGCTTTGTGTGCATATTTTTCATGCAATAAACTTCTTGATACATCCAATGTAAGGTTGTATGCACAAAAATGTGCTCAGAACCACATGCTAGCATGAGCGCCTGGCTTAGCACACCTTATTACATCAGGGCCAATGATAGAGCTGCAGAAGAACATATGCAGGCAATATGAGGGTTCAGAGACTTGCAAATGACATCAAAGAAACATAGCCAGATAACAATTCACAAGCCTATTTGGTCTTCCTATTTCCCCTTTCTATTGTAATACTGTAGACCTTCCCTATGGGCCGGCGTTTTTAATAGGCAAACTAGGCGGTGTCAAAATTTTGGGGGTGGCAAAATTCTATCAGTGCAAAGCCCAGAGGGGTGCTGTATCAGAGCAAGCCTACCAAAGAAGGGCGTGCTGTGCTGGAGCTGCTGTCAATAGGTAAGTACAGGGGGGGGGGGGGGGGTGCATGATCATAGGTGTACCTAAGGCGCCAAATATTTTTCCACCAGCTCTGTCCTTCTTGATCGATGACTTTATTCCTCATTCCCCCTCAATAAGAATCCTCTCTGCTTATCCCCAAGTTTTCTTGGATTTTGTTACTATTTTTGGTCCCCATCACCTTCAATAGGAGGCTCCTCCATGCATCCCCTACACTTTCCGTGAGGAAATGCTTCCTTCAGTTTCTTCCAAGTCTGCTCCTTTTCGGGTTCATTTCATGACCCCCTTGTTCTACAACTTTCTTTCTAACCAAAAAAATCACAGATAGCTGTAATTGAGGAATAATAATGAAATAAGGCAGAATGAACTCGGGCAAAAAAGGTCTAATGATCTGTCCAAGGTTATATAGAAAGATCATATGAAAGACCAGATGGCAGGAGAACTGACTCCCAGTCCTGTCTGCCACCCCCCCCCCCCCCCAGATTATTTTTCCCTTCCATGTCAGATAGCTGAATATTTCCCTATTAGAAGCATCACTGATCTTGAACTTACTGAGATAACCATTTAGAGACCTTTCCACTGGAGTCAGCAGTTTTGACAGTCTGCTCTTGCACATTGTCATTCAAATTGCAAAACATTAATAAACTGAAAAGTGTAAAGTCCCAGCTGTTTATAGATTTTGAGCAGAGACAAAGGCCCGGGGCAAACAAATGCATTTCAGAATTAATTGATTTAGTGTAGCACATTGTAAAACAACTTTCAAACTGTCCCTGCGGTTTTTAATTAACATACAAAAAGAGATGAAGTGATAAATCTTATTTAGTCTGTCTTTATTATTTAAGTTGTATTTTCTTTCTTTCTTTCCACTGCTATGATAAAATCTTAAAAAATATATATATATAAGTGAAACTGACAGCAGGCAAAATCCGCTAGATTCACCTCCTCTGCCCATTTTCCCTACTTTCTGTGATCTGATCAATGACTTTTCCATATTTTCCTTTGACTTTAGGAGCTCTTATTTTCACAGGAGCTACTGTTCCGGTACACCTAGATTAGAAGGAATATTTTAGATCACGATTTTTGGGGCATTCCTCATTGAGGATGTTGATAAAATGTTTCTTCAGGACCCCTTTGTGATGCCCCAGTAGGCAATTCTTGCCTTATACTAGCAGAATGCCTCACTGGGCCCTGGGGGCGATGGTTAATCCTCCCAGCTCTATGGCCAACATTTCCTGCTGGTCACCATCTTGCTCCTGTCTGGACTCACAGATATGTCTAGGTTTCCTGTCCACAGGTTGCCAGAACTTAGTCTTACGTTTCGCGGTCCTAAGTTGGTCCTTAAGGTAATGGATAGGGAGGGTGTGTGAGCCCTGCAGCGTAGATAATGCAGCCTGAAGGGCAAAACCCTGAGGCCGAGGCCTACTCCAGCAGCTGGTGAACACGCCCTGTAACAAGACAGTCTGGAGCTTCACCTTTACCAGTTGCCTCCTCCGCAGGGTGAGCCCTTGGATTCTGGCAGCTGACAGGACTTAGATGGGTCCATAGGGCAGAGGTGGTGGTCAGAGTCCAGAGACACACCAGAGACAAAGTAGACAGCAGACTTACGGAAGTCAGAGGAGAGCCAAGGTCGGGGTAGTTAGCGAGCAAGAGTAGTCAGGTCCAGGCTAGAGGTCAGGTCCAAGTGGCAGTCAATTGTAGTCGGGTCCGGGCAGGAGGTCACAATCCGAACTGGCAATCTGAAGAGACATGGACACTCAGAAAACACTGATGATGAGAACGATGAAGGCAGGCTGGACAGGCTGGACTGGAAAGTGAAGTGAGGCAAGGCTGGAAGGTGAGGTGAGGCAAGGCTGGACTAGAAGACAAGAAAAGGCACAAGAAGGCTGGTAACACGCACTGCAAGGAATGCAGGAGACCCATTGCTGAAGTGATGAAAGGAAGTCCAGAGAACCTTTATATAGGGCTAAAGCCGCTGATGTCATCCATGGGCTATGACCTTTTCCCCGCCACAGGCCCTTTAAAGAAGATGCTGTCAGGCGCATATTTGCCTATGGGGTCAGCCGGAGGCAGCAGTCCTGGAGGCGTCCTGCCACATGTACAAGGGTTGGCGGCAGGAGGAGGCCCAGCTGCTGCGGTATTGGGCATGAATGCGGCAGTCTGTAGTGATGTCCCACAAGCTGTCAAATGTGACACTTACCTTTGTCCTAGATACTTCGTGTATCCAGTGATCCTGCTTTGTCCCATCCTACCCCAGCATAGGTTTTGTGCTTCCAGTCCACTAGCAGCAATCCTGCACAGCTTCGGTGGGCGCTTTCATGTTTCCAGGTTTTCCTTCAGTGGTCCTACACTGCTTTTGTGGGCACCTTTGTGTCTCAGTTGGATTTACATTATTTTAGTGTGTACCTTTTTAAGAACATAAGAACTTGCCATGCTGGGTCAGACCAAGGGTCCATCAAGCCCAGCATCCTGTTTCCAACAGAGGCCAAACCAGGCCACAAGAACCTGGCAATTACCCAAACACTAAGAAGATCCCATGCTACTGATGCAATTAATAGCAGTGGCTATTCCCTAAGTAAACTTGATTATTTATTTATTTATTTATTTATTTATTTATTTATTTATTTAAAGTCTTTTTTATACCGAAGTATAGCAAAAAATGCTTCTCCTCCAAGAACTTATCCAAACCTTTTTTGAACCCAGCTACACTAACTGCACTAACCACATCCTCTGGCAACAAATTCCAGAGCTTAATTGTGCATTGAGTGAAAAAGAGTATTCTCTGATTAGTCTTAAATGTGCTACTTGTTAACTTCATGGAATGCCCCCTAGTCCTTCTATTATCCAAAAATGTAAATAACTGATTCACATCTACTCGTTCAAGACTGCTCATGATCTTAAAGACTTCTATCATATCTCCGCTCAGCCGTCTCTTCTCCAAGCTGAACAGCCCTAACCTCTTCAGCCTTTCCTCATAGGGGAGCTGTTCTATCCCCTTTATCATTTTGGTTGCCCTTCTCTGTACCTTCTCCATCGCAACTATATCTTTTTTGAGATGCGGCGACCAGAATTGTACACAGTATTCAAGGTGCAGTCTCACCATGGAGCGATACAGAGGCATTATGACATATTCTGTATTATTAACCATTCCCTTCCTAATAATTCTTAACATTATATTTGCTTTTTTGACTGCTGCAGCACACTGAACTGACGATTTTAAAGTATTATCCACTATGATGCCTAGATCTTTTTCCTGGGTGGTAGCTCCTAATAAGGAACCTAAGATTGTGTAACTAGAGCAAGGGTTATTTTTCCCTATATGCAATACCTTGCACTTGTCCACATTAAATTTCATCTGCCATTTGGATGCCCAATCTTCCAGTCTTGCAAGGTCCTTCTGTAATGTATCACAGTCCGCTTGTGATTTAACTACTCCGAATAATTTTGCTTTTTGTTTTTCCTGTTCAGATCTTGCCGGCCTCCAACACCTGAGGGCTCAACCAAAGGGAAAGTTGGACAATGCAGACAGAAGATTTCTCTGCTCTTGTTGGAACCCTTCAGTCTTCCCTGCCTATTCACCGCCCACTCTTGGCCTCTGGGTCACACCTCTGGCTGATTCCACTGTCATGCTCACTAGATTTATTTGGAATTTATTTTGAGGAACTTCTTCCTGACACTTATTTTAATAAAACTGGTTGAGTTTTTATTTGCACCGAAGGCCCTGATTAAGCGTATTTATTTACTAGCATTTGATTTTCTTTTTTGCCTAAAGGTAGGTGCAGGACAGATTACATAAAGACATTGAGCATATAAGTAGCCATTTATGTATGTTACTAATGCACCATTCTGTTATCGATTTTGGCATAGCCTTATATGAACATACTGAGCTGGTTAATTAAAGCAAGTTTCAGAATGACTAGTCAGTATAAATAAGACTAGATGGCTTGTAATGGAACCGGGAGTAGAGCCCAAGAATTCGGAAGCCCATACCTGTGCTGCCAGCCATGAAACACTAGGCCACACCTCCCCAGAGATGTTTTAATAAAGTGAAAAAAACCTTCCTATATAAAAGTCCCTTGTGGCACTTTAAATTCCAACCTAATGCTCATTTCTGCCATTACAGAAGATAATCCTCTAGTGAAGGAATTTAAGGTGCATTTTTACCTCTCTCTCTGACTTCCTTTATTAGATTTACTTAACATTGCAGTGTTTCCATATTGCCTTTGTATCCAGATGGGTCAGGAAAGGTAGAAATTAAAAATAAAATGACTCTAAAGGTTCAGTTAAATGACACCTAGTAAACCATGTCAATCAAGTCATCACCAAGGGCAGAGAAGACAGAATCTTAGTTATCTGCGGTGCCTTTACATGGCCTCAGCTCCTCCTTCCTGGGAAGATCAATATCCATTTACTTCTCAGTTCTTCAAAAGGGTCTGTAAATTATGCTGCTCTCCCCACGAGCCTCAGCCCAAGCCCCAGCAGCTGGCCTTGTGTGTCTGTGTGTCCAGCCAGAAAAAGGCCCAAGCATCCCCCCCAAAGAGCACCAGATGGTGAACCCAAGGCAGGGCCGGTGCAAGGTTATTAGGCACCCTAGCCGAACCTTTACAGCCTTGTGCTCCCACTCCCCCAGACCTTCCCTCGTACAATTATAAATTATGCATTCACAATAACAGATTTTACAAGAAAAAAAAAAAGACATTCTGGGTTAAAAATAGCAATTACAACAACATGTATATTATATTTACATGCAAAAAGCACACTTGGAATCAAATATGGCATTAGGCTTATTTTAACATGTGTTAGGCGTGGGCTTGGCCCTCAGAAAGCCAGGAGTAAACTGAATTACAATTACAATACAGTAAGCATCCATGTCAAAACAACATTAGCTGCCGTCACTCAAACAGTAACAACCCTAGCCATGAAAAGGCAATACTACAAATATTAGACCAGGCTCTAAAATACCAACACACCCCCCCTATCAAGAAAACAGAACAAGCCAGGCTGCTATAGGCCCATACACAGAAACTGCCTGCCAGCAGAATACCTCACCTCAGTCTCACACACACACAGAACGCAGGCAGACCCTCACCAAATACAGAATAAAGAGACTATAAAGTAGAAACATACACCCCTATCAAGAAAACAGAACAAGCCAGGCTGCTATAGGCCCATACACAGAAACTGCACGCCAGCAGAATACCTCACCTCAGTCTCACACACACACAGAGCGCAGGCAGACCCTCACCAAATACAGAATAAAGAGACTATAAAGTAGAAACAGAAATGTGCAGCGAAAAACTGCACTGGAAACTGGAAGAAAACCGTCAGAAATAAAGTCTTTTTGGAGGGAGGCCCAAGGTTAACATGGGTGGGCAGTTGACATACAGATCTAGGCCTTACTAGTTGTTCTCTCATCGATAAATAATGCCTTAGAATGCACCTGGCAATGGATTTATAAATAGCCTCATCATGAGTGATGCTTTAAAATATCTTAATTCTATTATTTCAAGCACTTACCAACATTAAAAATGCCTTATTAATCTGTATTAATTTAGTTTATATTTATTGCAGTCTATAAATACACATCATGTGAAAAGAACACTTAACAGAAACATCAGATCCAATCACATAATAAAACAAATATCAATTTTCCTTTTATGAATCCTCGTTCCAAAAATGCAGAGACCATCATAGCTACAATAAAACAGCAAGAATCATAATAATCATCATAAAAGATTTGCAACAGGTGCAGAATAGAACCAGGACATGCAAAAAAATATATTCAAATCTTGGTGTCACCTCAGTGACAGCAAAACAAACTCCCTCCACTGCAAAACCTTTCAGGTGAAATTAAGAAGACCAACACGTGCATCAATTAGGGGATGCACAAATATGTTTGGCCGGTGCACGTTGTGCAGATTTTAAAAACCGCCGGGATACGTGCATACATGCTGCTGCACGCAGAAATCAAAAGTTTCCAAAAGGGGGCGGGGCATGGGTATTCCGGGACTTCACCATGAAATGTGCACGTAACTACTTATGCTCACTGGCGCGCGCTGGGGTCCCCTGCCGCGCAACTTTACTTCTGCTCTGGATGACGCGTAAGTAGTAAAACAAAAATTTCTAGGTGGATCAGCAGGATTATAAAAGTCAGGGATAACAGCGTGCACTATTTTGTTTTGATCTATTGTTCACTATTTTGATTTCGTTCCCACTAATTGGAAATTAGTGTGCACTAAAAAAATTTTGCTCACACTAAAAATTAACAAAAAGATATGAATACAGGAAAAATGTAAAGCAACATGAAATGGTAAAATGAAAATTGTTTGGTTGCACATCCCTACACATAGGGCCGGATTTTAAAAGAGTTACGCACTTAAATCCGGAGGATTTACACGTGTAACCGGGTCTACGCACGCCGGGCCTATTTCAAAAAGGCCCGGTGACGCGCATAAAGCCCCGGGACGCGTGTAAGTCCCGGGGCTTTAGAAAAGGGGCGGGACGGGGCGGGACGGGGGCGGGGACAGAGGCCTCCAACAGAGCGGCCATTGCCTCTGTGTTGGAGGATTGTGTGCCAGGAGGCGCAAAAGGTAAAATAAAAATTTTGGGGGGGTTAAAGTAGGGCTAGGGGGAGGAAAGGTTAGGGGAAGGGGTGGGAAGGACAGGTTAGGGGGAAGGGAACGGGGGAAGGCAGCACACGCTGACCCCTGATTTTATAACTTGCACGCGCCTGCGCGTGCAAGTTATAAAATCGGGTGTACATGTGTGCGCGCCAGATAGCGCGCGCACATGTACGCCGCACGTGCTCCTTTTAAAATCTACCCCATACTTTCTAATGCTCACAAACTCACACACATAAATATACATGCTCACTCACACACACACACACACTCACACACACACACATTCACATACTCACTCAAACAAACACACACTCACACACATGCCCCCACACACAAATATATACACACATATGCTCACTCTTCTCTCCCTCCAGAAAAGTGGCAGCAGCCGCAGCAGCCTCCTCCTTGAGCACTCTCTGCCATCCAGACAACTCTCTTTTTCTTGCAGTGGTGACAAAGCTCCTGCCTTCAGCTGTGCGGCCCAGCTGACACTGCTGCTGCTGCTGCTGCTCTTTTGGGCTGCGCATCCCACCTGACACTGCTCCATCTCCCAAGTCCTATTTTCTTACAGCTGTGTGGGCACAACTGATGCTTCTTCTTCTTCTTCTTCTTCTTCAGACTGCATAGGCCTGGTGGATGCTGCTCTGCCTTACTGCCTCCTTCTTCCAGCTCCACTGACCCAGCGAATGCTCCTGTTGCTTCTTCGAGCCATGTGGATCCACCTCCTTTCTTCTGGCCCCACGGGTTCAGCCATGGCTGCTTATTCAGGAGTATGACCCCGCTGCTGCTTCTATTCCTTCGAACCATGCTGGCGAGGCCTTCTTCTTTCCTTGGAGGCAGAACAGTGGAAGCCTGGCTACTGTGGCCTGAAGGAGCAAAAGTTGCAGGGCCAATGCCAATCAGGGCCAGTGGAAGCACTATTTGGCCACCCCCATACCTGTGGTGCTCTAGGCAGCCTCCTAGTCTACCAAGTGCCTCCACTGGCCCTGACCCAAGGTCATACGTTCAGCTGGGCATCCCCAAACTGGTGCAGGGCAGTGCTGGCTCCTTGTGCATGGGAATGATGCTTAGGAATATATACTAGCTGTCAAAATATTGTTGTGACTGCTGTTTTCTTCTTAATCCTTCCCCCTCTCCGCACTATATAAATCTCAGAGGACACAAATGTGCTAATAGTAACACTCCTAGTAGCCTCCTAGAGAAAGCACATGGACCAAAGGTTGACGTAGCAGAAGTTGTAAACTTTTTTGTGAGCAGTACAGTCTGTTACCATGTGCCTAATCTAGGCTTGAGTACATTTTTCCCGAGAGTTATTCAGAAGTGATGTCACCCAAGAAACTGATTTCATCCAGTGATGCTTACACACCTGGCATTTTCTTAATTCTTTGCCACTTACATGTCACAGTACATGTATTGGACAGTTCCCAACTGTTATACTTGCATTGCTCTGGCTTCCTGATGGATTATTGGTAAAGCAAGATCCAAAACATATTTCTGATATCTATCTGTTTCATATTTATTTAGGCTTATTTTTATCCGTGTTTCATACTGCACCTTGAAAGATCTTTGGTCTGATTAAGTTTTCACATTATTTTTCACTTTTAACAACCCTATTTTCTCCCAGCCCAGATCCCTGGGAGCAGAAGAAACATGAGATTACAGTGCCGCTGGCGACCTCTTACTACTCAGAGTTGGTGGGAATTTTTTAGCACAGACATATGAAGCATTTTTCCCATAAACACAAAATGGAAAGAACCCTTTAGTGTCAGGTCCTGTGTGTGAGAGAGAGAGAGAGGTTGCAGTTGAGTACCAGTCTTATACACTGTCACATGTTGAAGTTACCATATTTCATGTGCCTTGATTCTCTCAAATACCGTACCGACATTATGGGTCCCTGTTGACTGAGTGGTTGTGTGCATGGAAGAGCTGAGTGTCTAGATATGATAGTGAGCATGTGACAGCATCAAACAGCTCAGCCAAAAAAAGATTGAAGGCATAGGCTGCTGCTAGCTTCAAATAGCTAATGAAAGATAAAAACATTTGTATAAAAGAGCTTCCCTAGAACATATTTACATTTAAATGTATATTTATATACTGCTCTTTTCCCAAAATGGGTCCTAGTTTACATTATAAATACCAAAAGTGGTTTACATTACAAAAAACATAATAAAGGCTTGTATACAATGGAAAGGTGCAGAAAGGAATCGTCTAACATCTAGTTCCCCAGACGATCACCATGTGATACTGTAGCACAGGCCTTGCTGACAGCGCTTACCTCAGTAGGATGAAACTGTTAAAAAAAATAATCTTTTCAGGGTAAAAAAATAGTCAAAGGGAAAGGAAAGAAATAACATTAACTTTGTGACTGTGAAAAAGTGAGGGAGAAAAGGGCCCTTGGTTTGCAGCCCTTTAGTTTAGTTTATTTATTATTTGATTGATCACAAATCTTACACATGTGAACCAATGCAATGTACAGGAGCCGTAATAGTCACTGTCTTCAAGCGAGACCGATGTTCCATCATTCGTAATCTGATGGCTCGACTAGTGTGTCCCACATAAACTTTAGGACAAAAACATATCAATACGTAAATAACATCTCTTGAATCTCAATTGGTTATAGATTTTCTTTTAACCCAATAACCTGTTGAAGGGTCAGTCCAAACTTCTCCTTCAATCGTATTACTGCACACCCTACATTGTTGACATTTGCGGTGTATACCTGTTGGTCTGTCTGTGTTGGAAGTCAAATATGAATGTACTACTCGGTCATGTACAATAAGTCCTCATGATCTAGCAATCAAAGGAAATTCCTCAAAAATACCATGTAATGCTAGAACTTGCCAATGTTTTTTTATTGATGCTATAATCGCCGAAGACAAAGTGCTTTGTTGTAACATACATACCAGGTGGTCCTTGTCTTTTTTTGGTTTGTATGTTAATAAATCCTGCCGATCACTATATTTAGCTTGCTTATAAGCATGTTTAATGACTGCTCATGGATATCCCCTCTCTTGAAACCTTTGAGAAAGGATTTGAGCTTGTAGTTCAAATTCATCCATTGCAGAACAGATGTGGTGTATCCAAAAAAATTGACTTGCTGGCAAACCTTTTTTGAAGGTAGTAGGGTGATGGCTATGATATCATAAAAGGTTTTTCCTATCTGTCGGTTTGCGATTAATTGTTGTTACAATGTCTGATCCTTGTATTCTCAGCAACACATCCAAATGTGCTATAGATGATCTATCATGTTTTTTGTGTAAATCGCAAATTTTTATCCAAGGAATTCATCCATATGATGAAATTATCCAACTCGCTTTCTGACGCGTCCATAACATAAAAATGTCATCAATGTATAGATACCATTGTAAAATATGCGGCAACCAACCTGAAATTTATACAAATTTTTCTTCGAAACATGCCACATACAAATTGGCTACTGAAGGAGCTAAAGAAGATCCCATGGGAATACCATAGATTTGATGGTAAAAGTGTCATTAAAAATGAAATTATTATTGAATACCACCAATTGAATTAATTCACACAAAAATGCTTTGGGTATGCGATGGAGTACATTGTGTTTCATCAAGATTGACTCAACCACCTAAAAAGATGAGGGATCTGTATATACAAGGACTGAATGTTCATAGTCACTAATAATTGTCTAATTCTACATTTTCTAATTTGTTTAAAAAGTGTATTGAATCCTTTAAATATGATGGAGTCTGGGTCACCAATGATTGCAAAAAATGATCCACAAAAATTGCTAGTGGTTCCATCAATGATCCCCTTAATGGCACTATTGGTCTAATTGGTGGTAACTGTAAATTTTTATGTATTTTAGGCATCGAATAAATCATGGGAGTCTTGGGGTGATGATTGGGTCTATTTTTTAATTCTAACCTCTCAATATCTTTTAACACTAACCGTCAAAACATCAAAATATGAGGATCCATTGGACCCAGAGGGTTCCAAGATGATCGGGGATGGACTATTGAACCATCTTGTATGCTTTAATCATTCTGATTAAAATACATTTTTAATTACAATTTCCTTATAAACCGATGTATTGCTATTCTGCTCTCGAAAGGTTTATGAAAATTTGTAGGAACAAATGAAAGCCCATTCTGTAGAACTTGTACATGTGCTACATCAAGATCGACTGATGACAAATTAACTATTGATGACTCTGATAGTGTTGTTGACGGATGATCCTCCCTGGCTATTCTTGATGAGAATTTCGGTGAGGTCCTCTTTGGGAGTTTTTCTGACCCCTTGCGATAGCATTTCTTTCTGAAAAATGACCCAATTGTAGTCTTTCATCAGGGCAATTGTCTGTTTATTCTCTTGATTTCTGACCTGCTAGAACTATCACTTGAAGAAAAAGCAAAAAGAACATGCCTCTGAGTTATCTCTTGTTGTTACTTATCAGTCCACGAATATGCCTGATTTCCTACATAATCAGTTTGATTGCGTTTAAACTTTTTGATCTTACCATCTTTAATTTTATTCCGAAATTGTTCTAGTGTGCCCTTGAACTCAGCTAATCTGCTATCAAAATCTGTTGTCTCTTTTACAGGATTGAAAACGTCCTGTATTTGGTCATTTAACTCCATTGTATATTTTTTCACTCGATTCATTATTAATAGCATTAAATCTAACAAACATTTATTTAGAATAGCTGTCCAAGATCCCACAAATTCACTATCATCAGTAAATAACATGGACTTTTTCTGTATTTGTAACCCTCTAGGAATAATCTGTTGTTTAATATATTGCACCAATGTAATACCATGTAAATCTGATCTAATCAATTTTTTATTTAAACACAAATAATCTTCCCAATATTGAGTTTCTGTGAATGGCTGTGTAATCATTAAGCAACAATGTTTCTTTCTTAATATTGGCTATTTGTTCTTCAGAAAAACTGAAGATATGTTTCCAAGTTTCCATGATACCAAATGTGAATATTAATGGATACTAACTGTAACAAATCTCAAATTTAGAAACAATCTCCACTTGGCAGGAAAAATGTGAAATATTATGTAATTGTATATACCCACCACCAATCTTCAATGATGTGGAACTCACTGAGGCCTGGATTTATCAAAATGTGAAAAATATTGCATGTGGTAGGAAAAGGGGCATGTTTTATGGTAATAGCTCCTGGAGAGCCAGCCTATCTGTGTGTGAGAGAGAGACAGACAGACAGACTAGCCATAATACTCTCACGCTAGATAAGTATTTATATCTCTATGGGAGGCCCACCTACTCACTCGAGGCGAGGTTTAGGTATTAGTGTAGGGGTTAGGGGCCACTTTGACATTCAAAATGAGACGAACGAACAGAACAGTGCTCTCTTGTGAAGATTTGATGACCTTCGGAGTGAGGAAGCTCACCCAAAGATGAGATTTGTGCAATGTTCTCTCAACCTAGCTTGATGTTTCCCAGGTAGAGAGTCCATCAAGCTAGGTTGAGAAAACATTGCACAAATCTCATCTTTGGGTGAGTTTCCTATCTCCAAAGGTCATCAAATCTTCAAGCACTATTCTGTTCGTACGTCTCACTTTGAATGTCAAAGTGGCCCCTAACCCCTACACTAATACCTAAACCTCACTTCGAGTTTATTGGTGAGCCTCCCATAGAGATATAAATACCTATCTAGCATGAGGGCATTATGGCTAGTCTCTCTCTCTCTCTTTTTCTCTCTCTCCTACTAAACATGGTCTCCCCAGTGGTTGTATGTAGGAAATACATCAATTCTGGCACTTATCACAAAGTGTGAAAAAGTTATTGCAATTTGTGCTAATATAGTGCTTTGCATAGGTATTAGTGCAAATTGTGATAAACTGCCTATTACCATAAAATACACCCCTTTTCCTATCACATGTGATATTTAGTGCATTTTGATAAATCCAGGCCAGAATCACCAAAGGGTTTGAATGAGGAGTTGGATTGGCTCTCATTGGTCTAAATAATGTCAGTATGGGATTGGCTGTTTCTGAGTTACATGATAGCATATTTAAACTGGGAAAGTTTGTCTACGCGTAATTTCGCCATTTTGAATTATGGAAGTGGTATAAATAAGATTGAGATAATAAAGTGAGCACATCCATGAGAAGAAAATAGACAAGCTTGTTCCCCTGACAAAGGAGTTTGTCCGACACCTGGCTAAATCAGGATTACAACAAGCGAGAATGGGATTATAACAAGCGAGAATGTAACAAGCTAAGTAAAGCGGCAATAAGTAAAAGTGTTTCTTTTTGAGAATCTTGATGAATTTTGCTGAATGTTGGATAGATATCACATTCAGGATAAAACAGTTGTTTTGAATGGCGATTTGATATAGGAATTTAAATGTTTAAAAATGTTTTAAATGTTTTTTGTTGGTGGCACTGCAATTTATAAACAATTTATAAACACATTTAATTTATAAACAAACCACCATCCTCCATATATAAAATTATGGAGGATAGTGGTTTGTTAATGATTTTAAGTTGAATAACGCTGGGTAACCTGGATGGTACCAAAACATTAAAAACAGCATATATATGAAACTACCATCGCTCTCTTAAATCACATTTTTTGATTTAAATAGTTAGCAGCGAGTTCCATGTCATTGAAGACTGGTGACAAGTATATACAATTACATAATAGTTTGAATTTTTCCTGCCAAGTGGCGATTGTTTCTAAATTGACGGTTAAACAATAGCAGATAGTCAACAGTATCAAATGTGGCACTTGTCTAAACATACTAACAAGATTACATTTCCCCTTATCCAAGAGTAAAAGGATTTTATTGATCAAATCTGTGAATGCAGTCTCAGTGCTGTAACCCAGTTGTTTAGGGTGTAAAACAAAGGTGGTCTCTAAAAACTCAGACAATTGAGACTGCACAACTTTCTCAATGATCTTAGAAAGAGAAAGCAAGTTGGAGATTGAGCAATAATTATCAGGAATATCTAGGGCTAGATGGTGCTTCTTCAGCACAGGCCTAACAACTGCCATTTTAAATGATTGGGGCAGAACCCCAAGATCTAAACTGGTATTAATGATGCCAGTTTGAAGGAATAATCTCAAATCAGGGTTCCTTAAAAATGTATAAAGGTTTGGTTCTAATATAAATGAGGAAAAATTAATTTGCTTATGAAGAATATATAGGCCAGCTACTCAGGGGCCGTCCATAAATGATGTCACACTATTTTGGCATGAAATCAACCCCCACCTCCCCTTTCCTCCCACTTTGCCTCAAATCTCCAAACCTCATTGTCACAAAAGTGGTAACCCCCTCCCCCCATGGGAGCATGAAGCTATTTATCCAGAGCCCTTCATTGGTATCATTTCCTTAGGTGGAGTGGAAGGTAAAACCCTCTGATGCAGGCTGTAAAATGACCTTTTCTCTGCAGTTCTAACAGTGCTGGGGCTAGAGGGATACTTCTTGTTTAATCAGGGAATATAGACTAAGGAGATTTAGGCATCCGAGAAACAGATTGCCATCCTCCTTAAATGGCACATTTTATTGCCTATTGTGTGGAAGGCCAGGATAAGAGGGCCCAATAGCCATCCACCTCCAGTCAGAGAAGCCAGCTGGCTCCTAGGAGCGGCTGTTGTGGATGTCCACAGGGAACAACTGGGATAAGTAGGAACTCCCCGAGACCTCCTTTACTTCCACACTGAAAGGAATCTTACTTGTAAATTCACATAATTTATAGTCTTGTGTGTTTGTCAGAAGAGGCAAGTTCATAAAAAGCTTCAGGGAATGCTAACAGTGAAAAAAGTCAAAACCTGTTTTGTTTTTTTTGTTTGTTTTTTTAATTCAGTTGGCAGTTGAAATAAAACAAAATCATCTTCAGCCTTTCATTCTGGTTTAAATTTGCATCCTGAAGAGATACCAACTTTGGAAAATGCCTCCTAACTTGCTCTTTACACCAATAAGTTCAGGAGACTCCAGATCTGATCCTTTGCCAGGGTGCATTTGACATGCAGATTAACTTGGTTCGTAGACCAACTGATGCAAAAATATCTCATAAATATTCATTCCGCATAGCTTTACAGGGGGGTCTCTCTGGATTTGTAAGCCTGCAAATTCTGTTGCAATAGAGCTGGTAGCTGTTGCTTTTGGTTGGAGTCCCAGAGCTGCCTCCAGTGGTCTTGAAGCAGGAGAGTGGGCAAAAGAGAGACAAGGCTAAGAGGGATGGAAAACTCAGAGAATCAGGGTGCGTGTTTTACATGCTCCTTGTAAATGTGTGCTGAGATGTGGTTTGCAGGCAGGGGGACACATTCTCTGTGAAATGCATCCCCCTGGTGTCCACCAACGAGAGAGACCCTTTTCTCACTCTCCCTTGAGAGAAACTGGGGGGGGGATTTAGCAGAAGGAATCACAGAGAAAGAATCTCAAAGCCAAACTGCAGTGCCTGAAGCAGACAGGATTTCAGTGGCAGGAAATGCAGCTTTTCTGTCTTTCATCTCTCTCGGACACCTGCAGTGTAGTACCTGCCCCTGGCACAGAGCGCACCCTAACACCTTAGGTGAGAGAGAACCAGAAAAGTAACACCAGCATCAAAGCCAGAGCAGGAAGTAACTGCTCATTTACATGTAGGTGGCGAAAGAAACAACTACACCAAGAGCTGGTTTGGAGAGCCATAAATTCATGTGGATAAAGGCTGGGAGGAGAGGGATTTTTTGAAAGCAGAAACCACAGGGTTTGCCAGCAGAAAGAGCACAGGCTATGAAAGAAAAGAAACGGGGTTGACGGCAGTGTGTGAAATACAATGGGACTGAGGAGAGAAAAGCAGGCTAGCTCCTCTGTCTTTTTGTAATTTCCATATCTGAGGGGGAGGTACCATTGTACAAATTAGAAAAATACAGCAGTTTACGCTCTAGAAAAATCTTCCAAAGACGTCTGGGGATTTATTGCTCCTTTACCCGACCACTACATTCATGATTTAAGACCAAGATATCAAAAGGTAACTTCAGAACAGTTCAGGAACATAAGACATTTGAAGTTAAAATCAACTTCAGGACTCACATAAAAAGGACTTAACAGAGACTTACTGTATATTTTATTTAACTCTCTATCAAATATAATTCTATTGCTTCTGTCATCTTCTTATCACACTTCCCCTTCACACTACCATGGTAATGGATTTTATGATTTTACTTGTATTTTCTGGCAAACGTCATGACTTACTCTGACCTGCTTTTATGCTTGGTCATGAGGAAGGGCGTGTTAGCTCCTAAAAGTTAGTGGGTTAAGTTAGTCCAATAAAAGGATATCACTTTAGATTACTTTATGTTTAGTAAACCTTCTTTCTGTAGCTCACTTATAGAACTGGAGATGGAATAATGTTCAAAAAAGAGATAAGGGACTCCCTCATGTCATATTCCAATCTGAAGAAATGTTCCAGGCAGCACAACCTATGAGACAGCAGAGGCTCCATCAGTGCTCAGAAGACTAACATTATACATTCTCTAAAGACTTAGTAGTGATGCGATAGGAAGACGGAAAGACAGGGAAGTCCCATGGCCGCGCGCCGACATGCGCGACGGCCCGTCCTTGACGTCAGGGCGGGCTGGGCTTGGCAACCTGACCACCCAACTCTGTTGAATGAAGGCGCGTCAGAGGGGAGGGGAGGAGCGATAAATGTTGCACGCTTGACCCCTAAACCCCCCCCCCCCCGCGCATGACCACGCAGTGACATCATCGGCTGGGGATGGGCATGTGGCGATGACATCGCCAGCGCACGCTTGCCGGCCCTTTTCCCCTCCCCGGCTGGCACGATTGGCACGGACACGCTGAGATCCTCCAGGCCTGGACACGTGGAGAGCCACGGACATGCGGCGACCCTCACCAGGCCCCGCAGCGATCCGAACCGCAAGTAACAATTTCAAGCTTCAGAGGAGGCAAAACAACAAAAAAACCCAACATTTTTTTCTTTCAATCCGTTTAGCCCCAGGCCAATAATTGGCAGGGCAAAGGAGGGGGGGCCTCTGTCCAAAGTTGCCTGGACATACACACGTTAGTGTCCTGAGACCTGCGTAGGAGTTTTCTTGCTCCTTGGACAATAAAAAAAAAAAAAAAAAGAAGCAATGTCAGCAGCAGGTGACACAGGCAGCGCAATCGCGGCCGTACCCCCCCCCCCCCCCAAGGACACAGGCAGCACAATAGCAGCCATACCCACCCAAGGACACAGGCAGCGCTATCGCGGCCGTACCCCCCAAAGACACAGGCAGCACAATCGTGACTGCACCCCTCCAGTGAGATAGGAACACGGGGGTGCCAAAGAGCCGTGGGAGGGGCACCCAAAAGAAAAAGGCGTTCAAAAGCAACAGAAGCAGCATGGCGTACTAAAGTAACAGGGACAATGCAGCCAGCAGCAACTCACAATCACATCATGGGACAGGCAGAGGGCCAGATCCCACCTGTGACTCATGACCACCACATCAGAGAGGTACAGGGCCAGATTACGCCCCTGGCCCTGCCCCCACCCTTGCCGATGCTGGTGCATATGCAGCACGACACGACATGCCACCCCGGTCTTCAAGATACGCCCGATATACCCAATGTATCCCAGCAGCTGAACCATTTTGGGGAAACATCTGATAGCGCACCTCGGGCCATGAACACCAGGTACCTAGTCGATGGCCCAGGTGCTAGAAGAGAGCTCCCTTGCGACGGACACAGTCCTGCGGCAGTTAACTCGCAGCCATTACCTCCTGCATGGAACACTACATGGCAAGGATCAGCATTTAGTTCATGTTGCATTGGGGGCCCTTACTGGCCCCCAATGCAACATTTCAATACAAACATGGATTACTCCGGTGGGCAGAATATGCTTCGCCAAACAGGCGCATGGGACCCGAACCCATATTTTACTAACATGCCATACATGGCGGTGCCACAATAATGGCCAACGTGGCCAGGACAATTTTATTTCCAGGGACAACCATCGCAGCAGGCCTCAGATGGACATCTGGCATGAGGGACTCTCTGGCTGACACGGAGCGGCCATCCAGGCTGGCAGCAGTTCCAGTCACACGCAGCCAAGAAACGTTGCATATCCCACCAGCAGTCTCCCCAAGTCTTGAACAAGACTCCCATCAAAGGGGCAATGACGAACAATCAAGTACAATGTCCACACCTTCTCAAGACATGGGAGTCTGTCCAGGTGAGTCTAATTATGCAAGCACGAGCAAATCAACAGCCGGTACTCACAAAAAATCACAAGCAGATAAGGGCGAGAATAGTAAGAAAGGGGACAAGCAGAAGAATAAACGCAAGAGGAGGACCTGATCAGTGTCTAGCTCCAGTGGCTCCTCATCCGACTCCTCGCCGTCAGCGGCATCATTCAACGAGTAACAAAGAAGCAATCACACAGCGGACACCTCTCATGGGCCTCCTGCGCTGATGTCCTTATCTCAACTATGGGAGAGCGTTCCCAGATCATTCCGTAAGAGGATCAAAAAACATACATACATCAATATATTCAGAATTATGGAAGGACGAAGACAAGGAGGAAGCAAGAACACAAACACTAGACCAGACACCCAGCATGAACAAGCCAGTACCAAGAAACATCATTAATTGGACCAGGGCCTTCATGCGAATGATGAGTGTCGTTGGACAGCACGATCCTGCACAATATGGGCCCATGTTGAGCTATGCAGATACAATACTGGAAGCGTACCGCGAGTAAGATGGCCGGGCGTGGCTAAATTACAACAAGTTGTTCCAGGAAAAAATGGAAGAGAACCATCATATGTCATGGGGAACGCAAGACGTCGGCTTATGGCTGCGGCAGATGAAAGGTATAGCAGTGGATGCCAGCGTCAGCAATCGACAGACAGCCAAGGCAGGACATCAAGGACTCGTTATCACCAGCGCTCCCAGCAATGGCACCTGTTGTCGATTTAACAAGGCGTGTTGTACATTCCAAGAATGTAAGTTCAAGCATGCCTGCTCCCTATGCCTCCCCCCGCACCCAGCTACAAAATGTCCAAAGAGGAGCTACGGAGGGAGTGATGGTAGAGGGAAATGAGGACAACTGAACGTCTTTAGCGCCAACCCCTATAAATTTGGAGGCCATGTGGCCATGGCTTAGCATATACCCGAAGAAAAAAGCAGCAAAAAAATTACTGGAAGGTTTTCTATACGGTTTCACAATACCATTTCAGGGAAATATGGAAGGAACCCAAAATGCAGCCAGATCTAAGATGGCAAAACACGAAGAACTTGTACAGCAAAAATAGAATCTGAATTGACAATGGGCAGAATTGCCGGACCATTCGATTCTCCACCTTTCAACAAAATGCTGATCTCACCATTAGCCTTCATTCCAAAAAAGGAGCCGGGAAAGTATCATTTAATACAAAACTTGTCTTTCCCATGTGGGCACTCTGTAAATGATCATTTGCCAGAAGAAGAATGCACGGTGCAGTATGTGTCATTCGACAGCGCCATCACCATCCTTTGACTATGTGGTAAAGGTGCCCTCATGGCCAAGATAGACATTGAGTCCACAATCCAGTTGCTCCCTGTCAATCCCAACAGTTTCCCTTTATTGGGATTCATTTAAAAAAATCAGTACTACTTAGACAAGTGCATGCCCATGGGGTGCTCTGTATCATGCGCATACTTCAAGCTGTTCAGCTCATTGTTGCATTGGACCACCTCTCAGAAAGTAGGGATTCAGAACATAGTATATTATTTAGATGACTTCTTGTTTGTGGCGCCATCTGATTCATCAACATGCGCATGATTATTATTGGAGTTCAGCAATCTAGCGCTCAAATTCGGTGTGCCTTTAGCCCTGGACAAAACAGAAGGCCCCTCCATGTTCATCGTTTTTAGGAATAGAGTGAGACTCCAACACAATGATATCTCGATTACCTCCAGACAAGCTGCAGAACACTCAGAGCATGCTCAGTCACACATTGGGTGCCAAAAAAATGACATTGATCGAGGTACAGTCTAAACTTCGTATGCCGGGTCATACCAATGGGGAGGGCCTTCCTGAGGAGGTTGACTGCTAGCACAGCTAGAGCGAGTCGTCCAAACCACTACAACTGGATCACAAGGCTTATAAAAGAGGACCTATCTATATGGATATCCTTCCTGAACAGCTTCAACGGGATATCTATATGGCCAATCGTAATATGGGCATTTATTCAGATGCATCGGGGGGGGGGGGGGGGGTGTGTTGGTTTTGGCATGTATTGGCAGGATTCGTGGTCCACAGAGCCATGGCCAGTTTCCTGGGTAGAAGCGGGGCTGACTCTTAACATCACATTCTTAGAGTTATTCCCTATCCTGGTCGCCTTAGTCATATGGGGGCAAGAGGTTACACAATAAACACATTATATTCTGCTGTGACAATATGGCAGTAGTACAGGTCATTAATAGACTGTCCACCAGATGCCACAAAGTAGCTGAATTGCTATGAGAAGTGTTTCTTAACAGTCTATACCTTAATACTGTGATACACGCTCGCCACATACCCGGAACACACAACAGTATCGCTGATGCCTTGTCAAGAGCTAAATGGAATCTGTTTTACACATTCCAGTGGAAACACTGAGAGGAGAGGATCACCTTGCTGGTGGCTGAAAGGAATCAGTAAGTTTTTGCTTGGGACATTGACATTGACTTTTTTAAAAGTATTGGGGCAAAGCTAACTATTTGGGAATATTATTTAGTGTGTTTGTGTGTTTGTGCCTTTAATAGTCAGGCAGTGAATAAACAAGTTAGACTGTTTGCATTTTTTAATAGTCAGTTAATAAGGTAGCAGTAGGTAGGCAGTGAATAAACAAGTTAGACTGTTTGTATTTAGTCAGTCAATAAGGTAGCAGTAGGTAGTGTGTTTATTTTTTAAAAGTCTGCCTGACTATTAAAGTGTCCTCCAGACTTTTAAAGAG
Organism: Rhinatrema bivittatum; assembly: GCF_901001135.1. NCBI lineage: Eukaryota > Metazoa > Chordata > Amphibia > Gymnophiona > Rhinatrematidae > Rhinatrema > Rhinatrema bivittatum. The sequence continues at coordinate 95,187,372 of NC_042622.1, read as the reverse complement.
CTAAGTGTTTTATTTAATAATAACTGAGTGAAAAACAAAAAAAAAACCCCACAAAAAACAAAAAAAACCAAACCCACAAAAAAGTAGCCAGAGGCTAGAAATAAGCTAGGAGCAGTATATACCAAAGTAAAAAAGTTGAATAGTTCAGCTCAGTTACTCACCTTAGAAAGGTGTTGAGGTAGTGTGATTAGGTTTGAATAGGGAACAACATTTGTTAATCAAGGGAGCTGTGAGTCACTCAGGCTGACTAACTAAAGTTAGACTGTTTGTAATTCCCAACCCTCCCACCCCTCGCCCACCCACCCCAAGCTCATCCCTTAATTTATAGGCAGGTGCCACTTGCACAAAAAAAAAACAAAAAACCCATCAACAAAAACTTTATTGAGAATTCGATCAGACCCCAGTAGGCCACTACCAGACATAAAGTGAATTCACTAATACATTTCAAGGAACTTAGACACATTCCTACTCCCATAGCAACCTAAAACTTAACTAGGAACTGTTCAAAATTGAGATGAAGGCAGCAGTCCAGCAGCAAGAGGGGGGCTTCCCAGTCTTTTGCATCGAGTGTCACATGTATGATTTTTTACCCACCGGTGAGAAGTTGTACATGTGCATGCGATGCAAAGAGCTCCTGGCTCTCAGAGAACGAGTCCGATCTCTGGAGGCTAGAGTGGCAGACCTGGAGGAGCTGAGGGAGACAGAGAGGTATATAGATGACACCTTCAGGGACATAGTAGTCCAGTCCCAACTTCAGACTGGCAGCCCTGGTGCTGCCTTGGAGGAAGAAGGTCTCATAATGGGAGAGCACCAACCAGGTGTAGCAGGAAAGGATCCTGTAGCAAGGACCTGCTCTCTAGGTGATGCATTGTCCTTTCGCACTGAGGATATCTCCCCAAGGCCTACTGCCCAGGAGGGAAGGGTTAAGTCGGCCGTCATAGTTGGTGATTCGATTATTAGGAATGTAGATAGCTGGGTGGCGGGTGGGCGTGAGGATCGCCTGGTAACATGCCTACCTGGTGCGAAGGTGGCGGACCTCACGCGTCACCTAGATATGATTTTAGACAGTGCTGGGGAGGAGCCGGCTGTCGTGGTACACGTGGGCACCAACGACATAGGAAAATGTGGGAGGGAGGTTCTGGAAGCCAAATTTAGGCTCTTAGGTAGAAAGATTAAATCCAGAACCTCCAGGGTAGCATTCTCTGAAATGCTCCTTGTTCCACGCGCAGGTCACCAGAGGCAGGCAGAGCTCCGGAGTCTCAATGCGTGGATGAGACGATGGTGCAAGGAAGAGGGATTCAGGTTTGTTAGGAACTGGGGAACCTTTTGGGGAAGGGGGTGTCTCTTCCGAAGGGATGGGCTCCACCTTAACCAGGGTGGAACCAGACTGCTGGCGCTAACCTTTAAAAAGGAGATAGAGCAGCTTTTAAACTAGAACAAAGGGGAAAGCCGACAGTCGCTCAGCAGCGCATGGTTCGGAGAGAGGTATCTTTAAAGGATACTAATGATGCATTAGAATTAGGGCATCCCGACAGTGAGGTTCCAATAATTAGAAAAGTAGTCCAAGTGCCTGTAACTAAAAACTCATCTGAGCTAAAAAATTCTAACTTATCCCTATCAATTAAAAAGCAGAATAAAAATACAAACAAAAAACAAACTTTGAAATGTTTGTATGCTAATGCCAGAAGTCTAAGAAGTAAGATGGGAGAATTAGAATGTATAGCAGTAAATGATGACATAGACTTAATTGGCATCTCAGAGACATGGTGGAAAGAGGATAACCAATGGGACAGTGCTATACCGGGGTACAAATTATATCGCAATGACAGAGAGGAGCAGTCGGGAGGAGGTGTGGCGCTTTATGTCCGGGATAGCATAGAGTCCAACAGGATAAACATCCTGCATGAGACTAAATACAAAATTGAATCTTTATGGGTAGAAATCCCTTGTGTGTCAGGGAAGACTACAGTGATAGGGGTATACTACCGTCCACCTGGCCAAGATGGTGAGATGGACAGTGAAATGCTAAGAGAAATTAGGGAAGCTAACCAAATTGGTAGTGCAGTAATAATGGGAGACTTCAATTACCCCAATATAGACTGGGTAAATGTATCATCGGGTCACGCTAGAGAGATAACGTTCCTGGATGGAATAAATGATAGCTTTATGGAGCAATTGGTTCAGGAACCGACGAGAGAGGGAGCAATTTTAGATCTAATTCTCAGTGGAGCACAGGACTTGGTGAGAGAGGTAACGGTGGTGGGGCCGCTTGGCAATAGTGATCATAATATGATCAAATTTGATTTAATGACTGGAAAAGGAACAGTGTGCAAATCCAAGGCTCTCGTGCTAAACTTTCAAAAGGGAAACTTTGATAAAATGAGAAAAATTGTTAGAAAAAAACTGAAAGGAGCAGCTACAAAAGTAAAAAATGTCCAAGAGGCGTGGTCATTGTTAAAAAATACCATTCTAGAAGCACAGTCCAGATGTATTCCACACATTAAGAAAGGTGGAAAGAAGGCAAAACGATTACCGGCATGGTTAAAAGGGGAGGTGAAAGAAGCTATTTTAGCCAAAAGATCTTCATTCAAAAATTGGAAGAAGGATCCAACAGAAGAAAATAGGATAAAGCATAAACATTGGCAAGTTAAATGTAAGACATTGATAAGACAGGCTAAGAGAGAATTTGAAAAGAAGTTGGCTGTAGAGGCAAAAACTCACAGTAAAAAGTTTTTAAAATATATCCGAAGCAGAAAGCCTGTGAGGGAGTCAGTTGGACCGTTAGATGATCGAGGGGTTAAAGGGGCACTTAGAGAAGATAAGGCCATCGCGGAAAGATTAAATGATTTCTTTGCTTCGGTGTTTACTGAAGAGGATGTTGGGGAGGTACCCGTAATGGAGAAGGTTTTCATGGGTAATGATTCAGATGGACTGAATCAAATCACGGTGAACCTAGAAGATGTGGTAGGCCTGATTGACAAACTGAAGAGTAGTAAATCACCTGGACCGGATGGTATACACCCCAGAGTTCTGAAGGAACTAAAAAATGAAATTTCAGACCTATTAGTAAAAATTTGTAACTTATCATTAAAATCATCCATTGTACCTGAAGACTGGAGGATAGCAAATGTAACCCCAATATTTAAAAAGGGCTCCAGGGGCGATCCGGGAAACTACAGACCGGTTAGCCTGACTTCAGTGCCAGGAAAAATAGTGGAAAGTGTTCTAAACATCAAAATCACAGAACATATAGAAAGACATGGTTTAATGGAACAAAGTCTGCATGGCTTTACCCAGGGCAAGTCTTGCCTCACAAATCTGCTTCACTGTGGATAAAGGTGAACTGGTAGATATAGTATACTTGGATTTTCAGAAGGCGTTTGACAAAGTTCCTCAGGAGAGGCTTCTAGGAAAAGTAAAAAGTCATGGGATAGGTGGCGATGTCCTTTCGTGGATTGCAAACTGGCTAAAAGACAGGAAACAGAGAGTAGGATTAAATGGGCAATTTTCTCAGTGGAAGGGAGTGGACAGTGGAGTGCCTCAGGGATCTGTATTGGGACCCTTACTGTTCAATATATTTATAAATGATCTGGAAAGAAATACGACGAGTGAGATAATCAAATTTGCAGATGACACAAAATTGTTCAGAGTAGTTAAATCACAAGCAGATTGTGATAAATTGCAGGAAGACCTTGTGAGACTGGAAAATTGGGCATCCAAATGGCAGATGAAATTTAATGTGGATAAGTGCAAGGTGATGCATATAGGGAAAAATAACCCATGCTATAATTACACGATGTTGGGTTCCATATTAGGTGCTACAACCCAAGAAAGAGATCTAGGTGTCATAGTGGATAACACATTGAAATCGTCGGTTCAGTGTGCTGCGGCAGTCAAAAAAGCAAACAGAATGTTGGGAATTATTAGAAAAGGAATGATGAATAAAACGGAAAATGTCATAATGCCTCTGTATCGCTCCATGGTGAGACCGCACCTTGAATACTGTGTACAATTCTGGTCGCCGCATCTCAAAAAAGATATAATTGCGATGGAGAAGGTACAGAGAAGGGCTACCAAAATGATAAGGGGAATGGAACAACTCCCCTATGAGGAAAGACTAAAGAGGTTAGGACTTTTCAACTTGGAGAAGAGACGACTGAGGGGGGATATGATAGAGGTGTTTAAAATCATGAGAGGTCTAGAACGGGTAGATGTGAATCGGTTATTTACTCTTTCGGATAGTAGAAAGACTAGGGGACACTCCATGAAGTTAGCATGGGGCACATTTAAAACTAATCGGAGAAAGTTCTTTTTTACTCAACGCACAATTAAACTCTGGAATTTGTTGCCAGAGAATGTGGTTTGTGCAGTTAGTATAGCTGTGTTTAAAAAAGGATTGGATAAGTTCTTGGAGGAGAAGTCCATTACCTGCTATTAAGTTCACTTAGAGAATAGCCACTGCCATTAGCAATGGTTACATGGAATAGACTTCGTTTTTGGGTACTTGCCAGGTTCTTATGGCCTGGATTGGCCACTGTTGGAAACAGGATGCTGGGCTTGATGGACCCTTGGTCTGACCCAGTATGGCATTTTCTTATGTTCTTATGTTCTTATGTTCTTACAAACAGGTACCTGGAGTGGACAGAGAGGGGATCCCGGTCCTGGAGCGTTTATGGAACATTGGAGCACCACCACTCAAGAACTCCTTTACAGATCGGTAGCCCCAGCTACATAGAAGGTGTACTGCAGATCATACAAGGCCATATCTGAATTTTTAAAAGAACGCGGTTGGGTTAGTGGACCAGTAGATGAAGGACTAATGGCAGATTATATTGCTTGCACCAAAGATAGTGGAAAATCTTGGGGCGCAGTGGCAAAGCAGATAGCCGCTTTTGCTTTCTTTTCCAAAGCCCAAGGCTGGAGCGATCCCAACAAAGGGTTTTTGGTTAAGAAGTTGCTCGAGGGTTGGGCCAGAAAGTTACAGCCAGCTAGAGACACAAGACACCTAATAACACACAACTTGCTCATCCAATTATGGTACATATTACCGTCCATATGCGACAACGAATTTGAACTTAAACTTTTCCGCGCCGCATTTTCTTTGGCCTTCTTTGGCACAATGAGTGTTAGTGAGCTGGTAGCCTCCACCAAAAATGACAAGGGGTATAGAGCCTTGTTGATGGAAAACATCAAACTACATAGCGATTACATTCAGATAACTATACAAAAGTCCAAAACAGACCAAACTGCACGAGGTTGGACGATGCGCCTAAAACGCGTGGCGTCACAGATCACCTGTCCAATGCAAAACTTGCAAAATGTCTTAGCTTTATGACCTGTTGGCAGCAAATTCCTATTGATCCATGCTAATCATGTGCCCCTTACAGTACATCAATTTTCGGCTGTTTTAGACAGGGCATTGGCCGCCACGGGGCACAACGCCAAAGAATTCGGAATACATTCCTTTAGGATAGGAGCAGCCACCAGTGTGGCGCAGGCAGGGTTGCATATTGAAGCCATTCAGAGAATCGGTCAGTGGAGGTTCAACGCTATATACTCGTATATTAGGACCGAACATGCATGAAGTGAAAATATCCTCTTTTTCTTTCTTTAATCCTCCATATACAGAGTCATCAATATGGCAGAGGACTGACTGGATCATCGGACATTCCTTTGTTTACTGGGCTGAAAGGAGAGCTCTCACTCGATCATACGGAGCTCACCTGGGGTTGGCCATCTGGAAGGTGCGCATTATATGGTTAGGGGAAAGAGGCATGTCTTGGGATCAGCTCATTCCGCTTGCACAGCTCAAAAAGGACACGTTGGCCAAGCCCAGTGTCATCGTGATACATTTGGGCAGTAACGATATCAGGTCCACAACTTGCATATGGTTAAGTAGCCGTATGAAGACTGATTTGAGCGAGCTAGCTTTGATGTTCCCCAATACATGCCTCATGTGGTCAGGCATTATCCACTAGAAGTGTGAATCGTGTGATCGATTGTCTTAATGATCGATTTTGGCTGAGGGGGAGGGAAATCTTATCGTTGGGTTTTTTTGTTTTAAAAAATCATTAAAAATCGTAAATCGGGGGAGGGCGGGAAAACCGGCACACCAAAAAACCCCTAAAACCCACCCCGAACCTTTAAAAGAAATCCCCCACCCTCCTGAACCCCCCCAAAATGTTTTAAATTACCTGGGGTCCATTGGGGGTTCCCGACGCGATCTCCCTCTCTCTCTCTGGCCACGGCTGCGTTGAGAAATGGCGCCGGTGGCCCTTTGCCCTTATCATGTGACAGGGCAAAAGTAGCGCCGGCGCCATTTTGAAGATTGGCAATACGGCCCGCGTGCAGGAGGTCGCTCCCAGACCCCCGCTGGACTTTTGGCAAGTCTTGTGGGGGTCAGGAGGCCCCCCCCAAGCTGGCCAAAAGTCCCTGGGGGTCCAGCGGTGGTCCGGGGGCGATCTCCAGCAGGCGTGACGTCGGGAGCCAGGAAACAAAATGGCGCCGGCGCTACCTTTCACATGATAAGGGCAAAGGGCCACCGGCGCCATTTCTCAATGCAGCCGTGGCCAGAGAGAGAGAGAGAGAGAGAGAGAGAGAGAGAGGGAGATCGCGTCGGGACCCCCCCACTGGACCCCCCCACTGGACCCCACAGGTAATTTAAAACATTTTGGGGGGGTTCGGGAGGGCGGGGGATTTCTTTTAAAGGTTCGGGGTGGGTTTTAGGGTTTTTTTGGTGTGCCGGTTTTCTCGCGCCCTATTTAACGATACAATACAAATGCCCCTGATGATAAATCGGGGGCATTTGTATTGTATCTGCACTCTAAAGATTTTGGACGATTTTAAAATTATCTGACGATAATTTTAATCGTTCAAAAACGATTCACATCCCTATTATCCACCGTACAAAAAGGAACAAAAGCAGACTATGGAAATGGGGCCACAGGAAGATCAACAGACAAGTCGGCCTATGGGCACTTAAGCTCAGAGGTTTACAGATAAAGCACGAATGGGCTGATGAGACATGTGAAGGCCTATACCGACACGACTGGGTACACCTCTCGGATATCGGATATGACCTCTTTAATAACAACATTCAAGAGGCCCTTGAAAAAGTTTTCTCGTGAAGAAGGATGCAGCCTTATGGTGGGGCATGAGGCAAGTGTCCTACCTCATGCCAGTGTGGGGTGAATGAGCCGGTAGGGTGACCTTGTCAGCCCGGGTGGGGCCTCCCTGCTTGGAAATCACGGTGGGGGCTGGGCATAAGGGGCTGCCTTGCTAGGAAACATGGCTGGCAGCCTGGGGGGCACTGGTTTGGTGCCGGAAGTGTATTTAGCTTGCACCTGGGTTGATTAATCTGTTGTTAATAATAATAAAGCTGTATGTGTAATATTTTCTTTCAGTCAGGGTAACATCGGGGGGGGGGGGGGGGGGAAGGGGATCACTCGGGGCATTGGTGCCGGGTCTCGGCATCATGAGGAGGAGAGATCAGACAGTGGGAAAGGTGGATATGGGATTGAACTTGGCATACTGAAATATCAAGGCACTCTTCTGTAACCAAACCATGCCCTGACTGAGGTGCACCTTGGTTCCCCTTCCCCTGTCATTTCAGCTTCCCAGAGTCTGGAGAGAGCAGAAGTCTTGGCTAGGAATTAAATCCATATGTCCATGTCTCACTTTACAGCACAGAGTATGGTCCATTATATGGCGTCTGCATTCACAATGAATGGTTTCTAGGAAGATTTGCATGGAGATTACCCCAGAGAGATGTCAAGCTATTAATTATGAAAGAAAACCAAATTCCCAATCTTTTTTTTTTCCTGCATCTTCCCCATCGCCTGAAAGATTGTGGCCTTTTGAATCCTGTTCTAATTGAGCTGGATGATGACTAAATAAGCACCAAAGAAAGAGGCGTGACAGAGCCTCGATGTACAGTACAGTATACAGCAAGAAAGGCTCACCTGGGCATGAAAAGGAAACAGTCATCCCGACCAGTTCCAGAGGTATCTGAGAACCCCCACCCCCAAGATCAGGGGATAATTAAAAGGTGAGATGGTCCCAGGAGGGAGTGCAAGTTCAGACTTGGGCTCTATTCATGCAAAACAGGAGTTGTTTATAGTTAGACAAATTAGGCTTGATTTGGCCTGAGGTCTGCATCTGTCTTCTTCCATTTGAAACACAGAAGGTGTCATGACATTACACCTAACAAACTGTCCAGCCGGAAGAGATTGGATTCTCTGCTTAAAGTTTACTTGAAAACTCACAAATGTTTGCAAATAAACTGACTTCAAAGGCCAGATCCCATGTGTGCTCTATACCCAGCAAATGGTTTGGGACTGGCAGATTACTCCAATACTACACAGCAGAGCTCTAGCTGCAGGCCATTTAGGGAAAGGAGGAAGGTCATGTTTTCATTCTGCAAATAGTATTTTGGATATGCCTCATAATTTGCATACTTGCAAAACCATTCACTGTATATTTTAAAGGGGTAATTTCCATGTAGCGGGAGGAAAATGGAAACCTGCCAGTTCTTCAGTGTTTCACTACTTTTTAAAAAACGTTTTGTTTAAAGAGGGTAAGTTTGCAAATCCTGGGTGGGTTTGCTGGAGTTTTGTTGTTGTTGCTTGTATCATGAAAAGAAAATGTTCCCATTATTATTTATTTAAAATTGCTTGCACCTGCTTATCGCAACAATAGTCATTCTAAGCAAGGAACATAGTATAGAACCATTGATTAAAAACAAAATAAATATATGAACTTAGGAAATAGTATAACACTCAAATCATAATGAAATATCCAAATGCTTGCTGAAATAGATCATTTTAATTTTTGACTAAACTTTTTCAAATCTACTGTAGCACATAAATCAGATAGAAGTGCATTCCATGATACACGGCCAACCACTGAGACTGCTTGTTCACGTGAGAAAACCAATCTGTAGGTGATGGAATTATTAACAAATGTTGGCCTTGAGAGCATAATGTACGTTTAGGCATATAAGGATGTAGTACATTTTTCAAAATACTGAGGCTTTCCTAAATTTCATGGTGAAACAAACTTGCAAGCTTAGACATTTTCTGTGATTGTTGTCCACAAAAAGTAATAAACTAAGTTCTTGCTGCACATTTTCCCATATAACCACTGTCTCGTAGCCAGCAAACAGATGGGTCCAGTAGCCAAGCTTAAAGCTGGTTTACTCACAACTATCTTTTGCCCTGCTTTACCTACTGTCTGGCCAGGAAGTCTATCTGCCTGGCCAGATGGTTTACTCAGTTTGACAACACACCAGCACCACAATGATTTTGGCAGAAGAGTCTTCCTTTCACAGTTAAGGTTTGTTGGAGCAGAAGCTGGGATAGTGATCCAACATGTGAGGGCATGTAGCTTTAAGGCTTTGAGTGGGACTCTCCTGCCTTCGTTATGAGTTTAAAGAAATTCAAAATGAGGCAAAAGCTACATCTTGTGGAATCCATTACAGTGGTGGGAGCAACAAGATTGTGTGGCATGGATTAAATGTTACAGGTTTCTGCATCTTAATGGATCAGAAATGACGAGCAGATTCTTTCTTGACATCACTGCTCTATAGAACAAGAAGACCGTGTACCATGACATGGGCCATATGCACTACAATGTTTTTCTCAGTTGGCGCCTATAGGGAAAACAGCAAGCACATCTGGTCCCACGAACACAGAAACATTTTGTCTAGTTCTGGTTTGTTAAGGACCATTCCAATGTGCACTTTCCCTGGTGGCTCCTAAAAGGGAACTGGGGAGGGAGGGAGGTGGCAAATACCAGAATGCTTTGAGAGATGAGGTCAAAGGTTAGGTCTGAGCTACATTGGACACAGAAACATCTGGCCACCATATAGAACGTGGTTGAGATGCCAGAATGTAGGTCTCTGAAATGTTGTATTAACATTGACTCCTGTCAATGACCAGTGAAAAAAGGCCTATGATGGAAAGGCAAAGCAAATTGGAGGACAGAGATGCTGGGACATATATGAAGCCAATCACACAGTAAACGGGAATAGCCAGTTATACCACAGCGTATTTAATTTGCACATGCAAAGTATTGATATTATCAGTTACCGTATATGACAAGCTATTTTTGTATTAAGAAGATCAAGGCTAATTTTACACATTTACAATACCAGGGCATAAATAGAGAACAAAAGTTCTGAGAACTCTCTCGGAGATGCCATCCTCACAGCCTCTGGATTCTGGCTGCATTCCCTGTCCATGTCCTGTTGAAGAAAGCCATGCCCTGGCCCCTTGTCACTGATCTGCCACAGAAAGGACTGTTGACATTGCAGAATGCCTTTCCCATCATACCCCTACTTATCTGCCAGGACCCTTCAGCTGGCACTGAGAAAAAGGGCGCAAGCTCCATAGGTTACATTATCTGCATGCCAAAGAAGAAAACATTATCCATGAGGGTAAGTGGAAGGGGTTACCATGGCAGAACTGATGTTCTAACTTGTACCAGAACACAGAAGTGGAAGAGGAGGAATGTAAGGTATTTTCCTAACCCCAGTCAAAATCCAGAGTCATTAATTAAGTGTTAAAGTGTGAGAAAGCATGAGACCAATTTTCACTGCGGAATATTTAGGTCTGGGAAAGAGAGAGGAGGAGCCCAGGGAAGTGTGGCAGCATGGAGATCACATTAGCAAGAGTTTAGTGTTATTTTTTAAATTAAACTCTAAACCCTGCTAGAAACCTTTCCCCCTTGAACGAAATGAGGGTTTGTAGTTTAATATCCATTGTAGTTGCTACACATAAGGGCACACTTAGTAACGAATAAGGGGGGATGGAATGCTTGGCTTTACGGCTGATGATGACTCATTACTATGTGGCTCTGTTTGAGTGTGGAGTTGGCTCATTTTCACAGTTTTGTGAATTTCTGAAAAAGTTTTACAAAATTCGTCCAGTTTTCTGATTCTCCCTCTGCTTGCTGAAGAGGTGGCACTGAATACAGTCTGCTGTGGAGTCTGTGTACAGTCTACCACAAGATTGGAACTATCTGTATAGTCTGCTGTGAAGTCTGAGTACAGTCTGCTGTATGGGTGACAATATCAGTATAGTCTGCTGTGAAGTCTGAGTACAGTCTGCTGTATGGGTGACACTCTTTATAGTCTGCTGTGGAGTCTGTGTACAGTCTGCTGTATGGGTGACACTATCAGTATAGTCTGCTGTGGAGTCTGTGTACAGTCTGCTGCATGGGTGACACTATCTTTATGGTCTGCTGTGAAGTCTGAGTACAGTCTGCTGTATGGGTGACACTATCAGTATAGTCTGCTGTGAAGTCTGAGTACAGTCTGCTGTATGGGTGACACTATCAGTATAGTCTGCTGTGAAGTCTGAGTACAGTCTGCTGTATGGGTGACACTATCAGTATAGTCTGCTGTGGAGTCTGTGTACAGTCTGCTGTATGGGTGACAATATCAGTATAGTCTGCTGTGAAGTCTGAGTACAGTCTGCTGTATGGGTGACACTATCAGTATAGTCTGCTGTGAAGTCTGAGTACAGTCTGCTGTATGGGTGACAATATCAGTATAGTCTGCTGTGAAGTCTGAGTACAGTCTGCTGTATGGGTGACACTATCTGTATAGTCTGCTGTGAAGTCTGAGTACAGTCTGCTGTATGGGTGACACTATCTGTATAGTCTGCTGTGAAGTCTGAGTACAGTCTGCTGTATGGGTGACACTATCTGTATAGTCTGCTGTGGAGTCTGTGTACAGTTTGCTGTATGGGTGACACTATCTGTATAGTCTGCTGTGGAGTCTCTGTACAGTCTGCTGTATGGTTAGCACTATCTATCTATAGTCTGCTATGTACAGTCTGCTGTATGGGTGACACTATCTGTATAGTCTGCTGTGGAGTCTCTGTACAGTCTGCTGCAAGGGTGGCACTATCGGCCCGATTTTAAATGGCCAGTGCGCGTAAAAAATAGGGGTTACACATGTGACTGGGCCTTGCACGCATAACCCTTGTTAAAAAGGGCCCGGCTGCTCGCATAACCCTCGTTGCACGCACAAGAGCCAGACCAAAGAAAAAGGGCAGTCTGGGGGGGCAGGGAGGGACTGGAGGCGCCGGTACAGCGGCCATTTGCATTGCTGCTGTGCCAGGGAAGCGCGTGCCGGCAGTTGGCCAGTGCGTGCAAGTTGCTTCTGCTCCGGAGGAGCAGCAACTTAAAAAACAAAAAAATCCCCTGACGATAGTTAACATCTAGGGAGTGGGGAGGAGAGGGGAAGGGGACGGGACTTTAGGGTAGGTGGTAGGGAAGTTCCCTCCCAGTCTGCTCCTTAATTGCAGCGATGTGTCACCACGCAAAACTTGCCAAATTCTACCCCCCTTGCTCGCGCCACCACGGATTTTATAACATGCGCGCGTCCAGGTAGTGTGCACACATGAACGCACACGCGTATGTTTTTAAAATCTGTGAGAAGTCTGTGTACAATCTGCTGCAAACTGTATATATTCTGCTGCAAAGAAATCTGGGTATAGTCTGCTGTAGTGGTGGCACTAACTGTGTACAGCCTGCTGCAGAGGAACTTGCACTTTCTGTGTACAGTTTGCTGCAAAGTCTGTGAACAGCCTGCCTCAGAGGTGGCATTTTCTATGTACAATTTGCTGCAGAGTCTGTGTACAGCCTGCTGCAGAGATGGCATTTTCTGTGTACAATTTACTGCAGAGTCTGTGTACAGCCTGCTGCAGGGGTGGGGCTGTCTGTGTACAGCCTATTACGGAGGAGTTTGTGTACAGACTGCTATAGATAGTATCAGGATGTGTGTTCTAAAGCCTTATGGAGACTGTAAGCTGGCCTATTGCCTCGCAGGTCTGGAGGGAAAGGGCGTCTCCTCTGAGTTCCAGCCAACTGCAGGAAGGAGGAGGAAGGCCCTTTGATGGCACCGCTAGCTGGGGTCCTCTTCTGATGTTGTGGCCACAGTGGTATGGAGCGCTGGCGGTTACCTGCCCGCACCTGGGGAAAGAGTCTTCATTATAAGAACATAAGAACATGCCATACTGGGTCAGACCAAGGGTCCATCAAGCCCAGCATCCTGTTTCCAACAGTGGCCAAGCCAGGCCATAAGAACCTGGCAAGTACCCAAAAACTAAGTCTATTCCATGTTACCATCATTCATTGCAATGCCTTTTTTTTTACATATCTATGATGACTTCACACAACACTGCTCCTGCTGCCAGCACTAGAAAATAATAAATATTCTTTATCAAACGCTGCTTGCACATTACATCAGTGTAGAGGGGGACATATAAGAGGAGCCCATTGAACACTGTTTCTGAGATCTGCTGCTGGCTCCCTGTCTTCATCTCCCTGCCATGTCTCTCACTGTGTGGAATCTCAGTGCAGAAGGCTTAATGGTTTCCTGTCTCACCCGCCACCCCCAGACGCCTCCTAAGATGTGTCTTTTGCAATCTTGGGGATTTTGCTGAGGGCCTCCACTTACAGAAGACCTGGTTTTTGGTTTTTTTTCCCTGTCTGGTTCGCTCTCCCTTCCAGAGGACAGATGCAGGAATAGCTTCTCTGTACGAGACAGATTCTCATTGCTCCGTGTCCGTCTAACTCTCCAGCACTCTAAAATCAAGGCTCTGAAACCAGGCATTGACCGACTTGATGTGGTGGTCTTTTTTTTGGGTGGGGGGCAGGGGAGGCTAAGAAGTAGCACCCATAAATTAGTATGGGGGCTGTGTTAGCCCACTAAATGCCTGATTTACTAAAACGTTTCCCCGTTCTGTGTCTGTTGGAAAAAGCACCATAAATCAGGCCTTTAGATCCACATAGGTCTTAACTGCAAGTTTATTTCAGTTATTTTATTGGCCTAAATACTTTCGCTACCAGCAGTGGTACACAATGGAACAATTAAAAAAATTAAAAACTTTCAAAACTTTAATTAATCCGTTTGGTGTTAGTAACTGCTGGCACTGAGGTTTGGGTTTTTTTCCCCCCCAACCAGCATTGTGCTACCTATAGCAGCGTTTCTCAACCTTTCTGATGCCAGGGGCCGATTGGCTGACCTCCTAAACTGATGTGGACTGGGTGCCTGGCAGATCTGGGGGGGAATCAAGAAGAGTGGGTGAGGAGGAGTTCTCTCCCTTGGCATGAACATAAGAACATAAGAACATGCCACTGGGTCAGACCAAGGGTCCATCAAGCCCAGCATCCTGTTTCCAACAGTGGCCAATCCAGGCCACAAGAACCTGGCAAGTACCCAAAAGGTAAGTCTATTCCATGTTACCATTGCTAATGGCAGTGGCTATTCTCTAAGTGAACTTAATAGCAGGTAATGGACTTCTCCTCCAAGAACTTATCCAATCCTTTTTTAAACATAGCTATACTAACTGCACTAACCACATCCTTTGGCAACAAATTCCAGAGTTTAATTGTGCGTTGAGTAAAAAAGAACTTTCTCCAATTAGTTTTAAATGTGCCCCATGCTAACTTCATGGCGTGCCCCCTAGTCTTTCTACTATCCGAAAGAGTAAATAACCGATTCACATCTACCCGTTCTAGACCTCTCATGATTTTAAACACCTCTATCATATCCCCCCCTCAGCCGTCTCTTCTCCAAGCTGAAAAGTCCTAACCTCTTTAGTCTTTCCTCATAGGGGAGCGGTTCCATTCCCCTTATCATTTTGGTCGCCCTTCTCTGTACCTTCTCCATCGCAATTATATCTTTTTTGAGATGCAGCGACCAGAATTGTACACAGTATTCAAGGTGCGGTCTCACCATGGAGCGATACAGAGGCATTATGACATTTTCCGTTTTATTCACCATTCCCTTTCTAATAATTCCCATCATTCTGTTTGCTTTTTTGACTGCCGCAGCACACTGAGCTGACGATGTCCATGTGTTATCCACTATGATGCCTAGATCTCTTTCCTGGGTTGTAGCACCTAATATGGAACCCAACATCGTGTAATTATAGCATGAAGAGCATGGGGGACCCCTCCATGGCTAAAGTGCAGCGGGGAGTGCACACACTCTGTCCCCCTCACTTCAGCAGTCTCCCCCAGTCTCAACCAAGCCCCCTCCCCCCCTTCCCAGTGTTTTAATTGCGAGAATTATGCTAAAGGCACTCTGCTTCTTGTAACCAGCGCATGGGAGGAGAAACAAATCAGGTCTCCTCATTCCAGAGGATATTGTAGCCACGGGCAAAAAAATACTTCCATTGGTGGCAGTGGGGACCCGTGCTGCCCCTTTAAGAGGTCTGGGGCTCCCCGCAGCCTTCATGCAGCATAGCCAGTAACTTGTACGATTTTATGTTGTTTATTTACAGAGCCAGGTGGTGACTCAGCTGAGCTCGATGTTCATGTTTGGCTTGCCAGCCCAATCAGCTGCTCAGTGCCAGCGGCAGCAGAGAGCCTGAGAGCTCCAGCAGTCTGTCCCTCTGTCTGGAAGCAGCAGTGTGCAGCGCTGCGGGGCCTGGAGGGAAGCCATCACCGGGACCCCAGATGGGCTTAGGGCAGGGGAGAATGTCCCACTCGTGGCTGCAGGCGACTGGGCGGGTGCCAGTGCCCCGGTGACTGCAGCGCGGGTCTGCTTCCTCCTGCAATAGCTGCTGCTCCGCGGACTGGCAAAAATGCTGCCAGGGATCACTGCCTGCCCACAGACCAGTGGTTGAGAAACAATGACCCGTAGCATGAGAGCCAGCAAGCTGCCAGGGATGGAGTTAGGCTTTCTCTGCTATCCAGCCCCCCCTCCCCTTTTCTGGAGGTAGTGGCTGCTGGCTCCAGGAACCTCCCCAGCCTGAAAGGGCACATAAATGTACAGTTTAACAGAGCAGCAATAGGCTGCTCAGAGGCCTGTCCATAAATCCAGGCCTGCAAGCTGTCCCTATTCCCTTATTTCTGCCCCCTTCTTCTTTTTTTTTTTTTCCTTTGGACCCAGTAGTTTCCTCAAGCTTCTTTGGGCCAGGAGCAATGTGTGCCCTCTGGAAACCTGCAATCACTGGCCCCGAATCTGATCATCAGGTGTCACCCTTAAGCAAATCCCTTCCTTCCTCCCACCCCCCGTGGGCTGTGAGCCCTGCTTCCATGGCATCACCAGCCCCACCAGTGCCGGCCTTCAGATAAGGCGAACCGGGCAGTCGCCTGGGGCACCCTGAGCTGAGGGGAGCCACGGGCACTGCTGGCATCGCCTGTTACACTGAAAAGCTGGTGGCGGGAGGCGACTTTTGCCAAGGGCTCCACTTACCCTAGTGCTGGCCCTGGCCCCATCCAATCCAGGGAGCGGAAGACCTGACTAGGGGATTGAACAGGGAACCTACCGATGGCTGAATATGTTGCTGGCCACTGAGCCATCAGGGCTGGCTCACCTGTTCATTTCTCTCCTTGAGATATTTTATTGCCCCTTGGTTTCATAAATCTCCTCCTCTAAGGTAGCTTTTTCAGTATCCTTTCTCCGTTCATCAGATAAGTACTTGGACTGAACAAGTGCCCACCGCTATCCACAGATGTGGTAGAAGGAGGAATGGCTTCTTGTTTGCTCAAGAGCCTGATTGTTCTCTGTGAATTGTTGACCCTGCAGGTCACTGCACTTTATAAAAGCCAGACTTATCAGTTTCATGTGTGGTTTTTTTTGTTTGCTTTTTTACAGTAATCTTCATATCAGCAATAAGATTAATGCTGGATTACTTACATCCATAAGAGCAGAAGGGGCAAAGTAGGAGAAGCTGTTAAAACAGGACTTCTCCTCAGGATCGAGAGACAGGAAACCAGAGGAATGTCGCTAATCACATTCGGGCAGATTCAGTATGGTGCGCTCGGCCGACCGCACCTTTAGCCCCGGTTGGCCGTGCGTTTTCGACGCGCTATTTTTACCCCTTATACAGTAAGGGGTAATAGCGCGTCGAAAAAGCACGGCCAACACCCCCCGAAACTAATAGCGCCCGCAACATGCAAATGCATGTTGCAGGCGCTATTAGTTATTCCCGCGCAATACAGAAAGTAAAATGTGCAGCGAAGCCGCACATTTTACTTTCAGAAATTAACGCCTGCCCAAAGGCAGAAGTTAATTTCAGACGGCACAGGGAAAGTTTACAGAAAAGTAGAAAAAACTGCTTTTCTCTACACCCTCCAACTTAATATCATAGCGATATTAAGTCGGAGGCCCCAAAATTTTAAAAAAATGTAAAATTTAAAAGAAAATAATTAAAAATCTGCCCGTGGCCCGCGGGTTGGAAGACGGATGCTCAATTATGCCGGCGTCCGTTTTCCGAACCCGTGGCTGTCAGTGGGTTCGAGAACCGACGCCGGTAAAATTGAGCATCGGCTGTCAAACCTGCTGACGGCCGCCGCTTCTGTCACAAAGGAGGCGCTAGGGATGCATTAGTGTCCCTAGCGTCTCCTTTTACCGCGGGCCCTCATTTAAATACTCGATCATGCGCCCAGGTGAGTGGCCTGGGCGTGCGTCGGGAGAGCGGGCGCTCGCCTTGGAGCACCGGCTCTCCCGCGGTTTTTACTGTATCGGCCCGATTAATATTATGGCGGCAGCCTTTAAAAATTCTTTTGCTAGCTCTGCTACAACCACAGCTTCAGTGGACTGCCTCAGAATTACTGGACAGAGGTGATCCTGTGATATGTTTCAATACAGTTGTCTCGTTCTAAGATTTCTTATAAAGCTTGGGGACTGAGGTCCAGACGTACTAAAGGCTTTCTCCCATTTGGGGTCTACGGGGAAAAGGTTTAGCACTTCGGTCGGCCGGGAGTGGGAAAGCCAGGGAAGGTTTTATAGGCTCTTGGGATATAAGCGATCCACATTTGTTTTACTTTCCACTGGTGGAAGGTTCTTTTAACTGTGGTGCTGGGCTCCAGCTGCACTCTCACCAGGAAAACCTGTGGCCTCCCTCCCTCAGTCCCCCAACCCTTAGGACTGCACTCTGCGGCTGAGACCATTTCATCCCATAAATCATCAGGGAGTGTGAGAAAGGTTGAGAGAGAGAGAGAGAGAGAGAGAGAGGAATCTGCACACAGATGGAAATTAAATTGCTTGGTCAAAACTCAAACCTACTGTTTCATGTTTATGCACATTTTTTTTTTTTTGCTTAAGGGCGAGCTGTTGCGGTGACATGCCCACTTTAATATTATTTTAACATTTCCATCTCCTCCTCCGCTCCCCTAACCGTTGAGAATCCATTTCTGGGCTGGGTCAGTCCAGGATGCCCCTTGTAATCTGCTTCTTCCTGTCTCCTCTGGAATCCACCATAATAGATTCGAATGCAGTCCGTACAGCCTTGTGAAAACTTGCAGTAAAGCCCTGAATTCATCCAGCATGTGTGTTTGCAAAGTATTAGTGAGGCGTCCAATGTTCTGAGTAACCTGGGCACTACTGGCCAGAAGGATAGGGAGAAGATCCACAGGCCAAGGGTTCCTAAAATTAGGGATTAGACCTTCATTTTTACCCTTAGTAATTATCAGGGTACACAGCACTGTACACAGGAAATCACAGGCTGCGCCATCCCTATCCTAACGGAGAGATGGAGTGAAAAATTGTAGCCGTAAATTGTACCATAGACTGATAACCCTCATTCTATAATGACAGGAAAAATTTGGGGGAAATTATTATGGATTTTAGAATAATACATTAACAAACTCTTCAAGCATATTTTTGCTTCGCATCTTTCTCCTGAATAAAGGAAATGTAAACACTGGAAATAGACAATCATCTTTAACTTTTTCTTCATGGGAAGGTAGGCAAGGAGGAGAGGATTAATCTTCAGAGGTTAGTCAGGGTTCAGTTTTGTGCTCCCAGTGAGGCTGAGTGGCAGGACCTTAAATCTTTTCCCTTCTCTCCCCCCCTCCCCTCCCCCAACATTCTGCTCTGAGCTCTGATCATGTACACTTAGATGTTAGTCAGAGAGGCTGAGACGCAGGGCTGTCCTTACGGGGAGAGGGTGAGGGGTGAAATAGGGTGACGACCCTGGGCTCTGCACTTTGGAAGGGCCCCCCAACACTGCCAAGGTAGCCCCATCTCTGATTTCAACCTTTCATGCCCCCCCCCTCCCGCTGCGGTTGATTCACCCTGGGCCCCACCCCCTCCTAAGGTCAGCCCTGCTGAGAGGTGGCGCTGTCCTGCAGTGCCCACTCCCTCTCCTGAATCCCGGAGAACTGGGGAGACAGCCCCAGCAGTAACTCAGACCACAATGATGTCTCAAGGTTTGCATGCACTGGGGGCGATAATAATTTAAATAACCAGATTACTGAGCCCAAGCCGCCTCTGAATTGAGCCTGATGAATATTTTCTAGGAGGGTTCCTACCTCTGCTGGAATTAAACAAAATACACTGGCAGACTGCCAAGTCCTTCCATGGGAAAAGCAGCAGTGAGCAGGGTTTTTGAAAAAAAAAAAAAAAAAAATCCCTTGGATGAGAAAAAGAGAGGGGTGGGGGTCCCGTTGCTTTCAGTTTTGATTGAAATCATCTTTAGGGGGTGAGAAAAAAAAAAGTAGAAGGAAGAACTCTCTGAAACAGAGTCCAGAGAACGGAATTTTCTCCAGATAGTGGACAGTAAATGTAAATATTCCTTTCCGTGAAAAAGGAATTTACTTCAGTTGAGAAAGAGACACAGCAGTCTTTAAATTAAAACTGGGGCAATCAGATGGCTCCGTGTCATCAGGGCCAGGCTGATCCAGTCCTAGCTTTACCCCGTTGCTTCTCTGCACTTGTAGATCCAATTTCCCTGTGAATAACAGGAACTGAAAATCCCTGGATGCACTGGGGGTAAAGGTAGCACTAGATCAGCTCGGCCCATGTGACATGGAGCGCCCCACCCCCCTGGCCAAAAAAAAAAAAATAACATGAATGAAATTTCAATTTTTTTTTATCTATTGTGGGGAAATTTGCAGAAAATCTCTCCATATACACTTTTTTTTTTTTTGCCAATGGAATATAATGGACATATTTCTCCAGAAGAGGCAAACCCCCTCTCCAGTAAAATAGGTTCTTTTCAGTGCATTCAAAACTCCTTTCTCCCTTCATCCCCCCCCCACCAAAAAAAATCCATGCTGCCAACATGGATAAACTAATGCCCAGACTCCGCCTTGGCACTAGGTCTGATGAAGGTGACAATAGTCGTGCTCTGTTCTGAACTGAAAGCAAGGCTCCTCCTGTTGCTGGATCTAGGGCTGCAGGAAATATGACAGCAGAATAACGGACAGGATAGTCACATGGACTCCTGAGGATAAAGAAAGAGGTTGATTGAGATCGTACCCAACACCAACATATTTAAGTTTAGGCATGAAGCTCATTCCTGCCATACTAAAAGTGAAACAAACCTATTGGGAGACACAAGTCCCCTGCCCCTCCCAAGAAACAGAGGCTTACAATTAAGTGTATAAAACCCAGTATAATTTCTCCCACCTAAAAAAAAGCACAGACAGAGGACCTCAAGTCACAGTTCACGCACAGGGGCAGAAGGAATCAGCTAGGAAACGTGTTGGTGGGCAGGGCTGGTGGGAGGGGTCGGGCTTGCTCACGGGAGGCCTTTGCCTGTTTTCAAAATGGAGAAACAAAGGCTCGGTTTCTACTTATTCTACTCCTATTAAATGAAATCTCTTGGAAGCAGAGTCCAAGGTCTTGATTTTTATGAAACAGTTTTTTGTTTTGTCATCTTGCTGACTTGGGGCTCTCAAGGCACACCAGAGTTACCAACTTTCTCTCCTTGGGAAGGAATTTCTTTCTGGGCTACTAAGCACCTGGGCCCCTTCTAAAAATTCAGCTATTTCAAGGCATGCTGTTGGAATATGAATGCATCTATCAGATCATTGGAATGAGTGGCTCCCTTTAATGGATTGACACCGTAACTGCATAGCGCTCTTCACTTTGTGTGTACTACAACTCCAATGGCAGTCCTCCTACCCCTCAACCTCAAAGCTGAAGTATCAGAGTCCAAAAGTGTTCTTGCAAAGAACTCCCTAGGAGAAGACTTCATACCTTATTTATCATTGGTTTTGATGCACATCTATTCCTGACCTATCAGCATTTTGTTCATGGTTTTTTTGGTTTTTTTTTGTATTACTTCACCTCCAACTTTTGGCAGGAATCATGTGAGCTCTTCAACTGAAAGCAAAACTGAAGTTTGTGTTTGTTCCATTGCCTGTCTGAAGGCGTGAAAAGTCAGGAGTATTATGTTCTCCTTAAGTTTATGTGAGTGGCTCATAATAATGGTTGGAATTGTTCTGAAGTTAATTTGTTCTCAATATCCCAGTCCTCCTTCAGCAGCAAAATAAATAGCATTTCCTCTCTTTACATCTCGCAGCTCCAGGGCACACCCCAGATCATACTTACTTTACTGCATAAAAAGGACCAATTCTTTGTAGTTGTTTCTTGCATAGAAGTCATGGAGAGAGAGACTACCTGCAAGGCCCTTGTAGTAGTAAGCTATTTATATCTCTATAGGAGGCGCATCTAGTAAGTCAAGATAGGTTTACATAGTAGTGTAGGGGTTAGGGGCCACTTTTATATGCAGAGTGAGACGTACGAACAGAACAGTACACTCTTGTGAAGATCTGATGTCCTTTGAAGTAAGGAAACTCACCCAAAGATGAGATTTGTACAATGTTCTCTCACCCTAACTTGATGGACTCTTTACCTGGGTAACATCAAGCTAGGCTGAGAGAACAATGTACAAATCTCATCTTTGGGTGAGTTTCCTCACTTCAAAGGACATCAGATCTTCATAAGAGTGTACTGTTCTGTTTGTACGTCTCACTTTGCATGTAAAAGTGGCCCCTAACCCCTACACTTCTACCTAAACCTCACCTCGACTTACTAGGTGGAACTCCTATAGAAGCATAAATAGCTGCTTACCATACTCCTACCCTAGAGGTTCTCTCTCTCTTTCTCTCTCTCCTTGCATTATGGGCTGAATACAATTGAAAAAGGTATAGTTATTTCCAGTATTAAAACTATGCAATAATGTACATTATAGCTTTGTGAAGCCAGCCTACTTTTTGGGAAATCCTGCCCCAGACTCCTCCCCTTTTAAAAATTTGCATTGCACCATGCGTTATGGAGCTTATTGCATGATTTAAGGCATTTTCGCACACATTAAGGCATTTTTCGCATGCAAAAATGTGTTAACGCATGCAAAACCTCCATAACGCGATTTGATAAATGACCCTATTAGTTGCTGTTTGAGATGGCGCGCTATAAAAGATGTTTGTTATCCTGGAATCAAAACTGAAAAAATGAGGAGGTTGTATTTTCTGGATCATTTTGATTTTGAAGAGCGGTGGACCCTAGTCTGAAGAAGCCGAGATGTGACTTCTGCCAATAGGTGCATAGATTTGATTTCACCAGAGTTTGGGTAGGAGGTAGTTAAAGTCTCCCAAACTTGAAACAAACATCACAGGAGCTTCCCATGAAATACCCTGTGACCTGACCATTTTCCATTAACCCTCTCCACCTCTCCCCACATAAATATGTAGACGGATACTGTATGCTTCAGTGGGCTCTTCTGGGCAGAGGTGAAGTTTAGATTTTTAATCAGTAAGCCGGGCAGGATTCAAGACTTAACTCCATGACTGAACTCATAATCTGTACCATCTGCATCTAAGCTGTGCTGAATCTAAAATTAGGTATTAGGACCCGGAACACCTTTTCTTTTTATGTTATGGAAAGATTGTATCTTCAAAGTCTGTTGTATCTTCCACCTTCTGTTTGTGGAACAACTCATATTTCCAATACATACAGAAAACATATTTACTGAGAAGAGCATACAAAAAATGTAGACTTGTAATTAAAACTGGGGTTTTTTTTTCTTAATGAAAACCTCCACAGGCATGAATGGAATTTCAATTGAAAGTTTTCTGTGCAATTCAAATTCTCCACAGGTCACTGCATGCTTCTGTACTATCCTATGGGAAAAAAAATTGCTTTGCTATTTCAGCCTGACTAGGGTCAAGACAGCAGCAATTTGTGCTGAGCACATGAGAACTGGGTAAAGGTGTATTATTCATGCTCTCTGCTCTAGGGTTACTGGATGGGCCCTGAGTATAAGGAATTGCCTGAAACAATCCTTGTTTTGACCCATTGGTGACTTTGTCCATCTGGTCAAATCTAAAATATTTTGGCACATCCCGAGTTTGCTCCAGCTGCCCATGGGGCATCTGAGGCTACTACAACCTTAAGGAATCCCTTTCCTTGCTCCATCCCAAGCAAAAACTCCTCATGTCCTCTGACTATTTTTGGTGTTACGCCTTCCTTCCTGGCTACTTTAGCTTTGAGGTTGATGTCTAAGACGGCTGCCATTTTGTCAGCTTGAAGGCATGAGTTAGAAAAACTGCTGTTGTGTTAACTTGCAGTTATTAAAATGCCACTGAACTCCAGTAGTACACTATTATGGAATGCCAGGAGCACAGGTAAGGTGGCTTATAGCTCTTCCGAACTATTTCACCTTATACTGTACTGATGTCCTTCATTTTTAATGATATTAAAGCAGCAGTGACTTCCACACTTAACTCGCTTTCTAAAATTCCTGCTTAAAGAATCATAAGTGAATGTGTGAATAAAAGACTGGTCCTTTTATTACGAAAGGACCAGTCTTTTTATGTTTTTTTCACCCTACAAAATCATATTCACTGTCTTGAATCTGTGTAGGTCTTTCATTAGCAAAGGCAGTGTGTAACAATGCGGTTACAAAGCTCCTTCCTTACAGAGCTTATAAACTAGCTCTGTGAACAGACAGTTTACTCCTGGGGGAATTCTGCGCACAAAAACTTAAAATTCTGCAAACTTTATATTGGTCAAAATAACACAATTTACATCACAGTCTTTAAATACTTACATTTTAAATTAATACAGAAAAAAGTTATCACTTAAAGATGCAGAATTTTAAATATTTTGAGCAGAATTTCCCTAGAAATTCACTGTAAGAGTGTCCCTTCCACTCGCTCTCCCTACTCCCCTGGCCACTTTGCCAGGCCCCAACTCCTCCACCTGCCAATATCTCTCCCCCCCTCCACCTCTAGGCTCAACCCCTTCCACTCTATCGCCAGTCCCAGAGTTTGACCCCCGTTCTCAGTACTGCTCCTCACACAGGCTCCCTCTGTCCTTCTCTCTCTCACATACATGCTCCCTTTCTCTAGTACACATACACACACCCTCATACAGGCTCCCTCACTCTCTCACACACACACACATCCCCTCATACAGGGCCCTCTCTCTTGCATACACACCCACACAAGCTCCCTTTCTCTTTCACACATACATCTTCACACAGGCTATCTATGTCTCTCTCTCTCACACGCACCTCTTCACACAGGCTCCCTCTCACACATACACAATCCCTTCACACAGACTAGCACCCTCACATGCACACAATCCCTTTTTCATATACACAGGCTCCCAATCTCTCACACACATACACATTCCTTCACAATCTCCTCATATAGGCTCCCTCTCTCTGACACCTACACTCAAGTATCCCTCCATCCACCCCCTCTTTTACCTCTCATGCTCTCTCTCACACCCTCCTGCTCTCTCTCACCCTCCCCTCCCCTACACATCTCCCCTCATATAGGCTCCCTCTCTGAAACCCAAGCATCCTCACCCCCCTTACCTCCCATGCTCTCTCTCATCCTCCTCTCCCCTCTCTCACACACACATTCTCTCTCACTGGCATGCCGTGAATGGAGCGTATCCCGCGTGTGCCACGAGACGTGCTCCCTTCGCGGCGAAGATGAAGGCCCGGTGCACCGTTCGCGGCATCACAGCATGCTGGGGTCTCCTCTGCTATTTTCTGCGCAGAATTTGGCAATTCTGCGCAGGGGGGAATTCTGCGCAAATTCTGCGCTCCTCAGTATCGCAGAATTCCCCCAGGACTAACAGTTTAAGTTACTTGCTGAAAGTTAGAGAGTAAGTGGGGGAGAGATACTCCAAACTGGAGAGTAACCCTAATTTTTTGTAGCTCTGAGTACTGCCCCACACTGCCTGCTACCTCCTTTCTTCCTGGATTTTAGACTGATTGTTTTTGTAATTTATTATAGCATTACTTTTGAAAAATCCCTATTTTTTATCCCCAGCCCTGAAAACTTTTCTGCAGGAACTCATGTGCTTGAGACACAAGATGCAAAAGAAAGCATGAGAAGGAGATGTGCTTACTTTAGCAGCCAGTGAATGAACTCAGTCCAGCAAGTGAGATGAAAGTGGGTCCCTGCTGCTGCTTTTATATGCGGAATTAAAACCTTTATGCCAAGCGACTAATAAGATTGAGGAAGTGCTGCAAAAGGAAGGGAGGAAAGCCACAGGAAGCCGCCTCGGTCCAATTCAGAACTTCACTGAGTGTCAGGCATTGATGCTGGGGAAAAAAAAAAACCCTAGGAAGTTCCACTCAGGATTAAAGGAGTCTGCCTTCCAGGACATGTGCATGAGCTCATCTGTTGTTAAAAAAAATGTCTGTGCTCCTGATATGTTCTGAAAATATAGTGTGTGGACACCAAATACAAAAGTTATTAGAGAGAAAGAAAAAGAGAGAGACTCTCTCTCTCTCTCTCTCTCTCTCTCTCTCACACACACACACACTCTCTCTCTCTCTCTCACACACACACACACACTCTCTCTCTCTCGCTCTCTCTCTCCTTTCACAAGCCTTCCTCTGTTTTCTTTGGAAAGAAGGCTAGTAATAAAGAGGAACATTTTGCAAAATTACTGATACCTGGGAATAGCAAAGCATAGGATTTTCTTCCCAAGAAACAATTCCCCAAACTAAAACCTGTTGCCTCTTCCAAGAATTTTGCACATTGACAGGATGTCTACCAACATGGACGCCCACAAAGACCTTTGCACGGTGCTTTTCAGCTTGCATTCTCCATCTGCCTATCACTGGCTCATGGGCTTAGGAGTGACAGCGGTCTGCCAGCGACCAGCGGCCCCTTCTTTTGAAAATCATTCAGCCAAAGATTAAGGGCAGCAGCGGGGGCTGGGAGAAGGAGCACAGTCAGAGGCCTGTCTTCCGCCAGTCGACCATGTCTCAATCACACGTTGAGCAGGGATTGCGTGCGTACAGGCATATGCTAATCTGCTGCCATTGTTCTCTGGGCCCAAGCCCCTCTACACAGCCTGGAAGCAGGCTCTTGGTGTTTTGTGTGAGCGGCAGCTCAAGTGAGTTTCGTTCAGCTCTGCTGACCTTGGCAGCCGGGCCCCGGAAAGAGACAAAGAACTGATTGTCTGAGGCAAGCCTGCCCTCAATCGCTTCTCAGACCCACACAGGCAACTGGTTACCGCCTGGCTAACATCATTAAACTCAACTCCTTGGCCATTAGAAACAGAAGTGAAGGAAGAAAAGAGAACTTTTAAAACATTTTTAATGAACAAGACCTCAGATTTATAAAACAAGTAGTTTTGAGTCAGTCCAGCCCGGCCTAAATCCCACAGCAAAAAAACCAGGACAATGGGCTTTGGCTCAGAGGATGGTCATAATTATAATAATCTCTTAGAAACTTGTTGCCTGTCAGGGACTCCTAATCATGCTGAACTTGAAGCAATAAAGAGCACTGTTAGTACAACCCTTTTACTACGAGAGAGAATAGGCTTGTGGGCATGAAGGTCCTTAGCGGGAGCTAGGACTCAAAGCCTTAGAATATATTAAGCCATTCACCAGTCAGCACGCACAATGCAGACGCGGAAAGGACATAAATAGGTTTAAAACTCATGCCAAGAGCTTGGGCAACCTATTCAGATGTCTGAATATCCGTTCCAATGCCTCCTCACTTGTGCGATGCCACTCTTGTTTTGTGCCTTTACGTATCCCCAGGGAAGGAGCTGGCAACTTTAATAAGAAATGGAAAGTTCCTAGTCCTTGCTACGCACAGCCAAATATGGCAGCGCTCCCTAATTGTTGCCTTATTACAGCAAGGCAACCATGGCAATTAGGCACAGTCCACGCACGCTCTTCATTTGCCACAGGGCACTGATCAGCAACCTCCTCGTTAAACCTTTGGCAACTTGAACTGCTTCAGTGATACAAGCAGGTCTGGTGAATATTTGCATCGTCTCTAGGATGGCTTCACTCTCCCACACTTCCCACACCAGTCCCTTTGGAAGGGGGGGCTTCTTTCCCAAGATGGTTGGGTGTTCTAGGTTTACTGAAAAAGCTCTAGTTTAAGAAGCATCTTTGGAGAGGTTTTAAATTAGAGGTGGGCAAGCCTCACATTTAGGAGGCAGACCTAGGTGAAACTGACCTGAGAGATCTGATTTGCTTCTCTGAAGCTTTCCCAAGATGTTTCAGTTGCTTGAAAGGCTTGATGGGTCACTATAGGCTCATATCTTTGTCCTGTGGCGACCACTATTCAGAATCCTCTCTTTTTTCCTATCATTGATATATTTCTGAACCAGAATGCAAGAACCTTAACCATTTCAATGTGATAAATATGGGTAAGCACAACGAGGCATGCTGTGTGTTTTATTTACATATGTGCTGGGAGGAGCAGTAACTCTGTATTGGTTCCTACTGCCAATATCATGTCTGAGAAGGAAGGACAAGACTGAGCCAAGCTGAGCTAGACTTTCCCACACAGCACTGTGGCAACTCATTAGGGTTGTTCCAGTCCTGAGGCCATGTCTCAAGCAAAGGCTGCCAACCGTGTCAAATTCTGTGGTGCTTATGATATGTTTAAACCACCACCCTGATATATCTAAAACAAGTACTTGTATATAATTCCTGTTGGGCAGGGTGTGTAGGCAGAGTGTTAAGTGGTTCAGCATCAGAAGCGTTAGCTTTTCCATTCCTCTTCTGGGACTGTGGTTTAAGAAGAGTTGGGAATTATCGAGTATAACATATCTGTGGGTTTTGGATGAGTCCCAGCTGGAAAGCAGTTTATATAGCACCAGCTCACCCTGCCTCATTCACAGCTTTGGTCATTCAGTGACTGGGAAAGGAATAAGACTGAATTATATCTTGCTCGTGTTGGATTAATCCTGCACTGGTGTCATAGAGAACAAACATTAGCTCCTGGTTGGTCTATAGGAGCCCCAGAAAAGGACTTGACCTCTCATATCCTGCCACTATTGGAATGACCACAATCCTTGCAAAGAAAGTCAAGACACTTCCACTGAATATGTTTGCTGCTTCTTTATTAAGGTCATTTGATGCTCATCACATGACCTCATCTTTGCCCATCTCTAGCACACAGAAGGGTTTGTGATGAATGGCATGGGGTAAGCTGCACCGGGCTGCAGATACTACCCTTAACAGAAGGCATGGAGGTAACCTGCACAGAGCGGCAGTTACTAGCCATAAAATAACTTGCTGGGCAGACTGGATGGACCTCTTGAGTCTTTTTGAGCCATCATTTATTATATGATTATATAAATTAGGAACACCTACACCTATTGTGTATATATGCTCATGCCTTTTTATTGCTAGCTCAAGGCAAATTACATTCAGATGCTGTAGGTATTTCCCTGTCCCCAGAGGGCTAACAATCTAAGAGCCTGATTCACTAAAGCTTTTTTCTAATCTGTGTGCATGGAAAAAATGCTTAGCAAATGAGGTCCTAAATTTGTACCTGAAGCAATGAAGGGTGACATGACTTGCCCAAGATTGGCAGTGGAATTTGAAGCCTGGCTTCCCTGGGACTCAGCCCACTGCTCTAAACGCTAGACTACTCCTCCACCGCGTTGGAACGCTCACTCTTCTTGGTGGTGGGGAAAATCTTTCCCTTTAATAACGCCTACATTTTCTGAAACCTCACCCACTGAACCCTTTTTTCTCATGACACACCTGTCGCTGGTAACATACTGCATGGTATAGAACACTTTCGAAGGTAGAAAAAGACACCCTAAAAAGATCCTTTAATGAATCTACAGCTGTAAAGCAGAAAAAAAAAAAAAGGTGAAGAGGAAGTGAAAAAAGGAAAGCACCCACTTCTAAGGCTTGCTTTCTGTAGAGCACGGTTTATTTTTTCCACACTCCTTTTGCTACATTTTTGGTTTGGGAATCCCATCACAACTCGGCTGGGGAGTGTCACAGATCACAGGATGGGCAACAGTGATGTAAAGGGTCTTGTTATTCTACAGTCACTGGTTGCCAGCTCAGCCTTTCCGCTGGGATCTGCCTCACTGGAATATTTCCCTGCTGCAGCCAGATTCTTAAAAGCAGCTTCACAGAGAGAGGGGGGTCCGGCAGCAGTCTCTACTCCAGAGACCTCAGGGTTTTGTGTTACCAAGAGTCAGCAGAGGAAAAAGGAAAGAAGAGACAGACAGACAGATAGTCTGGCAGACTGCAGCTGTAAGACAGAAAGTAGCCCAAGAGGAAGTGAAAGAGAAGAGTCTGCCTCACTTTCCACATGCTTTAACCACACCATTTTACACACAGCTTTTAATCAAAGGCAGTGGCACGCAAGGACATTTCTGAAAGCGCTGAGTAGGACTGCACCTAGAATAGAATCTCACAGTTCATTCCAGGAGGTCTCCTCTCTGCAGTTCATACCTGTTATAGCAAAGAGGAAGGGCTGGTTGATAATTCCCGAAAAGCTCCTTAATTAAGAAGGATGATGGCAATGGGCCATTGGGATGTAAGTTCTGATGAGTCTGTTGTGTGGGGATAAAGAGGGACTGGATTTTAGATGCAGTCAGTCTGTGTGTGTGTGTATTTCCTGAGGGATGCCTCGTGTTTAAAGGGCAGCAAAGCCAACTCTGGTCTTTTATCCAAACTTGGCAAGTTTAAGGGAAAGGGAAGACAGGAAGATGGCTCCCCCACAGACAGTAAGGAACTGCAGAAAGGCCCCCCTCAACCTCAAGTCAGAAGGAGCAGACGACAGGGCAGGGTTTGCAGTGTGGACCTGGGGTTGGGGGAGGGGTGGTGGTGAAGGGGCCAGAGGAAGCATGACCTGATATTTATTAGGTCTGTTGTAACCAGCTTGGGAGTGGCCTTTGCTTGCAGAAAGGCAAACTGAAACTGAACAGATTCCATTCTCACAGGCAGGCCGATGCTGTTTTGTGCGCTGAGCTTAGTGCACAGGCTAACGAGTCCTTGGACACGCGTTTTGGAAGTGCTAGGCGTAAAACTGAAAGTATTTTGCATGCATAAAGAACTGTTTCAGCTGCTTTGGAGTAGATAAGCCTAAATTAAATTATGACCAAATCTCTCCTTGAAATAACTTGGCATTAAAATAACTGTGACACCCCCCCCCCCCACACACACACACACACAATAACGGACCGATACAGTAAAGTGCGCTCCAGCGGAGCTCACTGTTAGTCCGCGTTTGGCTGTGCGCTTTCGACGCGCTATTTTTACCCCTTATACAGTAAGGGGTAATAGCGCGTCGAAAATGTGCCCTCCCCCCGAAACTAATAGCGCCCGCAACATGCAAATGCATGTTGCGGGCGCTATTAGTTATTCCCACGCGATACAGAAAGTAAAATGTGCAGCGAAGCCGCACATTTTACTTTCAGAAATTTACGCCTACCCAAAGGCAGGAGTTAATTTCGGCAGGCACCAGGAAAGTGTACAGAAAAGCAAAAAAAACTGCTTTTCTGTACACCCTCCGACTTAATATGATAGCGATATTAAGTCGGAGACCCCAAAAATAAAAAAAAATTAAAAATCTGCTCGCAGCCTGTGGGTTGGAAGACGGACGCTCAATTTTGCCGGCGTACATTTTCCGAACCCGTAGCTGTCAATGGGTTCGCAAACTGTCGCCGGTAAAATTGAGCGTTGGCTGTCAAACCCGCTGACAGCTGCCGCTTCTGTCAAAAAGGAGGTGCTAGGGATGCGCTAGTGTCCCTAGCGCCTCCTTTTACGCGGCCCTCATTTGCATGTGGGCCGATACTGAATCGCGTGCCCAGGAGAGTGGCCTGTGCACGCGTCGGGAGAGCGGGTGCTCGCCGGCTCTCCCGCACTTCTTTCTGTATCAGCCCATAAGTTAGATAGAAGTCATTCACCATGTGCAGTTTTGAAATAGCACAAGTCTTTCCCAAGGCATACATTTAGTACTAAGCAACCCCTCCTCATAAAAACGATGCCCATTAAGAGTCTGATGTAAGGGACACAGGTAAACTGTGCGCCGAAATTCAACACAGAATTTCTTAACGCACTCGCTAAAAATTTTAAGACTCCCAGTGCAGTAAGCTAATGGTTCACTAATGCACTGGAAGTTAAAAAGTGCCAGCTGGAACAGACAACACTCAAGCTCGTTGTCACAAATCCCGGACAACACATCCCACAATTGACACAGAATATCCTGAGTATTAGGCAGGCATTTGTCACCCACCGGGGGAGAACCGCGAGCCCAACCCGCCAGCAACTGCCGGATCAGAAATCTCCCCACCGGGAACCCCCAACCATGGGCCCTCATAAAGAAGGAAAATCCAGCTAGCTGCCTGTAAACTGCCGACCTACAATCACCCAACCCTCTAGCCTTCTCTACAAACTTCACCAGTAACTCATCACAGACCGGACCCCAATGCCAACCCTGACTAGCCAAGAAGGACACCACCTTATGTGCGGACTTCACATAGCAGTTCCAGGTGGACGGGGCTAGCGATGCCCGGAGCAGCATCCATGCTTCCGGGTGCCGAAGCTCCAGAGGAAAGACGGCACCAACACTTCCTGCAGATCCGCTTCTGGTGCGAGCTCTCAAAACAAGGTCCACTTGCAACGAGAAAGTAAATCAGCGATAGTTAGCCACACCTGGGACATGCCTGGCCCAGACCGTGATGTTCAGCCCCATGCAACGCAGCTCAAACTCGCACAGCAATTCCGAAACTAAGATACACTTAGTAGCCCGTCTGTTGATTACCTTTACCATCCCCAGGTTATCGCACTAAAAGACCACCTTTCTGTCCCGCAATTGTGAACCCCAAAGGACAATGGACACCACAATTGGAAACAGTTCCAAGAATGTAATGTTCCTGGTAACACCAGACTCACGCCAATCCTCTGGCCAAACATCCGCACACCAGCAACCCCGAAAATAGGCACCAAAACCCACTGAACCAGCCGCATCAGGATAGAGCTCGTCGTCGTGATCAGATACCGCTGCACTTTGCCACAGCGTGCAGCCATTGAAATCAGCCAAGAAGAAGTCCCAGATCAAGTTTTCCCTCAGCCGCCGAGTAATGCGAATCCGATGCTCACTTTTCCGCAAGCCAGATATACCATGACTCAA
The DNA here is from genome assembly GCF_901001135.1 of Rhinatrema bivittatum. Taxonomy (NCBI): domain Eukaryota; kingdom Metazoa; phylum Chordata; class Amphibia; order Gymnophiona; family Rhinatrematidae; genus Rhinatrema; species Rhinatrema bivittatum. The sequence continues at coordinate 95,155,245 of NC_042622.1, read as the reverse complement.
CCTATGGATAAACACCCTAGCCATAGGAATCACTCGACCCGCAAAGTTAAGACTCCCCACCAACGACTGCATCTGACGCAGTGTCATCTTCTTGGCCCGCACTACCTGGGATACCAGATCCCGTAACGCTACTATCTTGGCAGCAAGCAGTCGCGAGATCATCTTGACCGAGTCCAACTCGATGCCCAGGAAGGCCAAACAAGTACAAGGGCCCTCCGTCTTGTCTGCAGCTAAGGGAATCCCAAATTCTGCTGCCGTACTCTGGAAACATTGCAATAAATGTGAACATGTCACTGAAGACGCCTCCCCCACGAACAGGAAGTCATCCAGGTAATAAACAAGGGTAGCCATCCCAGCTTGTTCCGCCACCACCCAATGAACAAAGGAGCTAAACGCTTCGAAATAGGCACACGCAATGGATCAACCGATAGGCAGGCACCTATCAAAGTAGAATTCTTCCTGAAATTGAAAACCCAGCAATGGAAAACATTCAGGGTGGATCAGGAGAAGCCTGAAGGCAGACTCTATGTCCACCTAGGCCATCAAGGCCCCCACGCCACAACGATGAACCATTGCTACCGCCACCTTGAAGGACACATACTGCATCGAACAGAGATCCTTCGGGATATGATCATTAATTGACATACCCTCTGGGAAGGAAAGGTTGTGAATCAACTGGAACTTACCAGGTTCTTTCTTCGGTACCACCGCCAAAGTGGAGAAAACCATGTCATCCATTGGTGGGACCAGGAAAGGACCCCAATCCGCCCCAAAGCAATCTTGCTTTGCAATTTGGCCAGGACCACGTAAGCCAATTTACGAACCGATGGACAATTTTGACCCTCGCCCATCCCCACCGGACCTTCAAAGGGGATACGAAAACCTTGTTCAAAACTGTCCCGCAACAAATTAGCAACTTCCACTTTTGGATACCTACCCAGCCATGACAGCATGGCATCCAGGTGGGCAGGGGTAGGAGCTACATTCGAAATATCACTTAGGAGGGTTCTTAGGGACGACTCCACCCCAGGTCCCACCCACTCGCTTCAGACACTTGGTAACAGGGTGGCCTTGTCCGCAACCAGAACAGGCATGCTTAAATTTGCAATCGAGAAAATTGCACGTCGAGCGATTGTACTTCCAACACACATTGGGGAAGGCAACCACTGCTCGATTGCCGCCCGCGGAGCCTGCCCCGGACCAAAAGGACCGAACACTGGAGACACTAGCGGACCTCCCCGCATCTGAGGACGTAGTAGACCCTACTTTGGAACCCATCTGGGTCAACCACAAGCCATCATCCCTGGTTCCCCAAGCCATGTGCTTATTTTCCTCTATTAAGTCGCAGAAGCGCTCATCATATTGAGCCACGACCATCCCTCGTACACCCGACTGGCATCCAAAAAAGCATCAGCATAAGCAAGTAATGGCCCATACTGGGCAGGGTCACAGTTGATAACCACACTGGCCAGCCGAAGGAAGGAGCAGATCCAATTAAGCACGTTACGTGCCACCCGGCAATCCCACCCTGCGGCCTATCACCCCCACGCCAACTTTTCTTCGCCTTCCTCCTACCCTGGTGGCCCTCAAGCAGCGTGAAGATATCTATATACATCCGCTGCCTGATCTTCCGACGGAGGGATTTCCCACAGCTCCGAGAGGCTGACAAAAGCAGGAGTCCCTCTTTCCAGGACCTTTCCAGCCGTCCCCCCTTGAGGACCAACACCCCGCACCGAAGCCTCGGACGAGTCCGACGAGGACAAAGAAGAAGAAGAAGAAAAAGAGGCAGAAGAGCTGGAACGGGAGCACTTCTTCTTGCGCTGACACCGTGCACGCTTTTTGAGAGCCACCGCACTAACACCCGCATGCTCCGAAACTCCAGTCGGAGAAGCAGTGGACAAATCGCTCACGCTAACGACCGGCACAATAACACCCCCGCCCGACACTGGTAACTCACCAATTGGACCGCTGGTACTGCCGAATTCAACAGAAGTAGGAACCATGGAACCCGATGCACTCTGTCCACTGGTCGGACTACTCATGCCAGCCGGCGATCCTGTTGGTAGCCTCAGAGATGGGATCATTACGCCACTCCTCTCGGCGTGAAGGTCCCGGCCCATAATCCAGCTCATCCTCCGGAGACATCTGCGGATACAGAGAAGAAGCAACAGCCACGGGCCCAGCAGACCCCAAACCGCCTGGAATTGCCCGTGGCCCCTCAAAGAAATAAGGCCAACCCCGGGGTCCATTAACCGAAGGAGCTGAGGCCTGCGCACCCTTCCACGGACTAGAATTGATGCCCCAAGGGGAGATGAAAGGAGCAGGGAACCATCCCGAAGGACCGCCAAACCAAGTCGATGAACCACCCTCAGACCATGCAGGGAAATATGGACCCCAGCTATCCCTGGGACCCCAACCCTGTCCTGCACCCCTGCTAGCATCCCACCAATCAGCAGCTGTACAAGGAGCCGGATTATGCCTCAGAGCCCCAGGAGAACCCACCCCAGTGGAACCAGAGGGGGCCCACCCAGGAGGCCCAACAACAGGGAACCGACCACTGGCGCTGCCCCAATCCCCTACCGACCTGTCCCTGGCACCTATCTGCCCAGTAACATGCCCACCGCTGGGCCCAGGTAATGGGGGAGGCAGCACAACCTCAGCAGCTGGAGCTCTACCCATTGCAGCACCGGACAGCTCCTTGTGCACAAGGGGGAAGGGCCGGGATCCGATCGTGCCTCATCAGGCAGGAAGGCCACAGAGGCACCCGCCCTCCTCCCCACCGACGCGGCTTTGCCCCCTGCACCTGAGAACGGGAAACGCGGCCCCTTGATGCGCCTGCCCCCGAACTCACCACTGGCCCGACTGCCTCCACTGCCACATCGCCGATGCGCTCGTCAGGCACCGAGCCCTCGGCCTCTCCTGATGCCATCACAGCCTCTTCAGATGCCATCACTCCCCTATACGTCGCCAACACGACCTCCACCCCGAACCACCGCCGAGCCTGCGAAAAAGAGAAAACCGAAAAAAACTGCAAGAAGGAAAAAGAATCCTCCTTGCACCTGAAAAAAACGCGATGCAGCGCCAGATGCCCAGCCGAAAGAGGGACTGACCCGGGAAGGCAGGTAATCCCTCATCGAGCTCCTCCCTTTCCCCCGACTAATCCCCTCCCCCTGACTAATCAGCTCCCACCACGATGTGGTTCAAACGAACCACCCAATCCCGGTGCAGCAAGGAACACGAGGAGCCCCGGCGGCCAGCCAGCCACCTAGAGGCTCCCCTCCCCCTGCACAATGCCTGCCAGGCTTGCGTCTGCGAGCCTGGTGCCATATTATCCTGGTCGGGCAAGCATGAAGCCTACCCGACCTCTCAATACAGTTAATTTTATTTAGGTGTTTTATATACCGTCATTCCAAGAGAAGATCACAAGGGTTTACAAAATCATCATTTGGCTTAAGAACATAAGAAATTGCCCTGCTGGGTCAGACCAAGGGTCCATCAAGCCCAGCAATCTGTTTCCAACAGAGGCCAAACCAGGCCACAAGAACCTGGCAATTACCCAAACACCAAAAAGATCCCATGCTACTGATGCAATTAATAGCAGTGGCCATTCCCTAAGTTGAGTGAAAAAGAATTTTCTCCAATTAGTCTTAAATGTGCTACTTGCTAACTTCATGGAATGCCCCCTAGTCCTTCTATAATCCAAAAGTGTAAATAACCGATTCACATCTACTCATTCAAGACCTCTTGATCTTAAAGCAATTTACATATGGCATATAAAATACAAATACAATCAATATAAATTATACAAATGACAATGACCAGACATTCTAGGTCAGCATTCATATTCTTGGTCAATATAAAGAGCTAATACATTGTCAAGCGTATGTCCAGCTTTATGTGTGGGGTTGGTTATCAACTGTGACCAGCCCATTGCTTCCATTCTATCTATGAATATTTCACATTGCTATCTGCATGTAGATTGAAGTCTCCTATGATTAGGGTGGATTCGGGTGATGGAAACACTTTTGTGAAACTTTTGATTGGAGGGAGCAGTCTTTTTGGAGTGTTCCAGGTGGGCAATAGACTGTGCCTATATTTAGTTGTGTGGATTTTAGTATTGCCACCTCGTAGGGAGGGTATATCTCAATTTCGTACAGTTTAAGTTTGAGCTCTTTTTTTTTACTGATTATTAATAGACCCCCTCCTTTACGTTTTTTCTGGGAAATGAAAGATATCATAGTTGGGGTGATCAATTTAATTTAAGCTAAAGCCAGAAGAATGCTGGGCTGCTTAGAGAGAGGAATATCGAGTAAGAAAAGGGAAGTGATTATCCCCTTGTACAGGTCCTTGGTGAGGCCTCACCTAGAGTACTATGTTCAGTTCTGGAGACCGTATCTCCGAAGGGACAGAAACAGGATGGAGGTGGTCCAGAGAAGGGCGACCAAAAAGGTGGATGGCCTTCATCGAATGACTTATGAGGAGAGATTGAAGAATCTAAATATGTACACCCTGGAGGAAAGGAGGAGCAGGGGTGACAGACTTTCAGATACTTGAAAGGTTTTAATGATCCAAAGACAATGACAAACCTTTTCCGTTGCAAAAAAATCAGCCGAACCAGGGGTCACGATTTGAAACTCCAGGGAGGAAGACTCAGAACCAATGTCAGGAAGTATTTCTTCACGGAGAGGGTGGTGGATGCCTGGAATGCCCTTCCGGAGGAAATGGTGAAGACCAAAACTGTCAAAGGGGCGTGGGATAAATACTGTGGATCTATAAAGTCTAGAGGATGTGAATGAAGAGAAGAGGCATGGGGGTGGCTTGTGGGTTGACGGCTACTACCTGGAGATTAATATCCTTATTCAATAAACATACACACGGTTAGTGCAATTCCAACATTGCTCTATGCTTCAACAGCAAGAGGAAATGTGGAAAAAAGGATTTGTATCCACATAAAAGCAGGGGAGTAGCTTGCTTGTTACTGCGGTTACTTACTACCCCAAACTAAAGATGCCTGATACTTCACTTTCAATACATATCCAGCATAGCTCTCTGCTTCAACGGCAGGAGAAATGAAGAAAAGATGATTTATATTCAGACAACTACCAACAAGGTCTGAATTACAATGTCTGGGTAAAATAAATAAGCATGGGTGTACTTGCTTGTTACGGCGGTTACTACCCCGAATCAAGCCTGATACTTCACTTAGAATACATATCCAGCGCAGCTCACTGCTTCAACGGCAGAGGGGATGAAGAAAAGAGGATTTGTATTCAAACAACCAACAAGGACTGAGTTGCACAGGCTGGGTAAACAAGCATGGGAGTAGCTTGCTTATTACGGCAGTTACTACCCCAAACCAATTAGCTAAATACTTCACTTAGATGCAGCTCCAGCACTGCTATCTATGATGGTGGGGGTGGAAGGGAAATAGAACCAAAAAAGTTATTTAAAGGGCCAAGAGTAACAGAAAAGTATGAAAAAAATAATAAGTGTGAAAGCTTGCTGGGCAGACTGGTTGGACCGTTTGGTCTTCTTCTGCTGTCATTTCTATGTTTCTATGTTTCTATGCAAGAGAACATTATCATTGTCTTTCAGCCATGTTTTGGTTATGCAGAAGATAGTGGGTTTTAGTTCTAGCAATTCATTTATCAAAGGGATTTTCTTTGACAGTGATTGAGCTTTTAGTAACAGGAGAGTTAACTTTAGGCAGGAAGAGATTACAGGAGAGTTGTCACTTATTGTGGGGTAGATCAGCTTTATGTTCTTTCTTTCTTTGTGTTTTGAGGTTCTGTGCATATTTCCATATATTCCTTGTCCTGTGATGGTTTCTATGAGGTTAGTTGGTTCCATTATTATAGCTGTGTGGTATGGTCAGTATTTAAATAATTTAATTCAGGATTCATGTCAGGTGCGCACAAAGGGGCAAGCTCCTTTGTTGTGCTCCTTCGGCGGGCAGTAGGCTGGATCAGTCCCGCAGGTGCTGGTGTTGAGTTTCCTCCTTCCGGGTGTGTGTGTGTGTGTGTGTGTGCTGTGCACAGGTTAGGAAAATGGACGCTCGTAAAATTGAGCATCTGTTTTCCTAGCCTGCTGACAGCCAACTTTCTTGGGTGCCTGCTGCCAAGGAGGCACTAGGTGTGCACAATTGTCCCTAGCGCCTCCTTTTTAGCACGACCCCTCATTTAAATATTGTAGCGCGTGCCCAGGAGAGCTGAAACACTCCTGTTACTAGCATTAGAATGGTTGTTTCAATTTAATGGTTGCGACATGAGTGTGTTAGTTTTGTAATGGACTTTGTTTACCCATGAAAACTGGAATCTTTATGTAGGCTGTGATAAGGTTTATTGGACCATCAAAAAACAGATGTTTCGAGACACCATAGATTGCTTTTGCAGATGATGTACCACAGAGCTATAAAAACAGTTACCTGTTTAGAAAACAGCAGAGTACCTCAGGAAGGAATGCCTACTGTAAAGAACAAGTACTGGTGTATTAAATCCAAACAGGATTGCAGGGTTTTTGTAACAAAGTAAACAGTGCCACTTGGTGGAGTGGACTAAATGCCAGAAGGGGCTCCAAAACGTTTTACTTTTTCCCTCCATTGTAATGGCTGAAAAGGTGTAAAAAAAAAAAAAAAAAAGATCTACAACTCTGATCCCATCTCCACCACCTATAGCATGGACTTCATTGGACTTCATAGATAATGCACTGGCAATGTATTGTCAGATAAGTTGAAAAAGAGTTGTCTGCTATCAACTGGATAGCAATGAGTTGTGCCATACTTAGGTGTGTTAACCTTGAGTTGCAACATCGCATCTGAAGATGGAACCTATGTGGTCTTGGAAGCTCATGTAAATCACCATCTTTGGACATTAATACATTTTTTCTTACATGGGTCCACTCTAGTTTATTAATTTATTTCAAAATGTATAGCTGGCTTTATCTACAATTTTAAGTGGATTACAGGCAATACATTCATAAAAACATAATTTTCTTCAGGACCCATATGACTACTAGAACTTCACTACAACCTTGTGCTGTTCAAGTCTGGTTAGTAGATTATCACAGAACGTAATTCAAAGCACAAAACAAGTGTTGAACCACTGTGGAATTGTATTATCTGTCTACTTGAAATATCATAAAGTCTGCTTCACCAGCAAGATCTACTGTCCCTGCTGTCTTTCTGGTGGGTATGTCATTCACCATTTGAGGATTGGAGGCTGTAGCTTCCTACGTAAAACCCACAGCTAGAGCAACACAGTGAGCTACCATGATCACTACACCACCTGTTGCATTTGTGTGCATTTTAAAGTCCAGACTTTGTGTAATATAAATCAAATGATAAATGCTTTGCATCAGTATAACAAGACTATGCTATGTATAACAGGGTACTAGTCTCTTTTGTTTTGAATCTGGATGCCATATTTGCTAATGCACTATCAGGCCGATGCTATATAGTGCACTGAGCCTAGGACACAGGCTAACAAGCTCTTGAACATGCATTTTGGACGTGCTAGGTTAACACCCGATGCAATAAGGGGATTAGTGCGTCCAAAATGTGCATCTAAACCAACACCTAGCTAATAGCGCTCATCACATGTAAATGCATGTAGATGAGGCTATTAGCTATTACTCCTGATGTGGAAAATCACTGTGCGCCCGATGTGCACCTTTTAACATGAAAAACTTAATGCCAACCCCAGGGCTGGCATTGTCTTTATGCTCTCCAAGCCATCTAAAAAAACTCCCCCACAAAGCCACAAAAAAGCCCAAAACAGCTTTTCTGTGGTTCCTCCTACTTAGTATTGTCCCGATACTAAGTAGGAGGAACCACAGGAAGCAGCATGAAAAAAAAAAATGTTGCTGGCAGTCAAGTTAGGGAAACGGATGCCCATTAATTGAGCATCCATTTTCTTAACCAGCACAGAGCCACTTCTCCTGGGCACCCAATGCCATGGACCTGCTAGGGATGCGCAATTTATCCCTAGCGCGGCCTTTTTAGCATGACCCCCTCATTTAAATAATGCTTCGCACACCCAGGGGAGGTGGCTGGGAACGCATTAGGAGAGTGGGTGCTCAATCGTGAGCGCCCGTTTTACGCAGGCCGATATTGCATTGGTCTGTATGACTCCCAAAAGAAGTCCCATAGCTGGCAGCACTTCATCCTCACACAATGAAACAACTGTTGCGGCAGATCTGCAGCTGGAGTGAGGATAGGGGTGTTTTTCTTGTCTGCTATTTTTACAGGCAACCTTTGTAAAAGCACCAGGCTGTTAGTCAAGAACTGAGGAAATCTGGCCAGTGCCATTCCCTAACACCAGTGTGATGATCATATACACTTTTACTGCACGGATATTCTGGTACAGTTCAATATGGTGCTTCCAGACCTTCTGGAGGGGAGCTGCCATTTTGGTTTCTTAGAAAACGATAATTCATACATCACCCACAATGATAATAACAGCAATAATATTACCCTTCCTTAGATTCAGAAAGGTAGCCATTCTAGTCCGAGTAGCAAAAAGCAATGAATGAAATCTGCGGATGGAGGCTCTTGCCCTTGGAAGCTTCGGCCTCACTAATCTGTTATGTTCTAAGGTGCCCCCCAGCCTCTGTGTCAATTATCTTTCCTCAAGAAGCTGTCATAAGCTCAGGAACTAGAAACTTCCGTCCAGCCCAGAGAAGGCTGCATGCTTATGGCTCGGCGCGTTAGAGCTGTAAATCATACTGGCATTGTTTGGATGTAAAGACTGGATTCATGCAAATTACTCTTACTGGGAAAGAGGACTAGGACGGTGTGAAGGGTCGGAATGTCTGGCTCTGAAGGAAAGAGATTTGATGCAGTCTGCAAAAGAGTCCTATCCATAGGGAGAAAGGCCACCGGGAATACGCACTACACTCCCGCCACCTCCTGCTGAAAAAGTAACAGTTAGCTTGGAAGAAGAATAAATGACCACAGAAAGAACACTGAAGCAGTTGTTAAGGATACAGAAAAGATGATAAAACCTTAGATCTGTAGATTAAGTGATTCACACAATCTTTTACTATATTATATGGATTCTTTACACCAGCTTACACTCTTAAAAAAGTGGAAAAAGGAACAGTCATATCAAGCCAAGGACAGAGCACATTTATTTAGCCATTGTCTAAGTCTTACTATAGCCCCCCCAAAACACTATTATGTTCATAAAAGGGGGTGCTTGAGATGGAGCTGCTGGCCATGCAATACACAGAATCCTACTGCATTATAAGCACTGTTATTTGATTTGGATGCTGGGCTTGATGGACCCTTGGTCTGTCCCAGCATGGCAATTTCTTATGTTCTTATGTTCTTATATGCCAGGCCCGCCATATTGCTCTGGACAATTCTGTTTGATCGCCTTGCCTGCTTCCCGCCGTACTTCACCAGGACACATTGCTGGCAAGCCCTGCACGTACGGGTAAAGAAGGGAGCCGCAACGCTTTTCCACCTTTGGATGCTCAGGCCTTTCGGAGAAAATCTTCCTCCTTCCAGTTCTTTTAGTTCTTATTTTTGTCTTCACACTTTCTTTTTGTAGAAAAGACATATTGGAATAGCACTAACTTAATTCCCTCAATAAGGTTCACCCCTGCTGATGCGGCTTGTGATGGGGAGAAGAAGAGCTAATGGAACATCTCATGAAGCCAATAATCAGGTTGGAGAAACTGTGCTGAAAAAGATATTGATAAGAAGCTAAAAAAAAAAAAAAAAAAAGGGGGGGTCGACGTTTCTAAAAATGGCCCCCAAAATGCTGCAGGCGTACCATTAATTTGCGCAGAAAGCAATGCAAGCTTCACTTAATGTTCCCGCATTAAGTGAAGCTTGCTTGCCCAACATGTAATTGCTTAGCGTCAGAAGAACTAAAGGCTTTTCCCCCTTTTTATGTCGATGGGAACAATGCTTAGCACACAGGGCCCTAAGTCTGCTTGCGCCCCAGAGCCGGTCCTGGCTGCTAAATGCTGTCAGCTCTACCCAATAACAGCACTGCCTCGCCTGCCTCTGACTGTGGATTCCTCTTAAGAAGGTTTGGCAAGCAAGAGTTGACAGGACTTGAAACACAAGCTGAACAAAGCACTGTATTAGCCGAGTCTCCGTTAGTTTTGAATGAAATCTGAGGGTTATAGTAAGAGGTGTATAAAAGTGAATGCTTGCGAAATAAGCAAAACACTAACATGGAAATAATGTAAGCCAGAGGCACCAAGACCTGTAACAGCTGGTTTGTAACATCAAATCCCTCACGGTTGACTCAGCATTCTTCCTTCTGTGCTAGGTAAAACAAAACCCGACTCTTATTCAGTAATAATTTTGTTATATGTTTGGAATGTGCTTTGGGCACCTCTTTCATCTCCCTTTGGAATTTCTCATGCACTCTTCAAGCCCAGGTGAATGCATATCAGCCAGAGAAGTGGCTGCACATACCTACCGATTGTTGGGGTGTGCAGGGATACCTCTTCCGGGACTGCAGAACCACTCTTTTTTGGAGATGAGAGAATACGTAGGGGGAGTGTTCCCCCCCCCCGCCCTTTTACCCAGTCTGCTCTGGAATATTTGCTACATCAGTGCTTGTGAGCACCTCAGTGTTCCTGAGGAGGGGGGCATGGGGGCTTTTGCAAATATGAGATCCAGCCATTGCCCCTCCTCAGCCCCCACTGTGCACTGGGCTGCTGGGGATTCCCACATTTGTCGGTGAGAGAGAGAATGATATAGGGAAGCTGGGTGAAATGTCACCGAGTGTTCAAATTGAGACGGCACCCCAAGACTTCACTTACCTGTCCAGAGGGTGGGAGGCAAGAGAACACGCCAGGTTACAGATGTGCCCAGGGGCTTCTGGACTTCTGTCAGGTCTTTACCTATTTTACTTATCATGATACCAGTGGATGCTTTGATTGGAGCTCAGACTGCATTCATAACACAACTGAGTAGCCTTTGGCCGGGGATTCAGTAATATGTACTGTTACTATTGTGTTAAACACTGTTAAAAGAAAGGTGAGGTGCGGAGACTGTATCTGTGTGCTACTTCCTTTAGTGCTGGAAAATCCTCTGATTGCTGCCTTTTAAATGTAGGCTCCATTAAATGGGCTTTGGCATAACCTAAAATTCCAGCTGATGCTTTCGATCACTTTCTTTACAGATGTTCCATAAACACAACTGCTTCTGATTCACTCCCCCCCCTATCCTTCAGGCTGAAAACTCAGCTGCCTCCTCTCCAATCTATTCACTTGTTTATTGGTTTGTTGGGGGGGGGGGGGGGGAGGGGGAGTGTAGTTTCCTTCTGCTCCTTTGGGATTGCGGGCACAGCTGAATCAGAACCATGGCATCGGGTGCTATGAGCTTTCATTTGCAATTACCTGGAGATCTTCCCACATTTATATCCCCTCTTGACTTATGTTGTGTCTACTCATTGCTGCCACAGTCCTCAGCCTGGAGCCAAACGCAGGACTTCTTCTAAAACCCTGCAATCACAGGCCCTAAATAAAGCCACTGTGATTCACCACTGCACTATGACTGGGTCTCCCTCCTCTCAGGAGATGCAAACACTGTCTCTGCAGGATCCCCGGCCCTGGCCAGCACAGGAACGGGAAGACCGACCTGGGAATCAAAGTCAGGTTTTCAGGGAAGCGCCCAGCGCTGGCCCTGCTCTCATGGGTTCAGTGAGCTGCACGGGCTGCCCTAACTCTCTCCAGCTCTGCTCTTCTCCTGAGTGATTGCAAAATAAAATAGAAATGAGTGACTTGCAAAATACTTGTTTTAAAGAAAAAAATAAATGCCAAATAGATACAGAATATTGCGAGTCTGTGCAAGGGCTGACATCAGCACTTTTGCAACAGCTCAGCACCCACATGAGCCAATACCATGCAGAAGCATTTCTTGAAGTTCAGTAGACTCCAACCCTCAGGAGGTGTTGTGCTTTTATCTAATGTCTTATTATCTAACATTGATTCTCCTATGGGCTGATGGTATGGCTTATAGACAGAACACAGCCTGAGCTTTGCAATCCGATTCCAGTTACCCAGATAACTGAGAAGTTCAGAGCTGTAAATCAACAAAAGGGGCTTTTTTGGGGGAGGGGATTGAACACAAAACAACCATGCCAAGAAAACCTCAAGGCAGTGTGGGCTGTGGGAGAAGCACAGCAGATGGGAAGAATTGGAAACACATTTGGGAAGCTGGGCATAGTTTCAAGAGACCCAACCTTTGATCTCTGACCCCGGGAAGGTTGACACAAAATATTAATTTACCCTGAGAAAACGTATTTTGTCTGCCAATAAAAACAGCTGGTTTTTTTTCACTTGTAGTAAGGCCGGTGGCTTAACTTTTTAAACTCCACTTTTTTTTTTTTTTTTAATGAGCATGGAAGGCTTTTCTCACATAGCTGAATAGTATTTAGGACTTTTTCTTCATTCTATTATTTATTTTCTTGTTGGAAGTGCAATTTTATTTCCCAGTCAAAGGGGCAATGGGCTGCAGCACTAAAGACCAGCTTGTATGTCTATATCAGAAGGAAAGACCTGACGTCACCCAATGAAACAGAGACAATTTGAAGCAACACAGGAATACATCTGGCAAAAAAAAAAAAATACTAGAAAAAATATTTAACCTGAGAAAAATAAACCAAGCGCCAAAAGAGCCTTTCTTTTTTACTTATTATATACAAGGAATTAAAAAGTCCCAAAAGATTACCATAAAACTTATTTGCAATGATGGATGTATGCCGGAAAGCAGACGTCTCTATTCCCTTGCAATAAAACTATGGCTGGATCCCAATCCAAAACCAGCATCACTTTCTGACCTCCCATGCCCAGAACATACCTGATGGGGGTCAGTATGTTTGGGTCAGGTCTGTTGAGGGCAATGTTCCTTCTAAGTTCTGTGCATGTGCACACAGGTCATGAAACCCACGCACATGGCAAGAAATCTTGATTATTTGCATTACACTGGCTTGTAGTGCACAAATTTGAACCCAGTTTATAAAAAGTGGCAGAAAAGAAAATGTTTGTGCTCTTAGCCTTTGAAAAATTTGAGGGTGCATTGGTTGTGGACCAGCCTTCAGCCTAATTCCACTTTCAATAGCCCTAGTCATATAATCCTGAAATTTAAGAGGTTGATGGTGTGAAAGTCTACCGAGGTGAACTATCTGGGGTGAAGGGTGGCTGTCTTTCCAGAAGGCACTTTGGACCGCGGTTTACAAGCTTAAGTTTGGCTTGTGTTTTCACCGCTCGGGGGTCACCTTTAATCATTGGTCCATAAAGTCTTTTTTGTTTATACATATATATAAAGTCTGGACTCTGGATCCAAAATCAATAAGGGGAAGTACTACTTTTGCATTTTTTAAGTATAAAAAATTCTTCTTATATATACAAACAAAAAAGACTTTATGGACCAATGGTTAAAGGTGACCCCAAGCGGTGAAAACACAAGCCAAACTTAAGCTTGTAAATCGTGGGGTGGTATGAAGGTCCAAAGTGCTCAATATAAAAATATGCATAAAGATAAAAAAATAAAAATATTAGCATAAAGTATGAAGGTGATTCTCTGATACATTGAAAAGATAAAATTCCAATACAACGTGTTTTCACTTAATATTCGGTTCGTTGATCGTTGGACAATCTAACATATAATATTGGTGTCTTTCCAGTAGGCCATAATCTAGATCAGCAGGAGAGAAAGTTGAGAAGTATATTTTCCCGTCGATAGCAGGGCTGAATTAGCCATGCTGTCATGGGATCTGTCAATCAGGCCCGGGAGGCGGAGCTTGTCAAAGCAGAGAACAGAGCTTTGCTCTCTGCGGCTGCGCGTGTGTTCCCACGCAGGAAAGTAACGGAATCTCCTCAGTCTGTTTTTTCCACGAGTGGGATCGCATGCGGAGCTGTTCTTCTCCTCAGTGTTTAAAAGTAAACAATGTCAAAATCGGGATTTAAACCCTGTCATTGCGGCAAAGTAATGTCGGTCACGGACGGCCATGACCGATGTTACCGACGCCTAGGACCAGATCACAATCGGGAAGATTGTGAATTTTGCTCCAGGATGTCACCAAGAGCACTAAAACGAAGGGCCTACAGGCTTCAGGAACTTTTTACCTCAAGGGAACCATCGGAGGCTCATTCATCGCCTGGCTCACCAACTTTGTTAGCTCCTTCAAAAAAGAGAAAATCTTCGTCGGATCCTCAATCCTTCACTCTTGGAGGTAAGGGGAGCTCAAAACGACAAAGGCCAATGGATTCTAGAAAATCCACAGAGCCAGAAGCACCGCAATGGGACTTACTGGTGCCAGAAACCTCGGCACCTACAACTTCTGCGCCTATGGCGCTGTATGCGCACAAACCAGTATCGGCGCACAATACTTCAGCGCCTAGAGATGGATCGGCGCACAATTCTTTTATGCGCACGGCGCCAAGGACGCTTCCGCGTACAACGCCGAAGAATCCAGCACGCACAGCGCAGAAGAATGCTGCGCACAGAGCAAATATGCACACGGCGCCGTTGCCATCTGCTCATACAACGCCAACAACACCTACGCGCTCAACTCCGTTGGAATCTATGTGCGCGGCACCGAAGACATCGGCGCTGATAACCCTTGCGCGCATGAAATCAGAAAGATATGCGCGCAAGTCTACTTCCGCGTATAAATCTAGATCTGCGCATAAATCTTCATCAGCGCACAAATCTATGTTTGCGCATAAATCTAAATCTGCGCACAGTTCTAAATCCGCGCTTAAATCTAAATCCGCGCATAAAAGACATAATCTCTCATCTCAGATGCTACAGAATGAGTTGAAATGACGAAGTTACCCTTCACGAAGCTCTTCTTCAGCTTCTTCACCATTAACTTCACCTCATTCAGATATCTCCTTTTCTTCGGGCACTGATACCAAAGAAATTACAATAAGACGTAGGAAACAATCACCTTCTTCACATAGAAGTCATACAGACTCGTCTCACTATTATCATAAGCACTCACGACACTCTCACCATAAAAAACTGGTAAAGAGGAGTGCTACATGGGAAATAAGCTCTTCGACTTCTAAATCATCTCATATACCAATACCATCTCACATAGAGAAGTAATACAGGTGGATTCCTCTGACACTTCTACAGATTCAGAAGATTTGAGGAACATAGCGGACAATAAAATACGAAACGACAAAAAGGTTTCTGATACTTCACCTCAGAATATCCCAATGCACCCTAGAGCAGGGACATCAGCAGAACCAGATCATCGTAAAAGAATGCCCCCTCATACAAGAGAGGCTTTTTATCAATTGTCTCAATCCTTAGCAGGTTTTTATGAAACTCTTCATTCTTCGTTCAAAATGACTAATATTGCTGATGGCAGTTCTCTGGAACACAAAGCACAGTTTACTAGAGAACCGTTGGTGGAACCGCCGACATCTCCCATAACAAATCAACCAGCCTCGCCAACTCATACTCAGGATAGATCTTTTGATTCTCCTTCAACGGGATTCCCATCGGATCCCCAAGAACAACCTCAGGAACCATACTCCCCTCCAGAAGACCTCACATACCCAAAATTCCTAGAAAAATTGGGTACAATACTGCATCTAGAGGTCCAAAAAGAAACAGACCCTAGGGCAGAAACTCTGGGTCTCCTAAAGAGTTTTGATACTCCAGGGGAACCAACATCTCTTCCACCACAAGAACTCCTGCATTCAGTCTTACAGAAGTCCTGGGATGCGCCTTATGCAATTGCAGCTGTTTCCAGGAAAACAGACATAAAATTTCGTATGAGGAAAACATCACCGTACACTCTACCATAATTACCTCATATCTCGATAGTGGTGGAATCGGCGATGCAAAGATTTAAGAAAACAAAATCTCATTCCTCATTCCCACCAGGGAAGGACAACAAGTATTTAGATGAGTTCGGCAGAAAGATATATCATAACTCAATGCTGACTACCTGAATTATGCACCATCAATTCTATATGGTACAATACCTATATGAGTGCATGCAAGCTATGAAGGGTATGCTTTCCTCTAGGGCGGATCATATACCTCTGCCTCTTCATGACATGGAAGAGTGATCTCGACACCTTTTGAGGTCAATCTATGAAGCACTTGAAACATCATCTAGGGCATCAGCAACAGCCATTGCAGCCCGCAGACTAGCATGGTTACGTTCAAGTTCAATACGTGAAGTTTTGCACGAGAAACTAACAAACCTCCCATGTACAGGAGATAATTTGTTTCGAGAAAGATTCCAGGACGCAGTAGGTAAACTGAAGGAAGAAGCTATAGCAGTACAAACATTGACATCACATCCTAATTATTCGACCACACGTCATTATATGGGATCTACTCGAAGACAATCATATGCCAGAAGACCCTATAGATCTTATCAGTCTTTTTGTACACAAACATAACCTTCCTTCCAGTGTCCTGCTCCACAACAGAATACCTCAAATCAGCGTAGAGGTAAACCACGTAACCAGAGACAACAGGCACAACAGCCGACTTCTGCAGCAAAACCGGCTTCATCTTTTTAGTTACTCAGCCACCACCACAACATCAAGCTCCAACAGGCAGAATTCGTTCTTGCCTGGAAGCCTGGGAAAGAATAACATCCGATCAATGGGTGTTGGAGATAGTACGTCACGGTTACCAACTCCTATTTGCCACAAAACCCATATTGCCTCATCTTTCCACACTCAAGATTCTCAAACCCCAACCACAACTGGGGGAGGAAATTGCTTTGCTTCGCAAACAACAAGCAATTCGACAAATTCACCCAGGCTCCAAATCAGCAGCATTTTATTCCCCATACTTCCTCATACCCAAGAAATCGGGTGGCCTTTGTCCCATACTAGACCTAAGGGAATTGAACAAATTCCTCATCAAGGAGAAATTCAAAATGGTATCGTTGAAGTCAATCCTTCCTCTCATTCAAACCAACGATTGGATGTGTTCCATCGACCTGAAGGATGCTTACACACACATTCCAATCCATCCATCCTCGTGGCGTTACCTATGCTTTCGCTACAGACATCAACACTACCAGTACAAAGTTCTCCCCTTTGGACTATCGGCTGCACCCAGGGTGTTCACCACATGCATGGTAGTGGTGGTGGCTCATCTCAGACAACAAGGTATAATCATCTTTCCATATCTGGATGATTGGCTCATAATCGCCTCAACACCCAACATCTTACTAGGTCACCTCCATCGGGTGATACAATACTTACAGGAATAAGGATTAGTGATCAATTTCCAGAAATCACACCTACAACCAACACAACAGTTACAGTTCATAGGTGCATGCCTGGACACTATGTGCAACAGGGCATACCTACCAGGCGACAGAATATCACACTTCCGTCACCTTCTACATACCTTGAACCATACTCAGAGACCGTCGGTGAGACAGGTCTTGGTAGTCCTGGGCCACATGGCGGCGGCAATTTTCACGGTTCCCAACACCAGGCTACACATGAGGCACCTGCAATGGGGACTAAAACGCCAATGGAAACAACATTCACAACCATTGACGCAGAAGGTATCGCTGACCGCCGAAATGAAAAAAGATATAACATGGTGGCTTCAAGACTCCACCCTGTCCAAAGGAGCGTTGTTCAGTCCTCCTCCTCACAACGCAGTCCTAACCACAGATGCGTCTCGCAAGGGCTGGGGTGCACACTTCGAGATTTACGAAACACAGGGTTATGGACAATCTCGGAGCAGAACCTGCAAATAAATTTATTGGAACTCAGAGCGATTCGCAATGCATTACGAGTGTTCCAAGATCACCTGAAAGGACGCAGGGTCATGATCTACACGGACAATCAAGTCACAATGTTTTACATCAACAAACAAGGAGGGTCCAGTTCATGGTCCCTTTGCAAGGAGACCCTGACAATCTTCGAGCATGCTCACCGAAATTGCATACATCTCCAAGCAACTTATCTACCAGGAGTTGCAAACACAAGAGCGGACAGGATAAGTCGCATCTTTCATCCTCACGAATGGGCACTCAATACAGAAATAGCCCAGCACATATTCACGCAATGGGGGACACCATCAATAGATCTCTTTGCAACGGAGATCAATGCTCAAGTTCCCAAATTCTGCTCGATAAGACCAAGTCAATTCAGGATCGCTCAAGATGCCTTCCTCATCCCGTGGATGACAGGCCTCCTGTACGCCTTTCCTCCCATACCACTCATAACAAGGACAATTCAGAAGTGCATAGCGGACAAAGGTCAATTGATACTCATAGCCCCGGCCTGGCCGAGGCAACCATGGTTCAGTTTCCTTCTCCGACTATCCATCATGGACCCAATTCGGCTACCGAATCGCCAGGATCTTCTCTGCCAAAATCAAGGGATGCTTCTACACCCGCTACACTCATCTCTCCACTTGACAGCATGGAGATTGAGCGGCTCCTTCTAACAGAACAAGGAGTTTACAACTCGGCACAATTCGTCTTGTTGGAATCCAGGAAACACTCCACAAGGAAAAATTACAGTTATAAATGGAAATGTTACTCTACCTGGTGCACCTCCAAAGGTGTACCACCATTGAACTGCTCACCGGAGTTACTCATGGACTATCTTCATACACTATATGTAGCTGGTCTAGCAACATCATCCATCAGAGCATCTCAGCGCCATAGGTGCCTATCATAGACCAGTTAACAATATTCCTATATCCAATCACCCATTACTGTCTCGTTTCATCAAAAGCTTAACTCACATTCGTCCTCCGGTATCTAAACCTCCAGTTCCATGGAACCTCAACATAGTTCTGGAACAGCTCATGCTTTCCCCATATGAACCCATGGACTCGGCACACATTAAATACCTCACATGGAAAGTGGTATTCCTAATTGCAGTAACATCAGCACGAAGAGTTAGTGAGTTGCAGGCCTTGGTCCATTACCCTCCATATTTGCAATTTCATCACCAGAAGGTAGTTCTCCGAACTCACCCATCCTTCCTACCGAAAGTGGTTACTCAGTTCCATCTCAATCAGACCATGGAATTACCCACCTTTTTCCCTACCCCTCACGCAAATGATAGGGAAAAACTACTGCACACACTAGATTGTAAAAGAGCTTTAACACACTACAAAGAAAGGATGAACTCGGACTCCCGTGTTTCACAACTCTTTGTCTCCTTTGACCCGAAGGCACCTGGATTACCAGTGGCTAAACGCACCATCTCCAGCTGGATAGCACAGTGCATCAAATTCTGCTATGATAAACAGAATTTACAATTACATTCTACTCCTAAAGCTCACCAAGTCAGAGCAGTAGCAGCCTCTTTGGCACACCTAAGGAATGTACAACCCATAGACATTTGCAAGGCAGCTACATGGTCATCGCTTCATACCTTCACATCTCACTACTGCCTTGACCAACAAGCAGCCACTGATGCGAAGATAGGGCAAGCAATACTGCAATCTCTATCCTCCTGTCCACGGTGACTGCCACACTGTCAAAGATCACGTACAAACAAATATATCATAAATTACGTGATCGGGAGCTTGGGACTCCCATGACAGCATGGCTAATGCAGCCCTGCTATCGACAGGAAAAGCAAGTTTGCTTACCGTAAACTGTGTTTCCGTAGATAGCAGGATGAATTAGCCATGCTGACCCGCCCTCCTCCCTGGCAGTCACCAAGTCTTCGACTACAATAATGCTTAATCACAGACTGAGGAGATTCCGTTACTTTCCTGCGCGGGATCACACGCGCAGCCGCAGAGAGCAAAGCTCTGTTCTCTGTTTTGACAAGCTCCACCTCCCGGGCCTGATTGACAGATCCCATGACAGCATGGCTAATTCATCCTGCTATCTACGGAAACATCATTTACGGTAAGCAAACTTGCTTTTTTCCAGTCTAATGTTCTCACTCTCGAGTCTCTACCAGCCAGCTATCGTCCCAAAACCCATCATGTGTGATTTCCAGTACCTGTCCTGTTTTCTCCATATTCCCTACCTACTTGAGTGCTGCAGAGGAAAGCTGTCCCATCTAAGCGTGCTTTATTTAATATGTAAGTTACAAAATCAGGGCAAATTGTATGTAAATGCATTCTCTTGACTATTATCTCTTTTTTTTTTTTTAAGTCACTGTGTGGATCCTGAGCAAATCATTTAACCTCCTTGTGCTCAAACTTGAACCTGTAAGCTCTTCAGCGAAGGGACTCTGCAGGCCTGTGAATGATCTTGTACAATACAGACATCGATAATGCTCTAAAATTAACAGTAACACTTAATGTAAAGATCTTTGGGGAAGGGACCTTCTAACAATCTTGGGATTGATTTGTATCATTTCTACGGCTGTGGTGTATAAAGCTGAAATCACAGAAGCTTTTTCTTAAAAGTAAGTTTAATATTCTTATTTTAGATACCTTCGCATGGGAAATGTTGGGGATGTTGGTCTTGGAATGTTCTTGTGTTTTGTGATGTATGTTACTGAGATATTCATGTATTTTGTAATCTGTTTAGAATGGCGGTCTATATAAATGGAATATAAATCTTTTAAATAAATAATACATAGGTCGACGGGAAATGGACAAAAAGACCAGCTAGACTCTCCATGCCTTCCAGAAGAAACTGAGCTGAATTGGAATTCCCCCTTCTCTCATTCCTCCTCATCTCCGTTGCACATGTGTATGCTTTCTGTTTCAATCCTGGTTGCTTTTCCATTCCTAACCAAGGGTTAATCCCGTTCCCAATCCCCGCTACGCACACACACATGCCGCCAGTTCTCCCACCTGGATATTTCTCTTGTTAAGGAAGGACTCCCTGTAGACTGATGCATTCTTCCAGACCATAATTAAAGTCTCAACGTTTTCTACTTTAACTAGTATGAAATAGATGCATCCAAATTAGAAACACAATTACTACAGCCTTCCCCTGTTTAGAATGTTTCTTTTCAAGAATCTTAGACAAATTACATAGGCAGAGTTGCTTAAAATTGCTGCATTTGATAGTGGTTTTGGGAACATGAATAAAACTACATGTGTACATAATACTGGTTACATGGATGTCATTAAGCTGCAGTGTGAGCCTCAAATCAATTGCCTTCTGTTTCTATACTTTTGGTTCAAGGAAAGCAGCAATTTATTTACTCCTTTAATCATCTATCTTGTTTTTCTAAATTGGGGCCGATGTAATAATACGTGTCCTAAGATCAGAGTTAGATTTTAGTGCAGGTTTATTTAACGTGTGCATTATAAAAAAATGGTGTCCATGGGATGCAGGAAGCTAATGACATGCAAATAGACCAGGAGTAAAAAAAAGTGCGCTGGACTGAAAAACATGCTTTATTTTGACTCCACACTAAAAAAAAACCCCAAAAAACTAGTTCTCCAACCTCCCAAGTGGAGCTTGCTCCCTCCTGTTTGGCCCAATCGGGCCTGGCTGGGCTTGGCCCATTGGCCAGGCAAGTCCTCCCTCATTCCCTCTCATCTTAAAAAGAAATCCGCTGGTGGGCCAGGCAGGGCAGGATTGGGTCCAGGTTGGGTTGGGTCAGGTAGGCTCTCCTTCTTCTCCCAGCTCCCTTTACTCACCTTAAAAAATGAAATTGCTCCAGAGGAACTCCCATCTCTGGAACTCCCTCCTACCTATTAAAACAGAGGGAGCCCTCCAAATCCCCCACCCACCCACCCATCCAGGAACCCCAGCTGGAGAAGACCTTACCTTCTCCAGCAGGGCTATTCCCTCACTGGCAGCCGATTGGTCCTTTCACTGACAGCTGATAGTGGAGGGACCAATCAGCAAATAGTGATTTTTATGGCCCAACTTCTTTTTAAGATGAATGGGAGGGGGTTCAGCCTGCTGGGGAGGGAGGGAGGAGCTTGCCCCAGCCCACTCAAGTGGGATTTGGTGCCCTCCTCTCTACCACAGGAATTTTAACTCCTGCCTCTGAACAGCTGTTAAATTTTCCGCAGTAAAAGATGTGCTAGGCAGCCTTCCCATTAAAGTGCCTCCTTGCATTGCAGGGTAATAGCTAATAGGCTAATGAGATGCACTAACCTTGCCGTGAGTTTTATATCTCAGGTTTTTCTGGCGCTAAAACCCCTATTACATACTAGGGTTAGGTTAGCATGGAAAAACCTGTGCTAAAATGGGAGTTAAAACCTGAGGCAAAGTCAGCTTGGCTTTTTAGATTGGCTCTACTGTGCTGTTCACATGGCTAGGACTGGTGATACAAACTAATGATTAAAGCATGGATCTGTAAAATCTAGAGATCCAGGTTCCAATCTGCCACACTCTGTGTGACCTTGAGCAAGTCAGTTAATTTCTCTGTGCTGAAAGGTAGATTGCAAGCTCTTGGGGGAACAGACATTGCAATTCTATGTCATATTTTGGACAGCACAGTAAGTATTTGTAACATTATGAATGGATAGTGCAGAATATTTGCTAGGGAAAATGTGGCAGTACCTGAATTGAATGTAGGAGATAACTGATGAGTAACTGTATGCCGAGTTTGCAGTCATCAACATCCAAGGCTGTATTATATGTGTCAAAGAGATAGGGCTGATGCTAGCTTTTTTGGTGCCCCGTGCGAACAAGTAGCGAGCTGCCCCCCCCCCCCCCCATGATTCACTCATCTCCCTCCAGCAATCCAAACCCTAAAATCTGACATTCCTCCCCATCTGTGTCCACCCCTTATCCTACGGAACCCATGGCCAATGCAAGAACACTAGATGACTTAGCACCCCTTCCCCTACTCCGGCCCTCTACAAACACACAATTTCAACTTCTGCCCCTATAATAGCTAATTTTGCATTTAAATAACATTCAGGGTATAGTTTTCCAAGCTGAAAATATCCCCACAAGAACCTGAACTCTACATCCACATGCACTGCTGTTGTGCCAACCAGAAAACCCTGCAAAAACATCCACACACCACCAGGCCCACTGCAAAGCATGTTGAATGTGGGCCCAACCCCCAGAAAACCACGAGCAAACAACTACAACACAGTAAACCTCCCAAGCCAAAACAGCACCAACTGCCAGCGCTCAAACAACAACAATCCCGTCCATGAAAAAGTAAAACTGCAAATACAACACCAGCTCCCAAAATACCAATATACCTTTCATCAGGAAAATGGAACAAGCCAGGCTGCCACCCAGCCCGACACAGAAGCCACACACCAGCAGAACACTTCACTTCTGCCACACATGCAAAACACTGACAGACCCCCATCAAATACAGAACAAAGAGGCCACAAAGTAGAAATAGAAATGTGCAGACAAAAACCAAACTGGACATTGCAACAAGCCAGATCCTGTCCAACAATGCAAAAACAGAAATATTACCATTCCCCACAAAACATCAAACAACAAAATCAAAAAAATAAAACGTCAATCATAATAGTAAAATCATACCAATAAAGAAAAGAAATGTTTCAAGACAGCTGAAGAATAAACATCCAATATTTTAAAACTCATTCAAATTGTCTTTTTTAATATTCCAAACACCAGCAAAATACCTCAAAACAGCAGACACATCAAACACCCAACAACCAAAACCAAAAAAGATTAAAAAAAATAAATAAAATAAATCCCACTCTCCATACCTGGGGATTAATGGTGGAGGGAGAGCATACAAACTCTCTCCCTTCTCTCTCTCACATATGCACATGCATTCTCCTTCTCCCACACATACTCATGCTTCCTCTCTCAGATGCACACACTCCTCTCTCCCACATGTGCATGTCCACAAACACACACACACACACACACACACACACACACATACACACACATACACATGCTGTCTTCACATACTCGGGTTTCACCTTTTCTTCCAATTACTCCCCTGGGAGCTCTGGGCCCGACTCTATATTTTGGCCTCTATCAGTTGCCTTCTGTTTCTATGCTTTTGATTCAAGGAAAGCAGCAATTTATTTACTCCTTTAATCATCTATCTTGTTTTTCTAAATTGGGGCTGATGTAATAATACATGTGCTAAAATCAGAGTTAGATTTTAGCGCAGGTTTATTTAATGTGTGCATTATAAAAAAGTGGTCTCCGTGGGATGCAGGAAGCTAATGACATGCAAATAGACCAGGAGTAAAACAAAAGTGCGCAGGACTGAAAACATGCTTTATTTTGAGATCACAAGGTGGCCTCCAGCCCACTTGAGCTGCTGGTGGGATGCAGTCCACCCGCAGTCCAAAGCCTCTTCTCCACTTAGGCCATTGGAGGACGAACGGGATCCACCAGGCAAACCGTGGCCTCACTACCCTGGCTCCTTCCCACACCTCCCCCCTACCCCCTATCCTCCTTCCCCACCTCCTCCTCTCCCTCCAGAGACTCCCCTCTCCTCCACTTCTCACACTACCTCAATTCCTCCTCCACCCATCCCTCCAGAGACTCCTCTCCCTCTCATGATTCCCCTTTCTCACCTCATTTTCTCATTACCCCAGCTTCCTCCCCCCTGTCCCCCCTTTCCCCTCTCTCCCTCCATCCCTCCATCCCTTGCTCTTTCCTCCCCTTCCTATGCTTTCATCACCTTCCTCCTCCCCCAGTCCCCACGCTCCTCCCCCACCTCATCACTCCCAGGCTCCTCTTCCTCCCACTCCAAGTGCAGGGACTCCCCAACACAGTCTACTAGAATCGGTCTTCTTCCTCATCCCGCAGGAGTCGGCAGCAGGAGCAGGGGCAGCACCCAAGTGACCCCCCCCCGCCCATCTGCAGAGCCAGCCTCGCGGTAGGAGCTGCGAAATCTCGCTGCTCATCTCACGAGCCTGACCCCACAGCGGCAGGAGAGGACGCCACCCAAATGCTGCCTCTGCCGGCTCGTGCAGAAGATATGCTTCCCCCCCACCCCACCTACATCGGTTTGGCAAGCCTGCTTGCTTCCTATGGCTTTTTTTTTTTCCACTTCAGCTGCCCGCAGGATGGAGTCCTCCAGGCGGCCCCGCAGCCTCCACTCCATCTCGCCCACCGGTGGACCCAGGCCGCCGCCTCCTCAGAGCTGCCGCCCTGTTCAAGTGCACGACTTGCACAGTGCAGGGCGCCGGCCCTGCAAAGAGAGCTTTCTGTGCAGGAAGAGATGCTACAAGAAAGCTTTGGGGGTGGGGGTGGAGGTCACAGAAAAGTGTTTTCTTTGAATCTTCCTTCTCTAAGCATTCTGCGATCTCTCCTATGCTGGTTATACAGTAGCAGAGTAAACTGTGACAGATGAAGAATAATTGGCTCAGACAGTTTTCCCCACTGAGATTCTTTCTCCCTAGTTTTCTACCACTTTGAGTAGATGAACACATAAATTCTGTATTTACACCAACACCAGTGCTCCCCCCCCTCAGCTCCCAACCCTGTCTTTTACTTAACCTCTCACCCCTTTCCCTGCCACTCCTCTCCACATCTGTCCAAATATTATTATAGTGCAGGCGTCCATCACCTCCATAGACAGCTATTTCAGGATACCTAGTCCTTACTACCACAAAGTTTCTGAAACCCAAGAGATCAAAGATTCCAGTTTAAAAGAACATTAATGTGGAACCACAGCGGTGCCTTCTTCAAAGTCCCATGTGATCGCAAAAGCTCACACAATCCTTTATCTTTGGAGATTTTTTTTTGCATTGGTTCAAGAAAAGAGATTGAAATCTGGAAAAAAAAAAAAGTGTGAACAATTCCCAGCTGACCCTGAATCAGCGTTTTTTCTGCCCCTCTTGAGTTCAAGGGGCAGTTCCAGATCTCACCCAGATGAAATTTTGCCCTGGTAGTTTTAAAAAGCTGAAGTGAAGCCAAAAAATCCACATTGGATTTTCAAAATATCCAAGAGTGGCGCCAAGGATCTGGTAACATCTGCTCTGGATTTACCTTATGAAAAATTTCAACTAACAAGTCAATATTTTTCCAGCATGTTTAAATTGTTGGACAAACCTAGGGCCTAATGTAATAAAGTACACTCAGTAGAGTGCACAGTTTTACCCACATTTGTGTGCACATTTTTTGTGTACAAATGTTACTGCCGATGCAGCAAGCAGTTTTGTGCATAAAAAAATGTGCTTGTAAAACTGTGCATTCTGCTTAGCACCCTCGCATAGAAATTTTATGTTAATGAAGGCTTTAACTATCAATCATAATGCAGAGAGGTGCGCTGGCTTAGCTCAGGTTTTCTTCATGCTGGTCAGAGATGGGTAAAGTTTCCAGTGCTAGTGTCAGTCTATGGGCAGAAGCTAAAGCTCTGGCATCAGCACTTGGAATCGGGATTTATGTGCAGAAAACCTGCTTTGCACACACAAGGTATGTTTTCTGCACATAAATAAGCTTTACATGCTTAAAAATTGTTTTCTGCACTGAAAGCATTTTGGGGCACATAAATCATATTTATGTGTAGAAATCATGTTT
Source organism: Rhinatrema bivittatum (assembly GCF_901001135.1). NCBI lineage: Eukaryota > Metazoa > Chordata > Amphibia > Gymnophiona > Rhinatrematidae > Rhinatrema > Rhinatrema bivittatum. Next base: position 95,128,903 of record NC_042622.1, on the reverse strand, counting down.
TATGTGCACATAAATCATATTTATGTGCAGAAATCATGTTTTATGTGCACAAAACATGAGTTTTGTGTGCATAAATCATGTCTGAAAAACTCCCTCAAGTTAAATTATGCAATCAGCTTGTGCTAAGCGCACACTTTAACCCGATTTTAGTGCATATCTTCCAGTCAGTGCACTTTTTCAGGTCTAATTGCCTTAGCATACAAATAGCTTACTGCACTGGAGTTACATTTTTTTAAATCTGCACGTTAAGAGACTGTGCATTGAGTTTCAGCACACAGTTCTAACTCACATCTTTTTACATCATGCTCTTAGTTTGAAGAAATGTATACATTTGTTCTCCAGGACCAATGAAGGTATACTACCCTGCTGTTTTTGGTTGATATAAATGTTTTGACAAGTAGGTAATAGAGATTTAGACTGGAGGAAGTCAAGTCAAATACTTTAAACTGGAATCAGAGAATAAAGAAGAGAATCTGAAACTGACAGAAAATTAAAAATAACTAAACAGAACCATTGCAATGCACACACTTTGGGCACAACACTAATGCATAAATGCTCTCTCTATAAAACTAAGAGGAAGAGGAATGAAGGAGGAGGGAATTGGGGAAGTTGTGTGTTAAAAGTTCTTTCATCTCCATTGGCTTGTCGGACATGTCTTTCTGGACCCTGGAGCAGCAAAGGACTCATCTATTGACATTTCTTAAACTGAATGGTTTCCCTTCTCCTGAGACATGAATGTTTCAGTATAATTGTATAATTCTTCCTGCAAATCAATATAGACAAGCGCAAACCAGCAGGACCGGCTGCAAGTGACTCTCATGATCTGGAGTTAGGTGCCTCCAAACACAACAGATGTAGAGTTTCAATAGGTATGCGATGTCTACACTCATCCCTCTTGCACACTCACAGTGTGCAATATTTATATGCACACACAAGTGTAAACATGCACACAGTACATATCTACCGTTCCCTGTAGTACAGAGACAAAAGGTCTTGAATTATTAATAATTGAAAGGAATCTGAGCCATAGGATAAGAAAGCATAAGCTGAGCTTTATTCCATGATGCCTGAGATCAGGGTGACCGAGGAGGATCTTGGCAGGGGTCAAAGCTCAGGAAGGGGAAAGGGGGGAGGGGAGGGGAGGGGCAGAGAGAAACTATTTCCATTGCACCAACCTAAAATGATTTTAAAAAATTGTTTTGTTCTTTAGCCTGAATATGTTCTCCATAACAGGAATTTAGAAGAATTTCTCTAATAGACTTTCTACAAAGGACCTGCTATCCCTGGTAGGAATGTTATATGAAGACCCATTGTCTTCTGGGAACTTCCTTCCATCTTACTGTGTGGTCTAGACTCTGCTGTATAAAAGTAGGTTAAGTGTAAGGTTAGGTTCTGATAGGTAGTTCTTGCCTCCTGCCAGTCTCTGTAGGCTTTGAAGACCATCTGGTCAGTTCTTCCATTTCTCTGATCCTCACTTCTTGCTGGAAGCCATCTTGTTTCCTGTTTGGGCATAGATAACCTCAGGCCTCCAATCAACAGGTTGCCAGAGCTTGGTTCTCATTCTCCTGCCCCCTTGTTAGAGTTCTGCTTCCAGAGTTTGTCTCACTGAGGTGACTCCAGCATATTCCTCACTTCTCTGGATCTGCTGATTCATCTCATCTGGTCTTGCTGTTTCTAGTTCACTTGTGCTTCTTACTGGATTCCTGCTCCTGGTTTGGGACCTACTACCTAACCCCTGCTGTCCACCAGCTCTTGAGGGCTTAACTCAAGGAGAAGGTAGCCATTGCAGGCAGAAGATATGCTGATGTTGTTCTAGTTGGCATCTGTCTGACTCCTTTTGCCAGTATACTGGCTATTCCAGCCTCAGGGTCACACCTCTGGCGGTCTGTGCTCTCATACAGGCCGATACAGTAAAGCGCGGCCGCGGTTACCCCGTTTCTAACCCGCTCTGTACACACAATTTGGACACGTATGTCTAACCCACGATTCAGTATCTGGTTTTACGTGCCCTTACCGCTTCTTGAGATCGATGCGTATCCCTTTCTGCCTGCGGCATGTATATGATATGTTAATGATTGGATTAGCTATTCCCTCCGATACAGTAACATGTGCCCAGATTATCGCCTTTTTAACCAGCTATTTTGCTGCGTCTTTAACCTGCAAATTTACCGCCTACCCTGACCCTGGCGTTAGTGTGGTGAACTTAGCTGCCCAATCCCAAACCAACCCAATCCACAGAAAAAAATGCTTCTCGCACAAGGGGGAAAAATGATTACAAAAAATAAAGCAAGGCGCAGGGCGAAAATCATTTTCTGCCTCCTTCGGACGGGCAAGAGAGAGACGAAATTTCACGGGCAAACTTTCCCCCAACCCCTGCTCATTTGCCCTGGCCACGGCCACGCAAGCCCCCAGCAGCAGCAGCAGAAGGGCGTCCATGGGTGCCGGTCTCCCGTGCGGGCGTGCTGACAGCTCCAGAGCAGCCCCAGTCCTCTCTCTCCTCCTCCCGAGGTGCGCACCGCAGCTCCCCTGCCTCCCGGGGCAGCCGGCGGCGAGAGTGGCTTCAGCAGCCCGGGGTGGATTGGGCGCTCCCCACGCGAGGCGGCTTCCAGCAGTCCATGCGCCTGTACGCCCAATTTGGGCGCTCAAGGCAGCAGGCGGATGAACGCACGCCGTGACCTGAGCGCCCGGCTGGACGTCCGAGGTCACGACACGCGTTCATGCGCCTGCTGCCTTGAGCGCCCAAATTGGGCGTACAGGCATGTGTTCAAGCACTTTCGCCAGCGGGGGCTGCAGGGAGCCGCCTAGCATAGGGAGTGCCCGATCCGCCCCGGGCTGCTGAAGCCGCTCTCGCCGCCGGCTGCCCCGGGAGGCAGGGGAGCTGCGGTGCGCGCCTTGGGAGGAGGGGAGAGAGGACTGAGGCTGCTCCAGAGCTGTCTGCGCGCCCGCATGGGAGATGGGCACCCATGGACGCCCTTCTGCTGCTGCTGCTGGGGGCTTGCGTGGCCGTGGCCAGGGCAGGTGAGCGGGGGCTGGGGGAAAGTTTGCCCGTGAAATTTCATCTCTCTCTTGCCCGTCCGAAGGAGGAGGAAAATTGGAGTTGCGCGCACAGGTGCTTTGTTGCGCTCCCTGCCGCCGATCGCTGGCTGCTGGGGTTTGCTGCTGCCGGCACTCAAGGCAGCGGGGTCTGTAGGAGAACCATCCACTTTCCTGGTGGAATGTCATTTCAAATGACAGGTACCAGCGCACCCAGGATACTGTATAGGCGCTGTATACCGCTCTATACAGTAAAATGGATTGCGCACGCCTACCACTTCATGGACGTGCTTTGCTCCCAGCTTGCATTTGCGTCTCATTTGAATACTGTATCGAGCGGTATGTGATCCAAACTGTGCGCGCGTATGTTATAGACAGTCTCATTACTTTGACAAAATTTCTGCTGTCTCATGGTAGATAAGTTACAGAAGTACACACCTCCTTTAGTTTCAAGTTTTATTCTGAACTATGTAGGGCACATTAATGTTTACTACCTCAAAGAGCTATAGGAATATATAAATAATCCAAGTATTTTATTGTGCAGAATATTCTAGTGCTGTATTCATTTATATTATTTCCCAGTTCCCTCTGACTAGACCAGGAACAAGGTGGTAATTTTACTTTCTGAGGTCACTGTGATGTGATATCCAGAGAGACTAGAGTACACTGATCAGACAGGTCTAAAATGGAGACCACCATACAGAAAGATCACAGTGACTTTTGCTCAGATGTTTAACATGTCACAGCAGAGACTCTGTAGGAAGACAGAATCTTCCTTTAGTGCAGTGTTTGCTTTCTTATCAAATTCATATCTCTACAGTCAGATACCTGTCATGGGAGCTTTTGACATTAAAAATAAGGAGAAACCACACTGTGTAATATTAAAATAGGAGACCCTAAAAAACGAGTGTCAATACTAAGCACATTTAATCAAAAACACATTTATTTTATGTATATAAAGGCATCAAACATGGAGCTTCACCATAGATCTTAAGTGAAGCACTCCACCCCATGTCATCATCTGCTAGTCTTTTGTGAATGTGTGATTTTTCAAGAACTTCACAACAGGATTTGAAAAATGTTTAAAAAATCCTTTGTTAAAGAATATCATTTCTGAGGTCAAGATAAATTCACATTGGTGCAAAACGCTTAATTCTTAATTTGATGCCCTTGTCAGTCAGAAACCAGATCACTTAACTTTATAGGGATTACAAAGTAGTTTTAATGTGCAAAGAATCCAATAATTCCCAAGTATATTCAGAACACAGCAAGTCCCGACTTCGATTCTTCGAAAGGCATCTTCATCCCTTTCGTTTTTTGGGTGATTATGACCTAGAAGGAGGAGAACAGTACCAGCACTGGTAATGATATTTTGCGTTCTTTTAGCAAGGAGAGAATGAAATAAGCTGGCAGTATGTTGACAGCTACGATTAAAGTTCATGTGTTAATTAAGCATGAATGTGCTGAATGCCTGCAGTAATTACAGCAGTAAAAAAAGGAGCAGATTAGTTTTTCCCTTGGCCTGCACATGACTCTTTAAAGGGAATGCTTACTATATTCTTCCCTTTAAAGGGGAGCTGGTTAAATAAACCATGGGACTGTGAATCAGATCTTTTTGGTTCTAGTCCACTGACTTCCCATGTGACCACGGGCAAGTCCCTTTGTAGTACCTTCCTGTACCTCAGTCTCACTAGGCACTAAGTAATGATAACATTGCTGTTACCGTGGTGTGCAAGCACTGATCACTGCCACATGCCCATTCACCTTGGAGGTGGCTGCATGCATGCATCTGAAATGCTTTAGCCCTGCAAAGCACACTGGCTTCCTGCTTGACTGGAAAGTGCTATAGGGAACAAAATAACACTTATTCCTGTCACAGCAGTGATCTGTCAAGCTATTTCCAAACAAGTTTGGAATTCTTTCGTATTAAAATGCAGATCCCCCAGCACATTCCAGCCTTTGCAGAAGCACTGTGATATGTTCACCTGTGCATCTCCTGTCCCTTTCCCCTTAACAGTCTTATGCTTTCTTCGACGACAGCTTTCAGCTCGGAGGAGCCAGCCAGCGTGAAATTACCAGCAACTGCTCCTGCTTCTCTGCAAGAAGAAACCCTTGGAAAGGGAGAAAAGTCCCTAAAGTTGTGCATGTTCAGTTCTGCATGAAGGTATGTCGGAAAGGTTAGAAGGGGCATCTTACATACTACAGCTTCTGGAATCCAAGCAAGGGAAACCCTCCTCTGCAGGCAAGCCTTGGGGCTGAACGCAGTTGCTCCTTCCTTGGATCTCATGTCACATACTCTGCATTGCACTTCAAGGCAGATACCACACAGCAGTTGCTCTTGAGATGCCACAGCTGCCCCTCCGCAGAAGACAAACCTAAACTGTTTCAACAAAAAACACAGCGAGAGGACCCAAGGAATGGCCCCAGTGCCGTGCGGCATGCTACATTTATATTTTCGCTGTAAACAAATAACTAACTATAAATATCAAATTAGAGCCAGGAGGTCAATAAAAGTTTCCATTTTTGGAGGCCAAAAACGTGTTTACTCCAAATTTGGGAGTTTTCTATTTTTAAACATTTTTAAGCAAGTTACTCCCCCTCCCCCCCCCCTTTCCTTCCAAGTCTTGGCTTTGCCACTGTTAAATATTTTGGGGAAAGTAAACACCTTATAGACGGAGGTGGAGAGGATCCCTGTCTCTCGCTGCTTACCACTGGAAGGCAACAAAAGATGTGGAATTTTGATGATAACTGTCAAATAACCCCTATCCTGCAGCTCTTTGTTGTTTCATTTTTCCCATATTTAATAACCCGCCAATCAGAATTCCATCAGGGCTGGTTATGGAAAATATGTAGGACAACTAAAAAAAAACCCAACAAAGCTTACAATAAAATACAAACAATCTAGGCCAAGATAACCTAACTTAAAATAAATCCTCCTTATACTTCTTTAATAATAACCTCCATGCCAACCCCTTATGATAAAATATAATTCACAATAAATTTTGGTCACATTGCTATCAAGACAAAACAAAACTCCTAACAAACACCCTTCTCTATAGCCCCTTAGTATAAAACTGACTCAGAGTAAAACTGAATGATATTATTAAACGCATCAAACAGACTCTTTGTACGGCATGTTGGATTAGCAAAGGGAACAGTCGAAAAACAAGAAAACAGAACGAATGTAACATTTGGCTGATCACGAAGCAATCTCGCATCCAGCCACACTTACCCCTAGATTCATCAAAATGCTATAAATATAGCGGAAATAGAGCCTACAATAAACAAAATGGGTATGGGGTATGGGGTATGAGTGTGAGTGTGGGTGTGGGTGTGGGTGTGGGTGAGAGGGTGAGAGAGAGAGAGAGAGAGAGAGTTAGTTAATGTGACATACTATGGGGCGGATTTTAAGAGCCCTGCTCGCCTAAATCCGCCCAAATCCGGGCGGATTTAGGCGAGCAGGGCCCTGCGCGCCGGTGAGCCTATTTTACATAGGCCTACCGGCGCGCGCAGAGCCCCGGGACTCGCGTAAGTCCCGGGGTTTTCGGAGGGGGGCGTGTCGGGGTCGTGTCGAGGGGCGGGACCGAGCGCAGCGCCGTTTTGGGGGCGTGTCGGGAGCGGGTCCGGGGGTGTGGTTACGGCCCGGGGCGGTCCGGGGGCGTGGCCGCGCCCTCCGGACCCGCCCCCAGGTTGCGTCCCGGTGCGCTAGCGGCCTGCTGGCGCGTGGGGATTTACGCCTCCCTCTGGGAGGCGTAAATCCCCCGACAAAGGTAAGGATGGGGTTTAGACAGGGCCGGGCGGGTGGGTTAGGTAGGGGAAGGGAGGGGAAGGTGAGGGGAGGGCAAAAGAAAGTTCCCTCCGAGGCCGCTCCGATTTCGGAGCAGCCTCGGAGGGAACGGAGGTAGGCTGCGCGGCTCGGCGCGCACCGGCTATACAGAATCCATAGCCTTGCGTGTGCCGATCCCGGATTTTAGCGGATACGCGCAGCTCCGCGCGTATCTACTAAAATCCTGCGTACTTTTGCTTGCGCCTGATGCGCCAGCAAAAGTACGCCTATTCACGCGGTCTGAAAATCTACCCCTATATATATAAGGCACTGTAAGAGGGTACACTTTCAACTTAGGGTGTGTTTGGTTTGGGTCTGCCGCCACCGCCACATCTCAAAAAAGATATAGTTGCGATGGAGAAGGTACAGAGAAGGACAACCAAAATGATAAAGGGAATGGAACAGCTCCCCTATGAGGAAAGGCTGAAGAGGTTAGGGCTGTTCAGCTTGGAGAAGAGACGGCTGAGGGGGGATATGATAGAGGTCTTTAAGATCATGAGAGGTCTTGAACAAGTAGATGTGAATCTGTTATTTACACTTTCGGATAATAGAAGGACTAGGGAGCATTCCATGAAGTTAGCAAATAGCACATTTAAGACTAATCAGAGAAAATTCTTTTTCACTCAACGCACAATAAAGCTCTGGAATTTGTTGCCAGAGGATGTGGTTAGTGCAGTTAGTGTAGCTAGGTTCAAAAAAAGGTTTGGATTAGTTCTTGGAGGAGAAGTCCATTAACTGCTATCAATCAAGTTTACTTAGGGAATAGTCACTGCTATTAATTGCATCAGTAGCATGGGATCTTCTTGGTGTTTGAGTAATTGCCAGGTTCTTGTGGCCTGTGCTTGTAGCAGTGGTGTAGCCAAGAATGATATTTTGACGGGGTTGAAGTTGAGGTTAACAAGAATGGAGCAGAGTGTATTTATGTGTATGGAGGGAACATAAGCTTTCACTCACACAAACACACACACACACACACGCACGCACGCACGCACGAGCGTACACACACATTCTCTCTCTCTCTCTCTCCCCTCCCCCGATCCCAGCATTCTTCCCTCTCCCCTCCTGACCCTAGCACTACCACCTTTTTCCTCCTGCTATGAGTAACTATTCAGGCTGCAACTTCAATTCAGCCACCAAAGGCTTCCTTAAGTCCCTTTGGCCTGTGCAGCTGCTGTTTTTCCATCCTTCTTCTGCCCATGCAACGTCTGTCTCTTTCTTCTTCAGGCTGATGTGGCCACTGCCTCTACCTTCTTCTACCCAACGGGCTCTGCCTCTACCTTTTTCTGCTGTGCGATCTCAGGCTCTTCTTTGGGCCTGAGCTGCCACTGTCTCTACTTTCTTCTGCCCCACAGTCTCTGCTTCCTCCTCCTCCTTCTGGCATGTGGGCCTATGCCTCCATCTCCTTCTGCCATGCAGGCAAATACCTGTTCCTCATTCTGGCCTGGATGGATGTGTGGGTCATGGCTGTGTCCCTGGCTTGTATTCCAAGTTCTGAGCACAGGGGAGGTTTAACAACTTTTTTAAGATCACTTATTAAATGGTGGAGGTAGAACTGGAACTTGGGTCTCTGGGTTTCATGGCTTTCATCAGTAGACTGCACCCAAAAAGTGCCATAGTTTTAGAACAGGGCAAAAGTGTCATAGCACGATTTGCACAATTTCTGCTTTACAATTTTTTCCCTTCCAGAAGTTGCTGGAAATGAAACCCTTGGACCTAAGATACACTATATCAAATCTTTACCAATGAACTACCTGGTAGGTTTTTTTTTAACACTCGTCAGCCTGAAATATAAATCAGATTCTTAAGGTGTTAACTGTGGACAGTTACATCATGACCTTCAGAGTAAGTCTGAGATTGTATTAAGTGTAATACAAGTAGGCCAGGTATAAACCCGGGAAGGGCTCCATAAGTCTTTCTCAGCAGCTGCATCATCCCTCAGGACTGTGCCTGTACCATGCTAATGCACTGTCACCCTACAGGACCGCAGATAACCAGAGAATATCTTTTTCTTTCCTGTGCATGATGTACAGCGTTCCAGAAGGGTTGCCTGAACAATACCTGGAATGTAATGGACAGGAGGAAATGTTCAATAATGCAAAAAAACAAAAACAAAAACAAAATTACAGGATTAACCTCTCCGTACATACAAAGCTACTTGATAGAACTTGGGCTATTTCACTGCTTCTGTGTCACCAGCAAGGAAATACAAATGTTTGTGCCACACCTGGGCAGTGCCATCTAATAGAGACATATTTATACACACACACACACACACACACCCACTTCTAAGAGAATAGAGAACTTTTGTGGTTGAAGACCTGTTTTGCTCTGATGCTCCCTATTGTGCATTACTGGTGGCCCAGCAGCACACAGACTTTTCAGATTTCCTTGCAAACTGTACCACAGAACCTCTCCAAGCCACTACCCCAAAATAAAATGTCAGGAGTAACTTAATATGGTGTCTACAGTGCCATCAACATACACCATATTCTGCAAGATAATTTACAGGGTCACTTTATCCCTGACCAGAGGAGCTTAGACAAATGTAAGAGTTTCTTTTAGCACATGGGGAGGAAAGGCACCCTACTTAAGATCGCAGAGTGAGTGATGACATGAGGAAATGAAAGAACCCTGTGATGTAACCACTTAGTTACAGGGACAGTTGGAGTTCCCCTACTGTTCTTTCTAATGTAAGCTCGGGTCAGCGTGGGAGGCGAAAGGAGACCACACAGTTCTTGTGGCTTTAGACTGGCACATACAGCACCAAAGATTAGGCTTGCAACAGGACAGAGTCATTCACCCACTGTTTGCTTCACCACCACTGGTATCGGGACTGTCTAGTGTTTCAGAGAGAAGCAGATCGGAAGATGAAGGGACCAGCAAAACAAATGGTGACTGGCCCATTTTTATTGTCTGCGTGGCAGCGCTGGGAAGGCCCTGCGTGCTTCTCATGCCCTCCAGTCCCAGGGGACGTCTCTGAGGCAGATGTGGCTGTGGAGAACCCAAGCAAAACCTTCTGTCTTAGCCAAAGTGACAGCCCCCAGCAAAGAGGAGGTGCCCATAATCCATTATTCTCAGCAAAACTGGCTGGGTACCCACCCAGGACCCTGACCCACCCCTGCATTCAGCACTGCTCAGAGCTCTAAAGCTGTTTCTTCCCTGTCACAGACCTAAGGTCACATGTTTAAATACAAAAGGCACATTTTATGCATTCACGATCTGAATGGTGTGAAAACAGGAATGCACAAGAATTAAAAAGAGAAGATTTAACCCTCAACACACGCTTTGCTTAAAAGTAAAAACATAATAGAAATCACATTCAATGGGGTCTTATGGGACGCTTCTGATTGGAGTGCAGTTTAGTAAAAGATGCTCATTTTCTTTATTTTTTTGAATATAACATTTCATAGGCGTTCTCTGACATTTGTTTAAAAACATAAGATTTACGTGAAGTCCAGAAAAAAGCAGCTTATTTCACTCTGAAACCTTTCCAATAAGGGCAAATGTTTGCTGTCTTATCTAAGTTTAAGTTTTTGGACTACCCCCCCCCCCCACACACAAAAAAAACAACAACAAAAAACCAAAGGTAATAATGACTCTGGGTTCAAGGGGCCTTCCGGTGCTAGAAATTCCACGTATTCATTGCTGGATGTTGCCTTCATTTGGAGGTTAACAGCAGAATCTTTCATATCCTCCAGTAGTTGGATCAGATGAAAATCAGTAACATAACATGCGGCCATCCACACACCGAGCACTTTATAAGGTAATTTGCACATCTCGTTCCTATCCCAGAGAACACGGTTTATTTATTTAAAATCCTTTATATACGCTTATAATAACAGGACTGTCCTAGGCAGTTTACAGTTAAACATAAATAATAAAATCTAACAATCATAAATCCACAAAAAATCAAAACGTAAGTAAAAGCTATTACCAATCCACAAGGCCTCAGTTTTAGCAAGATTTAAAAGCATATTTTTCTGGCTCAGCCAACTATTGACTGCTTGTATGCAACTTATCAAAAATTCAGTAGTGGAAGATATACTGTTATCAAGTGGAAAAAGCAACTGTATGTCATTTGCATACATTTTGAAGACCAAATTCTATGAAGAGAGGATATCGCAAAGAGAAAGTAGGTATATTTTAAAGAGCGAAAAGAGCAGATCCTTGGGAACACCTAAAGATGCTGCTTTCCATGAAGAACAAGCTTGCCCCATTTTAACCTGCATCTGCCAGTCAGAAAGGTAGGGCCTAGAACAACACAACACACCACCATCACCTAAACTCAAAGAATACAGTCTGGCTAATATGATAGAACGACTGCCACTGAACGTCAAAGGACACCATAATAACTGCACTGCCCTTATCAACTTGACTAAGTGTATAATCAGCAAAAGACAGTAACAGAGTTTCTGTGCTATGGTTAGTGCAAAAACCACATTGGCTTGGATTCAAAATATTCAATTCGTTGGTGAAATCAGTCAGCTGAGACAAGACAGTTTTTTCCAGCACCTTTGCTAAAGATGGGAGAATAGAAATAGGGAAGTAAGTAGATTCCACATTAGGTGGGGTAGCTTTCCCTTTTTCATGACCGGAATAACTGAAGCCTTTAAAAAAACAAAACAAAAAACAGGCATCATTCCCTCCAACAAGGAGAGCTTCACAATTCTAGTAACAACTTCAAGAAAGTAAGGCTGAAGACTATATATCAGCCAAAAAGGTCAGGGATCCAGATGACAATAAGAAGACTTTAACCCTCAAACGGCAATTTCTCTACAGCAGCGATTCTCAACTGGTTTGTCGCCAAGCACCGGACGATGAGTCGCGGCTCTCAGTGTCCCACTGCCCCGGTTGTGCTTCCCCATTCCCTGCCCCCACGGGCCAATGGCAAGCCTCCTTCATTCTTCCTGCCCCCACACAGGCCAATCAGAAGCCTCCTCCATTTTATCTGCCAGTGGGATTAGGAAGAAGGGAGGAAGCCTCTGATTGGCCGGTGAGGCAGGAAGAAGGGGCATAGCATAGACTGGGGGTGGGGGACTGTGAGGAGTGGCAGTGTCGAAGCAAGGTTGCCATGGGAGCTTATCCCTGTGGTGGTGAAGAGGAAGCCTGACCTGATGATTCAAGGGTGCCACAGGAGCTCATCCCCGTGGCAGCAAAGAGGAAGCCCAACCCCAGCCAAGCAAGGCTGCCACAGGAGCCCATCTCCGTGGAGGCGAAAAAGAAGTCCTGCTGAAGTAAAGCCATGGCGGAACTGGAGCCCATCGCTGCAGCAAAGGAAGAGGAGGTTTGACAGTGAGGCACGGTGCATGCATGTGTGAATGGGAAACTAAGTTTGGATGTGAATGGGAGCCTGGGTGAGAGCTGGTGTGTGTGGGTGTGAATGGGAGCCGGGGTGTGGGTGTGAATGGGAGCCAGGGTGAGAGCTGGTGGGTGTGGTGCGAATGGGAGCCTGGGTGAGTGCTGGTGGGCGTGGGTGCGAATGAGAGCCTGGGTGAGAGCTGGTGGGTGTGGGTGTGAATGGGAGCCTGGGTGAGAGCTGGTGGGTGTGGGTGTGAATAGGAGCCTGGGCGATTGCTGGTGTGTGTGGATATGAATGGGTGCAAGAGCATGTGTGTGTGATTGAGAGAGAGACTGGTTAGGGAGGTGATATGTTTCTGTGTGAGAGAGAGAGGAAGATGGTCAGGAAGATGACTAGTGTGTAGGGATGTGAATTGTTTTTTGACAATTTAAAATATCGTCCGATATTTTTTAAATCGTCAAAAATCGTTAAAGAGTGCGATACAATAGAAATTCCCCTGATTTATCGTGAAAAATCGTTAATCGGGTTTGTGTCCACTAACGGGAGTTATTTGGGGGGAGGGCAGGAAAACCGGTACACCAAAACAACCCCTAAACCCACCCCGACCCTTTAAAACTAATCCCTTACCTTCCACCACCCTCCCAAACCCCCCCCCAAAATGTTTTAAAATCACCTGGTGATCCAGTGGAAGCCCTGGGACCGATCGCCCTCTTTCGGGCCGTCAGCTGCCACTAATAAAAATGGCGCCGATGGCCCGATAAAAAAACCCCCATCCCGACCCTTTAAAACTGACCCCTTAGCCTCCCCCACCCTGCCGATCCCCCCAAAAATGTTTTAAAATTACCTGGTGGTCTAGTGGGGGCGCCGGGAGTGATCTCCCCCTCTCGGGCCGTCGGCTGCCACTAATAAAAATGGCGCCGATGGCCCTTTGCCCTTACCATGTGACAGGGTATCCATGCTCCTACCAAGTGACAGAGGCCGGCCAAAGGCAAAGCTCTTGGGCCATCGGCACCATTTTTATTAGCGCAGCCGACGGCCCGAGAGCGGGAGATTGCTCTCCACGCCCCCACTGGACCACCAGGTAATTTTAAAACGTTTTTGGAGGGGTCGGGAGGGTGGGGGAGGCTAAGGGGTCAGTTTTAAAGGGTCAGGGTGGGTTTTTTGTTTATCGGATCGGGCTCAGCCGATAAAGAAAAAAACAATCGGGCCGGATGATAAAAATTATAAGATTTGAATCGGAACCGGAACCGAACCGATTCCGGTTCCAATTCACATCTCTACTAGTGTGTGTGTGAGAGACCAAGACTGGTCATGGGGTCTATTTTGGGTGTGTGTGTATGTGTGTGTGTGAGTGAGTGAATGAGGATCGTGAGGACAGAGCTTCAGCAGCCACTGCTGCTTCTGGTGTGTGCTTTTGGCCTGCAAGGGAGAGTTGCTGGAGAAGGTTTAAGGTTTAAGGTTTGTTTATTTTTATACCGTCATCTTGGTAAAACCATCATAACGGTGAACAATAAATTAAAGCATGAAAATACAATAATAATAATGATCAATACATAAGCAGATAATCTAAAAAACTCAATCAATGAAGCATCGTTAATCATAGATACTTAAAATAAACATTAAAATTATTTAAAGGGCAGAAGGATAAAACAGTAAAAGGTACAAAAATAACGATGTGCTGCGTTAAGCCAAATTCTTCTGTCACTGTGTTTCAGTATAAGCGCATTTAAACAGCAATGTTTTGAGTTCTACTTTAAATTTTTTAATATCAGCTTGCAATCTGATTTCTTCAGGCAAAGTGTTCCATAGTTTTGGACCTACTATAGATATTGCTTGTTCACGAACTTGGCAGAGTTTAGCCGATTTGATTGTAGGTACTGTTAGCAATCCTTTGTTGGCTGGCCATAGATTCCTCTGCGGGACGTGTAAGCATATTGTTGTGTTCAACCATTCAGTATTTGAGCCATAGACTATATTATGAATTATGTATGCAGTTTTATACTGTATGCGATAAGTCAGAGGCAGCCAATGTAGTGATATAAGTATAGGAGTTATATGATCACTCTTTTTTGTGCCTGTTAGGATACGAGTCGCAGCATTCTGCAGAATCTGTAAAGGTCGAATAACGTTGAGTGGTAACCCTAATAAAAGGGTGTTAGCCTATGTTTGCAAAAAGGAGTGCCTGAAGGACTGATCTAAAATCATTAGGTTCCAACAAAGGCTTTAGTTTTCGAAGAGTTAACAATTTAAAATAGCCGTCTTTTAATTTGGTTGCAATATGCTTATTCCAGGATAAAGTAAGTAAAGGTGGCTTTTTAAGTTTATTTTTCTTGATTGACTGCCATTTTAATTATTGGGTATTATGTAATGTGTCTGTTTTTAAATATTTATTTATTTATTTATTTGTTTTGAATTCTTATATACCGACATTCCTGTAAAGTATACAGATCACACCGGTTTACAGTAAAACAGAACCGTCGCGAGAAGGCGATCCATTAAACATTTGAGCATTTGAATATTTGAACGTTTAGAAAAGCAAAGGAACATTTACAAACCATAAGATGCTTCAATACAGGATGAATATAAGACTTCAATACCGAGTAAGAGCATATAAAACATAATGCTTAGGTCCAATGGGTCTAAGATGAATAATAACTGGGAAACTGAAAGGGGAGAAGCAGGGCTTGGGGGGGGCAGGAGAAAATAGGAGGGAAAGAGTGGAGGCAATAACTAAGGAAGAGAAACCCCAGATAAGGCCTGGGAGGACTGGGTTGAGAGTGCGGCGTGCCCATTGTCCATGAGCCCTAGTCCATGTCCTTAGAACGGCGTCAGTGTGAGCTTGAGTTTCCGGGGAAAGCTGGACTGAAAAGCCAAGTTTTTAGATATTTCTTGAAAGTCTGAGGGCAAAGTTCTTGATGGAGATCTGGTGGAAGAGTGTTCCATAGAGTGGGTCCTGCTGTTGATAACGCTCGCTTTCTAAGAGAAGTTTTAGCAGGGGGGGGCATACAGAGAACCTTTGTACGCTCTTCTGACTGGTCTGTCTGAGGTGTGCGGACGGAATTGGCTGCTGAGCTTGAGAGGGGAGATGTTATGGATGTCCTTGTGGATCATCATGAGAACTTTGAAAGAGATCCTAAATTTGATGGGTAACCAGTTAAGTGACTGAAGGATGGGAGTGATGTGATCTCTTTTATTTGAGTTGGTAAGATTCCTAGCGGCGGCATTCTGGACCATCTGCAGAGGTTTGATGGTGATCGCGGGGAGACCTAGAAGGAGGGAGATGCAATAGTCAATTTTAGAGAGGATGATGGATGGAAGCACCAGATGGAAGTCTCGGAAATGCAGGAGAGGTTTCAGTTTTTTAAGTACTTGCAATTTAAAGAAGCATTCTTTAGTGGTATTTTGGACAAATGTTTTAAGATTAAATTGGTTGTCGAGCAGAACCCCTAAATCTCTGACGGAAGGTGAGTGATTGATAGCTGTTTTTGCGAATTGTGAAGAGCTTGAGGAGTTGAGGAGGACGTTGTTTTCGTCCGGCGATATAATGAGGATCTCGGTCTTATTTGTATTGAGGATCAGGTTTAGGCTGGTGAGAAGGCTGTTGATCGATTGCAGACAACTATTCCAGTGGGACCAGGTTTTTTGAAGAGAGTCTGTGATTGGGAGAAGATGTTATGAAGCGCGGTGGCGGCAAGCCGCGATGAGAAGCTGTTCCTACCTGTGCGGCAGACCGCCGCGTTTCTGTAGAGGAGGAGGTGCTGGGTCGAGGGATCGGGGCCGCGATTCGCCCTGCACAACATGGCCGCGGCATCATCCTCCTTCCGGGTCGCTGGCTCCGCCCCCTCCAGGGACTACGTGGCAGCAGGGGATTCGCTGCAGAAGTCTTTCCTGCCTCAGCGATTGGCTCTCCCTTGGTGTGCTGGCTGGAGGGAACTATTTAAAGGCAAGGTCTGCTCCTCAGACCTTGCCTTGACTTCTTCTGGGCTCCTGGTTTGTTCCTGCGTTGGTTCCTGCATCTGATCCTCCGTTTCGACTCCTGTCTGGCTGCGGTGTCTTCTGGTTCTCAATTCCTGACTGGCTTCGGTTGTTCTCTGGCTCTCGACCCCTGGACCGGCTCTGGTATACTCTCTGGCTCTCGACTCCTGGACCGGCTCTGGTATACTCTCTGGCTCTCGACCCCTGGACTGGCTGCAGTGTTCCCTTTGGTTTTCTGATCCCTGGACTGGCTGTGAGGTATTCTTGGTTTTCAACTTCTGGACCGGCTTTGGATCTCCTCTGCCTCCGCTCCATCTGGACTACTCTTCTTTAACTTCATGACCTGCTGGAGGCGCCAGCTCATCTTTACCTTTCACGACTCATCCAAGACGTCTCAGATCCCACGACCTGCTGGAGGCGCCAGCTCAGCTTTATCTTCCACAATTCCTCGGAGACGTCTCAGATCCCATGACCTGCTGGAGGCGCCAGCTCAGCTTTATCTTCCACGATTCCTCGGAGACGTTTCGGATCCTACGACCGGCAGGAGGCTTTAGCTATCTGGACTCCACGACCTGCAGGAGGCGCCTGCATCCAGATCTCCAGCCCCACCGTCTGAGGAGAGTTCCAGGTGAGGTCTCGCCTTCCAGCGACCGGACTTACGTGCCTCGCTGGACCAAGGGTTCACACTCCGAAGCAGAACAGAAGAATCTGGACATCATCCGCGTAGAGGTAATACGTTAATTTTAAGTTAGTAAGTAATTGGCAGAGTGGGAGCAGGTAAATGTTGAAAAGGGTAGGAGAGAGGTATGAACCTTGGGGGACTCCCAGGTTGGATCTGATGGGGTGTGATTCCTTATTGTTGATCCTGACCTTGTAGAATCTGTTGTCAAGGAACGATTTAAACCAGCTGAATGCCACTCCTTTGATACCAATGTCTGATAGACGCTCTAAAAGGATGGAATGATTCACAGTATCAAATGCCGCAGATAGGTCGAGTAGTGCCAGGAGGTAAGGCTGTTTTTTTTCCAGGTTTAGGAGGATGGTGTCTGACAGAGAAGTTAGAAGGGATTCGGTATTTAGAGTTTTGCGGAATCCAAACTGGAAAGGAGAAAGAATATTGTTCTCCTCCAGGTAATCAGAGAGTTGTTTGTTTACTATTTTTTCCATAATTTTGGCGATCAGAGGTAAGTTAGCTATGGGTCGGAAGTTTGCAGGGTCAGTAGGCGGAAGGTTGGATTTTTTTAGTAGGGGTTTAAGTATTGCGAGTTTTAGTTGGTCTGGTACCCACCCTTGTGCCAAGGAGCAGTTAATGATATCTGCTAAAGATTTTGAAATAATGTTCGGGATGGAGAGTAGAAGGTTGGAAGGTATTGGGTCCGACGGGTGTGAGGAGGGTTTGAGCTTCTTGAGGATGTTTTCAATTTCCAGAGATGATGAGGACTCGAAGGATTCTAGAATGGAGTTTCGTTTAGGAGATGTAGTGAAAGGAGGAAGGGTTCCCAGGTGGGAGGCGGTGATTGGCTTGATGAGGTTAGCTATTTTTTTCTCGAAATAGATGGCTAGCTCCGTGGCTTTGTTGAACGCTAAGTCATCTGCAATGGTAGGAGGGGATGGCTTTGTGAGTGATGAACACTCAAAATCGAAAAAAACTGGCACCAATGTGACAAAATAATATCATTAAAAATAAGAGTCACATTACTTTCATGGTTTTTAATATAAGGAATACCCTCATACCAGGGCCAGTGCACACTTCCGCCTACCGGCGTCTTTTACCTTTATGTATCACCGCCACTCTGGCTGCCCAATATCAAATAATCATAGGGTAACCACTTATTTTATTTAAAACCATGATATACTGCCGCACACTTCTTAGCAGTTCAATTCATTTTTCATGTTTTTTTTTGTGGTTTTTTTGTATATTTTTTTTATTTATCTTTCAATAACGCTTACAAGTCTAGATATTTTTCTTTTTTGAGAATATCTTGTTAACGTATTTATTTTTCAATGACGCTAAAGATCCCAGAATCTCATTTGCTCTCTTTCATTTCAACTTATACCTTGAAAAGTGCAATAACTTTTGAAAGAAATATTTGTATCTGGCACTTATCTTATTCTTTAGAGGCAATGCACTGCCTAATCATTGGAGCCAAAGTTTCAATGCTCTGCTAGGATAGCCCAGAGACAATGCTCTGGTTACCCAGAAACAATGCTCTGCCAATTTGCTGGAGCCCGACACCGCTGGTGTTTTGAAGTTACATCTTCGTCAGGGGCTAAACTGGCGTTTTCACAACTGCCGCGCTAATTTCATTGTGAAAACGCCAGTTTAGCCCCTGACGAAGATGTAACTTCGAAACACCAGCGGTGTCGGGCTCCAGCAAATTGGCAGAGCATTGTTTCTGGGTAACCAGAGCATTGTCTCTGGGCTATCCTAGCAGAGCATTGAAACTTCGGCTCCAATGATTAGGCAGTGCATTGCCTCTAAAGAATAAGATAAGTGCCAGATACAAATATTTCTTTCAAAAGTTATTGCACTTTTCAAGGTATAAGTTGAAATGAAAGAGAGCAAATGAGATTCTGGGATCTTTAGCGTCATTGAAAAATAAATACGTTAACAAGATATTCTCAAAAAAGAAAAATATCTAGACTTGTAAGCGTTATTGAAAGATAAATAAAAAAAATATACAAAAAAAAACACAAAAAAAACATGAAAAATGAATTGAACTGCTAAGAAGTGTGCGGCAGTATATCATGGTTTTAAATAAAATAAGAGGTTACCCTATGATTATTTGATATTGGGCAGCCAGAGTGGCGGTGATACATAAAGGTAAAAGACGCCGGTAGGCGGAAGTGTGCACTGGCCCTGGTATGAGGGTATTCCTTATTTGTGAGTGATGAGACATAAGAGAATAAGGCTTTGGAGTCAAAGATGAAATGATGGATTTTTTTAGAGAAGAAATCTTTCTTATATCTGAGAATGGCGTTCCTAAAGGCATTAAGTAGGGATTTATAGGCCGATAGAGTCGAGGTGGATGGGTTCTTGCGCCATCTGTGTTCTTTGCTTCATAGATCTTGCTTGAGGGCTTTTAGTTCAGGGGTGAACCATGGTTTTCTATTGTTCTGAGATGGGTGTAGTGATTTTGTGATGGTTGGGCAGGATTGTTCTGCAACTTTGCTTGTAATCCTGAACCAGGAGGTAGTCGCGGTGTAGGTGTCCGTGAGATCGAGTTGAGCTAGATCCTTTGAAAGCAGCGTACTAAGGTGGTCTATGGAGCAGGGTTTCCTGAACTGAATTGTGGTGTTAGGGAAGACAAGTGGGGGGTGATCTTTGATTTGTAGCTCTGAGGAAATGATCTGATGGTCTGACCAAGGGACTGAAGCGCAGGTTAGGCTGGTAAAAGAGGAGATGCCCTCGTTTATGAAAATGAGGTCCAATGTATGGCCTGCTTTGTGCGTGGGGCTGTTGACAATTTGTCTGAGACCCATGTGGCTGAGTGCGGTGAATAGTATTTCACAATTGGGGGATTGCAGTGAGGCGTCCACGTGTAGATTGAAATCTCCCATCAGGATGGCTGGTTTATCCATGTTGAAATGTTTGGCGATGAATTTAATCAAAGGAGAGGGGTCCAAATCAAGTTTTCCTGGGGGTGCGTAGATAAGGCTGAGTTGGAGATGATCGAATTTGAAAAGGGCTAGTTTGAGGTTGTTTGTAACGGTAGATAGTTGCAAAGAGAGGCCTAGGCCCTTTTTTGCTGCTAGCAGTAGTCCTCCTCCTCTTTTTTTGAGTCTAGGGATTGAGAGGATGTCGTATAGTTGAGTGGGGAGCTGATTCATTAATACTGTGTCCGTTGGTTTCAACCAGGTTTCTGTGATTGCACAAATGTCAGGTTTAGCATCTACCAAATAGTCGTTGAGAATATGAGTTTTTTTGGTGATGGATTGAGCATTGAATAGGGTTAGTGTGAAAAGAGAGAATCCGAGAATTTGAGTGACTGGAGAAATCATAATTGGGATTAGCCTTTGTTGTCGGAGGTCTATTAACGGAGGCCTGTTAACCCTGCGATTGAAGGTTATGGGTATAGCGAAAGTGCGCATCTTAAGGAGGGGTTGATGATAAGTGAGGTGTGAGTGGTCAGTTGCTAGAGTAGATGGAAGGAGTGAGGGGTGGACCAGCGGGGTCCGGTGTCTGTGTGATATGCTGGGGTACACCCTTTCAGTCGGGCTGGTTGAGGTCACAAGTAAGACTTAGTTGTGAAGACTGACGACGAATGTTTATTAGAATAGGTTGAGATTGAGGTTCTGGCGATGGAGAGGAGCCTGAAGGCTAGAGGGAAGTGTCGTACCCTGATGGTATAATTGTCAGGATGGAGTGTAGCGAGCTTAGAGGTGAGCTAGTGGTCCAAGAGGATCTGGTGTCCACGTTTGCTGGTAGCAGATTGGGAGCAGCCGTGAAGATAGTCACTGGGCGGCACTACGGTGCTGCATGAAGGGGCACACAAAGGGGCCTGCCCCTTTGTCGCACTCCTTCAGCACGCGATGCTCGGTGCGCGGCGCCTAGCTGGTGTTTAAAATTTAAAACCCAGCCTGACCTCTGCTGATTGGCTGCCCTGCAGCCATCGAATGATTGGCCGGTTCACTGGGGGGCGGGCTTCAGCCACGAGAGAGGAGTTCGGGCCCGGTTCGGAAGCTAGCCTTGCCTTGCGGTCGGCGGCGGCCCTGCCCGGGTGAGTGGTGGTATGAGAGGCCTTACCCCGGTGGGACGCCAGCGCCAATCGCGCAGGCCTGTCCGTCGGTCGAAAATGCTTCAATAGCTGAGCCGGGAGAAGAGGGTATTTTATATTTAATAGGTATTTGGACAATTTTTAAATAATTTTTATGAATTTTTAATTATTGGATGTTAATCTGTTCATTAGCTGTTTTGAAACATTAGTATAGTTTTACAATTATTTCTGCGTGGGGATCTATAGCAGCTTGGTTTATTCTGTTTTCCTAATGGGACGTGTATTAGTGTTTAGGGTCTGGTTTAATATTTGTAGTGTTGCCTTGACATAGGATTGTTACTGTTTGAGTGTGTTCCATACAATTACAATTACAATTAAGAACTAGTAGATTTAATTAATCTTTTATACAAACTAAGTCTCTGTGATGATGATGTTGCAATCTGGTGCATGTTTATGTAAACCGTTATGATGGCGAAACAGAATGATGGTATACAAAACACCTTAAATAAATAAATAAATAAATAAATAAATAAATAAATAATACAGGTGTAACTTTGTGTGGATTAGTTGGTGTACATTATTGCAGATCCTGGGACTATTGGACTGATACAGTAAAGTGCCCTCCGGCGGAGCACACTGTTAGTCTGCGTTTGGCCGCGCGTTTTCGATGTGCTATTTTTACCCCTTATACAGGGCCCTCATTTACATAAATGTATTTACTGGATCGCGCGCCCAGGAGAGTGGCCTGGGCGCGTGCCGGGAGAGCTGGCACCCGCCCGCTCTCCTGCGAAGTTTTCTGTATCGGCCCGTATGTTAGGTGCTATATTTCTCTTTCCATTTCTCCAGGTTTTCACTGCATGCAGAGTGGCTTTTTTGGGTTTCCATTCCAGTTTTTGTCTCCATGTTTGTAATTTGTGGTCTTTCTGTACTTAGTGAAGGTTGATCTTGTGTGTATGACCGAGGTGAGGTATTTAACTAGCATGTAGGCATTTGTATCAATCTTATTGTTGTGTTTTCTCAATAGGATATGCATTAGTGTTAAATTACTGTCTTTTCATAAGGAGGGCTATTGTACCTGATAGTAAAGGGAGTTTGTTTTGCTTTTACTGAGATGTCATCAGAACCAGAATATCGTTTTTGTATGGTGAGTTGTATGGGTAATGCCCTAGTTCTGCTCTGCACCCATTGTTGGAGGTCGAGGGGGTTCCCGTGAATGCAGAGTGTATGTTTACATATAGCCCCGTGAAGGTCACATGTTCACTGTGTCACACATGTGAGAACCATCTGTCAGGTGTGTCCCGGCCGAAAAACGGTTGAGAACCACTGATCTAGAGGATACCCTGTGACATTGTTCCCAATAACCAGATCTTACTCTTCTGTCCAAACACACTAGGGTACTCTGAGACTTATACATGGATCCCGGAGACTGCTATACCTTTTTGGAACTATGATTAGTGAACTGTTCACAATCAAGTATGTTATTCTGAACTAGCACGATTAGAGGGATGTAATAAGCCATTTATAATTCCAAATAATTCCTGCCAATTGCAATTGTGTAGTGTAATAGTGCTTTCTGCTAGCTTCAAGAACAAATCAAGCAAGCCTCATTAAATAGTTCCTCAAGAGTCCAGGTCTTATTCTTGCACCACTTACTCTCACTCTATACCTGGCCTGTTTTTTAGAGGCTAGATCTTGAGAAAACCAGAATACTCTATTAAATATCTGAGTACAATTTTTTATTTTCAATGGAGCCACAGACTCAGAGACTTTGGCTAATAAGGTGATGAAAGATTGAGCCAAAGCCTCAATGTTACTAATATCAAATGTATTCTGAACCAAGGACCATTCAGAAGTAAATTTAGTAAGATCAAGAGGGCCATGGTAGAACTTGTTTAACTTGCCTCTGGCCAGAGTCCAAATGTCTTGAAATAGTCTGATGGAAAAAGCAAGTAACTAATGATCTGACCAGAGAACAGGAGTTAAAACTAAATCAACAGCCCTCCTTTCAGTAACCCATAATTGGGGAACCAATCTTAAATCTAAGATATGGCCTGTATGATGAGTGGAATTTACAGTCAGCTGAGATAATTCCAAATCAGCAAGAGTGGAATGAAATTCATGGAATAAGTAACTCAAGGTATTGTTAATAAGCACATTATAATCTCCAATAATTAATAAATCATTGTGCTTAAGACATATAGAAGTGATAAGATCAACAATGGATAAGATCTAGACTATCTGGCCCTGGAATGGGATAAACTAGACATAAGGTATAGGAATAGACTTTTACCACAGCCAGGCATAGCATCCTGATTAATGGAACTTAAAGAGCGAGCTTTTGAATATTAAGACACCACCACCACCCCTCTGCTACTTTCTAACTTAGTGCAGGGGTGCTCAAACTGGTCTCACGGGCCCTCCAGCCAGTCGAGTTTTCAGGACATCCCTCATGAATATGCATGAGAATATTTGCCTATACAGGAGGTAGTGCATGCAAATGAATCTCATGCATATTCATGAGGGATATCCAGAAAACTCGACTGGCTGGGGGGCCCATATGACCAGTTTGAGCACCTATGGCTTAGTGATGAAATGAATAACCAGGAGGGCAAAGTTGTTGTAAAATAGCAATATCAACTTCAGAGGGCCAACTTACGCTCTGAGATTAGCATAAACAAATATATCGCATTTTTTCTTTACAGACTGAGCATTTATATAAAGCAGAGACAACTGTGAAATATCAGGACACACGGGATACACAGTTCAAATTCAAACGTGGTGAGTAATAGTATGTTAACACAGAGGAACGGGAAAGGGCCCTTTTCTGAACAGAACTAAGTAAGCCATGCCATGTCTGTCCATCCCCAGAACTAAGGGAACAGAAATACTTTCCTTAGCAGGAGGGGGACCAACAGGCATATTGAACAGCAATATTAGGGAGCCTACAGAAACTCCCTTAAGGGACTGGCTACAGCTCTCTGGCCCATCCTCCTTAAGAAGCAGCCTCACAGGGAGGATTCCCTCACCACAGTATAAAGAATCAGGACCCAGAAGGGTTGAGGAGGCCCCATGAAGCAGGCAGGAAGCCAGCGTAAGCCAGGACCAGTTATATTTGAGTTTGATTGTTGCCAGCACTGCAAGGTGAGCAGTTTTCTTTGTGTTGTGTTTTATGCTGTAAATAAAATTGTATTAAGGAAACAGCCAAAGTCTGCCTCCTTTATCTCACTGGCTGTTTCCTAAGCCACGACAGCCCCAAGTTACCACAAGCAAGTATATAGCAAAGAATAAAACAACCAAGCAGCACCAAGCAATGCTTAACATGCCTGTATGTAAATAGACTATGCTAAAAGCATGCAGAAGGGCATGCAAAGGGGCATGCAAAGGGGCATCTAGATTTGAGCATAGGGAGGTAAAGTGACTTTTTTGAGGCCACACACAGTAAGCGATGGAAGGTTGGAGATAGAACATATATGCGCTCATGAGCACAGTGCACATAACATAGAACCACTGTATTCTACAATATATATAACATAGAATGACTCAAGAGCAAACCAAACGACTTCCAGTTTGTTTTAAAGGTGAAATAAAAGAGGCAGTTAAAGTCAAAGGAGCATCTTTCAGAAAATAGGCAAGAGCATAAGTACTGGCAAGTTAGATGTTTATTTTATTTTTTTTAGATTTTTTTTTTTATATTCCGCTTTTCGCACTTTTTTCAGCGCTTCAAAGTGGATTACATTCAGGTACTGAGAGTATTTCCCTATCCCCAGAGGGCTTACAATCTAAGAGGCCGATTCAAAAATGTTGCACTGAAAGCGGGCGCTGAGTGTTCAGCGCCCGCTTTCCTAACGCACCCCCAGGCACCTCTCCTGGGGACGCCTCCTTGACAGCGTGCGCCCGAGACAGGTCCGTTGTCGGCAGCTGTCCGCCGTTTAAGAAAACGGATGCAGTTTTTCCTGCTTTTCTGTGCTAGTTTTAGGAGTGCTCAGCAATTAACGCCTGCATTTGCATGTGATGAGCGCTCTTAGTTTCACTCCGTGTTGGACGCGCATTGTAGAGCGCACTGTATTGCGTCGGCCCCTAAGTTTGCACCTGAGGCAATGGGGGGTAAAGTGACTTGTCACAAGGAGCGACAGTGGGACTCGAACCCTGTAAAATAGAAGTAAGACAGGCCAAAAGAGATTTGAGAAGCAGATTTCCACAGAAGGTAAAAAAAATAATAAACATTTTTTCCAAGTACATTCACTGCAAAAGCTGGTGAAAAAGTCACTTGGGCCACTAGATTACCAAGGGATAAAAGCGGTGCTCAGGGAGGACCAAGAAATAGCAGAAAAACTGAATTCATTCTTTGCCTCAGTCTTTGCTGAGGACGATGTTGGGAATATACCCACACAGGAAACATTCTTTCATGGTGATGATTCTGAACAATTAAAACAAATCTCTGTGATAATGGAAGATGTAATAGATCAAACTGACAAACTAAAGAGTAACAAATCACCAGGACTGGATGGTGTCCACCCCAAGGTCCTGAAAGAACTCAAACATGAAATTGAAAACTGTTACTGCGAATCTGTAACCTATTATTTAAAACATGAAGACTGGAGGGTAGCCAATGTAATGCCAGATTTTAAAAGGCTGTAGCAGTGATCCAGAAATCTATAGACCGGTGAGCTTGATGCTGGTGCTGGCAGCTGGGCAAAATGGTAGAAGCTGTTCTTAAAAATAAAAATATGGTCATATAGGTAGACATGTCTTAATGAGGAAGAGTCAACATGGTTTTAGCAAAGAGAAGTCTTGCCTTACAAATCTATTAGATTTTTTTGAAGGTATAGATAAAAGTGAACCAGTTGATACAGTGTGTTTGGATTTTCACAAGGCCTTTGACAAAGTCCCCAATGAGATATTGCTCAGAAATTAAAAGGCATGGGATAGGAGGCAGTAGTCTCAATGGACTGGTAACTGGCAGGGCCGGTACAAGGGGATTAGGCGATCTAGGCACCTTCTGCCTTGTGCTCGCTCCCCCCTCATCGCACTGCCCCCCCCCCCCACCGGTCGCACTGCCTCCCCCACCGGTCGCACTGCCTCCCCCCCCCCCTAGTTTCGTCACCACCCCCATTAGGGGGTGCGAGCCATGTGGGGTTGCGAGCGGCTGCACATGGCTCGCACCCCCTAATAGTTGGCGCCCTGGGCACAGGCCTAGTTCGCCTAGTGATTCCGTCAGCTCTGGTAACTGGTTACAAGGACCCCACTTTCCTAGTTTTGGAAGGGTTGGGTCTTTTTTTTAGTGCCTGCTACCTGAAGGGACACTAGCTTAGCTGTGCAGGTCTGAGGCACAAGTACTTTTGGAGTTTAGAGAAGATTAACTGGAGATTTGTGGCTGATCATCAGTATGAAGATATTTTGGGTTATAGTAAATTTTTGTGGGCACACCCTGAAAGTCTGTCAGCATCTTTTTCAGAATGAAAGGTGTCCTTAAAGCAAGGACATCCAAATTATGAATACACTTGTGTAAGAAAGAGAAGGAGAGATGGTTCCCCTGTGTGTCTTGGGCCCAAGCCCAGATTTAGATCCAGGCAATATAGGCAAATGCTTCCACCTCCAAATTTTCATAAATGCTGGAGTGCAGCTCCTGCTGTGAAGCCTTTATCCAGGCTTGCTGCCACCAAGTTGTCACTTACTGTATAGAGTGGCACCAATCCTATAGCATCCCACGGCATCAAAACACTTCGGTGTGGGGCCTGTGAGCCCTCATGTGCTTTCTTGCATGGGTTTCCATGATAACAGGAAGCCAGTGCATGAGGAAGGAGCAGGGCTTGGCAGGGCCTATCAGCACATGAGGGCTTGCAGGCCCCATATTGAAGTGTTTTGATGCAGTTACTGTTGCTCCAGGATAGGTGTTGAAGACCAGAACAAATGGCAGAGGTAAAGATCTGAGCAGGGGCAAAGGTGGAGAAAAGTCTCCTCGTAATACTGAGACTTCTTTTATGCGTGTGTGTGTTTTAAATCCAACCTTGCTTGTGCCTTGGAGGATTAATTCTCCCCCCTGCTGGAAAGGACTTCAGCACCCTGGAGCCGGTAGAGAGAACAAGTGAGTTATGGTCCCGAGACACCATGTACCCATGTATTTAGGAACTCACTGAAGAGGGGAGAATACACAAAATGGCACCTGAATAGGAATCCGAGGGCATCTACGGGGTAGAATCAGAGTTTGGTGGGGTGAAGAGTGAGTTGTTACAACTGTTATGCGGTTTGGAGGACTTTGCCAAAAATCCATGAAATTGTCTAAAATGGCCACCATTCCCACCTTGGGACAGCTTAGGACAGGGGTCAGGAACCTTTTTGGCTGAGAGAGCCATAAAAGCCACATATTTTAAAATGTAATTCCATGAGAGCCATACAATATGTTTAAAACTAAATACAAGTAAATGTGTGCATTTTATGTAAGATCACACTTTTAAAGTAAAATAAGTCTCTGAAAATATTACACCAGGCCTTAAGACACCAATACATCTCCTATTAGGAAAACGGACAAAGTCAGGCTGCTATAGAGCCCTACACAGAAACTACACGCCAGCAGAAAACCTCACCTGAATCACGTGCTGTCCCTCACCTAACATAGAATAAAGAGACCAAAACGCATAACAAGAAGCATGCAGAAAAAAATGAATTGGAAACTGCAACAAGCCAGAGTCTCTGTATGCAGTGTAACAAAGGAAAAAAGAAACATCACCCATCCTTATAAAACAAATCAAGAAATATAAAATCATCAGCAGTAAAACTGTACTAACAAAAAGAACATATTTCGAAACAGCTGATGAGTGGAATATCCAATAATTAAAAACGCATATAAAACATTTCCAGATACCAACAAAATATTTCAAAATAGCAGACACAAAGACCCAGTAATGAAAAATAATAAGGATACAAAAATTTTTTTGCTCTGCATACCTGGGAACGTTTGATATCCAGGTGTCCTGAGATTGTTCTGAATTAGCAGGAGGCGGGGTGGTTTGCTTGGAACTTTCTCCTCTCTCAGTCACATACCAGCGCTCTCACTCACACTGGCTCTCAATGACACACCTATACACACATGCTCTCAGTACTCACATATACACATGTTTTTTCTCTCTCATATAGGCTCTTAATTACACATTTACACACATGCTGTCTATCTTTTCACGCTTACACACACACACAGGCTTTCAATCACATAAATACATGCTGTCTTTTTCTCTCACACACAGACTCTCATTCACATGCTTACAAACATGTCCTCTCTTTCTCTCATTTACACACAGGCTCTCAATCACATACTCACATGCTCCCTCACCTAAATCAGCTCTCAATCACACACAGACACACATGGTCTCTCTCTCTCATTTAAACACAGGCTCTCAATCACATAAACCAGCTCTCATTCACACACAGACACACATGATCTCTCTCTTACTTATACACACAGGCTCTTAATCATACATACACATGATTTCTCTCACACACAAAGGATCTCAATCATACACACATACTCTTTCACACAAACAGGTTTTCAATCACAAACTTACACATACAGGTTCCCAATGGTAAACTTACATTCATGCTCTCTCTCTCTCTCACAGGCAGGCTCTCAATCACAGACATACTCTCTTTCACATGTACAGCGGCCCGGAAGAGGAAGTGGAGAGTATCGGGTGCGTGCGCGGCCTTAATAGGCCACGCTAGTGCGCTCGGCATCGGCCCGAAGAAAAGAAGACTGCAGCGCGGCTCGGAGGAAAATGAAGAGCTTCAACCGCGGCCGATGGGACTCCGCCTCCGCGAGGGCTGAAAATGAAGAGGTTAGCGTTGGGAGGAGGCTGCTGCTGCTGCCGCGAGTTCCCGGGGGGGGGGGGGAGAGAGAGAGCTCTCAGCTCACAGCAGCCTCCTCCCAACGCTAACCTCTTCATTTTCAGCCCTCGCGGAGGCGGAGTCCCATCGGCCGCGGTTGAAGCTCTTCATTTTCCTCCGAGCCGCGCTGCAGTCTTCTTTTCTTCGGGCCGATGCCGAGCGCACTAGCGTGGCCTATTCTTGCCACGCACGCACCCAATACTCTCCACTTCCTCTTCCGGGCCGCGGGGGGGGGGGGGAAGAAGAGAGCACACCGGTGCCGCTGACTCCAGCTGTCCTGCCGCGTTCCGCCCGGGCTGACAGCATTTTAAGCCCGGGCGGAGGAGGACTGGGGAGCAGCTGGGTCAGCGGGAAAGTGTGGTGACTGTCTGCGAGCCAGATGCAGCCCTCAAAAGAGCCATATCTGGCTCGCGAGCCATGGGTTCCCGACCCCTAGCTTAGGAGGAGAAAGTGTGCCAAAGAGGGAATGAGGAAGCAGCTCTGAGCAGCTATGTAAGTGTGGCATCATTCAGCACATTGGCGGCAAGTTGCCATTCAGGAGTTATTAAGCAATGGAAGCATGGGGCACATCTGTTTCAGCATGAGGAGAGCAAGACTGAGGCTGTGCACTATCAGCAAGAAAAGTGAATGAAGAGTTGCATCGAGTCCTATTGAGTTATGCAAAGCAGTTTGAATACTTAGCGAGACCAATTATGGACAGCCCATTCTGGTCCAGAGTGGGAGGCGGCAGCCCACTGTCGTACTCAAAGGAGAATCAGCCTCCAGCATCCAGAAAGTCAGTGGTCAGTTTGAGTGTGACCTCCACCAGCATCCATTCCATCAGTGGGGCTGGGAATGATGTTTGGATCTCTGGAGCGTCTAAGGTTCTGCTACCCGAGAGACTTGTTGTCTGGACTTGTTGGTGGGGTATACCATGATGGGGCTTGCAGAGTGCATAGAGTGTCATGCCTTCCAGTGGCCTCAGCCAAAGGCCTTCCAGTGCTTCAGGTGCAATTCTAGTTTGTTCATGGAGGCAGATGTGGGTGCTGTCTGGGCCCCACCAACTTACATTGATCTACACTTGGTGAGTGCCTTAGAGCGAACAGGCCTGGAAAGACGAGGGGTCCCTCTTTCCCAGTGGAGTTGGAGGACAGCAGTGGGAGCACCAACAGTCAAGAGAAAGGGAAGTCTATCATGAAGGTGCCATATCAAGACCCCAGTTGAGCCCCTGCCTGCTAGTGAAGAAATGTTTGTGTTGCGCTTGAGTCTGTGCCACGTCTGAAGGAGGTTCCAGATGTAGTAGTCAAGGAGGTGATAGAGGAGCCTGCTCCAAGTTCAGCCAGTTGGCTAGGAGAGTGCTCGTGAGCTGAGCAAGTAAACACCACTGAGTAAGAAGTCAGCAAAGAGAGTGTGAGAAGACCAGTGAGAGGGAGGCCAGCTCTGAGGATGTCTTTAGCAGCTGCTAGGCCTCAGACTGAAATTTGTAACCAATAGTCTGCTCCCCGGCACCAGTGAGGAGAGGAGGCAAGCCTGCATATCTGATGAAGGATCAGACAAGCAGGCTTTGGGTCCACTTGTCTGATAAAGGATCAATCAAGTGGGTTCTTGGTTCCCGCAAAGAGTAGGCAAGAATGTCATAATGTGGAGCAAGGATTCAAGAGAATGGAACCTAGCAGTGAGTATTCACTATGCCCAGGAATGGTTCTCAGTGGTAACCCCTAAAGTTAACTTGTTGGTGAGAGGAACTATCACTATGCAGGAATTCTGCGGGCTGGCCATGGAGACCCCTGTTCCACGATCCAGTTAAGAATTTTTATCTGAAGATGAATCTTTGTGTGTGAGAGACTCCAGCCTCATTGTTCAGTGTGTTGCAGAATTAAAATCAGAAGTGGCTAGTGACATTTTCCAAGCAGTGGGCCTAGTTAGAAGAATGTTTGGACCAGCCAATTACCAGAACAGTTTGGGACTAGTCTTGGGTGGTCCCCAGAACAGTAGAACTGAGACAGAAAGCAGCCAGAGCTTCTCAAGTTGAGCATATGGTGTAACACAAAGTGAGGGATTGTTTGGACTTCGCTACCCATATGTCCCAGTGTATATTATGAATTTTGTGGAACAGCAATGAGAGGTGTGGATCTGGAATCATGTGGATCACTGCATCATTAAGAATGCCATTGATTCTACCTTCATCAAGGCCCACCCAACCTACACCAAAGAATTAGAGAAGCGAATGGAAAGGGTGGAATGTATACAAACATGCCATCATTTGCCATTTGAAGGATGGGGCTGAGAATAATTGAGTGCTTGTTGCCCAATAGAAAGAACTTTTGGAAGCCCCACACAGATCACTACAAACCAGCTGCTTTTGAAAATGAGGAAGAGGAGCAAGAATGATTTGAGTTGTTTCCATTCCTAAAGAGGGGTGGGTGTAAGTTGTCTGCCATTGTTGTTTTTCCACTGTTTTGCCGAGTTCACACTGTTTTGCTGCTGCTAAAATAACTGAAATTCTTCTCTCTTCATCCACAAGAGTAAGGTTATATACTACTTCATGAACTTTCCTTTAATCAACCAGATGACCTGGCCCTTCTGAAGAGGCCTAGAAGATCAGAAGTTGAGAGAGGACTTTAAGTTATTACGATGAACTTTATTCTGCCCATTTGGAGGTGGGATGAATAGTGTTTCTCTGCTATGCAGATAGTTAAGTTCTTTGGAAAGAAAAAACCTTCAATAAAAATTATAAAATGGTTAAAAATCTAAAAATTGGTATTTTTTGTAATTTTTTTTTGTTAATTAGGCATTAACTATGTGATTTTTTTTTTCTCTTTTATGAGAGCTCCCCATTCTACAGGGTTCTTTCTAATGCATAACCATTTTCCTGGGTCTCCCATCTCCATGAGGGAGAGGTATCTAATTTGTTTTCTTTTCACGGGCCTTGTAAGAGGCATGTTCCAGCAGAAAATAGATGGCCATGTTTCTCTAACCAAGAAAACTCCAGAGGCTAATATGAGTATGGGAAGACCCTTCACAGAGTATTTACTCTAGCTGTAATTGGTTAAATGTTGTGACATTTTGCTGAGAGAGATGTGATATGGTGCTTTCTATGAGACAAGCAGACATGAACGGGCATGCTAGAAGGACCAGTACACTGCCCTGCTGGTATTGTCGCTTTATGTGCTGGTTGTCTGTGCTAGTCAGTGTGTTTTTTGGAAGTATCTATCAGTTGTGGGAAGTTCCCCAAGTAAATTATTCTCTTTTGTTGAGACTTGGTGCCAACCAATTTGGTAAAGGTCTGCACTCAGGAGAGCTATAAGAAAAAGGAGAGACACAAAATGTTTAATATATTATGGGAACTGTATGTTTAAATGTTTTATGTGTATCTGCAAGGCGAAGATTATTTCCAGTTGAATGGTCTACACTGGAAGCAGCCTTCATCTGGGGCTTGATCTCCCCTAAGTGGTCAACCTTAATATTGCAAGATCTATACTTTTCATTATTGTGATTTTATTTCACTTTATTTTATTCCATTTATGAATCGCTTTCCAGATAAAATTGCCCAAAGTGATGTATAAACAGAACATATATATAATAACATAAAACAGAACACATATGCAATAAAATACAATAGTAAAATAAAAGTAAACAATAAAAACAAATAAAAGTAAAGCCTAAACTCACCCTACCAAGGATTAAATAGCTTCTACCCTGTTTCATCTCCATCATTCTCAATCACTCTTAGAGGACATTAACCATGTTTTAAGCGCTTTTCTAAATCCGAAAGCTTAACTTCTTTTCTTAGTGAAGCTGGAAGAGAATTCCATAACTGAGGCAAGGTAGCTGAGAAGGCTCTGTTTTGGAGCTGCACATGATGAAAGGCTTTCACCACTGGAAGCTGTAACATAGATTTCCAATTAAACCTAATGGCCTACCTATTCTCATACCAGCCTATCCTAACTCTCAAATGATTCATTGTACATCCAGTCCTGAAAATGTTCTGTGTCAATGTCCTGTCCCATACATTTTTTTCATGGGAGGAGAAGAGTATAGGGACCATCTATGTCCCCGCTATTTATTTGCTGTCCCTAGCTTAAGCTCTAAGGGGCCGATGCAATACAGTGCGCTCACACGAGCGCACTGTTTAACCCGCTGTCAGATGCGGGTTAAATAGGTGCTAATCCACCCCCTAATGCAATAGGGGGATTAGCGCCTATTTAACCTGCATCCGACGCGGAGTAAAAGAGTTAGCGCTCATCACATGCAAATACATGTGAATGAGGCTATTACTCATTCACTCTGCATTCAAAAAAATAAATGTGCATCTCAGACGCACTCTTATCGCTCAGATATTAACGCCTGCCTGGAGCAGACGTTAATAGCTGAGCGCACGTAGAAGAAGTACAGAAAAGCAGAAAAAACTGCTTTTCAGTACTTCTTCGATATAAAAAAACCCAAAACCTCGGCAGACCACCAAGTTATGAAGACCGACGCCAGTAAACTCGGTGTCAGATTTCATAACCGGCCGTCTGCCAGTAATGAAAACGGATGCACAAATGACCCTAGCACCTCCTTGCTAGCCCGACCCCCTAATTTGCATATTGCATGGCGCTCCCCTTGCGAGCGCCATGCGTGCGCTAAGAAACCGGGCGCTGAAAAGTCAGCGCCCACTTTCCGCAAAATGTATTGCATCGGCCCCTAAGTTAGGCTATAAGTGGGAAGTAGGAGTTGGCAATGAGACTGCTCGGATTGGTCCACTCGCCTGCATAAAAGCAAGCAAGGAGGGAAGTTGGTGTGGCAGTTTCAGCTGTTTTTCTTGGTTAGAGATTGAGGAGGGAGGAGAGTGCAGTAGGAGCTCCCAACTTCAGGCCCTACAGTCTGATTCTAGGAAGAAAGGAAGAGGCAATTCTTTGGCCCAGTGCCCAATTGGTCTGACAAGTGTCGTGAGAGGGGAAAGAGTTCTAGAGAGTTTATTTTGGGAGGGGACCCTGCCTTTGGGAGGATCCTCCCCCCCCCCCAAACCCCCTATGAAGGAAGTCAGGGCAAAGAGCTGTGAATCCCTGTCTGCACCACAAGGAGGGATAGCAGTGTCTTGCTAGCAGAGAAGTGATGTGACCCAGCTTTGCCTGTCACTAATATTTTCCCCAATGTTACATCATGGGCAGTTAGAGGGGATTTGGGGGATTTTTTTAGAATCCTCCCTGGCTGTAACCTCATCTTTTTTTGGGGAAGACATCTTTGGGATATAAAAACTCTTAGAGCATGCCCAGTGATTTAGTGGGTTAGAGAGAGAAGGAGTTGGAATTCTGGAGGGTCCATGCCTCATCCCTGGGGGTCTTGTGACTTGAAGAAAGATAAGACATGAAATTGGTTTGTTTTTTTAAGATAATTTTTTTCAGAAGATTGATTCACTCTGAAGAGAAGGCTGTTTTAAAGATTTTTTTATTTGTTTTTGCCTAGTGAACAGATTCAGCAAGGGTGAGAAGAACTGGTGGATTCTTGGCAAAAGAATCCAAGAGACCTGGGAGTTTTTTGTGTGCTGGACTGCAGTTGGATAATTTTATACTTGAAATTTTGAAGATTTTTGAGCTTGGGGATCTTTTTCCATCTTCTGACCACTGTATGCTGGAGCTACACTCCAGTTATCGGACCCTACAATGGGAAGATATCTTTAACATGGATAGTGGTACAGGAGAAAGGAGACCAGCAAGGAGCTCTACAGCAGACAAGGACTTTCTCACTTTAATATTTTTTATGCTGGTCCTAATTTACTGTTTTGAACACAACCAAGGACTCTGTTTGTTTTCCTGTTTTTTTTCCCCTTGGTTGGATGGATGGAGACTGGATGGACTATTACTTAACTCTGTTGCTGTTATTCACTTCCTTGCTCCTTTCCTTGGGTTCTGTTGCACCTAGTGGGCATCATCCAGCTGGAGTGTGAACCATTTGACCTAAGAAATATTGACCAGGCCAGGGGCCAAGGAAGATAACTCCCTCTCCGCTGGACTTAAACCTGGCTTTGTAGCATCCCTGGATGATGTTCCCAACACAAACAGGGAACCGTCTACAGTGAGTTACATTTGTGAGAAAATGTTGCATCCTGTTTTGGTTGGGAGGAATTTTTTGTGCCATCATTCCTGCCTATGAGAAGGAATAAAGGCTCTCATTTTTGTTGTTGTTTTGGAGCTTTCTACGCTAGAGGTCCAGTCCACTACCAGAAAAGAGAGGGAGAGCCCATTCCCCACAAGGAGCCCAGTTTCCCAGCACTGGGAGGGTTGGCTCTTTTTTTCTAGTGCCTGCTACCTGAAGGCAAACCAGCTCAGCTGTGCAGGTCTGAGGCACAAGTACTTTTGGAGTTTAGAGAAGATTAACTGGAGATTTGTGGCTGATCAGTATGAAGATATTTTTGGTTGCAGTAAATTTTTATTGAAACGCACCACAATTGTGTCCAGTGTCTTTCTGAGAACTAAAGGTGATCCTGAAGCCAGGCCATCCAAGTTGTACGCGTGATTGAGAAAGGGAAGGTGAGACTGTTCTCCATGTGTGCCTTGGACCTTGAAGGCTTTATCCTCCCTGCTGCAGGAAAGGACCCTGGCACCCCGGGGCCAGTAGAGAGAGCAAGTGAGTGGTGGCCCAAGGACACTGTGTATTCCTATGTGCAGGACACCTTCCGAAGGGGGGGGAGAGGCTTACATTACTTTTTCATTCAATATACTCAAGCTGTGCAATCTGTTGCCAGAGGACACGGTCAAGGCAACTAGCATAGCAGGGTTTAAAAGAGGTCTGTGCAAGTTCCTGGAGGAAAAGTCCCTAAAACATTATTAGCCAGACATTATTAGACAAGAGAAAGCCATTTCTAGCCCTGGGAGTGAGTAACAAGAAATAGATCTGCCTTTTGGGATCTGCCAGATAACTTGTCACTCCGACTGGCTGCTGTCAGAAACAGGATGCTGGGCTCGATGGAGCATGGTTAATCCAGCATGGCGTTTCTTATGTTTTTTAGGTTCTTAAGTGGGCCAGAAAATCACAAGGTGAAATGATTCTCCAAAACCCCATTCATAGACTGAGCATATTCAGTTGGGAGTGGCGTTAATTGGATTATAATCCCAGATCAGACAGACATGAGTCAAGAAACCTGTGATATAAATATGTCTCTGATCACATCAAGGTCATACTTATTTATAAATTTCTGTCTGATATTATTTCACAATCCATTTAACTCCACCCAAGAGGAAATATGCAGATTACAGGACAAGTTTGTGACCCAACTCTGATAAATTATACACTTAAGAACATAAGAAATGGGTCAGACCAGCAAGACCAGCATCCAGCAAAGGTCCAGCAAGACCAGCATCCTGTTTCCGACAGTGGCCAATCTACATCACAAGTACCTGGCAGGATCCAAAAGAATAGATCCAACACTTCCTGCTCATAAGCAGGGATAAGCAGTGACTGTTGGAGGTCTACATGGCTAATAATTATTTATGGACTTTCCAAACTTGTCCAAACTGTTTTTGAACTCAGCAAACTAACTGCTTTCAGCACATTCTCCTTCAACCAATTCCACAGTTTAATTGTGCGCTAAGTGAAAAAATACTTTCACCAATTTCTTTTAAATGTGCTACTGCCTGTTGGCTTCCTGAAATGTCACCTAGTCTTAGTACTATTTGAAATGGTAGATAACTACTTGCAAGTCTTAGCTTTCAGATGAAAAGTAAACATACCAGACTACCACCAAAGGTGCAAGATGCACCCAAAAAAGTGAGCCAAGACATGAAAGATATGTGTGATTATCTGCTGTCTTTGCCATGGACTCCAAATGCCTGTGACAGCTCCCCATACTCACAAATAACAACAGAGCTCATGTGTTAGAGAGCTAAGGGCACTGCAGAGAGAGAGAACAAGAAAAACAGAGCAGGGAGAGAAAGAGAGAGGAGGAGTACATAGAATGAGGAAACACTTTGGAATAGTTTGAAAGAGAGGGTTAGTATTTTGATAGTCAATACCCTGGGGCTAGCAGTCTTATGTTGGCTGTGGCAGCCAGGGTTGTGAGAACATATCTATATATATATATTTTTTTTATTTGTGGAATCTATTATTTGTAATGAAAACGAGTTATTTGGTTGGAAATCTTTCTCTCACTTGGCATGTAGAAGATGCCACTTCAGAGGCTGAGAACAGAAAAGCAGCCGCACCCACTTTGCTGGGAGCTTCTGTAAAATGCCTCATTTACAGACAGAGAAACACCCTGTGTCTTACAGACATACTCCCAAGGGTCTTTGGACTGCGTTCACAAAATTCTTTTCTGTTATTTTCCCATACAATTCAATTATTCAAATCTGAATTACTCCTTTTGCTGTAAAGTTGCAAATAGCTGCTGTTTGTATGTTGCTTTTTCTAACATGATGGGGAAATCTCGTAATCAAAAAGGTGGGTGCTAAATCCAAGTAATAACTAATAAATAAAATAATTTTTCCCATGGATCTCAGGTCAATATGCAGATATTTTATACTTTATCCAGGCTGTTTGAATTCAAATATAGGGATGTATATTCATTTGAAACAAAAGACTATGAGCTTGTTTTCATTTCATTTCAAACAAACCAGAAATGAGGAGAAAAACACACACATTTTTGTGTTTTTTCATTATCAGCAAATTGTGCATGCTATTTGCATGCTAAGATGGTAAATTTCAGATCAGCACACGGGGGAACTTTGGCGCATGTGCGTCTGCGCATGCCCAATTCGTGGCCATTTCATAACTTGCGCGCATGCTGTAAAACAGCCTGGCCGTGCACACATGTGCACCCAGTTTTAAGTGGTGCATCTAAGCGCACATATTCCAGTTCCACCGCATAAGTCCGGGTGTTTTATAATGGGCGCATGTCCATGCCATTGCCAGTTTCACCAGTTCGTCCAGCAGTTCACCCATTTAAAAGCTAGGTCCTCCAGATCTCCCTGGTTTGCTAGCCTGCACTCTACCCCTGTTACTTCAGATCCTTTAAACCAGGCAGAAATGGCTAATTTCTTTCTTTTTTTTTTTTTAGTTACACGTCCTCCATAGCAGAACTAAACTTACATGGAAGTGGACCTGGGTGCATGCCGGGGCATGCAAGTATTTACGTGCACATCTCTTAGCCTCACCCCGACATTCCCACACTCCACCCAGACCATGCCCACATCATGCCCCTTTTTGAAACTGAGTGAGATGTTGGTGCAGCGGGAGATACGCGGGCATCTGGGCGGCTTTTTTAATTTGGTGGGCGTGCGCGAGCCCGACTTGGGCACACATCTCCCGATTTTGGCACGCACTGGGCTTTTAAAATTCACCTTTAATAGTGCACATTTTTTGGCAAAGAACATACACTATTTGCTGAAAATGAATAAACCTGAGAAAAGTAAAAAAAAAAAACCAAAAAAACCCAAAAATGAAAAATGAACTCCCACCCTGAAAACAAATGCATGAACCGGAAACAAAAAAAAATCAAGTGTGCACATCCCTATTAAATTAGTTTGCCCATCCCCTGAAGCATCCAGTCCTAGAGGCGACAGGCTCGGTACCTCTGCCCCCGTCCTCCGAGCCTTCCACAGTCCTAGAGGTGACAGCCTATATGTGCCTGTGCTCATTTCATGTATCTGACCCTCCTGTTTTGTATAAAACAGGACTTTATCCAACATATAATTAAGCAGATGTTAGCTTCAGGGGAGCTTATGGAATGAGTGGGTTTGGAATGGATCCGTTAGTTCTGATAAAAGCTCTGCTTTTCATTTATTTTCTCACCAATAAACAGAGCCTGCTGGGAAGAGAAAGCAGCTGGAGTTTGGCATTTTAATAGGAAAACATATTAGTCCCATGAATGAAGGAAGGTGACTGAACTAAAACAGATGAAGTGCTCCCCACGGAAGGATATTACACAGAGCCTCATCTACTTAGAGCCAAAGACATGACATTTTGTGGGGGTTTCCTGTCCGTGCCTTGTCATGAGATACTAGAAAAGTACAATTAAGCTGTTGTCACCCTGCATTATTTTGTATCCTTATAAACTGATACCTTTTCCCACTGAGCTTACCCACATGTCTAATTATATCACTGTTTTTCCACATTCAGTTATAGAAGGTCACCCCTCACCAACATCACCTTCTAGTGAATCTTTTCCAGATGTGGGCACCACCTGTTTAGTAGATAAAACTATTAATATTTAAAAATGTTAGATGTATTTTAAGTGCTGTGAATGTTTTTTTTACAGTGTGGGAGAAGAGACAGCTGATGAGAACACATGATGTAAGCTCTGTCGCTGAGTATGCAATCAGTTACTTTAGCTACCTGGAATAAGCTACCAACAAAGGTGGCGGAAACCAATTCTTTGACAGAATTGAAGCCTACTTGAACAGTGGATTACTTTAATTATTCTATTCTACAAAAGGACCCAGATATTCTATAGAATTCTAGCCGTAAACTGAATATTTATTATCCTTTAGCCTTTTTTTGGTTCCCATCATGCCTTGTGCTGGCCACAGGAGCTGAGATTTTACTTCTTGAAGACTGAGGGTGCCCAGTGAGGCTCCCACCCAGTCATGTGCGCACATTTTTTTTTTCAGCTCTTGCAAAACACTCCAGATCTTTTGAAATCTGCCAGACTTACGCATTATGAAACAAAAATAAATAGACCAGAAAGCTGTAAACATTTTCCTCTTTACTGGTGTCGAAATGCAGCCAAGACATGATGAATAATGAAAGCAGAGAAGATACCCAGAGATGGGCTTACTGGATAGCCTACTGGGACCCTTTCTGTGGATTTGGCTATGGATGGCTGTGGGGAAGGTTTCTATGTACTTCACTCCAGAAAATATCTGTAACCTATGACTACCCCAAATAATTGTTGTGAGTGGTTATTTCTTTGTGACTTTTCTAAGAGAGGGCCAATAGCGAGGTTAAACTCATATACAGCTTCTACAGGATTCCATTCTCCCACACTTACATGCCTTACACATAGAAAACTTCTCATGTACATGCACGGCACAGTGTGAAACTCTGTGGAACATATAGAAAGAGGAGATCCTCCAAGCACTTAAAGGTGTAATCGAAAACATGAAAATATGGCAGAAAGATATAGACAGAGTCCAAATTGTATTGGGTGGCACCAGGCCCAATTAAAAAGAACTTCCAAGCACACCCTGATATAATGCCTGTACATGTTACATCTTATGAACTCCAGAGGGAGGCTATTTTAGGCAGTCGTTAGGAAGGGCATTAGTTGTACATCTGAGAGACTAAGATCATTCCCAACAAACCCTGGCTTACAAATGAGATTCCTTCTTGTCAAGGTATGCATGAAACAAACTTATTT
Organism: Rhinatrema bivittatum; assembly: GCF_901001135.1. Lineage (NCBI taxonomy): Eukaryota > Metazoa > Chordata > Amphibia > Gymnophiona > Rhinatrematidae > Rhinatrema > Rhinatrema bivittatum. The sequence continues at coordinate 95,088,860 of NC_042622.1, read as the reverse complement.
AGAGACACTCCCTTCCAAACCCCCCCCCCCCCCACATATTTAGCAGGTAGAGTGTTACTTGTGTGACTACATTGCTCCGTCACAGAACAAAACATTCATATATCATGCAACACGCATGTGTGCTCCTCACATATGTGAGACAGCATGTGTATGTAGCGTGCAACTTATATTTAGGTTTCTTAACTGTATCATTTCCAGCTGGTCATGTAAGCAGGGTTTTCTCAGCCTACTTGGCCTTGTGCAATGGGCCTGATAGGAGTCTGGCCCCACTGAGTCTGAAGGTCACAGACTCAAGCCCTGAGATCCCTCATCCCTTTGGAAGCTTGATTGGAAACCTGAAGAAAAAAGGAAAAATCTGCACTCATTGGGAGGACTCAACTACACGGGTGCTTCTAATGTGCACATGGCATGCAAATTTTCAAAGAGAAGCTCCTTGCATTATTTATCTTTGAAAAATGAATAAGTGCAAACTGCAGAAGCCAAAAGCGTCCACATACTTTGCACCTGCTATTTGTGTGGGGTGCCGTGAGGGGGTGAAATACTGCACAGTGATTTTAAAATTAAATGTCCATGCACTGTTTTTCCTCCCCTGAACATGTCCACAGGAATGTCTCTTGTCCCCCTGGTTAAACGCAGGCAATATTTAGCTCTGCTATTTTACCCAGACAAATCACTGTTTATCCTCATAAACGAGCCTGCAAATTGACCTCTGAAATTTTAAACAGGCTTGGGGGCAATGATAAGTGGGAGGAGTTGATGAACTATAATCCGTGAAGGGGGGAGGGACAACAGGGCAGAGATCCATCCTTCAGACAATTAGTGAGTTGTAGCACATATGGAGTAAAGTTTGTTTGCTGTAACAATATTTGTGCAGCTCTGCTAGGCTTTGCAATATATTTTTCTGAATGCTAACATTGCATCCCTTTAATATAATTAGCATTATTTTATGTTGACATGGTGTGATAGGTTTGGCAGCTTTAACAACGGGATCAAGGCCACAGTGCTAATCCAGTAAATGTGTGGGTCTTGGACATTTTGTGGTCTACAGTGTGGATTTACTTTATGCACAGCACACTAGATATAACTCCATACCTAACTGGGAAGTTTAGTCATTACACTACTGAAAGTGACCTTGCTGCTGCTGTTGCTGCTGTTCATTGTTCATAGCAGTGGCGTAGCTATGGGTGGACCTGGGTTTTTCATTCAGGCCCACCCAAATTGTTTTTCTAGGACGCTGCAGCAGTGCAGCCAATTCTGTCTCAGGAGTCAGAACAGGCAATCGGAATTGGCGGCAGCCGCAGCACTTAAGTTCAGCAATCGGCAGGAGTGGCAGCAGCAGACCGTGGTGCGTAAAAGCCGCAAAAGCCGTACATTTGCCCGCAAAAGCCGCAAGTTTGTTTGAGGCCAGGGCTGGGCTGCACCGCCCAGGAGGAGTCTGCGTTCACCGCGCACGTGCAGGATGCACGTTGGTCAGATAAGGAGGAGCACGATGGCAGCCGAGCAGACTGCACGGCGTGCACGCACCTCTCGGGAGCAAGAGAAGCACGGTGAGCGAGGCAGGCCTGGCGGGCCACTCTGGCTGCCTCGCTTGCAGCTCCCTGACCCCACACCACGATTGTCTCCTCAGGAGAGGAGCAGAACTGAGGAAGCCCTTATTATTCAGGTCTGAAAATCGATAAAGGGGGGGGTAAAGAAGCACTCATCTGTTCTGGCAGTAGTGAAAGAGGTACCTTTCTGAAGCCGGACGGAGGAGGAGGAGGAGGAGGAGGAGGAAGAAGGGAAGGGGGCCGCTGGTGATGAGCTGAGTCAGCACATCTCCCTCGCCTCCATCCGGCTTCAGAAAGGTACCTCTTTCACTACTGAAGGGGGTGGGGGTCAAAGATGGGCTTGAGTGTGAAGAGGAGACTGGAGATGGGCTTGGCGGGAGGGGGCTCAAGTCACGTAGCCAAACATTCATTTCTGGCTACGTGACTGGTACATAGAGAAAAGCCATTTCCTGTCTTGTATTACACTGTGTGTGCTACCTTCCCCCCCCCCCCCCACCTCCTCCCAACTGGGAATACTATAAAGGCACAGCAAAATAGTAACTAGTCTGCCCAATTGCCCCTGTCCAGGGCCAGCCATTTCATTAGGCAGGCAACTGGCTAGAGTGCAGCTATTTGGGAGGGGGCAGCACCAGGAGCTATGCTATGCATGAGCACCTAAAGCTTTGTCCTGTGATTGTCTTGGCCAGTACCCAAATCTCCAGCAGCAGAGAACAGCCCTCTGCTTTCTTCTCCATCCCCTCCTCCTCCTGGGCACTGTGCAGGGAACAGGAAGGGAGTGGCCAGCCTGGAGCAGTGTCACTGCAGTTCATACTTGATCTCTGGTCCTCGTCTCCTTCTGTGGCCCTTATCTCTGTCCTTTGTATCTATCCCAGGCAGGCTTGAATTGGGCCAAAGCATCCGCCACCCTATCAGTAAAGAAATACTTCCTCATGTTACCTCTGAGCCTCCCTCCTTCCAGCTTCATATCACAACCTTTTCATCTTAGCTTGGAAAATGTTAAAATAAACTAAGCTTTGAGTATTTTCTGGAAGTTTCCCAAAGCAGCGTTAGAATAGGAGTGGGCAAACGTTTTAAAATTGGGGCCACATTGCTGGCTCTCACTTGTGATAGGGGCTAGAGGAGCTCCTTATGAGGGAAGGGTTTCCCCTTTGGAGCTCATACCACCTTTCACTCTCGTACCTCTCTCTCTTTCACTCCTACTCTCACTCTCATTCTCACATCCTCTCTCACTCATAGACCTCCCTCCCTCCCTCCCCTCTCACTCATTCATTCACTCTCATTCTCATTCACACACTACCTCTCTTCCTCTCAATCATACACACAGGCTTCCTCTGTTAGGTGCTGGGTTGGCCATTAGCTGCTGGGCTCTCACTTGCTTGTCCCAACTATGCACATACAGGACCTGCTGGGTTTTATTTACAATAATGAACAACAGTCTTCCTATCTTGGCAAACAAGTTCCCTAAAATGTGACCTTTTCAGTCATCACTATGTCTGATAGAAACAGGCTATTGAATGATAAAGAAAAAGATAAAGAAAAAGATCTAGGCATCATAGTGGATAATACTTTAAAATCGTCGGCTCAGTGTGCTGCAGCAGTCAAGAAAGCAAACAGAATGTTAGGAATTATTAAGAAAGAATGGTTAATAAAACGGAAAATGTCATAATGCCTCTATATCGCTCCATGGGGAGACCACACCTTGAATACTGTGTACAATTCTGGTCGCCGCATCTCAAAAAAGATAAAGTTGCGATGGAGAAGGTACAGAGAAGGGCAACCAAAATGATAAAGGGGATGGAACAGCTCCCCTATGAGGAAAGGCTGAAGAGGTTAGGGCTGTTCAGCTTGGAGAAGAGACGGCTGAGGGGGGATATGATAGAGGTCTTTAAGATCATGAGAGGTCTTGAACGAGTAGATGTGACTCTGTTATTTACACTTTCGAATAATAGAAGGACTAGGGGGCATTCCATGAAGTTAGCAAGTAGCACATTTAAGACTAATCGGAGAAAATTCTTTTTCACTCAATGCACAATAAAGCTCTGGAATTTGTTGCCAGAGGATGTGGTTAGTGCAGTTAGTGTAGCTGGGTTTAAAAAAGGTTTGGACAAGTTCTTGGAGGAGAAGTCTATTAACGGCTATTAATCAAGTTTACTTAGGGAATAGCCACTGCTATTAATTGCATCAGTAGCATGGGATCTTCTTAGTGTTTGGATAATTGCCAGGTTCTTATGGTCTGGATTGGCCACTGTTGGAAACAGGATGCTGGGCTTGATGGACCCTTGGTCTGACCCAGCATGGCAATTTCTTATGTTCTTATGTTCTTGTGGTTAAAATGAAACAAGAGCATTAATAACTGTACGAGCTATATAATATGAGGATGTATATCAGCGTCATCATATTATTATTCAGAGATGCTCACGCCTTATCTTGTGATGCAAGAATTGTCGGATGCACCCTTGCTCTTATTATTTTGCTTCCTTTGGGAGGGTCATGCGTTCAGGGCAGAAGGCTGGCCCGGAACACAGTGGCCACCCCCCCCCTTTTTTTTTTTTTATGACTCCATGTTTACAAACTTATCCTGAAGAGTTGAACCTCACTAAGGGACAAATCCCACAAGCTTTTATCAGATATCGCAACAAATCGCTTATAAATGCTGGCTGGAGCTGAACAGGAAGGAGCTGGAGATTATGTCACAAGTCATGTGATGCCTTGTGACATAATGAGTTGAGAATGAGTTGAGGGAGTTGCATGGTTTGGGTCATTGGAACGAGGGCAGGGCCGGCGTCCGGTCTCTGTGTGGGGCAGCTGTAGTTTGTTTAGCTTTGCACTGCCCCTACTGTCCTATCAGGATCATCGGTGGACCTGACAGAACAGAGCAGAGGCAGGAGACGGGCAGGCCACATTAAACAGGGTGACAAGTCATTTCTGGCCTGTGGGCCTTAGTTTGCTCACCCCTCTGTTAGCAGTAACTGGTTCTATATTTTAAGGGCAAACAGCTGAAAATGTAAAGCTTTGTGCATGTTAGTCTGGCCAGATAGAATGATAGAAGAGCCTATTGGGAGGATCAAAGTTCTCTCATAGGGGTGTAGGAGAACAGAAGTTGGGAAGGATATTCAGGGGTTAATTGATTTACCCATGTGAAGACAAAGCAAAGTGTTTTAAATCTGATCCTGTTCTTAACTGGGAGCCAGTGTAGCTGACACAAAATTGGCGTAACAAGGTTGGTGGATTTGGCCCTTACCAAATGTCTAGCTGACGTGCTCTGTAAAAGTTGGATGCATTTGAGATTGTATTGTGCAATGCTGTGGCTTCACTGGATAGAATTTTCAGTTTTGGCAGAGATTGGCAAAATACAGTGCTTCACAGGTCTGGTGCTACCGGGTGTGCAAACCATGCAATTGCACGGCGCGGCACACTTGAGAGGGCTGTGGTAGAATGGGCCAACCAAATGGAGGAGCAAGAGGCCCATGCGGCCGCCAGTGCACCCCATCCCACCTGTGGCAGAAGAATGGAATCCACACACCGCACTCTGCCTGAAGAAGAGGGAGCCGTTCTGCAGCTCCTCCTTTCTGCAGCTCCTCCTTGTATGCCAGCTGGCCCCGCGGTACTCAACACTTGTGGTGCTAGCACTTCCTGTAGGCTCATTTCATGCAACACAAGATGAGCCTACTGGAAGTGTAAAGACCACTAGTGTTAAATACCGTGGGGGCCGGCCGACATGAGGAGGAGCTGCAGAAAGGACTCCTACAGTCTGCAATGCATGCTGTTCTTCGAGTTGCAGCAGTAGCAGTACTAGTAGTAGTAGTACTAGAAGAGGAGGATGAGAGACTCATGGACCCTGCCTGCCTTGAGTGAGCGTTGGTTGTGAATGAGAGCCTGCCTGTGTGTGTGGCGGGGGTGATATTTGTGCGTGTATGTGGGGGGGGGGGGGGGGGGGTAGCCTGCCTGGGGCTGATGAGGCTGTGACTGTGTGTGAATGGGAGCCTGCCTAGAGGGATAGGAATGTGTGTGTGTGCCTTCCTGGGGGGATAGAAGTACATGTGTGTGTGCATTGGAGCCTGCCTGGGAGGGACAGGTGTGTGTGTGTGTGTGTGTGTGTGAGAATATGAGCCTGTCTGGGGATGGATGGATGGATGTGTTAATGTGAGCCTGTCTGGGGGGATGAGTGTGCCTGTGTGTGAATGGGAGCCTGCCAGAGGTGGGTGGGCATGTATGCGTGTGAATGGGAGCCTGCCTTGGGGGGGGGGGAGGGATGAATGTGCATGTGCGAATGGGAACCTGCCTGGGAGAATGGGCATATGTGTTTAAATGGGAGCTTGCCTGGGAGAGGGCGAAAAATTTGTGCCACCCCCACTAATCCACGACCAGCTCAGGTTTATTTATTTATTTGGAACTTTTATATACCGACGTTCATGTGCAAAATTACATATCACATCGGTTTACAGTGAAACGATAAAAAGCAAACGAATGCATTACATCAAACAAGGGATACGGTAACTGGGATCAAGGTTACAAATAAATACTAAGCTCTTCATGAGAGCAAGAAACTAAAAATGCACAGTATCACATATACAGGATATATAACAGGGGATCAAAGCTAACTTTGCTAGGAAAAGGAGTCTAGAAGGAACAAAGCATATGAAACTGGGTGAGAGTGGACCAATGGGTAAATTACCCGGGGATAGGATAAAGGTGGAGACAATAAGCTAAAGGATGAGGGCAAATTTACTAACATGGGAAGTTATGCCTTGCTCAGAGAAAGAAAAGCTAACTAAAAAACTAGTCCAGTTATTAGAGGGAGAGATGGATGGATCATCTGAAATTAAGGAAAAGCTTGACAGAACAGCCAGGTTTTGAGTCTTTTTTTGAAGGTTGTCGGGCATCATTCTTGCCGAAGATCTGGTGGGAGAGCATTCCATTGCGGAGGGCCAGCTGTGGAATGTGCTCGTTTCCTTAAAGAGGATTTAGCAGGGGGGGCGTAGAGAGAGTCTCTATAAGCAGATCTAACCGGTCTAGAGGGTTTGTGGAGACGGAGAGGGATATGTAGATCAAGCGGAGTGAGATTGAGCATGGCTTTGTGTGTAGTCATTAGGACTTTGTACTGAATTCTAAATTTGATTGGAAGCCAATGAAGGCTCCTCAGGATAGGTGTGATGTGCTCTCTTTTGTTGGTCCTGGTCAGAATCCTCGCCGTAGCGTTCTGCAACATTTGCAGGGGTTTGATGGTGTTTGCTGGGAGACTGAGAAGAAGCGAGTTGCAGTAGCCTATTTTTGAAAAGATGATGGATTGAAAACTGTGCGGTAATCTTGGAAGTGTAGGAGGGGTCTCAGCCTTTTTAGGACTTGTAATTTGAAAAAGCAATCCTTTGTGGTGTTATTAACAAATTTTTTTAGGTTAAATTGGTTGTCCATGATGACTCCAAGGTTTCTCACATGGGGGGAGAAGTTTGGTTGAACGGTGAGATGCTTGTTGGATACTACATTGTTGTCATCCTGGGAAATGAGGAGGAGTTCTGTCTTATTGGTGTTAAGGACTAAGTTGAGGCTTGTGAGAAGGTGGTTGATGGATTGAAGGCAGTTATTCCAGAAGCAGAGGGATTTAGGGAGAGAATTCATAATCGGGATGAGTATTTGCACATCATCAGCATATATGTAGTGAGTTAACTTTAGATTTGTAAGGAGCTGGCAGCGCGGGAGAAGGTAAATGTTGAAGAGGGTTGGGGAGAGAGAAGAGCCTTGGGGGACTCCCAAGGTGGAGCTGACCGGTTGGGATTCTTTGTTGTTGATTTGACCTTGTAGAACTTGTTGCTAGGGATGACTTGAACCAACTAAGTGCGGTACCCTTGATGCCTATGTCAGCTAGCCGATCCACAAGAATTGAATGGTTCTCCGTGTCGAAGGCGGCTGATAGCTCAAGAGAGCGAGAAAACAAGGTTGTTTGTTTTCCAGATTCAAGAGTATGGTGTCTGAGAGTGAAATTAAGAGGGCTTCTGTATTTAGAGACTTTCGGAAACCGAACTGAAATCAAAAGTTGACTGGAAATCAAAAGTTTTCAGGTATGGGAAGCAGGCGATTTTTCCCTTCTTGTTTTAATAATTAGGTTTTTGATGTGCCTGCTATTTTAAAATATTTTGTTGCTGTTTGGAAATTTTTAAAAAGATTATATGAGTTCTTAATTATTGGATGTTATTCTATTTGTTATCTGTTTGGCAATATTCTTTTTGTTTGTATGGTTTATTATGATCGATTTATATTTCTTGATTTTATTGTTTGACGATTTATGAAGATTGATGATATTTCTATTTTTCCATTGCATACAGAGTCTAGGTTGTTGCAGTTTCCAGTTGCTGTTTACACATTTCTATTTGTATTTTATGGCATCTTTATTCTGTATTTGTTGAGGGTCTGTCTGTGTTCTACATGTGTATGTACATGCTAGCATGTAGTTTCTATGTAGGAATTTAGAGCAGACTGGTTTGTTCTGCTTTCCGAATAGGAGGTGTTTTAGGGCCTGGTGTAATATTTGCCTTTTCATAGATAGGATTGTTCCTGTTTGAGTGCTTGCAGTTAGTACTGTTTTGGTATGGGAATTTTACTATATTGTTGTCATTCAGTTTACTCAAGGCTGTCCAAGGGTCAAACCCACACCTAACACGCGTTACAATAGGCCTAGTACTCAAGGCTGTCCAAGAGTCTTTTTTTGCAGGGTTTTCGGCTTGGCATCACACAGCAGTGCATATTTTTCTGTGCAACAAACTGGTGCCGGCTACAAGGCCCAGCCGGCACTCATTTTATGTACTGATAGTTGGGGAAGGAGCACCTGGGGATCATTCCTGCATAATTTAGAAATGTTAGACCTGTGGATGGGGGTGAAATAAGTTCAGTGGTAGGAGGGGGTAGCAAAAATGCTAGCACTGGCCTTGGTGCGTCAGACCCTCACATCAACATTTTAGGTTTTTGTTACATTGATCAAACGTAGGTATCACAAGGTACAAAGAATCCAACTTTCTCCAGGACCAATGTAACAATCATGACTCTCTCGCTCTCTCTCTTTATGAAGTGGAAGAACATATCTGTGTGACTGTAATGATGTAATGAAGCACTAACGTCATCTTCCAGGACTGAGAAAAAGTCTGATGTGCTCTCTTTTTAATGTTCTTGTAACCTTTGTCTGCACTGACATCCCAATGGTTTATAGCAATGGTATTAGTACCCTGGTGTGACACTAAGTGCTATAAATCAAAGGGGAAAAGCATGTTAGTGCTGGGAAAAAAATCATAAAAGATTGGTGTGTTTGGGTCTGTGTGTAGAAAGCAGGTTGAAACTTGATTCATGGGGCCAAATCCATTAAAATTCTGGCAGGTTTCAACTTTACAAAGTGTTTTCTTTTTCAGAGTCTAATGATTACATTTCCTAAATCCAACAAGTAACTGCCTTTCCTTTTAATTCTCTCCTCGACCTTCTTTTTCAATTTCTTTTCTCTCTTTCTGTCTTTCTTTTCCCAATACACAGGGTTGATAGTGTAAAGCCACTTACTGGCCAACAGGGGGCTTCAGTGACACCACGATAATCAATACTTTTTCTTGCGTTGACCTTTAGCTCCATCCATTCCATCCTCAGAGGTCACAGTGGAAATCATCAATGGCTCTCATCAAAGAGCGGACTATTTCCCTGGTACCATGGAGAAAATCTAGCTGGAAAATATGAAGAAAATACTCCCGTGTAGAAAACTCTTACGCTCTTGCTCTTGGACAAACTTAAAAGAGGATGAGGCTCAGTGACCTGGGTTTGATTTTCACCTCAAGTTTTCTGCTCCCCATGCTGACTGGGGTTGTTGCAGGGGCAGTGTTCACAGACCCTGGGGGAAAGGGGGAAGGGAAGGAGTCATGGTCATTGTACAACAGTGACACCTACTGGCTGGATTTAGGGCCCATGACTGCAGGGTTCCAGAAGTAGCCCCGGTGTGTGGACTCCAGCTAAGCTAAGAGAGTTGGGAGGGGATATAAAACGGTATTTAAATGATCCCCAAAAAGTTGTGAATGAAGACTCAATGCTACAGATCCCAACCATGATTCCAAATGAGCTGGAAGCCCAAAGAACAAGAGGAAACTGCCAGATCAAAAAAAAAAAATAGAGAGAGAAGGCAGACTGAGCCTTTGTTAATGTCTGAATGCTCATTAATTAATGCTCAGGTGCAGTGTGCCTTATTTTGCTCCAGGTTAAGTCGATGAATTATTGTTGGAATCTCCTTTGACTCTATGCTTACAGTGATGTGTTAGTTCAAAAACTAAAGCCGTTGTAGCTTCCAGTGCTGCCAATTACATCTCTTTGACAAAATGAACTCATTTTTCTCTGTTCCCACATTCTCAGAGATGAATCAGACACCTCCACCTGACAGATAATTATTTCATGTCAATGCCATGGAAAGAAAGCCTTGTTTTATTTTCCTTTCTCTCTGGTTAAGATCATACGAATGATGTAACTCAACTACTATGAATTATCCTTTCCAGGGCTTTTTTTTTTTTTTTCAGGGAGTTTGTACTTGTACTGAGTCCTGGCGCCTTTTCCTTTATCTGTTTGAAATGCCCTGTGGTCCTTCAAATAAATAAATAAATAAAGCATGGAGTTTTGCCGCCTCCACTCCTTCTGCCTGGGTCTTCTGCATGGAGAAGGGACTTGAGGAAGAGAGGCAGCTGCCTAGGCAGGGAAATGGGGAGAGAGAAGAGGGCTGATGCTGGGCCCAGCTGGGAGTTTGGGGGTGAAAGACTCCGGGTAGGGGGAAAGGGAGAGGGTGGGGAATGTTAGATGAGGGCCCCTGAGCCCCGGTCATCATTCTTGTGTGTGTATGTGAGGGAGGCAGGCAGGTCCTTTTTGGGGACCACGAAGACAGGAATACATCTTATGTTGGAGCTGGTAAGCTCTTGTCCTTGTTGTGAGGGGTGGAGTTGTTACATTAATGTCCAAAATGTTCAGACAACAAAAGTAGAAAAAAAAAGCCTTTTCCTTTTGGTTTAGTGATGCAAATACAGTATGACAGCTTTGGGAATATGAATGTGCAGCATCTCTGGTTATCATTGTATTCTGCTCAGAACAGGAGGAAATGCAGTTTTGTTTCTATTTCTCCAGTGTGCTGCTTTGCATGCAGAGTCAGACTTTTTGGAGGTTTTTTTTGTCTGCATATTTTTATTTATAATTTGGGGTCACTTATTCCCCATTTGTTGAGGGTCTATCCATGTTCTTTCTGTTTGTGTGATCAAGATGGGGATTGAACTAGTGTGTAGTTTCTATGTAGTGATCTGTAGAAGTCCGGTTTGTTCTGTTTTCCGAATAGGCGGTGTATTGGTGTTCTAGGGTCAGGTGTAATATTTGCAGTGCTATCATTTCATAAGCTCTGTGGCCACTTAAAGGTGGTGGGAAACTGGATGGTTGCTCCTTCCCAACCCATTTCCATGGAAGATCCTGCATGTGAGTACTGGCACCATTTTTCCAGAAAAAAAAGTGCCTATCCTTTCCCCATTTCTTAACAAAACAGGAGAAGAGGAGAAGTCCTTTTTTCATGGTATATCTCATCTGGGGTTTTCATACCATTTGAAGCCATTGCTCATGAGCTCTGTGAAACATAATTAGTGTTACGATTCTGCTCACGGTCGGCCCGTGAGCAGCCTCTCACCTCCTTGCTGCCTGTCCCCAACGCCGACTCCGCAGTCAGGAGACTGCCCACATGCTGCTCCTGCACGGCGGGCCTTGCCGCCGTGCTTCCATGCGGCCCAGAGGCTGCTGCCATTCCCTTCATGGCCTGGAGGTCGCCACTATCTCTGCCGCTGCCCGTGGCATGGAGCCGCCACCGCTTCCTCTTCTGTGCGGTCTGGAGGCTGCCATCACTGCTATCTACGTGGCTAGGCCGCCGCCGAAGCTCCTCCACTCCATGACCAGGAGGCCACCAGTGACTTCCTCTTCTTGCAGCCGGTAGGGCCGCCTCGGAGCTCCTCTTCACGGCCCAGAGGCTGCCAATGCCGTCTCCTCCCTGTGTGGGGAGTTTACGCATCTAGACTTCCTCCTCCATGGGAGGGAGCCGCTAATGCTTTGGGCCTACTCCTGCTCTGCAGTAAGGCTGTCGCTGTCCCTGGTCCTGCCTCCTTGGGTGCGGGGCTGCACCTCTCTTCAGGAATTAGAGGCCAGTCTTCTTGGCTCCTCCTCATGATGTCATACTGGGTGTTCCTCTTCAGCCCTATAAAAGGGCTCACCCTTCAGTTCCTCTTCGCCTTCGCAAGGAGTCAGTTCTGGAGTTCGACTGCTCCTGGATCCTCTGTTCCAGCTCTTCGGTCCAGGAGTCTCCGACGATGTCCTCCTCCGCTTCTTCAAAGCAGTCTGTTCTTCATGTGAATTCCCTTGTCTTCCTCTGTGGTTTCTGATCCTTCGTCTCATCTTCATTCCATGTTTGGTCTCTTGCCGGATCCTAAGTCCTTGTCTTCAGATGTCTTCGTCGTCTGACCCTCCTGATGTCTTCACCTTCAGATCTTCCTGAAGTCCTCATCTTATGATATCCTGTCCTTCCAGAAACCATAAATTTGGAGAAAATGCCACATTTGTTATGCAGGCAGAACACTTTCTACTAATTTCTCATGTGGCGCCAACCTAATTTCTCATGCTTCTGGGATTGTGATTCAATTCTGGTTTTCTAACATCGCTCCTCATGATTTCTAGCCCCCCAGCCCTGAGATTCTAGGGTAAGACATGTTTTAATGCCTATGTTTATTTAAATTTATTGAGATCAACTTTGGGAAAAGGTGGAATATTAAATGTCCATAAATATATACATATAAGGCTTATGCCAGTCACACTGTCGTGTCTATCTGTGGAAACCAGGTGGTTCCCTGAACAGTGGAAGGTGCACTTTGCAAATACAATATGCTCTGGCTGCAAAGCCACACGCATGCATGTAAACATGGGCTACCATGCACGCACACATACAGGCTCGCATGCATGCACACATACATTCACACACAGAAACACAGGCTGTCACACACGCATACATGCACGCACACACACACACAGGCTGTCAAGCACATATGCATACACATACACACATACACACACACACACATACACACAGACTGTCACACACGCATACACGCATGCACACACACTCACACACACACAGGCTGTCAAGCACATTTGCATGCACATACACACATACACACACAGACTGCCACAACACACATACATACACACAGACTGTCACACACGCATGCATGCACAGGCTACCACACAGGCTGCCATGCAGGCATACACACACACACAGGGCGTCTTCTTCAGTCACTAACAGAGCCCTTCTTCAACTGCTGCGGGATGGAGTATCACGGCAGCCCTCTCCTTCTTTGGCCACTACGGGATGGGAACTGTGATGGCCATCCTGCAAGCCTCCTCTTCTGGTGTTGGGCAGCCCTGATTGAGTGAGCCTGAGCCCTAGGTGGGTGCGCCATGACCCATCCAGCTCAGCAGTAGCAACACCACTGTTGTAGGTTGTGAACTGGATAAAAGACAGGAAACAGAGTAAGACTAACTGGTCAGTTCTCTCATTGAAGGACGATAAATAGTGCAATGCCCCAGGGATCTGTACTGAAACCGGTGCTTTTTAATCTTCAATAACAATCGCTATTTAGCACTCTCTAGAGCTGGATAATGAAAGACATCTCATATTCTGTCAATGGAGTTTATAGCAAGGTTCCCTAAGTTTCTATACGCTAGCTGTTAATTACTTAACAAGAAAAGCAATATTTAACATTTTCCACTTTTGTTCAATTTTAAAATTTATAGCTGTTATGAGCCAGACAATCTGGGTCAATGCCGGGCACTTTTCATTAAAATACATAAATGATCCAGAGCAACAATGGATGCACTTTAAGAAATAGAGCTGGTAAAACACAGGAGGAAAAGGACTTCTCATAGGGAAATGATGAAAAAATGATCACATGTATGGCTAAAGCAAAGACATGATTGTCATGGTGGAGAGTTGGAGGTCCATATTCAGCCACAGTGCACACATACACACACACACGGCTAGTTAGCTAGATAAACCTTTCCAGGTAACTTAGCCCATATATTCACTGGCGGAGAAGTTTATCCAGCGTAGGACAGGTGGGTCTACAAGCCAACCAGATTTAGCTCTCAGAATCACAGTTAAGGAAATATCTTATCCAGCTAACTCAGGTCCTGCCAGTTAAGCCCTAGAATTTAGCTGGATAAATGCCTCATTCATCATTTTACCGGATACCTTTTGAGTTATTCAGCTAAATGCTTCTGAATATGGAACTCCCCGTGTCTTTGTATATTATAGAGACAGTATATTATATGACTCAATACAACAAACCACCTGCTGGAGCTTAAAAGACTTTTCTAATGACTTTCAAATAAAACAGCAATTCTGGGACATTAAAGAGATTATATTTCAAAAACAGACCTCAACTTTCCAGATTGCCTCTATACTAAACTGAGTTATTGTTCTAAAGGGCAGAGTTTCTGACACAAGGTTACCATAAGACATTGTTTCTAAAAAAAAAAAAAAAAAAGCTGTTGTTTTTTCCATACCTCAGAAACCTAGATACTGTTTTTACAGCTGTGAATGGCTCAGCCCAATCCTTCAACATCTACTTTCCATTTTATTGTTAATTTGCCTTTCTTCAAGGAAACAGAATAACTGGACAAAAGATACTTGCTCTTTCTTGCCGTTGAAAGTCAAAGAAAAATAAACAAATTAGCATATGGACATTTTCCACTATCTGAAACCATGAATGTGCTGGGCTCTTCCTGAAACATGGAGTTTGGGATGAGGGGGAAAAGAAAAAGAAATCACTATCTTTTTTGACCTAAACTCTCTCCTAATGTGGAAAAAGCGTCCCCTTTGGGAATATAAAATACACAGCCTTCCTCCTGTGCAAACCAAAGACCCAAAATGGGTTTCCTTCAGCAATTCTACCCCCTAAACCTACTACAGAGCACAGGAATGTCTCAGCTTTGGTCCCTGAAGGCCACAAATAGGTCTGATTTTCAAAAGCAGTCAAAAAGTGGAAAGGATCCCATTCCTTGCACTAAATATACCGAGGACTATTCATTGTGGACATCCTTAAAACCCGGTCCGTTTCTGGCTCTTGGAAACCAAATCTGAGATTCTAAGTAGCGTATTTACAGTGGCCCTCCATTTTTAAGCAAAGCACCATGGAGTCAAAAGGAGGAAAGCAAAATATATTTCTGGATAATTTCAATTGCCAGCATGCTCAATTTAGCAAGGTCAGGTTCAGACTTGCAAGATGTTGTTTCTAGTTCAGCTGGGTATTAGCGGAAGAGGAGGAGCTCTTGTTAGGCTTGGAAGGTAACTGTGAAATGAACATTGTTAAAAGTGATGCTGCATCCTCCTTGTTGTGTGTCTGTAGGGGCATAGTTGGTATCTCCTCTTGTCCTGGCTGTTAGCATCACGCCTGCACGCAACTCCTAGATCAGATGAGCACTAGAATAGCGCCCCATGGTCACGCTGTCCTGCTGAAATCCCATTGTTTCTGCATTCATTCCACCTCGGATTCTTGGCAGTGGAATTCTGCTGGAGACGCAGTGTAGGGGTAATCTTTCTTGTTTCTTTTTCAACTTTGTTATGGGATACTTCCCTGACTTCTGCATAACAATCTTTATTACTCCCTTAGAAGTAAAAAGTGATTTCAAATGAAAAGTAATAAGAAACAAAAGGTTTGTATTTTTACTTTATTTTTTTCTTGTTCTCCATTGAATCCTATGGAGTTGGGTAGTATAAGTATTTCTGAGTATATTTAAATTAGGCAGTGAGGTGACCAAAATGTGGGCAAGTGTTTAGTATCCGGTCTTTAGCACCTCTTGACATAATGGTCGGGGCATGCTCAGAGTGCTTTCTCAGCCCAGTTCCAGATGTTGGCAATGTCAGGAGAATGACACTTCATATCTGAAAAGGGTTAATGAAGTGCCTGCATGTGACAGCAGAGCTGATATAACATATGATGTGACTCTGAGAGGAGACCATTCTGAAAAAACTATGAACATACTTATAAAGGATGTTTATTCACTTTCCCTAGATGGTGCAGGGCTTTCTAGGCCCATTCTTTTAACATAGAAGTTGAAGAGTTTTATTAACCAACACTGAGAAACGACTTTATGCTAGAACTAGAATCCAGGCACAAAAATGTCCCCTCAGGTCATGCTTTACTGCACTCTAATTGTTGCGGGAGTGCTAGGGAGCGATGCCGCTTTTGGGGAGAGTGGTGTGCCCTTGGACCCCGATGTGACTGCAGAGAGGAACTCCATGGAAGCGCCGAGGCAGGTGAGACGTATCCCAGCATAGGCGGACAGACAGAAGACCAGGGACTTGTACCTCTGCCAAACCTGACGCATCAGTAGAGACCCAACAATGCAATGCTGGTCTGTGAGGTAGCCCTCCGGCCAATTGATAGTCCTTTCGGAAATACCTTCTCTCCTTAAAGGTCAAGTGACCATGACCAAGTTGCATCGGTTCCTCATCATCAACAACAGGATTTGCTGGACCCATCTGAAAGGCAGGGGTAGTAACCTGTTTTAATCCAGGTAATACCTTAGGCGGAAGTTCCTTCACCTTGTCTCAAAGCCACCAGTCAATCTGAGTAGCCAAGGCTATTAATTTTTCCAGCAAGTCAGGTGCCTGACGAGAAGCCAGCTCGTCCTTTATGCGGTGTCCAGGCCTCTGCAAAAGAGGTCATCCAAAGTTGAACTGAGGATGGCCCACTAGGAGGCAAAATCCGGAACCAGGATATCCGAGAGGAAGGCTACCCTGACAAGGGCGCCAAAGAGTCAGAAGGCTTCCTTGACAAAGGAGCCCAAAGGTTCCAAACGCTTGACAGTGAAAAGGACTGAAGATGAGGACGTCAAAAGGATTCTGAAGACGAAGACAACTTGACACGAAGATGTCTGGCACATCAGGACATCTGGACTTCAACCCACTTGACACGAAGATGTCTGGCACATCAGGACATCTGGACTTCAACCCACAGAACACTCAGTCAAGAGCATCAAGTCAAGTGAACTGGAGAATGAGACATCTGAGACATCTGGACATCTGGACCTTGGACCCCCAGGTCACCAACCAAGAGCAGCGAGGAGGCTCCGAGAAGCAGAACAACAGGATGTGTATGCATATGTGTATGCATATGTGCTTGACAGCCTGTGTGTGTGTGTGTGCATGCATGTATGCATGTGTGACAGCCTGTGTTTCTGTGTGTGAATGTATGTGTGCATGCATGCGATCATGTATGTATACGTGCATGGTAGCCTGTGTTTACATGCATGCATGTGGCTTTGCAGCCAGAGCATATTGTATTTGCAAAGTGCACCTTCCACTGTTCAGGGCACCACCTGGTTTCCACAGATAGACACGACAGTGTGACTGGCATAAGCCTTATATGTATATATTTATGGACATTTAATATTCCACCTTTTCCCAAAGTTGATCTCAATAAATTTAAATAAACATAGGCATTAAAACATGTCTTACCCTAGAATCTCAGGGCTGGTGGGCTAGAAATCATGAGGAGCGATGTTAGAAAACCAGGATTGAATCACAATCCCAGAAGCATGAGAAATTAGGTTGGCGCCACATGAGAAATTAGTAGCAAGTGTTCTGCCTGCATAACAAATGTGGCATTTTCTCCAAATTTATGGTTTCTGCAAAAATCCTACAGTTTTCACAATTGTGCATTAAGAAGACTGCTCAGAAGCTTACAAGATTGCTGGATACCAATTAGCTTATGCAATTTTTGCCCAAGGCATACATTTTCCATTTGGTTAAAGTATACATAGAAAATCTTTGCATACTGTAAAATAATATGTACAAATAGCGCTGTGGGACTTTGTCTCCTTACATGGAAGAGTCATTACTGAGATAAGACTGGATCAGTTGAGCTGTAACTCCACAAATACATGTGTAACCCCTGGGTGGGATAAAACCCGGAGACTGGATCCAAAGGCACCTTGCACTTATACTTCTGAGTGGTGCAGGGCTCCCTGTGGGGGGAAGCTTAGCAATAGCGTCAAGGCCTTTTTGCATGTATCACAAATACACAGCCACTTGGCACACAACATGGATAATCTCTAAAGTCTATGACAGCAATAAGCATGTTGGAAGCTGAGTAGTTTCCCATTTCTTTTACTGCTGGTTGATCAAATAGGTGACAATGTTGTTTACAGCCTTTTGATGTTAAATCCAATTGAATTATAAGCTGGTATTAATATATTTGTGACTTTAGAATTTGTGATAGCCAATTCCTTAATAATTCAGCTCCTTCACCTTTCCCATT
The DNA here is from genome assembly GCF_901001135.1 of Rhinatrema bivittatum. Lineage (NCBI taxonomy): Eukaryota > Metazoa > Chordata > Amphibia > Gymnophiona > Rhinatrematidae > Rhinatrema > Rhinatrema bivittatum. The sequence goes on along the minus strand of NC_042622.1, from coordinate 95,070,967 downwards.
AATCAAAATTGAAGAAAATGTAAACCTTCTCCCATTTTCTCAAATTTGTATCAGATTCTTCCCATTGTAAAATGGTCAGATTTGTAGTCGCAATTACTCAACTGAATGAAAAGTCCCAATTATCTCCTACCTCTCCAGTAGGCTTCAATGTTCTCTTTCCCTCCAGTCAGCTCCAAGTATGGTACCTCTCTTGCCTCTTTCTTTTACAATATGTCTCACCTGGTTCCATATTGGAAAGCCATAGAAAACATTATCTTCAATCCTTCTCACTAGGAATGGTTGGGAATCCATTCCTCCTTGATGATACAGCTATTCCTCAGGGTCTTTCTGGGTGAAGGACTATATCCCTCTGGATTCAAAATGGCACTGAGACCTGGGCCCTAGAATTCTCAGTCAAAAAAGACACACAGACAAACTTCTGACAAAAAAGGGAAACTAAACGGGAGGATGGAAGGGTGGAAATAACTTCCTTCTCCAGCAACAAAGTCTCCACAACTCTGGACCAAAAACAGGACCAAGACAGTCTATTTCCAACTCTCTTTGCCCAGGTCTCTGTCACAATGATCCTCAGAGTTCTTTTCCCAGAAAACAAACAAAAAGAGGGACTGCACAAGCAGCAGGGAAACTCAGGGAAATGAAATTAAGAATCCACACCCTAAGATGGTGGTAGGGGTTTATAAAGGCTCAAGCAGGCACCATCTCTTTCTTCCACATGGGGGTGTTCAAAACCCCAATCTCTTCTCACTAATCTCTCTGAACCTCCCCAGCAAGTTAGTCCACTTCTTCTGGTAAGGAAACCAAAGTTTCCTTATGCATGGCATACACCTTTCTCTGGATAATAAACCCATCAGATCCTCTACTGTCAAATCCAGGCAATCTGGGGCAAGCTCACACAGCTCTGGCCAGGGGTGAGCATCATGGTATTCTTTTTCTTGTACAAAGTGTTCACTCAGTCCTAATGATAGATAAAGTATCTTTGCAGAAACCAGCAATCTGTTTCTTCGTCATTATGCAACGTTTATTGGAGCTCTCATTCCAGCACCGTTTCGAGCTACTGTCCTCCAACTATTGCAGCACCTTATGCAATTGTTTACCTTCCAGGGTTTTGTTTGCTCATTCAGGAGGGCTTTAGTTTTAGCCAGGAGAAGCTGGCGTGCCACAAATTAAACTTAATAAACAGGCCTAGGCCTCTTTGTTTGACTTAATGAAGCTGGGTTGGGTCAGCAGTGCCTTTTTTTTTTATTATTTTTTTTATTTTTTGTGTATTGAATTTTCAAATTATTCAAATTACATTGAACTATGTGAAGGAAAAAACATGGTTTGTTATACAGAACATCAAAAGAAAGAATTCTCATCATAATACAGGGAATTATATCAGTATAACATATACCATTCATTATAAGAAAAATGGAGACCCAGTTCAGAACGGAGTAAAGTAATAGGTATGAAAATTATCAAAAGTAATAATGCAGACACATCGTGATAGTGCAGTTATCATTTAGATTAAGCCTACACTTATAGAACTATATAGAGTGAGAGTCCAGGTATATTCGCAATTGTTCTATCTCTGTGAAAATGTACTTATTATCTTGATAAATCAACACGCAGCGGCAAGGATACCTAAGATGAAATTTGGCTCCCCTGGTCACAATCTCATTTCTCATTTTTAGGAAATCCTTTCTTTTCTCTTGAATTTTCTTCATTATATCTGGGAAGACTCGTATTTGAAAGCCATAGAAAAGTTCTGATTGCTTTTTAAAAGATCTCTTTAGAACTTCATCTCTTTCTGATGTTTGGAGAAAAGAAATAAAAACTGTAGCTCTTTCTTCAATTTTTGCTTCAAAAGACTTCTCCAAACATTCTGTTAAGTTATCTTTTGGAGTAATATCTCCCATTGATTCATCCTGTTGTTGCATTTTCTCCTTTTCTTTTTCCTGTCTTCCTGGTAGATAATACAATTTGGAAATAACAGGCACCGTTTTTTCTGAGAAAGCCAGAATGTTAATAAAGTAACTCTTTATCAAATCTTTTAATGGCATCCATCTTGTTTTCGGGAAATTTAACATTCTGAGATTATTTCTTCTTGCCAGATTTTCCAGAAAATCCATCTTTCTTTCAACCATAGATTCTGATTTTATAAGGTTAGTCTGTACTTCTTTAATCTGTTTAATTTCTTTTTCATTTTCTACCAGCGATTTTTCAACAGCTAAAATTTTTGACTCCAAAGAATTAGTCTTTCCCATATTTTCTTTAACAACATTTGTCAAATCGATTATGGCCATATTCATTGTAGTCAGGGCCTTCCAAATTTCTTCAATTGTTATTTTTTCAGGCACTCTTAAGGGGTAATTCAACATTACTTGTATGCCTTTCCCCTCTCCTCCTTTATCTAGAAGACCCTTAACGCTCGGCTCAACGAGCCTAGATTCTGCCTCTCCCTCCCTAGAGTCTGAATTAACAGAACTCACCGAAGCAGGTCTGGAATCCATACCTCTTCTCTGGGAGTCTTCTAGTTTTACAGCTGGCAGAGTCGGCGTCTCCTGTATCTGCTGTTCCACCCCCCCTTCATTCAGGGGTCTACAGGGCATAGAGGCAGTTGTCGGCTCGCCGGGGCTGAGAGATATTTCTTCAGCCAGGGTGTATGGTGGCGGCTCTCCGCCATTTTCACCAGCGGCCCCGCTCTCCAGCACAGACTGCACTACTTGAAAAGCTTCCTCGATTCGCGTCTGACAGTAGGAACTCTCTGGCGTAGAAGCAAGAACCTCTCGGATCCTTGCTTTTCGTTTTGTATGTGGCATCAGTAGATAAGAAAAGAGTCAGAGGAAAAACTTATAATAGATTTTAAGGAAAGATGAGGAGCTCAGTTGCTTCCGTGCTCACGGTGCGGCGGCCATCTTGGGTCTCCCCTCTGCTCAGCAGTGCCTTATTGTGCTGTGTTTACATCCACAAAGCATGGTGGATGGCTGTTCGTGTGTTACATTGGAAATGTCACAGCAGCCACCAATAGATCCAGGTCAGGGTCTGTCTGCATGGAGCTATCAGTCTCCCTCTGTTGGGCCCATTCACAATGTTCCTCTTTTTGTTTTATTTTCTTGTCCAGAACCAGAGTATTTTTCATTGCTCATTTCTTCTGAAAGAAAATCTCTTCCTCCAGAGGTCACGCTTCAGACATGCTTGCTATATTTTTAATTCCATCTGTTGCACTAGCTGTAGTGAGCATCAGTTGGCGAGATACCATTAAAGGGCCAGTGCACTAAAGTGTGTCAATTCAACTGGTAATGCATATAAATGTGGTGATTATCAGGTGTACATCAGGTGTACGAATGGCTGATGTTAATGAAATGCTAATGAGTTACACGTTGCCATGTACAATAAAGTACATGTATACATACGAATTGTAATGGAAGAACTTAATTAAGAACATAATTAAGAATTGTGTAGTTATGTTTTATACATTAATGCACATGTGAATAATTTTGCATACATAGTGTGCTAATAGGTAATGAGCATTTTTGCATATTTTTGTATCTCATTATCCAATTAGCAAAGAGTTCACATTAACACTATCGCAAGTTAGTTTAAACATGTTGAATGAATTAATGATAACCTAAGTGTTATTGTGCTTGCGTCATATAAATAAATAAATAAATGAATAATGGTTGCAATAGTGTTAATGTGCTGTAGGACAATGGTCCCTGTAGAGAGAATCCAAAGTGGCTCACACTGAAATGAACTGAGGCAGCTGTAAAAATCTGGATTTGGATCTGAACTGGTTCCCTTCCCAATGACTCTAAAACAGAGAGAAAAATCCAAGTCAAGGAGTAGCCCCTATAGCCAGAAGCCAAAGTAAGTCACAGCCAGCATGGCCCATCTATATACTATTTTTTTTTACCCATTTTCTTCTTGCTCTTTCCAGCTCACTCAGAACTGGGGCTGGAAACTGGCACCACGAGCCTTTACCCACAACTACTCCTTGTTTTCCCACTTCCCAGTACACCTAGCAAGACGCCTGGGCCCTGAATGTAGCCACTAGGTGTCACCCTTGACTGATGACCAAGACATGAGGGGATGTGAATGCTTCCATCATAGTATCCCCAGCCCCAGCTGAACTAGACAGCAGAAGACCCAATTCAGGGACTGCACCGGGGACTTTTCACTTGCATTGCAAAACACAGCCAATGAGCCAGCTTGGTTCATTCCTATTCTAACTAAAAGCATGCAGTGAATTGTGCTAGAAAGAAGCTGTACTACCTCCAGATAACTCCTCAAAAGGGACCCTGCGGGCAGACACTCCAGGAAAAGCGACATGTCGTAAGTGCATTCACAGAAGCTGGTGTAATAATAATAACAACAGCAACTCCCACTGGAAACCCACATCACAGACACACAGAAGGAAAAGGCTTGGACAGCTGCAGGTCCTGACCTGAGCATTACCTTGAGAAAAGGAGAATGTTATTTTGCCAGCAGGCATGTGAGACTCAGACTGGGAATCCCATGTAGAGCTTTCAGTCCACCTCACTAGGCGGGGAGTTTCCAGGCTTGGTCAGGAAATGGAGCAGGTCCCCACTGTTCCCTGCCCCCCACCCCCAAACTCTGACATGTTTCAGCGGGTGACAGTGACATATCTTATTCTTTTCCTCCCTCCACGACTCCTTCCAGCAAGCACACTGTTTTACCCATGCCCTGCACATGCCACACGGCTGCCAAATGTCCCATGCACAGCTGCAAGTCCATGCAATGCATCCTGGAACCCTGCAGCCTAGCCCTGAGAGCGCACTGGCAGGATGGCACAGCCTGTATATGCCAGCGAGGAGCCATGGGGGACTGGGGATTTTGTCATTTTCCCCCTTGATTTTAGCAGACTGTATATTCAGCATGAGCGATCTTAATCTGGTAAATCCTTGTCTGCGGGAACTCCCCTGGATTACAGGCAGGATCTAGGATCACAATTCTTTGGGCCCATCAATAGTATATACAAAGTTAAAATAAGGAGAAAATGAAAAGTTCCAGTGCTTGCTGTCTTTTGTTACTGTGTTATCCTACTCTTTGCATGCCCTCTGCTTTTGGAGGCTTACAATTATTTATATATATATATATATATATATAAAGGCATTTTTTTCCTTTAGTTATATGAAAATGTATTTTTGCTGCAGTCCAGCATTTTCATCTCCAAGTTCCTGAATTTCAAATCTGTTCATTTACAAACAAGCAAAAAAAGAGGAAGCTGCAGAATGTCAGTGTAATTATCATGGTCATTTATGATCAGCTATGGGGGCCATATAATTTCAATATTGTAGCTGCATTGCTGGGAGGAAATTTAACATACACTACGATTAAATAAATCTAAAGCATTGTCTCTGTCAAGCCTTTGATGAGTTTATAGCTCCAGCTAAATATACTTTGTTAAAAAAAACAACTGCATAACTGGTCTTTTTACAATGCCAAACTTTCTCAGCTTTCCCCCCGCAACTCCCTTTTCCCACACACATACCTGAGATTAAGGCACTGCCTAGCTCTGTTTAGGTTAAAAGATAACAGGATTAAATTGAACAATGAGTTTTAAGAGTGGGATGTAATAAGGTGTGACTTAAAACTGTGTGCTGAAATGCAGAGCACAGTTTCCAAACACACACACACACACACATACACACACACACACACACACACACTAAAAAAAAAAAAAGGACTCCCAATGCAGTAAGCTAATGCTACGCAACTGCACGGGAAATTTAAAAAGTATGATGACTTGAAAACGTGCGCACAAACCCAAGTTAAACTGTGCACCCAGCACAGGCTGAATGTGCATTTTAACTCGGGGGAGTAGGGGAGTCTTTTGGACATGGTTTAAGTGCCCAAAACATGATTTGTGTTTGCTTTATGTGCATAAAATATGATTTATTCATACAAAAATGCTTTCAGTGCAGAAGTCATTTTTTGAGCACATAAATCCTGACACATAAATCCTGACACCAGAACCGCAGATTCTGACACTAGCGTTGGAAACTTTACTCCACTTTTGACCAGGAGTAACATTTTCAGTGTTAAGACAGCAGGAGTTAAGCCAGCGCACCTCTCTGCATTGGGGATAATAGCTGATGCCGTCGTTTGCATGGGATTTCCGTGCAAGAGCGCTAAGCAGTGCATACAGTTCTGTGCACATAATTTTTGTGTAGAGAACTCCTTGTTGCATCAGAAATAAAGTTTGCGCGCAAAACATGTGCACACAACTGCAGGTAAAACTGCGCTCTGCTGAGTGCACCTTATTACACCGGGCCCTACATTTGGAGATCATTGATCTAGCAGCTCTTCAGGTTAACTCACATTGGGAGTTATAGAAATTCCAAATGGTATTTAAACTCAGTTACTTCACACTTTTGAGTGATTGCCCAAAAGCTTGTACTTGCATGCAAAAGCTGGCACTGAACACGGATAGTGGCTTTTCTGCATGAAAGACTGAGAATTGCTTCAGAGGCGAGTTTCAGCTGAGAGCTGGTAAGACCTTCAGCCCTATTCCTGGCTCATGTTCATGGCTAATTCTTAGGCTGGTCTGATAAAAAGGTATCCCAGCTTGCAAAAGGTCCAAGGTTCCCGAGGACCAGTAAGGCTGCTGGAACTCTGACCATAGAAACAGAGAATATAATGCCAGGTAAGCGTTCTGAGGTCCATCTGATCTGCCCTATTTCCTTCCTGGGGTAATGCCATACACCCCATTTTATCTCCAGTTTTCCTCTCATTCTTTCACAATGAAGAATTCTCGATGCTTACTTCAGCCTGTCTTGAATTCTTGTTTTCTGCTTATTATTTTAAACTTGATAAACCCGTCTTTTCACAAAATGGGGTACAATTACAAAATACTTAGAACAAATGTACAAAACATAACTAATCCAATAAAAACCAGATCAATGAAAATGCAGAATGAATACGTCAGAAAAATTGCACAAGAATGCAGCATCAATATATTTACTGTTGTTCTTTTTGTCTCTATCACCTCCTCGTGAGGAAATATTTTCTAACGTTACTCCTGAGCCTTCCCAGGGCCGGGGTATAGGGTAGGAGGCTTCCTAGACCTAGGCAAACCTTCAGCCTTGTGACCACCCTATTATCTTTGAGTTAGAGAAGCCCCTTTTCCCCTTGAGATTTTGATACTGAAACGTAACAATCTTCATGCTCCCCCCCCCCCCATCCCCCACTTCCCCTGTCAGAACAATCCTGTAGTAACACAAAAAATCATTGCTATGGATAAATACCAATTTACTGAGGGAAAGGAACTTTTTGAAAATTACCCACCCTAAACGTAAGCTGATGCCTTCCCTTTCAGAGCAGTGCAAATCCCAGGAGTAAAAGTACCTACGGACTTTGCACCCAAAAAAACCCGATTTGAAACCTGCCACATGCTTTCAAATATTAAACGGTTTTGTGCGTATTATCATACATAACACAGGGATGTTGCAGAAACCATGTTGCAGTGTCTGATGAATGTCATCTGTGATTTTTGGGGTAGAATGCAAAAAAATCCCCTGAACATCAGGAAATACATAGGATTTGTAAATGATAAGAAATCCATACCGCATTGGCTGAAGGTAGTCGCTGGCATGGCCCGCTGGTCTGAATTAGGATGTTTCCCCTTACTACTCAAAACCTTTTGTCACCTTGGTAACATTGACACAAAACCCTACCAAAACGTCACTCAAACCTTATAGGTAAGGGCACTGACATTGTTTTTTCATTTTGATTTTTTTGTTTCATTTTGTTCATTCAAAATAAAAAAAACAAACAAAAAAAAAAATCTTACAACAAAAACAATTATCAGGTCCCAGGCCTGCAGCAAACCCTCCCTACCCCCCCCCCCCAAAAAAAAAAAAAAGAAAGAAAATGCAAGGCCTTATCTGATGCCCCCAGCCTCCCCTGGGCACTTTTACTCCATGAAGTCTTTAAAATCTGTTTTAACCTTCACGGGGCAGGAGCGATTCCACCTTTGTCGGTATTTCAAGTGGTGCTGGCAGAGCGAGACGGGCACCATTATTACTTTCTTCCATTCAAATGGCACCAGACAGACTCATAAGGAACTGCTTTGTGGCAAGCACAGGCTTTCACCTTATCAGAAGGAAAGGAGACTCGGGACCAAGCAACAGGGAAGTTAACGTAAGGACCAAGGCAGCCGCTTTCAAACCCTTCCGTACCTAACAGTGGGCAACAAGGTGGCAGGACAACGTTGGTTTTGCATGAGAATGCCAGGGCGTGTGTTTGTATTTTCTGAGAGCGACCGAAGGCTGGAAACCCTCAGGGTAATTCAATCTTTTTTTTGAAACCCGTGTTCTAGTTCTGGCGCCATGATTATGTACACAGGACACACTTATTTATATGTTTACAATATGTGGAAAGATCTTTCCATCAATCACTTTCTCAAGATTCAAGCACACCCACTGCATGCATTTTCTGTTATTTCCAAACGAAATGGCTCCTCTTCTTTGCTGGTGTGGTTTTGGTTTGAATTGTATTTTTGTAGCCATGTAGAAACCATGCAGAAAAAAGGGTTTCCATTAAAAAACAAACACCGTGTCCCCTCCCCCTCCCCAAAAAAAATAACACACAACATAAAACTCGATTTCCTTCATGCTGTAGTGTACACCTGCCCTGAAGACATGTAACTTTAAAGGCACTTCCTCGCAGGGCTGCGTCAGTTCGTTTTATGTATCACTGTAGCCACGGTTTTGAAACATATCTCCCAGAGACAGGGAGTGTACAGCAGGCAAAGAAACACACCCCAAATAAACAAAACAAAAATAAATACAATCCACTCCTACTATACCCTAATTTCATGCTCCAGAAAAGCATCGTTGTTCTACCATCAACAAGGAACACCCAAAACCAGGTGGAGGGAAGGGGTGGCAGGTCTACTCCATGCAAACATATTTTTCCAGCACTGAAGGGTACAAAGGTCTGACTAAAGGTAGGACATGGGTCCTAGCGGCCTTCTGTGGATTTATATGTGTAATATCTACCCTAGGAGCATCCTGTGCTCTGGAACAGGGGCAGAGAGGAGTTCTCTCTGCTTGCATATAGTCCCTGTGTCTCCTGTGAGTAGGCATATCCTGTTACCAAAGATAGCATATCACCCAGAGGTTTCTGCATCTCCCTCACTGAAATGTTTGCTAAAACTCTGCTCGGGCCAAGGGTAACACAAACCGTTGGTTTTCAGCCTGCTGACTGATTGCTGTTATCGGTTCATTCCTGTGAGAGATAAGGTCTCACTATCTTGAGATATACAGTGAGAACCTCAGGGGCAAACGCTCACAGGCTCTTGGCAGGACTGTGCTCCGTTCATTCTGTCGTTGAGAGGCTTCTGAGCTCCCGTTGTCATTTTCCCAATGTGGTTTCTGCTTGTTTGGGCACAAACTCGAGAAAACAGGGCAAAATTGCCAGAGGCTGGCTTGCACGCCTCTCTGCTCCTGCACACTATTAAATAGTCAGGGAGAAGAGGAGAAGGGTACATTTACTGTACAACCCTTATGATCCACACACTCAACAATGTGTTTATGAGCAAATTCGAGCATCATTATTATTTGTAACATATTCCGTGAATGAGATATATAAATAATGCACATGAAGCAAACCATCTTGGCTAGAAAGGAAGCTCTTGAAAGAGGTCATGGTATGAGGCTCCAAAAAGGTAGACTGAGGAGTAAAATTAGAAAATATTTCTTCATGGAAAGGGTGCTGGACACATGGAATAGCTTCCCAGAGGAGATAGTGGAGGTAAACACAGTAACAGAATTCAAGAAAGCCTGGGATAAGCACAGAAAAGTGACGGGCACTATACCAAAAGGAAATTGGGCAGATGCTACACAAGCCTGATCCAGAGTAATGTTCTCTGCTTCAAGAACCCTGATCAGTGTCAGTGGCTTAGAGCTGCGTTGAGGCCTTTCTGGCCCTGACCCTTAAATGCAACTTAATCACTGTACAACTGAGCAAATTACTTACCCTCCCTGTGCTCAACCGTTTTGCTGCTTGGACATTTCTTTTCCCTTCACCGGAGTGACCCTCTGTTCCCTAAGAGTTGGTTCTTGCCCTTTTTACATCACCAGAGTTGGGGGGAAATTCAGAGTACCTTTATGAATATCTCTAATTGGTCTGTTGGAGGAGTGGAGTTTGAAGGGGATTTCGAGGTCGAGTTGGAGTTGGAGTTGATGATGGATGGATTTGTGTATTAGGGTGATTGATTTGTAAAGGATTCTAAAATTCACTGGTAACCAATGTAGGTTTCCAGTGAATTTTAGAATCCTTTACAAATTTATTTATTTATTTTATTTAGAAACTTTTATATACCGGTATTTGTGGGGACATCATACCGGTTCACATAGTAACTGAAAAGATTGGAAAATACATTGCAACAGGGGAATGTAACTGGGCGGGGGGAAGACCAGAAAGGCAGTAGGAAGGATAGGAGAACAAGAAGGTAATAACCAAAACAATTTACAATGAAAGTCTCCTTAATATAAGGAGGTCACCTGAAAGGGGACTGCGAGGGGGAGTGGAAGGAGTTATTCCGTGTAAGCATGGTTGAACAGGAGAGTTTTTAATTTCTTTTTGAATTTAAATGCACAGGGTTCAAGTCAATCACCCTAATACACAAATCCATCCATCATCAACTCCAACTCGACCTTGAAATCCCCTTCAAACTACACTCCTCCAACAGACCAATTAGAGATATTCATAAAGGTACTCTGAATTTCCCCCCAACTAAAGCCACACGCCTTTCCTCTACCAAACACCGAGCGTTTTCAATAGCAGGTCCATCTATTTGGAATAACATCCCCTCAAGCCTCAGATTGGAACCCTGCCTCTTAACTTTCAGAAAAAAACTTAAGACGTGGCTCTTTCACCAAGCGATTCTCTGATCCTCCAGACAATCACTAGTCGCCATTATTCTCACCTGGTCCAATGGTCTTTTATCCTCTCGAACGATAGACGCTGGCACCTCCAAGTTAAAGCACCTTAAGCTTTAACCCATATTCTTTATTGTATCATGTTACAATTACTTCCTGCCTCTACCTTCTTCCAGCTATTTAAGCTTCCAAGTTTTTACCTCTTGTTAAATGTAACTTTGCCTTATTCAGCTCTATTGTTAATTACTTTAGTTTTTGCTTCAGTTATACCCTTGTTCTATGTAAACTGATCCGATATGGTTATTACTATGAAGGTCGGTATAAAAAAAGTGTTAAATAAATAAATAAAACCAGAGATGGCTGGACTTTGTAATCTGGGATTCATAAAGGAATTCTGAACGCTGTTGGTAGGGAAGGCCAAAATGTTTTCCTTATAATAGAAATGTTTTTCTAGTCTGCTGATTGTATTCTTTTGTATTTTGTGTTTCTTTTGGCTTTTTTTCCTGGCTTTTTCTTTGCATTCCCCTCCCTCCAGCCCCTCCGGATTCTTCCTCCCTAGGTCCCAGTTCAGCCTCTCTTCCTCTTGGCCCTGTCCTCCTCCCTTCCTCCCTCCAGCCCCTTCCCCCTTTCAGTGACAAACACTGAGTAATGTAGGAGTATTAGAATAATCTGGGCCAGCTTGAAGGACAGGGCAAAATATAATCCACAAGAATCCTGGGAGTCGTTTTCCTAAATCATGAATACTTTGGTTGTGTTAGAGACTATTACTAGTAGTCCACAAATATGTCACAGATAATAAGCTGCACAATGTTTAAAGCACACAACCTTTGCCTAAGGCCAGGGGTTGGCAACTCCGGTCCTGGAGTGCTACCAACAGGTTTGGTTTTCAGGATATCTACCATGAATATGCATGAGATATTGCCACAGAATGGAGGCAGTATGTATTCAAATATATCATGTCTGTGGCACTCCAAGCCTGGAGTTGCCTACCCCGGCCTATGGTATTAGGCAAAAAAGGGCTTCCCAAACTTGTCCTGGGGACCCGACAGCCAACCGGGTTTTCAGGATATCCCTCCCCCCCCCCCCCGCCATGAATATGCATGAGATAAATCTGCATGTGCGACATCTCCATGATATGCAAATTTATCTCATGCACATTCATGGTGGATATCCTGAAAACCCGACTGGCTGAGGGGTCCCCAGGACAAGTCGTGGAAGCTCTGAGGTAAAGACCTGCAAAAAAATGGCTGAGCCCTGTTAAAAAAGAAACAAAAAGGAAAACTTTATGGAGAGGGCGAGGGTAAGGAGGGGTGGACAAGACATGCTCTGTAGACATGAACATATGGTTAATAGCTCCCTGCTGCTTTTTAACAGGGTACAGGAGGTCTCACAGAAGTTAGCATGTGTGAACTGGCGACCTGCAGACATCTAATAGAAAGTCTTTATTGAGTTCTACACATAGCTGGATTTTTCTATATTTTGACATCTAATAGAAAGCAGTGTGTCTGGGGGGGGGGGACTATTGGAGCTGGCCACTAGTGTTACTGGACATGGATATCGAACACCTAGCTGGTCTCAAAAGCGCATGTGCAGCAATAGGTTTGAACTAATCTGCCCTTGGCGTCAGAGATAAAGGGATAAATAAAGCCAGCATTAATTATAGCTGCTTGCATCACCAGAAACTGGAGTAATTTTGCTTCAGGCCCCAACGTGTAGAATTTTTCAGCCATTCTCACGAGTAATTTCTTTTTCCTGAGAAAAAGGAGATGAAAAAGGAAAAAAAAAAAAAAAGATCTGTGTAAACAGAAAATGTACAGGCATGCCCGAATGAATCAGAGCTTCTTACCTTCTCCTGTTTGAGGTTTTACTGCACCTGTTTCACACAGTGCACTTGGTAAATAAAGTCCTGCCTGCCAATTTCAACTCACAAAGGGCAGAAGGCGAGATGGCGGCCTGGGGTTGGCTTTAGAAAAGCAGCCTTTCAGAGTTGTTTTGTTAGTTGCACACGCTCTTACATTCTCCATGCACAGCCTCTGACATCACAATTTAGAGAGGTTTTTTTTCTTTAACTTTCAAAAATATGGTGGTGGAAAATATGTGACTTCCAGAAATCAGGAGAATGAACGTTCTCTTAGCAAATAGGGGATATATTATATTGACTTCCAAAAAACCGGGATAATGCATCCAAATTTGAAAATATGTTTGTTTGTTTTTTTTATCATGAAAAAGAGAATTAAGTTAAACTCCTGTCTCAGTGCTAAGAGGGCTACTGATAGAAGATCTGAATATTATCCAGACATTCTGTCAAATTCTGCCTCCAGGAATCACAAGATTCCTGAACCAGCCTCCATGGCAGAAAGCTAGCCAGATTAATTAGATTCATAGTTGTACATAGATATTCCCCCAAACTCCCATCCGTGTCAAAATCTTGCAACAAAATCCTTTTTGTGCAGGCAGACACCAGAACTCCTCAGGAAGCCCAGCTAAACCCTGGCTCATCGGAGAAAACTGTGGATCAATAGCAGGTACAGGCTACCAATGTATATGTGCCTTGGCCCCAAAGAGTCAAGGAAGGAGGAAGGATGGAAAGAGAGAGCAAGGGAGGAGCTATATAAGCTTAGTTTGGGCAGGGTGGGGATAGGGATGTCAAGAATCCACTCATCTAAACCTCCCAAGTCATAGCAACATAAGGGCCGATGCAGTAAAGTGTGCTCAGGCTGAGCGCACTGTTAGCCCCCGTTTGGCCACGCGTTTTCTATGCGCTATTTTTACCCCAGTAAGGGATAATAGAGAGTGGAAAACGCGCGGCCAAACCCCCCCCCCCCCCCAAACTAATAGCGCCCGCAACATGCAAATGCATGTTGATGGGCCTATTAGTTATTCCCGCGCGATACAGAAAGGAAAATGTGCGGCAAAGCTGCACATTTTAATTTCAGCCGGCACCGGGAAAGTGTACAGAAAAACAGAAAAAAACTGCTTTTCTGTACACCCTCCCACTTAATATCATAGCGATATTAAGTCGGAGGCCCCAAAAATAAAAAAAAATTAAAAATCTGCCCGTGGCCCGTGGGTTGGAAGACAGGCGCTCAATTTTGCCGGTGTCCGTTTTCCGAACCTGTGGCTGTCAGCGGATTCGAGAACCGATGCCGGTAAAATTGAGCGGTGGCTGTCAAACCCACTGACAGCCGCCGCTCCTGTCAAAAAGGAGGTGCTAGGGTCACGCTAGTGTCCCTAGCGCCCCCTTTTACTGTGGGTCCTAATTTGCATATCTTTCTTTGTTGAATTGCGCGCCCAGGAGAGTGGCCTGGGCGCGCGTCAGGAGAGCTGGCGCTCGCCGGCTCTCCCGCGCATCTTACTGTATCGGCCCGATAGTAAGGAAGGCAGAAAAAGACAAAATGATCCGTCTAGTCTACCCAGCAAGTTTCATAAGGTAGTAAATGCTGCTTTGTGCAGTTACCCCTATGTCTCTGTTTAGGATGTGACTGCCACTCCATGCTGACTACCCCCCCCCCCCCCCAAGCTTTACATCAGTGGTCCCCAAACTTGTCCTGGAGGGCCACCAGCCAGTCGGGTTTTTGGGATATCCTCAATGAATATGCATGAGAGAAAATTTGCAAGCACTGCCTCCATAACGTGTAAATTTTCTCCCATGCATATTCATTGAGGATATCCCAAAAACCCGACTGGCTGGTGGCCCTCCAGGACAGGTTTGGGGACCCCTGCTTTACATTAAGGGTAATAATATTTATAATCAGACATGCTGCTTGAACATGCTTTGCTTTTGGTTTTGGATGCGGAAGCAGTCCTGTGCTTTTTCCCTGATGTCGGCGTATCAATACCCCAGACATAGAAGTTGGGGCCCAGCATTGGCTGTCATCTGAATCCAATTCCCTTTTTTCTCCCCTGCCATTGAAGTGGAGAGCGATGTTGCAGTTGCACCAAAAAAGGCTAATCAGTTAATGGTAGTAATCCTATACCTTCTGATTTAGGCTAGTCGCTGCCACTCCATGCAGGTTACCCCCATGCACCCTTTTCTTCATTTCCAAACTGCAAACTTTAGGGATCCACAGTATTTATCCATGTCCTCTTGAATTAATTTACTATTTTCACCCTCACCACCTCCGAACGGGATTCCAGGCATTCATTACCCCCTCCATGATCTGTTGTCCCCCCTGGAGTTTCATTTTATGAACACCTAGTTCTACTATGTGCTTTCCAACGGAAAAGGTTTGTTGTTGATTGTGTATCATTAAAACCTCTCAGGTATCTGAAGGTTTGTATCATATCTCCCCTGCACCTCCTCTCTTCCAGGGTATGTACATATTCAGATCCTTCAGCCTCTCCTCATAAGTCTTCCAATACAGACCCCACACCATTTTTGGTCACCCTACTTTGGACCACTTCCATCCTATCTCTATCTTTTTTGAGATATGGGCTTCGGACCTGAACACAGTATTCTAGGTGAGGCCTCACCAAAGACCTGTACAAAGGCATTATCACCTCCTTTTTCTTGCTACTTATTCCTTTCTCTTTCAGCCCAGTATTCTTCTGGCTTAAGCTATCGTCTTATCACATTGCTTTGCCTCTTTCAGATCGCTAGAAACTATCACCCTAAGGTCCTTCTCCTAGACCATGCACATTAGTCTTTCACCCCCATCACATACAGCTGTTTTGGATTACAGCACCCCAGATGCATGACTTTCCACTTCTTGGTGTTGAATACCAGCTGCCAAGACTTCAACCACCATTCAAGCTTTTGTAAATCACTTTTCATTCTCTCTGCTCCTTCAGGCATGTCCACTCTATTGCAGATCTTAGTATCATCCACAAATAGACAAATTTTACCTTCTATCCCTTCTACAATGTCATTCACAAAGATATTGACCAGAACTGGACCCAAAACCGATCCCTATGACACTCCACTTTACACTGTTCTCTCATCAGAGTAAGTTCCTTTTACCATTACACACTGTCTCCTGTCAATCAACCAGTTTGTAATTCACACCATCACATTGTTGGCCATTCCCAAGCTTCTCATTTTATCCACAAGCCTCCTATGTGGGACCGTTTTAAAAGCTTTGCTCAAATCCAAGTAAATCACATGATCAAGCGCTCTTCCTTGATCCAATTCTCTAGTTACCCAATCAAAAAATCAGTCTGATTTGTCTGACAGGACCTTGCCCTTGGTGAATCCATGCTGCCTCGGGTCCAGGAACCCACTGGTTTGAACATAATTCACTAGAGTCTCCATTCATTTTCCCATCACTGAGGTGAGGCTAACCGGACTTCAGTTTCCAGCCTCCTCTCTGCTACTACTCTTGTGAAGTGGGACCACAACCACTGTTCTCCAATCTTGTGGCACCACTCCTTTTTCTGGCACATCTCTGAGCTCCCTCAGTATCCTGGGATGTACCTCATCCGGCTCCATGGCCTTGCCCACTTTCAGTTTTCCTAGCTCTTTGGATTTCCTTTAGAAACAGAAAGTATGAGGGCAGATAAGGACCGTGGAGCCCATCTAGTTTGCCCAATTCATTTCCTATTACAAAGCCATAGACCCCAGTGGATCTCTGGCTTCCCCCTCAATTCTTCGAGGGATCCTTTGTGCATATCTTAGGCTTTCTTGAATATGGTTTACTGTTTTTGCCTCCACCATTTCCCCTGGGAGGGTCTTTCCATGCCTCCACCACCCTTTCTGTAGAGAAATATTTTCTGATGTTGCTCCTCAGTTTACTCTCTTGGAGCGTCAGATCATGATCTCTTTACTCTTGAGCTTCCTTTCCCCTGAAAAAGGTTTGCCTAATATGTTTTTTGTATAAAGTGCTGCTCTTCCTTTTCTGCCTACCCTGGCCTTCCTGAAAAGAGTAAGATACTCTCTCAGTTGTGGGACTCATTCAGCCACATTTCTGTGACAGCGCCCACAATATCTAGATCTACCTTTGTCCCTAGAGCTTGTGCCGGGAATTTTATTTCTAATTCTATGAGTATTCTTCCTTTACTTGTCTTCTCTCTGAATATCCTCAAACCTGCCCCTCTTGTCCTCCTTGTTGTTTTTGTTGTTGTTTAAATTTGTGGTCATCATTTTTAACCAAAATATGATTGCCTTTAGTCCCTTGTATAAGTTTTGATTGCAAAAAACTCCAAAACCATGCAATGTAGCATGTAGAGACACCTTCGGGTGGCTCAACCAAATGTAAAATCATCCAGGACTTGTTTACGATGATTCAAGCAACCAACCATACAGGTAAGTGCAGTTTCCTTTGTTTTACTTTCAGAAGATGATTGTTATGTGTAATGTTCCATGCTTTTCTCCAGCTGTAGATGCACTGGTCTCAGGTAGCTTCTGCAAGGTTTACATTTAATCAACCTGCCCAACCGTCCCCAGATCACCATTTGAGAACGATGCTGAATGTCAGATGACAGTCCTCAGTGGAAGAAATCACAGCAGCCATTGTAGGAGAAGGAAGATAAACTCTAGTGAAAATACAAACATTTCAGGAGAGAGGTGAGTAGACGATAGCAATGGGGAGGTGGTAAATGTCCCTAGGAAGAGTCTTCTGGTTTTGCTTTCATTTTTTTAAAACATGTTTTGCATTCCACATGCTTAATTCATGGCAATTTATAAGGCAGTGGGAAAGCATTGAGAATATTAGAGGATGACAATGTTTTAAATGGAATCAGAACTAAGTCAACATTTTCCAGGCCATCGCTATCAAAATCCATTCTAGCAGAGTGTGAAACTCATGGCATTACCGGAATACTAGTATTTCAAACTGGAGTTGAAATGGAACAAGAGAGGTGGTGAAGGCAAAAACAGTAACAAAATTGAAGAAAGCCTGGGATGAGCATGGAGGATCCCTAGTTATGAAGAGGTAAGGGGAAAGCCAGAAAGATCAACTGGGGTCTGTGGCACTGCAACAGAAAATAAATCGAGCAGACTAGATGGGTCTTATGGTCCTTAACTGCCCTCATATTTTGTACTTTTCTGTTTTAGAGAGGATCATACACAAGTATTCTATAGATGATCACTAGGCTTGGGAAAGGAGAGATAACATTTAACAGCCTAGTTAAAAAGTTGTAGCTGGTAAATTGTCTGAAAAAATAGAATACCTCAAACGTTTTTCATGTCAGATTCCAAAATGCATTTTTTATTTGTATACTATAAATTTTGTATGATTATATTATTGCAATTTGATTTATTGCAGCCTGCCTTGAGATGAAAGGGAAAGGTGGGACATGAAACAAAGTAAATAAATAAATAAAAATAAACATTAATATATTGTTTCTGTAAGTGAGGACACTACCGCATCATATAGGCTAATTATAAAGAGCTCAGCACAAGAAAGCATGGAAGAAGCCACAAGGCACAAGAGGATAAAACTAAAAGTGAATTTGTTGTATGAGGAAGGTCTTCTGGATTTTTCTGTATTGTGGACATAACTAATGCTATATGTCATGAAACACATCTGATGAACTTAGGAAAACTGCCTGACCAACTATGAAAAACTTGGAACCTTACTTTTTTTTTTGTTTTAGTAGTTAAACAATGCAATTGATTCTTTTTCTGTCTGGGTGATTAGCCTTGTTGCTGACTTCTTCGTGCCATACAAATGTACTTTTGGTGCTTTCTTTGTGCTTTCTTTGTTCTGAAAATTGAGACACAGTTGCACAGGGTCAATTTTTCGAGAACAGGCGATATTTTAACTTTTAAAAGACTGTTTTTACATCGAAAAGAGGCCTCGTACATAATGGGTGTCATGCTTCACCTTTTTGTTTTTCACAGAAAGTCTTTGGAGCACTTTAATCGGTGTTTTGTAAATTTGCACCCAGGATAAGGTAATCTCAGGTTTGTGAGGATCCAGAGCAAATAAAACCATGTGTGGAACTCTAAATAGTTACTCAGACATTTTGTGTAACTGCAAATTATCACTGGTCACATTTTTCTGACAGTATCGCTAAGTACTCACTTTTTAAAGCAACTTTTGCGAGACTGAGTTTTGTTTTATGGCAGAAATGTGACTCAGATTGAAGGGTATCAACAATCGGCAAATAATTCCATTTTCTTCAGTGTCGATGCAGCTCCTAGAACTCTGCACATATGGAAGGGAAGGAGGACGCCTTTGTGAATAGTAATGACCTGATATTATGTGAATGTATGAAGTAGTGCTGCTTGAGGTCATGATGGAAGGCATTGGCTGGCTGGTGCTAGTATACCCCGAGTCACATAGCATGCAGTAATGAATATGTTTATAGCATTAAAAGTATTCAGGGCCACTGCTTTTGGGGCATCTCCTATAGGACAAGACTACCAACCTTGACAGTACTGTGTGCATGCGCCATTACACAAGCACTAAAGGAGCTTTGATAACAAGGAGAGAACATTTGGTCCCAAAGCTTTCCTCAATTCATGTTAATCTGCATTGCAGGAATAAATCTAATTTATACAAGCACACGCATCCTGACTTATTGTAATTGTATGTACCATGCACTTTTGAGCTGTTGGATTTCAGCCCTAGACCTGGCCCCTGGCATCTACTTTTAATTTCCATCCCATTTGCTAATTGTACATCTTCAGTCAACAAAATGTTCACAAAATTATTTCATAGGACTAAAACACATATGTTGATGAAAAGATTTTATTTCAGACTCTATTTACAAAGTCACAGAAAGTGGAAATGTACCTTTTGAATAAGGCTTTAAATGGTCTGTGGAAAAGCCAGGCGTTTGAAGCTTAACATTGCCAGCTATTGAGAAGAGCAGTTAGCATGAATTAATCAGGTTTGACTGTATCTTGTGTGTGAGGACCTTTTGCTTTGAGGCTCTGTACAGGTCTGGGGCTTCCACTCTAAGGGGTAGATTTTTAAAAACGGCGTGTTCGCGTACTTTTGTTCGCGCTCCAGGCGCAAACAAAAGTATGCTGGATTTTAGTAGATACGCGCGTAGCCGCGCATATCTGCTAAAATCCAGGATCGGCGCGCGCAAGGCTGCCGATTTTAGGCAGCTGGCGCACGCCGAGCCACGCAGCCTGCCTCCGTTCCCTCCGAGGCCGCTCCGAAATCGGAGCGGCCTCGGAGGGAACCCTCTTTCGCCCTCCCCTCACCTTCCCCTCCCTTCCTCTACCTAACCCAACCCCCCCCTACCTTTGTCCGCGGATTTACGCCTCCCGGAGGGAGAAGTAAATCCGCGCGCGCCAGCAGGCCGCTGGCGTGCCGAGACGCAACCCGGGGGGGGTTCCGGAGGGCGCGGCCACGCCCCCAGACCGCCCCGGGCCGAAACCACGCCCCCGGGCCCGCCCCCGAAACGCTGCGTCCCGCCCCCAAAACGCCGCGTCGATCGGCCCCGCCCCCGACAAAAAACCCCGGGACTTACGCGAGTCCTGGAGCTCTGCGCGCCCCGGCAGGCCTATGGAAAATAGGCGCGCCGGCGCGCAAGGCCCTGCTCGCGTAAATCCGGGCGGATTTACGTGAGCAGGGCTTTTAAAATCCGCCCCTAAGTTAGCATTTTGCCTCGTGAGATCCTGGGAGTGGAAGCGGGAAGCCATATGTTTTTTGGCATCCTGTCTATGATTATTCATGTTGGAATCATGTACACACAGATATAAGAGATCTTAGTAACAGTGGACCCAATATTCAGTCGTATCTAGCTAACAGGCATATACAGCACAGTGCAAATGCATGTTGATGGCCCTATTAGTTATTCCTGCGCGATACACAAAGTAAAACGTGCAGCCAAGCCGCACATTTTACTTTCAGAAATTAATGCCTGCCCAAAGGCTGGCGTTAATTTCTGCCAGCGCTGGGGAAGTGTACAGAAAATCAGAAAAAAGTGCTTTTCTGTACACCCTCCGACTTAATATCATAGCGATATTAAGTCGGAGGCCCCAAAAGTAAAAAAAAAAAAATTAAAAATCGGCCCATGGCCCGCGGGTCGGAAAATGGATGCCCAATTATGCTGGCATCCGTTTTCCGAACCCGTGGCTGTCAGTGGGTTTGAAAACCGACGCCGGCAAAATTGAGCATCAGCTGTCAAACCCGCTGACAGCCGCCGCTCCTGTCAAAAAGGAGGCGCTAGGGACGCACTAGTGTCCCTAGCGCCTCCTTTTACCGCAGCCCTAATTTGCATAGGCCACCCTCCGGAATCGCGCGCCCAGGAGAGTGGCCTGTGTGCGTGCCAGGAAAGCGGGCGCTCACCCGTTCTCCCACGCGTTTTTCTGTATCGGCCTGTTAGTAACTTAGCTGGATATATTCAGCTATGCCACTGAATATCCACATATAAATAACTATTTAGCCAGATATGTTATACGGCTGGTCTAACTTATCCAATTAACATAACCAGATAAGGGTGAATATCACAACTTATCCGGTTTAGTTAACGGGATAAGTAGCGCCAGCCTGATCTGCCTGCGGCCCGCCCACTTTCTATGCAGCTATAAGATAGCTGGATAAGTGACATCCATTTATCTAACGGCCGCTGAATATACCCGGATATTCCTACTTATCTGGCTATCGAGCACTGAATATATGCCGCCCCTTTTCTAGAGGAATTTGACCCGAAAACGGTGATGCATACATTGATCACATCCTCTTTAGATTATTCCAATTCGTTATTCTTGGGCCTGCCCATTTCCACCATCTGCGCTATGCAGCTAGTTCAAAATGTAGCTGCACACATTATCGCTGGGATTCCTTTTCGGAATCGTATTTCTCCAACTTTAGCCAAATTACATTGGCTTCCTATTGTTTGGCACACTAAAAATATAAGATTTTAAAGATGGTGTTTAAGGGAATTCATGGCCTTGCTCCTCCCTCTTTCAATGTTGTTTTGAAATTGTACCAGCCAGCCAGGAATTTAAGATCAGAGGAAAAGAATTTACTTCAAGTCCTTTCTTTTAAAGAAATTCGATTGGATGAATTCAGGGGACGCTCTCTTTATATTCAAGGGCCTACACTCTGGAATTCTCTCCTAAATTTGATTAAAACTGAATCTTCCCGGTTAAAGTTTAGAAAGGCAGTTAAGACATTTCTTTATGAATAGGCTTTTGTAAAGGTGATTCGAAGAGCTAATACCATTGGAATTGTTGTAGAGGAGTTATGGAAGGTCAATTAAGAAAATAGAGACCATGAGGTCCAAGTAAAGACAGTGTGAGGGCTTTTTTTTTTTTTTAGTGATATTTTTTATATTAGTTTTTATTGTTTGATATTGTTTTTATGTCTGACAATACTATATCCTTTGTATTTTTATATTTTGCTTTTATGAATGTTTTATTGTAAACTGCCTAGAAATGATGATGGGTGGTTAAGAATTTTTTTTCAAAATAAATAAATAAATAAATAAATAAATGTTGGCAGATAAAAACTAAAATGGCCCATCCAGTCTGCCTAGCAAGGTGTTTGAGGTTGTAACTGCTGCTCTGTACAGATTTCCCTAAGGGTAAGGACGCCCAGCTAGAGGCAGGACACAGAAATTAGAATATCATACACTGTCACAGGAGGAGGCAAGAATATGGATCAGAAGGGGAAGGAACTTGGCTGATTCTAGATGATCATGATATGCCAATGAATAAAAAGACAATTGCGCACCTTGGTCACTGTCAATCTTACTTGTCTTCTAAGATCCTAATGTGCGGCTTTGATCTCCCAGATTGTCAGACAAATAAGAAGATGAATGGGAACAGAGGAGGAAAAAAGTGTAAAAAGAGCCTGATAATTTCTGATTTTATCATTTTTGTGTAATGTCAAAGATTTGCACCGAGAAAATGCGTGATGAAAATTTGGGGTTAACACGCAGACCACATCACCTCAGATTCGCAATGTTTCTGAGGGACTCAAAAGAAAATCACATCATTGAAAATAGAAGGCATTATCCCTTTCCAGCAGGGTAATAGTTCACAGAGCAAGCACAAGTCCAGAAGATGGCTTGTTTGCAGTTCTTTTTCCTAGCAACATATAACAGCAAATACAGACTGTCACCTGTCTTTAATGAAAAAATATTAGCCCGCTTTGAAAGGGCACACTGACCTCTAGAGGCATTATTTTCCTCAGTCTTAGAATTTAGGAATTAAAATCCTCTGTCAGTCACTATACACTTCCTTGGGGTCAATTGTTTTCTACTAAACTGACTATGCGTTGTCACATACATCTCTTTTCCTCTTGTGTTGGGTGTATGATAGTATCTGAGGTTTTACAACTTCGGTATCAGGCTGAGGGTTTCAGTAGAGATCTCAATCCTTTATAAGGACACAGTAGCTCTCCTATAGAGTTACAAGACCCTTTTGAGAACTTTTTTGCAAACTGTTTTTCAGAAACAATTTCTTCCATCACAAGTCTATGGGACATTTGTTTGTAAATAAGGCACAGGATGTTTCCACTATTTAACTCAGTAGCAGGGCTAGTCCAGGCTAGTCCTTTCAGTGAAATGAACAGGCAAACAATTCTATCCATGTTATGCGCCAGGATATGTTGGATATGATCTCAGTCTCTTAAATTTTACTGCTAGGGCATACACTGGTTCTTATAGCTGGTGGGCCTAGAGGAGATTTTTTGTTCTTCCATCTGACTGGTTGAAATCTTCCTCAATAGCCTCACTGTGAATATGATGAAGACAAGGACAGTATCAGACTTCAAGAGATATGGGAAAAGTACAGAGGATCTCTGAGGAAGAGGCAAGGTCTATAAAGCTAAGCAGGCGATCTGATGGGCCATAAGGTCTTTACTAGGAATTTGTTGTTTTGGGTCTTTTATTGTTTTTATTTAGACTGTTACTGTTTTCTTTTGGTTCAGTTCATTTGCCAAACTGAAAAATATATTAAACAAGCCCTCCCAAATAACAAAACAAAACAAAAAATGGAACTAATAAAAAAAATGAGTCTTCCTAGGCCAAAACTTTCCTGGGCCTGGCGCCAAAGCTAAGGCCCAGCCTGGGCCCAGTGACAAAGCCTAAGCCTGGCACTGAGACTGAGACTTAGGCCAGGCTCAACTTCAGAAGCTGAAATTTGGGCTGAGCTAGGCTTGGCACCAAGGCCTAGGCTTAGGCGGAGCCTGGTGCAGAGTCCTAGGCCTGGATCGGGCCCAGCACTGAGGCCTTGGCCCAGGCCAGGACTTGCATTGAGGCCTAGACCTTGGATGGGCCCTGCTCCATGTCTAGGTCTGGGCCGGACCCGGTGCCAAAGCCTAGGCTTAAGCAGGGCCCTCCAGTTGCTCCTGCTCGGTTCTGTTGCTTGAGAAAGTCACTGTCCACCTGGAGGTCTGTGCCAATGTGCCTTCCATTGGTGCATTCATTGCCATTTTGATTTATGGCTGTATATTTCTACTACTGTACATCAAAATGGCGCTGTCTGCACAAGAGGAAAGTGCCAAAGTGACGTCACATTGGCACCATCCTCCAAGTGGATAGCGTCAGTTTTCAGTTGCTGGGACCTTGGCAGGAATGACTGGGGGCCCTGGGACCATGTACTGGACATGTATATGTTTTGGCCAGGAAGTCTCAGCTAGTGCCACCGAGGTCTATTCTTTTTTTGATTTCATGAATATGAAAATATCTGAACATTTTCAGAGTATTTTCTTAGGAGGTATTTTCAGTTCATTCCATTCAGAACGAACTGAAAATGGCCTCATTTGAGACATTTTTGGGCATTCATTACAAACAAATGCACATCCCTAGTGTTTATCTGCCGTTATAATCTATGTTTCCAGGGTCCAGCCTATGAGTGCAAAGCTGTATTAAAGTGCAGGGACTGAAAGTTGATTGATGTTATTAAAACACTTTTCAATATTAATTTCAGTCTCCTGTAGTATTCTCTGTGCAAGTTTCCCCATTTTCAGTCCATTTGGTCCTGCCGAGCTGCTTTTCTGTGCTCTTCTATGCCTAATGACACACCTCAAAGACTCCTCCATCATGGTCTCCAATACTTTCCCAGTTCACTCTCTATACTGTCAGAGAGGGAATCTTATTTTTCACAAAATAAAACAATTGGTATGTCAGGTCTAGGGAGAACAACTTCTCTACTACTTTGTGACAAATGTCAAATGTGAACTAAAAACATGGCTCTTCAAAAATGCATCAACCTAACTTAAAACAACAGAATGTAGAGACCTACAATAGCAAGAAGGACAAGAGATACTAATGATGCATGAAAACAAATTAACGAGATTGTAAGAATCTCAATTCAACGTACATAATAATATGTGAAATTTATTTTATTTTTGTAGTTCACATCTTATGTCCTTGATCTTAAATTAATATGTATTTGAACAATTCAATTGATAGTTGTTAATGCCTGTTTATGAATACTTCCTACGTATCCCGTCGTTATTCACTGATTTATAACTATGAATGTCATTATTGTAAACTGTTGTGATTTTTACTTGGAATGGCGGTATATAAAATGTCTAAATAAGCAAATAAATAAATAAATAGAAGCCTAAGAGGAATGTGAGCTGAGTGGGAGCTCTTGGTGGGTTGTGCCTGGTAGTTCTTGATGTACATGAAATCACAGTCATTATGTTTGAGGCTGGTAGCTCTTGTCAAGGCGCATTGTTACACTGTTGTATAATTAACTAATTTAATGACGGAATGAAGAAATTTGTATATCATATTTAGCCTTTTTATGACTGTCTTAGACTATGGGGAGGATAATCTTTGGAGCCATTGTCACAGGTAAATGGTAATTTACTTAGGTAAATTGGACTGTCTGAACATTTGCCTCCCTCAATCTGGTTAAAAGTGTGTGTGGAGTTGCACACTGGGCACACTGTTAGCCACATTTAGGGGAGCCGTGCCCAGGAGCGTGCTTTGGGCAGGATCAACAATAATGAGCATAGATCATATTTTCAAGTCTACGCATGTTAGTTTCCTTACAAATTCTAGCTGCACAAAAAGCAGATGCAGGTGTCCAACAGTACTTTATAAGCACATTCTTCAAAAAATGGTGTGGAGTCTGCGGACAGTTTCACAAGTGCCCCTTTACAATTCTTAGAAATACTCTTGGCAAATAATAACAACTTATTAGAGAAACCTCAGTTGCATCTATCTGCAGACTATTCCGGACACTTAATCTACCCACAGCTCTTACTGGAAGATGACTGGTGCAGATGTGACTGATGGCTCCCAGTATGGATGAAGGTGCTCTGAAAAGCAGACCAGACAGGAATGCACCAGAATATTTACTTTAAACAACCCCCACCAAAATATGTAAGACAATTAAACAACTGCCAAAATTTATATTGACAGTATCCAGGATGTATAACTTTATCAGCTTTATCAGCCAGTGGAACATAGCATGTCCTGTACCGAATGCTGTCTTTCCAGTAGCCTGTTTGTGAAAAACACCTGCCTGATACAATATCTTTCCATAAACACCACGGAGCACCTTCCTCTCCTCAGGGGTAGGATTATTGCCAAAGGCTTCTTAGATTAGCAATCTTTGCTTCATGGTATGTCATTTTCTGGCAAGCTCTCATGTTATGGAACAATTAGTATTTGTTTTGAGCATGAAAATGAACTTTTCAGTGGTTTTGTGGACTTTGCACATTCCGGTTTCCAAGTTCAGTTTGGAGAAATTGATGTTCGGTTTTGTGATATTATTACTTTTCTTGTGTGCATCAGGAGACCTTGCTAGTCAGAATTCTAGGATTCTGGTGGAAGCTGAAAACCCTCTGGAAAAAAGACAAGGCTGACAGGGATTTTCAACTGGAGAAAGAGGACTAGACAATCTAGGAGAGCATTCCCTGGTAAATAAAAACTTTAAGACTCTTACAGGCCGATGCAATATAGTGTGCTCAGCTGAGTGCATAGCTTTACACACGCTTGGATGGACGTGCGTCCAAAACTCCTCATGCAATAAGGGGTTTAGCATGTCCAAAACACGCATCCAAATCAGCCAATAGCAAATAGCGCTCATTCCATGTAAATTCATGTTGATGAGGCTATTAGCTATTATCCCCCAATGCAAAAAATTTCCACGTGGCCACGGAACCCATTTTAATGCTCAAATTTAATGCCTGCCTAGGAGCAGGGGTTAAAGCATGCGGTGCTCAAGGACTGATGAAAAAAAAAAAATCCTGCTTTCTGTGATTCCTCCTATTAGTATCCTAGAGATACTAAATAGGAGGAACCACAGAAAGCAGAATTATGTCCCGCTCAAGGGCTTAACAAAAAAAAATCCTGCTTTCTGTGGTTCCTCATAGGAGAAACCATAGAAAGCAGCATCCCCAAGGTCTGGCCCAATTGCAACCCCTGCCAGCAGTGAGTGTCGGGCACTTGATATTAATTTATTCACTCCACTTCACTCACATGTCAGTGAAAAGGACCAATCAGGAGCAACCCTGCCGGTGGTGGGGAGGCAGCTCTGGCCAAGCTGTTCTAGACGCTCAGTTACTTCTCCTGGGTGCCCGATGCAGAGCGCTAGGGACGCACAAATTACCCATTGCATGTCTCTTTTAGCATGGCAGCTCATTTGCGTATTGCACTGAGCACTCAGGACAGGTGGATGTGCGCTTGTTCAAAAAATGTATGCCCCGTTTGGCTGCATGTTTTTTACATGCTGATATTAAATCAGCCTGTTAGGGGGTAATAGTCAGTCGCTGGCCAGCTTGCAAACGGGCCAATACAGTAAAACCCGCGGGAGAGCCGGCGCTCCGAGGCGAGCGCCCGCTCTCCCAACGCGTGCCCAGGCCACTCTCCTAGGTGCGTGATCAAGTATTTAAATGAGGGCCTGAGGTAAAAGGAGGCGCTAGGGACACTAGCGCGTCCTAGCGCCTCCTTTTTGACAGAAGCGGCGGCTGTCAGCGGGTTTGACAGCCGACGCTCAATTTTTCCAGCGTCGGTTCTCGAGCCCGCTGACAGCCATGGGTTTGGAAAATGGGCAGGCCTTTGGGCAGGCGTTCATTTTTGAAAGTAAAATGTGCTGCACATTTTGCTTTCTGTATCGCGCGGGAATGTCTAATAGGCCCATCAACATGCATTTGCATGTTGCGGGCGCTATTAGTTTCGTGGGGGTTGGGCACGTGCTTTCGACGTGCTATTACCCCTTACTGTAAAAGGGGTAAAGCTAGTGCGTCAAAAACACACGTCCAAACCTGGGCTAACAGTGCGCTCCACCGGAGCGCACTTTACTGTATCGGCCCAAAAGTTAGACGGATAGACTTATATGGATAACTTTGGTGGGATATTCAGCAGCACAGCCACACCATAGAATATATCTATCTCAAAATGAGTCTGATAAGCCTATCCAGCTAACTTTAGGACTGCTCTACAGCATGACCAGAGTTAGCCAGAGAAGCCGGAATGCCTCCAGAATGCCCCAATGTTATCCAGCTAAACTTTAGCTGGATAAGTGAAGGAAATATTCAAAAGTTGGCATTTAAGGAGATAACTCACTTTTACCAGAGAAATACTGCTAAATATGGACCTCGTAGAAAATGTATTATGTTGGGTTGATCTTTCAGTCTGAGAACATATGTGTGTGTGTGGGGGGGGGGGGGGGAGGGGGCAGAACAGAAGAATTGATATTTGAACTGGCAAGGTAGGAAAGTTAAATGCAAAGTGTTCTTGTGCCTTTTTTTTTTTTTTACTGTATTCAGTTTTGTCTGTACCATTCCACATCACCAATTTGATTTGCCTTAATACTCACTGACATTTCAACGGTTAGTTAAGTTTCTCTTGGAACTGTCTTCCAACAAGCCAAGTTTCCGGATTTATTTTTCCGTAGGTCACAATGATTGGGCGAGTCACTGCTGATTATTCTCAAAACAGATTTCTTGCCCTTTTGTTTTCATGCTGATGGAAAAAGAATACCAGAAAATCGTCAATGCCTAGATCGGTGACACTAGCAACCTTAATCTCAGACAGTCACTACATGCTGCTCATATGGTGAAAAGAGTTTTAGTTAGTCAGATAGTGACATTATCAAAAGTTATTTTCTAAAGTAAAATTGTTTCTCTTTCTTCTCTGGCATTCTCAACATGATCTCCAGAATGCCACTTCACCCACAATGGCCGACAGAAGAATCAACTGATTTCCAGCACCTCCTCAAGGGGGTCTCCGGATTTAGGATTTACTTTTTGGTGATTAGGCACCCTGACTCCATGGATTGCAGAAATAAAGCTTATCCTCTCCTTTGCCACAAATGTCGGAAATCACAGTAGCAATAGGAATAGCACAATCCTTTATAGCACTGTAATACATACAGATCAAGAGTGATTTGTGGAAATGTTTATGATATCAGGGGACTGAGCATAGTAGAGTTCAGTGCAGGAAGAGATCAATGTGTTATTGGAAGTATAGAAGCTCAGTGTTAGTCTGCCATGAGCAACTTCTACATGAAGATAATGAAAAACAACCAACTCTATCTCTGTGAGAAGGATTACAATCCTGTTGGATTAGAAATTGACTTTGGGTTTATTTGTTGGTCATTAGTGGATAGTCCTCCACTGACCAACAAACAAACTCAAGTACTAATGCTTGGACCTTCCTTTATTGCCTATAACAAAAAAAAATCTAAATTTCAATACAATTTTGTGTTTGTATTATAAATACATTGCTTGCAGAAATTTGATTTCTGACCAATGTTAAATCAATGATGCTTCGGATGTCACCTAGGACACAGCAAAGACAAATTAGCAACTCTGCTCATGGATTCTAGATTTCCAATTTCAAAACGTCTAATGTTCAGCTATTGGAACTGCTGGTGGTAGATTGTTCATTACAATTCCTTTAAGTTTCTGCTTTCTGTTCATGTGACTAATGATTTCTCTCTGTTTTTGCCTTTGACTGTATTTAGATGCACTTACTATCTGGCATTGAGATAAAAGTAGTACTTAAATGGTAGTTTTTGGTATGAATGTGTTATAATCTTTCTTTGTATGTTTTAACTATAGTATATTGAAAAGAACAGGATATCACAGCTACTTCAAGGCTGGCTGTTTTGTAGACATGCCCGGGCATAACCCATTCTACTGCTCAGTGTGAGCACTGAGGAGACAAAACTGCAAACTAGATTCATGAGGCACCCCTATTAACTAATATGTGCAGAGACTTTGCATTGTTTAATGCTGATGGAGACTCAATGCAGAGAAAACTCTGGGAAGCTCCATCAAAAAACAGAATGCATGAGATAAAAGTACAGGAGATGCCAGCAAAATGCTGGTGTCTTGGGAGGGAGAGAGGGTTAAAGACTTTTGTTTTCCTTCTGCTCATATGGGTCACTGTAACCGGCAAACAACATTTTTCCAAAATAGCTTTTAAAAGAACAAGGCACAGTTTGATTCTTTACAGGCTGCAATGCCATTTATGGGACCTCTGCTACACGATTGTGAGATCAATTGTCCACCATCTTTGTCTGATTTTCATGTTGGTCCAATAAAAGGTATTCCAGCCTGCAGAGTACCGTCTGTCCCAGGAACAAAACGGCGGCCAGCATACAGCAGTACAGGGAAAAAAATCCAGGCAACATCTCTGCATAAATGGGGAGAGCGCACAGAGCCATTTCCAGGATTCTCCTTCCCTAACATTTTCTTCCACAGGGGAATGGATACTTAGGGTTCTTCTTCCACCTTTGGCAAGAAACTCATCCGCCCTATACTCAGATTGCAAGCTCTAAGAACATTGTAACCATATGATTTGTCTTGCATAGTGCTGTGTAAAATGATATTACTGTGCAATTATTACAAGAAATGTATTATTATTGTATAAGCAAGCTAAATACAAATGTTGGTTTAGTTGAGTTTCTAGAAGAGACAGAAGAAAGGAGGGAGTCTTTGTGGATTTGCCTATTTCCTACAATTCAGAAACATATCTAGTGGGATGTGCAAAGGGGAACATCTCATAGCACTGGCCTGGCTCCGGAAGGAGACTGAGCAGCTCATGGTATATCCAAATTTGTCCCTCTCTCAGGCAACACATGCCACAGTTCAGCACTGAGAACCTGCTGCTGAGTTTCTTGTAGCGGGAGACTGGATAACAGTGCCTCTTGGCAGAGAAAGGTTTTATCATGTGCTTCGCTGGTTGAACTGGTAGCAGGCACCTGAGGAAGAAATTATTTTCTGTGCATTGTGAGGATGGGCTGGGTTGCAACATGTTGGATTAATGAAGGGTGTGAATGCCAGGGGCCAAGTACTTGCATGGGACATGAATGGAGAGAGATTTTTCACCTGCTGGTTTTCTAGGCAATGGCACGATAAAATGCCTGCTCTCGCCCAGCTGGAATGGAATCCTTTTCTCTTTGACAGCAGTGTGAGCTACAAAGAACCACGTCTGCTCGCTAAGGTCATGAGGCACCCTTGGAATACATTGACAGAATTCAGCTTTCCCA
Organism: Rhinatrema bivittatum; assembly: GCF_901001135.1. NCBI lineage: Eukaryota > Metazoa > Chordata > Amphibia > Gymnophiona > Rhinatrematidae > Rhinatrema > Rhinatrema bivittatum. The sequence goes on along the minus strand of NC_042622.1, from coordinate 95,039,776 downwards.
GAAAAGTTGAATCCAAACATCATTAACCATTAATGGTCAGTGTGTGCGCGTCCCTTCTTCAGAAGGAGACAAACATCAGATATACATAGCATATGCTGTTTTTGCAAAGCAGCACACAGGTGATTTTGTGCCAAACAGATGATTAAAAATAATTAAGCCACTGATATTAAAAGTGATGAGACTGAGATCACGTGATGTGGTAAGCGTGACCGGGCGGCTCTGGTTAAGCTCCAGGGCTAGGACCCCCCAATCCTCCACAATCCGTACATATCAGGTGATTTCGGGGCAAAACTGAAGAGCCACTAGGTCTGGTCGCCTATGTCTATTTCAAATTATATGCAAAAATCGCCATCGGGGATGCCGCCGAAGACCGCAAAGCGCGATAATGAAAAACCCCACGGCCCCAACCAAAAGATGGCGGTGGCAGCTGGAAAGAGCAGCGGCAGCGACGATGTAGATAGCGGTTCGCCCCGGCACCCCAGCATGCAGGAACTTCAAGAGGCGTTAGTGGCAGCCTTGGAGAGTAAATTCTCTGGGCTTTCGGAGCAGCTGAAATCCGTGCAATCTACTCTGGCGGAATTTACCCCGAGGCTGGATCAAGTGGAGGGCAGGACCAGCGCCCTTGAAGATGATGTGCTGGCTCTCACCACTCGAGTGGAGGCCTAGGAAAAATCCTTGGCTGAGCAGAGAGATAAGACGGACGACCTAGAGAATAGGTCGCGCAGATCCAACCTGCGATTGATGGGAGTTCCAGAGGAAATAGCCGACCAGAATCTGAGTGCCACGCTGAGAGACTGGATTCCCGAGGCCCTGGGCCTGACCGACATCAGGCACACGTTTGAAATAGAACTTGCGCACCGGCTTGGGGCCAGATTAGCAGACGCGAGCTGAGATCCTAGACCCCAAATCGTCATCATTAAAATTCTAAACTTCCATTATAAACATTGTGTACTGCAAGCGGCAAGGAAGGCCACAGACCTGCAACTGCAAGGCCATCGCATCCGTATGGTGCTGGATTACTCTGTACGGGTTACAGCACAGAGAAGGACCTTCTTTCCAGTGTGCAGTCTTCTAATTGAGAAGCAAGTCCGCTTCACACTTCAATTCTCGGCAAAATTGCGAGTCTTTAGAGAGGGGAAATAGACAATGTTTAATTCACTAGAGTCAACAAAATCGCTGCAAGGCGATTTAAATAAGTGAAAGATGGACGTGAACACTGAGGTTTGCCATACTGTGGTTGACACCAGGTGGTGGTAGGGGGGGTCCTATCACCCTAATACATCAGCTATGATCTCCACTCCAGGCTCTAATGGCCTGGGCGGGAACCCTAGAGGTAGCGGGGAAGGGGAAGAGGAGGGAAGGTTGGGGTAGGGTACTCACTACTTTCCATGGGGTCTGACGGTTCAAGTATGTGTGCGTGGGATCTGGTCCGGTTTGTGTGGGAATGGGCAAGGGGAATGGATGAGGGCATTCGTAGACAGTATCGGAGGAGGGGGCGAGGCTGGGGGCTTCCTCCTTTAAGTTGCCTAAGTAGGAAACGATCTGTAAAACATATACTAGATGTACCATGATGGGAACTACTTACAGAATTGTATCATGGAATGTGGGCGGTCTGGGCAGCCCCATATAACATAAAAAGATATTCCAATATTTAGCGCGTCTCAACACCAGTGTGGCTTGTATCCAGGAAACCCACTTAAATTTGCTGGAAAGCAAAAAATTGTGTAGGGAATGGGTACCCACTTGCCATTTCGCCCCTGCAGTGGGAAGGAAACGGGCGGTGGCAATCTTGATTAACAAAAACACATTATTTATAGTCTCCAAGGAAATCGCTGACCCAGACGGATGATTTATTATAATTGTTGGCAAGTTAGAAGGGCAAGCTATGACTATATGTAATATTTATGCTCCAAACACCCTGGGTAGGAGTTTCTTCCAAATCCTGATTAATACGCTCCTGGAGCATATGCAAGGGAGTTTGCTATTAGCGGGCAATTTCAACTGTGTATTTGATGCCCTACAGGATAAATCCGGGGTCTCTGCCAGTTTCAAGGTACCAGTGAAGTCTGAGATAACGTTAACTTGCCTGAAACTGGACCTACTAGATGTATGGAGGGTTTTAAACCCAGACTCCCATGAATACACCCATGTGTCATGGGCACACACTACAATGTCCCACATTGATTATATTCTAGTAGGTACAGCTCTATTTTCCAAAATTGAAGAGGCAGATATTGGTGCCATAGCAGTGGCAGACCATGCACCGGTGTGGATGGGGTTTCGATTGTCCGCTGAAGGTCAAAAAGCTAAATCTTGGTGCTTCACTGGGCACCTAGGAGATGACAAAACCTTTCACACATACCTCATTCAAAAATGGGAGGATTTTGCTCGGAATAATAGTCAACACCTTGAGCAGCCGACGCTTTTTTGGGCCTCAGGGAAGGCGGTACTCCGAGGGGACATTATAGCTTTTACAATTAAAAAGCGTAGGCAATTGCTGAGTTCCATCCTAAAATTAGAAAAGGAGCTACAGGGCAAAAAGAAGGTCCTAGCACAGAACCCCTCCCAACATAACAAAGACGCGTACTGGGCATGTTTGCACCAACTAAACTCCCTTCTTCACCTCAGAGCCCAAAAAGCGTTAAAAACCTCTAAGCACTATTTTCACCGATTTGGGAATAAAGCCGGGAAATTGTTAGCCCGACTGGTAGCCTTGAAACAACAAAAAATTTTATTAGCAGCCTCCGTTCGAAAAACGGACAATTAGTGACAAAAACCTCTGAGATCTGCGGGGTGCTCTGAGATTTTTATGCAGACCTCTACGCTGAGGATAGAGCAGGGTCTTTTCGGGATGAAGATGAATTTTTCAGTCACTTAACCCTTCCTCATTTAATGGATTCCCAGTTAACTTGTTTAAATAAACCCATACTTGAGCAGGAGGTGCTTCAAATCATAAAAGCTAGCAAGGCTCACAAGGCCCCAGGACCAGACGGGTTCACCGCCGATTTTTACAAATTTTGGGAGCAAGGGTTACGGGGCCCCTCTGCCAATTTTATAGAGAAGCTGGGTCTATAGGGTGCTTTCCGTCTGACTTCAACAAGGCTTATATTACTGTACTTCTCAAATCAGGCAAGGACCCCTTCCAGGCAGCGTCGAACTGGCAAATATCGCTTTTAAATTGTGATTTAAAAATTTACACTCGCATTCTAGCGCAGCGGTTGAGCACGGTACTTCCAGTCCTGATTTCCCCATATCAAACTGGGTTTGTTAAGAACCGTAACCCAGGTGCCAATGTCATCAAGCTCATCTCAGCAATTGAGGCAACTAAGGTCCAGGACTCCCTCTCAGTGGCGATCGGATTTGATTCTGAAAAGGCGTTTGACAGAGTAGCGTGGGACTATATGTTCTCTGTCTTACAACGGTATGGGTTTAAAGGAGAGATCCTGCGCCGGATCACTATGTTATACCAAGATCCGGAATCCTTCCTTGTGGTAAATGACTCTATCTCCGAGGCAATTAAAATTCAGCATGGGGTCCGTCAAGGCTGCCCGCTCTCTCCCATTTTATACATATTATCCTTGGACCCCTTATTGAGGAGACTGGGTAATTCGGAAAAAATACATGGGTTTCAAGGGACACACCAATCTTTTACCGAGGCCGCCTTTGCGGATGACATATTAATCTTTCTAAGTAATCCAATGACTGCTTTGACTGAAGTACTGAAGATTCAGGCAGAATTTGGGAGATTTGCTGGCTTGAAAGTCAATAAAGAGAAATCTGAGGCCTTAGATATCTCTGGGAAATTACAATCGTTTGGGAAAACATTTTTCTGAACTGACTTTTAGTTGCAAATTTGTGGGTGGATGATTGAGAGGACCAGGAAAACTCTCATGTGAGAGGTTCTACACTTCTCTCCCGGCTTGCTGACACCCGTATTAGTAATGTTAATTGGCATTACTATCTCGCTATAAGTATTTGCCATTTATATTGTACTTCTGCTCTGTCCATGTTTGGTGGTTTGATATTGTTTTCTTGGGTAGCACGCAGGCTCCATAGATTTTGAATATTCAACTCTTGGCCAGGTCTACTTAGCTCAGCCTCCTTGGACCTAACCAAGGTTTCCCCATCCCTACTCTCACCCCTACAAGTAAATGGAGTCCGTAGCTCAGGCCTACCCTGCTGGGCCTCCCTAGGTCCCTCCCAGTCCTCCATAAACATATGCCAGGGATGGGGACCTCCTTCACCAGCCCCTACTTACCCCCTTCCTGAAGGTGCAGGAAGAAGAACGATGAGTTAAAGTGAAACCCATTCACTCCAGCCCTGGTGCTTACATCTTGGAAAATGGTGCCTGCCACCTGGAGGACTGAACGAAGTCATCACTTCAATACCTGTCTCCAGTGTGGCCAGTGCTAATATTATTATTTATTTTTTTATTTGTACATTTTATATACTGTCATTCCAAACAGATCACAATGGTTTACAATGGCTTTATGTGTAGCCTGTCTTCAGTGTGGAAGGTGCCATTTTTAAAATGCAAGCACCTGGACCAGAGTAGGCTTTGCTCTGGCCCTTACCACATGAGGCCCAGTTTTTGTTTTTATTGGGGGTTTAATGGGGTTTGGAAATGAATCAAAACAAAAAAATGATAAAAAACCCCCCCCCCCCCCCCCACCAATAAATAAATAAATGGACTGAATCGAAAATGTTTGGATTATCGATCTCTACTTTTCATAGGTAGGATTGTTGTTTGTGTCCTGAGAGTTAGCACTGTTTTGATATGGCAGGATTGCTCAGGATTTTGTATTTCACAGTGTGCTTGGTAGTAGGAGATATTATGTTGCTGTTATTGAAGTGATACAAAAACTTTGGTTGTATTATAAATTGAAAGGGGAAACATCCTAGTTCTGCTCTGTACTTATTGATAAATGAGGGAAGGGACAGGGGGGCTTCTGCGGCTGAGGGATGTTTGGTTACAGAACTGAAGGTACAGGATTGATATTGGAGTTCTCTTCCATCCTGGGTTTATACTGGGGTTCTGTTCCACCCCAGACTTTACTATCATACAGACAAATAGACTAAATGATGAATTCAGATATTGTAATGGTAGTTTTACTGAGTGGTGGAAACTGGCACAGAAGGCCTTTAGGACATTTTCCCACCCACAGGGGTGGGAAAATGTTCCTGCCTGAAGCTGTCTGCAGATTGCTTAACTTTATCTTATGTTATATAGGGATGATGATGGAGACCATCAAATTGACAGTTTGCCTGGTGCTCCAAAACCCTTTATTGTGACCCTGACAACATGCTTAGCAATGCCACTGAAAGAAAAGGCAAGAAGGTGGGTATGGCGGGGTGTGTATGACATCTGGAAATGTTGCTTTGACTCACCCATCTCTATACTTAATTTAGGTGCTGGTAAATCCCCAGGCTACAGTTACCAAACCTGGAAATGAACATGGGGAAATAAACTAACTGCATTTTTAATTCTAGCCCAGAGGTAGCTATACCCATATTTCTGTTTTAATAAAATGCTTATTGAAACAGGAATATATAGAACATGCACTCTGGGGTCAGTATACTCAAGTTTTCTTCCACTTTGTGTCTTTAAGAAAAATTCTTAGTCCATACAGCCCAATATGTTCATTATGGTTGGTACAGGCACTGACCTCATCACTTTTCTTTTTTTTTTTTGAGTAATTTTTTTTATGGGAGCAACTGCCCAATAATTCCACAATAAACACAATAAAAGCAGAAATGCACAGATCCAGATATTGTGAAGACTACATACATCGTATCTGCATTTTGTTCCTCTTTTAAAACACCAAACCAATGAACCAGCGACAGGAATATGAACCAAACATCACAAACAATTTTCCCAACAATTTTTTTTCATGTTTTTTCTTCCCCCCCCCCCCCCTCTACCCATTCCCCCCCCCCCCTGCCACCGCCCCCACCTAGGATACTCTTTTGAAGGTGTAGTATGTATGAGTGATAAAAACCAGAGATGTGGAACAAGGGGATCTAATAGGCAATGAAGAAGACATACATGGGCCAAATAAATAAATACTGGACTATAGTAGAGTCATCCGCAAGGATAAACATACAAGAGCTCATGAAATCTGCCCTTGCGGGTGTCAGATTGCATGGCACATATACTTATACATATCTGCAGATCACAGGAGCAGACTCCCCTCCTGTTGCCTCATATTTTTGTTGGTGTCAGTTGTAATTGCAGGTCTTTGGGCAAAGTCGTGAGGTAGTCTCCTCATATCTCCCGCAGATGTGAGATCTTTCTGGAAGCCAGTGAAGTAGCAGTCATATATTCTATGTGGAGAAGATGGTGCAATTGTTTCAGCCAGACGGACCAAAGCTCTGGTGATTTCTCCATCCAAGAGGTAAGTATAGCGGATTTCGCAATCAGGGCCACTTTATCCAGAAACAACCTTTGGGGCGATGAGCACCATGCCATCTTCTGGTCATAGATCCCCAACAGCCAGATGTCCGGATCAAGGGGGATCTGTTGCTTCCATAGGTTGGTTAGTTTAGTTTGCAGAGACTGCCAAAAGGTCCGCACCAATGGGCAAAACCAAATACTGTATACCAAATCTGGTTTTGGGGTCGCACAGCGAATGCAGCTGAGTGAGGACACTAGACCCATATAGTATGCTTGCTGTTGTGCATAATAGGCATGATGAAGCAGCTTATACTGTTTATCTCGCAAATTTACATTGTCCACAATGTGATACAGTCTCTCGAAACAGGTGAGGAAATCCTCATTTGAGACCGACGTATGTAGGGCACGGTTCCATGACTCTCGTATCTCCTGTAATTGTGGGTTAGGACATAAATCCAATAGATCTTTGTAAAATTGAGCGCATTTTAAGCGCTTGCCATTGCGTCCCATCAGCAGGTGTTGTAAGAGAGTAAAGTGAGAAAGAGCTGCATCTGCCCCCAGCAGCTCCTGGATATAATGTCTCAATTGTAGGAACCCGTAATGGTCTTTGTTGGATAGGGAAAAGCGAGTTCTCAGCTCTTGGAAGCTCAAGAGGTGACCCATACCATCGCCGGAGCTAAATAGTTGTGATATGCGCTGTAACCCTTTTTCGTGCCACTGTAGAAAGAGAGACCGATACTGACCGGGCCTAAATAGCGGACATCCCGTGATCTGCAGACATGCCGTATTTCCTGGCAAAATGCCCAACTGCAAACAAATAAATTTCCAGGCTTTCCTCATAGGGAGGACCACCTTACTCCTGACTACATGTGTAGGTAGAAGATCTGCTTTCATATGCAATATGGCATTTAAGGACCAAGGAGCTACCCACCCCTTAGAGTAATCCAGGGGTGTGAAGTATTCTGTCTTGAATATGGTGCAGCAGGCACGCACGATTGTCTAGGGCTAAATCTGGGCAATGAAGGCCCCCCTTATGCTTAGGATGCATTAACATAGCAAGGGATATACGCGAGCGCTTACCCCCCAAATAAAGTGCCGTATAGCTTTGTTGATGTCTTCAACATCTTTGTGGGTGAGCCATATAGGCAACATTTGGAACAGGTATATCCATCTTGAGATTTCCATCATTTTCAACAATTGAACCTTCCCTGATAAAGATAAGGGGAGATCTTTCCAGGACCCAAGATTCCTAATCAACTTTTGCTTCAATGGTCCCACATTAAGGGCGTAAAGCTGGTTAGGATTGGCCGGAATTCTTACACCCAAGAATTTCAAATCTGGAGTGACCCATTTTAGGGGAAAATCACCAGTCCACTGACCTTTAAATTTCCCAGATCTCTCTATAAACCCATTTCTTCTATACTTGCAGAGGTTGAGAGATCCAGCTTGGAGTGACCACTTCATAAAGATAAGTTCCCCCTGATGAAGACTTTATGAAATGTCGGCTGATGTCGAGGTATTCATGTGTTTTGACACGCGTGGGTCTCTTTGATTACAATCGTTTGGGAAAACATTTTTCTGAACTGACTTTTAGTTGCAAATTTGTGGGTGGATGATTGAGAGGACCAGGAAAACTCTCATGTGAGAGGTTCTACACTTCTCTCCCGGCTTGCTGACACCCGTATTAGTAATGTTAATTGGCATTACTATCTCACTATAAATATTTGCCGTTTATATTGTATTTCTGCTCTGTCCAGTTTTGGTAGTTTGACAGGAGTTGAATTTTATAGGATGGAAGAGTGGTGGGAAGGCTGCAGGGAGACCCTCTTTTTTTAAGGTGGCAACAAATACAAAAATGCCTGAAACCTTTGGGGTATTTTCATAGGGGGCTATTTACGGTTTGTTCCATTAGGAATGGACTGAAAATGCCTTATTTGTTGTGGTTTTAGCATTCATCTCCCTAATGAAAAGGCAGCACTGCAAATATTATACTGACCCTAGATCACTAATAAACCTTTTATGGGGAAAGGATAACACTAGATTGCTACAGATCCTTCCACAGAAGCCCTCACCTCAGTCACACATGCAGAATACAAACAACAACCTCAACAACTAAGGAATAAATGACCACAAATTTGAAATTTGCAGACAAAAAATGAAATGGGACCCTGAAAAAGCAGTGCAACCCTAGGAAAACACAAACAGAAATGCATTTTCTATTTTATTGAGCAAAATACAAAGATATAAGAGATGTACATTGCCAAAGCTTACATATTCCAATCACTAAAATGAAAATAATTTTTTTTCTACCTTTGTTATCTGGACCTTTTACTATTATTTTTTTTATCACATTGGTCATGGTCTTTTGATCTCTGTGTTTCTCTTATCTACCTCCTAACTCTTTTTCCAGAGTCTCGTGTCCATTTTCTGTTTCTTCTCTTTCTTTCTGTTTTTTTTTTATTTATTTTCTCTCCTACATCTGTTTCTCATTCTGATTTTCCCCTGTTCTACATCTCTCTCTCTCCCCACCCAACATTCCCTTTCTTTCTATCCCTCCTGTCCAGCATCTTCCATCACTACTTCCCGCCATCCCCTGCCTAGCACATTCCATCACTCTATCCTCCCTCTCTCTGTCTGCCCTGTCCTGCATCTCTCATCACTCTATTTTTTCTTCTAGCATCTCCCTTCACTCTCTTCTTCTGCCCCCACCCAGCATCTCCTATCATTCTCTCCCCCACTCCTGTCCAACATCTCCCATCACTCTCATCCTTAAATCCTGCCCAGCATTCTCCTATGGCCCCATCCAGGCTCCTCCCAGCTCATCTGGCTTGGTTTAGTTGATCCAGGGGGATCCCAGTCCTATGTGGGTGGGACAAATGGTGTTCCTGCTCAAAAGACACTTTGGCTGACGAAACAGCAAAGCAAAATTGAAAGTAAGCATGAGGCCTGTCTATGATCTTGTGCATGCTTAGGCCCTGGAGCAATCCCGCCCATGGCACGGCTTTCCTGAGGGGTGGGGTCACCACAGGGTCTGGGCACGTGCCGGCACAGAGACAGGCCACAGGCTTACTTTCTATATTTATTTTTTTTTGGTTGTTTCTTTGGCTGCAGCAGCTTTTGTGCAGGCACATCTTTCACTCCTCCCTGTCTCCCACCACAGTCCCAAGGGGAATGGAGGGATGGAAATCAGGTGGCAAGCCCTATTTCTGAGGGGAGGCACTTGACACCCTTTGTACCCTCATGGCAATGCCACTGCTCAAGAGAAGAGACAAAGGCAAAAAGCTGGGGTTCTGATCAAATTTCTCTGATGTTAAGATTTAACACTTCTCATCCGAGTCCTTTCTCCAAAATACCAAGCTGCAAACTTGGATATACGATAGTGGAAAAGTTTGGATCACATGTAGAGCAAACCCAGAAGAGGCTTATTTCTTAGGGATGAAATGATCCTTTCTTTGTCCTGGCATGGAGAGGGCAAGGAGCTTGCTCCCTCAGAGGCACTGGGATTTAATCTGAGTATAACTTCAGAGGATATTGTAAGGATTTATGAGGACAGGGTGTGAAGGGGCAATCTACTTATTTGTAATGGCCTGAAGGGAACCAAGAAGGTTTGTACACACTACACAGTCACACCTCTGTTGGCTTGTAGGGGCAGCTCAAGACAGTAAAGAGCAGGCTATCCCCTGCAAAAAAATAATATCTAAAGTGGGGCAGGAAAACAAGTCTCCCACCATTAGCTGTAAATCAGCCTTGTACCTGCCTGCAGTGTTGCTCTCTGCTGTCTTTTCTCACGCTCTGGCTTGGCACTCTCTGCAGGTGCGCCGGCCCCTTCCGGCGTGTAGCCACAGAGCCAGGCAGGTAGGCAGGCAGCGAGGCCCCCACCGCGGAGACCCAGAGCCTGCACACTGCAAGCAGGGGCAAGCTCCTCGCTCGGTTCCCATTGCAACACAGGCTGAGGAGGACTGCCGGGAGGCATTTCCCACACATTCCCAGGACCTTTCATGTAAAGCAGAGAGAGAGAGAAGAAAGAGAGAGAGAGAGAGAGAGAGAGAAGTCATCTGGTTCAGCCGTCCAGGAGAGGGAGGCTTTGGGGTGGAGGTGGAGAGCTGAAGGAAGAAGGGGATGAAAGAGAGGGGGGGGGGGGGTTGTCCTCACTTCTAGCTGATCTAGGGCTTACTCAAAAAGTATTTGCCTTGTCAGCAGCTAAATAAAAAAAAGTAATTTTTTGGCATGGTGCTAATTAGGAAATCGATGCTCTAGAAATAATAGCAATTTTACTTTATTATTAATAAAGACAGAGATAGATCCTTTAGGTAGTGTGTCCCCCACATGCTCCTCCATTCCTAGATTGGCTCCTTTTATTGAAACTATCTTAGCTATTATTTTGATAACACCTGCAAAAATGCCATTCCATTTAAGCTTCCTGAATCTGAAGCTGCCTTGATTGTTATTGCCACTAGTACAGTTTCCATTGACAGTTACCTCTTCCATAGAAAAGACGTTCATATTAAGGACATCGTGTCTTGCCATGTGCTCTGTGCACATCATTTTAGAGTAGCCAGGTGACCCCCATGAAGAGTATCCAGGTGGGACTGGGTTTGGTTTTCTACCGCGTAATGCAGTTCCATGCTGAACTCTTGTGCACTACAGGAGAGCAGGCAGAATCCCATTATCTGTGAACCTACAGACTGACCGGACAATGCAGGAAGGTGCATTCAGCCGAACCAATGCAGGAAGGACTTTTACGCTCACAAAATGGGGCCGATGCAATAAATCTGCATAGAAAGCGGGCGCTGACTGTTCGGCGCCCACTTTCTTAACACATCCCAGGTGCCCCCCAGGGGGGGCACCATGCAATATTTCAATTAGGGGGTCGCATTAGTAAGGAGGCACTAGGGTTGCTCGTGCGCCCCTAGGCGCATCCTAGCTAACACGAACCCGATTGGCGTCGGCAGTCCGCCATTTAGGAAAACCGACGCCGAGTTTATCGGTGTCGGTTTTCCTAAACGCCGCACAGCCTGTGGGTTCAGGAAACAGACGCTTGTCATTCGAGTGTCTGTTTCCTGCACCGGACTGCCAGTGGTTTGTTTTTTTTTCTCTATTTTTTTAACTTGATTTAATTTCACTTTTCCTTCTACTTAATATTGCAATGATATTAAGTAGGAGGCAATACAGAAAAGCAGTTTTTTCTGCTTTTCTATACTGGTTTAAGGAGTGCTCAGCAATTAACGCCTGCTCCAGGTGCCAGATGTGCATCCTAGATGCACCTTTTTTTTTTTTTTTTGCGTCTGGAGTGAATGCTAATAGCCTCAATCACATAAGAACATAAGAAATTGCCATGCTGGGTCAGACCAAGGGTCCATCAAGCCCAGCATCCTGTTTCCAACAGTGGCCAAACCAGGCCACAAGAACCTGGCAATTACCCAAACACTAAGAAGATCCCATGCTACTGATGCAATAGCAGTGGCTATTCCCTAAGGGGTAGATTTTAAAAGAAGCGCGATCAGCCTACTTTTGCTTGCGCATCAGACTCAAGCAAAAGTACGCTGGATTTTAGTAGATACGCGCGGAGCCGCGCGTATCCACTAAAATCCCTGGATCGGCGCGCGCAAGGCTATTGATTTTGTATAGCCGGCGCGCGCCGAGCCGCGCTGCCTAACCCGTTCCCTCCAAGGCCGCTCCGAAATCGGAGGGGCCTCGGAGGGAACTTTCCTTTGCCCTCCCCTCACCTTCCCCTCCCTTCCCCTACCTAACCCACCCGCCCGGCCCTGTCTAAACCCCCCCTTTACCTTTGTCGGGGGATTTACGCCTCCCGGAGGGAGACGTAAATCCCCGCGCGCCAGCGGGCCTCCTGCGCGCCGGGCCGCGACCTGGGGGTGGGTACGGAGGGCGCGGCCACGCCCCCAGACCGCCCCGGGCCGTAGCCACGCCCCCGTACCCGCCCCCAAAACGCTCCCGACATGCCCCCGAAACGCCGCGACGACCGGGCCCGCCCCCCGACACGCCCCCCTCCGAAAACCCCGGGACGTACGCGAGTCCCGGGGTCTGCGCGCGCCGGTAGGCCTATGTAAAATAGGCTTACCGGCGCGCAGGGCCCTGCTCGCGTAAATCCGGGCGGATTTACGCGAGCAGGGCTCTTAAAATCCGCCCCTAAGTAAACTTGATTAATAGCCGTTAATGGACTTCTCCTCCAAGAACTTATCCAAACCTTTTTTGAACCCTGCTACACTAACTGCACTAACAACATCCTCTGGCAACAAATTCCAGAGCTTAATTGTGCGTTGAGTGAAAAAGAATTTTCTCCGATTAGTCTTAAATGTGCTACTTGCTAACTTCATGGAATGCCCCCTAGTCCTTCTATTATTCGAAAGTGTAAATAACCGATTCACATCTACTCATTCAAGACCTCTCATGATCTTAAAGAACTCTATCATATCCCCCTCAGCCATCTCTTCTCCAAGCTGAACAGCCCTAACCTGTTCAGCCTTTTCTCATAGGGGAGCTGTTCCAGCCCCTTTATCATTTTGGTTGCCCTTCTCTGTACCTTCTCCATCAAAACTATATCTTTTTTGAGATGTGGCGACCAGAATTGTACACATTATTCAAGGTGCGGTCTCACCATGGAGCGATACAGAAACATTATGACATTTGCCATTTTATTCACCATTTCCTTCATAATAATTCCTAACATTCTGTTGCTTTTTTGACTGCTGCAGCATGCATTAGGGGATTCATTAGCGCCTATTCAACCCGTGTCCGACTGCCGATTATACAGTGCGCTCGGCTGAGTGCACTGTATAGCATAGGCCTCAATGTGTGTTCAAAAATGTGCGGTCAGCTTAGCGCCCGTGCAGGGAAATGCCTTGCTAATGAGGACATTAACTCTTTTCTCCCAATGCAGAGAGGTGAGCTGGAATAGCTCCCTTTTCCCTAGCGCTGGAAACGTTACTTCTGCTGAAAGGTAAAGTAACATTTCGAGCACACATTAGAGGAAGGCTGGAGAGGCTGAGGCAGACTGATGGGTTAACCTTTTGCAGTGATTTGCCACACGAGTCCTGGACATTTCAAAAGAAAGACATAAGGAGGTCACCAATTCACACTCCCACATACTGTTGCGCTTGTGTAACTTTAAAAACAAATAAACATTTTGCAGGCAGGATGTATTACGGTAATATTGTATTGCTTGGGGGCAGAGCTAGAAATCTATGGCTAAAAGCTAGATAAAGGCTAAGAAAGAATGAGCAATGCTCCCCTCTCTCCTGCAGTCCTCGGCTCCTATTTGCCAATCAGCTCTTGCAGGCCGCTCCCTCCGAGTGGAGGTTTGCGTTCAGCTTGTGCTGAATGCACATTTTCCTGTCTGCGCCCTCTTTTTAACGCCTGATACATTAGCATAACATTACCTCACCACGTCGGGAATTAAATAGTAGCTTGTGCCTTAGGAAACTGCGCTTATTTGCAGCGCCCAGTTTGAATGCACAGCTTTCTGCATCGGCCTGCGAGTTTTTGCCACAGAGAGAAGATAAAGCACATTGATTAGTCATGTAATACTGTCATGGAAATTCAAAGAAGGAAAACAGTCTGTTTCAGCTGGAAAGGTTTGCAGAGCCCAGCCAAGCACATGTGTCCCGTCAGCAACGGAAACTGAGTTCAGCAGCATGTTATATCCTGTACTGATGAAATTATTCATATCAGTCAACCCGAGCATTTTATTCCAGATGCAGACCCCCCTTCCCCCCCCCCCAGTCTTGGAAATGCATCCAAGGTGCTGAGTAAAGCTGCCAGATTAGCAAAAACCAGATGCTCAGAGAGCCCCCAACTCGTCGGGGACAGGAAGAACCAGACCTGTGTCACCTGGCTGAATGGAGCTGGAGTCCTGCTGTTCCTGGAGCACAGGGGCAATGGGGTAAAACCCAGGACTGGCTTACCCCACTCCTGATGACACGAAGCTAACTGGTCACCTCAGGCAAAAACCGTTTCTAGATAATTCAGTTGGCAGTTAGAACAATTAAAACCATTCTTAAAATAAATCAGTAAGCCATAAACTGGGGCACTGCCATGGTGATTCTTTGCCAAAACTCCATGCAGGCATCACATGTAGACACACACAGACTGTTTTTGACTTACAGGCATGAAGGCATAGAATGCCTTTTGAAAATGAATAGGGGCCCAGTGCATGTAACAGTAGGCTGTGTGTGTGCTGTGCTTACGTTTACTTGTAAGATGGCATTCTGATGGGCAGAGATGGGTTTGGGGTAATTTGCAAAATCATTTATATGCTTAAAACTGGGTTTTGCGTGCGTAAAATGCATTTTATGTGCATAAGTAGCCTTTTGAAAAATGTTATCCTATTTGCTACTTTTGTGCATGCAAATCCATTTGAAAATTACACCCATCCTTTCTAGTTTGGAAAGTATGCATGGAAATCTACACCCATGAAGTTACACTTGCTCAGGAGCATACTGGGCACACTTGTGAATGTACATAAACCCATTTTAAATAGTCAGGCTAAAAAATCAGCAGTTATGAAGTACCTGCAGACTCTAGCCCTATGTGGGTTGTTTGTTAGATACCCTCATAAAGTATAAATATAATACGGACAGCTGAATAATGGATTTTCATCAGAGCGGGCAAAACTCTGATAGAGCAAAAGCACGAATACAGCACAAACACCTGAACAGCAGATCTTCATCGGAACCATATGCATGTATTATATGGATATTTGCTAAGTATGGCTACAGCATACAGGGTTAAATGGACCATTTAGGGAAAGAAGCTCTGTAAATCAGGGGTGTGGCCAGATTAAAAAATTCTTGCCTTGATCCCAGAAAGTAGAAGAGTATAAGATAAAATAGAAAGAAAAGCAGGAATACGACTGACAAGAAGGCAGTAAAGTAAGACCAGGTGAAATTTGGAGACTCAGCTAGTAGTGATGCTTTAGGAAGCTAGAGTGAAGAATGAATGGCTGATCTGCCTAACATTAAAAGGCTATCTGACAAGTCATAAATAGCAAAAGGGGGAGGTGACACCAACAATATTATTCTTAGAATTACTCCATGATAGTTCATATCTGTGTCTCATTTGCTGATTTTGCTATGGGGTAAACCACATTTTTTTTCACTCTTATAGTTACTGTCTAGTGGATATGGCTATCTGTAATAGCTAGAAATTTAGCAGAAATATAGGCACTCATGTAACTGAGTCTATCTGGCAGGCTATGCAGGGGACCTTAGAGACTGACTAGTGATGGCAACTATTTAGATCCGACCTTGAAGATAGAATCAAACTAGCAGCCAGATCTGCCTAGCAGCAGGGCTGGCTCTAGAGTAAATGGTGCCCTGGATGAAAATCGTTGATGGCACCTCCATGTGTAATATATGTGTGTATATGTGAACCTGTGTGCATGTGTGAGAGTCTATATGTGTGTGTGTGTGTGAGAGAGTTTGTGTGATAGCCTATGTGTAACACATAGACTGTCTCTCACACACACATATGTTCATTCTCTCACATACATTTTCACTCATGTATATGAGAATGAACATGTGTGTTTGTGTGTGTGTGTGTGAGCCTGTGTGCATGTGTGAGAGTCTATATGTGTGTGTGTGAGTGTGTGTGATAGCCTATGTGTAACACATAGACTGTCTCTCACACACACATATGTTCATTCTCTCACATACTTTTTCACTCATGTATATGAGAATGAACATATGTGTGTTTGTGTGTGTGTGTATGTGAGCCTGTGTGTGTGCGAGAGAGCCTGTGATACACATAGGCTATCTCACACACACACAGAGAAACATAGGCTCTCACACATACCCACACACATTATGCATGAAGGCGCCATTCCCTCTCTTTCACATATTCACATTCCCTCTCTCTCTCCCTTATACACACATACTATCTCTCTCCCTCACACATACACACACACACACATAGGCTCTCATTCTCTCTCATTAACACACACACACATACACACACACACACACACACACACACACACTCTCAGGACCTCCCCGTTTCTTTGAGCCACAGTAGGATGTGGTCCGCTGTGTCTCTGCTAGGCCTCTCTTCAGGCCATAGCAGGATGAGATCTGCTGCAGCCCTGCTGAGCCTTTCCTCTGGTTTAGGACAAGTGATACGCACAGTGCCCCAGGTGACTACCCAAAGGAGAGCACTACCTGGCAGGCTGCAGAAATGCAGACGATAGTGTAACCAGGCAGGCAATGAAGGGGACTTAGAAGGCTGGATATTCAGACAACAAAAGAACCAAAGTACAAAAGAAAATAAACCACCACACCTCTAGTTATCACAGTAACATTGAAGTTGCACTGAATTGAAAATCACAGTCATAATAGGCATCATCGATAGTGTAACCACTTTAATGCTCTGCCTTATATTTAATCATAGGTCATTCAAATGGCAGAAATGTCCCACATTTAACTGATACACATTTATTTTTTCAATTTTTTTTTTGCAAGTAAAAATCACATCACATTTCAACTTATCTGAAAAGTCGTTGTAAATCCAATCTCACCAAATGCTATTTGGTGGTGATAATTGGAGTGGATATTCAGTGCGACATTGCACTGATTATTAGGGATGTGAATCGTTTTTTGACGATTTAAAATATCATCCGATATATTTTAAATCGTCAAAAAATCGTTAGGGCCACGATACAATACCAATTCCCCCGATTTATCGTTAAAAAATCGTAAATCGGGGGAAGGGGGAGGGCAGGAAAACCGGCACACTAAAACCCCCTAAAACCCACCCCCGACCCTTTAAATTAAATCCCCCCCCCCCCCCAACCCCCCCCCCCAATGCTTTAAATTACCTGGGGATCCGGCGGTGGTCCAGAATGGCGGCGGTCCGGAACGGCCCCCTCAATAGAATCGTGTTGTCTTCAGCCGGCGCCATTTTTCAAAATGGCCGCCACAAAATGGCGGCGGCCATAGACAAAAACGATTCGACGGAGGAGGTCGTTCCGGACCCCCGCTGGACTTTTGGCAAGTCTTGTGGGGGTCAGGAGGCCCCCCCAAGCTGGCCAAAAGTTTCCTGGGAGTCCAGCGGGGTTCCGGGAGCGATTTCTTGCCGCGAATCGTTTTCGTACGGAAAATGGCGCCGGCAGGAGATCGACTGCAGGAGGTCGTTCAGCGGGGGTTCCGGACCGCCGCTGAACGACCTCCTGCCATGGTTTTAAGAGCCATGCCATGGTTTTAAGAGCCCTGCTCGCCTAAATCCGCCCAAATCCGGGCGGATTTAGGCGAGCAGGGCCCTGCGCGCCGGTAAGCCTATTTTACATAGGCCTACTGGCGCGCGCAGAGCCCCGGGACTCGCGTAAGTCCCGGGGTTTTCGGAGGGGGCGTGTTGGGGGGCGTGTCGGGGGCGGGCCCGAACCGCGCAGCGTTTTCGGGGCGTGTCGGGAGCGTTCCGGGGGCGGGCCCGGGGGCGTGGCCGCACCCTCTGGACCCGCCCCCAGATCGCGTCCCGGCGCGCTAGTGGCCCGCTGGCGCGCGGGGATTTACTTCTCCCTCCGGGAGGCGTAAATCCCCCAACAAAGGTAAGGGGGGGGGTTTAGACAGGGCCGGGCGGGTGGGTTAGGTAGGGGAAGGGAGGGGAAGGTGAGGGGAGGGCAAAAGAAAGTTCCCTCCGAGGCCGCTCCGATTTCGGAGCTGCCTCGGAGGGAACGGGGGTAGGCTGCGCGGCTCGGCGCGCGCCGGCTACACGAAATCGATAGCCTTGCGCGCGCCGATCCCGGATTTCAGTGGATACGCGCGGCTACGCGCGTATCTACTGAAATCCAGCGTACTTTTGTTTGCGCCTGGAGCACCAACAAAAGTACGCCTATTCGCGGTTTTTGAAAATCTACCCCAAAAGAATTGTACAAAATTTTACCATTTTCTCCTTGTCCTGTTCCTAAAAAGGTTTTTCAAAATTTGAACAGCTCCAGCTCTTCTTTTCTTTGGAGAGGGAAAGTCCCACACATTAAGTTGGCCATCCTGCAATTCACAAAATGTTATGGAAGATTTGATATTCCTGATTTATATTTGAATTATTTGTCTGCACAATTGCTTGGAATAAGGGGGTGGTGTGAAGTTATGGATACTTCTCCCTGGGTATCTTTGGAAAGATATCAAGTTGTTGATATGGAACTTAGTATGTTGTTGACTCTTGTTCCTTCTTCTCCCGCTTATCATAGAGTGGGTAGATGCAGTCCAATAATATCTCATACTCTAAAAATTTGGCAAATGTTTAATAAACTACTGGACTTGACAATGGATGGTCTTTCTTCTATATCCTCGTAGATACATAACCCTTCTTTACCTTTGGTAACTATTTCTGTTGACACTCATGACTGGAAGGTCAAGGGTCTGAAATTTTTAGATCACATATGGGTTGGACAAGGCTGTATGTCTTTTGAAGTCCTATGTGCTAAATATGGAATATCCCCCCATACAAAATATATTTACATGCAATTGTGTGGAGATCTAGTGGGTAAGGAGGGTGATGTTATAAACTTAAGACCATGATTGGGACTGGAGCAGTTACTAACAACCTCTATTTTTCATACTAAATTTCCCATTTATACATCGATTTACAGGACAGGATTAAAATGCTTGAAACTAGTCCTGCACTTATAGTTAAATGGAATACTGATTTGTCCCTTACACTTGACAATGATGATTGGGGTGACATTTGGTGTGCCTCTTTAAGATTGTCCAGATGTAATAAAGTTCGGGAACTGATGTAACATCTCTTATATAGAACATATAGGTATCCCCTTTTATTTGCAAAATTTAGTGCAACAAGTCTGCTGTGTTGGAGAGGTTGTGGTATACCAGCATCCTATCTACATATGTGGTGGGATTGTCCGATAGTAACTACTTTTTGATTGCAGGCGCAAGTCTCCATTTTGCTTATCACTAATTTCGGTATCTAATTTATTGCACCCCTTTGTTTATTGGGTCAATGGGAAGAGGATCCATTAAATAATTGGACTTGGATACTTATTGTACATTTATTACATGCTGCAAGGATCACTATTACTCACTTCTGGAAATCGAAGACAGGTGGTATGGTGATAATGGAATGTATATCTCACGCTCTTCATGATAAATTAGTGAAATATGAATCCATTTGGGAGGTTTATTGGGAATGGAGAAATGATCATGGTATGGATGAGTAATAGGTGCAATGTATTCTCTAACTGTCTGGTTTTACTATGTTTATGTTATATTCCATATATGACTCACATGTTTTATGATGTGTAAATGATGTCATTTTCACTCTTGTGTATGTTCATGGCTGGTGTTTCTAAATAAAGAGATACAACTATTTTTATTTACCATTTTCCTGAAGAAGTCAGGGAAAGGTACTGGAATTTGATAAGATTCCCCAAAGCTGCACTATTAAAAAACTAGAGAATGCCTCTGAAGAAAACTTTCCCAATTTAAGTCACATCTGTAAATCCTCCAAAAGTATTCAAGCTGGGTCTATCAACTTAAATACACACTTTAAAAGGATTAGCTGTATTTCTGAACTTTAGAAGAACTCCAGGCCATATTGCTGGCTCGACTTAATAGTATGTTAATGTTTTTCTTCACAGGTTTTGCTTTGCATGCAAACTCAGAATTTGAGCAAGGAAAAACAGGTTAGAACAGTTCAATTTCAGCAATAAATCGCACATGGCTGCAGACCTCTCTGACCTTCATTGTCTTACAAGCTAGACAATTCTGCTACTGAGAAAACCTGATAAGAACTGTCAACAGTCCATAGTGAGGCCTCCAGTGAGACAGGCCCACCTTTTGGATGTTTTCTATGGAGAGGTAAATGCCATGCCACAAACATTCTTTTGATAGTTTTTCATGTGTTTTGTGAAAACCAGAGCAGCAATAACAATCCTTTTGTTCTATTAGCAGGATTCAGCTGCTGGCCACCGTGGTTGGCATTCTCTGCTCCTTGTCAAAGATATCTGGATATTTTGTGCCATCATATACAGACTGTCTACTTATATGTGCAAATAAAATGAATCAGTGATCTTAAGGTAGCGAAACATTGTGATAAGATAGTGGCCAGAGCCAGGATGATGCATGGATGTATAGAGAGAGGCATGACCAGCAGAAAAAAAAGGAGGTGATCATGTCTTTGTACATCTAGCAGGTCAAATATACACAAGCTCTTGAGCCTTGATTCTCTATCCTGGGGTAATTCCATGTTATAGATTCATAACCCTCTACCTTCTCTACTGTCCTTTCAGACATGCCCTCAGTCCATGTGGCATGCTTGGATGAAACCCATGAATGAGCCTTTTCTGTGGTAGCACCAGCTTTTTGGAATAGTCTTCCTGAGAACCTTCGCCTCACATCTTGCACTAAAATATTCAAGTCCTTACTGAAAAAATTCCTTTTTCAGCAGGCTTTTTTCAAGTAGGAATGTCATCTTACACATCTGCAATGTTACTTGCTCTGCCGGTTAATTACTTTGTTGTGACTTATTTTATGAATGTACATTTTACTGTAAGTCACCTAAAGCCTGGAGTCTGATGATTAATAAATATTTTAAATAAATAAATGTGGAATACCGTGTTCAGTTCTGAAAGCCGAATCTCAGTAAGCAGAGAGGCTAGAAGCAATTCAGAGAAAGGCAACCAAAACAGTATGGCGTCTGCACTAAAAGTTGTATGAGATGAGACCAAGGGACCGAAATATGTATATCTAGAGAAGAAGAGACAGAGGAGGGATCTGACAGAGACACTGAAATACCTGAAAGGATGGAAAAACCAAGGAGGTACTGGTTTTGGAATGCATCTTGGGAATTTTATATGCACATCTCCCAAAAGAGGATGAATCTCAACTGGGTAGACTGGCTGGGTCATTTTGATCTTTATCTGCCATTATTTACTATCACTATATGTCGGGGCAGTGAAGGAACCATCACCTCTAATCAGGGAGTAATTACTGTGTCCAGTTTATATCTCTTTACAAAATACTATTTATTTTATTTATTTAAAAGATTTTTTTATTCTGCTTGTAGTAGCATAACCATTCTAAGCGGATCACATGAGGAAACATAAACAGTAGCAATCATTAGACTATATGATAAGGCAAATGACAATAAAATCAAACAACATAAAAACAAGTAAAAACAAAAATATTTTCCAGAGGCTCATAGCATATTCGTTTTATCCTATGAATTCAACTATTGTTGTAAGCCCTAGAACAGTGATTCCCAAACCTGTCCTGGGGTCCTGCCAGCCAGTCAGGTTTTCAGGATATCCACAATGAATATGCATGAGAGAAAATTTGCATGCACTGCCTCCATAACATGCAAATTTTCTCTCATGCATATTCATTGTGGATATCCTGAAAACCCGACTAGTTGGGGGGGGTCCCCCAGGACAGGGTTGGGAACCACTGCCCTAGAAGAACATTCTGAGGTCCATTTTCAGTCAATGTCTGGTCAGCAAATATCCCAACTTTGCTGGGATATTCATCAGCTCAGCAGCGCTGTTGAGTATACCCAGTTATCTTAAAGACAGCCAGATAGATTTAACCAGCTGGCTTTGTTTGCTTTATGACACTACCAGAGTTTGCCGGCCAGCTTATATCAGTGTTGCGATTCCGGGCCGACCCCGGAATCTCCTCCTACCTCGTCGGGAGGCCAGACGAGCTCCCCAGGCCCTCAGGGACGCCTGCCGCAGCAGGCCCGGCGTCCTCCCACCTCGCCCGGGCCTGCAGCTCCTTCGCCTTCTGCTCCCCTGCCACTAGCCAAACTACCCACGGCTCCTGAGTTGGCAGAACTCTTCGTCCATCATGTCTTCCGCCTACACGGTTTGCCTCAGCATATCACCTCAGACCGTGGGCCCCAGTTCACGGCCAAGTACTGGCGGGCGCTCTGCAAGAAGTTTGGGATTCAGGTAGACCTGACCACGGCGTTCCACCCCCAGGGCAATGGCCAAGTGGAACTCACGAACCGAACCCTGAAAACGTTTCTCCGCGCTTTTGTAGGGGAGCAGCAGGACAACTGGGTGGCTCTCCTCCCCTGGGCCGAGTTCTCTTACAACCGACATCGACACTCCGCTACGCTACAGCCTCCCTTCCAGCTAGTTTACGGAAAGGTTCCTAAGCCTCCACTGCTGTTACCGGTATCTACCTCTTCGCCCGCGGCACAACTGACAGCCAGCCAGATTCACCGGCTTTGGCATACCACTCAGGAGAAGCTCCACCGCGCCGCCGCCCGCTTCAAAGCCTACGCAGACAAGTCTCGGCGACCCGCTCCAGTGTTCCTGCCCGGATCGAGGGTTTGGCTCAGTACAAAAAACATCCAGCTCAGGATCCCTTCCATGAGGCTAGCCCCTCGTTACATTGGACCCTTCCGGGTAGCCGAACGGGTTGGCGCGGTTTCCTACCGCCTACGTCTGCCCTCTACTCTTCGCATACATGACGTCTTCCATGTCTCCCTCCTCAAGCCGGTGGTCCTCTCTCACTTTCGGCCTCTGCCTCCGGAGCCCGCCGGGGTTGCTTCTGATCCTGGAACCACGTACACGGTAAAGGAGGTCTTGGACATTCGATTCCATCATCGTCGCTGGGAGTATCTCCTCTCGTGGGAGGGATACGGCCCCGAGGAGAACTCGTGGGAGCCCTCCACCCACATTCTGGATAAGGACCTTCTTCGCCGGTTTCATGAGGCGCATCTGGAGAAGCCGCGGCCCCCCGGGAGGGGGCGTAGGAGGGGGGGTACTGTTGCGATTCCGGGCCGACCCCGGAATCTCCTCCTACCTCGTCGGGAGGCCAGACGAGCTCTGCGCTCCCCAGGCCCTCAGGGACGCCTGCCGCAGCAGGCCCGGCGTCCTCCCACCTCACCCGGGCCTGCAGCTCCTTCGCCTTCTGCTCCCCTGCCACACCGAAGCAGCCGGCGTCCCGCAGCGGTAGGCTCCGCCCCCTAGACGCGCGCGCGCGTCTCCCTTCAATATTTAAAGGGGCTAGCGCGGGAAACTTACAGGGACGCCCCTCGATGACGTCAGACGCTGCAGGGTACTTAAGCCCTGCAGCTGGAACCAGACCTTGCCTTGCAACGAGGTTCCCAGGTGTTCCCTGCCTCCAGTTGCTGTCTTCCTGTTCCGTCTGATCTCCTGTGCTTCCTGACCCTGGTCCGGCTTACGGCGATTCTTGGCTTCTGACTCTGGACCGGCTTACGACTACTCTTGGCTTCTGATCCTGGTACGGCTTTCGGTGTTCCCTCTGGCTCTGGACCTCGGACTGGCTTACGATGACTCCTGGCTCTCGGACCCCGGTTTGGCTGACAACGATCCTTTGGCTTCTGATCCCGGACTGGCAAGCGACGATCCCCTGGTACACGACTCCGGCCTGGTGAGCAACAACCTTGGACTCCGTCTGATTCCGCCCCCGCGGGCTCTCCTAAGTCCCAGCGGCCGGGCCCCTACGGGCTCCTCCTGGGGGGGCGCCGGCTTCCAGGGTGAATCTCCTAAGTCCCAGCGGCCGAACTCCTACGAGCTCCTCTCGGGGGAGGCTCGGCTTCCAGGGCGAAGACCACCTCACCACTGTACCAGCTCCACGGTTCCTTCTTTCCTTGCCACAGCCCTTGGTCGCATAGGGCCTTCCAGGGTCGCCTTCCAGCCACTCACAGCTCCGTCCTTGCTGCCTTCTGATCGGGACCTCCGCTATCACCCTACTTAGCGGCTCACCATCTGGTTCCGATCGGTCCAAGGGTCCACGAATTCTACAATCAGATAATTAATTCCACTCCAAAACGCTCTTGGAATGCCTCCAAGTTATCTGGCTAAGTTTCATCCAGCTAACTAGTCAGTCAGATAATGTGGAGGCAGTCAGCAACAGTGGGATTTTCAAATCCTGTCATTTGTCCAACTAAATCCCAACTTAGCCGGGCAAATGATGCAGAACATCAGCCTCTCTGGTTCCTACACACTAACAAGTTTTTCCCATTTTGTGCATTTCAGGAAAATGGTTACTACAGAGGCCCCTCTGTTTGCAAAGTCATTCTGCATGGGTGAAAGTGGTATTTTTATAAGCAGAATCCACTATACAATAACTTAGTACAGGGTCTGCAGCACTGAATACCAGTACTGTTAAGTTTTGTAAAACTTCTGGTCATTAATACTAGAAATGGTTCAGTATGATAAGGAAGATAATGCCTGTAGTGAGAGTGAAGTTTCTCAGAAAGTAAGTAACATGATACAGTTACCAAAATACATATAATGCTCCTCTAGTCATCATTCTTGGAGATGCTATGAAATTATTAAATTGGCATACTTCCCCCTTCCTCCCCACCCCTGACCAAATCCTGAGCCATTCACTACAACAGACATTTTGAAAAAGTGATTTCGTAATGAGGAATATAGTCACAGCAAGCTGAAGAGCTATTTATTTATTTTAAAGTATTTATTCCCACTCTATCCAACATTCAGAGCAGGGTCCATCAAAACATCCATAATCTAAAAGCAAACAATTACGATTCAGACATGAAGAACATACACAGCCTGCATGATCAGTTAAACAAGAGAAGAGAATAACACAGCTAAGCTAGTAAATAAACACTCTAACCTTGGAGTTGGAAGGCTTACTTAAAAAGTGCACCTTTAGCTGTCCACTTAAATGATTGTGCCCAAGTGATCTTTCTCAGAGTGTCCGGCAATTAGTTCCTTGAAGCGGGTCCTGAATTTATTTATTTATTTGTTTGTTTATTTATTTATTTAAAATCTTTTCTATACCGTCGCTAAGTTATCTACCATCGCAACGGTTTACATGTTGGCACATAAATTAATGTATGGAAAAGCGTACTTTAGTACATTCTAACAGGTGCCATCAAAGGTTCAGTTACAATAAATCATTAAAGACAAACAATTGTTTAGTGAAGTAGGTCATGACCGGGTGTACCAGGAAGGTACTGTTTACGGGTAAAATTCATTATTCATAGTGTTATAATTATGTTTATAGTGATGTAGAGTTCATAGACCCCTCTACTGCACGTTTCTACATGTTGTGCATTGGTGCTCTTCTGCCTATTCCTGAATGTTTTCTATTTTCCCGTCTCTTTATAAAATGCTTGTTTAAAAAGCCATGTTTTCAAACTTTTCCTAAATGTCTTGAGATCTCTTTGTAATCTGATCTCTGTAGGCATTGTTTCCAAAGTGTTGGGCCAGCTAATGATAAGGCCCTTTCTCTCACTTGGGTTAGTCTTGCCGTTTTTACTGAAGGAATGGTCAAGAGTGCTTTATTTGCTGATCGAAGGTTTCTGTGTGGGACGTGTACTCGCAATGCTGTGTTTAGCCAGTCCGATTTTTCATCATGTATTAGTTTATGTATGGTACATAAGGCTTTGTATTTTATTCTGTGTTCTATGGGTAGCCAATGTAATTCCACTAGAGTTTCTGTTATATGGTCACTCCTTCTTTTTCCAGTTAGTATTCTGGCTGCTGTGTTTTGAAGTATTTGAAGTGGTCTTAATGTTGTATTTGGGAGACCTAGTAAAAGTGCATTGCAGTAGTCAGTGCTGGAAAAGACTAGTGCTTGAAGTACTGTTCTGAAATGATCTGGTGTTAGTAGTGGTTTCAGCCTTCTGAGGATCATTAGTTTTGCATAGACATCTTTTACTTTCAGTGATATGTGCTGTTTTAGATTGATTTCATGGTCCATTATTATTCCAAGGTTACAAACTTTTTCAACTAGTTCAATTTTCTGGTTGTCTTTGAGGATTATTGGAGTTTGGCTGATTTCAGTATTTTTCCGTTCTAAGTATAGAAATTCTGTTTTATCAATATTAATTACAAGTTCCATTTGGTTTAGTAGTTGTCTTATAATGTTTAGGTACATGTTAGCTAGGTTTAACGTTTTCTCTAATGTGTCTTCTGTGGGTAGGATTAGTTGAATATCGTCTGCATAAATGTAATGTATGATTCCTAGTCCTGCAAGCAGATGGCATAAGGGCAGCATGTATATGTTAAAGAGGGTTGCAGACAGGGCTGATCCCTGTGGTACTCCAGTTTTGAGACTGACTTTTTCTGATAATACATTGTTGACCTGGACTTGGAAAAACCTATTCTTTAGATATGAACTGAACCAGTTTAATGTTTTGCCATGTAATCCGATTTCTTCTAGTCTATTTAGTAGTATTTTATGGTTCACTATGTCGAAGGCTGCTGATAAGTCTAGCATTATTAGAATGTAGTGTTTACCGCTATCAAAACCTCTTAGAATGCTATCTGTTAGTGAGAGAAATAGTGTCTCAATGCTGTAGTGTCATCTAGGTGTTCTATTAGTTTGGCTATTAAGGGAAGATTTGATACTGGGTGGTAGTTGTTCAGGATAAGGTGGTGGCTGTTTTTTTTCTTTAAGATTGGTTTTATAATTGCTCCTTTCAGTATATCTGGCATAGCTCCTTCTTCTAGGGATAGGTTTATGATCTTAGTTAATGTATGGGAGACTGTGTTAGCTGATTTCTTAAGTTCAAATGTTGGTATTGAGTTGATTTTGTGTGGGGCTGGGTTAATGTTTTTTAGCATGTGTTCCACCTCCATCTCGGATATCTCAGTAAATAATGACCATTGTTTTACATCTCTTTTTTGCATTTTAATTTCTTGGTTGGCAGTGTTTGGAAGTTTGTTTCTTAAGTTAGTAATTTTGTCATTGAAAAGTTTGGCGATTTCATTACATTTTGATTCTGGTAGATTTTGAGGTGATTCTTGTTTGTCATTGGTTAGGTTTGATACTATTGAGAATAGGGTTCTTGGATTGTTAGCAAACTTTTCTATTTTATTGCTGAAGTATTCTTTCTTAACATTGAGAATTAGTTGTTTGTAAAAAGCTAGATGTTTTCTGTATTTGGTTAGGGTATCGGTTGTTTTGGTTTTTCCTCCATCTTTTTTCCATTGATCTGAGAGTCCTTTTTGCATTTTTTACTTTTTCATTATGCCAGGGGTTGTTTTGTATTGCTTCTCTTTTCTGTATTTATTTGATAGGGTTTATTTCATCAGCTATTTTTTTGGTTGTGTCTAACCATGTTTCCGTGGCAGAACTGCAGTTGCTGTAGTCAATATTAGTTAGTTTTTCCTCTAGTTTGTCGTTTAGTTTTTCCATATTGAAGGGTGGTCGATATTTAAATTCTATGGGTTTATGATTTTGTTTGATTTGCGGTTTAAGGAATTTTATGTTGGAATGAATAAGGAAGTGGTCTGACCAGGGAATTTGTGTGTAGTCAGTTTTACAGTGTTCTAAACAGTTGTGGTTGATGAAGGTGAGATCCAGAGAATGTTCGGCTTTGTGTGTTGATTTGTTTGTTATTAGTGAGAAACCTAATGCTGTCATAGCGTCTATTAGAGTTTGGCATGCGTTTGATAAAGGTTGAGCGTCCATGTGAAGATTAAAATCTCCTAGTACTATGGTTGGTTTAGAGATGTTTAAGTGTGTAGTAAGGAACTCAATTAGTGGTGAGATATTTAATTCTAGGAGGCTTGGTGGGCAGTAGATAAGGCATATTTGTATATTGTTATTATCAAAAATGGCAATTTCATGATTTGGGGGGGTGTTATTTGTATCATTTTACATTTAAACATTTTTTCAATAATTAGTAAGAGACCTCCTCCGCACTTATTTATTCTTGGGATGGAAAACACTTCGTAATTTTTGTGTGCTATTTGATTTTTTAGAACTATGTCAGTTTTTTTAACCACGATTCAGTTCTTGCAACAAAGTTTGGTTTGCTGTCACACAGTAAATCCGTAAAGATTGGGAATTTTTTTGCGACTAATTGTGCATCTACTAAGATAAATGTTAGCATAAGTAGGTTGTGTAATGCAGAATTTTTAGAAATTGGGGTCTTTTTTATCTGTATAAGATTATTGTGCGGGGATTTCTTTGTCATTTTTGTTCTATAACTAGGATTGTTCTTTAAATAATTGTTTCCATATTTACCTTTGTTTGTGCAGATGGATATTGGTTGTTTAATTGGTAGTTCATCTTTCTTGTCCATGTTGCAGGTTGACAGGTGGGTTGTATAGTTGTTCTCAGTTCCTTGGTTTCTCAGGGGTGTACAAAGGGGCATGCTCCTTTGTTGCGCCACTTCAGTGCGTGACGCCGGTGTGCGATGCCAGCGCGCGTCGCCTCCGTCTCCCTCTCCGCAATTTAAATCCCCCCTCTTGGCGCACTTGCCGACGTCGGTGATGTCAGCAGCGTCAGCCAAGGGGAGGGGTGCGGCAGCACTTCTGGGGTTCTCGGGGGCAATGCGGATTGTGTTTCTAAGGGAAGAAAAGAAGATAAAGACCGACAAGGACAGAAAAGAGACAAAACAGGAAGAGATGAGGTCAGGTAGGAGCACGGCAGCACCGGGAAGGGAGGCAGGTAGAGAGGGAGGGAGGAAAAAACAAACAGAAGCCATTGGTGGTTCTCAGGCAGGCCCTGTCATGGGTCTCTGATAATCAGGCAGATCACAATTGAGGAGATCTCAAGCAGCCCATGATGTATCCGTGTTAAAGACTATAGAGGATTATAAAATCTCAGCACAGCAGAGATCCACGGAGGCACATTGTTATTTAGTAATTTATGGATCAGGGTCAAAATCTTTTATTTAACCAGTCTTTGCACTAGAAGCCAGTGCACCATCCGAAGGACTGATGTTGTTCTGTCCCCAGCAGTGGGTACATGTTTGTATCTATCTATATTGTAGTTTAACTGTGGTTAGTGCAGTCCTCCCTTCTGAGGATTCTTAATACTGAAGCACTGTTTGTAACCTATGATAAAAATCTGTGAGCCTTTGTCTTTAAGAGGCCCCCCCCCCCTACTTTCTCTCACCATCAGGAGAGCTTGAATCCTATGCAACCTAACTTAAGTTTTCCAGGGTGCCTTATAGGTTCAAAGGACTGCCCATCATGCTCACCCTGTGTTACATGGTTCTTAGGCTCCCTGCCATTGGACCCTGTCCCTTGCCTCTAGCTTGTGGAGATGCTTCTTTTGGCAGCTCTCAACGAGAGTCAGTTGCTCCAAGCTTGCCTCTGACTAACGCTGCACTCTGTGTTACCCCTTGAAATGGATTGGGTTTCACCTTCCCTCTTATTGCCTGTTTCTGTGGGCTAAATCAGCCTCATATTCCTCTCATCCTTCCTACCTCTATAATAACTAACTCCTGCAACACAAGAAACTCCCTCCTCCCTTCTCCTGTCATAATTCAAGTTACCAAATATTCTTGCCTGGGGCTTGTGTCTGAAGTGCCACAATTGTAAGTAAATGTTTACTTGTACAATAAACAATTTCAGACTTACAGAATCTTTGTCATGAGGACTGATTGGGGGGAAAGTTTAGCTGCCTGGATAATAAAACACGGATGTTTTATCTGAGCCAGAACAGATGTAATGTGCTCCTTTCTACCAGAGCCCGTCAGCAGACTTGCTGCATCATTCTGTTCCAGCTGCAGTGTCCTGAAAGTACTCATTGGATCTCCAATAATGAACAGAGTTGCAATAATCCAAAGATGAAAAAAAAAACAGTGCTTGCAATACCGAATGAAAATCACAAGGGAGAGCAAAGGCTTCAGCTGATGCAGAAGATGTAGTTTAAGAAATGCACTCCTTATGACTGTTTTCACCTGTGTACGAAGAGAGAGTTCGGATTCCAACCAAACACCCAGATATTTTACCAGTGAAATAACAGGTATAAATCACCCTTCAATCTGAATTTCTGAAGGTGCAATAATCAATGCAGAATGATTCATTAGTACGACAACAGTCTTGTCCAAGTTCAATGCTAATTTATTATGAAATAGCCACTAATTAATGGCTGACAAGTATATTGAGAGAGGCATGCACTCACATACATCACAAACACATTAACAGCCAATCAGATCTACGTGAATTATAAAAAGAAATGTCACGTTTATAGAGACTTCATCCTATTACACTGCTAACAAATCTTCCCCTTTAGGTGAGTGACTCTCTTTCTCTCTCTCTTTTGCCAAAATGTTAGATGCATTGAACAGCCTCCCCTTACAGGTTGTGGAGACAAGGATAGTATCTGAATTCAAGAAAGCATGGGACAAGCACAGGGAATCTCTGAGGGAGTAGGAAGGAGCAATTGGTGTGGATGGGCAGACAAGATAGGCCATATTTTTTCTGTCCTCACATTTCATTTTCCTTTTCATTTATTAAAATTTGTTGATCGCTTAACACAACAAAAATGTGGCCTAAGCGATTTAAAATAAAACATTCATAAAATAATTTCAAAAACAAACAACAATGATAACACATGCACATTTACTTTTCCCCTCCTCAAAGTTCTCTAAATTCAAAGGATGCCACTAAGAGATTAAGATATCTCCCCAGTTTCCTTCCCAGAGCTCTCTTATATGGGTTTCCAGGTGCTGCCCTGGTGTCCTGCATCCCTTTCAGGCTTGATTACAGTTCTGTGCTGAATCTGAAAAGATGCTAATTCCGAAACCCTGTGTGATGAAAGAATTATCGGAAGAACTTAGGAGGCTAATGTTTCTAAGATAATGTAATCGACCCTCTGGTCACATTACCATTAAGCCCTGGGTGATTCCTGTGTTCAGTTAGTGCAGTGAGAGTTAGTGAGAAGGGGAGGCAGCATTCTGTACAGCCCCTCCTTTTGAGGGTACTGGAATAGCCATCCCCTTTGTGAGGTTTTATAAGCAGCTCTCTCCTGAGATCTCGGGGAGCAGTGTGAGTTACTTGTGAAGTTATTGGAGGGGTTAGGAGCCTTAGGCTGAGTTGGATTTTTGGGCCTGCTCTGAGGACTGCTGGGAGCCTGCGAGTTAGGTTGGGGTTCTGCCCTGCTTATCCATTCCCTGGTGGGTAGGGTCAACCTCCTGGGTTATTTTGGGGCTTTTTATTTGTAAGAAATCTGATGAGACCCCTGGACACTGCTTGGGAAGAGGGTGAGGGGGAACCCTCTCTCTAGGAGTCTCAGGCTAGGGAAGACCTATCCCTCTGCCACCTCAGTGAGGACAGAGGAGTGGTAGTGACCTGCTGCCAGGACCTTCTGGTGTTCACCTCAGTTGGGGAAGAAGAAACTGCTTTACGAAGATCTGGGAGGGAGTTTTAGCTGCCCATTAGAAGGAGCAACCAGAGCTGCTTGTTCCAGAGTGGATTCCCCCCATGAGGGATTTGTCTGAGATAAAGAGAATACGGATGTGGCATACTCTCCCAGTCTGCCCACCAGATGTCACTGTCCCTGTGATTTAACACTCTAGTAAGGAGCCATCCATATCCCTCAGTCCTTCCCACCTGGAGGCTCTGGACTGGATGCATGAACACTATTTAGCACAGCCATTTTAAGACACCATGGGTTTAGTTTGAGGAAGCAGTCAAGGAGTAGAGAAATATTTTTTCCACACTCTGGTGGGGCCTCCCAGCTTCACCCAAAGGAGTTTATTTTAGACGTGACACTTCCCTGCGCACTCCCTGCCAGAAGGTCCTTCTCTTATTAATTTACAGAGAGATAGATTTTTACGCCTGATACCCTTGAGGAGCAAAAGGGCTCTCACCAGGTGACCAAAGACCTGTGAGCCTACTCTAAACCCTAGGTGGGCAAGCACCAGAGATGAATCCTGCTGCGAGATACAGTGAAGGCAGAAGAGATATCCAGTTTAACCTTTAAAGTATTTTTTTGGACTTTAGCAGAGTGGGGGAAGTTTCTGGATCCCCCTTCCCCACTGGGATTTCAGAGCAGAGAACTTGCCTGATCCCACTGACTTTTCCCCAAGAGAAGTTCCCCAGAAACATCAGTGAATAAAGGATGAATTACTAAAGAAGGAAGAACAAGAGCAGGAGACTCCATCTGGGTCACTACAACAACAGGACCAGGACAGGCTGGGTGTCTGAGAAGATGGTGCTCAAAGATAAGATTTTTCAGTAAAGCTGAGGACACCTCCACTAGGATTGCTGCACAGCCGCTGGGAGAGTTTGTACATTTAAGATCACCATGGGCTCTACCCAGAGGTCTGGTAAAAGGACCCCTACCTACCTGTACCACCAGTCAGATGTAAATTCACACTTCTGGATAATGGGCTTTAATTTATGCGTATCAGTCAGTAAACTGTTATTTAACACCCAGACCTGGTCCTGTCTGAGTTACTACAGCCCCTCACCTCATGGGGAAGCACCAAATGATTACACGCACACACACACACACACACACACACACACACACACACACACACACACACACTGGCAACCTTTTCTTATCATCTGGGACATAAGTGAGAGCTTCCTCCCTTAAAAAGAGTCGCCCCAGTGATTATAAGTCAGCGTGGGATGCTGACTTATAATCACTGGGGCAGTGATTATAAGTCAGCATCCCACGAAGATATAAATTAGTTGTGTGCCCTATGAGGCAACAACCCTCCAGAAAAGGGGTTACAAGGAAGATCAACTAACTGTGAGCAAAGAACCACTGAGATCATTGAGGCACCCATCAGGAACCTTCACCCTGGGGAGAGAGAGGTCTGTGACTCTCTGTGCAGAGACTTGTGATTTACTATCTTTACCAGTTTTGGAAGGGGGTTTTCCTGCCCATCAAAGGATACCCTGCCCACCTGGGAGCTCCACTTAGCCACGCCCTGGAGGGTGGAGGTTTCCCTTGCCCTGGTAACAGAGACATTTGCACAGATACAGGCCGATGCAATAAAGATCGCGGGAGAACGTAGCTCCGTGTTGAGCGCCCGCTCTCCCGGCACACGCCCAGCCCCCTCTCCTGGGCGCGCAATCCTATATTTAAATGAGGGGTCGCGCTAAAAGGAGGCGCTAGAGACGCGTAATTGTCCCTAGCGTCTCCTTGCCCCAGGAGAGGTGGCTCTGTCACCTGCTGTCGGCGGGTTCAGGAAACCGATGCTCAATTTTAGGAGCGTCGGTTTTCGAACCCCCTGACAACGATCGGTTAGGGAAACGGACACCGCTAAAATTGAGCTTCCGTTCCCCTAACCGGACCGGCCAGCACATTTATTTATTTATTTACTTTTTTTTTTTGTTCCTCTGATTTAATATCGCTAGGATATTAAGTCAGAGGGTTTACAGAAAAGCAATATTTTCTGCTTTCTCTACACGTTTCCCGGCTGCACATAAATTAATGCCTTTACTTGGGCAGGCACCTGAATTTATGGGTGTAAAATGTGCGGATTGGACGCACATTTTACTTTTTGAATCCTGGGTGAATGACTAATAGGACTCATCCACACGCATTTAAATGTGATGAGCGCTATTAGTTTGCAGGGGATTTGGCCGCGTGATTTCAAGGCGCTAAACTCCTTACAGTATAAGGGGTAATAGACGCCCCAAAAAAGAATCCAGGCCTTGGGGGTTCAAGAGATTGCATTCGAGCTAACCTGAGGTCCCGTTCCAAAGAGACAGAAAAAAATCTTTCACGGCCCCATCGGAACGCAGTCCGCTCCCGAGGATGAGGTTACAGTAAGATACAAAATGGGTGTAAAGCCTCAGCAAGTCGTGCCCCTGGCCAGGGCCTGATGTAGGCGCCCATAGGCAGGATTGGAGAATGGGAGGTGGGAGACCCTGGAGATCAGATAGTGGGTGAGCTGCCTCTACCTCCACTGCCCTCCAGAGTGCCTTAGCAGTTCGCCTATGACGTGGATTGCTAGAAAAGGCTCCTCCTTGGCACAGATGCACTTCGCTTTGGCCAGGTATTTGGCACTTTCAGAATTTGATGCCCTCGGCAATTCCTATGCTGCCTATGCCTAAATCTTGGCCTGCCCCGATCGCTCGGTATTGGCCCTTCTGATGCATCTCAGGCTGTGATACCTTTCACCTGGACTAACGAATATGATTAAAAGATGTTTTAGATGAGCTTTCAAGATTACAGAGGAGACACAAGGGATTTACGTAGTCTCTCTCCAAACCTCATCTTTCAATCTCTTATGTTGGGTAAATAAAAGATACCACAACGGAGAAAGATTCCAGTTTTCTCCAGAAGCTCGCTATTAAATACTCTCAGCAATCCCTCCCCTGATCAGTAGAAAACAGTCAGTCTTGCTAAAAGCTGATCCTTTGGCTAAACCAGCCAGGATTTCAGAACAACAGATGTTTTTGGCTTCCAGAACTCTTACAGGGATTGGGGTAAAGGGAATGCCATTCACCGCAGTAATCATTTGTCGTTTCAGAACATGATCAATCCAAATATGGGTGATTAGTGAGCCCTTCAGAGGGTGCTTCTCGGGGGGGAAAAAAAGGGGGAGTCAGTGCCACTAAGCTTAACATAGGTCACACATGGCAGGAATAGCCTAGTGCTTAGAAGAGTGGGCTATGAACCAGGAGACCAGCGTTTGAGTCGCTCCTTGTGACCTTGGGTAAGTCACTTTACCCTCCATTGCCTCAGGTACAAAACTTAGATTGTAAACTCTCTGGGGATAGGGAAATACCTACAGCACCTGAATGTAAACTGATGTGATATCTCAGATCGAATGTTGGTATATAATAAATAAATAAATGATAATAAAAAAGGGAAGTAGGAAGAGAAGCCATACAAAACAGGAAAACACAAAAGGAAGCAACAGAAAGCTCCATGTCACAATTGCAGACAGAAGATCACTGTTGTAATTATATGCAAATTGCTGCCAGAGGCAAATAGCACTGATACTGCAGTGAGATAGTTTTACACAGCTCTCTGCACCATGCAGTCATTCCAAGATGTTCATGTTATTGCTCAAAAATGCTACCTATTACAAAAAAAAAAAAAAAAAAAGCATGTTCAGGGTTGGTGTTCAAATCCTTGGACATGAATGTTACAAGTGGCACTGGGCATTTTATTCCTTAAAGTCAGCTGGCAGGAAACCTGACCCATCCTTGCAGCTACAGCTCAAAAGTCTGCTTCTGGAAGCCAGAGCAGAGGGTGAAGTGCAGAGATGGAGATGGGTTATGCTTAGCAAACCTTAATTTTCAGGAACTTCCTTAAAATAATTTGCTAATAGCACCCATTACTTTTCTTAGCTTAGATAAATGAGCTTCTCAGAAACTGAATAGTAAAAGCGAGTACTGTATTTGTTGATCCCCCTACTTATTCCACAACCTGCCCCAATCCTACTCTTTTTCTACTTCACACCAATACCTACTGAGCTGCTAAGCCAGGTGGCTCTGCCCGGCTTTTGTCTTTATGGCTTTCAAAGCCACCATAGCAATTTGGCCTGCACAGCTTAATAACTGCAGAGCTTCTTTTGTTGCCTAATCAGGAAATTACAGCAGCGCGTGTGATCTGCTGACAAGGTAATGAGGTGCAAACAGTTATTTAGAGGGGGCTGCTGCTTATTGTAAAGCCCCCTTTAAAGCATGAGCTTGCTCATGAGCTCATTTGTTGCTAGAGATTTCCGCGTTCCCATTGACTGTACCAGAGACCAGCTCCAGAAGCCAATGGTGGGATTTCCAGATTTTTAGACTACAGGATCCTTGCAGTACATGCAGCACAACAGATGAAGAGAAGTCAAGTCTGCCTTTACTTTTTAATTAATGGGGTTTAGATGACCTTGCTGCTATGAGATTTATGGATTCAATAAATGATGAGTCAGACCTTTAGGCTGGTAACTTTACTAATCTTGTCAGGTTGCTTTTTTTCTTTCCAGGAGCTGGGAATTTGGGAGTTTTTCATCTTCACAACCTGTAGTTTAACCCATGAGTGCCCAAGATTGTATAGCATAGAATTCACTGGTTATATGGAACATAAAATCTCCATGCCTTGTCTGGTTTCTTTCAAAGGCCTGGTATATCCATGTATCCCTTCCTTGAGGCAGGCAGGTTCCAGTCCCTGCCTGAATTGCCCTGGTTCTGAGTTAATTAACTAGCAGATGATGTAGTGGAGCAACCAAGATGAGAGCCCCATTGTGTAGGGTTGAATAGACCCCCCCTGGGATATAATAGCCTCTTTTTGGGCACAGACAAACTTACAGGCAGAGGAAACCACTGGAAGGTGTTATGGATCCTAGGATCCAGTTCAGATTGAGAACAATACTGGTGGTTCCAAAGTATCTGTTTATTCACAGAAGCAGAATAATTTCCAAAGTCCAAATGCACAGCTAATCCACAGTGAAATTAGTACTTTCAGATTTGCTATGAACTAGCCACAAGGTATTCCTTTTCATACTGTCCTTAGAGGTGAATATGCCAATGAGGACACAATTCCCATCCCCACGCCAAGGGTGGGGATCCCTAGCAACCTGAGTGTATGCACAAGTCTCCTCTCCTCAGTTCTTTCCCTCCATCTAATTATCATAAGCGTTTTCAGCTTTATCCTTTAGGTAGAATGTCTACTGGAACTTCCCAGAAGGCTAGGAAAATTCCTTAGATTTTCCCTTCTAGTGGCTTTTGCAGTAGGCCAAGATCGAGGAGCTGGAAATGCTAGAAAAACCAGGAGCACAGCATGGCAGGTATTGACTCTTCAGCTTCCTGTTGCAGAACTCTTCCAGTGACAAAAGTTACAAACCCTTAGGGATCTCATCACAAGTTTAGGGGCCGATGCAATTAAAATGCGAAGAACGCAGGCGCTGAGTATTCAGCGCCCACTTTCCTAATGCGTCCCCAGGCACCTCACCTGGGGGCGCCATGCAATATTCTGATTAAGGGTCACGCTGTCAAGGAGGTGCTAGGGTCGATTGTGTACCCCTAGAGCCTCCTTGACAGTGTGCGCCCGGGAGTGCTCGGCTGTCCGCGGCCGTCTGCTGATTTAGAAAACGGACGCTAAATTTATCGGTGTCCATTTTCTAAATTGGCGCACAGCCACGGGTTCGGAAAATGGACGCTGGTTAACTGAGCATCTGTTTCCCGAACCTGACCACCAGCATTTTTTTAAAACTTTTTTTTTTAATCTTTCATTCCTCCTACTTAATATTGCAATGATATCCAATGTGCAGATTGGACGCACATTTTTTTTTTTGAATGTCAGGTGAATAACAGCCTCATTAACATGAATTTGCATGTGATGAGCGCTATTAGTTTCGCCGCGCGTTGGATGCGCATTGTGGAGGCACTAATCCCCTTATTGCATCAACTGAGTGCACTGTATTGCATCGGCCCCTTAATGTCATGGATCTCCAGGCTTAACAGCAAAAGTTTAAAGGCATATACCTCTTTACAAGCAAGGTTACAGAATGATTAAGAGTATGATGGCTATACAAAAGAGTACCAGTAATACATCCAAGTCAGGGAAGGACAAAGGAGAATAGGACTGTCAACCACCCCTCCCTTGCCATAGGCAACCCACCACCACCACCACAACTACAACTGCAGCCTGAGCCTCCTCTTCCTTTCCCTTGTAGAACAAAACTTCTTACCTCAAACAAGCCTCACCATCAATTTCCTGGTCTTGCTCTTGTATGTAGCAATAAGAAAAAAAGGCTAAGTGAATGTTTGAGTGTTTATGAAAGTTGAGTGAATGCACGGATGTTTATGAAAGGTGAGACAACTTGTTCGTAACAATGGTTGATGCCTTGACAATTGGTGTTACCAGGTATAAGTTTGAAACTTGTGCTAATTCAACCATTTTTGTGGGTACTTATAAATGCCAGTCCTTTCACCTCTCCCTCTCTCTTCCAGGCTTCATGCGAATCCCAGATAGTGCATGCATCTGTTACTGTTGGTTAGAGTGAAATCAAAGAAATGCAGAGCTACTGCAAGGAATGGGTTTTCAGCATCAAGGATTCTGCTGCAGCCTGTTGGGCCTGCGAGCCCTCTCGAATCTGCTACCACCATTGCTGCTTATGAAACAGAAATGGACAAAGCAATCCCTTGTTCATCTTAGACAGGGGGAGGGTAGCTTACAGCAGAAAGGAAATTCATTGAAACTTGGTAGCAAGGAATCTTGGAACACTGAGTCACAGGAAGGTCACTTTATTTCTAAGACGCTGTTTCAATTGGTATTAATAATAATTTGTTCTCATGTAGGGATGATGGCTGAATTTCTTTTATTAGAGGAGCATTAGGGGAGAGTGGGAAGAGAGATCAGATGTAGCTGAGCTTTGGGAAGTCCTCGCCCCCTTGACTTTCATCTTCACCACAGAAGAGGAAATGAAGAGGGAATCAGAAGCCCCTTTGGCAGAGCTCAGAAGTCCAGTCTGGGATTTGTTTCTGTCTGTAGTGGTCAGAGGTCTTACAGGCCAATACAGTTAACCGGCATTTGGACGCGCGTTTTCGATGCTAGCTTTATCCCTTATTCAGTAAGGGGTAATAGCGCGTCGAAAACGTGCGTCCAACCCCCCCTGAGACTAATAGCGCCCGCAACATGCAAATGCATGTTGATGGCCCTATTAGTCATTCTGGCGCGATACAGTAAGTAAAATGTGCAGCCAAGCCGCACATTTTACTTTAAGAAATTAGCGCCTACCCAAAGGTAGGCGTTAATTTCTGCCGGCGCCGGGGAAGTGTATAGAAAAACAGTAAACACTGCTTTTCTGTGCACCCTCCGACTTAATATCATGGCGATATTAAGTCGGAGGTCCCAAAAGTTAAAAAAAGTTAAAAATAATAAAAAAAAAATGTAAAATGGGCCCGCGGCTCGCGGGTTGAAAACCGGACACTCAATTTTGCCGGCGTCCAGTTTCCGAACCCATGGCTGTCAGAGAGTTTGAGAACCGATGCCGGCAAAATTGAGCGTCGGCTGTCAAACTCGCTGCCAGCCGCTGCTCCTATCCAAAAAGAGGCGCTAGGGACGTGCTAGTGTACCTAGCGCCTCTTTTTACCGCGGGCCCTAATTTAAATAAATTAACTTACTGAATCGCGCGTATAGGAGAGTGGCCTGTGCGCGCGCCGGGAGAGCGGGCACTCGCCCGCTCTCCCACGATTTTTACTGTCTCGGCCCGTATGTGAGCAGAATGCACCAGTCTGCAGAGTACCATTTTCCAGTCAACATTGTAGTAGCAATGCAAACTGTATTTGTAAAGCAGAATTTTAACATTTTTCAGAAGGCCATAGATGCAATGTGGGCACAATTCAAACATTTCATACATTCTTGTTTTTAGAGTTTTGAGTGTTGAAAAGGAATCTATCAAAAATGTCCTCCTATTTTGAACTTGGGCATCCCCCTCAACTATCAGCTTTACAAATTTAGCAGCAAACTATAAATAGGAAAAATGCAGGGACAAAACTGGAGCAAAACCTTGAGAAATCTCCCAAGAACAGACTGAATCAGTCAACATGATTGGCCAGTTTGGGAGAGAGGAGCTGTGAGGGGGGTCCTGACATACAACTAATTATCATTCCTGGGAACTCTCCGGATCTGGCCCGGAGACTCCGGAATTCTAAAAGAATTACCGGGTCTCCGGGCCAATACCGGAAATCTCCGGGTGCTGCAGCAAAACCAATCTGCTTGGACATGGAAAGAAGAAAGGAACGTCATTGGTCTTGCGTGGCTGAAAAAGGAGGAACTCGACAGTGATTTCTACCATTTCCGGACCTTTCGCTTCCTCGTGACACCACCTGCTCCTGCACAGCCTGTTTCCTGTATCCAGCCTTTTTCCCGCCCCATCCTGTTTGCCTTGGCCAATCGACTGCGATTTCCTGCCCGTGCATCAAATGAGGAGTAAGAAACAGGCAGCGTCCACTTCCGCAGCACAGGAGAAGGAAGAGGCTGCTGCTGCTTCAGGAGCCCAAGTTAGAGTCTGCTGTTGCTAATGTGTTTTGAAAGGGGGGAGGGGTGGGGAGAGAGAATGAATGAACATGTCTGTGAGAGTGAGTGAGTGTATATTTGTGTAGGAAGAAGAGATCTGAGAGTGTATGTAGGTGAGTATGAGAGAGCTGAGTGCAAGTGAGCATAGGTGTGAAAGTAAGAGGGCATGTGTGTATGGAAGAGGGAGAGGTGAGTGAGTGTGTGTTGGTGGGAGAATGGCAGAAGGCAAGGTGTAAATGGACATGTGAGAATGTGAGGGAATGAGCAGTGAAAGTGTGAACATGTAAGAGGGTTTATAAGAGCAAATTTGTGAGCATCCGGTCCCACTATGCAGTTGCCCTTTCTCCTCCCCCCCACTGTTAATCCATGGTAATGTCAGGGTGACTGGAAGTCAAAAGTTCCCAGGTACGCTAATCATGGCTGCAAAGTGTAACCTGTGCTCTGGGCGTTTACACCAGTGGGTGTTCCCCTGAGCCAAGATTGGTTCTCCCAGCAGCCAATCATCCATTGCTGTTGATGCACTCACATCTGGCAGGGTAAAATTTCAAAAGCTTCCATGGTATTAAACATTTACAGGTGAATTTTCAAAGGAGTTGCGCATGTAAATGCAACAAATTGTCATAGCAATTTTTTAAAGCCCATTTACATGCTTAAAGTTAACTTATGCGTATAAAACCTATTGCCAATTCAATGGCATTTATTATAGCAATTTTCAAAAGCCCACTTGTACACATAAAGTGCATTTACACATGTAAAACCCAGTTTAAAGAGTGTAAATGCTTTTGAAAGTCAAGCCCAATATGTTTCAAAGCGGGTTTGTGAAGGCTGAAAAGTATTATGTGTATACACCTCCTCCCTCAAAGAGATGTTTGACAATACAATAGTCAAAATAATAATACAATACAGCAATAGAACATAAAAATAAGTCACTATAAAATACATCCCTGACAGATAAATACAACAGGGAATAATTCAAAGTACACGTTTTCCTTTCAGTGACCTTATGAAAGTTTACCCCATGAACTTTAATGTGAAGACCTCGCTTTTGTTTTATTTTACTTTTTTTTGTGG
The DNA here is from genome assembly GCF_901001135.1 of Rhinatrema bivittatum. Taxonomy (NCBI): domain Eukaryota; kingdom Metazoa; phylum Chordata; class Amphibia; order Gymnophiona; family Rhinatrematidae; genus Rhinatrema; species Rhinatrema bivittatum. Next base: position 94,998,679 of record NC_042622.1, on the reverse strand, counting down.
TAAATCACTGAGGTCTTTTGCATTTTGTCAGCTCTCTCTGTTAATCATCCTGGTCAGTTTTTTGTTTTTTTTTGTGCCATCTTGTGGCCTGCGTGAAAAGGGTGGTGGCAAAGACCATGAGAAGTAGATAATTGCTTGAGTGTGAGTCCAGTGCAATCCTTTGCTAATTGCTATGAGCTGGGCAGCCATCCGGGAAGCAGAGGCACTCGTTTGCTCACTCGCCAGTGCTGTGTTTGAAGCTTTTCATCCATCCTCCAAGGTCTTCATTGATTGAGGAGCGCGGGGGAGGGGAGAAGGGCGAAACATCTGCCCTTTCTTGCCCTCATTATTGATTTTCCCACATTAATCCACCACCTCCCCTGATAACCACACTAATTTTTTTCTCTTGTCGAAAAATGACTCCAGCAGGTCAGTGGAGACTGAGAAGAATAACCTGTTACATGTTCCTGTGGTATCTATCTTAAGGCAACTCAGTTCTTTAAAGAATCAGCTTGCTGTTCTTCTGAAATCCGCTGCACCCTCTTTTAGTCTTATTGACAGGTCTCCTTTCTTTTCTGATCTCATGCTCTGTTTTTTGTTTATAATCTAATGTACAAAATATCAAGGGAGTAATGAGAATCACTAGCAAGAGAGTTATTATATTTGGTGAAAAAAAACATTTAAAATCTGGAATTAATGCTTATAGAACTGTTTGGATCTGTTTGGACCTTTAAGCTAGGATCTTAGGGTGATTCATCTATAGCAGGCTGGTTTAAGAATTTTGAATGAATGAGTCTGGTTTTGTTGTTTCTTTTGGTTTACTCTCAGGCACCTTGCTTCCGTCTTCATCTGTGGTTATCAAGCATACGTGAGTCTCTTCAATTTTACACCCCTTACTCCTCAGTCAGCTTGGGGAAAAAGGATGTGGAGGTGCTTCTCAGTTCTATCTTCATAAAGAAGCAGAATGCACTGCCAAGGCTTCTTCCTAAACTTCGTACATCAGGAACATGCTTCTTTCTGTGCCCTTCTCCTCCATCGCCAGTTCCCCACTCTGCACTTTCCCCCTCACTGCGCCATACACCTGGACTAGCCTTCCTGAATGGTCATGGCTCATAGTCTCCCTGATTTAACCATTTCTATAATAAAGTTTCTCTTATGTGTCCTGTCTGTATGTCTTGATTAGCTGGTAAGCTCCTTAGAGTGGGAAGCCTCGTTTCAGACGATGATGTCGCTCTTCACAAACGCTACCAAACTCTGTGCCGCTCGTGATCTCACCACCAAGCGCTGCTCTTGCTCTTGTAATACAAACGCAGACAACAGAAAAGTGCAGAACACTGGTAAGTCCTCTGCTTTTTCAAAAGGTTATATTTATTTTCTCATGCAAAATAATATACATTTCTTATCTCAAAAGAACTCCTGAAGTTCAAAAGAATTCTCAGTCAGCAAGCCAAAATGTCCCCCGACACGGAACACCGCGTTTCGCCAAGAAAGGCTGCTTCAGGAGAGACAAAGCGGTAACTGTGTCGTGGGCACTTTAGCTTGCTGATTGAGAAGTCTTTTGAACTTCAGGAGTTCTTTTGAGATAAGAAATTTATATTATTTTGAATGAGAAAATAAACAAAACCTTTTGAATAACCAGAGGACTTACAGTGTTCTGCACTTTTCTATTGTCTGCATTATATACGTGATTATATACGAAGTGTGCATTGAACTTGTATTCAAACGGCATACTGAATTATCTTCAATCGGGCGTATAAGCACGCTAAGTTTTCTGATAGACAAACATTGTTGCAGTATAAGCCTATAAAGGAACAGTCCAGATTGGTTTGTGTATTAAAACAGACCACTGCAATGTCAGTGGTCGCATCTGCTATTAAGAGACATTGGCACATTTTGTCCCTATACAAGGCATTCTGTGAACCCCCTTTAATAGCTACTTCACGGGAATTGAATCTAAGAGATAGAGTTGTTCATTCACAGTTGAAAGAACAACCACAGGTTGTGGAAGATTGTGGGCATTTCAAATGTGGACAGTGTACGTGGTGCCAGAACACTATGGAGGGAAATATGTGGCAAGAACCGGTGTTGGGATATAGAATTAAAAGAAGATCGCGTACGAATTGTTTTTCCCCCAATGTAATATACGTGATCGTGTGTCCGTGCCCAAAGGTTTTTGTGGGGTGCTCAAAGGGGTCCATGCATTTGAAGTTGGCTGAACATAAATCTTGATTGAAGACAATGAAATTAACTGCACCGATTGTACAACATTGCGTAGAATCAGATCATAGTTTTATAGATTGAAAATGGACAATTACTGAGCAAACACAAAGTACATTTCGGGGGGGTGATATAGTATCACGAACAAATTATCTTCAAGCTTTTTGGATTTACACTTTAAGGACAACATCCCCGAAAGGTTTGACTGAGGAACTTGATCTGACATCGCTATTATAAAAGCAGGGTAATCAATTCATACAGGTTTATACATATCTCTAATGTAAGTTTTTGGATGAAAGCTTCCTCCCCGTTGTGATTGGTTGATTCAATTTACCTTGAATTTCATTGGTTGATGGCGAGTCACAAGAGCAGGTATATAAGAGGAAGACACTTGAAGGTAATTCAGTATGGCGTTTATGTACAAGAGCAAGAGCAGCGCTTGGTGATGAGATCACGAGCGGCAGAGTTGTGGTAGTGTCTGTGAAGAGTGACAACCCCTAAAGAAAGACTTTCGTCTGAAAGATGCACTCGCAGATGTTCAGTCACACACTTGCTCACTGACACACACACACTCAGTCTCACAAACACAACTCTCTCACATGCTCACTGATTGATAAACACTCAGTCACATGCTCTCACAATCACTGACACACACACAGTCTCACACACCCTCTCACATACTGCCACAAATGCTTAGTCACACACATTCTCTCACACACACTGACTTACAAAGACTCTCATTGACTGCTCTCGTATGCATACTCACTCACTGAGCTTCTCTTCTCCCTCCTGCAGAATGCAGAAATGGCAGCAACCCGTCTGATGAAATAAAAAAAGTTGTTTTGTTTTGTTTTTTTTACCTACATTGGTGGTTAGAGGATCCAAACAAAGCCCCGGCAGAGCAAGGTCTCGCTGGGCTACCTATTTCTGCAGGAAGTGGCATCCCTTGTTGTGGAAAGGGAAGGGCTGCAAGGTCCTGTTACTCTTCATTTAGATTTTTATTTTTTTTGCTGCAGCCCAAGAATGCAGGGGGCCCGCAACAAAGCAGAGCATGAGGCACAGAACTGGCAGTAAGGCAACCGCAGGAGGCCTAGTGGCCACCTCCCACCGAAAGAGGAAGAAGCAGAGCTGGGAAGGGAAGGCAGCTGGATTCTTTCTTGCTTCTGCAGTTGAAGGTAGGGAAGGAGTCCCGTCCAAAACAGTAGCAGGAGGAAGGCTAAGAATCTGCTGCCGCCTCAGAAAAATCAGTGAGCAAACGAGTAAGAGCCTCCGGAGAGGCTTGAGAAGCACAGCTGGATACCCGGTCTTGGTTGAAGAGGCCTTGCAGACATGGGGCCACTGTGACCAATACCAAGCATGTGATTGACTCGACCGGCTCATCGGGGCATGTCCAAAGCCCCGAGAGGTCAATCCACCCTTGGTCAAGGATTGGCAGGGCTGGTGACTTAGGCGAACCTTACAGCCTTGCAGTTCCCCAAAGACCTCCCCAAACACAATAAAATATTATGCATTTATAGTAGTATATTTTACATGGCAAAGGACATTTTCAGGTAGAAAATAAATCAGTTACAACATATATAATATATTTACACGCACTAATGTGGTACCAACCAGAAAGCCCTGAAAGAGATGCTTATTTATTTTATTTATTTATTTATTAACTTTTATTTACCGACATTCGTGAAACACATCATGCCGGTTTACAAAAAACTCAAAGGAGGAAAGTTACAATATAACAATAAAACAGTAAAACAGATAAATAGGTAAAACAATAGCACAATAGAGCAATAGTAAAGGGGAGGGGAGTGGGAAAGGGAGGATACCGGAAGGGTGGGAGAGGGGGGGCTAAGGGGAAGGGCAAAGGCTGGACTGAATGGAGTGAAAGAACACAAATAGATGCAACTATATACAGTTGATGATAAGTACAGTCACAATCAAAATTGTAGAGCTAAGGAGGTATTGAGAGACATTTACTTAAAAGAATTCACTTAAATATGAAATAAGATGGGGGTTAGGAGGATTTAAAGGGCGGCAAAGAAGGGAAAAAACAGGGGTTAATAGGGTTAGCAAAGGTGGGTATTGGAGGGGCAGGGTGAGTAGGGCGGGGAGGGGGTACAGAGGTTTAAATATACAAGGATCTCTTTAACTACGTAGAGATACGGAGGGGTTGAAAGATGGTAATCACTGGGAATCACCAGGAAATGCGTTTTTAGCTGGTATAAAGGGAGTAGCGGGGAGGGGGAATGCTAAGGGTGGAGAGTCGGCCAGGTGACAAGGAATAGGGGGAGAGGCTGAGGGGGAGGAGACGAGGGAAAGGTCGGGCGGAAGGGTAGGGTGAAAGGAACTCATATGATATTAGGACCATGATAACATGAATAAACTGAATTCCAATTACAATATACCAAAAGAGGACCAGCTGCTAGCACTCAAACAATAACAACAATACCTATGAAAAGGCAACATTGCAAATAGTACATCAGGCCCTAAAACACCAATACACCTCCTATTAGGAAAACAGAGCAAGCCAGGCTGCTGTATCCCTACATTGAAACTACATGCTAGTAAAATACCTTCCCTTGGTCACTGCAGACAAAAAACTGAACTGGAAACCACAACAAGCCAGACTCTGTATGCAGTACAACAACTGAAAAACAGAATCGCCACCATTCCTCATAAAATATCAGACATCAAGAAAAATAAAACAATCAATCAGTAAAACCATACTAATGAAAGATATATCAAAACAGCTAATGAATATAATAAGAGGAAAGGCAAGATAAAGTATTTCAAAACAGCAGGTGCAATAAACAACCACCAATATTAAAACTAATAGGGATTTTAAAAATCTCCTGGTCTCCATACCTGGGAACGTTTTATTTACAGCATTGCTGAGATTGTCGTTAGTGTCAGGTGGGGGGGGGGGGGAGGGCACAAAATGTCTCTTCTCTTTCACACATATGCACATACATGCTCACATACACACACATACGCTCATGCTCATGTAGTCTCTCTCACACCCATACACATACAAAAAAACACTCATGCTCACACACACACACACATACTCATGTTCATGCTCTTGCACACACACACACACACACACATATACTCATGTTCATGCTCTTGCACACACACATATACACACACACACACACACACAAACACACTCATGCTCACACACACATATACTCATGTTCATGCTCTTGCACACACACACACACACACAAACACACTCATGCTCACACACACACACACACACATACTCATGTTCATGCTCTTGCACACACACAAACACACTCATGCTCATACACACACACTCATGTTCATGCTCTACTTTCTCACCCCCCCTTCCTGGAATGCTTAAGCAGCAAATGTAGCAGCCTCATCATGGGCAGTGCCCATGGTCTCATTGTCTTCTCTCTCTCTTATTTGTATCCCCACAGGCCCAGCCGAAGTTACTCCTGTTCAGTGCTCTGTCGCACAACTCCTGAGCTGCCTAGGCCACTGAAACTGCTCCTGTTGAGTGCTCCTTTTCTGCTGCTGCTGTGCGGGCCCAGCTGACACTGCTCCTCTCTTGGACCGTCCTGCTCAGTCCTGCTCTTCTACCATTGCTCTCTTTGGCTGCGCAGGCCCAGATGATGCTGCCCTACCTCCAGAGTCCTTTCCTCTGGCCCACTAAGCCAATGCCCTTCCTGCTTCTTATTGCCGCTACGACTGAACCTCCTTCTTCCTGTCCCTGAGGCCCAAGCAACATGATTTTTCTTCCAGCCATGGGGGCAGGAAGAAGGAAGTCCAATTACCACAGTCCTACCACTAAGCCAAGAATCCCAAAGCTGCTCAGCTTCCTAAGGGTGATGTCTCAGTAGAAGTATTGGGCGGCTGCATCTGGGGAGTTTTATCAGTGTTTATTGGTTAAAACCTGAAATAAAAAACCTTAGATATAATGGAGCAGAGATTATCGCACATGATTTTATTTATTTTTAAGCATCTAGAACAATGAGTTTGAAGGTGTGTTTTAAGATCAGGACTGGAACAATGTCAAGGTAGGAGCTTTTTGTATAGCAGGAAGTCTGCGCAGGTGGTCGGAGGCTGGTACTGACTCTATGCTGGGTTCACCCAGCCATTTCATGGACACTTACAATGGCCTAAAATACAGTACTTGAAGCACCCATCTCTAAAGATGATCTCAGTATGGTGACTTTTGGATGCTAGCATTGAAGAGGTGAAAGTATTGGTAATTCATGCCACTCTCATGTCCTTGGATGCTTTTTCTTTAAAGCTATGATAACATTTATGTAGTTAACATAAAACACAACAGATGGGAGCTAGCAGGTACTTCCCTACCCACACATCTCCTATTAAGATTGTTTCATGGTGCTGTAATCCTGTTCTGCACAACAAGAGAACTAAGGAATTACAACATCTTTTATTGCCTTTTTTCAATCTTGTCTGGGCTGTGGCTAACGTCAATCTCAAGCCCAAGTGCCAGCTGCAATAGCTGGTGCTACTGCGAAAGCCATCACGGGTGCACTGATTACTGGCTAATAAACCAAACTGATCTGATATGCAGGGAGCGTTAAGGGGGTGGGGGAGGGGGAGAGATATATTGTTGTCAGAGGATCATTAGCTCAGTGAATCCACAGTTCATGTGGATCTCAGAAACTTTTTCTTTTCAGCAAACAATGCTGAAGACCATATGCTGAGCTGACACCTCCCTCAGGCCCCCCTCCCCCCCCCCCACTCTAAATATACACTGAACACGGCCAGATTTAAGAATGTGGATGCCCAAAGGTAGGGTGCCATGGCAGCACCCCTGTGAATTTCTGCCAGTGCATGACTGTCAAACAAGCAGAAGCTTCCTCTTTTGGGCACCTTCAAAATGTGCTGCCCTAGGTAGTTGCTTATGTTGCCTCTGCCCAAATGCAGCCCTGACACTGAGTAGAAATGGCTGTGGCACACAGCGCTTAACAGGCCAGGATTGACTTTCAGTGCTGACGAGTGAAGGAACTGCTCAGGAGATCACCCATGCATCTGGTTCCGGATGTTCACCACTGTCATGCTTGGGCTTCAGCTGATGAGACTTTTGGTAACCAGAAGTTAGGATGTGCAAAGAAATGATACAGAGGTCTGAGCCCAGAAATGTAGAACGATAAAATCTGATGGCAATTAAGCACCCTTCTGCTTATTTAGTCTGCCCATTTTCATTTATTTTGCAATGCCATAGATCCCAATTATTTTCTGGCTTTCCCTTCACTTCTCTGTGGTCAAGGATCCTCTGTGCTTATGCCAGTCCTACGTGAACTCTGTGCTAGTGTTATGCCCCTCACCTCTAATCTGAAGTGCCTCTGGCATTATGCTATGTCCAAGGACCATAGCTGAATTTCTTGCAGCAACTAAGCCCTTTTATAGGTCTTGCTGCGTGAATTTCCTGTGACATTCACTGACATCACATCCTGCCTAGTATAAAGGAAGCTCAGAATTATCACCCAGTGCCTCTGCAACAGGTCTCCTGCTAGTTCAGCAGTGCTAGTCGCTACAGTGTGTTCCTTTCTTTGTTCCTGTGTGTTCTTGCCTTGTTCCTATATGTGCCTGCTTTATTCCTGTGTGTTCCTGCCATGCCCTTTCTGCCTACCTCCGCCATCTCCAGCCTGCCTTAACCGATCATGACTGTCCTTCTGTGTCTCTTCTCCTTGGACTGATTTCTCATTGCCAATCACTGCCTGGATCTTGACTTTGCTTTGCTCTCCACCTGCTTTAACCTCAGCCTGGCCCTCGACTTTGCTTTGTTCTCTGCCTGCCTTGACCTCTGCCTGGACACTGACCTTGCTTATTTCTGTCTTCCTCGAACTCTGCAAGGGAAGTCCTGCAGACTGCCAGAACCTGCAGGCCCAACTGAAAGGGGAGTGGCTGTTAAGGCAGAAGATCTAACCTCATGGCATATCAGCCACATGTGCACACATATCAGCCACATGTGCACACAAGATAGGCTGTATAAACTTAACAGCGGCCCAAGGGCTCACTAACCTTAACCCGTGGCAGTGAGTGGAGGAGTGGCCTAGTAGTTAGAGTAATGGACTGAAATGGGTCCAAATCCTACTTCTTCCACTGAAAGTCCTTGTGTCCTTGGAGAAATCACTTAACCCTCCATTGTACCAGGTACCAACTTAGAGGACCTTACATGCTAAGTTGGTACCTGGGTCAGGGTGAGGCAGTGATCTACCTACCTTACCTGAATTTGTAACTCATATTGAGCTTGGATTTGGACCTGCAAGTGTAGGGCCTCACTGGGATCCCCACTATGGAGTGTGGCCTAGTATCTGGATCATGTAGTGTACAGTAGAGGAATGCACCATCCTTGCCATAGCATTCCCATTGGAAGCTGCTGCAATGGTTTATTCCTATTTGCATATTAGCAAGTGACCCCTAGTGTCTGTTTGGAGTTGATCTAGTAGAAGCTTTTTTCCTTTCAATTCCTTTAAATTTGCATAATACAATTCCAAAGCCTTGGTTTAGGATTCTCAGATAGTGCTGAGAATTATTTCAACTAACATTCAGTGGTTGGTAATTTCTCTTTTCAAGTAGTTTATTCATGGTGTAAGTTTTGTTGGGAGTAAGTTTTACTCATCATTCTTATGCAAGAGAGAGATGGGAAGATTTGAGTTTTCCAAGTTATCCAGATGTCCCTTAATCCAAGGGATTCTGTGGCCAATCTGGCAATTGGTTAAAGTAGTAGTGGATACCCAGCGGGTACCATATCCAGGAGATGAGAGGAGAAACTGAGCTACCACCTTAGTATTCACTAATAGTGAAGTGCTGAGGAGGTGCCCACAATATACATGAGAGAAAGAGAGGAGAAAAAATCAGAGAGTTCAAGAGCAAGCAGTGGATTATGGGTATTTCAAGGGGAATCCTCATGGAAATAAGGGTATCTTTTCTAGTTTGCCCAGGGCAGCTTGACATTCCATCCAAGGATAAAAAAAGGGACCCTGAGGGAGAGATTAAGGGACCACAGATTCACAGATTTACAGCTTTTAAGTTACATTTATGGAGGTCAAACGTGCTGAGTATATGACCTTGTACCTTAAGGAGAGCCCGGGTCAGGGCTATGCAATTAATGAAATCAAAATCCTATATTATTAAACAGCACGTTCCCTTTTAGTTGCATTATTTAAGCACTTTAAACATGATAAAGGTGATGCTCAATAATTTGTCCCATCTTACCTAGGATTAGTAAATTACTGCACTCATCCATGGCTTTTAACTGAGCCAAGCATATGAGCCACAGAAAAGGGCTTTTCAGCAGCAGTACAGCTTACTCTTGTCACAGTTTTGCATTTTCAGCAGATGATAAGATAGTTCTTGCTGCAAAAAGGGTGGATGACTGATGTTCTCTAAACCAGCTACATCTTAGGAAACAAGGTGATTTCTACAGAATTGCTGATAACATGGCCACCAGGCCTGCTAGATTCTTCTTCCTCAGGTTTCAGTCATGATCTCACTCACCATCTTAGGGGTCACTTCAGACGCACGCGTTTAGGGCATGAGGAAGGAAAGCAAGAAGTAAAGAAAAAAACCAGAGAGGGCGGGGAACAATGAGAAGGAGAGGGAGACTGAGGCCGGCAGAGAAGGCATTGCTAGGTTTGATGGAGACTGTTTTAAAGCCGAAGCTCTTCTTTTTCTATAAAGTGGATCATTTGAATGTCACCGGTGCAGACTGACTGAATGTCACCGCTGCAGACTGACTGAATGCAAGATCCCTCCTTCAGATCTTACATTCTGAGGGTATGAGAAATACTGCTTGAAAGAGCTGGTGGTGGAGATAGTAAGGGGTGGCAACTCTATACAAAACCAATCACAAATCGCTACAGAGCCTGTGGCTAGTGAGATTTCTAATAATAATAATTTGAACAATAATGGAAATAAGTTGGATTCTTAGCTCACCTTTCTAAATCATGCTCAGGTGGTATTCAGCATCATTAGACTTCCATAGTAACCATGAGATAAGAAACTGATGCCCTGAAAGTCTAAGGAGGTAGGTTACATGTACAGGGAGCTGATTGCCAATCTCATGTAAGGGGATGTTAGAACTTAAAACAGCAACTTCTCTAGAATATGCAGAGTATTTGAAATTGAAACGCTGGGGAAGGGGAAAGGCAGGGGTTAGGGTTCCCAAAGCAGGGGCAGATAGAGTGTCAGTGATAATGTTTCTAGGAAGCCGGCAATCTTGCCACACTCCCGCTTTCCCATTTTCTGCCCCCTGGAGATGTGGGAAATGGGTGAATGGTGGGGAGTCTGTGCGTGGCGCACTCTCTCAGGGCCAGGGTAAAAGGTGTTATGTGCCCTAGGTGAATCTTACAGCCTTGCGCCCTCTCCTGGCAACGCCACCACCAGCCATCCTCACACACAATTAAAAATTATGCATTTATTTTAAAATTTCTTATTAAGCAATTTCCTATTCCATAAAGAGAGATTTTAATTGAAAACGGTCATTCAAAGTACAGTCTTCTGAGGTAAAATTATCACTTAACAACATGTATATTATATTTACATGCATTGCTGTGATGCCAACCTGAAAACCCTGCAAAAAAGACACTTGGAACCCATATACAGGTAGTATTAGGCCTATTATAAGGTGTGCTGGATGTAGGCAGAAATGCAATTACAATATAGTACACCTCCCATATCGAAACTGAACTAACTGCCAGCACTCAAACAGTAACAACCCTACCTATGAAAAGGCAGCACCTCAAAAATTAGATCATACCCTAAAACACCAATACAACTCCTATTAGGAAAACAGAACAAGTCAACCTGCTAGAGATACCTACAAGGAAATTATAAGCTAGTAGAACAATTCACCTCAGTCACACATGCAGAACACAAACAGACCTTTGCCAAATACAGTATAAAAAGAAATGTGCAGACAAAAACTGAATTGGAAATCATAACAAACAAGACTATCCAGTGCAGCAATGCAAAAATAGAAACATCATCAGTCCTGAAAAAATAAAACCAAGAAATATAACATAAATCATAACAGTAAAACCTTAAAAGAATACTTCAAAACAGCTGCTACTCATATTTTTTTAATTTCCCAGAAACCAATAAATTATTTCAAAATAACAGACACACCAAGTAACACCCTATAATTAAAACTAAAAAAAGGATAAAAAAAATTCTCCACTGTCCATACCTGTGAACTTTTGATTTCCAAATGACCTGAGATTGTTGTGGATTAGCAACGGGAGAGGAGTGGGATGTTACTCTCAAACTTTCTCCTTGTTCTCTCTCACACATCCACATCCACACACACACATACACACTCAGTCACAGGAACATGCTGTTTCTCACACATGCTCAGTCACAGGAACATGCTCACTCATACACACACTCAATTACAGGAACATGCTGTCTCCCTCACTGTTGCGTTCGGGCCTGCTCTTCGCCCTTCCTCCACCCTCTCTACCTCTGTGGCGACTCGCTTCGAGCCTGATGAACGACTTGCTGCCGTGGTGTCTCCATGCCGCTTCTCCCCAGCGTCCCCGGACCGGCTCGACCCTGCGGATCCGCCATGTTCCTGATGATGTAGGGTGCGCGCGCTCCGAAGTATGTACCAGCAAGGGCGCGAACCTCAGGGGCGCCCCCCTGTATTGACGTCATCCGCTTCCAACATAAAAGGTCTTCACTTGCGCTGAGTTAGCAATGACTACAAATTGAACTCGCTAAGGATTCGTCCACGCTACTCTGCCTCCTCAGACATACCAAGGATACCCGCTCCTCGGGGGCCTCGCTCTCTTTTCTCTTTTTCAGATTGCAGATAGGAACCGGTACTTGCTCCTTGAGGGCCTATATTCCTGAAGACTCTGAAGATTCTCTATTGCCTAGAAGCTATTACAGATACAGACTATCGTGAGTTGCTACCGCTCTCTCAGAGCTTTCCCTGGAACCAGGTACTCGCTCCTCGAGGGCCTAACTCTTTCCAGCTACTGAGCCTTCTTAAGATTCTATGTGAGATTTATTTATTTATTTATTTAACAGTTTTATATACCGAAATTCTTGTAAAAGGTTACAAATCAGTTCGGTTTACATTGAACAGTAACAGTGCTTCAGAAAATGAAAGCAATTACATCGAACAGTAACAGAGCTTCAGAAGAGAACAATTACAAAGAACTAGGGATTCCAGTAAAATAAATCGAGCAGATAACATTGATACAGAAACCGTGTATCGGAGAGAGTAAATATACTACACACGTGAAAGCATAGGGTAAGATCTTCAAAACTACGAAACAGCAAACTAGGGATTGATGATAACAATGGGTAGCAAAAAACAATATCATGGAAAACTGAGTAGTAGATTGTCATCTACTACTGGCTATGTATACAGCATACCCTGTCTATTCACTATCTATAGTCTCCCTACAGCTTAGCAACCCTGGGATTGCAGTTCCAGTATCTGAGGGACTTCAGCCCTGCCGGGCATACCAGCTCACTACTGCCACCTCTGGTGGTTCTACTTCCAGTCTAATAAAAGAGCTATCTGTGTCTGTCTCCATACTCAAGCCTAGCCGGTGGTCCCTCTCAGGATATCCTCTTGGGGGCACTGCCATCCGCCCAAGGATTCACCTATTTACTACAGTGTGCTCACTCCTCCCACTTCAGGAGCTAAGCATAACAGAGTGCTAGCTCTTCTATGTCTCTGCCCATCAGATATCAGAACCATAACAGATTGTAACTCAGCACAGAGATCATAACAGAGTGCCAACTCCTCCCCTCTGGAGGAGCAAACCTCTATCAGATCGCTAACTCCTCCCTTCTGGGGAGCTCATTCACAACAGATTGCCAACTCCTTAGCAGGTTCCACAACAAATTGCTAACTCCACCCCTCTGGGGGAGTAAACCCTAACAAGACTGCTACTCTGCAGTCTAAACTCGAACAGATTGCTAACTCCTCCCTCTGGGGGAGCAAAGCAAATCATAACACTCACATACACATGCTCAATCACAGGAACATGCTCTTTCTCTCACCCACACATGCTCTCACACATAGAGGCTCTCAAGCACACAGCCTTTCTCTCTTACACATGCATGCTGTCACATACACCCTCCTATCTCATACATACATACTTTCACACACACTGTCTCTGTCACCCTTATGCACACATGCTCTCACACACATCCTCTTGCTCCCTCACATATCCTGGAAAACCTTACATACATGCTTTCAGACACACACCCTTTCTCTTCCTCTCACTCATACACACACAAACATGCATACACTTACATAGGCTCTCATAGGCACCCCCTCTCTCTTACACTCTCCTCCCTCTCTCTCACAAACACACACACACACAGATACTCTGCCTGCATTTTTTCTTTGAGGCTCCTCTAGGCCTCAGGGTCTTCTTGGGCCATGGCGGGATGGGTTCTGCCATGTCCCCACTGATTCTCAGGGTCTTCTCGGGACATAGCAGGATGGATCCTGCTGGGCCTCTGAGTCTTCATGGGCAGTGACAGGATGAGCTCCACCACTGCTCTAATGGGCCTCAGGGGCTTTTTGGGTCATGGTGGAATGGGTGCCACCTTCTTCTTGAGCCATAGTAGGATAGGCTCCACTGGGCCTTAAGGTCTTTTCGGGTTGGGGTGGGAAAAGCTCCGCTGCAGCATGCCATGCCTCCAGCACTGCCGTGCGGGTCGTGTTCCTCCTGACAGGGTGTGTGAATCCTGCCGGCTTCTTATATTTTAGCATGCATATTCAAAATAAGGTAGCCGCAGAAGGGGGGATTTTGGGCACAAGTGCTGCCATCCCTCTAATTTTGCCACATGAGGCAGCTACCTCACGCTGCCTCATTACATAATCACCCCCTAATCTCTCACATAGAGGTCTGCATTCCAGGACTGACCAAGCAGATCTTTCGAGTATGGAGATCCCTTCTGTTCAAGATATGCATGTGAGATAGAATGGATGAGAAAGGGTAAGAGAGAATGGGGCAAGAAGCAAAGAAATAGAAAGAGTTTTATGGCATTAGGGTTCAGAAAAGCTAACAATACTGGGCTTTTTCTATAGTATATTTACAGTGCATATGAAACTTCTTTTCTGCCTTGGTTTTTAATTTACTTTACGCTTCTTGCCTTAAATGCTTAACATGTGTCCAGCACATCAAAGATTAGAAAATTACAGGGAGCAGCAGGGGTGGCAACTGAGACCATAGTACATGATTGAATCAGTGAGTGCTGGTGACAGAAGGCCCAATCATGTCCAGTAAAGCTGAAGGAAAGTGTCCTGGGGGCAACAGTTTTACAGCTTTTAACTCCATAGTTCTGAAAAGTGGCTGCAGCCAGCGGGCAGCTGAGAAGAAGATGGTCAGTGCCCTCTAGTGGTTATGCAAGGGAGCACACTCTCTTATGAACATTGAAGCCCAGTCAGAATATTACTGAAACCACATACTGAACTGACATGATTTGTATTATATGAGATGTTGTTAATTAGTATATCTATTTTTTGTTAATCTTTTTTAATTTTGTTATGAACTGCCACAATTGAACACAGAGCGAATGGCATACAAACAAACAAATAAACATTACTATTACTACTACTTCTTTTTTGAATTTTCTATTTATTGATTTATTCAATTTGTACAAAGAATATCCTCTTTGCAGAGAAACAAAGAAACATATTTATGCAAAAACACAGTAAATACTGCTTAACAATAATAAAGAGAAACATTTCTCTTATCTGACCACTAGTAAAACTGACTAGGGGGCTTATACCAAAGTTATGAGGAGATTAAACAATAATAAATCATCTGCAAGTACAAACTTAGCGTTTTGGCTTTTCTTTTCTCTATGACTCACTGGTAGAAAATTCCTGGACTATGGGATTAGGTAACACTTTTTTCTTATTATCCAGTAGTGCCCTCAATTGCTCAGGAACAAAAAAACCATAGGTAACATTATCCATTTTTAATATACAACGGCACGGGTATCTAAGCATAAATACAGATCCCATGGATCGAGCTTCTTGCCTCATGGCAAGGAACCCTCTCCTCCTATCTTGGGTAACTTTGGCCAGTTCGGGGAACACTTGTACAATCTTACCCATAAACTCCACTCTCATATTTTGAAAATAATTTCTCATGATTAAACTGAGGTCCTGTGAGTATATAAAAGACACTAGGAGGGTAGCCCTCTCTATTATCTCAGTCGTAGAAGTCTCTAGAAAAGCAGTTAAATTTGCCATGTCAATTACAGGTGCCGCTTCTTCTTCTCTTGTTTTAACATGAGGTAGGAAATATACTTTGTTGAAAACTGGTATATTTTCAGGTGCAATTTTCAGTATCTCAGTCATATATTTCTTTAGGGTTATCCTGGGTTGTTCTCCCAGAACCTTAGGAAAATGAATAAACCTAAGGTTCAAGTTTCTGGTCTTATTTTCCAATTGTTCCATTTTCCTATTCAGGATAACTCGGTCTTGTACTAAGGCCACCTGGATATCTTGAAACTTCTTAGTTTGTTCCTCCAACTGTTGGATCCTCTGTAATTGATTCACGCTCCTTGAGTTGAAGTCTTGGGTAGCTGTTTCTAATTGTAAGGAAACACGTTTTTGCTGCAGAGAAACTGTTTGTAATGCTACCCCCATCTGGGCCATCAGTCCCCACAAGGAGTCCATGGTGACTACCAAGGGTTTGGGAAACATGGTTTTTGCAGCTTCAGACTGCACAACTTCACCAGTTATGGCATTTAGTGAAAACACAGCCTCAGGTGTGAGGCTTGTCGCCTGCAAATCCACCAGGTTTTCCCCTTCCAGGCCTTGCTCTTTTCTCCCGCTTCCCATGGTGACACCCACAGCTGCATCGTCTGATCCCGTCAGGGCCACTTCTGCACTCACCGGGCTTGAGAAGTTCTGGGGAGTAGGCACTGGAGGCATCTGAGAGTCCGGGGGGCTTAAGCTGGTCTCTCCAGGATCGTTCACGGCTCCTCCCACGAGCATTTCAGCAGAGAACTGCTCCCCTTGCCTCAAAAAACCAGCAGCTAGCTCCGTTATGGTCCGCTGTCCTGAAGGGAGAGAAGGGGCTGCGGAGTACACCCTTACTCTCCCTTTTCGCTTCGGAGGCATTTCGCAAAGAAAGGAGGTAAAAAAATCAATAGAAACCAGCGATACAAGGACAGCGTTCAGAGCTGTGCTGCTACTCCGCCGCCATCTTGGCTCCGCCCCCACTACTACTTCTTATTTCTAAAGCACTACTAGACATACGCAGCCCTGTACAAATACACATAAAAGACAGTCCTTGCTCCATGGAGCATGGAATCTAGTCAAAATAAACATACATGAAATGTATTTATTATAGAAAACTGGTTAAGAATTAAAAGCAGCCTCCAAAAAGTGAGTTTTTAGAGTGGATTTAGAGATGGCCAGAGAAGGAGCTTAACACACTGACTCAGGAAGTCTATTCCAGGCATAAAATGCAGCAATGTGAAACGTGGGGAGTAAGAACATAAGAACATGCCATACTGGGTCACACCAAGGGTCCAGTAGGAGGTGCAGGAGAAGAGCACAAATAAGATTAATTTGTCTGATGAATGGAAATCTTGAGGACGGGCATAGGGAGAAAGAAAAGAAAATGGATAATGAGGAGCTGCAGAGTGAATGCATTTGTAGGAGAGTAAGAGAAGTTTGAACTGTATGCGAAAGCAGATGGGAAGCCAATATAGTGACCAGAGAAGAGAGATTGCATGATTATAGTGATTTTGAAGGAAGATAAGTCCTGCATTGGAGAATTTTGAATAGACTGCATTGGAGAAAGATGGTTCGGTATACTTATACTACTGCAGCTTGCAAAGAGCAAGTTGCAGAAGTAGAAGCGGGAGGTGATAAGAGTGGATGAGTGTTTTGGTAACGTGCTCTTAAAAGAAGGGACAGATTATAGCGATGTTAAAGAGGAAGAAACAATACATTTTAGCAGTGTATTGGATGTGTGCATTCAAAGAGAGAGAGAGATCAAAGATGACCACAGGATGTAGGCTGAGGGAATCAGGAGGATGAGTGTGTTACATACAGAGAGGGAAGGGGGAAAACAAGAAATTCCATGTTGGGGGTAATTTTGTAACATTGCAGATAAGTTAGCCAGAAAATATGTGCATAAGTTATACCAGTTTCAAAAAGGACTTAGGCACATGCATCCACTTTGAAAATTATCTTGGCGATTTATTTGGCCCGACTGATTTTGGAACTTCAGGCATTGTAGGGATTCCTTTTTTCAGATTTCCAACGATAGTGTATCTTTGCATTCGGTGCCTTCCTTTTTGCCGAAGGTGCTTTTTTCTTTCCACCTAAATCAGATATTGGAGCTTTCAGTGTTTCGAGAGTTGGAGGCTTCATCGCCGTGTCATTTGTTGGATGTGCGTCGCGTTCTGCTGACTATCTAAAGGTCATCAACAGTTTTCGAAGACCAGATCACTTGCTCATTCTGTTTGGTGAAGCAAGTAAAGGGAACAAGGCTTCCAAAACAACCATTTCACATTGGCTAAAAGATGTCATCATGTCAGGATATATTTCCAAAGGCCATCCGATTCCCGTGGGCTTACGGGCCCATTTTACTAGGGTGGAATGTCAGTTGGTCTTCCCGCAGGAGATTTGTCAAGTGGCAACCTGGTCTCTGATTCACACTTTACCAAAGCATTACCGGCTAGATGTCTGGGTTCTGGAAACAGAGAGTTTTGGGGAGCATGTGCTGTGCACGGGTGTTTCAGGTTCCTGCCCAGTTTAGGGGAGCTTGGGTACATCCCATGAGTCTGGACTGATCTGGGATACAATAAGAAAAGAAAAATTGGTTCTTATCTGCTAATTTTCATTGCTCGAGTACCACAGATCAATCCAGAGCCCTGCCCTCTCTGGAAAGACCGCTCTGATCTGGATGTATATAGCAAGAATTTGTTTCTTGGTTTAGCAGTTTTCAATCCTAAGGGACCTTGGGAACTTGCCTTTCACCTGCTCATTTGATAGTGGGGAAACGTTTATGGTTTAGTTGTATCTTGGCTTGGGTACAGTGAAATACTGAGGGCCTGCAGGTGGCACACTGACTTAAGAGGCACAGTCTCAGTAAAGCTTTTCTTCTCTCTCTCCATCTGCTGGTAGGGGAGAAAAACCCATGTGTCTGGACTGATCTGTGGTACTCAAGGAATGAAAATTCATAGATTAGAATCAATTTTACTTGCTATCTTTTATGCATTGTATTCTGTGGTTGATTTATAATTTGATTTGTGTATTTTTTAAACATTTTATTTATGCATTTTTATATAACATTTTCCAAGAATACACTTGAAAAGGTAAAAACCAGAATACAGATATGACATAAAATGGTAAATTATAAGGGGGGAAAAAGGAAAATAAACATATCCAATTCAATCCAAGTCCTCAAAGAAGAGATCCAATACTAATCATCAAAAGAAATCTTACAAAGAAATAACAAAGCTGTCAGAGAGATCAGAAATCTGATACAGAGAACCATATTCCCTGCTATATCAAAAAAGAGAGAAAGAACAATTCAAGAAGCAATAGACTCAGGAGAAAGATCATCCTGCAAATGCTTATCACTATGAAAATGAGTCAGTTGAGAAGGCTGAAAAAAGATATATGAAACATCTTTATATTTTACAAGGCATTTACAAGAATATTTTAGGGGAAAAAGGAACTATTTGTACAACTCTGGGTCGCATAAATGTCCTCTTCTGTCTTCTTATATTTCCCTTGAAACATCTGGAAAGGTCTTAACATTACAGCCTAAGTAAACCTCGGGATGATGTTGGAAAAACATCCTCAGTACCCATTCTCTATCCGGCTCAAGTATAAAACAGAAAAGCAATAGGAGATTCCTCCCTTTTAAAGAGTTCTCACAATTTTCGAATCTATTAGCTAACACCAGATTTTCCTTCATTATGGATGCCTGCAATGGTGCAACATAATCCATCTCTTGCTTGTCCATCTGTTGGCTCATATTTTTTGAAACCTCCAGCATTTGCACACGGTTTTCCAAGTTTAAAGATTTTACACCCTCACAGGTAAATATTAAAAGGAGTATGCGTGAGCCCAAAGATAAAGTAAACACGTATCATTTAAAACAAGTGACCATAATGGGGGGGGGGGGGGGGGGGGGGGAGAAAGAGAGAGAGAGAGAGAGAACCTCTCTTAGCTGTTAGAGAAACAATTTCTTATGTTCTTATGTTCTTAATTTGACACTCTAAATATCTCCTGCTGTAAGAGGGGCACTTTCAACTCAGGGTGGGTTTTGGGGAGGGGGGGCCAATGTAACAGTGTCGTCCCCCCTAAAACCCACCCTCTCTCTCTCTCTGGAATGCCCATGCCACACCCCTTTTTTGCCTCCTTATTCTTGATGCACACACAGGTATTGAGCTGGCCTTACCAGGGAGAAATGTTCTGAAGCAGTCAAAACTTCAGGCTTCAAGGAAACAATCGAAAGAAACTTCTGCTGCCCTTCTCTGATTTTGAGGAGCAGGAACAACCCCCGAATCACAGGGTAATATTTTTCTGGAGCAGCACAGACCCATTCTTCTCTGCCTGGAAAGCTGTCGCGGCGGCATCATCTGCCGGCGCACATCCAGAGGCTGGGTCAGTTCCCCGGCACAGCTGGGTTAGCAGGGGGAGTTCGGAGGCTTGGGGAAATCGCACATCTCCCAGAAACTGCTCTCCCAATGCTGCGATCCCCTTCATGACATGGGCATCCATCGAACCAGTAGGTGAAATCTCAGGAGTAGCCGCAAGGTAACCATCTCCTTTGGCCCTCCTCTTCCGACCTGCATCAAGTTAAGAAGGCAAAAACTAATTTTAAGGAAAGAGGGAACTCCCTCATGCTGGTGAACAGCTATGGCGCCATCTTGGATCCCCCACTGATTTGTGTATTATGATTTAATGTTATGTGTATACTGTACACCGCTTTGAATGGGATCTCTCTTAGAAAGCTGGTTAAAAGCACCCAGAAATAAACCGCTACTAAAACTGACGAATGACACCTGTAAAATAGCTTTTAGGAAGCACAGTTGAAATACCAGTGTTCAAAATAGCACAATCAAGACAACCAAATCAATATAGAACAATTAAAATAACTACGAATTTCTTTCCTTGTAACTGACAAGCAGTTTCCTAGGTCAGGCTGGTTAGTGCTCACAGAGGGCTTTTAAGAGATCAGAGGCTTCACTTTGCTTATAAAACTGGTAAATTCTAAGGTGATGCCCCAGTATTCATAAATATTAAACCGACACCCAGCTCAGATTTGGTTTTTAAAAAGAGGCCTTTCCATATTATAATGCTAGACCAGTCCAGATGCATGAGTTTGTACCACATACCAGCAGATGAAGACAGAGGACCCACCCCTTTTCCAGTGACTTTTTAATCACCTGGTATTTAGGATGATGTAGCATAGGCAAAGGACAATATTCTCTATCTCCAGCAGATATGCAACAGGATATCTAACTCCCAGGCTTTGACCTATGGCCCACCTGGTAGTGCTTGTTGCAGTTCCATTCTGAGGGTTCAGTGACTTGCTGTTTCCTAGTAGAGCAGGATCTGCTCCTGGGGTGACAATTCTTTGAGCTATTTCCATGGTATTGGGCCAGGCTCCCAGAGATTTTCCTTCCCGGGTAAGCAGTAGGAGCGGGCTCCCCCTGGAGTGGGGCTGTGGGAGCGGGCTAACCCCTGGAATGGGGCTGAGGGAACAGGCTAACCCCTGGAGCAGGATTGTGGAAACGGGCTAACCCCTGGAGTGGGGCTGTGGGAGTGGGATAACCCCTGGAGCGGAGCTGTGGAAGCGGGCTAGGCCCTGAAGCAGGGTTGTGGAAGCAGGCTAACCCCTGGAGCAGGGCTGTGGGAGTGGGATAACCCCTGGAATGGGGCTGTGGGAGCAGGCTCCCCCTGGAGCGGGGCTGTAGAAGCGAGCTAGGCCCTGGAGCAGGGTTGTGGAAGTGGGCTAACCCCTGGAGCGGGGCTGTGGGAGCGGGCTAACCCCTGGAGCAGGGCTGAGGAGCAGGCTCCCCCTGGAGCAGATCATATGGACTAGGGTCCCTCTTGAGAGGACTTAGCAGACCGGAATCCCTCAGAAGTGGATCCATTGCATGGATTGGCTTGTCTGACTATAGGGTCGGAGCAGGAAGAGCTGCAATCCTACCAGCAGCTGGAAGTAGACAGTTGGGGTCACTGCAGAAGATTAAGTTAGGGTTCTGGTAGAAATTGTTGAGGTAACCTGGAGTAGATTTTGAGGAGCAGTCTCCGTATTAGGCTTATACTCAGGTGCAGATCTCTGCATGGAATGGAGAGATTCAAAACCTGCCTTAGAAGCTGGCACTGGATTCTGCTTGGCTGAGGTATTCCCAGCAGGGCCAGGGGTAAAAATAAGTGGCTTAATCAGAGCTGCATTGTCTGAAAATGGACAAGCTACCCTTTTGTAGGGATGTGCATTCGTTTCATTCGTTTCATATACAAGCATGTAATATTAAACGAATGAAACGAATGACACAAATGCACATCTAATTGCATGTAATACGAAACGAATTAAACGGATTAAACAAATGAATCTAATGCACATCCCTACCCTTTTGGGATCCAAGCAGTTCTTCTCTTGACTGGAATAACAGCTGACTTGGGGGAGGTCAATGTTACGCTGATAATGTCTGGACACCAAGGAACCAGGCTAGAAACAGCTGATGATTTAACGAGCTTCACAGCTGTTCTTCACATGGGCTTCCTCTCTCTCAGGCACACACACACACACACACACATGGGCTTCCTCTTTCTCAGGCACACACATAGACTGGCTCCCTTTCTCTCAGGCATACACACACACGCTTGCTCCCTCTCTCAGGGACACACACACAAGCTGGCTCCCTCTCTCAGGCACGCATACGCACATAGGCTTCCTCTCACTCAGATGTCACACACACACACACACACGGGCTCCCTCTCTCTCAGGGCATACACACAAGCTGGCTCCCTCTCTCAGGCATGCATACGCACATAGGCTTCCTCTCACTCAGATGTCACACACACACACACACACACACACACACACACACACGGGCTCCCTCTCTCTCAGGGCATACACACATGCTGGCTCCCTCTCTCTCTCAGGTACACACACTTATCCTCAGTGCACCATACTACCTTTCTCTATCTCACAAGCTTTCTTGCCTTCCTTGCTTCTTCGGTGGCCTCACTCTTCTCCTGCCGTGAGTAAAATTGGTTCTGCTTGCGGCATGATGGCCTCACTCGTCTTCTTCTGTGAGTGGGATGGGCCCCGCTCATGGAAAGGAGACCTTCCTATTCTGTCGCGAGCAGGATAACCTCCACTTGCAACCCGGTGGCCTCATTATTTTTCTGCTTCCATGTGGCCTTCCTATTCTTATGTCGTGAGTGGGATGAGCTCTGCTCGTGACCCACAGCCTTTCTACAAATTCTGTGCTCCATAGTAGTGCCGAATTTCCACAGGAGTAAATAATTTAGCCAATGAATAAGAGGAAGTTGAAATAATTTTAAAAAAGGCGTAGCCTAACTACGTCATTTAGTCACATGGTAGTCATGTGACCTTGGTGCCTATAAAAGGAGAGCAGAGCTAGGTGCCAGCTCTTAAAAAGCTGGAGATGTTGAGATGGTAGGATGGGGTTCCAGTGCGGAGGTAAAGTAAAAGTCAGTGTGTGGTAAAAGACTGCTCAGAAAATTAATTTAATTGAAGCAAGCCTCTTACTCCCTATTTTTGTTCACTGTCCCAGTATCCCTAATTCCTATACAGCTGGCATAAGGACTATTTCTCCATACTCAAATTTTCCTGCCACATTTTCTCAAGCTACTATAGCTGCATAAAGGCCCAAAGCAGGAGCAGATTAATAAAGAGTTCCGTGAAAGTTTGCTTCTAAAGCGGCAAAAAGTAGCTTAAGAACATTTTGGTAGGAAAATTGTAGTATGGAGAAATAGTTCTTATGCCGGCTGTGTGGGGGTTAGGGCTACTGGGACCAGTGAGTAAGAATGGAGTAAGAGGTTTGATTCAATTCAATTATTCCTGTGATTGAAGTCCTTAATTATTTGCCTCGTTTTGACATGGTGAAAGGGTTGTGTGTTCCAAAAATATTTTGGAGGGAGAAATGGAGGGAGAGGTGCTGTGGGGAAGGGAGGGACGTGGCTGCTTTGCTACAGCTTTTTCTGAGTGGAGTCCGCTCCTCTTACCAGCTCTCATATAGGAGAAAACTATTTCTCCGTACTCAGATTTTCCCGCCAAATTTTTCTTAAGCTATTTTCTGCCTCTTAAGCAGCAAACTTTCTCACTTACTTTGTTTCTCCTCTCGCCCTAATCCCCCATGCAAAGCTACATCAAAAGCACAAAGCAGGAACAGATTAAAAGAAAGTTCTGCCAAAGTTTGCTACTTAAGTGGCAGAAAGTGGCTTAAGAATATTTTGGCAGGAAAATTGGAGTATGGAGAACTAGTTCTTATGCCGGTTGTGTAGGGTTAGGATAGTGAATAAAAGCAGGGACTAAGAGGCTTGCTTCAATTAAATTAATCTTCTGAGTGTAGTCCTTTATTTTTGCCTAGTTTTGACTAGGTGAAAGGGTTGTGTGTTTCAAAAATATTTTGGAGGGAGAAATGGAAAGAGGTTGAAAATGATGTTCAATCAGGTTGTGGGGAAGGGAGGGATGAGGCTGCTTTGCTATAATCTTTTATGAGTGGAGTTGGTTCCTCTTACCAACTCTCACCTAGAAGAAATGAGGTTAGTATGGTGATGCGGCATAGTTGTAGAGAGATTATATCAATTTTGTATGGTAGTTATTAATTCATATTAATACATTTGAAGGCTTGTGATCAGTTCGGAGTTAACAGTCTGCTTGGAGTTAGCAATCTGTTCTGTTATTTAGGAGAGTTGTGGGTGGATCCTTGGACCGGTGGCAGATGACCATGCCCCTGAGGGAAGATCTCGGCTGGGCTGTAGTCCCTCAGATACTGGAACAGCAATCCCTGGAGGCTGAGCTGTAGAGAAACTGAAATATAGTGAGTAGGCAGGGTATGCAGAGTTCATGTACTGAACCCGATGGTAACACTCACAATGTCTCATAGAAGCCCAGGAGCTGGAATATATAGGCCCTCGAGGAGCGAGTACCTGGTTCCAGGGAAAGCTCTGAGAGAGCGATGGTAACTCACAGATGTAGTAGACAGCGATGGCTTCCATGCAGAAGTGAATTCTGAAGAAGTCCGGGAATGAGGGCCCTCGAGGAGCGAGTACCGGTTCCAGACTGCAATCTACAAAATAAGAGAGAGAGTGAGGCCCCCCGAGGAGCGGGTACCCATGGTAAGTCCGAGGAGGCAGAGTAGCGTAGATAGAACGAATCCTTATCCTTGCTAACTTGATGTGTTAGCAAATTCTAAGACCTTATATATCCGTCGTGGGTGATGTCATCTTTGGGGGACGCCCCCGAGGTTCGCGCCATCACCGGTACTACAGTCGGGGCCGCGCCATGCGCGCACCCCTAGGCCTCCAGGAAACATGGCGGATTGCAGCGTTCAGCCGGTCCGGGGACGCCGGAGGACTTCGGCAGAAGAACGCCGCGGCAGCCAAACTTCCCGCGGACGAAGAGTGAGGTGCCAAAGAGGTAAGGAGGGCAGAGAGAGGGCGTCGGGAGCCGACGGACACAACAGCTTGCTCTTGCATGCCTGGTTTTTTTTTTGTTTGTTTGTTTGTTTTTAAGTAATAAGGCATAAAACAAGTTTTAAAACGGAAGATATAGATAACTTTTGCAAGATGAATTGGGGCCTGTTCTCATTTTTTCCCTCTATTATAGAGTTTTAAAGTGTTAACAGCTGTCTTTTTTTCCCGTAGGTGAATTGATGCCTGTGCTCTCTCTCCTTTTCAACATGTGGTAAGCAAAGGCTATCTACCTCTTCTACTATTGAGAACTGCTGTTTTTACTTGTATCTCTGTCTTCTTGCTTACCTCGGCAGCCTCCTCCCCTCTACAATATGTCATTCTGCTGCTCTGGGTTTGGGCTTGCATTATTATTATTATTCTAAGGAATTGCTCTTTTGACTGCCATCTTTACTTTGGCTGCTACCTCCCCTTTTCTCTCTCTCTTTACCATTAATAATTTTGATGCTGTGGGTTAATACAACAGCCTTTTATTAAGAGAGAGCTGCATGACTAGAAGAGGACGGGAAAAGCCAAAGAAGGGAGAAGGAGAGAGATGCAGGTAAAAATACTGTGAGGAACCACAGTGTCAGGCTAGACTCTGGATATACAAACACAGATTTGAATCTATTATTAGACAGTTTTGGAAACCACCAGAGGTGGCAGTAGTGAATAGTGGATGTTGAGCCCGGCTGGGCAGGTCTCCCACAGAACGCTGGAACAGCGAATCCTCTGCTGGCTGAGAGACTCAGTTGTATTGTACTCACGTAGCAGTAACAGAGATTCCACTAGACAAGAGGTCTGGCCCTCGAGGAGCGAGTACCTGGTTCCAGTGAAGCAGTACTGGTTCCAGTGAAGCAGTACTGTGGAATAGATGGTAGTTGTACTCACAGATGGAAACTGTTAGTGAAGTCTTCCAAGTAGAAAGGTTTGAAATTGCAGGCAGCGACTCAGGGAATATGGGCCCTCGAGGAGCGAGTACCGGTTTCCTGATAGCACCTGAAAGAAGCAGAAGAGGCCCCCGAGGAGCAGGTACCCCATTAGCAACCCCGAAGGGTGTAAGAGTTCCAGATAGCGCTGGAGTGGCAGAGCAGCTTCGGTACGGAGAGCAAATCCCATCTGTAGAGTTCCTTTGCTAACTCGATGAGCTAGCAAATACTGTAGGCTTAAATATCCGAGCAGCGTGACGTCATATCAGGGGGACGCCCCTGAGGTTCGCGCCAACGTGGAAATAAAGATGAGGGCGGTGCACGTGCGCGCCCTAAGGTACCTTGGAGGAGCATGGCAGGAGGCAGCACCAAATCCGGTCCAGGGACACCGGAGAGGATGGCAGACAGACGCCGCAGCAGCCAGTAGTCCGAGGTTAGCGGGAGGAGCAGCAAGTAGTGAGAGGTAGGCGGGGCGAAGCCGTCGAAGACCGACCGTCGCAACAGAGATATATCGGCAAAGTTTGGAAACGGTAACATAATCTCAGAAGAATATTCATTTTGGTCACTGCAGTTCGCCCCAGCCAAGAAAATGAATACCTCATCCACTCATCCATAGAAAGTTTCTTTTTCTAACTATGTATCCAGGACCTTGTCAGCCACAATGCATTAATACAGGCGGGATTCTAACCAGAGAAGCCCTCTAGATTATTGGTGTACGCCGGTAGCTTGCTTTTAGCCTACATTGTCTCATTTCCTGCCTTAAGATATACCACCCAGCTAAACAGTTCAGTCTCAAACCTTATGATAACTGTCTGCACAACTAATAAAGGAATTCAAAGCTGTAAGCCCTGAAATTTTCAACAAGAGAAATGGTGGGAGAGAGAATAGGGATAAGGGGCGCGGATGGACAGGGGTCAAGAGCAAGAGGTAGGGGACAGGAGGAGAGAGAAGAGGCTGAAGGGAGAAGGGTGCTGAAATGGAGAGAGAAGAAGGGGGAAAGAGGCTGATGGTGGAAGAGAGAGCTGAGGAGACTGGGGGCAGGGGAAAAGTCTTCTTTCTCTCCCCTACCAATAGCCTCTTCCCCCTGCTCTCAGGTCTTCAGCACCCCACCTCGGTCCCCCATCATTCTTTTCTCCCCAGTCCCCGCCCCCTTTTGCCCCTAGCCCCATCCTCTCCCCTCAGCCCCTCATTCTCTTCCCACCTTTCCTCTCTTCTTCCTCCCCATCACCATCTTGCCCCTGCCCCTGTTTCCAGCCTTCCACCTCTCCTCTGCTCTTTCTTCTACCTGCTCATACCCTTTCTATTCCCCTTGAACTCCCCTCTGCCCCACCCTTCCTCCTACCCCATCCCCCTCCCTTCAACCTCCCTTCTCTGCCTCTCCCTTCAGAAACGTAAGAAATTGCCATACTGGGTCAGACCAAGGTCCATCAAGCCCAGCATCCTGTCTCCAACAGTGGCCAATCCAGGCTACAAGTACCTGGCAATTACATAAACACTAAGTAGATCCCATGCTACTGATGCCAGTAATAGCAGTGGCTATTCCCTAAGTCAACTTGATTAATAGCAGTTAATGGACTTCTCCTCCAAGAATATATCGAAACCTTTTTTAAACCCAACTACACTAACTGCACTAACCACATCCTCTGGCAACAAATTCCAGAGCTTAACTGTGCATTGAGTGAAAAAGAATTTTCTCCCATTAGTTTTAAATGTGCCACTTCCTCACCTCATGGAGTGCCCCCTAGTCCTTCTATTATCCAAAAGAGAGTAAATAACCGATTCAAATCTACCTGTTCTAGACCTCTCATGTATTTATAGACCTCTGTTATATTCACCCCTCAGCCGTCTCTTCTCCAACTCATATTCAGTAGGACGTTTAGTGGACAAGTTATCCAGCTACAGGTAGTCGGATAACTTGTCCCATATATTTAGCAGGATAAACGTGCTGCTGAATTTACTTTCTTAAAATTATACGACTAACTATAGCCGGATAACTTTAAACATAATTGGATATTCTTTTTGAATATTTCCGATTATGTATAAAGTTATTCGGCTATAGTTAGCCATATAACTTTGGACTTAACCAGATATTTTCAAAAAAAGAATATATCCGGTTATTTTCCCTTAAAAAAAAAAATCTCGGCCTTTCCAGCGCCTCCCTTCTACCACCTGAGTTGCCAAGGCCCTATGGGGCCAAACTAGTCAACCTCACAAAATGGGCAGTTTCAATGTAAAAACAGAAATTTTTGGTGCTGGGAGTAACCCTGCCTCTCCCTCACCCCTGCTCCGACTTTCCCTTATAATCTAAAATTTCCAAATCGCAACCTCCAGATTTACCCCCCTCCCACCACGCTCACCCAACCCTTTCCCTTCTCCCCCCTGCCCCATACCTTTCTTTCAAGTTGATCTTCAGGATCGCTTACACTTCCATCATAGTTGCCTAATAATGGCAGAGGCATCCCCAGGAGTGCCAGTCCTAGATCGTGGTAGGAGGCTACAGTGATCCTAGGGATCTTCCGCCGCCGATGGGATCGGGTCCACCAGAGGCAACACGGACCTCTCCCTGCTCCCAACGCTACCCCACCGGGTGTGCCACCCCATACAATTGTACGGTTTGTGCACTCGGTGACGCCGGGCCTAATAACAATGCCCCTACACTTTGAATATTATTTGCAATTCTGGTCGCCACACCTCTAAACAGATAAAATGGAACTAGAAAAGATACATTTAAGTGACTTAGCCGGATAAGACTTATCCGGCTAAGTCACACAAGATGTTCAGCAGTACATCTATGCTGCTAAATATTGCCGAATAAGTCATTAGTTAGTCAGATAAGTCTTAGTTGATTACATTTAGACCTGCTAACGTACAGGTCTAATTTATCCAGTTAATATAGCCAGATAAGTTAACATATTGCTATTTATTTGACAATGTTAACCAAATTAGTTGCTCCTCCCCAAAATGCCCATTTCCTATCCACCACTTAGCTGGTTAAGTACTTATCTGGATAAGTGGCAGCCACTAAACAGGGCCAGATATTCAGCCACTGCCACTTAGCTGGATAAGTCCTTATAAATCTAGCTGAGTGGTGTTGACTATTGACCTCTGTGTTTTAATTGTGTTGTCTTTTCATGGTACTTTTTTGTGTACCCTTGTGCTGCATTTTTTAAATTTTAACCTAAAAGTTCTATTTTTAGGCACTACTCTTGTGAGCATAGTGGGAAATGAATAAACATACAGGAATCCTTCCAGTGCCCATGTGCTCAGGCATACTCTGGCCCTCACTGTGAGACCTATTAATGAGTGTCTGTGAAATCCCTTACAGAATGATGCTACCTGCCTAGACCAGACTGGAGAATGCACGGCAGGCTAGTAGCAGAACATTTTTTTCCAAATGACATAATATGACAGTTGTTTTAATCATGATACTGGAAGGTCAAGTTCTGCAGGAAATTTTAGTGTGTTTAAAATTTAAAATTATTTTATTCTCAAATTAATGATGCTACAAATAAACAGCTATGCATATAAAGAGAAAACAGTATAATAGTCTGAATGTTACATCCAGTATTGCTTGATTGTGAATATTATCAAAGTTAAACAAGGAGTACATTTTCAAATGGGTGACATGCACAAAATTAGCATATGTGTGCATAAGTTGCCTGTATTCACATTCATGGTATTTTATAAATATTGAATGTTCGAGTCTATTTTTGGTTTCACACACATATTTAGCAGAGCAAAAAATGGGCAGTCTAAGGATGTTCTGGGGGCATAGTCAAGAGGTAATGCAGAAATTGCTATTTTATATGAGATATTCAAGAATTAATTATCTAACTTATTTGCACAATTTTACACTTGCTAATTAACTAGTGCAATTAATATCAGACTTATCTGTTGTCTGCAGTTTTTGGTTGGGAGATCAGGGTGAACAGGTGGGGGTTGAAGATGAAGTGTTACAGGGTCTAGGTTATTGTTGGATTCTTCTCCTATTGCCGTTTCCATTGGCCTAATTAATGTTCAATCAATTCGAAGTAAGACGCATATGCTTCATGACTTTATTTCTAAAGAGAAACTAGATATCTACTGTTTTACTGAGACCTGGTTGCTAGACTATGACCATCTTGTTTTAAATCAACTTTGACCTCCAAATTATACTTTCATCTTGCTGCCTCACCCCAAAAAAAGTGGAGGTGGCTTACTCATTATCTACAAAAATAATTGGTATGCTAAATCAGAATTTCTTAATGACAATGCTTCGCTGAAAATGCTTATTTTTTTCTCTAAAGCAGCTATCTTTCTGTTTAGTTTATGCCCCACCCAAACTTCTATCATCTGACCTCTCCTTTTTTTGAGCAATTACTCCTCTTGAAGTTTGATTTAAATAAGATGGTCATTCTAGGTGATTTCAGTTTACATGTGGATGCGTTGCCATTGTCTTCTCAATGTTCCCTGTTCCTATATATTCTATCCTCACTTGGGTAGTCTCAGATTATTAATGCCCTCACTCACAAACTAAGCCATACTTTAGATCTGGTCTTTATCAATAACTCGTGGTATCCATTATCCCTCAGAACTTAAGTATTACACCTGTCCCTTGGTTAGATCGTTGTTTTATTAAGTTTTGTTTACCTGCTGACCTTGGTACTTCTTCTGCATCACAAGATTCTATTTCTTGCCTTTGTCGAAGTCTCGTTGATACCTCTTTATTTCATAATTCTATTGCTCCTTTACTCACTAACCTGACTTTTAATAACTGTTCTGATGCTTTAGATCAATGGACCTCCATCTTTAATTCAGTACTTGAGCAAATCGCTCCACTGAAAGCTATTAATCTTTGTAAAGCAAAACCTTCTCCTTGGCTTAATTCTCCTACTGTTAAAACTGTTAGACAAGCTCTCAGGAAGGCAGAGCACATTTGGAAGAAATCCCCTACATCTGAGAATGCACAATCCTTTCACAGATTTCTCTTTGAATTTCAAAATCTTACTGAGCAAGTCATGAAAGAGCATTTCTCTAAGAAAATATGTGAAGGGTATAACCCCAAGATTCTGTTCAGTATAGCTAAGAGATTAACTAAATCAGATTCTGTCTGCAATACATATTTAAATGCTCCAAGTGCTGAATCCTTCTCTATTTTCTTCAAAATGGAAATAGAAAACATTTGTATTTCTTTCTCTTCAGTTCCAAACTGGTATTCTAAACCAGTGCCGCAAAATGCATCACTCTGGGAGAATTTTGATTTTGGGGCAGATTTTCAAAGGGGTACACGCGTAAGATACATGCGTACCCCCCGAAAACCTGCCCCAGGTTCCCCCTGTGCGCGCTGAGCCAATGTTGAATAGGCTTGGCGGCGCGCACAAGCCCCGGGACACGCATAAGTCCCGGGGCTTTCCTGGGGGGCGTGATGAGGGCATGTTGGGGGTGTGTCGCAGCGGCACGTCATTCAGGGGTGGGGCCATGGGTGTGGTTCCGGCCTGGGGGCGTTTCGGGAGCGTGGCCGAGGCCTCCGAAACAGCTCCCGGGCCAGGGAATCACGCGCTAGCCAGCTGGCCGGTGCGCGTGACAAAGGTAGGGGGGGTTTAGATAGGGCTGGGGGGTGGGTTAGGTAGGGGAAGGGAGGGGAAGGTGCGGGGGTTGGAAGGAAAGTTCCCTCCGAGGTCGCTCCGATTTCGGAGCGGCCTCGGAGGGAACAAAGTCAGGCTGCGCACCGACCCCGGATTTTAAAGGATATGCGCGGCTACGCGCGTATCTATTAAAATCCGGTGTACTTTTGTTTGCGCCTGGTGTGCGAACAAAAGTATGCGCGGGCGTACTTTTATAAAATCTACCCCTTTGTTTCTTCCACAGAGGTAGAAAATTTCATAGTCAAGTCTAACAATACTATTTGCCCACAATCTCTCTGCTCTTCTTCACTTTTTAAATCTTCTAGAAACATGCTAGCTCCTATTTTTTCTAAATTGATTAACCTTTCTCTTAATGATGGCTTAATTCCTCCATCTTTAAAAAAGCTGTTGTTTGTCCACTACTGAAAAAGAGCTCTCTCGTTCCGTCAGATCCTACCAACTACAGGTCCATTTTTTCTCTGCCATATCTTGCTAAAATACTCGAATCAGCAGTATTATCTCAACTGACTGACTACTTGGAAACATTTGAACTTTTAGACCCTCATCAATACGGTTTCTGCCATTCTCTGAGCACGGAAATTCTACTTCTTTCTCTTACCGATTTTCTCAGAAGAGGTCTTGATTCAGGACAACAGTTTCTTCATATTTCTCTTGATATCTCTGCAGCCTTCAACACTATTGATCACAACATCCTCGCTTTCCGCTTGCGTGAATGTGACTTATCTGGTACCATTTTAAAGTGGTTTAATTCTTATCTTTCTGACCGGACTCATCATGTTAAATTCAAGAATTCCGTTTCTCCATCATCCTCTGTTAAAACAGGAGTCCTCAGGGCTCTGCTCTCTCTGTAACACTTTTCAATATTTATCTTGCTCCTATATGTAAAATCTTATCCACTCTAACAGACTGCTATAAACTATTTGCTGACGATATACAGTTTGTTATTCGTATTCATTCAATATAGCAGGAGACCCTTGAACATCTGAATATCTGTGTATCAACAATCCAAAAGTGATTGCATCATAACAAACTTGTTCTAAATATGTCCAAAATGGAATTTCTTGGCATACATAGCCTACACTCTCACTTTAGCGATAGAACTATCACCCTGAACAATATTTCTTTTTCAACAAAAAACTTGGTGTAGTTCTTGACAGTACTCTTTCTTTTCGCCCCCAAATCAAACATGTTATCACACAAGGATTCTATAGACTTCGAGTTCTCTCTGGTCTTAAAAAGCTTCTCCACCCCCCTGAATTTCTCTCAGTTATACAAGCTTCCATTTTTCCTATAATTGATTACTGCAATAGACTCTATTTAGGAATTCCGGCTACATCTTTATGCCCAATACAACTGCTGCTAAACTCCGCCGCACTGGCTATTGGCTAATACAATTTTGAACTTTTATCAACCAACAAGAACACTGTGCTCTTCCCAACGAGGGCTACTTGAGATTCCTTCCCCAAAAGCCGCACAATTGAATATGACCCTTGAATGTGCTTTTTCTATTGCTGAGTACTCCTTTCCAATTGATATCAGAGAGTGCAACTCAGTAAAGAGTTTTAGGAAGCATATTAAGACTTTTCTTTTTAAATTAGCCTACTTCTAGAAGCATAGAGCTATTTCATTTTTTGTCATTTTATGATCAATTTTATTTATCAATTTTATTATTTGTGTTTTTACATTTTCAATTGTATTTAATATCTGTTTTATATTTAAAATACTAGTTTTAATTTTTTTAATTTTTGATTGTTTTTTTTAAAGATGTCTGTTATGTTTTTTGATTTTGAAATGTACTTTCGTGTTACAGTTATGTATGCTCACTTGTTCATTGCCTAGGCCTGATGTGTTAGGCGATTCATAAATTTTAATACATGTAAATGTAAATGTAGATGACCTGGAGATAGACTGGATGAACTGGCTGAAGTATCAGTGAACTGGTAATTTTAAATATCGCATGCAAGAAAGTATTTATATGCATGCACATTATAAATAGGGGTTCTGAGAGCAATTTTCAAAGGCATTTATGTGGGTAAAATGGTGCTTTCACTGCCTGTAAGACCCTTTTACTTTACTAAGAAATACTGAGACTGTCTCACCCCTTAATTTATACTATCTCTTAAATCCTTAACTGCACATCTGTCTTTCCTTCTTATACTTTATTTCTTTGTTTCCTTTTGTGTTTTAGCAACCCCTTTCTTTCAGGGAAGAACAGAAACCCACCTTTGAGCTCATGACTCATTTGTTCATAGAATTTGCGCCAAGATATGGCTCCTGTTCATGATGTGACTCTAAAGCAGTTGTCAAAAGGAGTTCAAGGAAGCAGGCCAATGGGGTTCCCCAAACACGTTGGCCAAGGAAAGTTATGTGGATTCTCAGGAATACATTCCATCACAATCACTGAGACCTGTGGATAACCCAAGGAGTTGTCGCCGGATGAAAAGCTGAAGCCTGCAGCTCCCCATCCTGGGATTTAGGGAATAGTTCATCTCATGGCCATCAAGAAAATCAAAGCTTATGGCAGAGAGACTCTTATTTGACACAACTTATTTGAAAGTGTTAACTTAAGCTAGGCCAAATATCTTAACACCCAGGTTATTCCTGGTTTTATGTTCTTATAAAGGTACTTGTATGAGCTCCAGGACCTATAAACAGCTTCATCAGACCAGCTTGAGAATTATATTAAAATTAATTTATTAATTGGCTTTATTACCTGCCTTTTTTCAATAAGATGAAATAGATGAAAATTTGTTATTGACATGGACTTAGGGCCTCATTTTCTAAAGTATCGCAGGCCTGTGATACTTTAGAAAATCGCGCTAATGGGGGGCGGGGGTCGAAACGGGGGGGGCGGTCCTGCGCTAGCCGGCCGCCGCGGTGCAATCACTGCCGGTTTCACACCCAATAGCGTGTAGCTATTGGGCGCAAAATAGGCAGCAAAAAGGCCCTTACCTTTTCGCTGTCCTTTTGAAGGTGCGGTCTCCAGAATTGTACACAGTATTCCAAGTGAGGTCTCACCAGGGACTTATACAGGGGTAATATCTCCTCCTTTTTTCTGCAGACCGTTCCTCTCCCTATGTACCCAAGCATCTTTCTAGTTTTTGCTATCAACTTATCCAGCTGTTGGGTACCTTAAGGTCTTCAAATATGATCACCCCCAGATCCTGCTCTTGATTCATGCATAGAAGAATTTCACCCTGTAAATTGTACTGCTCCCTTGGGTTTATAAGTTTATAACTAAGTTTATTTTCTGAAAGCTCTTCCAAAACTCTCAATACTTGCAGTATAATTGCAGTAAACTACAGTGAACATGGGAGGGCAGCATGCACCAACAATAGGTAACCCGGTAATTCATTGCTCCTGGTCATTCCTAGAGGGAAAGACTCCTATTGGCACTTTTAAGAAGAGAGATCTGTGTGCTCAGGGCACTGATGAGTGTGTAAGTGAAAAAAATATCTCTAGGATAGATTATAAAGTTTTAGGCTTACTATACAAATCGATGCATAACGATAAGACTGAATAGCTAAACGCTGCTATTCATTTACATACTCCTCAACAGAATTTAAGATCTGCAAACAAAGGCTTGATGACAGTTCTTCAGTTTGAACTGCACATCTGAGCGAAGAGAGAGAGCTATTTCAATTGCTGGTCCTAAAACGTGGAATTTTCTGCCCGTGAAATTAAGGCTACAAAAAGACTTTTCTGTTTTTAGGAAAGGATTGAAGACTTGGCTTTTTAAACTAGCTTATGAGATAATGTTTAGTTAAGGCAGTTTTTCTATTCTGGCTTGCAGGATGCTTTGGATTCTGGAATATTGAGTGAGGTTTCCTTTTATTTTAATTATTTTAATTTCCTTTTTGTTTTAACTTGTTTTTTATCTTTATTTTAAAATATTTTATCTTTGCATTGCTTTTTATTTTTTGATGTAATTTATTATGTATTTTATGATTTTTATGTACCTGTTATTATGCTATTACTTATTTTTACTTTGTAAACCATTGTGATTGACTACAGAACAATGGTATATATAAATACATAAATAAATGAATTTGCATTAGGTGGGTTATATTTCTTTTGATCTTTTTATATAAACATTGTTTTAGAATTGTATTAAAATGTTAATTATTAAGAGTTTTCCCCCTGTTGTTTATTATTGTTTTATTATTTGTTGTTGTAATCCACCTTGAGCATTTATGGAAAGGCAAGCTATAACTCTAAAATAAATAAAAATAATCGATGGAGGGAAGATCGTGTAATGAGTTATTTTTTCACTTTGTTCCTTCCTTCCTGATTTTCTGCAAGTTTTGCTATCTTTCATTGTTCCAACATAATTATAAAAGATATTGCACATGAGCCTTCAAGGTCACGTTCTTCCTGACAGTGTCTTGTTTTCCATTTTGTGTTTTCACTTGATTTCTGCTAGGGTAGGTCCCATAATTTTGGCTCTTGTCAACTGGTGAGACAGGACAGGAAGATGATTACAGCCACTCCTGCTGTCCACTTTCTCCTAGAGCCAGTGAGAAGCTGATGTGCCAGGTGGGATAGGTCAGACTGCCTATGCGGGCAATGGTCTATTTGTTACACAAGACTGTCCCAGGAGAAGATCTGCATTTCTGCAAAGTACAGTTAGGTAGACAGGAAGTGAATATGTTCCTCAGGCTTCTGTTTGTCTCAAGCTGGGCAGATGCATTGTACTCACTGAGGCTGAGTTTTCTGTTTCTGATCGCTGCTTACTTCAAGGAGTGACTGGTTAAGGCAGGTTGATACTCGGCTGGGGATGAAGAATGTTACTGCATAAGGTCAGGTCCAAAGTCCCTTGTGCTCTTGAGCCAATGTCAGATCTGGAAGAGAAAATGCATGAAACTAAACATAAGGATTATGGATTGTACAATGTCTATAGTGTTAGTAACATAGGGGGAATAATGATAGTGCAAAGAGGAAAAACACAACTCTGTCCTCATCACTGGCTCAACAGTAGCTCTAGACTAACAATGCACTTTGACTAATAAACTCAGATGTGTAGTCTACATTTAGAGGCACTAAGGAAACTCTTGCATGTGATTAGATTAGAAGACTCCTGAGGCTTCCAGTAATTGAATTACTCAGAGGTTTATGAACCATCTGGGTCCAGGGGATTAGGATGGTAAAACAAAGGTAATACAGGCTGTGTAACTGGCTCTTTCCTCTGCTCTGTTCTGACAAGTTATTGTATGAAGGAAACTATAGTTCCATAGCAGTAAGTCTATTGGTTAGAGTGGAGACTGCGCTGCCCTGGGATTGACCCAGACAGACATGGATTGATTGCACATAGGCTGCACAAATGGCTGCAAGAGTGGATGGGCTAGATGAATTAATTGAGTTTGGCTTAGGGTGGCCAACTCACCCAGTTCAACCCAACAGGCTGATCCAGTCCTGGGCTTGCTCCATTACATGCATAGAAAGGTAGTTCTTTTTTCTTAGGGAAATCAGAACTACAGTTCCATGCTTGCGATGAGGCCAAACTAGGACTGGCTCAGACTGTTTAGGCTGACTGAGTGAGATGCAAATCCTAGTTTTGCTTCTACTAGGTCTTTTTTATTCATACAGATAAAGAAAATTAATCAAAGAAATGGATGTATAATCATGAAACCTGGCACTCACTGTATGTCTTCTTCTACTGGATTTTATATTTTTGTTTTTCTGTTTAGCCTTCCCCACAAGACCTCATTAGTTCTTTCCTTTCAGTTTTCAACCAGGTAACCACACTAGACTGCTTTCAATATATTCTATTATTTCTTCCATTCTTCCTCTTCATTCTCACTACTTCAGCACCCTCCTGTGGTCAGGAGCAGAATGCAGCTCTCCTGGAAGCTCTTTCTTGTGGTGTTCTTTGATGGGCCCACTAGGTGTAACTATTAGAGCAGCATGTAATGCAGCACTCCCTGAAGGACTGTGTATTGTCAAATTTCAGTGGCACTGCTAGTCCAGGCTAGCCTGAACCAGGGATCAAACTGAAATCAGATCAAGGTCCATCAAGTCCAACTTCCTGCCTCCGACAGTGGCCAGTCCAGGTCGCAAGTACCCAACATATCCCCAAAAGAAGATTAATTTCTTGTTACTCACCTCCAGGGATAGCAGTAGCTTTTTTTAGTCTATTTGGCTAATAATGTATTATGGACTTTTCCTCCAGGAATTTGTCCAAACCTCTTTTAAACTCAGCTATGCCAGTCACCTTGACCATGTCTTCTGGCAACAGATTCCACAGCTTGATTGTATGCTGAGTAAGAAAGTGCTTCCTAGATCTGTTTTAAATCTCCCAGTTGTTAGTTTTATGGCAAGCTCCCTGTCTTTTATTTACCCATTCCATTCCACTTATGATTTATATACTGCTATCATGTCACCTATCAACTGTCTCTTTTTTTTTTAAATAATTTTTTTATATTTTTGCAATTTCAGATATATTACATCATATATCAAAGGAATAAGAGGTCTTTCAATACAGTTCAAAGGCAATTATTACATAATTAATTTTTTTAAACAGATCTCTATACTTTCAGGAAAATTGAGACCAAGATGTATATACAGTCAAAGAGCTCAGTACAATCTTTATCCAAAATATAAAGGAATAAACCATCATATAAGACATCCCCCTAGAATTCAAAAATAGCACTTCATCCCTTCCCATACAGAAAACCCCTTAATTGATCTGGTTCAAAGAAAATATATTTAACCTCTTGAAATTTTAATAAGCATTTACAAGGATATCTTAACACCATGCCAGCCCCTTGATTTATCACCTCAGTTCTCTTAAGTAAAAACTTTCTCTTCACTCTTGCGTAGAGCGGACAATGTCCGGGTATATCCAAACACTTTGCACATGATACTGCGCTGTTCTATTCCTGAAGAAAAATTTTAGAACAAGATTTCAAGCAAACAGAATGTTGGGAATTATTAGGAAGGGAATGGTGAATAAAACGGAAAATGTCATAATGCCTCTGTATCGCTCCATGGTGAGACCGCACCTTGAATACTGTGTACAATTCTGGTCGCTGCATCTCAAAAAAGATATAATTGCGATGGAGAAGGTACAGAGAAGGACTACCAAAATGATAAGGGGAATGGAACAACTCCCCTATGAGGAAAGACTAAAGAGGTTAGGACTTTTCAGCTTGGAGAAGAGACGACTGAGGGGGGATATGATAGAGGTGTTTAAAATCATGAGAGGTCTAGAACGGGTAGATGTGAATCGGTTATTTACTCTTTCGGATAGTAGAAAGACTAGGGGGCACTCCATGAAGTTAGCATGGGGCACATTTAAAACTAATCGGAGAAAGTTCTTTTTTACTCAATGCACAATTAAAAAACTCTGGAATTTGTTGCCAGAGAATGTGGTTAGTGCAGTTAGTATAGCTGTGTTTAAAAAAGGATTGGATAAGTTCTTGGAGGAGAAGTCCATTACCTGCTATTAAGTTCACTTAGAGAATAGCCACTGCCATTAGCAATGGTTACATGGAATAGACTTAGTTTTTGGGTACTTGCCAGGTTCTTATGGCCTGGATTGGCCACTGTTGGAAACAGGATGCTGGGCTTGATGGACCCTTGGTCTGACCCAGTATGGCATTTTCTTATGTTCTTATGTTCAATCCTGTTCAAAAGTAAATGAAGCCTCTGGTTTTAATTTCCGTATGTACTGACATCTCAATCAACTCGGAGATATTCAATATCTGTTGTTCCTGTATTTCCTCTACCCCCAGAGATGACATCGGTTTCTTTGAAACAAAAAACGTAATAACAGGAACTATTTCCTTGGGAATCTTTAAAAGCAAAGTGGAAGCCGATCCAGTTGGCTGTGTAGCATTGAAGAAAACGAGAATCGGATGGTGAAAAGAAACCCTTTATTAAAAAATGCCCGACTCTGGCCGAGTTTCACTCTTTACATAGAGCTGCCTCAGGGGCAATTAAATTGGCAGGACTTAAGGTATGCCTGCAGGGCCAATGTCGCAGTATCATACAAAGTCTTAAACTTGTACAGAGATGGATATTATCCTTTTCTGTCAATAGACTTTGCTCTGATCAGTAGCACTAATGTTGCTACTGATCGGTCAGTAGCAACATTAGTGATGAAAACTTCAGTCTGTGTTATCGACTTGATAGGAATCTATATGGCTGCGGAATATATCAACAATAATTCTGCCGCTAGCGGATAATATCCATCTCTGTGGTAACCTCTGATTTAATTAGATTACCTTGAATATTCTCCATTGTTATTATCTTTTCTTCTAATTTCACCATTTTCTCTTGTTGTAAATTTGTTATTTTTTCAGTATTTAACCCTCTTTTATTGAAGTCCAAGAATGCCCCTGTTAACGTTGTAATAGCCAATTCAATGGAAACCATCGCTTTCCATAATGAGTCTAATGTTACAACTGGGGGTTTTTGCAGAGCAAATACATTTTTTGATTGTAAAGTTACCAGGTCTTGAAGTGCTTTACTATCCTCGATGTCCCTTGCCGATTCAGCCATTTGGGGTTTGGGTGTGGAGGTAGCCACACCAGCTGTTGCTCCTCCGCCTTCTCCGACCACCGACTCCCCGCTTTCTCCGTCAGAATCAGGGGGCAGCGGCTCTCTCCTCCTCAACACTAGAGCTCGCGATGTTTCCTCTTCCTCCACCCCTGTCTGACCTTGCGGTGGTGTCGGTGTCCAGGTGCCCCCGGGCTAAGCAAGATCTCCTCAGCCATGTAAAGCGATCTGAGGTCTTGGATCTCTCTCCCAGCAGCCCTCGCCTCCGGCATTTTCGGGGTGAGTTCAAAGACGCTCTCTATTTTTGATTGTTGAATTCCTTCTTCTTTTGTAGAAACAATTTCCTTAAGTCTTGCTTTACATTTTGTATGCGGCATAGTAGAGGTAATTGAAATTTCAGAAGCAATTCAGGGATAATAACTCCAAGAAATCTCAAAGAAAGACAAAGAGAGCTCCTTACATCCGTCTTATGTGGCGGCCATCTTCAGCTGTCCCTTTTCTTATTTGAAGAGACCTAATCTATGTAGCTTCTCATCATAGGGGAGCTGTTCCATCCCTTTTATCATTTTGTCACCCTCCTCTGCACCTTTTCTAGTTCCTTTTTGCTTTATTGAGATGGTGTGACCAGAATGGCACACAACAACACTCAAGGTGCAGTTGCATCATGGATCGATACAGAGGCAATATGATATTTTCCATTTTCTTCTCCATTTTTTAAATCATTCCTAACATTCTATTTGCTTTTTTAACCACCGCTGCACACTGTACTCTGGATTTCAATATATAGTCAAGTAGGACTCCAAAGTCCTTTTTCTGGTGGCAACTCCCAGTGCAGAATCCAACACCGAGTACCTGTAGTTGGGATTTTTTTTTTTCACTTTGCCCTTTTCTGCATTACATTTTATCTGCCATTCATAGACAGTCTCCTAGTCTCACAAGATCCTTCTGCAGTTCTTTACAATCCGCTGCTGTTTTAACAACTTTGAATAATTTTGTGTCAACTGCAGATTTGATCACATCATTCGTCATTCTCTTTTCCAGATGATTTAAGAATATGTTAAACAGCACAGGTCATAGTACTGATACCTGTGGTCCTCCACTAATGACCTTTCTCTATTTGGAAAAAATGACCATTTAGCCCTACCCTCTGTTTCCTGTCTTTTATCCAACAGGACACTGCCTCTTAGCCCATGACTTTTTAAATTCCTGAGGTGTCTCTCATGGGATGCTTTGTTAAATGCCTTCTGAAAATCCAAAACTATGTCAACTGGCTCACTTTTATCTACATGTTTATTTACACCTTCAAAAAAATCTAGAAGATTGGTAAGACAAAACCTTTCTTTGCTAAAACCATGTTGACGCTTCTTCATTCAGCATGTCTATCTATATGGCCAATGATTTTGTTGTTAAGACTAGCTTCTACAATTTTGCCTGCTACTGACATTTGGCCCAGCAGTCTATAGTCTCCCAGATCACCCCTGGAGCCCTTTTTAAAAATTGGCATTACATTGGTCCTTGGGGATTGAGTGCAATTTCAGAAACTGATTCTGGCAGTACATTGGTATTCCGTCTCATGCACCGGGACATGTGAGGATGCCAACTCAGGCTACCTTTAGACATGGCCACTTTTAGACATGGCTCTTTTCTGCTGCTTATACCCTGTTATTAATGAAACATAAAGCGCTCTGGAGTGCCTGCCAAATGGAAAATACTGCACAAATAATAGTTGACTTGTATAATTCATCCCCAAAAGAAACGGTGATAAAAATCTGAAAAACACATTTAACCAAAAAAGCTGTAGGTTAGTCCTTTTATTTTGTTTGCACACAGCTGTTCATTTACAGCCTCTGCTCTCTTCTCACCTCCTTCCCCTCCTCGCCTGCATTCATTGCTGGGGGTTTTGCTTGTTTCTGAAGCAATGAAATTTCCCAGTTGTGCCAAGCTTTAATTCCAAAGAATTTTCCTCTGACAATTAAACTCATAGATTTCCAATACTCCTATAAAAACCAAAAGCAAACAGTCTTATTGGGAACATCTGGTTCGAGCAACTTGTGTGGAGTAAATATAACACATCTGTAAAAGACTCCTGATTATGAAGCAGCTATCTGAAATGTTAGAGGGATTATGGAGGTCTTAGATAATGGAGCTATTTCAAACAAGCGTGAGAGGCCCAGGGTGTTGTTATGGTCCAAGAATCAAAGTCAGATTTACAATTCTGTATCCCAATATAAACGACCTGCTTCCCGGGGCAGCCATTTCCATAAGCAGCATGTAAAAGGGAAAGTGAGTCCCAGAATTTGCAGGGAGAATATGCGTAAACAACGTTCCATTCTCAGGATCCATGCTGAGGCTACAGGCTAGAAGTATTTTTTTTTCTCACAAGAAAATTATTCAGATAAAAAAGAGTTAAAGTGAAACTCCAGAACTGAGGTGATGATTGTGTAAACGGCTTTATAGGAAGCCCTGAGTTTTGCTTCTCCAGTTGAAGCTTTGTTACTGGGACACTGTAATGGCAAAACGACGGGCGTGGGAAATGTTATCCCTGTTGGAATGTTTGGGTTGCCTCCTCTTAAAATTCTCTTCCTGCATACCATGGTTCTGTCTTGAATGTTGGCCAGCCACAGATTGAGTTTCCCAACTCTGCGTCACCTATAGCCTTCAAACTTTAACTCCAGGCCTCTAACTTGCCCACGGTGTGCAGAGGTGGCTTTAGGCAATCTGCGGCTTGAGGCGAGGGATGAGATGGTACCCCCCACCCCCACCCCAAGGCACTGAAAAAGGATCAATTCTCCAAAAGGCAAGCCCTCACCAAATGCAGAATAGATGACAACAAATTAGAAAAATTGTAGACAAAAACTGAAATGGAGACCCTCCCCCCAAGAAGCCAGACTCTGATTGCACTGACTTCAGGAACAGAGAAGGAGGAGAGAGTGAGAGGGCCAGGGAGGTAGAGGAGAAGAAAGGGGGAGAAAGGAGATGAGGCATGGTGAGGGAAAGGAGGAGAAAGAGAAGACCTGAGAAAGGGGGAGGAGGCGAGGAAGAGGGAGAGAACATTATTCTCTTTTGCCACCTGCCAATTTGTACTTTGACCCATGCTGCACTGAGGTGTACTGCAGAGTTCAAAGCACCAGTCAGGCCCTGAGCTGCAGAAGAGAAGAATGGCCCCAAGCACTGCTTACCCAACTCCTCCTTTTCCCACTCCAGATCAGCAATGGGGATAGTATTATAAGTGGGAGGAATAGAGGATCAATGAAGGTAGCCAGTCCTCAAGTCTTTGGTTGCATTAGGAGGTGGGCAGTATAGGCCTCATCCCCGATGGACCACATTGAGGGTGGACATAGAGGTGGTTTAATGCTTCAGCCCCTTTGAGGCTATGATGCAGCCTGAGCAGCAGGAAGTAGAAACCCTTCTCCATGTGCTGCCCTAGACAAAGACCTGCAGAGCCCCTCAGTATGCAACTGCTCATAAACATAAGCCCTTCCAAATATACATGTGGTGAAACAAGGGATTTGCATGTTTTGTGATATATTGTTTTGCCCTGTGACTGTTTCCTCCCCAGAGAGCTCATTTCCTTTGGCTGGCTTGCAGGTGGGTTTTGACCTTTGCACTGTAGTTTAAACAGAGGCTATGGATGTTGGCTTGGCTCAGAATGAGACTTCAACAGCATACATCTCCCAGCATCCCTGAGGAAGCTGCAAGACTGAAACATCCTGCAGTGCCATTACCGGAAAACTATTACCAGTCAGAAGGCCATTGGTGAGAAAGCTATTGTTAATACTATGTACCCTAATTGGTCCTTCAGACAGAGAACTATCTCTGACGGTACAAGAACTCTCTAATCTCAGCTGAGAGTACAAAGGGAGCAGATCTCTGTGCTGAGGGCCTGTTTAACTTATATGAGTAGCCTTTTTCCTGACCTCTCCAGACACTAGATTAGTGGAAAGTGTTTAGTTAACTTTTATTTTTCAATCCTTGTTACTTTACCTGTTCTGTTTGCAGATTAAATTCTTTTTTCTGTCCACTGTTCCTATTCTTTTAAATAAACTTATTAGTTTATTAGCTTTGCCTGCCCTGGACTGCTTATCGATCCTGGTATTGTATTTGGTTTATGTCTGTATTTCTAGAAACTGTGTGATCTTTGGGTTTTATGGAGTCCCAGTGTCCCCAGAAACCACCAAGAGACAGCCTGCGGATGGAAAACTTGTAGGCAAGCCAGAACCCACTTGGCAGTTGGGAGGTTGTCAGTGTAAGAGTACATATGCAGGTGCAGGTGGGCCTGGCAGTGCTTGCCAGGACTCTCTGAGTGGCCATAGAGTTAACTCTGAGTGGATGTTAGGGGAAGCGCTGAGGCTGCACTTCTTAAAAATGTATTATGGTGTATTGCTGATTATAATGGTCCATGCAAAAAATAATAATAATTTACAGTTTGGCGAG
The DNA here is from genome assembly GCF_901001135.1 of Rhinatrema bivittatum. NCBI lineage: Eukaryota > Metazoa > Chordata > Amphibia > Gymnophiona > Rhinatrematidae > Rhinatrema > Rhinatrema bivittatum. The sequence continues at coordinate 94,954,325 of NC_042622.1, read as the reverse complement.
CAACAGTAGGGCTGTGGTGCCTTGTCTGCCATTACTCTTTAGTCTGTTTAGTTTATGATTCCAACACAGAACACACTAGCCCACATTGGTAACTTTTCGGTTATTATTGATCGGTGATGCTGCATACTTCCACATACATGAGTGACCATGTGTGATGTATTTCTGTTCGGTAATATCCGTTCATATTTCTTGCAATTAATTTTTCTCTTATGTGGTACATTTTTATATCATGACTTGTCGGTAAAGTATTTTGAAATTGATTGTATAGTACAGTAATTGTAGTGAAATTGACTGAAAATAGAGTTTTGTAACTGATTGTGTTGGGCAGAAAGTAAATATCTGGTGCTGAGAAAAGGAAACCGAAGAAAAAGAAGGAACACGAGATCTGAACAGGTAAAAAAGCTTATGAAATTGACTAGATTTTGTGCCCAAACTCAAACCTCTGCCAGGGCAGGAATAGAGTGTCGAGCGATCTGTGATGATCATGCACATAGACGACAAATGGATTAAGGTACACAGTGATGATGAGAAATTAAGTGTATATGTTAATGATGAGGGAGATGCTATAATGCCAGTTAATGTTGATGGAGAATTACATGATAGCAAAAAAATAACTATATTAGGCAATGACAATGACTAATGCATAGCACCACTGTCAATAATAATAAGGTGCAGACTGATGCCAGGAGCAGTAACCTGGAAAATTGACCTTTATATATGTCCGATTCATTGTAAATTGAGCAGGTGATGCATTAAGCCACATTAGTGCTCTAACACACATTATATTGCGCGATATACATGATATTTTGTATCTCCCTGCCCAGATAACCTCTCCTATCACAATTACCTTATTTGCATGCAATTTTCATGCATGAATAATGCAAATACATTCAAAGAAGGTCATCACTGGTCAATTTGATATAAATATTTTATTGCACCTGACCGAGAAGGTGGTCAACCCTGATAAAATAACACCAATTTGAAATGTGTTAGATGTGAGGCGGGAGGCCCGGGACCCTTAGGTGGGTCCTGAGGCTCCTGCTGCACATTTAAACAGCAGGAAAAAAAGTCACGGCAAACAGGGAGGTTGTGTGGGGGTCAGTGCTGACCCCTGTTTCAACCTTGGGACATCAGTCGAGGGACCCCGACTCCCCCAAAATGTTAAAAAAAAACCCATGCAGCAACAGCCCTGGTACCCTCTGCCCCTTCCTCAAAGCACAAAAGTTAAATGTGTCCCTGATCCCCCACCTGCTAAGTGACTTCAATGACCCACCAAGTGACTGTGACAGCCCCCCGATTTAAAAAAAAAATCCTGTGCCCCACCCCCTCCCATCCTCCTCCCCAACCCCAATTCCCCTTCTGCACTCTCCCATACCTAAAAATGGATCCCATGTTGGGCCTGTTGCAGCCGGCACAGTTGGCACCATTTTCCAAAATGGCGCCCACCTGACCTTGCTCCAGCCTTGTAACTGGGGTAAGGTCTGGGGATCGGACCTTGGCCACATGGCCTGGGTCTGTCCCCAGACCGATCCCCAGCACTGACCCCTGCTCAACCTCCCCATTTACATGTGACTTTTTTTTATCGGGCTAGAGGCCTTTTAAAGTGATGGCGGTCCCATGAGGTAGGGGCCATCATCGCATTAAAGGGCCGCTTGACATATTCTTTTGTCTTGCGGTGTTTGTCCATGAGACAAAAGAATGCGCCATACACCTGCAATGCTTTTTTCAGGGGAGGGGCTCCACTATTGTGGTGACACCTCCCTGTGATAGTTGGACCCCTCCTGCGATAAAATATCAAGGCTTGATGCATCTAGGGGTGACTTGGTTAAGCAAGCACCATCAATATAGAAGCAAAAGCTTTTGCATAGCTCATTAAAGATAAATACAACATTCATGCACCCATTCAGAAATTGATTGAAAATGAAAGAATTTACTGCAAAAGGTTGTGTGTACCATATTATAGCATTCGTTCAACATTTAGTTGAAAGAAGCTTACCATTTAATGGAAATGTTAAGAAACTGGATGAGTCAAGAAATGGCCGTTTTCTTAGCCAAGCTGAATGACTTGCAAAATTTGACCCTGTTTTGAAAAAGCATACGCAACGTATTCGAAATAGAAACATTTGACCATTATTTGGGCGACCATGCTCAAAATGAAATAATTTCCTTGTTGGCAAAGAACATTTTACAATAAATAATTAGCTCAGTTACACAGTCTAAATACTTCTCCATAATGCTGGATTGCACAATTGATATAAATCAAACAGAACAGATGTCTGTTATTGTCAATTGACTGCACAAAAAGTGCAAATCAAAGAAAGTTTTTCAGGTTCTTGAATGTGAGTGACACAACACGAGAAAGATTAAGTATGTTGGAGTTTCTAAAGCTAAATTCTTTAGATATTAAGGACACCCAAGGTCAATGTTATGATAATGGTAGTAACATGAAGGACAAAAAAAGTGGTGTACAGGCAAGAATTTTGAACATAAACATCAGAGCATTTTATTTGCCTTATAGTATTCACAGCTTAACTTTAGTTATATGTGATGCTGCCTCCTCATCAAACACTTCAATTACGTTTTTTGGACTGTTGCAGCGAATTTTCATTTTTTTCTCTGTGTCATCTCGGCATTGAGAAGTGTTAAAAGGACACTGCAAATTGACAGTTAAACCACTCACAGAAACTTGCGGGAATGTAGAGTTGATAGCATAAAGCCTTTATACTACCAACTGACAGAGGTTCATGAAGTGCTAGTTGAAATATATGATACTAGAACTGACAGCATAGCAGTATCTGAAAACAAACAGTTTGGCAGACCAGCTGTATTTCAATCCGTTCATCATTTCATTTATCATTTGGCATCAAATCCTTGTCGAGATCAACAGAGTTACCAAAATCCTGCTGTTCATGTTTTGGTGGCAACTAGACATAGAAACAATGTGTGAACTGTTATTGCGTTTTTGTGAGATGGGTTTGACAAAGCCATCAGTGAAGCAAAGTAGTGGCAGAGTTAAAAATTCATGCATTGTTTCCTGCCAGAAGCCATGGACAACGAAAGTGCCAGTTCGATTATGAGGACTGTGATAAACCAATAAATGATGAAAAGGAAAGGTTTAACACTGAATTCTTTTATCACCTAGTTGATGTGGCATTATAAAAACTGAAAGATAGGTTATCCATGCTTGGAGAATACAATGAGTTATTTGACTTCTTGTACGACTTCCACGCACTGAAGCAAATGTTCTTTCACGAGTTCAATAAACAAACAAGTGATTTACAAGTTAAGAACATAAGAAAATGCCATACTGAGTCAGACCAAGGGTCCATCAAGCCCAGCATCCTGTTTCCAACAGTGGCCAATCCAGGCCATAAGAACCTGGCAAGTACCCAAAAACTGTCTATTCCATGTTACCATTGCTAATGGCAGTGGCTATTCTCTAAGGGGTAGATCTTTAAAAAATATGCGATCGCGTACTTTTGTTCGCGCACCAGGCGCGAACAAAAGTACGCTGGATTTTATAAGATATGCGTGCAGGCCTTTTAAAATCTGCCCCTAAGTGAACTTAAGACCAGGTAATGGACTTCTCTTCCAAGAACTTATCCAATCCTTTTTTAAACACAGCTATACTAACTGCACTAACCACATCCTCTGGCAACAAATTCCAGAGTTTAATTGTGCATTGCTTAAAAAATAACTTTCTCCGATTAGTTTTAAATGTGCCCCATGCTAATTTCATGGAGTGCCCCCTAGTCTTTCTATTATCTGAAAGAGTAAATAACCGATTCACATCTACTCATTCTAGACCTCTCATGATTTTAAACATCTCTATCATATCCCCCCCTTAGCCGTCTCTTCTCCAAGCTGAAAAGTCCTAACCTCTTTAGTCTTTCCTCATAGGGGAGCTGTTCCATTCCCCTTATCATTTTGGTAGCCCTTCTCTGTACCTTCTCCATCGCAATTATATCTTTTTTGAGATGCGGCAACCAGAATTGTACACAGTATTCAAGGTGCGGTCTCACCATGGAGCGATACAGAGGCATTATGATATTTTCCGTTTTATTCAACATTCCCTTTCTAATAATTCCCAACATTCTGTTTCCTTTTTTGACTGCCGCAGCACAATGAACCGACGATTTCAATGTGTTATCCACTATGACTCCTAGATCTCTTTCTTGGGTTGTAGCACCTAATATGGAACCCAACATTGTGTAATTATAGCATGGGTTATTTTTCCCTATATGCATCACCTTGCACTTATCCACATTAAATTTCATCTGCCATTTGGATGCCCAATTTTCCAGTCTCACAAGTTCTTCCTGCAATTTATCACAATCTGCTTGTGATTTAACTATTCTGAACAATTTTGTGTCATCTGCAAATTTGATTATCTCACTCATCGTATTTCTTTCCAGATCATTTATAAATATATTGAAAAGTAAGGGTCCCAATACAGATCCCTGAGGCACTCCACTGTCCACTCCCTTCCACTGAGAAAACTGTCCATTTAATCCTACTCTCTGTTTCCTGTCTTTTAGCCAGTTTGCAATCCACGAAAGGACATCGCCACCTATCCCATGACTTTTTACTTTTCTAGAAGCCTCTCATGAGGAACTTTGTCAAATGCCTTCTGAAAATTCAAACACCTTATATTTTTGTTGTAAACCACCTTGGGTCTTCTTCAGGTGAGGAAGGCGATATATAAAAATTTATTTATTTATTTATTTATTTATTTAACGGCTTTTATATACCGGAGTTCATGCACTAGTGCATACCACTTCGGTTTACACGGAACAAGGAACAGAAAATTACATCAAACAGATTGAACAATTAAACAAATATACAATTACATCCAACAATTGGGTATAAATAACATGGCTAACTTAGTAGGAACTTAGAGTTAGAGGTGAAGGAGAGAAATAGTACCAAGTGGTAATAGAACAATGTTAATAGCTGAATAATAAATATAAATAGTAAATACAAGTTCTTATAAAAATGTGAATGTTAAAACCTATATACTATAAAACAAAACAGGAGCCCATTCTAACCAAACAATTAAAAGCTTCATAAAATAAATCTGTGTTCACCATCTTTCTAAATTTGAAGTAGTGAATTTTTGTTGAATATAATCATAGCAATCAGTGGGCACAGAAAAATAAAGATGCACGGCAGCACAACTCATTAGAAATAGCTCACTTCTTGCCGTAGCACAGATGAGTAAAGCTGGGAAGAGCCTTGGAGCCATTTCATGAACTCTTCCGGTTTGGTGTGATGGGAGTTACTGTGCAGACTGGAGGCTGGTGGATATTCCTATCTGCAACAGATTAGAGAAGGGTAATATTAAAGAAGGATTTTCTCCATAGGCACATAGGTCCTTTTCTTGTGAACCTTTTTGTCTTTCTTTGTCTCTTCTCAGCCAGAAAGTTTCATGGAAAATTGACAGTGTAACATTTTTAAACAGATAAATATTTCTGTCTTTCTACTAGTCGTAGCTTTGAGAGTTTGTGATTTTTTTTTGTTCCAAGAATAGTGTGTCTCCTTACCCTGGTGTCCTTTAATGCTAGTACACCTCTCAATCTCGACCCTATTGTGCAGGAGTACACCTTGGGCCCTGGGGTAAGAGGGGCAGTAATGCTTTCCCTGCTAAATTTTTGCCTTGGGCTCCTCACTTTATTTCTCTGTGGCTCAGTTTACTCAGCTATAATTAGTAAATGATAACATTAAGTTGCTAGATAATGAGGGATGGGGTTGTGTGTGTGACTGTGTACAGTAATATTATCGTGTCTTCTGATCGCTGAATTCTTTCATTTTTGAGTGTGTTCCTTCTGCGTTCATCAGAGGACACCCTCACTGTACGTCTTGCAGATGGCATTAATAAAATCAGACAAATGAGTCAAGGACAACCCCCGTTGCTCTTATTAAAAGCTATTGCAGCATTCAGATTCACTCCCTCTGCTTCTCCGTATAAGAAAATATTTTTAGCAGTGAGAGTTAATCCCTCTCCCTCCTCTACCATAAAGGCTGGTCCCTGTTGAGACAGAGGGCACTGGGGTATTTGTCCCAGCCAAGAAAGTGCACATTCTGTTAAGTAAAAACGATAAAACGTGAACTCAGGAAAACATTTATTGATTCAATTCTCTTTCATTCTCTGGCTCACGTTACAATATTTCAGTATTGACTTGCTCATGATTTTAATTAACCTCCCCCCCCCCACCCCCCCCAAAAAAAAATTCAGCTGCCCAATTTCCATAAGCTTTAGTGGAGTTTAATTAATTGGAATACTGAAAAAGATGAAGCTTTATATTTAATGAGTCTCTGCCTGGGATACCTGTCTCCAGCTGGTGTTCACGCACAGAAGAGCGGCATTTATTAGGCCATTGCACAGGCTTCGCCATTCATGGCTGCGGCTCCTGGATCTTTCATTACTAAAGAATCTGGCCACCGTGGTGAAATGGTTGGGAAGCAATTAAATCTTATCACTGTATGCAAATGAAGGCGGTTAATGCTGAAGGTCATGGCCCAGGCTCCATAGTACCCTGGCAGGTTTGCCACACAATCAAGCCAGGATCATTTTGTCCATCAGCACCCAGGAAAGGAAACCCCCCTGACAAAGAGGGTGATGTTTCAGAAAAAAAAAAAAAAAGAGATTAAAAGTACAACCACCCAGCAAACTTTGCAGGGCAAATGATCTTTAACCTCGACCAGTAAAATCCTCTCTTTTAAAATGCATCCACAATGATATTAAACAAAAGCCAACCATTGCTGCCATTTAAACAACCTCTCTACCCCAAACCATGTTATTTGGCTTAATGAGAATCTAAAACTGCCTGAAGATATAATTATCCGATGATGGCTCATCCTTGCAAAGAGAGAGTAGGCCCCTAGGCATAGTAAATGCATTGCTTGCCCATAATTAGTATCACGTGACTTTTCCTCGGAGCTGGATTTTCAGAAAACATGGTCCTTCTTCTTCAGGACTATCCCTAATATAAAATACTAACCTTGTCACTTTATCACACTCAGTTTCCAAATGCAACAAGCATAAACACATTGAGAGTTCTGGTGGTATTTATCAGTTATGCTGGCAAAAGCGAAAACAGCAACTTTCAGTACTTCAAAGCAATCCTTGCAATAGTGATCTATGGAAACAAAATTTATATCAGTAAGGGGGGAGCAGTTTCAACAGCCCCTGGAAAAATTACTTGCCACCAAAACATAAGGATGCTTTCACACTGAACAATCAAGCTTTGGGGCTTATGAAATAAGAACGATGAACGTATAGAAGTGTTGATTCATTTGTGACCAAAGATGTGGAGACACTTTCCCGACAGATCCAGCAAATGAACAGACTCCGGGTGAAATACCATCCCACAAGCAGGCCGATGCAATATCATGCGCATAAGAAATGTGCATCCAAAGTGGTTGTAGAGCCTTGCAGGAGAGACAGAAGAACCTCTGGAGATGAGCTACCAGTGGCTCAGGGCTGCAAAAGTAAGTTGACAATAACCATATGACTATAGGTTCAGATTCAGTCCTTTTTATGTTTTAAAATTATTGGCTGTGATTCTTACACGTTTTGTCCTAGTATTGAAATGTCCTCTTTCAGGAGCTGATATCACTTTTATGCATTCACTTGTCACTTGCTGCTCCCTCTTGCCATTCTGAAGATAATGCCAAGGCCTTCTACATTCTAATGCGTGTCCAGGGCTGGGACTCGGGAAGGAGGTGAAAAGGGTGGCTAGCCCTGATGCCAAACCCAAGGAGGTTTCATCAGCAAGGCTGCTTCTACCTATGGACATAACAGGGGGCCCACTGCATGAACCCAGAGGGCTGTGCCCCAGTGAGTCTATAGGCTAGTACCCCAATCTCAGGCAGATTCTAGCCCCTCCCCTTCCAGGCAGCTTGTATGGAACAGGATTGGGGTAGAGAAGGGGGTAAGCCTTGAACAGATAGCACAATGCAAAGTAAAAGGAGAGCTCTCGGCTCCCTAATCCAGCCCCTCCTCCACTCTTATTCCTCCTCTCCTCAGGGAACAGAAAGGGCAGGAGTAGAGGACAGGTGTGGATAGCAGAACAAATAAGAATTCAGTTTTTGTCTGCATATTTCTATTTCTAATTTGTGATACCTTATTCTCTATGTAGAGAGGGTCTGTGTTCTGTATGTGTGATAGGGGTAACATAGTAACGCAGCCAAAGACCAAGTGGTTCATCCAGTACGCTCAGCAAGTTTCTTATGGTAGTTACTGCTGCACCCCCAAGCCTTATGTTAAGGGGAGTAATATTTACAATCAAAGCCAAGCAACTATCGAACCCAGAATAAAACTACTGCTAGCAACATTTTTACGGGGTGAGCAGCCTTCTTGATAATTCAGACAATGCTGCTTGAACATGCTTTGCTTTAGACTTAGCTGTAGAAGCAGGCCTGTGCTTTATGTCCAATGTTTATGTATCAATACCCTGGACCAGCAGTTCTCAACCGGTGAGTCATGCTCACCAGTGTGTCGCCACACTTCCCAGTTCCCCACTGGCCCAGCTGCTCTCCCTGCCCCAGCAAAATAGGAACTTATCTTCCGCCCAGGCTTAAAATGCTGAGAGCCCGGGCGGAATGCGGCAGGAGAGCTGGAGTCAGCGCACCAGCAGGGTCTCTTCTTTCTGCCCCCCTGCAGCCCGGAAGAGGAAGTGGAGTGCAGCGACCACGCACGTGGGCAAAAGAGACCATGCTGGGGCGTGCAGCATCGGCCTGAAGAAGAGCAGCACAGCGCGGTGCAAAAGAGGAGCAACGTCAGCCCCCGCGGCGGATGGGAAGTCCTTTCTTGAGACTGTGAGGGCTGCCACTAGTTCAGTGGGGGAAGAGAGTGAGTGAGCAAGCTTATGTGTTTGACATCCTGTGTGTGTGTGTGTGTGTGTGTGTGTGTGCATGCATGAGTGTGACACCATGTATGTGAGTGATTGAGAGCCTGTGTGTGATTGAGAGCCTGTGTGTGAGAGAGATAGCATGAATGTAAGTGTATGACTGAGTACCTGTATGTGTGAGAGAAATCATGTGTATGATTAAGAGCCTGTGTGTATAAGTAAGAGACAGATCATGTGTGTCTGTGTGTGATTGAGAGCCGGTGTAGGTGAGAGAGCACGTGAGTATGTGATTGAGAGCCTGTGTATAAGTGAAAGAGACAGTATGTATGTAAGTGTGTGATTGAAAGACTGTGTGTGTGTGTGTGTAAGTGTGAAAAGACAGACAGCATGTGTGTAAATGTGTGATTAAGAGCCTATATAAGTGACAGAGAAAAAGCATGGGTATTTGTGCGTGATTGAGAGCCTTTGTAACGGGCCAATTCAGTAAAGTCCGCGGGAGAGCGGACGAACGCCCGCTCTCCCGGCGCGCACACAGGCCACTCACCTGTGCGCGCGATTCTGTATTTAAATTAGGTGGTGCGGTAGAAACGGGCAAAAGGAGGCGCTAGGGACACTAGCGCGTCCCTAGCACCTCCTTTTGACCCGGAGCGGCGGTCAGCGGGTTTGACAGCCAACGCTCAATTTTGCAGGCGTCGGTTCTCGAGCCCGCTGACAGCCATGGGCTCGGAAACCGGACGCCAGCAAAATTGAGCGTCCAGTTTTCGGCCCGACAACCGCTGGCCCATTTTAAATTTTTTTTTCTTTTTTACTTTTTTTACTCTTCGGGCCTCCGACTTAATATCGCCATGATATTAAGTCGGAGGGTACACAGAAAAGCAGTTTTTACTGCTTTTCTGTGCACTTTCCCGGTGCCGGCAGAAACTAGCGCCTACCTTTGGGTAGGCACTAATTTCTTAAAGTAAAATGTGCGGCTTGGCTGCACATTTTACTTTCTGTATCCCGCGCACATACCTAATAGGGCCATCAACATGCATTTGCATGTTGAGGGCGCTATTAGGTGCCCGGGTTGGACGCGCGTTTTCCATCCCTTACTGAATAAGGGGTAAGGGAAAACGCGCGTCCAAGGGCAGGTTAACAGTGCGCTCCAACGGAGCGCACTGTACTGTATCGGCCTGAAAGCGAGAGAGAGAGCATGTGTATATGTGGGTGATTGAGAGCCAGTGTGAGAGAGAACACTTGTGTGTGACTGAGAGAGAGGAGAAAGTTACAAACAAACCATTCCTCTTCCTGCTAATTCAAAACAATTTCAGGGTACCTGGATATCAAATGTTCCCAGGTAAGCAGAGCAAAGCATTTTTTTTATCATTATTTTTCATTATTGGGTCTTTGTGCTTGCTATTTTGAAATATTTTATTGGTATCTAGAAATTTTTGATATGAGTTTTTAATTATTGGATATTACATTCATCAGCTGTTTCAAAATAAATTGTGCTTTTTATTATTATGGTTTTACTGCTATTGATTTTATTGATTTTAGATTTCTTGATTTGTTTTGAGGACTGGTGAAGTTTCTCTTTTTCCTTTGTTACACTGCATACAGTCTCTCTGGCTTGTTGCAGTTTCAAGTTCAGTTTTTGTCTGCATGCTTCTAGTTATTATGGTCTCTTAACATAGGAAAGAAAGACATTGCGCTCATCACTGTCCCTTGCAACCAACCCCCCCCCCCCCCCAATGAAAACGCAACAACCTGATGGCTTTAAAATAGGCCACAGTTTAATAACCAACTAACTAACCCGAGCCCATACAACAAATTTGACCATAACCTAACCCCTCCCCCAGTGCCCCCTTCCCTCACCCGTTACCTTGGTGGTCCACCACCTTAATCCCCAATGGTGGAGCTGCCCCTCCCCCTCTTCCACCTGCTCCGCCTCGAACCAGCGAGAGCAAGCTCTACCGTGAACCTTAGCCCCACGGTTCTCCTGTCTTCTCATGTAGCAGCCCCCCAACTACATGAGGCACTCCCCCCCTCCACCAAACAAATTGCCCCCACCCCCAACATTCCAACATAACATGGGCTCGGGTTTTCTGCCACAACTGCGACAAGTATTACATATTACACATTTATTAAACCTTCCAACAATAACAAGGGCGGGTGGGCGGGACAGAAATCAGCACGCTCCCTTCCAACGCGCTGCTCTCCTACACTGCCGACTGCCTATGACTGCGTCACCGATCTCTTGACCAATCAGGATAGGCGGTTTCAAAATTTCCTGTAACTGCCCGCTCTTTTTCCCCCCTTCCCCTCCTTTTTTACTATCTTCGTTTCCCACCTTGCCCTCTCTGACCCTTCCCCCTCCTCTGACTCATATTCCCTGACTCACCTCTCACGCGCTTTCCCCATGTTATTCTCACGGCGCTGGATAAACCAGCGCCACTCGTCTTTAACATAGGGAAGGAAAACATTGCGCTCATCACTGTCCCTTGCAACCCCCCCCCCCCCAATGAAAACGCAACAATCTGATGGCTTTAAAATAGGCCATAGTTTAATAACTAACTAACTAACCCGAGCCCGTACAACAAGCCTGCTTCTCTCCTAAGACCAAGAGTGTCTTACCCAAAATCCCCCTTCCCATCCCATCCACTTCCCCATCTGCCTATTTAATTTTATGACCCCTGTGTTCCAAATTGCTTCTTCCTTATTTTTCAACCAGACTATAATGTCCAACCAACCCACCTGCACCTGTGGCTACCTAATCATAACCTGTGCTAGATCCTTCTCCATACAGGTGAGTAGGGCGCGGCACATTTTAGAACCGATGTCATTGCCGCCCAGATGGATAAGCAGGATGTTTGGTGTACTCCACATTTCAATTCTCTCTTGTATAAATGTCAGCAGATCGTCCCAGTGCATGCCCCATCCGACTGAACCATGCCAGCTGCCATCCCATACATTCCAAATCCAAGTTCTCTCCATAAGGGCGTTTCAAGGCTCGTCTCTGGGCTCTATGAATAAACGAATGGCCCACAATCCAGGCACATCCGGTCCCATGCTTTCTCCCCAAAAGCTCTGAAACAGAAGACACACGCGTTAGTGCAAAACATTCCTCCCTCTCTTTTTTTTTTATTGGCCCTTTTTTGCTTACCCTCCAGCTTGCTCTTCCTAATCCTTCTTTCCCATCCTAATATATCCCCTAAAAGTATCGGACTTCCATCTTCCTATGCGTTGTATCCCTGCCTCCGGCAACCTGGCTTCAGCCGCTGAAGTCGCCGCTCCGATCAGAAAGGAATGCGAACTATACTTCCTAGCATCCCTGCCATCCTTACTAACTACCCAACTATGAGATTTTAATTATTGGATATTCCATTCATCAGCTGTTTCGAAATAAATTGTGCTTTTTATTATTATGGTTTTACTGCTATTGATTTTATTGATTTTATATTTCTTGATTTGTTTTGAGGACTGGTGAAGTTTCTCTTCTTCCTTTGTTACACTGCATACAGTCTCTCTGGCTTGTTGTGGTTTCCAGTTCAGTTTTTGTCTGCATGCTTCTAGTTATGCTTTATGGTTTCTTTATTCTTTGTTAGGTGAGCGTCTGCACATGTGACTGAGGTGAGGTATTCTGCTGGCAAGTAGTTTCTGTGTAGGTCTCTGTAGCAGCCTGGCTTGGTCCGTTTGTAACCGTCTGTTTTTAATCAGTAAGGAGGTCCAGACAACTGATCCGCAAAGATAGACTTTTATTGCTAGCAAGATGCAGCTAAGACAAAGGCTCAGTACAACTGCATGCCACGCCCCCTTAGGAGCAAACTTTTATGCACTTTACAATTCTTATCTTTTGCACATGCGTTCTGGTTTTGCTGAACAATCATTTTACAAACTGCTGAACAAGCAATAGCTAGCGTGGTCTCTAGTAGGTGTAGCTTATGATCAGACTATTGTTTCGTCATTTAATTGACGGGTTAGACATTTGCGACGGCGTTCGTATTAATACAATACAAAATATGAATCCAAAATGGAGTCACGTTCACTAAACGTTAGTGCGTAAGTACGTCATTACGTGTTAGGGTTCGTTTGCGTTGCAAATGTTAGTAAATCAAGATGGCTGTGCGTTTCACTGCAGCATGATTAGACATAGTTCTTCAGATCTTCTCGTACAGCGATAGTCCATAAAATTGAACTCCTTCATTCCCCCCTTTGATACTTCAACTTCGGTAAGAAGGCGTAAGTATCACCTTCATATGTGAAGTAACTGAAATGACAAGAAAATAATTAGTACCATAATACTGAGTAAGGCCCTAAATTGTTAGCCAGGTCGATGGTGTCTTCACCGGTTTGAGACGGATGGGCCCTATTGACTCCACCCCCCTTTGTAGCCGGACTTCACCTGAGCAAACAAGGTGGCCGTATGTTTTAAATTAAAAATTAGTGTCATAGTAAACTGAAGATTCATCTTCTGAGTCTGAAGAATCACTGAATGGTAGCGAAGAAATTGAAGCGTACTGGTTCAGCATCATAATTTGGGCTGCTGCTCGTCGATCAGCGATCTTCTCCATCATAGACGAAAGGCTCCTGAGGAAAAGAGGGAAACACATAGGGAGAAGTGCACAGGATAGTAAGAAAAATAATAAAGGGAATAAAAGTTCTCTGAACCCAGGAATCGATGTAAGCCAGGAAGGTAATGAAGCTGTCCAATCCAAGGCTCCGGACCAGGATTGTACCGGAACATGAGCCAACCGCACCATACGGTCTGTGATTTCTTCGATGACTTTACTCTTATCATCGATCTGCAAACAACAATTGGAAAGGTTAAATTTCCCACATACACCACCTTCCTGAGCAAGGAGGTAATCCAGGGCTAATCGATTCTGGTATACAGCAGTAATTAATTTGGTATTCTGTTTGGCAAGAATGTTAAGGGCTAGAGCGGAATCATTGGTGAGGAACTCGAGAACAGCTTGAAGTCTGATGATACGGTTGTTCATGTATACAGGCGTTCTGTATCCAAAAGAACCATCCTCTGCCCATGTTCCTGGACCATAATATTCGATAATCCGTTCGGGTGGCCATTCTTGATCGGACCAGTCTCCGATAGAGACCTTATGTCTTCGTCGCCTACTGGGCTTCATTGGACTATAGACAGGCACCCCTAGCGTTTCTCCTGCTGTGACTGGTAGCAAGAAGAAGCTAGGGCGGATAGTAGCTAGGAAGCAGGTACCGTACCATTGAGGAGGTAGTTGTTCATAAGCACGTCGTCCACATACGAAGTAATAGCCGTCTGGGGCTATGAACGACGTGGTTAATTGGCCAGCTTCTTTCCATGTAGCGTTTAAGGTAGGCTCAGTCCAGAATGGTGTGGGTATGGTCTGGTTTTCTGTTTGCCACCATGATTGAGTGTTGCTGGCAACTGTGAGAACTCCTGTGCATGGTGAGTTGCCGACGGGCACTTTGTACGACTTGGAGAAGTGCCGTGACAAACATTGTCTTCCGATGACATCCGTCTGTAGAGCCCATTCATAAGGATTGTGATTTCGATTATACGTGGTGGATGTGTTCATAGTGTTCAAATCAGCTTGAAAAATCTCCCTGGCCTCCCATGGCCATTGTTCTCCAATATTGGTGCCACCACAGACAAAGCAATTTTGTATTTTCAGAGATAAAGCTATGTTCTCAGCTAAATTGATGAACATATTTTTTGCTTGGTTGGAGATAGCATGCTTTTTCAACTCCTCATTGATTTGAGAAATTTCATCGAAGAAGGACTGATAGCCCACCACAGTGGTTTGATGAATGATAGGGAGCGGCTTTTCTCGTCGCTGAGTGATGGTAAGGTATGTCATGGGATCTCCTCCTGTGCCATCAATTCCAAAACCCCAAGTATCTTGCCATGGGGATCCCTCAGACCGGACTGGCCATTCTAGAGTAATGAGGTTTCCCGCTCCCTTACTTAGTCGACCCATTCCAGGGCATCCTGAATATCCTCCTCCAGTATAGTCACAGACCAGTTTCCATCCGGAAAGTTCTTTATCCCCGGCACACGGTAGCCACCGGGAGGGATTACTGGAACGGTCATAAGGGCAGAGATATTTGTGATTGAAAGTGTAGGCTCTCTTCCATGCTGGAGAACCACAATGTACTGCACTTGGATGTTTGTCGATGGCATCACAGGCATTAAAGTCAATGGAGACAATGGGTGGTCCCCCAATTAGGACCTTTGTTGAATTGATGTAGTATAGAATTCCTTTTCCAGCTGGTACGATGTCAGAAGTATAAGCTTTTGGCAATCCGGTGGTGAGCGTTATATTGTAGTACTTGGGTGTGGTAGGCGAATGACAGATGAGCTTGCCGTTAAGGATACATCGATGGAAAGACTGTTGTCCTTGAGTGGTGTTTAAGGCACAAGCAGGCTCTTTTATACATAATGGTGGTGGCTGAGATTGATGAATGATTGTGAATACCAACTGGTACCCATCTTCAGTTGTAGTGCGGACTTGCTTGATGCATTCTGTACAGTTTTGGCTGAGCGAAGATTGAACTGATGTTGGTACTATAGCTATTAGGATCATTAGTAGCCATAGGATTCTCGGATTATGGCAAAGATGAGCCATAGTTGAGCAGAAATGATGATATAGATGATGCTGATGAACCATTTCCAATCGCTGCTAGAAGGGCATATGATAGTTAGAGCGGTTACCAGGATGGTACTGATAACCCACTTCCAGAGCATTGAGATCATATGCTTTTGATGCCTGCGAGAAAAGAAAGAAACAAACAGATTATTAGTATTTCTGTGACTGCATTAGTTTCTATAGTAGGTTGACCTTTGCTGTATTTCTAGTAAAGCGCAGGGTGCTGTCACCGGTCTTGGAGACCTGCCAAGTTTCGGTGGCTGGTTTGACTCGTGTCCAGTGGATCCAGGTGGGACAACCGGATACTTTGAGAGCGGTGGGTGTGGTTAACAACACAGTGAATGGTCCCTTCCATCGAGGTTTAAGGAAGTCTGATTCGTCCCATTCCTTGATCCACACAGAGTCGTCCACCTGGAATTTATGGATAGGATTGATTAAGATTAATGGCTCTGTCTCACAGGTATATTTGCGAATTGCTTCCACAGTATTGTAGAGTCCTTTCATTTGGTTGCTGAGTGACATTTCCCCTTGGACTTGTAAGGATTCGGGGAAAGAGGGCAACGGTGGCGGTCTTGCGTACATCATTTCATAGGGGGTTAGTCCTGATTGTCGTGGAGTGCATCTGATGTTAAGCAATGCCAATGGTAGCATTTTGGGCCATTTGGTTCTTGTTTCTTGACATAGCTTAGCTAATTGACTTTTTAAAGTTCTGTTAGCTCGTTCAACAGTCCCACTACTTTGAGGTCTCCATGTGCAATGGAGATGCCATTTGAGGCCCAAAATTTTGGTGAGGTGTTGAGTTGCTTCGCTGGTAAAAGCTGGGCCGTTGTCTGAGTTGATCTGCCTTGGTAAGCCATATCGTGGTAAGATTTGGTTCAATAATAGGGAAACGACTTCCTTTGCAGTTTCTGTTCGTGTAGGCACAGCTTCAATCCATCCGGTGTAGGTGCATACTGCTACCAACATGGCTTTGTAACCTTGTGCAGGGGTCATGTGGGTGAAATCAATTTGACAGACTTGAAATGGTATAGTTCCCCTTAGAACGTGTCCCGGTGCAGGACCAGGTCCATTACGAGGATTATTTCTTGCACACGTAACACATTGATTAATTGCATGTTTAGTCAATTGTGTGATTCGGTTTATATAGTATGTTTTTGCCAGTAGTTTTGCCAATGAATCACGTCCCAGGTGTGTATGACAGTGTGCTTCTCTTACTATTGTCCACGCAATAGTATCAGGTATCCATATCCGTCCGTCTGATATGATCCACCACCCATTCTGTTGATGGAAATTTTCAGCTTTTGCCCAGTCGTTTTCTTCGGCTGAGTAGGTGGGTACTTCAGTTGGAAACTGCAAGAGGGGACATATGGTCATTTTTGTTTGATAAGGGTCTTGGGCTCCTGCTTTGGCGGCAGAATCAGCTTTCTGGTTTCCCCTTGCGATAGGATCAGATTTTCCAGTGTGTGCTTTGCAATGCATTACGGCCACTTTGTGTGGTAGCCATACGGACTTTAACAGTTCATGGATCTCTGGCGCATTTGCCAATTGTTTTCCTTCGGCATTGAGAAACCCTCGTTCCTTGTACAATGCTCCGTGTACTTGGATGGTTAAGAAGGCATATTTAGAGTCTGTATAAATATTTACAGTTTTCCCTTCTGCCAACTGAAGAGCTCGAGTAAGGGCAATTAATTCAGCTTTTTGTGCAGACGTTCCTGAAGGCAAGGGTCCAGCTTCAATGATATCATCTTCAGTTACTACTGCATAGCCAGCCACTCGTACTCCATCCTTTACCTGACTACTTCCATCTGTAAATAAGGTCCATGCGCCTTGCCAAGGCTGATCTCTTAAGTCAGGTCGACTGGAGTGTACTGTGGCCATGACTTCTTCACAATCATGGCTTACTGGTTCAGGTGCTGGCATTAGAGTGGCTGGGTTTAAGTTTTTACTGTCTTGTATTTGAATTTCAGGAGTTTCACATAGTAAGGCTTGGTACTTTACAAGACGTGAGTTGGTCATCCACTTTGGTCCATGTGTTTCGAGCAGTCCCTGAATAGTATGAGGAGTTGTTACTTGCAAAGTTTGTCCAAATGTCAACTTGACTGCTTCTGGAATTAGTATGCATGCAGCCGCGATGCTTCGAAGACAACCCGGCCATCCTTTGGCAACATTGTCCATTCCTTTTGACAGATAGGCAACAGGTCTTTCCCATGATCCGAAGATTTGAGTTAGGACTCCAATGGCCATTCCTTTTTTCTCATCTACAAACAGATGAAATGGTTTAGTTACGTCAGGTAGCCCCAGGGCAGGGGGTGAGATCAGGGCTTCTTTTAGTTGCTGTAAGTGTACCAGTTCATGTCCTTCCCACTGGAAGGGTTGAGATTCTGCTTCTTTACCCCGCAGCTTGTCGTATAGGGGTTGGGCAATAACTGCATAGTTAGCTATCCAAAGCCGGCAGTATCCAGTAGCTCCCAGAAATGCTCGCAGTTCTTTTTTGCAGGTTGGTGTAGGCTGATGTCTTATCGAATTTGTACGAGAGATTCCAAGGCATCGAGTGCCTTCACGGATTCGGAAACCCAAGTACTCTACTTCTAATTCACAGATTTGGGCTTTCTTTTTGCTTGCCCGGTACCCTTTTGAATACAATGTCTGTAACAGGTGAAGGGTAGCTTTCGCACAGTCAAGATATGTCTCTGAACAACAGTAAGTCATCAACGTATTGTATTACTGGCCCATATTTTTTCTGGTAAGTTTTCAAATCTTTTGCCAGCTGTTCCCCGAAAAGCGTGGGAGAATGTTTGAATCCTTGAGGCAACCGAGTCCAGGTGTACTGTTGTTTTATTCCAGTGTGTGCATTTTCCCATGTGAAGGCAAAGATCTTCTGACATTCTTCTGCTACCGGAACGGAGAAGAAAGCATCTTTGAGATCAATTACACTGTACCACTTTGATGTGGGGTTGACTTGAGCTAGAATGGAGTAAGGGTTGGGTACCAGGGCCACCAAGTCCGCCACTTGGCTATTTACCTTTCGTAGATCTTGTACAGGTCGATAGTCATTAGTACCAGGTTTCTTTACTGGTAGCAAGGGAGTGTTCCAGGCAGACCGGACTTGTCGCAGGATACCCAAGTCAAATAGTCTTTGTAGATGTACTTGTATTCCCTGCCTGGCCACGTAGGGAATAGGATATTGGGCTTGGTTAATGACTTGTGCATTCTCTTTCAGTTCTATCCAGACTGGGTCAGCCTCGGTTGCCAGTCCTCCTGGGTTGTTTTCAGACCATACTGAAGGTACGCTATCCATCAGGTACCTTCGTTTTACATTGAGAGGGGTATCTTCCTCATATCGGTGCTCGATGGTTCGTTCGACTATGGGAAGATGTAGTCTCCATTCCTCCTGAAGAGGGCAAATAAGGGAAACAGGGTTGTCTGCAAAGGAAGCTTTGATTTCACCATTTGATTCAAACTGTAGAGTGGCCCTTAATTTGCAAAGGAGATCTCTACCAATTAGTGGGACTGGACATCCAGGGACATAGAGGAATCGGTGGGATACTAATTGTCCTCCCACTCGAACCTGTCGATTCTGAAGAATAGGGGCTGCCAGTGGTTTCCCGGAGGCCCCTACAATGGAGATGCTTTGTGCTGTGGGAATAGCGATTGCAGTAGTCATGACAGATCGTTGTGCTCCAGAATCTAGTAATCCTTTGAAGGTTTTAGACCCAACCTTTATTTCCACCAACGGATCGGAGGGCAGGGCTTCCTTGTTTAGTCATGAGTTTCGCCCGATATCGTCACTAGACTCATCTGACAATTCGTCCAACGCCATTTGCCATTCAGTTTCTTGAGATTTTGAGGGTTTTGAACCGTTCCCTCCTTCGTCCTCCCGTGGTTTCTCAGGGCAATCAGCCTTCCAATGTCCTTCTTGTTTACAATATGCACATTGATTGACCCCTATAGGCGCTCTTCCTCCTCTGAACGATCCGCCCCTTCCTGATCTTCCTCTCTGCCATGCCTTCTGTGGCGGGTTGCCTCTTCCTCTCTGCCCAGGGTATCCTCGATACTTCCTGGCTTGCTCTCCGAAATTAGTTTCTTCCATTGCTGCCGCTAACAAGTTAACACTTTCTCTCATCCTTCTGCTACTTTCTTTTTTCTCCTTTTTCTCATCTTCCAGCTCTCTATTTCCATAGACTTTGTCTGCCATAATTTTGAGCTGGCTGATGTTCATTCCTTCAAATCCCTCTGTTTTCTGGATTTTTCGGCGTATATCGGGGCATGACTGTCCTACGAAACTCATGACTATTATGGGGTGGTTCTTTTGATCTTCTGGATCAAAAGGGCTGTATCTGCGATACGCATCCATTAATCGTTCAAGGAAGTCTCCCGGAGTTTCGTCCTTTTTTTGTACTATATCCTGGATTTTAGTCATGTTCATAATTTTCCTTTTTCCCTTCCTTAAGGCTTCTAGGAAGGCTCTCTGATAAGCCGCGATGCGGTCTCGTCCACTGGAAGTTTGGTAGTCCCAGTGAGGGTCTGTTGTCGGAGCAAGTTCCCTTGCGGCGGCATCAGGATCACCGTCTGACCCGGCTCCACTTCTGGCTGCTTCGTCCATGTTTTGTTGTATTTGTCTCCGCTGCTCAGTGGTGAACAGGAAAGAAGCCAGATGGCGGATGTCAGCCCAGTTGGGATTATGTGAGGAGAAAATTCCGTTTAAAAAATCAATCATTTGATCTGGTTTTTCAGCGTAGGAAGGGCCGAGCTGTTTCCAGTTAAAAAGATCGCTTGATGAAAAAGGGACATAGGTATATAGTCTAATAGTCTGTGCAGTTTGGAAAGCATTTTCCTCACTTGGGACCGCAGGTACGACAGTTGCAGTTTCTCTGATTGGGAGTTGGAGACTGGCAGCCGCTTGTGTTCTCCGACGAGTGTGGGCTGAGACAGGAGGTTCCGGTTCGTCCTCTGCCCTTACCGATTCTAACTCTCTTTTCGTTTCCTGTGAAGTACTAGGCAAGGGCTCAGCTTGTTCATAAGAAGGAATCGGTGGCAGATTAAGTAGCGGTGGGTAAAGTGGGATGTAAGGCGGCGGTGCTAGAACTTCTGGTTCATCAATTAATATGGTCTCCGCTGCCGGCAGTGGTTTAATTTTTTTTTCTGTAGTTTCTTCGTCCTTCTGGACTACCAATATGGCCGCCTCCGGTGACGTCATGCCGTCTGCGTCCAATATGGCCGACTTCTCCTTTCTTTTCCGGTTTGGTGACTTCCGGTGGCCCGCCTTCTGCATCTGCGCCACCATGATGAGGGCAGCTCCCTCTACTAACTTTTGTGCCCAGGACGGGGGATTGAGAATAACTTCGATCCAGGCATTAATATATGGGATATCTTCAGGAAAACCTGGCTGATCTTCTTTTGTGACTACTATTCGGACTCTAGAGGCCGTAACAAAATCGAAAGTTCCTTTCGGGGGCCAGTTGACGCACAAGCTCGGCCACCGATAGGCACAGCGTTGGATCATACCAGGTTTAGTACAGGTATGTTTGTCAAACACTTCGCTAAAGTGCTCAGTCATAACTTTTAACGGGGTAGACCCTCCCCCACCCATTTAGGATAGAGGCACAGACAAAGAGGGGAAGGGATAGCAGATAGGTAAGGGGTCCGTATCTGCCAGACACAAAAGGGTCACACTTGCCCCGACTAGAACGCGGTCGCCCGGTCTAGAACTGCGAGGCCATTCACTCTCTTTCACACAACAAGAAACCTATTCCCAAGATTTCTTTCTGATTCCCAAAATTCAAAAATTTCCGAAATTCCAATTCAGGTTTTCAGTAACGAGGTCTTCGGAGGGGAAGCTCCTACTAACCACGCTGTGGGGTTTGATCAACGCCCCCTCGATCCATTTTTCAGGATCGGCTGGTAATTTAGCTGTATCTGGTTTCTAATTCAGGTTCCCACTTCTTATTCCCGTGCAGATAAAAGTATACTTGCCTGAAACGTTCTCTCGATCGCGAAGAAAGCCTTCTTTTCGAATCACCAGCCCAGAGGTCTCAAGAAGTTCCCTGTGGAACGGTCCCCTCAGAAACCTGATCGCTGAACTCAGCGGTGGCCACTCACCAAGTAAGTCTGGGGGATCGCTCCGCCACCAAACCACCGGACCAGCTGGGGGGCTAAAATAGCGTCCCCGGCACCTCCTGGCTGAAGCTCGCCAAATGTAACCGTCTGTTTTTAATCAGTAAGGAGGTCCAGACAACTGATCCGCAAAGATAGACTTTTATTGCTAGCAAGATGCAGCTAAGACAAAGGCTCAGTACAACTGCATGCCACGCCCCCTTAGGAGCAAACTTTTATGCACTTTACAATTCTTATCTTTTGCACATGCGTTCTGGTTTTGCTGAACAATCATTTTACAAACTGCTGAACAAGCAATAGCTAGCGTGGTCTCTAGTAGGTGTAGCTTATGATCAGACTATTGTTTCGTCATTTAATTGACGGGTTAGACATTTGCGACGGCGTTCGTATTAATACAATACAAAATATGAATCCAAAATGGAGTCACGTTCACTAAACGTTAGTGCGTAAGTACGTCATTACGTGTTAGGGTTCGTTTGCGTTGCAAATGTTAGTAAATCAAGATGGCTGTGCGTTTCACTGCAGCATGATTAGACATAGTTCTTCAGATCTTCTCGTACAGCGATAGTCCATAAAATTGAACTCCTTCACGTTTTCCTAATAAGAACATAAGAAAATGCCATACTGGGTGAGACCAAGGGTCCATCAAGCCCAGCATCCTGTTTCCAACAGTGGCCAATCCAGGCCGTAAGAACCTATCAAGTACCCAAAAGCTAAGTCCATTCCATGTTACCATTGCTAATGGCAGTGGCTATTCTCTAAGTGTACCTAATAGCAGGTAATGGATTTCTCCTCCAAGAACTTATCCAATCCTTTTTTAAACACAGCTATACTAACTGCACTAACCACATCCTCTGGCAACAAATTCCAGAGTTTAATTGTGCGTTGAGTAAAAAAGAACTTTCTCCGATTAGTTTTAAATGTGCCCCATGCTAACTTCATGGAGTGCCCCCTAGTCTTTCTACTATCCGAAAGAGTAAATAACCTATTCACATCTACCCATTCTAGACCTCTCATAATTTTAAACATCTCTATCATATCCCCCCCTCAGCCGTCTCTTGTCCAAGCTGAAAAGTCCTAACCTCTTTAGTCTTTCCTCATAGGGGAGCTGTTCCATTCCCCTTATCATTTTGGTAGCCCTTCTCTGTACCTTCTCCATCGCAATTATATCTTTTTTTAGATGCGGCGACCAGAATTGTAAACAGTATTCAAGGTGCGGTCTCACCATGGAGCGATACAGAGACATTATGACATTTTCCGTTTTATTCACCATTCCCTTTCTAATAATTCCCAACATTCTGTTTGCTTTTTTGACTGCCGCAGCACACTGAACCGACGATTTCAATGTGTTATCCACTATGAAGCCTAGATCTCTTTCTTGGGTAGTAGCACCTAATATGGAACCCAACATTGTGTAATTATAGCATGGGTTATTTTTCCCTATATGCATCACCTTGCACTTATCCACATTAAATTTCATCTGCCATTTGGATGCCCAATTTTCCAGTCTCACAAGGTCTTCCTGCAATTTATCACAATCTGCTTGTGATTTAACTTCTCTGAACAATTTTGTGTCATCTGCAAATTTGATTCTCACTCATCGTATTTCTTTCCAGATCATTTATAAATATATTTAAAAGTAAGGGTCCCAATACAGATCCCTGAGGCACTCCACTGTCCACTCCCTTCCACTGAGAAAATTGTCCATTTAATCCTACTCTCTGTTTCCTGTCTTTTAGCCAGTTTGCAATCCACGAAAGGACATCGCCATCTATCCCATGACTTTTTACTTTTCCTAGAAGCCTCTCATGAGGAACTTTGTCAAACGCCTTCTGAAAATCCAAGTATACTACATCGACCGGTTCACCTTTATCCACATGTTTATTAACTCCTTCAAAAAAGTGAAGCAGATTTGTGAGGCAAGACTTGCCTTGGGTAAAGCCATGCTGACTTTGTTCCATTAAACCATGTCTTTCTATATGTTCTGTGATTTTGATGTTTAGAACACTTTCCACTATTTTCCCTGGCACTGAAGTCAGGCTAACCGGTCTGTAGTTTCCCGGATCGCCCCTGGAGCCCTTTTTAAATATTGGGGTTACATTTGCTATCCTCCAGTCTTCAGGTCCAATGGATGATTTTAACGATAGGTTACAAATTTTTACTAATAGGTCTGAAATTTCATTTTTTAGTTCCTTCAGAATTCTGGGGTGTATACCATCCGGTCCAGGTGATTTACTACTCTTCAGTTTGTCAATCAGGCCTACCACATCTTCTAGGTTCACCGTGATTTGATTCAGTCCATCTGAATCATTACCCATGAAAACCCTCTCCATTACGGGTACCTCCCCAACATCCTCTTCAGTAAACACCGAAGCAAAGAAATCATTTAATCTTTCCGCAATGGCCTTATCTTCTCTAAGTGCCCCTTTAACCCCTCAATCATCTAACGGTCCAACTGACTCCCTCACAGGCTTTCTGCTTCGGATATATTTTTAAAAGTTTTTACTGTGAGTTTTTGCCTCTACAGCCAACTTCTTTTCAAATTCTCTCTTAGCCTGTCTTATCAATGTCTTACATTTAACTTGCCAACGTTTATGCTCCCATTTTCTTCTGTTGGTTCCTTCTTCCAATTTTTGAATGAAGATCTTTTGGCTAAAATAGCTTCTTTCACCTCCCCTTTTAACCATGCCGGAGTATTGGTGTCTTACGCCCTGCTGTAATATTTTCAGTGTTGCCTTTTCTTAGGTAAGGTGGTCACTGTTTGAGTACTGGAAATTGGTGTCATTTTGGTTTGGGACGTTTACTATTTATGCAATTTCTGTTCAGAGTACTTATCTTTCCCTTGTGTCATTCTTAACAAAAAATAATACTGGGTCTTTATTTTTTATTTCTGCCGTGAATTGTAATGAGCAGTGTGTCACACATGTGAGCGTGGTCTGTCAGGTGTGTCACAATGGGAAAAAGGTTAAGAACCACTGCCCTGGACCATAAAAGTTGGGGGCTGGCGTTGGCTGTCTTCTGAATCCAATTCCCCCTTCTTCTACTGGCTGTCGAAGCAGAGAGCGATGTTGCAATTGCATCAAAAGCATAAGGGCTAATTAGTTAAGAGTAGTAATCCCCTGCCTTCTGTTAAGGGTAGTAGCTGCCGCTCCATGCAGGTTACCTCAATGCACCCTTTTCTTAATTTCCAGCTCTAGCCTTTAGGGATATACAGTGTTTAGTCCATGCCCTTTTGAATTTGTTTACTGTTTTTGTCCTCACCGCCTCTTCCCGAAGGGCATTCCAGGCATCCACCACCATCTCTATAAAGAAATGTTTCCTGATGTTGGGTTCTGAGTTGTTTTCCCAGGAGTTTCATTTCATGGCCCCTAGTTCTACTGCTTCCTTTCCACTGGAAAAGGTTTGAAGTTCATGCATCATTAAAACCTTTCAGGCATCTGAAAATCTGTATTATATCTCTCCTGCATCTCCTCTCTTTCAGGGTGTACATATTCAGAACCTTCAGCCTCTCCTCATAAGTCCTCTGATTTCGACCCCACACAAGTGGGGGATACAGGGCACAGAGGTGAAGTATTCTGCTAGTGTTTTAAGTTATAGGTAGGGATCTGTACTAGTGCAGCTTGTTCTGTTTTTCTACTTTAAGCCCCTGCCCCTCCGGGGTATATTCATAGTCACCCTCCCGCTGCGGTGGCAGAGGCAGTGTTGGAACAGTAATGGGGTTTCAGGTGGTATCAGAGGAGTCACAACTTGTAATTGCCTGGAGGGGGAAAGGATAGAAAAGGAATTCTCCTTCTTACCGGGTCTCCCAATATTAGGAATAGGGTCCGGAACCCACCCAGCAAATCTCCTAGGGGAAGAGAGAGAAAGCAGAACCCAAATACAAAAATAACTTGAATGTAAGCAGATAGAAATTTTACAAATTCTGAGCTAACACTCAGATTTATTACAAGTTTAAACAGTGAGAAGCAAGTAATGAAAATATTATAAATGTACTGTAAGTTTTCCACAGTTATCACAACTTGGTTTTATTTATTTTTTATTTATATTCCACTTTTTCAGCACTTCAAGGTGGATTACATTCAGGTACTGTAAGTATTTTTTTAATTTTCTTTTAATTCCCAGTTAACAAGTATTTTAAATGAAGAGAACTATAATCAATCAGATAAATATGATTTGAGTATTAACTGCCATAATTTCTGTATCATGAATTTAGTAATTAATGCTCCTATGAAGAAAGTGAATCTTTGTGTCCCAATTCTGTCTTGCAGGTGCAGCAGGACAAAATCAACCCTCCAATTAAAGGTAAGTAGATAAAAAGTGTTTTGTGTTGTTTCTTTTCTGGGTTGTTTGACTCTGTATGGCTATTTAACCCTTTTTTCTTTCTCTGTCTCTTTCCAGTGAACTGTCCAGCCCCTATGAATTTCGAGACTTTTGTACTGCTTGTTCTTCACTTATGTCTCTGGCACAATTACCTATGACAGCTGCTCAGTGATTCTGAACTCTTTCTTTATGGTGTTGGAAATGTTTCGGTCTAGTTAGACTTAGGGGTACATTTTAAAAGATAGCGCGTGCGAACAAAAGTACGCCAGATTTTATAAGATCCGCGCTGCCCGTTCCCTCTGAGGCCGCTCCGAAATCGGAGCGGCCTCAGAGGGAACTTTCCTTCCACCCCCCCGCACCTTCCCCTCCCTTCCCCTACCTAACCCACTCCCTGGCCCTATCTAGACACCCCCCCCCCTACCTTTATCTTTAGTAACTTATGTGCGCCGGCGCGGCAGGCCCCGACACAGGCCGCTGTGTCGGGGCACTCGGCCATGCCCCCGGACTGCCCACACGCCCCCGAACATGCCCCCGATCCTAAACCACGCCCCCTGGCCACGCCACCGACTGCCCTTTTTTGCGAGCCCCGGGACTTACGCGCATCCCGTGGCTTGTGCGCGCCGCCGAGCCTATGCAAAATAGGCTCGGCGCGCGCAGGGGGTTTTTAAAAGGGTTACGCGCATAGGGGTAGATTTTCAAAAAGCGCGAATAGGCCTACTTTTGCTTGCGCATCAGACTCAAGCAAAAGTACGCCTGATTTTAGTAGATACGCGCGGAGCCGCGCGTATCCACTAAAATCCCTGGATCGGCGCGCGCAAGGCTATTGATTTTGTATAGCCGGCGCGCGCCGAGCCGCGCTGCCTACCCCGTTCCCTCCTAGGCCGCTCCGAAATCGGAGCGGCCTAGAAGGGAACTTTCCTTTGCCCTCCCCTCACCTTCCCCTCCCTTCCCCTACCTAACCCACCCGCCCGGCCCTGTCTAAACTCCCATCCTACCTTTGTCGGGGGATTTACGCCTCCCTCCGGGAGGCGTAAATCCCCGCGCGCGAGCGGGACTCCTGCGCGCCGGGCCGCGACCTGGGGGCGGGTACGGAGGGCGCGGCCAAGCCCCCGGACCGCCCCGGGCCGTAGCCACGCCCCCGTACCCGCCCCCAAAACGCTGCCGACACGCCCCCGTAACACCGCGCGCTCCGGTCCCGCCCCCGACACGCCTCCCGACACGCCCACTCCGAAAACCCCGGGACTTACGCGAGTCCCGGGGTTCTGCGCGCGCCGGGAGGCCTATGTAAAATAGGCTTCCCGGCGCGCAGGGCCCTGCTCGCGTAAATCCGCCCGGTTTTGGGCGGATTTACGCGAGCAGGGCTCTGAAAATCTGCCCCATACCTTATGCGCGTAACCCTTTTAAAATCCGGCCCTTAGTGGCAAGTATAGACTTAGCTGTCGTTCTTTAGGATGAATTTTCATACCCTCTGCCGCTGACGGGGGCGTGGCTTGCTGCAATGCTGCTCGTGGATGTGGCATGAGTGCCAGAGGGTCCTGGATGTCGCTTCCCGACTGTGATCCTCTTGCTGTATTGGGTAGGTATGTTGTCTCTGCAGCAGTCAGAAACTTATCTGTACTCTTTAAATAACAAAATAGCGTGTTCTTCCACTACAGTAACCACGTTTATCTTCCGGAGGGCACTAGGAGTGCTCCCTTAGGGGCGGATTTTAAAAGGGATACGCGCGTAACCCTTTTAAAAGCCTCCTGCGCTCGCCGAGCCTATTTTGCATAGGCTTGGTGATGCGCACAAGCCCCGGGACGCATGTATATCCCGGGGCTTGAAAAAGGGGGTGGGGCGTGTGCGAGGCAGGGCGGTCCAGGGGCGGGGCCAGAGCCTCCAGGCACAGCGGCCATTTGCTGCTGTGCCCTGGATCGTGGGCCGGCCGGCGCGCGCACAACCTACGCCTGCCCGGAGGCAGGCGCAACTTAAAAATTAAAGGTAAGGGGGCGGTTTAGGTAGGGCTAGGGGGCGGGTTAGGTAGAGGAAGGGAGGGGAAGGTGGGGGGGTGGAAGGAAAGTTCCCTCCGAAGCCGCGTGCGCAGCTGCGCGCATGTTATAAAATCCGAGGTCGGCGCGCACAATGGTGGTGCACACTTGTGCGCGCCGAACCCTAGTGGAGCCCCGATGGCTTTCCCTGTTCCCTCCGAGGCCGCTCCAAAATCTTGAAATCGGAGCGGCCTCAGAGGGAACTTTCTTTCCGCCACCCCCCACCTTCCCCTACCTAACCCGCAACCCGCCCCCCAGCCCTATCTAAAACCCCCCTTACCTTTGTGTGCGAAGTTGCGCCTGCCTCCGGCCTGCCCCGCCCACGACCCGCCCCTTTTTCAAGCCCTGGGATATACGTGCGTCCCGGGGCTTGTGCGCGTCACCAAGCCTATGCAAAATAGGCTCGTTGCGCGCAGGAGGCTTTTAAAAGGGTTACGCGCGTAACCCTTTTAAAAACCGCCCCTTAGTGTTTATTTGTGACAACTAACAGGAACTGGGCTAGCTAATTGTGGAAAACAAAATAATTAAATATCCTTATTCTAGCTAGCACAGAGGAATTAAATTCATATGCTCACTCGTGTATGATGAGGATTATTTTCACACTTTCTTTCACTCTTCTCTCAAACTATTACCACAGTGCACTGAGTAAAGGTTCAGGTGCTCTCATCAATATGTAGTCACAACTGGTTGCTGTATATTTATGTATGTAATCTGAGAAGATGCCACCAAGTATTTTCATATTGGGGATGTTATAAGTATTAAACCCACTATTATCTGTACTTCTGGGCACTCTGCCTATATTCTCAACCTGGAGCAGAGTGATGACTCACTGTGTCAGACTGTTTCCACCTAAGATAAATAATAAAATGGTTCCTTCCCACAATTCCGTTAAAGACGCTAATGCGGGGTGCCCCATGTCTTGCGCCGGCCCCATGCCGCCCCCGTCTTCCCCGCTGACTACTGCTGGACACTGATGAAGAGGAGGCAAACGAGATACTGTCGGTATCGCTCAAACTGCTCGCATGTTTGCACTTCTTTGACGGAACCACCGCTTCTGCCTCGGATCCTCTTTTGCTACCTTTACCTTCAGGCGCTCCCCAAATCCGGGATTTTGCTGCCTCTCCACGCGCTCTGTCAACACGTCCCAGTAATGACTCTTCTGCAGGCGTGCATACCGGGTCGTGGCCCCAGCTGTCTTCCATGGGTGCTGCCCTCTGCCCGCTGACTCCCTCTGCCTCTGAATATGGAAAAAGACTCACACCTGTGTCAGTGCCGCCCTCCACCTCCTGCCCCTGACCTCCCCGGCAATTGCCATTTGCACCCCCCGTCCTCCTCCCCTCCCTGTGCCTCCCGTCCCAGAAGGCGTCGTCCCCCGCCCCCTTGGATCTCGCAAACTCCTGATCACCCCAACAAGTATCCCACTCCCTCCAACCCCCGAATGCTTGCTGCTCCCTTCCATCTCTGCCCTCCCTGGACCTTCCTCGCCTCGTGACCACCGCCCTACCCCCCATTCCAATCCCCTGCTCTCGCCGCCGCCCACACTCACCACACTCTCTTTGTCCCGATCCATCCACCTCTCGACACAGCTGTCTGCCCATGCCAGCCTGACCAGCCACTCTCGTCCCGCTTCTGCTGGCCCGTCTGGTCCCGCGTCCTACGGCCCCGCCTCCTGGCGACCTCTCCAAATGAACGCCCCCTCTCACTCTGCTCCGTCCTCCGTCTCCTTTCGCCTCCGGGCGCCCTCTAGGTCGAGCGCTGCCTAACGTCTTCGGGTCAGCCGACCCCCAAGCCTTCCGCACATCTTTGCCCACCCCGGCGTTCATCATCCCGCTCTCCCCTGCCACTCCCCGGGGGCACCCGCTCCAACTGGCAGGTCTCCTTGGCCAAGTTCCCTGAGGGCCGCATGGGCTTGCACGGTGCGCTCAGGGCCCGGCCTGCGCTCCCGGCTGAGTACGCCCTCGTTCCCTGAGTCTCCAGGCCCTCCTCTCTCCGGCTCCGCCTCCGGCCCGCTCTCCCCTGAGCTGGCTATAACTACATAAGAAGCACTAGAGGGTCTCGCTGGGGAATGGCACTCCCGGCTACCCGGGGGGGGAAGACACTCCCACTGCCGAATACCGGACCCGCTCGCCCTCCTTTTCCCGGACCCGCCCTACCTTGGCTTAGCGGTAAACTTTTCCTCTCGCCGACCCGCCACATGATGCTTCACTTGCTCGCTAAAACTTCGATCGTTGCTAACCCCACTACTGACTTAAATCGCCGCCACACTTTTCACCTGCCTGCCCTCCGGCTCTCCCTCGGCAACTGCCAGCATCGCTGACTTCAAAACCCCTCATCCAATCACCACCTCCAGTTTGAATTGTCTCTGCACTTCCCCCTATCTCCCCCTTCTCCAAACTGCGTATCTTCCCGCCCTGGCTAACCCACCCTTCCCCCTGCTGCTAGCCTAGTTCGCGCGCTTTCCCTCTGTTACCCTCGCTGCGTCCAATCAATGCGGCTTGCTTTTATTTTGTCACAATGTTAACTTTAAAAAGAGCTCTGGAACACCTCCAAAATCAATTTTGGAAAAATTCAGTCAAGGCTATAAATCCAAAGTGGGAGCTCAGGCAGGCTTTCCTCACCTAGAATCTGCTTTTTTTTTTTTTTTTAAGTTCTTTTTTGTTGCTCAGATCCTTTTTTTTTTTTTTTTTTATAAACTTTTAAAAATTCTTCTGACCTCTGCAAAACTAGGAAGTACCTCCTCCAAGTCATTTCTGGGTCGATGACTCACATGTCAATTCTCCTGCAACTTTATTGCACAGTCACTGCAGTCATCTGATTCTCAGCAGCCCAGGAAGGGGAACAGGAGCTCTTACAGCTGCCTGCACATCTTTTCCATGCAGTAACATACCCAGTGAGGCAACTGGAAAAAAACCAAACATGCCACATCCCAGCAATGTTTTTTTTTACAGCCCAGGTTTCAGGTCAGTAGAAAAAAAAATCTTTACCCCCCCCCCCCCCCCGCCCTTATTTCTATATTTTAACCTCTGGTTATACCACTAGGCTTGGTGGAATATTTGCAGTGTTACACTTTCATAAAGGGTTGTTGCTGTTTGTGTTCTGGGACTTAATGCTGTTTTGGTATGGCAGATTTACTATATAGGTTCTAAATAACTTTTTGCAGGGTTTTGTGTTACTTCCAAAGTTCCTGGTACTGTTACTGAAGTCACAACGCAATTTGAATCTTTTTCCTATCATGAATAGTAAAAAGAAACATTATAGTTCAGTCCAGCCAGCCATTTCACACTTATTAATATACAAGAAGAACCGTAAATGTATCTTTAGCACACAATCTTAATTAATTAAATTACTATTGCTGTTGGCTATATTTTTATTGTACTTTTTTGTTTTTGTGTTTTTCTATATTTATTATTTTCTAAAATAACACCTTAAATAATACAATGTAATATTTAAAGCATGATGACCAATTATGTAATTTTTACAGGATTGTGCTGGGAAGGGTTGTGGTGGGAACATAATGAATGTTGAGTTTAATTATCAAAATCTCCAGGAGGGGGAGCTATGGGCCTGAAAATTAATTGTTGGGGGGGGGGGGGGGGTGTGAAAGGCTGATGGCTGAAGGACCTAAGGAAGCAGGCTGTGGGACCCCAGGACAGATTCCCATAGCTGTCTCGAGGGACCCATGGCCAGTCAGGTTTTCAGGATATCTGCAATGAATAAGCTTCTGTGGGAAGAGGAAAAAGGGGTAAGCTGCTAGGTAAGGGATGGTGGTAGAAAGGGGGTGATGGGGAAGAAAGAGGAGAACGCAAGGCAAGGATTGGATGGGGGTAAAAGGCAGACAAGACATGCTGTGGGAGAGATTATGAAGGGGACCCGGGGCAAGGAGGGGGAGAGAGACTGGGTGACACAGGGCATAGTGTGGAAGGGAGGAGAAAAGGGGGATGCTGAGCAAGGGTAGGAGAAGAGAAAGAGGGGGATGCTGGATAGGAGGGGAAAGAGAGGGGGTGCTTTGCTGGAGCCACTGCTACCAGAGGGACAGCTGGGTTTTTGCCACTAAAGGAAAGAGCTCTGAGCTGGAGCAGCCACTGGTAAGTCAAAGGGGGGGGGGGTGGGGGAAGGGGGAATAATTCTGAATATTTGCTCCAGGCACAGAAAAATCTGATCCTGACAATATATATATATATATATTTGAAGGAGCTATTTATGTGGGTTTATGTTATATGTGTTTACAAAGAGCTTGCATTGTTAAAATGTGGCTCAGTCCAATGATGAGAATAAATTAACTTGATTATTTTCTTTTACAAAGATGATGACATTCTACTTGTTGAAGAGATGCAGTTCAGTGGAAAAGGTCATAGGATCCATCCCTAAGGTACGCAGTAAAATGCTGTGTTTCTGATGTATGTGTAACTGAAAGAAGATTAATGGATTACTGTTGTCCAAAGCTCTTGCTGAATGCCTATTAGCAGGAATGTGAGCTACAGCAAGGGACGGAATAAGTAAATGAGCCCTCCCTAAGGGCATTTCTGTCACCCAGTCTAGAAAGCTTGAGGGGTGGGGAAGAGATTAGGGAGTCCTTTAGGATCAAAAAAGGTCAGACCTTCTGGATAGCCAACAATTATTTTGAGGCGGGGGAGGGGTACATTTTCAAAGACTTGGACTTGGGCAATGGGCATCAGCATGGGTAAAAGATGCCCAGATCTTTGAAACTGTACTTCTAATAGTGTCTGCTATTAGAAGCAACAACTGGCCATGATAGCATAAACCAGCAGAAGTTTTATGTTAAATAACTTGGAAAAAAGAAGAGAAAGTTTATCTGTGAGAGCTTTTTACCAGATACTACATTTTGGAGAATATTTTTCCTTAAACCACACTGGACTCAAAGTAAAGGAGTTCTTTTTGGCTTCTGGAAACAAATATTGGTAAAATCCAGAAAAGCAACTTTCATAAAAACAAATGTTCAGGAGATATTAGCAATTAATAAAAGATATTCATCATGGCCTAAAAAACAGAGTCAGAGTCACAGGAGAAGCCAATGTGGACATTTGATTAATGATTTCTGCTCTGCCCACAAAAACCTATTCACTTTGTAACCAGAGGTTAATATATGAAAATAAGGGGGTAAATAATTTTATTTCTAACCTGAGTCCTGGCTCTGTAAGAAAGCATTGCTGGGATGTGGCATGCTTTTTCTTTACTCTCCCAGAGTATGTTACTACACGGGGAAGATGTGCACGCTGCTATGAGAGCTCTTTCCCCCCCCCCCCCCCCCTTGCAGCTAAGAAGGGGGAAGCAGGACTGAAGAGAGTGAGCCAAGAAGGAGGAGTAGAGTTGCTTTCATTTTACAAAGGCAGCAATGCTATTGCTGTGGAAAATTCCTGCCAGTGTGCATGCGAATGAGCTTCTTGTGTGCATGTGCTGAAAAGATACTGTATCAAGTAAATCCAAACCTCATCCAGATGTGTTTTTTAAGTTCAAAACTTCCTCCAACTTCATACCAAGAAGGGGGAATTTTATGGAATAAACGTAGGGTGAAATTTGTTCCAAAGCACCCTTGGGAACTATTCAAGTTGAGGTCATCCCTAGAATATTGATCTCACTGAAGGATGGCACTTGAGAAGTCAGTCAGTCTGGCTTTGATCGAGTGAGGGAGCAGAAGGCGTCAGACCTTATCTCTTCAGAGACTGCTCTAAAGGGCCATAAAACCACTGACATTGAGCACAGAGAGGACAGGCTTACCATTCTGTGGAAGAATTCTGTGTGAACGTGAGTGTGTAGCAAAACGTATGTCTTTGAAATGGGAGTTCAATAAGTTCAGAAAAGTCAGCTACTTGTTAAAAGTTTGGTGGACATGTGGGATTTGAAGTCCACCTTTGATAGAGATTAAGAGAGAGAGAGTGTGTTTGATATTAGATGGATTTATTACTACACTCTCATTCTCATTAAAGTAAAATTTGACATCTCTCCTTTGCTTAAATACTGTACAGCTGTAAGGGTTAAATTAACGTTTTCCCTGAAGAGAAACACATTATAAATAAAAGAAGAATTATCTGTGAAAGGGGTCACAGGTTTTAGATGCCAGATTCCTTAATATTGAAACTTGTGTAAGAACATAAGAACATAAGAAATTGTCATGCTGGGTCAGACTAAGGGTCCATCAAGCCTAGCATCCTGTTTCCAACAGAGGCCAAAACCAGGCCACAAGAACCTGGCAAGTACCAAAACACTAAGAAGAACCCATGCTACTGATGCAATTAATAGCAGTGGCTATTCCCTAAGTATAATTGATTAATAGCCATTAATGGACTTCTCCTCCAAGAACTTATCCAAACCTTTTTTGAACCCAGCTACACTAACTGCACTAACCACATCCTCTGGCAACAAATTTAAGAGCTTTATTGTGCGTTGAGTGTAATAAGTTAGAGTGGATTTCAGAATAATTCTGAATCTAAGAATAATCCTTGATAACAAGAAGGAGAATGCACAGTTATTTATTTATTTATTTATTTATTTATAATTTTTTATATACCGCCGCTCATCAAAGATATCACGTCGGTGTACAGTAAACAGGAACTTACGCCGGAGCGTTTTACATTTAACAGGGTTATACAAGCGTTATACATTTAACAAAGGTTAGTATATAAGTATTTGAACATAAAACAAGTAGATACTTTTAAAAAAAACAGAACAATCATTTAGGTATAACTTAACTGAACTGAGTTAAACAGAGCTGGGGAATAAAGGGATTCTAAGAAATTAGGTAAGAGGTTAGGGAAGGGTAAGGAGGAAATGGGATTCTAAATTAGAGGTGGTAAGAGTGGGGAGATAGCACTTCGACTGCAATTAAGAGCAGTTATGTGGAAGGGTATTGAGAGTAGAAGCAGGAATAAAGGGAAATCAGAGATGGTGCATAGAAAGGGGGTGTTGGGTAGATAAGGCAGGGCATATAAAGGAGAAGAACGACCTATATATTTCAAGTATAGGCATGTGTGAATAACCATGTCTTGAGTTTTTGCTTGAATGTTTTGGGAGATAGCTCAAGGCGTAGTTCGGAGGGCATGGTATTCCATAACAAAGGGCCAGCAAAGGAAAGCGCTCGTGCTTTGGTGGAGGCATGGTTATATAGTTTGGGCGAAGGGGTCTGTAAGGTGGCGAGGTATTGATTTCTGGTAGTTGATATGGAAAAGAGATAGAATGTTGATTGTGCTTGATATGTGCGCTCGGGGGTGGACCCTTGTCCTGGGACAGTGATGGAACATCTCCTGAAAGGGAACAGGAGGTAACTGCCCGCAGGGGGCGGATCACTGGAGGAGACAGAGACTGTGAAGAGCTTCACCACTGGAAGCCCGAGGTCCCCCCGGAGGAGCCCGTAGGGACCCGGGCCGCTTGGAATTAGGTGGGCTTCACAGGGTCTCCTGAGAGAATGAAAGTCTGGCGTGCCCACGGACACAGGGGGGGCGCGATCGGGTTTGAAGTTGGAGGCTGGTTGGAACAAGGAGAACCAGAACAGAGCTGGTGATGACAAGGCGAGGAACAGAGCCAGAATCTGGAGACAAGGTCAGGCAGGCAAAGGTCAAGATCCAGAGGTCAGTCCGAGGAATGGTCAGTCAGGCAGGGGTCAGGTACCGGAGGTCAGACGAGGTCAAAGGCAAGCTGAGGTCTTGAGGCAGGCGGCAGGTAGGCAGATCAGGAGCAAGCTGAGGTCAGTACCAGTAAGACAGTCCGAGGGTACTACCTGGGTAGACAGACAGACGAACACAGGAACAAGCAGGACGCAGGAACTAGGATGCAGGAACAAGTCAGGAACAGAACTGGAACAGAAGGATCCTGGAACGAGACTAGGAACAGGTAAGAACAGGAACAAACGCAGAGGCAATCTTAGAGCAAACTGACCCAATTGCCAAGGCAAGGAAGCAAGGACAGGAACTTCCTTATATCGAAGGATCAATCAGGACGCGCCGCGGAGCTAAGACCCGCCCTTGGCCCTACATGAGTCCGGGCGGTCCGCGCGCGCATAGGGGCGTGGCTATCATGGCAGAGGACGCCGAGCCTCGGCGTGAGGCCTGGCACGCAGTGGAAGGCATGGTGACCACCGCCGCGGGACGCCGGGGCCTAGCAGGGCTGGCAACTACCGCGAGGGAGGTCGTCCCAGAACCCGCTGTGGATCCATGAAGGTGAGCAGGCCCACGCGCGAGCTGTTCCTAGCAGAACATTCAAAAGGGACACTTACAAACTCCAAGTGGTCCATACATACTCTTCTACAGAAGCAGTTAAGACAAAGCGACTGAGTGTGCCATAATTGTGAAGTAGAAAGGAAAGTGTGTGAGTGGGTGAGTTTCTTTAATTCTCTCAAGTTGATTCCCAAATTTCCTCTGTGCTCTAGTGAGAATAGGGAAATTTAATTATTGTTTTTATTTTTTAATCCAAAATGAGTTAGCCAAGTTCCATCAAGCCTTCGGGAACACACATTTAGAGAACTCCTGTTTAGTACATCTTCAGAAGATAAGCGGGGATAAAGTATTGGAGGAACACTCTTTTAATTAAAATTTAGATAGGGCCAGAAATAAGCAAGGAGATGATGATCCCCACACAGATCTTGAAGAAGGAGTTCATTCAGCTATTTCAACTGCACCTGCTACCAGCATATCGCCAGGCCAGTGGATCAAAATTGGTAGAGGGGACAAGGATTGATTTTCACCATCTTGTGTCAGCTAAGTTTTCACGCACCTCAAAGTCTAGCTAGACTGCAACACTGACAACATTACAGGGAAAGAGAGAGAGACATAAAACCACGGGAGACGGACATAAGTGAGTGTGCTAATAAAGGAAAGAGCATACATTACAGGAGAATTCAAGACTCAGAAAGACTGGAAAATATTTAAAAGAGCCTGTGAGAAAGAAAAAGGAGTAACTGAAAACATACAGAGACAGAAAACCAAAGAAATACACCTTGTCTTTACCTACCTGAAATTCCATCTGAAATCAGTGCTCAGCTGCACTTGGAAGACAAAAACGTAACACAAAGACTCCTATTTCTTAGGAAACTTTAAGTAGTGTTTCAGTTGCAAGTAAAGCACCACAGATTATAGTAAACTGCTCTTGTTTGATTGGTTATACCATAGTTGAAAGAATGAGTTCTCTTCTTAGTCAGGTTTGTAGTGTTATCTATATCAGCAAAGGGAAAAGTGTTAAATGTTGATGCTGAAACTGTTAATACGAACTCATTGATAATTCTGCCAATATTTTCAGGGTATTAAAAAAAAAATACAACTGAACACCTAAAGTTATTTCAGATGCAATTGTAATCCATCTGATTATTGCTTTCAAGCCTGTCTTCCCTCTCTCTTCCTGGGAGACTGCATGGGAGGGTTCAGTCCCTTGTTTCCTTTGAGAAGAGCAACATTTTTCTCTACCTGTCTTCACTTAGGTGACTCCCTCCCTACCAACAGAAACCCCATTACTATTGCCACTATATCACTGAAGCAGGAAAGTCATTACCCCAAAGCGACTGATTGGTTAAAACTTAAGGGGTGAGATTTTTAAAACCTGCGCGCGCATATAGACGCGCCAATTGTATAACATGTGCGCGGCGATGCGTGCATGTTATAAAATGCGATATCCATGCGCATGTGCGGGCAGGTCGAGACTCGCATGCGTGGAGGGGGGGGGGGGATTTTGTAAAGTACGTGTGTCGACAAGATCGGGCCTCTGCCCAGTTCCCTCCCAGTCCGCTCCTTAATTGGAGCGGACTGGGAGGGAACTTTCCTATAGCCCAATCTACCCTTCTTCCCTTTTCCCCTCTCCTCCTCAACCCCTAAAATAACACAATCTACCTTTTTTTTTTTTGTTTCAGTACTTGCTTCCACTTCGGAGGAGAAGTGAAAACTGCGCACCGGCCAGCTGACAGCGCACGCTTTCCCAGGACGATGCCCAATGGTCGCTGTCCCAGTCGGCACCTACCCTGCCCCTCCAGCTCGCCCCTTTTCGCTGGCCCAGCACTTCTGCTCGTACCAGGAAATATGTGCGTGGCCGGGCCCTTTCTAAAATGCTCTCGGTGCGCGCAGGGCCTGGCCACGTGTGTGTCCCCCAGTATTTGTGCCTGCGCAGGCCATTGAAAATTCGGACATAAATGCATATGTGCCTTTTATTCACTTCGAACAGCCCTCATGCCTGAATATATTTACTTCTGCCTCGAGCAGGTGTACAGTAAGTCTTGGCTGGAGTGTTATCACAGTCCCTTAGTTTCTGTTGCTTCCTATAAAAACACATTTTACATTTTTTAAACTTTTTTTTATGACTGGGGAAAATGGGAAAGTTAGCTACAATGGACTCTCTATTTTTACTCTATCACATAAAACTGCAAAAAAAAAGAAAACGTTTTGCAGGCTTCTCCTATTTTTAAACACTAGCTAAAATTTCCTAGGCAAAAGTTGCTTTTTATGGATTAACACTGCTTTTTCTGCCAGGATTGCTGACTGTAGTCTTTTAAAAATGACTTTGATCTAGTCTAGAATTTCATCTGTAGACATCTTTCATAGTCTAAAGCGAACCAAACTTTCCTTACATTTACAATTTTTTTCTCTTTCCTTTCTGTTTCACACTCAGGTCGCACTTCACACTCTCACACTTGCATGCTACACACTCTACATGAACACCAATCCACACTCATAGCAGCAGCTCACACACTGCTAACTACTGGACATGTGCCTCCTTAATACTTCAGCTTAGTTTAAATATAGTAAACCACCTCAGATGGCCCCAACTAATTGCATGAATGCAGCTCAAAAGGTTTGCTCACCTCTGGTCGCATGTATTGTTTCTTATACAATTCAAGCCTGTCTGGAACATCTCAATGACCAAATAATGGTACCGGCACTGGCAGATCCTCAATTTCAGAATTTAGTTCTGATTAATACTATAGGAAAGAGTCTGCAGGGTGTAAGCCATGGTAATTGTAACTTGTCTGTTGGCATCCCTTGCACTGAAACTGCTGAGTAAGTAATGGGAGTAACCTGACAACAGCAGCAGCAACAAAAAAACCCCAACTATTTGAATAAATGAGAAATTTCAAACCTTTTTCTACTGGGAAGAAAAAAATTAAGCATTTCTGAAGAAAAAATTCAAATCTGCAATTATGCAGTAGAGTTTGAAAGTTCTATTTTTGCTCAGTTTTACAGATCCCACCATTAAAATAACATGCAAGATATTAATACCAAGTGAGTTTCCTCTCATTTTGGTGGCTGTCTCTGACTCACATTGGGTTTTATGGACTTTTAGGAAGTGCCTGGGTTTCAGAGGGTTAAAGTTAGGCAGTGGCTGTGTGGCTGCTGCAAAAGACAAAATGGGAAACAGAATGCAGACTAGATAGTCTTTGTTATTAGTGAAAAGCCACAGGTTCCATTTGGTTTGGTATCAATAAACCTCAGTAATTCCATTTCCTCAAACCATCTTAGGGGCAGATTTTAAAAGCCCTACGCGCGTAAATCCAGCTGGGGTTACACGCACTGAGCCTATTTTGCATAGTCCCGGCGACGCGCCTATGTCCCGGGGCTTTGTGAAAGGGGCGGGGGCGGGACCGAGGCCTCCGGCACAGTGAACGTGCTGGGGCATCACGCGCCGGCACTTGGCCGGCGCATGCAACCTACATCTGCCCAGAGGCAGGTGCAACTTCCAAAATAAAGGTTGGGGGCGGTTTAGGTAGGACTGGGAGGCAGGTTAGGGAGGGGAAGGGAGGGGAGGGGAAGGTGGAGGGGCAGAAGGAAAGTTCCCTCCGAGGCCGCTCTGATTTCGGAACGGCCTCGGAGGGAACAGGGAAAGCCATTGGGGTTCCTCTAGGGCTCGGCGTGCACAAGTGTGCACTCCCTTGCGTGCGCCGACCCCGGATTTTATAACATGTGCGCAGCTGCGCACGCATGTTATAAAATCAGGTGTAGATTTGTGCCCGCAAGGTTGCGCGCACAAATCTACGCCCGCCCGTAGGTACTAAAATCTGGCCCTTAGGTTTTACTGTACTTAACACCACTCTGAATTGGAAAAGATTTTGCAATCTACCTTTGTTTGAAGCTCCATGTTTGTACAGTACAATGCAGGCATGATCCGCATGCTGAAGTGTTTGTTGCATGCATGCCCCAGATAGCAAATCCGATGCAAGATCCACTTAAGTAAGAAGCGGCTTTAAGTTTCCATCAGTAGAAAATATCCACATGAATATGTGGAAATAAGGGATAAGAACTAAGTTGCAGGTGATACCTTATGATTGGACTAACTCAGGATACCTGTGACCAGCTTTCTAGCACTAAGCTACCTTCATCAGATCAGTGGTGTTTCTTCACTGACCTGATGGAAGGAGCAATGCTCTTGAAAGCTAGTCACAGCTGTATTAGTCCAATAAAGCACTCTCTCCTGCAACTTGTTTGTTTGACTCGTAGTTCTACAGAAGGAAGATCAGCAGCAAGTTTTGCTAAATGACATGGCAACTAGCTAACAGCATCCATTACTTACACTCAACAGTTTAGCCAAAAGACCCCATTGTCAGTATTTAGAATGATGTATATTTTGAATTAGTGGCGTTAAACATGCCCGATTTGTGAGTTAATAGATGCTACTGTAGCTGAACAGATGCACTGCAATTCGGTTTTCAAAGGTCAAAGAAAAATGTGGCTAATTTCAAGCTTGGAAAAGTCAGTAATAATACATCACGGTTGGTATAAGAACTGGAACAGTGCTTTAATTTCAGTTATTGCCAATCTAGTTTTGGGGACATTTATGGATTTTGGAAATGTACAAATCCTCCCACTTGATGTTAGAGAAAGGCTTGACTGGGAATGATGTATACTGTAGACAGCGCCCACAGGGTTACACATGAAAATGCAAGTTACAGGGTCACAGTGTCCCTTTTTAAAAGAGTTTATAACGATAAGCATGAGCACTGCAAGGCTGAGGCATTTGCTGCAGGTCATTCAGTAAAACCCCAGCGGTGGGATTTAAAGCTCAGTTCCCAGTTTTTGACTAGAGGGTTGGCTGGAGGATACCATTGGATTAATGGGGCAGCACTGAAGAGGACACTGCAGTCAAAGATTGATTTATTCATTCTCCTTATTGACTTTCAAAGGTGTCAGCAAGGTTGAATGGGAGGTGAAGAGATTCTTGCCCTGGTCACTTCAACCTAAATGAATAATCTTGAAGCCCTGCACACACTAGTTTCTCACATTGAAAACTAATGGTTGTTCGAGATGTCAATGGCAATGGCACTGCGACACAG
This sequence comes from Rhinatrema bivittatum, assembly GCF_901001135.1. NCBI lineage: Eukaryota > Metazoa > Chordata > Amphibia > Gymnophiona > Rhinatrematidae > Rhinatrema > Rhinatrema bivittatum. The sequence continues at coordinate 94,913,131 of NC_042622.1, read as the reverse complement.
AAACGGTAATATTCAAGGTCCTGGTCCCATATTCGTTTACAAACGATGGAGCTTTCTACAAAAGCAGACTACAAGAAAAATGCTTTTCTCCAGTGCTGATCAATGTGGCTTGCAATTTCTGTAAAACTATTCTTCTGTCTAGACCATGTATTGATTTCCAGCACTAGGTACCTAACATAAAGCTTATGTTTAGGAAAATGAATAGCCGGGCGCAGACCTAAAATTAGGCACCTAAGAAGTCAGCATATTGAGCAGCATGATGAATTCCTCAGAACACCTCCAACTTCCTCAGCTAACTTATCTGGCTAAACAGTTAACCAGATAAATCAAAGGCATTTAGAGTGGTGGGAAATTTGAAACCCATGGTTTACTGGCTAAGTCCTGAACTTAGTCAAACACACTGTCTGAATACTGACCAGAGTTACATGGATTTTCAACCCCAAAACCTAGGGAATTTCAGCTGAAAATTTGGCAAACTGACTAAAAATAAGGCACCTAGATCAAGCACTTCCTTTGAAAATCAGTCTGTACAGGTAGTGACAGCAGAAAAAGAACAGTTGGCCCATTCACTCTACACTGTTATTCCTGATCACGCTGCTAAGGGTATATCCAAGCTGCCAGTCATAGATCAAAACTGCTTGTAGGACAGTTTGTCATCTTCTGCCTCTGGTTTATGATGCACACCTTGGCAGTGATTTGTGATAAGTTGCGCAGAGGAGGACTTTGCCATTGCTATGTAAGTGCCTGGTTTGCTTCACTTGTGTGGCAATCCTTCATTCTTTATAAGGCACCCTGAGTAGAGTGCGCTATAAACACACCTCAGACATGGAAATATTGATCCCTAACACCATGCTTCAACATACTAGTTCAGAACTAATACAGACAGAAGACTAACTCGCTACTGAACAAATGGTACCCCTTGGATCTCTCCTATCCAAGTACTGAGCAGGTCTGATTTCATGTCACTTCTGACAACAACTGAACACTATGTCCAAACTCCATTCTTTTGGGTGGGTCCATGTAAATATGTTCTGTATCCTCAGCGCCCTAAAGAATTAAAAATAAAAAGGACATAAAACCGAAGTATTACTAAGCAACAATCCTAGAATAATGAAATTGGGTTCCAAACATGAAATGATCCAAAATGCAATGACACAAGGGGGAAGATACGAATCGTCTTGTTATGTTAACGGGAAGTCAGAGATCAGAATTTCTATAACCAGAAATTAAATGATTATTGCATACCAATAAAACCTAGGCTGCTGCATAATCTCATCCAAGAGCAATTCATCATGCTTGTGGCGCTCATGCCTACTCGGCAGAAAAATGATTTGCTGTTATTTGTAAAGATGTCATCTGGTCTAGTTTGCTGCTGTTTACGCACTCTTCTCTGGCATCTACCCAGCTTGTAGCATTTTCTAGACTTCCTCTCTCATGCTTAGCCCTTTAGTCTCCCATCTGGTAGAAACATTTTCACTTGTTTCAGACACTGTGACTCAAAACAGTCTTAGCATAAAGCACAATTATTGTATTTGCCTTTGAAGCTGTGGCATAAAAAAAAAAAAAAAGGCTGAAGAAATAAAAGCCCCTGGCATCACAAAACATCACAGGAACATCAGCCATTGATTTACCTGTCTAACATGCTGGCAATCTTCCATCTTCTGGCAGTGTTATTATTAAGGAAGGAGTATCTCAGTGAGGTGGAACTGAAAAGGATTCTTCTCTGTCTCAAAATGTTAATAACAGAAACTTATCCTGTAAACATACAGCATTAAATTCACAGACTTTTTTTTTTAAACTTATTTGTATGTTTATTTTTATTCTGCATTTTATGACACTTCAGAGTGGATTCAATTCAGGTACTGTAGTTATGTCCCTAGCCACAGAGAGTTTACAATCTAAGGAGGTCATTTACCAAGCTGTGATAGGTAATTACCACACGGTAAACCCCTTGTGGTAATGTTAACATGCAGTATTTTAAATACCTTGTCTTATTTTACCCCTAATATCACAGGTATGGGAATAAGCTGCTTTGCACACAAATGTTTTGCAAATGTATGCAAAGCAGCACATTCCTAGGCGATTCCTCGGCTTACCTGAAAAAAAAAAAATCACACACCATGTTATTTTAAAGAAAGCTGGGTACAACTCAGGAGTTGTGGCTAACTTTCCCCAGGAACCCCATGATGCTATCGCGCGACCTGATACTCGCGGGGCTATAATTTAAAGGGCCTGAGAAGCCAGAACCAAGCCTGCCCCCTCCCAGAATATGAAACCACCTCAGGGATCTTTTGAGGCCCCTATTCCACCCTCCAACAGTCCAAGAGGCGGCCCTAGTGCCTGATATAAAAAATATAAAATAAACTTGGTGCAGCCCCCCTTCCCAACCCCATCCTTTAGAAAAAACTGACTGTCTCCCAGCCTCATGGATCTCCCACCCCTGACCCTCTCCCCCCAGTCACAAGTTTTAAAACCCTGGTGGCCTAGTGGGGCCCAGAGCGCCCCCTAGGCTCTACTCCTTGCATTGTCTGAGGTAAAATTGTTCCAGGCAGCTGCACTTCAAACTTATGCCCCATCGCATGATAGGGGCTTAAACTGAAATGCAGCCAGCCAGTGCCATTTTACCTCGGACAGCGCAGGATTTTGGGTGTCATCTTTAAAAATATTGCAAACCTGTAGTTTGGAGCCTGGGCTGTTAAAAACTGATCCTCATTGTCTGAACAGATCAATTCTTGTTTCTCTGTAGGGCCACATTTTCTTCCCGTTTTCTGCACACAGACATTTCCCCTTCTTTCCCACACACTGTGCCATTTTGCTGAGTTTTGTTTTATTTCTTGGTGGTTTCTCAAATCCTGCTCCTTATGAGCCTGTAGCTTTGCTGAACCTTGCCCTTGTTGGCGGCAGTAGAAGGGTCCACTGCAGACCAGTAGACAAGTTATGTGATCTGCTCCAAAGACCAACCTCCATCTCGGATCTATTCTCGCATTGCCAACACCAGTGTGCAAGCAGTGTCTGGACTTCCCTTCCATGAGATACCAAATAAACATAATGGGGCCGATGCAATATAATGCGCTCAGCCAAGCGCACTGTATAACCGGCAGTTAGACGAGGGTTGTATAGGCGCTAATTAAACCCCTTATGCAATAAGGTGATTAGTGCTTCTACAACACACGTCCAACGCGGAGTGAGACTAATAGCGCTCATCACATGCAAATGCATGTGAATGAGGCTATTAGCTATTCACTCCCAATGCAAAAAAAAAAATGTGCATCTAGGACGCACATTTAGCAATCAGAAATTAAATATTGTTGCAATATTAAGTAGGAGGAAAAACAAAACTAAATAAAGTTTAAAAAAAAAGTTTAAAGTTTAAGAAAAAAACAAAACACCAGCAGTCGGGTGCAGGAAATGGACGCTCAACTGACAAGCGTCCGTTTCCTGAACCCCTGGCTGTGTGGCATTTAAGAAAACCGACGCCGATAAACTCGGCGTCTGTTTTCCTAACCGGTGGACGGCAGACGCTGATCAGGTTCTCGATAACAAGGAGGAGCAAGGGACACGCAAACGACCCTAGCTCCTCCTTGCTAACGCGACCCCGTAATTTAAATATTGCATGGCGCCCCCAAGGGGGCTTTCTGCGCATATTTATTGCATCTGCCCCAATGGAAGATAAGTGATTTTCTCTCATCTCAAACAAAGGAATTAAAGGAATTTCTGGGTAAATATTCTGATTTTGATAGAGATGTGCTCTTATTTTTTGTTTTAAAGTGGTTTATAAGAATTTTAAAATAAACACATAAATGATATTTCTTCTATCATTCTGTCCTTTTCCATCTGAAATGACACAAACAAATAACAAAATACCATTTTTGTCATTTTATCATGTGCTAAAGCGTTTGAGCATGCTATTCACAAAATGTGTAAGGGGTGCCTTTTTCCGCCCCTAGGAAAATGTCCCTGACCCTTACAAATGTTAGCCCTGGGGGCTATTCTGCGCTACTGCTACTGCGGAGCACAGAATTTGCGCAGAATTCCCCCCCCCCCCCCCCCCCCCCCATTGCACAGAATTGCCAAATTCTGCGCAGAAAATGCAGCGGAGACCCCAGCATGCCACGAACAAAGTGAGCACCATTCACGGTGAAGATGAAGGCCCCAGTGTGCCGTGAACGGAGCGCTTGCCATTTGCGGCAAAGTTGAAGGTCCCGGCGTGCTGGGGGACGCGCTCCACTAGGAGCAAAGATGAAGGCCCCGGTGAGAGTGGGGGCGGGAGGGGGTTTGAGAGAGAGAGAGAGAGCAGGAGAAGGGTGAGAGTAAGAGAGAGCAGGGGGGTGAGAGAGCAGGGGGTGAGCAGGAGAGTGTGAGAGAGTGCAGGGGAGGTGAGAGAGCAGGGGGTGTGAGAGAGACCATGGGGCTGAGAGAGCAGGGGGGTGCTTGAGTGTAGGTGTCAGAGAGAGGGAGCCTATATGAGGAGATTGTAAAGGAGTGTATGTGTGTGAGAGATTGGGCACTCGTGCGTATGAAAATGGGATGTGTATGTGAGGGTGCTAGCCTGTGGGAAGGGATTATGTATGTATGAGACAGAGCCTGGTGAAGGGGTGCATGAGAGAGAGACATAGGTAGCCTGTGTGAGGATGTATGAGTGAGAGAGAAAGGGAGCTTGTGTGGGTGTGTATGCAAGAGAGAGGGACCCTGTATGAGGGGATGTATGTATGAGTGAGAGAGAAAGGGAGCTTGTGTGGGTGTGTATGCAAGAGAGAGGGACCCTGTATGAGGGGATGTGTGTGTGTGCGAGAGAGTGAGGGAGCCTGTGTGACGGTGTGTGTATGTGTACTAGAGAGAGAGAGCATGTGTGTGTGAGAGAGAAGGACAGAGGGAGCCTGTGTGAGGGGCAGTACTGAGAATGGGGTCAAACTCTGGGACTGGCGATAGAGTGGAAGGGGTTGAGCCTAGAGGTGGAGGGAAGAGATACTGGCACATGGAGGAGTTGGGGACTGAGAGGGCAAAGTGGCCAGGGGAAAAGGGAGAGAGAGTGGAAGGGACACTCATGAATTTCTAGGGAAATTCTGCTCAAAATATTTAAAATTCTTCATCCTTAAGTAATAATGTTTTTCTGTATTAATTTAAAATGTAATTACTTAAAGACTGTGTTGCGGCCATCGTCCCTCACCTCCAGACTCAGGAGGACCGCTTCTGCCCCATCTTGTCCAGCGCTGGGTCCCGGTTCCCCTCGGGCTACACGGTCCTGCTCGTCGGCATCCTCCGCCACCAACAACTCTGCCACTGGCCCCCTAGGCGCGTGGCTCCTCCCAATATTTAAAGGGCCGGCAGCGGGAAATCTTCCTGCGGCCCTGATTGATGACATCAGGCTAGGGGACTATTTAAACCCTGCCTGATCGTCAGCTCTTTACCTTAGCAATAGGTCCTGCTCTGCCTCAGAGACACTGGTTGCTCCATGTGTTCCTGATCCTGCTCCACATTCCATTTCCTGCCTGATCCTGCTCCGCGTTCCAGTTCTGGCCTGATCCTGCTCCGAGTGTTCCAGTTCCTGCCTTGCCTCCGGTTCTTGGTTCCCGCTCCGCTCCTTCCACTCAGTGGCTGCTCTTCTAGTTCTGACCTCGGTACGTTCCTGGATCTTGTCTTGTCTGCTGCCTGCACCGATCATCTGCCTGTTCTTCGGTTCTTCCTGCTCGCCTCCTGCCCTGACCTTTGGCCTCTGTCCAGATACTGCTGCTTGCCACCTGACCCTGACCTCTGGTATTCTTGACTCTGCTATCGCTGTGGGATTCATCATCAGCTGGAGACCCGCGCCTAAGTCCAGCCGGCCCCGGCACCCAAGGATGTTAGGGACTGAAAGGACTTGGGTCCAAGATCTGAAGTCTTTTTGTGTGGTGTGAAGCTCTCTCTCTTCAAAGAGCAGCACTTTCAGAGAGAAGGCTCAGAGGAGAGTTGAGAAGAAGACCCTAGAGGTTGAGAAGGTTGGCATGTAAAGAGGGTGCTGAGGCCTGGGGACCAATGTACTAGGAGGTGTCAGAGGACATTCTGCCTGGAAAAGCCTACCAGAGTGAAGGAGAGAAAAAATTACAGCTACCAAATAGGTAGTAGGAGAGCCCAGGGTGGAAGGGGCACCTGTCCCAGAAATCTGATCTGTTAATATATTATTAAAAAAAAAAAAAAAAAATATATATATATATATATATATATATATATATATATATATATTTATATCTTGCCAGTAAGAAGGACCTATTTTTTAAAAGGAATTCATATAAAAATTGCTGGCAACTGGGAGCCCAGGCAGACGGGTTCCGAGTGAGGCGCCACTGTATATCCTGTCACCTATTAAGAAAAAAGTACTTGCAGATGTTAGCCCTACCTGGGCTGTTTGAAACTTACCCTCTGTATGTACATTTTAGACAGAAAGCAGCAGTGAGCTACACTGACATAACCAGTGGCTGTACATTGTGATGGGAAGTTAGTCATCTGCTTCACTACTTATGTTACAATGCCAGCCAGTTTTGTAATGCTCAGATAACATAAACTTTATGGAAATCTTTGCCTTCAAATTGGCGGGTCACGTATTTATTGCAGAATATAAAAGAGCAGCAGACAGGGCAGCGAAACGGTGTATCCCAAGTCCTTCAATTCTCTGAATCTGACCCCTGGTGTCCATAAATCAAGAGGAACTGCACCAGTTTAAGGGTTCCTCTCTGTTATGTTGTCTTTCCTATGGGATAAACCCTGACTGTGCAAAGGATGATTTGTTTGTTTAAACTCCACATGCCCAAGAGACCAAGCAATAAAACTTGGCTGACAAAAGTAGCTTTAAGAAAAACAAGAGAGGACTTTGATGCACGACTGTAGGAATCATTCCTAGCAGGGGAAAAAAAAACCTGTATTTATCTAGCTCCTAAAAACTCTCAGAATTCCTGGAGAATTCAGGGTAAAGCCAACTCAAATTCATCACATGAACAGAGGCTCTACACTTGATGACAGAAACACACTGTCGCTGCTTTGGCCCAGTCTACTTTGGCAGGCTTTCAAAAAAGCAACTGAACTGTATGGGGAAGGAATGGGAGAAAAGGTGAAGTCCTTCCTGAGTAGCCAGCACCAGCCTGGCTGTTTCCTAAGAGAATCTTCTTTCATGGCTTCCAGTCAGACATGGCCAGCTAAGAATTATCCATCAGCTGCACTTAACTTCAGCACCGGTGGGATGCCTAAATACTTCCAACCAAAGAAAAGAATCCAGATCCTTTAATTAGTATAAAGTGAGCCATTTGTCTGGTGGGAGGATCCTTCCTTAGCGTGCTTTTCAAAGTACTACCTGTTTAATATCATTGCTTTTGAAAGGTTATAATACCTGATGTTTTCAGTATAGGCTAAGGGACTCGAACCCTGGTCTCCTGGGCTACGGACCAGGGTTCAAGTCCTGCTGTTGCTCTGGGGATAGGGAAACACCTACAGTACCTGAATGTAAACCGATGTGATATCTCAGATCTAATGTCGGTATATAAAAAAAAAGATAAAAATTGTGCTGCAGATACTGGATAACAGTGATTTGTGTGCCTAACCTTTTCATTGTGAAGTTGCTAACACAAAATACATTGGTGGATACAAATGGCAAAGGTCGATCTAGTCTGATTATTTTTCCTTTCCTGCTGCTATACTACAGATTCTATTTGATTTCTAGCTTTAACTTTCCTTCTCCTGCTGCAGAGGATCATCTTTGCTTGTACCATGCTTTCTTTGCTGAATTCTGTTATCATTGGGAAGCTGATCTGTATACTTCTCACTTTTTCTATACATATTCAAATAGCCACACTTGCCAGAGGTATCATGTTTGTCAAACCATGCAAGTCCCATCCCATTGTGTGACTTAGAGACATTCCCTCATTTGTGTACAGAAGGTGTGCAAAATACAGTGTGCATCAATAAGTGCAAGTGTCCTCTGCTCTCTCTGCTCATTGTCCAACTGCTTCTTGTTGTGATACCGCTCATGGGAGGGCCCCATTTGCAGCTCACTCAGCTCCCGGTGCGGCCTTGTGTCACTGCTCTCCATGGCAGTGGTGCCGCTGTCATCGCCTTGCCTTTCTGTGCGACCCTGGGACTCCACTTCTGCTTCCTGCACCAGCTCCTGATGCCAGCGAGTGCTGCTTCATCCTGTGCGGACTTGAGCCTCTTCCAGTACTGCCATTACAGCTGCTTTGCGGCAGGAGGAATGCTGTTGGACCACCCGAAGCCACCTCTGCGTTCTTCGTGACCTGAGGGCCACCAACTTCTGACTCTCCTTCACTCCTACCCTGGTGATTTCCCTAGGCATGCGCACGCACCTCTGTTGAAAATTTAAAGGGCCCGCGGTGGGAAATGCTGTGTCTTCCAATGATGTCATCTCCTGCCAGTTGTATAAAAGGGCTCTTCAGGCTTTGCTCCGGGCCTTTGCAAAGTTCTACTAGCACTTTTATGATCTTCCATTTTGCCTGTTCCATGTTCCTGGTCTCTTGTCAGTTCCTGGTTCCTGTTTTTAGCATTTTGCTCCTGAGTCCAAGTCTTCATTCCTGAGTGCTACATTTTGTTCCTGGTTCTAAGTCTTCATCTTGTCCAGAGTCTTCACAGTCTCCATTTGCTGGTCCAAGTCTCTAGAAGTCCCTTGGTTTTAAAATCTTGTTCCGAGTTCCTGAATTCCAGGATCCCGTCCTTGGTCCTGAGTTTCTGACTCTGAGTCCCGAGCTCCTGAGTCCTGTCCCGGTCTTCATAGTGCTTGTTCCAGCTTCCACCTTGTTCCTGAGTCCAGTGCCCTCACCACTATTGTTGTGGTCTGCAACCAGCCCATAGGTTGTGGGGGGCGTACAGCAGTGCAGGATGTTCCCAGAACTTTGTCTAGTTCCAAGTCTCCGGTGCCTTCATCTAGTTCCAAGTTTTCAGAGCCTTCCTCTGTTCCAAGTCTCTAATGCCTTCATCTAGTTCCAAATCTTCAGTGCCTTCGTCTAGTTCCAAGTCTCCAGTGCCTTTGTCATGTCCTTGTCTCGAGTCATCTTTAGTCCTCACCTTCGTCTGTCCTGACGCACAAGCCATTCCCAAGCAGCAAGTCTGAAAGGGCTTTTTGAGTGGCAGGAGGGCTACCCCTGAGTCCAGCATTGCGTAGCTGGTTCTTCCTTCCTGGTGCATGCTGGACATCCAAGAGTTCCAGGTACCAAGTCCGAGTGTTCTATGCCAAGCCAAGTGTTCTTGTCCCAAGCAAAGTATGTTCTTAGTGCAAGACAAGAGTGTTCCAGTTCCAATTCCAGTCAGCCTGTGCCCAGATGTGTTCACCCACCAGTGGCGTGGACTGCGACCAATCCTGGGGTTGTGCAGGTCACGTTGAGGCACAGGGGCTCATGCTGTCATGAGTCCGTCCATGCTTGCATCACTTCTCAACTATGCTGTGCATAGAACATCTCCAGGTATTAATACTAACAGTTTGGGGTTTTTGACAACAAGACTATTGTTGTGTGTTTGTTTTGAGCAAATGGAAAAAACAATAAGACCATTTTTGGTTCATACAAATAATACGAACCAAAAATAGGCCTTTTATGAATATACACGAACATTTTTGTATATATTTGAATTTGTTTGCTAAAACAAAAAAAAACCTGGCCTCTGGAAGGATCAGGCTTTATCCTAGTTCATTCCCTGAGGCCCAGGCCTGGTCCTAGGCCTATGCCCATGTTCTGGATCCCATTTGTCTAGGCCTGGATCCAACGCCAAGGTCAGGTCTCATTACTAAGGTCTGGGCTTTGCCCTAGGCCTAGGGCCAAAGCCAAAGCAAGAGTCCAGCCCAAGACTGGGTCTCAAGGCACAGACACCAGTACCTGGCCAAGGCCAGGTTCTGCCACTGAAGCTTGAGTCTGGGCCTGGGCCTGCACCTAATGCTGGTGCCTGCCCTGAGGCCAGGTCACAGTCATTGGGGCCCAGTGAGTGAGGGTAGGCATGAGTGGGTATCACTCCTGTTCTTTTCACTAAGAGGAACCCCCACAGATGGGATAAGTTTGGATCAGGGCGGTACCTAGCACCATTTTTTTCACAGGAAGGAGAAGGCTTGGAGGACCCAGAGAGGCTTCTGCTATCCTGACTCAGTCCAGCTGGATAGGCCCAGGCCTAGTTGTTGTCATTGGGTAGCAGAAGTGGGGTTGGATGCCCAGACAGGTTGGCCCAGGCCCTGCAATTGTTTCTTTTTGGAGCAGGAGGTGGGTTGGAGTGCTCAGAGAGGCCTTTTTATTATTATTATTATTATTATTATTATTATTATTATGAAACAAAAATGCCTGAAAGTTTTCAGCTATTTTTGTGCAAGACAATTTTTGGTTTATTCCATTTGAAGTGAATCCAAAATAGCCTTTTTCAATTCAGCTGTGTAATTTATTTAAAAACAAATGACATCCCTAATATAGAGGAAATAGTATGAAAAGAAAGCTTCTTTCACTTTATCTGCATCACTATCTTCTGACTGCATGAGAGGGAAGAGAACAAAGAGGAAAACAAATAAAAGCAAAGGGCAGCTGAGATTTCTCATTCCAAGAGAGATAAACTTGAATCTTAAGCCTAGATTTATCAAAATGTGGTACTTACTGCATTTGATAGCAAAAGGGGCATGGTTTATGCAAATATTCAGTTTATTACAACTTGCACTAATTACCTGTGCAAAGAGCTAAGTTGTAATAACATCATTAGACTTTGTGATAGAGATGTGAATCATGTGATCGATCGTCTTAACGATCGATTTTGGCTGGGAGGGGGAGGGAATCGGATCGTCGCAGTTTGGGTTTTTTAAATATCGTGTAAATCAAAAACCGGCACACTAAAACATCCCTAAAACCCACACCCGACCCTTTAAAATAAATCCCCCACCCTCCCGAACCCCCCCAAAATGCCTTAAATTACCTGGGGTCCAGTGGGGGGGGGAGGGGGAGGGGGAGGACGGGAAAACCGGCACACTAAAACAACCCTAAAACCCACCCCGACCCTTTAAAATAAATCCCCCACCCTCCCGAACCCCCCCCAAAATGTCTTAAATTACCTGGGGTCCAGAGGAAGGGTCCCGGTGTGATCTTTTACTCTCGGACCTCCGTGCGTTGTAGAAATGGCGCCGGCACTACCTTTGACCTGTCATATGACAGGTCAAAGGTAGCGCCGGCGCCATTTTGTTTTTTTGTCCCCTGACGTCAGGAGCGTAGGAGATCGCTCCCGGACCCCCGCTGGACCCCCAGGGACTTTTGGCCAGCTTGGGGGGGCCTCCTGACCCCCACAAGACTTGCCAAAAGTCCAGCGGGGGTCCGGAACGACCTCCTGCAGTCGAATCGTGTTGCTGTACGGCCGGCGCCATTTTGCGCAAAATGGCAGATCATATGACAGGTCAAAGGTAGCGCCGGCGCCATTTCTACAACGCACGGAGGTCCGAGAGTAAAAGATCACACCGGGACCCTTCCTCTGGACCCCAGGTAATTTAAGGCATTTTGGGGGGGTTCGGGAGGGTGGGGGATTTATTTTAAAGGGTCGGGTGGGTTTTAGGGTTGTTTTAGTGTGCCGGTTTTCCCGCCCTCCCCCTTCCCCTCCCCCTTCCCCCGATTTACGATTTTTTGACGATAAATCGGGGGAATTGTTATTGTATCGCGGCTCTAATGATTTTTGACGATTTAAAATATATTGGACGATATTTTAAATCGTCAAAAAACGATTCACATCCCTACTTTGTGATAGGTGCCAGACCTGTTGGATTTCCTGCATGGAGGGAGAGGGAGAGAGAGACTGGTCATTGTGTCAGCTCCCTAGATTAGGTATTTGTATCCCTATGGTTGGCCCACCTAGTAACTCGAGGTGAGGTTTAGGTATTAGAGTAGGGGGTTAGGGGCCACTTTGACATTCAAAGTGAGACGCACGAACAGAACAGTGGTCTCTTGTGAAGATTTGATGACCTTCGGAGTGAGGAAACTCACTCCAAGATAAGATTTGTGCAATGTTCTCTCAACCTAGCTAGGTTGAGAGAACATTGGATATGTATGTATGGTATTTGTATCCATAGGGATACAAATACCTAATCTAGGGAGCTGACACGATGACCAGTCTCTCTCTCTCTCTCTCTCTCCCTCTCTCTCCCTCCCCCTCCCTCTCTCTCCTCCCCAGGGATCAGCATTAAGTCTGTGCAATAGCTCTTTGCAGACAGGCAAACCCAGCCTGCCCCTAACACCTCCTAATTTGCACCATACGATATGGTGCTATCACGTGCGGTAAGGGCCTTTCGCATGCGATAAGCCCTTAACACATGCGAAAATGCCTTAGCACATTTTGATAAATGACCCCCTTAGTTTGGCTCCTATGCTCAGCTCTAAAAAAAAAGCAAATGTCAATGGGGGTAAAGGAAGCACCATAAAATGAGAGTAAGATTCTTCTGGGCAGCCCAAAAACTGTGAGAAGCAGAACAAAATCCAAAGAGGCAAGGACCAAAGGCCAGTTTGTTTTCTGGAGTTTTAGTAGCCAGGGAATTGGTACATAGACCCTCGGTTCTGAGGCATCGCTATAAAATGGAGACTGCCCATCACATTTCCATGTAGTACGGATAATCAGCTGACCGTGATGCTTCCTAAACAGCCCCCTTCTGCCTGCAGTATGGACGGTGCCTGGACAAGCTGCCGAGAGCAGATCTTTATCTGAAGTCTGCCAAATGCTGGCCAGCGCACCCCTGCCCCCTTTGCTATAAATTAGCTCCTCCTGGATATCCTTCCAGGGCCGGTACTTTAAAAATAGATCCCTTTGGGAATTTGTCAGAAAATGAAGCATAATGATTGGCTGGTGAAAGAAACCCTAATATGAGAAAGAAAAAAAAAAGACCAGCAAAAATATAACCCATCGAGGTACTAAACACATCTCAGTGGAAAAAAAAAAATGTCCATACTAGCGCCGTATTAAATAAAGATCTTTTTTTCCATCACCACAGAATGGAAAAATGTCCTTTTAAAATAAGGCTCTTAATCTCCAAATCTGGCCTTTCCGTCACAGCCGTACAAGGGCTGCTTCCTCAGGTTCCTTCTTGTGCCTTTTTTATCGCAGGCTCTCCACCATGCGTTATCTTTCCTGCAGTTCTTCTATTGTTCAATGGCTAGAGACCCCTGGGGAAGCATTTCCGTCTAATTTCAGTGTAACCGTTTGCAGTTCTCGGAAGAAGAGGAGCCTCCCCCGCCATTCCCAGAAATCTGGCCGGGCTTCGTTGAAAGAATGTGCAGAATTAGTAGTATAAGACTCTATCTCTGCGGTGCAGTCTCCATGCCTGTTACGTTACAGGAAGTCCAAAGATTTGTGTTGTGCATGCAGAGATTACATGAGACGGGAGAGATGATGAGAGTTGCATCAGATGCACCTGAATTGTGGCTGCTAACGAAGCTTGGGAATTCCAGAGAAAGCTTGGATCAGCAGTGCCAGCCCTACTGCCTCACTGTATTAAGCTGCAGGGAAAAGGGTGCCCAGGGGAGCTTTCAGAGGGGCAGGCTCGTAAAATGCTTCTTTCACCAGTCCCCGCAAGAAGTGGGCAGCAGCCTAGCATTTAATATGCAGTGCAAGGACTTGCTGACGGTGTTCCTAGCAAACCCCCAGCTGGCTCCCGATTCTGCCTGACAAATCCTAAAGCCCTCTTACAACAGATTTTGCTTCCTCCTGTACCCTATAAAGCCACACAAAAAAAAAGAAAAAAACACCAACCTATTTGTTTAGTTCATTTAGTGCGCGTGAAAGATGCTGGTTTGATAGCACCAGAAACTAGTCCTCCATTTATCAAGAGATACAGCATGGGCAACACACACTCTCTCACTCACACTCACTCACGCACTCTCTCTCTCTCTCTCTCCCCACCACAGAATAACAGCAGTACCAGTTACCAGTTTCCACCTCCACACCTTGTTCCCCCGCAGGACAGATACAGCATGGATAGTGCACTGCATTTGTGCCTTGACCTGTTAATTCCAGGCAATAGTAGAAATTTACAGTCAGGCATTTGGCTATTTATTCACATCTGTCTATAACTCGTAATGTAATATTTTAATATCGATGTCCTTTGCTTTTGGATCTAAAGGGTTTTAGGAAACAATGCTTCCTCCTCCCTCTCATTACTCCTTTTCCTGCCGGTGCTTTCAGACAATTAGCTGGAATCCTGCTCCCTGATCCTGTGAAACTTTCCTGTTATCTTTTCTCAAACATCTGTGCCAGCTGTGCGGTCCTCCTAATATTCAGACAGTAAAGGCACACCATCAGTTGGGCTTGGCATTGGTCACTGAGCATGTCTGGCCATGAAATATGCCAATCTTATACTACTTGGCAAATGTTTAGATTGAGGGAATCTTCTTTCATAGGAGCTAGATTTAGAGAGAGGGAGAGTGGAGGAGGCAGCGCAGTGTTGTCCTGCCAAGGTTTTATCATAGAGCTGCTCTTCTCAGTGAGACACTCTTTATTTTCATAAAATAATTTAAGAAGGGGCTTCCAAGAGTCCCCAGGAATCCAAGGATAGCAGAATGTCATTTTGATTCACGTGGTGCCAACCAACCAACCTCACTTCCCTCATCCCCCTAAGCCCCACCTGTCCTCTCTTGCTCTCTCTCTCCTGCCCCTATCTCCCCCCCCCCCCTTCTCTCTGCTACCCCCTTTCTGTATCTCTCTCTCTCTCTCTGCCCCCACCTTGCTTTTTTAATTAGGGAAGGGATTTTAGTAATCGGAGCTAGGAAGGAAGAAGAAGGAGAAGAAGGGATCTCGGAGATGAAAAAGGGATCTCAGGGAAGAAGGTCAGAGGAATAGGGAATGGGAAGAGGAGCAGAGGAAGGAGAAGAAAGTGGGATGAGATGGAAGAGGAATCCAATATTAATATCTTTCTTTATACACAACATGCCCCCCTCTATACCCCATCCGATTGCTTCATTCATTCTTCTGACATTCCCTCCCATTTCCCTGCAGGGGGAGTTTCTACACTTTATCACACAGCACCAGGCAGGCTTATTTAGATCAAATGGATAATTTCATATGCTAGAGATCCAAACAAGCTTTCATGCCAGGGCATGAAAATAATTTCACTAACTGACAACGTGTTCTCTGACTGCGGCTGCTCCGAGGTGCATGCGTGGGTCTTGTATTGTGGTAATAACCTAGGCGCATACTTTAGAATTTTCAAAAGTATGAACACATTTTATCTTGAGAAAACAAACTTCACAAATTAGCAGGTATAAATATGTTGAGGAAGGTTTCCTGAAACAATTTTCAATGTAAATGTATGAGCATACTTAAAAATTGGGGCAAAATCCACAGGTAAAATAGACTTTGCTCCAGTACTTGCAATTAGCAAACTATCCCTTTAGAAACTATATCTTGAGTGATTCATTTGCTTGCAGGAGGCTGAACATTTCCAGGTAGCACATGGCCATTCTGCAAAACGCATTGCAAGAGAAGGAAGGATCAGCTGTACATATTCAACTTCAATAAAACAGTGATGGCCCTGGAACTATGTATGGCTTTGCCTTGAGCCCAGTGCAATAAGGGAAGCTAACTGTGCAATGACAAGGATGCAGGTCTCTGCTGGGGTCAGAGGAGGGAAAGAGAGAGAAGATATTACAAGCACATTGTTGTGAGTGGGGGATGGGTGCTCAAGAGCATGAGCCCCTATAGCTGCGAAGTGACCGACCCAACCCCGGGGCTGGCCGTGGACCATGTTGCTAGCAGGCGAGCGCATCTGGGCACAGGCTGGCTGAAACAGGAAACTCTCTTGAATTGGCATAGGAACACTCGGACGTCCAACACACACCAGGAACTGAGACCTAGCAACATAATGCTGGTCTCTGGGTTAACCCTTCGGCCACTCAAAAGCCCTTTCACACTGCCGCTGCGAAGCTTTTAGTTCATAAGGACAGAAGAAGGTTAAGGACTCAGAAGATGACTCTGGAGACATGGACAAGATGCTGAAGACTTGGAACAAGAAGGCTGCTCAGGACTTGGAACAAGACAAAGGCTCAGGAAGGACTTAGAACATGACGAAGGCTCAGGACTTGGAAACTTGATGAAGGTTCTGAGACTGACACAACCCCGGGGCTGGCTGCAGACCACACCAATAGTGGTGCAGGCATTGGACTCAAAGACTTGGATTAAGACAGAAGCTGGAACAAGAACTCCAAAGACCAGAGACAGGACTCAGGAACTTGGGATTCAGAATCAGGAACTTGGAAGACTCCAAAGACTAGAACCAGCAGAAGACTCAGGCAGGACACAGACTAGGAACAAGAACCAAAGACTTGGAAAAAGGCTTGGAATTAGGACTGAAGACTTGGACTCAGGAAACCAGGAAGACACAGAAACCAGTCAAGGGCCAGAAACAGGAAAACCATCATAGATCACAGGAGACCATGAACAAGACGAGAGATCATGAAGGAATTTGCAGGAACCAGGAGACCACAGGATCTGAAGACCCTTGCGAAGCCAACAAGGAAGCATTTGAAGAACCCTTTTATAGGGCTAGCAGAAGAACATTATCAGGAGGGGCCATGGAGCTTTTCACGCCACGGTCCCTTTAAAATCTAAACAGAGGCGCACACGTGCACCTAGGAGAACACAGCATGCAAGAGCAGAAATGGAAGTCAGTGACCCTCTGGCCACGAAAACCAAGATAGCGTCAGCATGGTTGCAGCTGGTGGTGTTCTGGCCACAAGAATGGCAATGGTGGTGGCTCCTTGCCGCAAACTTTACAGGCGGCGTCTGGGAGGTCGGCGGCACTTCAAGCCACGTGGAAGCAATTGCAGCAGTGGTGTCTATCCCACCATGGGATGCGGCAACAAGGCAGAGGCAGCAGCTTTGAGTGGTGGGTGAGTGAGACCTCTTGCAGGGCCCTCCCACGAGTGGCATCGCAACACACATCAGTCATTTGATGCAAGAGACAACTGACAAACATCCTGAGACACAGGATGACTTTTGAACAGTGAGGATGACAAACCATGGAGCATGGCCTACTTTAGGTATTTTTGGTTTCTTTGTAGGTTATATCTTTTATTGCATCAGTGTAACAATTATCTCAAGATGGCTAGTAATAGAGGATCTTTCCACATGGGTCACCTGCAAGACCTCATACACTCAAGTACAACATGTTTGAAAGTATTCCTCCCATGGTTCAGCAAAATGAATCACAACTTGCAACAATTGATGTTTTTGGCTATAATTCATTTTTAGACCAAAATCCAATCAATCTCAAAAACTGATCCAGGAAAAAAAATGCTAAGTTCAGAATTTGATCTGGAGCATATTTTTCTATCCTAAATTTATTTTGGAATTGAAAGTTTCCAGCTGGCTCAAATGTTTCTAGATGGGCTGATCTAGTCCTGGTTGACTCCTAGTGCAGTCATGGACTTCTGTTTCCAATTTTCCAAAGAAAAATAGTAGAAAAACATGCATACAGTAGGTTAAAAACCAGGAGTGGATCATTCTGTCTGGAAGCCATGGAGCAACATATTGACATATATATATATAATATAATATATGGATGACTGAAGTTGGACCGATTTGGATTAAACCTGATCTCTGTGACCAGGGAGGAGGAGGGGTCTAGAGAAAGAGAGTCAACCTGGCTCATATAACTCTGGATAACTCACAAATTGACTTGAATCTCCTTGTTCACTCAGGGACAGATTTTAAATGCCCTGCGCGCCGGCCCGCCTATTTTGCATAGGCCGCAGGCGCGCGCAGAGCCCCGGGACACGCGTAAGTCCCGGGGCTTTGTAAAAGGGGTGTGTCGGGGCGTGTCGGGGCATGGCCGGCGTGACGTGGCATTTTGGGGGCGGCGACGCGGGCGTGGATTCGGCCCGGGGGTGTTCCGGGGGTGTGGCCGCGGCCTCCAGACCAGCCCCCGGGACCGGAACACGGAGCGGGGCTGCCGGCCGGCGCGCGCAAAGTTACGCCTGCTTTTCAGCAGGCGTAACTTTGCCGACAAAGGTAGGAGGGGGGTTTAGATAGGGCCGGGGGGGTGGGTTAGGTAGGGGAAGGGAGGGGAAGGTGGGGGGAGGGCGAAAGAAAGTTCCCTCCGAGGCCGCTCCGAAATCGGAGCGGCCTTGGAGGGAACAGGCAGCGCGCTCTGGGCTCGGCGCACGCAGGTTGCACAAATTTGCACCCCCTTGCACGCGCCGACCCCGGATTTTATAAGATGCGCGCGGTTGCGCGCGCATCTTATAAAATCCAGCATACTTTTGTTCGCGCCTGGTGTGCGAACAAAAGTACGCGATCACGCAAATTTTTAAAATCTACCCCTGTGTTTGAATCTTCTTGACTCAGTTCAGATGAAAGACGAACAAATTTCCACCAGCATTCTAAGTATTTCAAGATTGGCCTATCTTCCAGTGGTTTGAAGCTGCAACTATTTCAAACCCATCCCAAATTTATAAAGTGAAAATCAGAATCAAAGACAGAAGTTGACTCTGATTGCCTGAATTAATTTGAGTCAGACATTCACAAGTCTGATTCTGGATTGGAACCAGCTCTAACCTTGGCCAGTAATACTCATGGCATCTCTGATAATTACCAGTAACCATTTATTTCATGTCTCTTAGCTACAAAAGGAAGGGGTGGAAGAGGAGTAATTGCTTTGACCCAGTGACCCCAAAAACCTCTTTGGGTCTAACTTACTATTTCTTCTGTGGTCTCCATTTCAGCTCTGGTAATTAGGGAGAACTCTAAGCCATGAATTAATACACTCAAGGCAATGTGAATGAAGTTGACATTTTCCAACCGATGAATGGCGGGACATATAGCAATAGAGAATGTCTGTGTCGGCTCTTAAAATACTTGGCCTCTGTTTTATGTCAGGTGTCTGCAAGACCCAGAGATGTCAAAAGATCAGCATTTTTTAATCGAATGACAACATTTCTCCCATTGTTTATGTACCGTTACATTTTTTTAATTTTAAGTAATTTTCAAACCAAATTGGGACTATGTTGAAAGATTTATTGTCTGTATGATGTGCACCCAACTTGCATTTAATAGTTAAAAAAAAAAAAAAGTAAAAACAAAGTGAAGAGAGTAAGATTCCTAATGCAGACGTAGATAAGGGGATTAGACTTTTATGGTTAAAAGATGAAGTATTGTCTTTCTTATACAGAAACTCTGAAATCTCAGTAAGTGAAGAATGTCAGAAAATCACTTCCATAATCATAGCACAGGTCAACGGTATTAACAAACTCTCTCATCGAGCGTGCTGCTCCATGGGGGGGGGGGGGGGGGGGTTTAATACCACTGGCCTGTGCTATTTGAAGGAACCTTAATCCTCAGAGTTGAGATTTTCCGGGACATTGACTTTATCGGGTTACAGGAGATGGCATATCATTTAATCACATGATCTCATAGACGCTCAGAGGTGATGTCTGGACCTGGAAAAGAGCAGTGTTTCAATGCCTTTTTGGGTCTTGTTACAGGTTTTTCAGAATGGAAGAACCCTTTTTCATTCCACCCAAGTACCTTTGACTTTGGACTTGCAATCTTTTGGCTTTATAGCAAGGACTCTCCTTGCTTCAGCTGAAGCTGCTGATTGCTAGTTGTCCTCACTTTATTTCTCCACCCTGTCACCCCAAGTGCTTTCAGCATTACAGGAAAAAATCTGAGCTTGAGCAGAGCCCAAGGGGAGTTCCAAAAATAGATCAAGTTAAAATAAACATTTGTTGGTTTTAGTTCTATTTGTTGGAGAAAATGACATCCCCACCGATCACACTGACGTTTTCTCAGGAACTGATACAAAGAGGGGCGGATTTTAAAACGAGCGCGAATAGCCTACTTTTGTTTGCGCTCCAGGCGCAAACAAAAGTACGCTGGATTTTTAGTAGATACGCGCGGAGCCGCGCGTATCCGCTAAAATCCTGGATCGGCGCGCGCAAGGCTATCGATTTCGTATAGCCGGTGTGCGCCGAGCCGCGCAGCCTACCCCCGTTCCCTCCAAGGCCGCTCCGAAATCGGAGCGGCCTCGGAGGGAACTTTCCTTTGCCCTCCCCTCACCTTCCCCTCCCTTCCCCTACCTAACCCACCCGCCCGGCCCTGTCTAAACCCCCCCCTTACCTTTGTCAGGGGATTTACGCCTCCCTCCGGGAGGCGTAAATCCCCGCGCGTCAGCGGGCCTCCTGCGCGCCGGGACACGACCTGGGGGCGGGTCCGGAGGGCGCGGCCACGCCCCTGGGCCGCCCTGGGCCGTAGCCACGCCCCGGGCCCGCCCCCGGAACGCTCCCGACACGCCCCGAAAACGCCGCGCGGTTCGGGCCCGCCCCCCGACACGCCCCCCCCGACACGCCCCCTCCGAAAACCCCGGGACTTACGCGAGTCCCGGGGCTCTGCGCGCGCCGGTAGGCCTATGTAAAATAGGCTTCCCGGCGCCCAGGGCCCTGCTCGCGTAAATCCGCCCGGTTTTGGGCGGATTTACGCGAGCAGGGCTCTGAAAATCCGCCCCAAAGAGAACAAGCAGCTATTGCATTCATGGAGCTAGACTTCAAAGGATCAGGAGATCTTTGCTCATCCTCCAGAAAGCAGGACTACAGAGGAAACAACTGGAGATGCAAGGTGGCCAAGAACAGCTGAATACCAAGTTTGTTTTCTTTCTGCCGCTCCTTCCCAATTCAGTTCCCAGAAGGGGCCTCATGAATACAGTGAAGTGCCATAATTTGTTTTTGCTCTGCCCACTCTCCTCTCCGCCAACCCCCAACCATCTCAGTTGCCTTGGGAGCACTTGGGAAGAAAGGGGCTAATGGTAATTTTGAATAATGTGCTCTTGTACTGAGTATCTCGATGATGCATCCCTGTGCTGATGAGTTCCACCTGTTTTGGGCTTTATGTACAGATGATTCATGACACACACAGCCTAGGAAATTGAATAAAATGCCACTTACTGAAATCATGGTTTGAACAAGTGTGTTTCTAGAAGAACAGCTTTAAGTGATAAAATCAATCCAGTCTAATAAATGATAAGAAATAAAGATTTTCTATTCAGTGACAAATTTGATTCAAATTCCCCATCTGTACACTGTTGGTAGATAAAACATTTTACGGCCCAGGGCCGCAGTTAACTCTGAAAAATTATTTTGTCATTTTCAGTAGAGTTTTAAATGGGCACTGAACGTGTCTATATTTGAGAGGAGGAATAGCCTAGTGGTTAGAGCAGTGAGCTATGAACCAGGAGACCAGGGTTTGAGTCCCTCTGTTGCACCTTGGGCATGTCACTTTACCCTCCATTACCACAGGTACAAACTTAGATTGTAAGCCCCTCTGGGGATAGGGAAATACCTACCGTACCTGTATGTAAACTGATGTGATATCTCAGGTTGAATGTTGGTATATAAAAATAATAAATAAATTTGAAACTTCAGATTCTTCAAGTATGGAACTATGAATTTTTCAACTCAAGAATTAAATAGAGGAGAAGTCATTTCACTGACATCTCCTTGTGGTGTTACTGGTGAGGTGCAGTTCCTCATGCCCATAGAACCAGATGTACAAACAGCTGTGAGAAAACTATCTGCATCCTAGTAATCATCCAAGATTGGGCAGCAAAAAACAAGTTCTGCTTGTACCCAAGCAAAACAGAGTTTCTCTGAATATGAAAAAGGAAGCAACATAACCATGAACTCCCCTTAAAATCACAATTGATAGATTAGATGTGTGTGAAATTCAATGTAATCTATCACCTTAACTAATGTTATTATTTATTTTCATGTGCACCATTAAGAGGCGTGTTAGTAGCTTGTACCATTGTACCTGGATGTTAGGACAAGACACTGCTGCGGGCTTGAACCAATATCAACTCAGAGTTTAAGAACCAGAGTCTTATTCTCTAGACCAACCAAACACCTGAAATAAGTAGAAGTGGTAGGTGAGAAGTCTGGCTCAGAGAGCCGTGGAAGCCATGCCCCTGGGAAATGGGGATTGGCTGGGGCTCAGCTAAAAGGGGTTGCTGGGTAAAAGGAAGCTGTTGGCAGCAATCAAAAAGCTGTTATACTTGAACTTGGTTTGTGGGCCCTTGGGCCGTGGAGAGAGCTGACTCCACCCACAGGGAGGAGCCCTGTGAGAACTCTCCACGACAGGTGGGGTCTCAGCAGTGATGGACACAGGAGTCAGAGATATATTTATTATATAGCAAAGAGAAACCGGAGGACCAGGTTTGTAAACTCAGTCCTTGAGTATGAAGACCTGAGATGGATCCTCTGGTAGTGGTCCGCAGAACGAGGTAACCCGGGAAATACTTGCTTCTTGGTAGTTCTTGTGCGTGGTAGCTCTGTTAGTGGTCCGCAGCACGGGGTAGGCTGGAGATAGTTGATGGCAGCAGGCACAAGACAGCATGGATACGGTAGTGGTCCGCAGAGCGGGGTAACCCGAGGATCCCCAAGCAAGAGAGAAGCAGAGTTGAAGATCAGGTCTAGTATTCACTCCGTGGTGTTGCAGTAGAGATATTAAGAACATAAGAACATGCCATACTGGGTCAGACCAAGGGTCCTTCAAGCCCAGCATCCTGTTTCCAACAGTGGCCAAACCAGGCCATAAGAACCTGGCAAGAACCCAAAAACTAAGTCTATTTCATGTTACCGTTGCTAGTAATAGCAGTGGCTATTTTCTAAGTCAACTTAATTAATAGCAGGTAATGGACTTCTCCTCCAAGAACTTATCCAATCCCTTTTTAAACACAGCTATACTAACTGAACTAACCACGTCCTCTGGCAACAAATTCCAGAATTTAGTTGTGTGTTGAGTGAAGAAGAACGTTCTCCGATTAGTTTTAAACATGCCATATGCTAACTTCATGGAATGCCCCCTAGTCTTTCTATTATCTGAAAGACTAAATAACCGATTCACATCTACCTATTGTAGACCTCTCATGATTTTAAACACCTCTATCATATCCCCCCTCAGCCGTCTCTTCTCCAAGCTGAAAAGTCCTAACCTCTTTAGTCTTTAGGGGAGCTGTTCCATTCCCCTTATCATTTTGGTCACCCTTCTCTGTACCTTCTCCATCTCAATTATATCTTTTTTTAGATGCGGCAACCAGAATTGTACACAGTATTCAAGGTGGGGTCTCACCATGGAGCGATACAGAGGCATTATGACATTTTCCATTTTATTCACCATTCCCTTCCTAATAATTCCCAATATTCTGTTTGCTTTTTTGACTGCCACATCACACTGAACCGACGATTTCAATGTGTTATCACTATGACGCCTAGATCTCTTTCTTGGGTGGTAGGACCTAATATGGAACCTAACATTGTGTAATTATAGCTTGGGTTATTTTTCCCTATATGCATCACTTGCACTTATCCACATTAAATTTCATCTGCCATTTCGATGCCCAATTTTCCAGTCTCACAAGGTCTTCCCGCAATTTATCACAATCTGCTTGTGATTTAACTACTCTGAACATATTGTTGTAGCAGCAGCGGAGACCCGGAGCAGGAACACTGGAGGGTCGTCCGTGGAATAGCGAGAGGTACTCACTAAGCTGGAGAAAGGTGAGTCTCGCAGAGAAGGCTCTCGAGGAGCGAACAGCCCTGAGTGCAGCAAGGCCCCTGAGGAGCGGGTACCTGAGTCACTCAGTCTGGAATGCAGGAACAGCGAGGCAAACCGTCTCTGAGGAAAGGAATTGAGCAAGATGGAATCCTTGCTAACTCATAGGTAGGAAGGTCTGGTAGGCTTAAGTACATGTAGGCAGTGACGTCATGCAGAGGGTATGCCCCCGAGGTTCCCGCCATGACGTGGATAAGATGGAGGAAGGTGCGCGCGCGCATGTGCCCTAAGTTACACCAGATTCAAGATGGCGACCGGGATCACCCACGCTGTCTCAGGAACGCCAGGGAGGTTGGCGTGCAGAGGCAGTGGTGGCCATCTTTGTCAGAATCGGAGCTACAGGGCAAAATGAGGTGATCAGCAAAGGTCACAGCCATCTGTGATCTAAGGGCACAACAGTACACCCCTTCTTAGGGCCCCTCCCAGGGGGTTTCGGCTTCCTAGGATGCGTTAGATGGAATTGGTGTATCATGTCTTTGTCAAAGATGTTGACAGCAGGTTCCCAGCTGTTTTTTTCTGGTCCGTATCCTTCCTAGGAAATTAGGTATTCCCAATGCTTTCCTCTCTTACGTACATCCAAGATGTCATACACTTTGTATGTGATGTCCTCTTCAGCATCAAGAGGCTGTGGATCTGGAGTCTTGTGAGAGAACTTTGAGAGGATGAGAATCTTCAAAAATGAAACGTGGAAAGCGTTGTGTATTTTCATGGATGAAGGTAACTTCAGGCTGTAGGGACCTAGGAGGCGACGGACAGCGAAGGGTCCAATGTAGCGTGGAATAAATCTGACTGAAGGCAGCTTGAGGCGGAGGTATTTGGTACTGAGCCAAACCTTGTCTCCTGGCTCAAACTGAGGTGCTGCTCTGTGATGAGCATCATAATGCCTTTTGGCCTGTTGTCCTGCTTTGTGCAAAAGGTCCTTAGTTTGAGTCCAGAGCTGGTGAATCTCTTCAGCTGTAGCCTGAGCTGCTGGTGATGTACCTGACAAAGATATTGGAAGTGGTGGTAATGGTTGACGACCATAAACGATCTGGAATGGAGTAGATCCAGTGGCAGAAGCAGGATGAGAGTTCAGGGCGAACTCAGCCCAGAGTAATAGTTCTGCCCAATCACTCTGCCTAGAATTGACATAGGCACGAATGAACTGTTTGAGAATCCAATTCATTCTCTCTGTTTGCCCATTTGATTGGGGGTGATACGCTGACGATAGGTCTAAGGCGATGTCAAATTTACGACACTGTGCCCTCCAGAACTTGGCAGTGAATTGAACACCTCTGTCAGAAACAATGTGTTTAGGCATGCCGTGCAGGTGGAATATATGCCGTATGAACAGCTTGGCAAGTTCTGGAGCAGATGGTAGTCTGGGTAATGCAACGAAATGTGCCATTTTTGAGAAGCAGTCCACAGTGACCCATATAGTATTGTTCCCACTTGAAGGCGGTAAATCAACAATGAAATTGGTTGCGATGTGCATCCATGGTTCTTCCGGAACAGGTAACGGCTGTAGGAGACCCCAGGGGCAACTGGCAGGAGGCTTTTGTCTGGCGCAAGTAGCGCAGGATTCAACGTATTCTTGGACGACTTTTTTCATAGATGGCCACCAATAGAAGCATTGTAGGGTGGCAAGAGTACAGGCCTGTCCAGGATGGCCGGCTAACTGGGAGTCACGAGCCCAGTTCAGAAGTTTCTTCCGTAGTGTCTGAGGAACCACTGTTTTACCAGCTGGAACAGAATGGGTAGCAGCCAGGATTATCTTCTCTGGTTTGATGATGTGGGGTGGATCAGGAACATTTTCAGGTGTAAAGGAGCGTGAGATGGCATCCACCCGGACATTTTTTATCAGCAGGACAGTATTTGAGCAAGAAATCAAATCAGTTGAAGAATAATGACCATCGGGCTTGGCGATGGTTGAGTCTCTGCACATGACGTAGATATTCCAGGTTCTTGTGATCAGTGAAGACTGTTATCTGGTGTTGTGGACCTTCTAGCCAGGGACGCCATTCCTCAAATGCAAGCTAGATAGTGAGCAACTCTTTGTTGCCGATGCCATAAATTTCTCTCAACTGGAGAAAAGCATCTGGAGAAAAATGAGCAGGGATGAAGAGTATGCGTATCACTGTGCTGACTAAGCACGGCCCCTACACCGACATCAGAGGCGTCAACCTCACTGATGAATGGCCAATGAGGGTCAGGGTAACGTAAACAAGGTTTCTTGAGGAATGCCTCCTTAAGGGCTTGGAAAGCAGTGACAGCGTCCGGAGACCACTGTGAAGGGTTGGCTCCTTTTTTAGTCATGG
The DNA here is from genome assembly GCF_901001135.1 of Rhinatrema bivittatum. Taxonomy (NCBI): domain Eukaryota; kingdom Metazoa; phylum Chordata; class Amphibia; order Gymnophiona; family Rhinatrematidae; genus Rhinatrema; species Rhinatrema bivittatum. Next base: position 94,887,266 of record NC_042622.1, on the reverse strand, counting down.
CAGTAAGTGGTGCTGTCAAGGTCGAGTAGTTCTTGATGAATGTGCGATAATAATTAGTGAAGCCCAGGAAGCGACAGAGAGCTTTAATACCAGTAGGCTGAGGCCAGTTTTGTATGCTTTTTGTCTTCAGAGGATCCATTTGGAAGCCTTTGTTGAACACAATGTACCCTAAGAAGGGAACAGACTCCTGGTAGAAAGCACACTTCTCAAGCTTGGCGTATAGATGATTATCTTGCAGCCTCTGCAAAGCTTTGATGACATCTGCTTGGTGGCTCTGGATATAACTGGAAAAGGTGAGGATGTCGTCTAAGTATACAACCACACACTGATACAACAAGTGTCGCAGGATGTCGTTCATCATATTTTGAAATACGGCCGGGGCATTGCACAAGCCAAATGGCATCACTAAATACTCAAAGTGGCCATCGCGAGTATTAAAGGCCATGTTCTACTTGTCCCCCTGATGAATGCGGACAAGGTTGTAAGCGCCCTTTAAATCCAACTTTGTGAAGATCTTTGCGCCTTGGAGCCGATCGAACAACTCTGAAATTAATGGTAAAGGAAACCGATCGTTGATGGTAATTTTGTAAGGGCGAAGGGATCCATCCTTCTTGCCAACAAAAAAGAATCCAGCTCCTGCCAGTGACTTAGATGGTCTGATGAAACTTTTCTGGAGGTTTTCTTGAATATAGGCCGACATGGCCTCAGTCTCAGATAATGAGAGTAGGAGAATTATTCAGTCTGGTGTTCAGCTGATTAAAGGCGGTAGCCAATGAATCCAAAGTCCTCTGTTGCTCCGAAATCCATTGGGCCAGGCCAGGGATGGCCTGTAAGGCTGAGAGCTGAGCTGGGTCCATGGAGTTAGCAATCTGTTATACTTGAACTTGGTTTGTGGGCCCTTGGGTTGTGGAGAGAGCTGACTCCACCCACAGGGAGGAGCCCTGTGGGGACTCTCCACGATAAGCGGGGTCTCAGCAGTGATGGACACATCAGCAAAGAGAGACCCAAGGAGCGGGTTTGTAAACTTAGTCCTTGAGTGGGAAGACCTGAGATGGGTTCTCCAGTAGTGGTCCGCAGAGCAGGGTAACCCGGGAAATACTTGCTTCTTGGTAGTTCTTGTGCGTGGTAGCTCCGGTAGTGGTCCACAGCACAGGGTAGGCTGGAGATAGTTGATGGCAGCAGGCACAAGACAGCGTGGATCCGGTAGTGGTCCACAGAGCGGGGTAACCCGAGGATCCACACAGCAAGAGAGAAGCAGAGTTGAAGATCAGGTTTAGTACTCACTCCGTGGTGTTGCAGTAGAGATATTGTTGTAGCAGCAGCAGACCCGGAGCAGGAACATCGGAGCGTGATCTGTTGAATAGCAAGAGCTACTCACTAAGCTGGAGAAAAGTGAGACTCACAGAGAAGGCTCTCCGAGGAGCAGATAGCCCTGAGTGCAGCAAGGCCCCCGAGGAGCAGGTACCTGAGTCACTCAGTCTGGAACGCAGGAACAGCGAGGTGAAGTGTCTCTGAGGAAAGGAATTGAGCAAGATGGAATCCTTGCTAACTCGTAGGTAGAAAGGTCCGGTAGGCTTAAGTACACATAGGCAGTGACATCATGCGGAGGGGACGCCCCTGATGTTCCCAACATGACGTAGATAAGACGGAGGCAAGCGCGCACGTTTCCTAAGTTACACCAGATTCATGATGGCGACCAGGATCGCCCACTCTGTCCCGGGAACACCAGGGACGTTGGCATGCAGAGGCAGTGGTGGCCATCTTTGCCAGAATCGGAGCTCCAGGACAAAATGAGGTGGGCAGCAAAGGTTGCAGCCATCTGTGACTGACGGGCGCAACAAAAGCTGACCTGCCTTTTGCTACAGAAGCTGCTATTTTTTAAAGGAGCAACTTACTCTAGATTCCTGTTCCTAGCTTGTAAGTCAAACTTCTTGTCCAGACCTGTTTCATTGTGAATGTTTGTTGGTTGACGGCGCTGACTACAGACCTCGTTTGGATTACTATTGATGACTGCGGACATAATCGGTTAAGACAAACTACAATTGGTACTCTTCACAGGTATTAGATGAGCTTACATATGCTATTGTGAAATTGGCCTTGCAGGTATCAGTCCTGTCTTAATTGATTGCCCCTGAGGCAGCTCTATGTAAGAGAGCGAAACTCGGCCAGAGTCGGGCATTATTAAATAAAGGGCTTTTCCAACTACCGATTCTCTTTGTTTCTACTGCTATACAGCCAACTGGATCGGCTTCCGCTTTGCTTCTTGAGTCAAACTTCTTGTCCAGACCTGTTTCATTGTGAACTTCTTACTGTCTCCAGCTTCTGGCCTGCAAAGCCAGCTTCCAAGTTAAATTTGCTTCTATGTGAACTGTACTTGACTCTAGTCCTTGGCCAGTATGGCAGCTTGCTACTCAAACCCGCTACTGTTCCTGTATGTAATCTGCCGGACTCCTGACTGTCTCCAGTGAGTCCGAGCACCCCTCAGCCCTGCTGTGTGTCTGTGAGTATCCAGAGGGCATGAACCAGACAACTGCTTTGGATGAAAATTTACTTTCAAAAAGTCGGTCAATAAATAATAATAAATAAATATGATGCCTTCTTAGTAAAATAAAAAGGTCTTACTGTCAGTGAAGGCATCTAAATTAGGGACTTATTAAAAAATAACTTTTTCCCAATTTATGCCTAGGCAAAAAAAACAAAACTTTATTGATTTAGTTGTTAAGAGCTTGGTTATTACACAGAAAGAGATATACTTGGTCTGAAGCAATGTATTATTTCTGTGGCTTTTGTGAATAATACAGGACCTGAGGACATTATAGTTTAGGCATCATGTTAATAAACGTTACAGTGTAATGCCTTCACCAAGAATCAGTTCACTGTGGAGCCTGTCCTTATAGAGAGACGTTATCTGCTCTTTCACCTCCGGGGCCAGAGCTCCAGCTATAAATCGAGTGATCCCTGGGACTCCTCATCCCTCCTTGCCCCACTGTCGCTGTGTGACTTTGGGTGGGTCACGCTTCTGTACCTTGCTGTGCCACAGTATACCCAACTGTATTCGTGTAGCTCTAAAAAAAAAAACCAACATTGCACATATGTTTCTAAAGTTTCATTACTACAAAGCCTGCCAGAATCCTATTTAAATGCAAGGTTTTATGAAAAGCCCAATCACTGCTGTGCTTAAGAACCAGGTTAATTTGGGCCAGAAAGCAGAAAACAGAATCTAGTTTAAAACTTCACATTTAGTCTGAGAAGGTTGGGACTGCCCATGAGACAAATGCATTGTTCACATTCTCGAAGCTTTTGAATGGACACTTCCTAACTGCTTCTGTTCTTCTGCTATATTTAATTCTTAGATTCTTGCTATGGTTGGACAGGAAGTGGATGTTGTTAAGGTAAGACTTCCAGTTCTCTGTCTTGACAGCGTATCAGAAGATATGAGCAGCACTTCATACCTACCGAATGTCTATAAACTGAAGATTGCACTTCTAAGTTACATCTAGAATTACTGAAGCAACTTCCCCATTCACCTAGCAGTAGCCTAGTGGTTAGAGCAGCAGATCAGGAACCAGGGAAACCAGTGTCCAAATCCCACTGCTGCTGCTTGTGCCCTTGGGCAAGTCACATTACCCTCCATTGCCTCAGATACAAAACATAGATTATAAGCACTTTGGGGATAGGGAAATACAGTCCCTGAATATAATCCACTTTGAAGTGCTGAAAAGTGGAATATAAAAATAAATAAATAAAGATAAATAAAACTTAGGGAAGAAGAGCACCAGCCAGGTCTTCTTGGTCCATGAATATTCAACAGGTATATTTGCACCCAATTGATCTGAAAACCAGGTTAATTTGCATAGTTTGGTTACCCCAAAAACCTGACCTGTTTGTGACCCTCTAGGACCAGGGTTATGCAACTCTGTCTTAAATTATATTATGTTGGGTAAATGAGATTACAAACATTCATTGCACAGTGGTGGTTCCTCCTTGCATCACATGTTCATATATATCTATATTCCCTCTATGTCCTTCATGTCAGACCTGCACAACTGTAGGATTATCAACTGACTCCAGATCCAAAGAAGCTGAGCCAGTCCTGATGAGTAAATATGACATAAGAAACAGCATCATATAGAGGTAACTTCTTGTTAAAGGTCTTTTAACAGTGTTTGTCATGCCAATCCTTGAGTACTCTCAAGTCATTTGGGTTTTCAGGATATCCACAATAAATATTCATGTGATAGATTTACATGCACTGCCTCCCTTGTTCTGGATAGTTATTATTATTTGGCCCAATATTCAAATATATCCAGTTATTCAGATATAATTTATCCAGCTAACTTAGGAGGGATATTCAGCGGCACAGCTATGCTGCTGAATAGAACTGGAAAATTCTAGTTAGCTAGATAAGTTATATCCAGATAATTTTAGACTTGCTATTGAGCAGGTCTAACTTATTCAGTTAACTTAACTGGATAAGGCTGAATATAGGCACTTATCCTGTTAAGATAACTGGATAAGTTGCCCCATCTTAATCCATCCATTGCCCCATCTTAATCCATCCATTGCCAAGATATCAAGCTATCTACTTAGTCGGATAAATACTTATCTGGCTAAGTGGAGATATTCAGCAGCTGCCACTTAGCTAGATAGATATCAAGCTATCTACTTAGTCGGATAAATACTTATCTGGCTAAGTGGAGATATTCAGCAGCTGCCACTTAGCTAGATAAGTCCCTATTTATCTGGCTAAGTAGTGCTAAATATCGGCCTCTGCATTATTATTATTATTTGGATTTAGTTCTTGCTTCAGTTGTCCCTCAATTTCTAAGCATTTCATGGCAAATTATGTTCAAATTTTAATGCTGTGGAGACACCAATAACATGCCCTAAGGCTTCATGGACAGAGCTGCAAAAACCTCACAGAGCAAGTCTGAATTTTCAGAAGGAATCACAGACCTCATAATACAGTGCGACTTAGCGAGATGTGATAGAGACCAAAAAAGGCTGCAGTCTGGGGGGGAAACCAAGATGGCCGCCACATGAAATGGTAGTGAAGTCGGTCTCTCCTCGCATTCTTGAAAAAAAATTTTCTTTTACCATGCTGCACTCTAAAAGAAACGCGAAACTCAGGGAATTAACCGCCACATCATTGCCGGTGTCCGAGAATGGCCAGACGACGATCGAAACATTCTTCGCTACCGCAGTAGCAAAAGAAAAGCCGGTAGAGGAGGCCGCTGCTAGTCCCGACGTAGGGCAGATGCCGGGCTTGCTGGCCGACGAGATCACGCTGAGCCCCGGTGCTCCGGTAACCCCCCACCTCCGAAACCAACTGAAGCCGACGCTGCAGGGGTAAGTCCTCAAGGACTAAACTTTTCTTCTGAAGGCGTTTCTTTGAATATTACTAAAATGAGTGACTTACCCGGGAGCAGTGAGGAGAAGGAGAGACGGGCTATTGAGGAAATGGTGAGAAGGAACACTACTGGAGGGGAGCAGCTGGCCCAGAAAACATTTTCGGAAATGTTTGTTCCTATGGAGAAGCCAAAGACTATATCAATGGACTCATTATGGCAAGCAATAAAAGGTCTTGAAAATGTTTTATTTGGTCTGGCCAAAATAACAATTGATTCTAATAGCAGATTTTTGAATTTGGAGCAAGAATCTAATAAGCAATCATCTAAAATTCACCAGATGGAATCACGTATTGAAAAATTGGAGACCACTCAGTTAGAAATCCTGAGAGTGGAAGATTTAAATCTGAAAAGAGTTGAAAATATGGAAAACCAATCTAAGTATTTGCATCTCCGAATACAAACTTTCCATACTTAAAAGAAATATCAGCATATGAGATGTTAAAAGAATATATGATAAGAATTTTGAAAATACCAGCAGAGGGACTTAGTGTTCTTGCTAGAGTTTACTATTTGCCAGAAAAAGGAGTAAAGGAGAAAATCATTTCGGAACAAGAAGAAAATAAGGAGCAACAACTGAATTTGACTCAAATACTAGAACTCTCTGTGGATACAGAGATTCAAAAGAGGATGACATCATTTCTATCTTGTACGTTTGCTTCAGACAGGGAAACGATTATGAAAAGATTTATGAGAAATCGTTTAGAGTATTTTTATGGAAAAAAAATGTGGGTGTACCCAGATATTTCTCATATAACACAGGAAAGACAAAAGAAGTTCTTATTGTTAAGACCTGAAGCCGTGGCCAGAGGGGCTAGTTTTAGTCTTAGGTATCCCTCGAAATGTGTTGTAAAACACTTAAATGCAAAATATATTTTTCTTGATCCTAATCATTTGCAAAATTTCTGGAACCAGTTAACCCTATAATTCCATAGTGATATCGTAGCAGAGTAAAGTTTTCTTTTACCTGTCATGTGACGTTCCTGTTAAATTTAAGATTGATTCTCTTTATTTCCTAAATAACTGCCTGTTAAACTCCCCCCTCCCAAGGATTTCTTGGAATAGTAGAGAAGGGACTAATTTGTCATATTTTTTAATTAATAATATTTCTTTGATTTATGATATTCACCTCTACGCATTGTATAATGTTTACTTTTGTGAATATTGAAAAAGTTGAATAAACAGTAAATTGCAAAAAAGGCTGCAGTCTGGCTTCCCAACAGTCATTCAAGGCTGCAGCAGAGCCAGCGAAGCATATTTAAGCTGGAGATGTGCAGAAAAATTGCTGAGGATAGTAGAAGCTCCAGTGAAGCACACGGTGCAGTAATACATCATAGCTGGAGACAAGATTGAATCTGCAGAGGACAGACAGCATGATGGAAGAGGGATGGAGATTCTAGAACCAGGGGCCATGATATAAGATTGGGGGAGGGAGGGATAGACTCCGGGCTAATGTAATAGGTGCAACCTTTTGCGAGAGTTGGTAGAGAAAAATAGCAGAATTCAGGAGAGCATGGAAAAAGCACAGAGAATATTTGGTGGAGAAGCGAGGACAAAGCCAAAAATTCAAAGAGGGCCTGCAACACTGCAGAAAGAAGGGAAAGTAATGCATATGATGGACTTTGTGATCTTAATTTGCCATGGTTTTTCTTTTTCTGTGCCAACTCACTACTCTGCCATGGCTGAAGTGAACCATCAGTGACTATATGGCCTACTCTAAAGCACCAGCACTCTTAAGGAGAAATGAGTTGTGTTTCTGTGTGCTCTCATGGCACTTGGATCTTGCCTTTTTGAGATTCTGCACAGTCTTAGAGCTTTTCTTTGACATCTCCTCAAACCCTTTTACAGGAGGCTTCAATGTACAATTGCATGTGAGGGCTGCTCTTAGTGTTTCTACCTGTCTTGACTTTAAAATGCAGAACATCTCATACTTGATCAGTTTTTAGTATCTACCTTCTCCCTTTTTAACACAATCATCCTAGGAATGTATTTCAGTTGGAGATTAGGATACTTATGGTGAATAGAAAATGTCTAGCTGAAACATAAGTATATCTACCACTTAGCCAAGAAAAGATCTTTTAGTTGATTGGTAGAGCTTCTAAGACTTTCGGGGTCCTTTGGTCTAATCGCCCCAGTTGTATTGTTTTTACGGTGCTTGGAGTTCGCACTCATTTGCTCACTTGCTTTGGCAAAGGGCAGTGAAAGTCTTGAGGATTGTACTAATAGTCAAAGATCAGTACTGGTGCCATAACTAAGACTTTGTGGCCATACCACCGACCTTTCATAAACAGGCAGAAGAAATCTAGAAGCCTACAAAGCAGTTTATTTCTGTTCCCTGAAGGCGCCAAGACACCTCATTTCTTCTTTTTAACAAAAATACATCCACACATTCTTCTACACACACACACATACACACACATAGGTCCTATTTCCTTTCCAGAGGCAGACCACAGGAATTAATGATTTATTATTAATGAAAAAGAATTAATATGTCACTGGGGCATGCCAGCCGGAAACATCTGCTCCCAAAGATTGGATAACTTTCCGACCTGTTCCCCCATCTAACCTTCAAACGGCTGCAACTCAGCACCACATGATTTCCTTGTCCTTTCACACTGGCAGTGAACCCTAAGAACCTTTTTCTGTTAGCGTCTGACAGGGAAGTTACTCATCGCCACCAAAGTCGAAGCAGACTGGGAAGGGAAGGCTGCACGTTACAATCACATAGAGACACAGTCAGCGTGACGGGGTTTCAGAACCTTTGGTTTGCAGACCTACACTTCTGGTAGCAGGATCAGCCCTGAGGCGAACTAGATCCCTTTCAGCACTGAAGTAAGAATTATCTGAGAATGATGATGTTCAAGCGCTTTTGAGTCTATGCAGGTAGTCTGAAAAAGTGACACGCGTGATCTCTGAAGCACATGTGCGACCTCAGCTTTGCTTCGCAGAATTTTCTTTTAGTAAATTTAATGCTTGTAGAAAGGCACCAGATTGGCCTACAGAGCTGGAAAAGCACAGGTGGCAGCACTGCGAGCTTAATCCACACTGCCCTGGTGATGGGGCTCAATCCTGATCTTCTGGAAACACTTCTAAGAATGAAAAGGTTATCCCTTGAGCCATCCAGCCCCCTTCTGATAATTCACTGCAGCTCCTGTCCCACATGGGGGCACCTGGGGAGGACCATGGACTACTCAAGACCCCGTGACCTCCCAGGGTTCCCACTCAGGTGGGGGGAAGGAAGTAAAGCTTTTCTCTGGAGCTCTTCTGCACGCCAGTCCAGTCACACAAAAGAACACTGCAATTCTGAAGTAAAAAATAAAATCTTTACGGCAGAACTGGTGGCAGGGGAAAAAAGTCCAAAAATCAGCATACAAACTGAGAGTGCACCAAACACAAACACATGTCCAAGATACAAAATAAAATGAAGTCTCTTCCACTTTGTCTCCACATGCACCTGAAATAGGTCAGCTCTCTGGAACAGGTAACCTTCCAATCTGGGCTCTTCCAGTACCTCGTGGGTAGCTGAAATCTTCTTCTCTTCTCTGTTCTTCTCATATCCTACTCTTAAGTGAGTTTTGACAGATTTTCTTGATCAACCAGCACGCTATTGATTTTCCCAGGCAGGTGCACTCTTGAAACCTCACAGCTGAAAAAATAAAGGCAAAAAGTTCAAAGGAACAGACAAAGAGGCTCCCAGAGAAGAATATCTGGTGAAGCTGAAAGAGACGAGAAAAGAAATCAGGATGGAAAAAGCTTGAGTAGAAGAAAAGATCGGCAAAGAGCTAAAGTGAGGTGGCAAAACATTTTTCAGACATATTGGAGAAAGAAGGAAGGCCAGAAGTAGTAGTGTAAGATTGAAAGGTGACGAGGGTCATGGTGTGAAGAAAGATGAGGAAAAAGCAGAAACATTAAACAAACATTTCATTTCAGTGTTCACTGAAGAAGAGATTGGGGAAGGACGATTGCTGGTCGGTAAGAGCATGGATGGCAGTGGATATATGCTGCTCTGTTCATGGAAGAGAGTGTTTGGGTGGAACTTGTGAAATTGGAAGTGGACAAGGCCATGGGGACAGCTGGGGGTACAACCCAGGATACCAAAGAAATGCTGGCAGGTCCGCTGAAAGACCTGCTCAATAGAGCCTTGAAAATGGTAGCAGTGCCACAAGGTAAGAGAAAGGAGACTGTGGTCCTGCTTCACAAAAATGGTAGCAGGGAGAAGCCTGGAAATTACAAACCAGTCAGCCTTACCTCAGAGGTGGGAAAGCTAATGAAAAAAAGGTCAGTAAACTATCTGCAATGCAGTGGGTTGCATGATCTGAGCCCACATGCTTTTACCAGAGGAAGATCATGTCAGGCAAATCCGATTGACTCTTTTAATTGAGTGACTAGAGAATTAGATCAAGGAAGAGCACTTGCTGTGATTTATCTGGATTTCAGCAAGGCTTTTGATACAGTTCCACATGGGAGGCTCATGAACAAATTTAAAAGCCTGGGAATGGGCCCCAATGTAGTGGAAGGGAGCGAACAGCAAATAGTTGTAAATGGAACCTACTGTGAGAAGTAAATAGTGATAAGTGGAGTGCCTCAGGGTTTGGCTCTGGAACCATTTCTGTTCAATATCTTCGTGAGTGATATTGCAGAAGGGTTAGAAGGAAGAGTTTGTTTTTTTGCGAATAACACTAAGATGTGCAACAGAGTGGACCCACCTGAAGGAGTAGAGAGAATGAAAAGCGGTCAAAGGTTTGGCAGTTGGGACTCAACGCCAAGAAGTGCAGAGTCATGCATTTGGGATGCAGAAATCCAAAGGAGCTGCACATGATGGGGGGTGGGAGTCTGATGAGCATGGAATGGGAAAGAGACCTTGGGGTGATGGTGTCTGATGATGTGAAGGCGGCAAAGCAATATGACGAAGCAGTGGCTAAGACCAGAAGGATGCTGAGCTGCATAGAGAGAAGCATAACCAGCAGGAAAAAGAACATAATGCCCCTATACAGGTCCTTGGTGTGGCCTCATCTGGAGTAATTTTATTTATTTATCAAGTTTTATATACCGTCGTTTGGTTTCACCATCACAACGGTTTACAAAGTTTCGATGTTTCACATGTGTTCAGTATCTCAAAAAGCAGAGAGGCAGGATAGAAGTGATCCATAGAAAGGCAGCCAAACTGGTCTAAGGTCTTCACCAAAAGTGTTATGAGACTGAAGGACCTAAATATGTATACGCTGGAGGAGAGGAGAGACATGGGTGACATGATGCAGACTTTTAAGATACCTAAAAAGTATTAGTAATATGCAGGAATCAAACCTTTTTCAAAGGAAAGAAAACTATAGAACAAGAGGTCACAATAAGAAGCTGCAAGGGCGCTTAGTCAGGATCAACAACAGGAAAGGGTGATGGATGCATGGAATGTGCCCTCCCAGAGGAGATAGTGAGGACAAGGATGGCAAAGGAATTAAAAAGAGCATGGGCTAAATACAGATGATTCCTAGTGGCTAAATGATGGAGACAAAGAAAAAGGTAACCTGTGTTGATTGGGGTAACCTGCACAGAGCAACAATTACCCTAAGAATAAAATACAATTAAAAAATGCTGGGCAGATGGGATGGATCTTTTTCTACTGACATTTACTATTACAATGCACACAAATCCCATAGGTTCCAGGGAATCCTTTTCTTCTCAGGGCTCCTCAGACTCAGGAACAAGTCTTCTTTTATAACTCTGTGGGACTCTCACTACTTCTCCTCTTCTGGAATCCCTTTCCCTCAGCAGGGCCTGGCTAAACTCTCCCTCAGGTCCCAGCCACCTTACCTAAGCAGGAACACTTCCTCTTGTCAAACCTTCCCTGAGGAGGGATAGGCCCACTGGAACCACTTTGTGAAGAAGGAGCACCCAAGCAGAACTCCAGAGCTTGGAATCCTCTCCCACATCTGCCTCAGCAGGGTGCAGAGACTTTATACGTCCCCACAACCCCTCCCAGTGAGCAGTGGTACATTTCCCTGCCACATTGACACTACACCGATATCACTTTAGGGCAAGGTCACTACTTTGTAAGGGGCAGAGCTACTTTTAAGGGGCAAACAGGGGCACACATCACCTTGTGGTCCTATGAAAGGCATCACAACCTGCAATGATTACTATTTTCTTGGTGTTGCTACTCAGTAGAATACAACACAACACAACACAACACTGGAAAAGCAGTTTATAATAAGAGGGTGGCCTTCTTAGTCAGCATTGCCTGATCATCTTGTATTATCCTGCCATGACTTTACCATGCCACTGGCATCCAACTGTCATTAGACTGTTCTCTACTGCAAACTAAACTTTGGCCTCATCTGTTCCAGACCAAGTGTCACCTGTTGCAGCTTCACCTCCTCAATCAGTACTTGTATCTGATAGACGATGCTGCCTAATAATGGAAGCTATGGGCAAGGAGGGCTATCTCCTCCGTCAGGCAAACAGGGCACTAGGCACAAATGAATTTCTTCCAGCTTCAAAAATTAAATCATAAGTCAAAAGTGTATGTGACACCAAATGCATGCATAAGTGGGCCCTCAGAGATATATGCTAGTATTTTATAAACCGTGTGGCAGGGGCTATAGTTTATCAAATACCACATGTTTCTACCCCAAAAGTATGTGCATATGTTTCAGTAAACATGCAGATTTGTAATTCAAGAAAACACACATACTTTCTCTACATATTTAATAAAAATATGCACATATAGTTTGTGCACCTAATAACCCAGAATTAAATGTACTGGCAGGTATTTTATAAAGTATGCATGTACTTGCTTATGAAAATATTTGTGTGTACTTGGAATCGCCAGTTCACTGCCGATACCTCCTCCGATTCACCCAGATTTTTACCAGTTCACCTAGACCTTCCAACACTTCACCCTGACCTGAAGCCCCACTAGTTTACTCACCCCTCCCACCCAAAAAGTACAGACAAAAGAAAAGTTTGATTTCAACTGCTTAGGTCAATTAGCAGATGTGAAAGCTTACAGACAAATTTGGCAATGCACGCGCGTATCCATCTTATAAAATAGCAACTTGTGCATGTACTTCGAAGTACCCTGCTTCAGAATGTTCCTATAGCGCCTCTTTTTAATCTGTTACCATTTATGTGCGACACCGCAAGTATGCCCCATACTCTCCAGGCTTATAAAATAGCATTTACATGCATATATGTTCATTTTACACATGCAACCCACACATAATTCTTTGAAAACTACCCTCAGAATGCATAATATTTGGCAATAAAACTTTGGATTGAGCCTCTCTGTGTAGATGGGTAACCCAGTTGTGTGCGACATAGAGGAACTGCTAATTTTTATACAGAAGTAAAGGCAGAATGTGCTGGGGGCAATGAATTTTCTTGGGACTTGCTTCCTCAAGTTCACCAGATTATAGCTGCCATTCAGCATGACAAGAAGTATATGAAACTGAAATGGCTGACACATTTGCCCATGTCATCTGTAGAACAGTCACCACCCAAGACTCCATGTCACTAAATACAAGCTGAGCGTCCTGGCTTTTAAACCTTCATCTCGTATGCATGTATAGATTTGCACATGTATGTGCTGTTCATACTGCTTAGTAGTGCATAGGTACTACCAACTAAGAAAAGAGGTGAGCCGTGCACCAGCAACCTCTCCGGGACTTGACCCAAGACTTCCTCGTTGCTTCCCTGAGGCCTTCTCGGGCCTGACCTGGAGGCCTCTAGTCCAAGGCTTCCCTGTGCCCAACCCAGGTCTCCTTAGGTTATCCCTGAAGCTTCCCTGACCCCTACCCGAGGTCTCCTCGCGGCTTCTCGGAGGTCTCCCCAGGCCTGACCCAAACCTTGGGGCTTCCCCAAGGCTTCCCTGGGTCCAACCTGAGGCCTTCTTTGGGATTTTTTGAGGCTTCCCTGGGCCCAACTTGAAACTGGCGCTGGTCTCAAGGCTGGCCGGAACTATTTTGTTTTATAGCTTTATGTTTGTATGATGGTACAACAAAATGGTGCTGACCAGCCCTGAGATCGGCACCATTGTGACATCACTGTGGCGTTGGTCTTACAGTAGACCAGTTCCATTTTTAAGAAACATCAGCAGGGAAGAAGATAAGTGGCCTTCTCTGCTGCCCCTTTTTCTAACCAGTACCCATGGAAGGGGTAAGTGGGTGCCGGGATGGTTTCCAGCTCTGGCAACCTTTTCAGGTGGGGGAGGGAATTTCTGTTTTTTCTTTTTTTTTTTTTTTTGTGTACCACCTAACTTGGCATTCACCTTTCACCCTTGGATTTGTAGCCCTATTTTTCTGACATATAGGACAAGGGATATCCTCATCAGCCTCCTCCTGATTCTTACAAGAAATATCAGTCCACAAGACAGGTAGGCAATATTTGGATGGGGAGACATTCTTGGACTGTGGGGTTCTGTTCAAGGCAATGGTGCACTCCCTTCACCAAGCAGAGCACCATATTGCATCTACTGGCTTTGGATGCTTTGGTCAACCATGGGACACTAAATGCTTTGCCCTTCACTCCCCCATCAGATTACCTTTGGTGTTTGCATTCTGATTTGCAGTCATGTAATGGTCATCTTTTTAAAAATTATTTGTGTAAATCGATTATTCTTGGTTCCCTTTTGAAAGAGGAACCAAGGGCCTCATTTACGAAGCACTTTTCCCATAGACACAGAATGGAAGAAAAGCCTTAGCAAATCAGGACCTAAGGTTGCACTCATGACTAGAGATGTGCTGTACAAGAAAATGGTGCCGACCAACCCTGAGCCCAGTGCTATTTTTAAATAGCCATGACAGGGAGAAGAGCTCTTGGATTACTCTTGCCCCTTTCCTTTGACTGGAGAAAGGACCCCCACCGAGAGGGTACATGGGGGCTGGGGAAATTCCAGCTCCGTTTTCTGGGGTGGGATGGGGAATCTGAGGGGCCCGGCCAGGCCCCAGCTAGGTTCAACTCAGTACAGCCTACTAGGCCTGGGCCCTGCTATCTTTATTTAGATGTAATTCTTTTTGGTGGAAGGTAGGAAGTTGGAGGGCCCTGGAGAGGCTGCAGAAGCAGGAGTGGGAATAGCAGTAGGTAGCAGGAGTTTCTGGGGGCGGGGGGTTTGTTGTTTTTGGTTTGGCAAATTGGGCATGCTATTTGGTAATACCACTCACTATTTACCAAAATGAAAAAGAAACAAAATTTTTCTTCTTTTCGTTAGGCCTGTGCATGTCAGCTATAATGAACCAAAATGAAAATGGCCCATTTTGGTTCAGATAACCCATTCATTAAAACAAATGCACAACCCTATTGCCTGGATCACCACCACCTGTTTTAGTAGACATGAAATTAATTCCTAAGGGACTATGGGCCTCATTTTCCACGCAGCTCGCACGCGAAAAGTCCCTTATCACGTGCGATACCAGGATGGGGGCGGAGTCGGCCCCGGAAGAGGAGGAGTCGGGGCGTCCCCGGGGCCGACTCTGCGCCGACGCCATGGACAGCGAAAAGGTAAGTGCCTTTTCGCGTCAGCTTTCACTCCCAATAGCTACACCTCCTATGGTGGCGCTATTGGGTGCGAAACCGGCAGCGATCGCACCGCGATGGTGCAATCGCTGCCGGCTAGTGCAGGCCCTCCCCCCGTTTCGGCCCCTCATCTTCTAAAGTATCGCAGGCCTGCGATACTTTAGAAAATGAGGCCCTATGTGAGCTTCAGTTAATGCGCTGCCTCTAGCTTCTCTCTCCATCAGGCCACTGATCGGGTGCTCAGCATAAACCAAAATATTGTTAGACTTTTATTTTTTGCTATCATTGTCATGATGTTGAATAAATACTTTGCATAATCTGGAATTGGCCATGTTTCCTAACTATTAGAACTAGAAGGTATAAAGTCTAAGAGATCTGCTGCCAGGTTTTCCTGTGCACTTCAGGCCACTCTGAAGCTTATATAAATCACTCATCATCCCAAAATGAAACACCACACCTCTCCATTAGCAAGCTTTCTTTTGAGCAAAGTTTTTTAAACAGTGCAATCAGTAAGGGAAGAAGCAAAAGAATAGACAAATTGCAAGAAAAAAAAAAAAAAGACAATGTGTCCTGTGCTTGAAGCTTAATGAACCCTTTGCATGCAGTTAAGACTACATTCCTTTATAACTGGAACTCAGGAAGGCCAAAAAAGAGCCAGGGACAAAAGGCGGAAGTGATGCATGCGATATCAGAAGTTATCTCGCTCTTGCACTTGTGGGCCTGTTGACTGAGGCCTTTTTTTCGCTCCAACAAAGTCGGAAACACTCATCTCCGCCTGGCCTCTTCCTGTCTCAAGTTAACCCTAAAAGAGTATGGAGGGATTTATTTTACTTTTTAAAAAAAAATTTTAACGCTAGAGGTACTGAAGGGTGTGGGAGCTGAGGCTCCACACGTTCTGATAACAGAAGCCCAGGTAATAAGTTCTGATATAACATGACCCACAGAATTCATTCGGAATGATAAGGTGGTCGGGTCTTACTATCAAGTCAAGGAAATATAATTAGCTACTAACCTAGATTTTTTTTTGGGGGGGGAACAATTTTTAGAGAACACGTTTAGGTGTGAAGTCCTCCCCGTGCACTTGGCACCTAATTTTCAAAGGGGAAGGAAGTGCAGACATCCACTTTTTAAAACTTTCAAGAAGTACAAAGGATCAGCAGGCGCAGCCCCTGTTTTTTGAGCAGGCAAAATTTCAGTGGAAAAATGTGCATAGATTTGAAACTGCAAAGCATGCACTTTATTTTCCTTGCTCCCTCCCCTTCCACCTGAACACACCTTTAGGGATGCAGTCTGGATAAAATTATGCACGCTGCGGAAGACCGCTGTGCTCTCTTAGCCAGCCTGCGGGAAGGTCATTTTCAGACACGCCGATGTACCCACCGAAATGAGTTAGAAAACTGCCCTCGTAGCAGTTCTTATAAAATTCTTATATTCTTCTTCTAGTGAAACATTTCATGCTAAGCGGATTACATTATAATCAACGCAGAACATACAAAATGATGAGCAATGCATCGGGGCGGAGTGACCATTCACACCATAGGGCAGTGCTTGAGGGCCCACAGCACTCTCCCCTAGCCTCAGGGTCCAATGAGGGGACAGTGACCCTTACTGCCCTGGGGGGACCCAGATCACTGTCAGTCTGTCCCTGCAATGCATTATCAATTCAATAAAGTAAAGTATAAATCACTGTGATTGCACTGATCCTATCATATCTTCCTTTCTGTCATTTAGGCAAAGGCTTACTGAAAATAAAATGCCCCGAGCATATGCCTGAATAATTTATAATCGTCAATAGCCAAGATACCCTCGGGAAGCAAATGCCTTTTAAAGTCATTTGGCAAGGTAAATAAAAACTATGCTTTACGGTGATCCACTGAGAGGGAGAAAGGACCTTTCATTAGTTACACCCCTTCCCAGTGACCAGGAGAGGGAAAGGGGAGATGAACAAGTTGTGTTGCCCATACTCCTCATGGTTAATTATTAATTCTTTGTCACAACATATCCTCTTTTCATTAAGATTACTGAGTGACGCGTACCACCTCAGGGCCCGTTATCAGGTGCCAGCCCTTGCAGTAAACAAACGCAGCCTTTTCTAAAAAAGACGCTCAAGAACTGGGGGGCCTGTTTCTTTTGCTGCTAGTTCCAGACCTGGATTTCGGCCTGCCTATGGGCGCCAAAATCATAAATCTGGATTTTGGGGAAAATAATTGTCACTGTAGCCAGGAACCAGAGTGGATGGGTGAACTCCAAGGCCCCTAAAAATGTTGGTGTGAGAAGTCCTGGTCTAAAATGTTTTTGCCATGCCGGGGGGGGGGGGGGGGGGGGGGGGGGAGGGAGTACTTCTCCCTGGATGAATAATTGCCACCTTAAGCCTAAGCATGAGAGGTTTCCTTTTTAAACACACATTTTGAATGTGTCTTGTTTATTTTTCTTACTTGCTGCACGGTTTCATTTAAGGTAGCTTTGCACCATGTGCATTTGTTTAGGCTCCAGGATAAACGACCTCCTTGAAACTTAATAGACAACTGGAATCCCCAGCCGTGAGAGGCCAAAATAAACCAATTCGAGTCCTAATAAGTAGACTTTCCAAGAAATGGGCTTTAGACAAATTAATGCAAAATTATTACTCAGCATTTGTGAAATCTGTTTGCATTTCTACATTTGTCTTTGGGCATCATTTCATAAGACATTCTGTCTATTAAGATCTTCAGAGAGATAGCCGTGTTAGTCTGGGGTAGCAAAAAAATGACAGGAGTCGGGTCATTCTTTGTCTATCAAGAGTTTTCTTTTTCCCCACTGATTTTCTCTGCCATATTTTGAGCTGATGTAATTTAAAAATATATATATTTTTTCAAAATATGTTCAATGATTTTCTTTTGCAAGATCTTCAGTCCTACTGGACAGCGATGTATGCTGACTTCTTGCTATGTCTGCCTCTCAATTTTCTGCATTAAGCTGAGTGGGCGACGGTAACCCTCTCCATGGACAGCAGCAGTAACAGCAGGATATCCTGTTCGCTGCTCCAGATTGGAAACAACCGTACCAAATCAAAACCTTTCCGATATATTTTTTTTCTCTCTCTGGGGGTCTGTAAATTGTGCATGGGCTTCAATTCCTTATCTGTGTTTTTTTTTTCTCAAGCCTGTGCTGTAACCCCATTGTTTTTCTAAAATAGCTTTCCATTGCATGTTTGCAGTTGAATGTTTTTCTCTACTCTGCTTCAGACAATACCGATTTAGCAAAGGTTTCTTATTTGATCTCCGTGACCAAAGGCTATATTAATGATAATTTTTGTCACTAAAATTCCCCTCGTTGGGACCACATTGGAGGTTGTGAGCCAGTTCTCCAGGCCAGCGATACCATTTCAAATTTGAAATATTTATCAAACAATGCTAGCTTAAAACAGAGTCTAAATTAAACCAAGATTTTTAACCTACTTTTATTTATACAGCCTACTTGTGAATGGGCTTCAATTAGACTTAGCCATGTCTGAATCCAAAATAGAACTTAAGAGCACAGGTATAGGGCTGCACGGAGTTAGAAGAAAACACACTACTGTTTTTTAAATTCACCAGTGTAGAGGATTTCCAAACCACTATGAACTTGATTCACAACAAACAGAATGAGAATTGTTTACTGCATCAGCATGTCCAGGGAACAGAGAGAAGAATCAATATTTATCCTAAAAGTTGCCCTCCAGTAGGGCAGAATTGTGAAACACAACACTACTGAAGAAAAATTCTGATGCATTTTTTAATTTGGTCTAAGTTAATTAGATTTTGTTTTAATACAAGACATGCTTTGTTTTTGTTGTTGTTAACATTGGCTATTTACTCTGTGCAACCAAAAATCGTACTGGTGTGTTTCAAAGGTAGCTTCGGAAAGCTGGATCCCTACAGAAATCTTGGGCCATGGATAATGCTCTGTGCACTGCACACCGAAACCCTGCCTCTACCAATACAACATGCAACTATTCTTATTTACAGCACCTCTGCCTAAATCAGACTTGCAGCAAAATGAAAATTCCTGGGCAAACTCAACTTGAAACTCTACTAAGCCAAAAAGCTCAAATATAAGTAAAACTGTTTTTTAATAGATCATATGATTTAATTAGGTCATGGGAGAAAATGAGTTTTCAATGCATATGGTATAATCCTTAAAAAAAAAAAAATCTGTTCCACCCAAGGTATGTTCTGACTGAGCACCATGGATGGTATGCAGGTAAGCATGCCAGGAGCTCAATCACACATTGAGCAAGACGAAACCAAAATCCCCCTTCATTCAAAGATCACAGAAAATGTGAGCAGGGAGAGGAAGGTCCAGCAAACTCAGATAAGTAATTAACAGATTCCCATTTTTAAGGCCAGGATCAACCTAGCTTTTCCCTCATTGCATGCATGGGCTTTTAGTCCTGCATTTTTGAGGAATTCAGAACCACAGTGGATTAAAAACAGGACAGGATCAGCCTGACCTGCAAACATGGAATTAATTGATAATCTTAGCCAAAGTTCATGTTTGTGATTTTTGCATAAAATTGTGCCTTGTCATAGATATGTTGGGTCATTCTTTCTTGGCATGCTCTGAACACTGGCACTTTGTTGCCTATCTTCCTTGTGGATCTCAACTTTGTTCTCACCACATGTAGCTATTGGTGGAAATGGCAATTTATCTAGGTTCACCAAGATTAAATGAAGGCAATTAAGATATGTCCCTATTCTTGCCCTGATGTACCAAGCATTTCTTGTCTTGACACACAAAGGGAAAAATGTTTTAGGCACGTGTGGTCCATGGTGCAGGTTGCAAAAACTGATGAAAATGATCTAAAAGCTTGAGTGTACTAAACTGTACCACTGCCCAAATCAAGTCACATGGATGTATATTGTTTTCGCCACAATAGATAGGTATCTCACACACTTCTCCCACTCCTATATGGCCTGCAATGATAATAAAATATGCTCATTGTTTAAAAAACTATTATAAATCCAATTAGAATTACTTGGAACTTAATTGCAACATTAGGTTTGAATTGTAATGTTAAAATATTCAGCTCCATTTCATGCTGTCTTTCAAGATATGACATTTCAAAACTGCCCACCCATTCTTTTATTTTTAAACTCTATACAGAATGTGACTCACATACTTCATAATCTATCACCAGACAGAAAACCATGTTCCGCAAATACAGAAAATAAGCATTCCCCTAAACTTGTTCCCTACATAATATGATCCTACACTGGGAACTACCCAGAGAAACTGCCCTGTACATAAGAACATAAGAGTTGCTATGCTGAGTCAGACAATGGTAGATCAAGCTCAGCATCTCCAGTCCAGGCCACTTAGAAGTACCCAGTAGATCCTAATAGGAAAGTCCATTTAGGTTGCTCACTCCCATAAGGATAAACTGGTAATACCCAAGTCTATCTGGCTACTAACTGGACTAATGGATCTGTCCTCCAGAAACATGTTCAAACTTTTTGTTTAAACCTGGTCCTTCTACTAATTCCAACCACATTTTCTGACAACACATTTCATAGTCTAATTGGGTATTGTCTCTAGCACATCAAAATAGTGCCAGCCTGACATACAGTTGCATTTTCCATGCCAACAAAGTCATTAATTTTCCCTCCCTGTGCTACCTACAGGTACCAAGTAGCTGTTAAAGATATGCATTCCTTTTACCCGAAAGGACAAAATGTAAAAAAGGAATGGAACAACCGAAAATGGACTCATTCCGAAAAATCCAGAAATTATTTTGTTTAGTAAATAGTGCATGCTAGCAAACAGCATGCACTACTTACTGTCACATCTGATCCCCTCCCTCCAATGGCCTCACTGCATCCTCCCCACAGCCCCCCCCCCCCCCCACTCCATCTAACCTCATCAGGGGTTTTGAAGGGAGAAAGGGGCAACAGAGATCCTCAGTCGCTCCTACACGGCTGGCAAAAAGTTGTTTTATGGACATAAAGCATTACGGCTGTGAAACAACTTAACGCCAGCTGGCCCTAAGACTGGTGCCATTTTTAAATGGAATTGGCAGGGCAAGAGTGAACAGGGCTTGATCCTGCCCCTTTTGTTTCTTGGAAACCCCTGCTGGGGTAAGTAGGGACAAGGGGAGGTCAATGGGCTGCAGAGGAGTGGGATAGTTTCTTTTTTTTTGTGTGTGAGGAAGCTTTAAATTGGATGTTTATTTTGACAAATGGACCAAACTGAAATAAACATTAAGCAACACGAATTCCACCCCCTACCCACCCTCTGAAATGAAATAAAAAACAAAATGTCTCCCCCTGCACATCCCTACCAGCCGTTACTGAATAGTGTGCCCCTTCCTAGGCTCATGAGAGGAATCATGTCGCTGTTAATCATGCGTGAGATATTTGGGTATGTATTAGATTGTGTGTTATTAGTGGCTAATTTTTTTCATTCAAAATATTTCTGAGGTCAATGAGCGGACACATTATAACCCATTTTCTTTTATAGAGTTAATCATTCTATTGCCAAAAGAGATGTTTGATGCACCCTGCTGTAGTGCCTTTACAATCTGAAAAAGTTGCTTCATTGAAGTTGGCATGCATAAATGCATGTTCGGTTAAACTGAAAGATGTAGAAATTTCTGACCTCTTTCAGCTTAGCCAGGTAGATAAGATTTTTATAACTGAGTCTTGGCTTTCTGACTGTGATGTCATTATGTTGAATGATTTATTTCCTTCAAATTATGGGGTAGATTTTACAGTTACACACACACGTACTTTTGTACGCGCACCAGGCACAAACAAGAGTACGCGGGATTTTCATAGATACGCGCGTATCCATTAAAATCTGGGGTCGGCGCGCGCAAGGCTGCCCAAAATCGGCAGCCTGTGCGCGCCGAGCCGCACAGGCTGCCTCCATTCCCTCTGCGGCCGCTCTGAAATCGGAGCAGCCTCGGAGGGAACTTTCTTTCTGCCTCCCCTCACTTTCCCCTCCCTTCCCCTACCTAACCCACCTCCCCAGCCCTATCTAAACTCCCCCCTACCTTTATTCCAGAAGTTACGCCTGCTAGAAGCAGGCGTAACTTGCGCGCACAGGCTGTGCGATTCCCCGGCCCGGGAGCTGTTTCGGAGGCCTCAGCCACACCCCCAAAACACCCCCGGGCCAGAACCATGCCCGCGGCCCTGCCCCCAAATGACGCGCCGCCGCGACACACCCCCTGACAAGCCCCCCCCCAAGGAAATCCCCAGGACTTACGCACGTCCCGGGGCTTGCCCGCGCCACTGAGCCTACTCAACATAGGCTCGGCGCACAAAGGGGGAACTTCTGGCAGGTTTTTGGGGGGTATGCGCGTACCCTTTTGAAAATCTGGCCCTATATGTATGAGGGTGTTTCCCATGGGACAAAAGGGTGGTATATTAGTTTTACTTAAAAACCTTTTGAGTATAATAAAAATCCCATTTAAATATATGAAGAGATGTGAGGATATGTTATGTTACTAAAGCTGGCAGATTGAATGTTTTGCTTATTTTATATTCCACCACATTTTGTCACATTAGTTTTGAATGATTTACAATATACCCATTTGTTAATACTGGGAGATTTTAATATTCACTATGATGACGCATCTTGTTACGATGCTGCTTGCGGGCCTAGCCACAAGCAGTCTCTCACCTGCATCGTGGCCCGTGTGCCACCGCCTTTTGCTTCCCGCGGCGGGAGAGTAGCTGCTGATGTCCCTCCTATGTGGCCTGGAAGCTGCTGCCGAATGCTGCCATCTTCGAGGCCTAGAGGCTGCCGCCGACACCGTCCCTTCACGGCTAAGCTGCCGCCGACCAAGTCGCTCTCCACGGTGGGTAAGCCGCCGCTGACACCACTGCCTTCCATGCAGCCTGGAGGCCGCCGTAGATGCCGTCTCTTTGAGACTAGGCCACCTCCGACCAAGTCTCTCTCCACAGCCTGAAGGCCGCCACCAATGCCATCACCCGCGCAGCATGCAGAGCCGCCGCTGACTTGGTCTCCTCTTTGTGGCACAGACGCCGCTGTCGCTGTCCCTGGTCCTGCCTCTCTCTAGGTGCGCAGCCGCGCCTCTCCTGAACATTTAAAGGGACCATGGTGGGGATGGCCCCCCAGCCCCACCTGATGACGTTTCCAAGGCATCTCCTCTTCAGCCCTATAAAAAGGGCTTCTCGTCAGTCTCTCTTTGCCTTTGCAAGGAGCCAGTTTGCACATGGATTCTCCGTTGTTCCAGCTCATCGGTCCAGAAGGCTTCTGAGGTCCATCTTCGCTTCTTCATGGCATTCTGTTCTTCGTGGGAATTCCCTTGTCTTCATCTGTGGTTCCTGATCCTTCGTCTTCGTCCGAGCTTCCTGGTCTCTCGTCAGATCCCTTGTCTTCGTCCAGATATCCCAGTGTCCAGGTGTTCCTGATGTTCTATGTTCCAGTCCTGATCCCAATGTCCTCTTCGCTGGCTCTTCGTCCAGCTCCCAGGTTCCTCTCATCCATCTTTCCTAGCGTGCCTCTGTCATGGTCCGTGACCAGCCCATGGGGGGCTGTGTAGGGAATTTGTGGCACAAGGCCTACCTTCACGTCTGCAGTGCAAGCCTCCGGAAGGCCCTTGTTTTCAATGTTCCTGAATCTGAGTTCCGAGTCTTGAATCCTGAGTCTTGAGTCCTGTTCCCGGTCTTCGGAGTATCTTGTGCCTGCTTCTGTCCATGACCTAGATTCAAGCCAGAACCTACTCCGCTTCAGCGTGGTCTGCGACCAGCCATGGGCGGCTATGTAGGGTGCGCCTCGGTGCAGGCTTCTCCTGAATCTTTGACATGTTTCCGGATCCAAGTCTTCACTTCATTGCTGGAGTCTGCTTCACTTCCGGCATGGTCCGCGACCAGCCATGGGCGACTGTGTAGGGCACGCTGCGGTGCAGTACTCAACCCGTACTAGTACTTGTATCCTGAGCTTTGCCTAAGCCTCTGAGAATCCTGAGTCCTCGTCCTCATCTGGAAATCCTGAGTCCTCGTCCTAGTATCCTGAATCCTCATTCTCATCTGAGCATCCTGAATCTTCATCCACATCTGAGCATCCTGAATCCTTGTCCAAGTCTCCAAGTACCTTGTCTCGTCCAAGTCTCCAAGTGCCCACGTCTTGTTCCTGTTCCAGTACCATTGCCTGTCCTCGACCTCTGTCTGTCCTGTCGCGCCTGTCGTTCCCAGTCAGCGGATCCGAAAGGGCTATCGAATGGTCGGAGGGCTACCCCAGAGACCAGCATTGCATTGTTGGGTCTCATCCAGTGTGTTCAGGTTCGGAAGAGGTCAGAGCCCCTGGTCTTCAGCCTGTCCACCCGTGCTTGGACACGTCTTGCCTGCCTCGGCACTTCCTCGGAGCTCCTCTGCAGTCGCGCCGTGGTCCAAGGGCACACCAATCTCCCCAGAATCGGGACTGCTCCCTAGTGCTCCCTCAGCACATTTAGCATTGTTAACTGTTTTAAGACAGCTATTTCTTCATTACATATGTGTGAGTTGGTTAATGCACCCAGCCATCATGCTGGGCATATTAATGATTTGATTATGTTGTCTGATAAGTTAGTGAATTATGTTATATCACTTCTGTTACTGATGTTGATGTTGTTCCATGGTTGGATCATCATCTTTTATTATTTTCCTTATGATTAGGAATATTAGATAAATCTACTTATGTAAGTAAAACTATGAGGAAAAAGGTGAATACAGAAAACTTTTAAGAATTTAATAACAGATGCTCCTTCTGATTCCATAGAACAAAGGGTTAACTGGTAGAATGTCACTTTACAGTGTATTCCATAACACTTCTCCTATTTCTGTAGTATGTACAAAAATTTGTCAGAATCATACTCTATGGTATACTAAGAAACTGGTTGAGGGTC
This sequence comes from Rhinatrema bivittatum, assembly GCF_901001135.1. NCBI lineage: Eukaryota > Metazoa > Chordata > Amphibia > Gymnophiona > Rhinatrematidae > Rhinatrema > Rhinatrema bivittatum. The sequence goes on along the minus strand of NC_042622.1, from coordinate 94,862,483 downwards.
ATAAATTGGTACATAGGAAGGAGAGGAAATGGAGAAAAGGGAAAACAATGAAAATAAGCAGGAATTCAATTCTATTTTAGTGATTTATAAAGCATTATTCCTCTTCGATAAGCAAGACTCATAACAAACCTTTAGAATTATGTTATGCAGTGCTTGTTATATCACCCAACAGGCAGAATTGATAACTTGCTCGAGCTTGCTGTTTAATTTCAGAGTCTAGGTGCTTCCTTAACAATTATGGATAATGAGTTAGAACTGTGTCCCATAGCAGAAAGTAGGGCTGTGAGATGGGTCACTTTTATAACTCTATCAACTAGAAGGTTGACAGATGTAATCTCCTTGATTAAATGAAAATATTGCAAATTGGACCCATATCTATTTGTATTATTGAAGTCCATTATACCTATTGCTGGTGACATATGGATCAATATTGTTAATCAGCCTCAGGAGTTAGGTGATGTTCCCTCTGTATTAAGGCACGCCATTATAAGACCAGTGTTTAAAAAAGAACTTGCCAAGCTGTGCAAGAATCCAAGCTATTGCCAAGTATCTAATTTGTTTTTTCTATATTGGAAAAATGGGTTTTAATGCAATTGGAAGATTTCTTAGAAGATAGTAAGGTTTTGTATAAAGATCAGTATGGTTTGCAAAGAGGCTATGGAACAGAGACACTCTTAGTATCTCTTTTAAATGATATTTATAAAGAGTTGGATTCCAAAAATTCAGGTATTCTTGTACAATTGGATATCAGTGCCGCATTTGATACCATTCCTCATGTAATGTTATTGTCAGAATTACATAACTGGGCTTTGAGGGAATGGTGCTGTGATGGTGTCAGTCCCTTTTGTCTGGACAAAAGCAGCAAGTGGTATTTAATAATACTAGTTTGGACCCATATTAATGGGTGTACCGAAGGGACCTTGTTTATTATCTGCATTATTCATTATTTACATTCGATCACTGGCATATATGGATTCTTTTGGATATTTGCTTAAATTCTATGCTAATATCCAATTTTTTTTATCCCGAGTTCAGTAGTTGATGTTATCCCTTATGCTGAGCTTGCCTGTGGTATGACCAATATTAATAACTGGATGAGTGCTTGTGGATTAGTTTTAAATCTTAGTAAAACAATTTCGTGGTTGGGTACTTTCACTATCTGCTGACTTTAAATTATTTAATTATGTGGGTGTTAAGTTGAGGTGCATGCAATTTGGGGGCTGTGTTAGACAAATTTGTCTTTAAAAGCTCAGATTGACAATGTAGCAAAAACACTTTTTCAAAAATTGAGATATATATTATCTGCTGATAACTTCTGCATTGCAGTGAGCCATTTGGATTACTGCAATTCCCTTTAAATAGGATTGCTGAAGTATTTGTTGAAGATGTTAGATTTTGTACAAAATGCTGCTGTTCGTATGATCTTCAGTTTGTCACCAAATAGGAAGGAATTATATTGGCTATCTATGACTGAAAGAATTCAGTTGAAAGTACTAACCATGGCACATAAGGCACTCTATGCAGAAGAATATTGCCTTTGTAGGAAATTTAGGGGTAGATTTTATAAAACTACGCCCGCGCAAACAAAAGTACGCCGGATTTTATAAGATACGCGCGTAGCAACGTGTATCTTATAAAATCCGGGGTCGGCGCACGCAAGGGGTGCACATTTGTGCACCTTGCACGCGCCGAGCCCTGCACGTGCTGCCCGTTCCCTCCGAGGCCGCATATGTGTTTTTCTTAAGATGAGCTTTTTTACTTCTTTCTTTTGTCCAGCAGTTTCCTTCTACTTCCTTGCACTTCTAGCTCAATTGGAACCAGCCCGGTTGGGCTATAGGACCATGAGCCTTCATTCACAATTGAATGGGGATTTCCTCTATTTTATATCCCCTCCCAACTTAGTCCATTCATTGTAGTGACAGTCCTTGGCTGGGGGCCATAAACCCAGCCACTAGATGTCACCAATGCACAATGACTGGGATTCCCTCTCCCCAAGGGCTGTGAATGCTGCCTTTATAGCATTTCCAGTCCTAGCCAGCTTAAGGAGTAGAAAACGTAACCTGAGAATTAAAGCTCTGCATGGTAGTGCACAGCAATGTCACTGGGTGCTATGACGACTTTGTTAAACATCAAGAATCTTCCAAAACTATCAGTCACCACCCATCAAGGGGTAGATTTTATAAAACTATACCCGCACGTACTTTTGTTCGCGCACCAGGCGCAAACAAAAGTATTCCGGATTTTATAAGATACGCTGCCCGTTCCCTCAGAGGCTGCTCCGAAATCAGAGCAGCCTCAGAGGGAACTTTCCTTCGGCCTCCCCCCACCTTCCCCTCCCTTCCCCTACCTAACCCACCCCCCCAGCCCTATCTACTCGCACGCGTGCTGGCTGGCCACCGCCGCGCGATTCCCCGGCCCGAGAGCGATTTCGGAGGCCTCAGCCACGCCCCCAAAATGCCCTGGGCCGGAACCACGCCTGCGGCCATGCCCCGGAACGCCCCCGAATGGCGTGCCGTCACGACACGCCCCCGACACGCCCCCCAGGAAAGCCCCGTGACTTACGTGCGTCCCGGGGCTTGCATGCGCCGCCGAGCCTATGCAAAATAGGCTCGGCACGCACAGGGGGGTTTTGAAAGGGTTACGCGCATAACTTAAGCGCGTAACCCTTTAAAAATCTACACCCCCCCCCCCCCCATGTTTAAGCCAGTGAGTGAAAGAATATGAAACATGACATTGACTAAATAATCAGATATCCTAGAAGACACTGGGCAACCACAATGCAGGACCTGAAAGGCTGCTCTTTCTTTCTCTCCTGCACTCTGCATCACAGTCTTCCTCTTTCACTGTAAACTGTTTACTCCTGGCATGTGATTTACACATCCCTCCTTTTGGCAATTACAGCTCTATACAGTTTTATTGGGCCATTTAGCTACAGAACAGTTGTCATTGCTTTTGACTTTACCAGCAATTTTGGCCCATTTGCTCTTCCAAGTTAATGAATCTGCTCTAGAGGAATTTTTGAAGGGAAAAGAAACAAGCTTCCTTCAGGACATAAATAATTGACCATCTGATGATGAGGTGAGGGGCCTTGGCACATCACCACTTTACAGTCATTAAACCCTGAGCTTGAAATTAACTTCAAAATTGCAAGCACAAGGAAGCAAAGATTCAGTCATGGTTCTGTAATACCAGTATCTGTCCATGAATGCATGTATGGAGGCTTGACAGATGGCTGGAATAAGCCAACTAGCTTGGCAGCATTAGCAACATTGACAAGCTTGCAGTCACACACCTTAAACCAAGAGGCTGTCTAATAATATCAATCCTGATGACGTTCTCTCTAAATGTCTGCCACCTAATAGGTGAGGAGAATCCATATTTCACAAAAATGACTCTTTGCTTTCTTCCTCCTCATGGTATCCCACAAATGCTGTGGCCTTTTCCATTATATTATTTACTTTGATTGTATCTGTTTCAATCTGTCTCCATATGTCTAGGGTGACAATATAATTCCAGGGGAAGGAAGGTGAGCTAAGCCAGTCCTGGGTTTACCTCATTGTGTGCTTGGATGTAGACCTGCTTTTCTTAGAGACATCTCCCTCCCTGCATGCAATCGGTGTAGAGCCTGGACTGGTTCCCCCTGCCCCACTCCTCCTCAACATGTCATCTGATCACCCTGCATATGGCCCTTATTCCTTTCTTTCCTTTTTCAGGCTAGCTGGTCATCCTCTTAATACCCTTGAAATTTTATTCTGCTGGTTAGAATCTATATTCTGATCAATGAGAAACCCCCCCCCCCCAAAAAAAAAAAAAATCTGTGGAAACTTTCTCACCCTCACAACTGAAAAAGAGGAATATGCCTCCTAAAGAAGCACATAGGCCAAAAAACACTTGGTAGCAACCACAGAGAGTAGATCAGGGAAACAGGGATTCTTTATTAGTAGAATGTGGTACGGTTGAAAACAAAAGCCCGACTCAGGCCGAGATTTGCTCATATGACCGAGCTGCTTCAGGGGCTATGACAATAAAAAAAACATATATGTTGACATAATAAGACATATAAATGAATAAAAATGTAAAAACATATACATAAAAAAAATGTAAGACATTAATAATACAAAACACACATACAGGAGTACATACACAGTTATAATTATAAAATAATAGTAATACAATTAGTTCAAATGGAAAGTAAAAAATGGAAAATAAAAAAATCAAAATGATAAAAAAGCCAATCACCTCCCAAAACTAATTGTAAAAGACAAATACTGTAGTGATCAGACCAGCTCATTCAGATTGGGGTGTTTAAAGACCACGCTCAGTATCAATGACTTCCTCTGGTAACCAGATACAACAGGAGCAAATATGTGGTGTAAAGAACACAGCCATACATATTCAAGAAATGGCAGGAAACCATCAATCTAAGCAAAAGTCTGGTGAGGAGCAGTTTACATGCCTCAACACTGATAGACTATTGTCAATACAAACGGATACCAAGGGGGCTCAGGATTAACAAACCACGGAGTATGTTTAAAGATGATAACCAATTCATGAACTGTTGGGAAGCAATTTTAAACAAATATTCCTTGGACTTAATGATTCTGATCATAAAAACATCAAAAAAAGAAAGGAGGAGATAAAAAAAAAAAAGAGTTAGACCAAGAATTAGAATTTTTAAAAATAATGATTTATGTTTTGATATTATCTATGTCGATTATAAAAAAAAAAACAGACAAATTCACGAAAGATTTGAAAAGTGAAAATCTGATAAATTTAAAAGAGATGAGAATGATTATAAAATCAACAGTGTTTTCACTTTTTAGGAATTACAACCAGAACGTTACATATAACACACACACACAATCAGAGGCCTGTTAGCACTGATATAAATAAAAGATCATACAACAGTCCTAACAGAGACCGGAGTGCCAAGCGTATATGAAGTGATGCAGAGGAAATTATTGATCCATCTGCACCACTCTTTACGACTGCTTCCAATAACCCAGCACCCAAGTAGTCAGAAAATCAGGTTTTTCAGTTAGGGAAAATTTGGAGAAAGGATTCCATGAGAAAAGAAATACAAAAAAAAGATGGGACCCTCCAATACACAAGGGCAGAGGAAGAGGGAGGGGCAGAGGAAGACAGTTTTACAACCCATATTATTAGATAATACTATATGGATAGAGATAATCGGGTGATTAATATTTCAAAACAGACTTTAAGTGAAGATGAACGATCTGTCCTTAATAAAGGACTATCCTTTGTCCCCACTCCTTCCTATAATGCCTTTCATACCAGAGTTGAACTATTTAAATTTACTAGATGATTGAAAATGATGGACATATTTTCGAACATGGGGCATAAAAGCCAAGATATGTCCATTGTAAAACCTAATAGTATCTTGCATAGGCTCGGCGGCGCGCACAAGCCCCGGGACGCGCATATGTCCCAGGGCTTGCAAAAAGGGGTGGGGCGTGGGCGGTCCGGGGCGGGGCGGGGCGTGGCCTGAGCCTCCAGGCACAGCAGCCATTTGCCACTGTGCCTGGGATCATGGGCCGGCTGTCGGCTGGTGCACGTAACTTCTTCAACAAAGGTAAGGGGGGATTCTAGGTAGGGCTGGGGGGTGGGTTAGGTAGGGGAAGGGAGGGGAAGGTGCGGGGAAGCAGAAGAAAAGTTCTCTCCGAGGCCGCTCTGATTTTGAAGCGGCCTCGGAGGGAATGGAGGCAGGCTGTGCGGCTTGGTGCGCGCAAGTTGCACAATTGTGCACTCCCTTGCGCGCGCTGACCCTGGATTTTATAACATGCGCGCGGCTGCGTGCGCATGTTATAAAATCGGGTGTAGATTTGTTCATGCCCAGAATCGGGACTGCTCCCTAGTGCTCCCTCAACACGTTATAAAATCGGGCGTAGATTTGTTCGCGCCGGGTTGCGCGAACAAATCTGCCCCTGGTTGTATAAGATCTGGCCAAAAAGAACAAAAACCATGGGCCGGATTTTAAGAATTATGTGCAGGCGTAGATTTCTGCACGCAACCCGGCATGCACAAATCTACGCCCAGTTTTTAACATGCGCACTCAGTGCATTTTTTCTAAAATAAATGTTTGCTGCTTCAGTGTGGCTGAGAAGGCAGCGGCAGCACTGGGAAATCTGCCACTGCAAAATTAAAGGGGAACACAACATTGGGGCTCTAAGCAAAGTGTGTGTGAGAGACAGAGACTGGGCAAGGAGGTGACTGGGGTGTATGTGAGAGACAGAGACTGGGCAGGGAGGTGACTGGGGTGTGTGAGAGAGAGACTGGGCAGTAAGGTGACTGGGATGTGTGTGAGAGAGAGAGAGACTGGGCAGGGAGGTGACTGGGATGTGAGGTGACTGGGATGTGTGTGAGAGACAGAGAATGGGCAGGGATGTGACTAGGGTGAGTGTGAGAGACAGAGACTGGGCAGGGTGGTGATTGGGGGGGTGTGTGTGTGAGAGAGACAGAGACTGGGCAGGGAGGTGACTCGGGTGAGTGTGAGAGAGAGACTGGCAGGGAGGTGACTGGGGTGAGTGTGAGAGAGACAGAGACTTGGCAGTGAGGTGACTGGGGTGTGTGTGAGAGACAGTGACTTGTGGGCCCTAAAGAAGAGGACTGTGAGGCCAGAGCTTCAGTAGCCGCTGCTGCTCCTGGTATGTGCTTTCAAGGGAAAGGAGTAGGAGAGTTGCTGGAGAGGGTAAGTAAAGGTGGCATTTTAAGTTTATTTTTCTTGATTGACTGCCATTTTAATTATTGAGTATTATTTATTTATTTATTTATTTATTTATTTAGCATTTTTTTATATACCGAGGTATAGCATAGTTGCCTTCACTCCGGTTTACATTTAGAACAACTTGTTACATTGAAAGATTTTTGAACTTTAAATTTAACAATAATGAGAAATGGCATAAAATAGAAGTATGAACATGTGATGTGTCTGCTGTTTTGAAATATTGTATTGATATTTGGACAATTTTTAATAATTTTTATGAGTTCTAGTTTGACTTTATTCTGTTCATCATCTGTTTTGAAACATTTATTTATATAGTTTTACAGTTATTTCTGTGTGGATCTATAGCAGCTTGGCTTATTCTGTTTTCCTAATAGGAGGTGTATTAGTGTTTAGGACCTGATTTATATTTGTAATGTTGCCTTTTCATAGATAGGGTTGTTATGTGTTCCATAATGCAGGTGTAACTTTGTGCGGATTAGTTTCTGTGCATTATTGCAGATCCTGAGACTGTGTTAGGTGCTATATTTCTCTTTCCATTTCTCGGCAGGCGTAAATCTGCCAACAAAGGTAGGGGGGGTTTAGATAGGGCCGGGGGGTGGGTTAGGTAGGGGAAGGGAGGGGAAGGTGAGGGGAGGTGGAGGGAACAGGCAGCACGCGCCAGGCTCGGCGCCCGCAGGTTGCACAAATGTGCACCCCCTTGCGCGCGCCGACCCTGGATTTTTGTTCGCGCCTGGTGCACAAACAAAAGTACACACGTGCGTACATTTATAAAATCTACCCCAGATTGTTTCTATTTTAGTGTTTTTTTATTTGTTTTTTTTATACTTCACATAAATTTTATATATCTTTTAAGTTTTTATGAGGTATAATTGTGATAATTAAAAAAATAAATTCAAATTTTACTGTATAAATGCAGTTTACTTTTGCCATTGTACAGTTCAAATGAACACTTCCGGTTTGGCAAGACGCTGAAATGCGCAGACCTTTAATTTGTTAAGTGCAGTCAAGGGTAAGTTTTGACAAATATTTTGTAATGTTGGCTTCAGAATATAAAACAATTTTAGTTTATTGCTGCGGTTTCCCTTAAGGTTTAAATAATTTAAAAAAATAATAATACTATTGCAATCTACCCTCTTTTTTAATCATATCGCAGCACTGAGACGCGTGGACCTTTAAATTGTTAAGTGCAGTCAAATGTAAGCTTTCCACAAAAAGTTTTTTGCAATCTTGGGTTTAGAATATAGAAATATGATTTTTGTTTATTGCTGCAGTTATAAAATCGGGCGTAGATTTGTGCGCCCTGGGTTGCGCACACAAATCTATGCCCACGCCTAAATCTTAAAATCCGGCCCATGGACGCACCGATTTTATAACATGCACATGCCGGCGCACATGTGTTATAAAATTGGCAGGCCGCGCACACATGCGCGCCAGATTTTGTAAGCTGCGCGCATGTGTGCAGGCAGCGCTCGCAAGGGGGTAGATTTTAGCAAATTTCACACGGCGATGAGAATGGGCCTCTCCCAGTCCGCTCCAATTAAGAAGTGGACTGGGAGGGAACTTCCCTACCCCCCTGCCCATACTCCCTCCCTCTTCCCCTGTCCTTCCCACACCCTAAACCCTTTACCCTACCATTTTTTTAAAATTTTATTTCATTCCTTACTGCTCCGTTGGAGAAGCAGCAACTTGCACGTGCCGGCAGTCCCTTCCCCAGTACAGTGGCAAATGGCCACTGTACCAGCCACTGTACCAGCCGCCTCCAGTCCCACCCCTCCCCGCTCTCCAGACCGGCCCGGCCCCTGGACAGCCCTTTTATCTGGGCCCGGCCCTTCGGCACATAACGGGGGTTACGCGCATGGCTGGTCCCCTTTGAAGATGCGTGCAGGGTGCGCAAGGCCCATCTACGTGCATAACCCCTGGTTTTTTTACGCGCATGGGGGATTTAAAATCAGGCCAATAGTTTTTCGTAATTAAAAATCTGAAAGTTCATGTGCTTTAATACAGCATGGAATTGGGGGTTGTTTTTTTTTCTAATTTTACGGTATAGAGATTATTATTCTAGTAGAATAGATATAGGAATGGCTGTTTTCTTATATTTATTTATTTAACAGGTTTTATAGATCGTCGTTTAGTTAAAACTTTCACAACGGTTTACAATTTTTTAAGAAAATCAATACATCATTTGAGATAAAATACATACTTAAAAGGGTAAAATACATAGTAATACAGATAAAATCTTAAAACAAATAATTAGAAACAGTAAAAGATAAAAGCACTAAGAAATTCAGTTCAAGAACTATCATTCACCTATGCTGTATACTCTTTTGAACAACCATGTTTTCAGGTTCCGCTTAAAATTCTTTAAATCTGGCTGTAATCTTAACTTGGGTGGCATTTCGTTCCAGTGTTTTGGGTCTGCTAGCGAGATAGCTCTCTCATGTACTGATGTTAATTTCACTGTATTGATTGAGGATATGGTCAAGAGACCCTTATTTGCCGATCTCAAGTTCCTTTGTGGGGTATGAAGCTGTATGGCTGCTTTCAGCCAATCATTTTGATCTCCAAAGATCACTTTGTGTAAGGTACATAATGTCTTAAAAAGGACACGTGACTCAATTGGCAGCCAATGCAGTGCTACCTAGACTGGTGTTATGTGTTCTTCCCTTCTTTTCCCCATTAATACTCTATATTTATTTTTATTTATATATTTTTCTTAAATATGTATAGCTGTGTTCTTTACACCACATATTTGCTCCTATTGTATCTGGTTACCAGAGGAAGTCATTGAAACTGAGTGTGGTCTTTAAATACCCCAATATGAATGAGCTGGTCTGATCACTTCTTTTATAATTAGTTTTGGGAGGTAACTGGCTTTTTTACCATTTTGAATTTTTTATTTTCCATTTTTTACTTTCCATTTGTACTAATTTTATTACTATTTTATAATTATTACTGTGTATGTACTCCTGTATGTGTGTTTTGTATTAATAATGTCTTACATTTTTTATGTATATGTTTTTAAATTTTGATTCTTTTGTATGTCTTATTATATCAATATATATGTTTTTTGATTATCATAGCCCCTGAAGCAACTCGATCATATGAGCGAAACTCGGCCTCAGTCGGATTTTTGTTTTCAACTGTACCACATTCTACTAATAAAGAATCCCTGTTTCACCAATCTACTACTCTCTTTGGTTGCTACCTTGCTACATTGGATCGGCTTCCGTGCTGTTTCCTGGGATCTTCCCTATTACAAAAAACACTTGGGCAATACACTCAGAGCTAGTATTCAACTGCACAAAAAAAAGCAAAATATATCAGAAACAAACTAGCTTTCACTCCATCAGTAATCTCAAGCTCTCCATTTTCTGATGAGTTGGTGACTAGGAATGTGGTTCCTGGTCCCACATCACAGAAGCCTCTACTCTGTTGTCTATATTTATACAAGCAGCAGTAGTAAACACAGATCTTTATTCTTTCAGGCTGCTTCACTAAAGGTCATTTGCTCTTCCCTTCCAAAAACACAAATTCCGCTTGACGCAGGTTCCTTTCCCCTCTAGATGAGATTTTAATTGTTCTTTAAAGCAAACCCCAAATCTCCCTCCTGCACTCGCTTCCTGTTTCCTGCCAGAGAGGAAGTGCAGATTTCTCACTGTGTGAACCAGGTTCCATTTTTTTAAGGATATGAAAAAAAAAAATAGCCTGGGACTCGTGCCGTGTAATTTTTAGGGTCTTAGCAGTTTTGGAATGATACAGAGAAAAACGCACATTCACGTATACTCGGATGCATACACACTCAAATACATATTCATGCCATACTGGGTGAGACTAGAAGTCCATTGAGCGCAGGAACCTGTCTCCAACAGTGGCGAATCCTGATCTCTTAGAAAATTTACTCAACAGACCCTACACAAGGGAGATCCATTCCCTGTTCACACCTAGCGCCTGGCTGCAAGTGGTAGCACTCCCCAAGCCTAAATAATAGTTCTTAATGGACCTGTCTTCCAGGAATGTGTTTAAACCTTTTTAAAACTCAGGTATATTGCTAGCTATGACCACATTCTCTGGCAACAAATTACAGTTTGATTCTGCATTAACTGAAAAGAAAATACTTTCTCCGCTTTGTTTTAAATCCGCTATCTATTAGTTCCAAGGGGTGCCTCCTCAGTGTTAGTAGTATGGGAAAGGGTAAATAACCAACCCCTATCTACAGTACCAGCACATCTCCACTCAGGATTTTATAAATCTCTTATCATATATCATCTCAGCTTCTTCTCTAAGCTGTTTAGCCTTTCTTCATAGAGAGTCATTCCATAGTACCCTTTATAGTGTTTGTTGCCTTTCTTTGTAGCTTTTCTAATTCTATATTTTTTTTTGAGATGGGGAAACCAGAACTGCACACAATACTCAAGATGCAGTTGCACTACAGATCTGTACACTTGATTCTCGCTTCCTTTTTAGATCATTCTTAACTTTCCATTTGCTTGCTGACCGCTGCCGAACACCGGGCTGAGGATTTCAAAGCATTGCTCACAATGATTCCAAGAAACTTTTCTTGGGTGCTGATTCCCAGCATTAGGCATTTATTATTTATTTATTGACATCTGATATTCTCCTGCTCATCCTTGTCTTCTCAATCACCAGAGAGAGCGATCTGTGTATCAATATTGCCACACCTTGCTGTCACCGCGAATAAGAGGAGCATATATACTGCCCAACCCAATCCCTCCTTAATTTAGTATGTTCCATATAAGTCATATGCATTTCTTGCAAATAAACTAAGGGGTAGATTTTCAAAGGCTATGCGCATAAGATACGCGCATAACCCAAGAAAATCTGTCCCTGCGCGCGCCGAGCCTATTTTGCATAGGCTCGGCGGCGCGCACAAGCCCCGGGATGCGCATATGTCCCGGGGCTTCGAAAAAGGGGCAGGAAGGGGCGGGTCCAGAGGTCAGAGGCGGTCCGGGGGCGGTCCCGAGTCCTCAGGCACAGTGGCCTGTGCCGGGGATGGTGCGCTGGCGCGCGCAAGTTACACCTGAAACAAAGGTAGGGGAGGATCTAGTTAGAGCTGGGGGGTGGGTTAGATAGGGGAAGGGAGGGGAAGAGCGGTAGAAAAGTTCCCTCCGAGGCCCCTCTGATTTCGGAGCGGCCTTGGAGGGAACGGAGGCAGCCTGAGCGACTCGGCACGAGCAAGTTGCATAATTGTGCACCCCCTTGCGCGCGCCGACCCTGGATTTTATAACATGCGGGTGGCAGCGCGTGCATGTTATAAAATCGGGCATAGATTTGTTTGCGCCGGGCTGCGCGAACAAATCTGCGCCCGCACGCAGGTTTTAAAATCTGCCCCTAAATGTGCTTTCTGTCTTTTCAAAATATCCAATACCTTTTTCTTTTTCACCGGTGAATGTATCCCATCAACATTCAGAGTAAATATGTTCACTTTATCCATTATCCAGATAAACCCAACAATTTTTTTTAAACATCGGCTATAATAAAATCTTTGCAGTTCCACTGTCTCCCAGCCTAGACATCCAGACTGACTATCCATTAAAGGAGCACTGCATATTCCTCTTAGACTGCGCAGCACTTGGTGTAAAACCCCCACCCCCATCCCGCCATCATAATCTGATAGCTAACCCGATCACCCACAAAAAAACTAACACAGCCAAACACACCACTCCCACATTCGCACTCTCCTACATATCACCCATCCCCAAAACAACCATGATCCAAGGGACACCATCCTCTGGTGACACTCTAACATCTTTCCTCCTTCCATCAGTTGATGCCCCCATGAGAAGAACCCTCTGACCCCAATATTTATTTATTTATTTATTTATTTATTTAACAACTTTTAATATACCGACGTTCGTATGGCACATCACGCCGGTTTACAAGTAACTCAATTAAAGGAGGAAATTACAATGAACAGGGGGCAGGGGATGGGAGCAGGCCAGAAAAAAGGAGGGGGGTAAGGGAGACAGGAGAAGAGAGAGAAAGATAGGTAGCGTGAAAGAGAGTAAGGAACAACCGTCAAAAATAAGAAATAGGAGGAGCTTATTTACAGAAGGGACTATTTACAGCAGTTACAACTAGCAATAGATTAATTACATCGGATACAATGAGCAATTTTGTAAAATAGCAGAACGAGGGCGGGCAAAGGAAAGGCGATAAGGAGGTGCCTTAGAAGGGCTGGCAGGGTGTGAGGGATTAAGGCTGGGGGCTGTAAGTGAGGAACTAGGGTAGGAGTGACTAGGTTTGATTGGTTTCCGGATAGGCCTTTCTGAAAAGCCACGTTTTTATGCCTTTTTTGAAGGTGGCCAGGCAGGGTTCAAGGCGGAGAAAGGTGGGGAGAGTGTTCCAGAGTGAAGGGCCTGCTATGGTAAAGGCCCTTTCTCTCGTGGAGGTGAGATGAGCAATTTTGAGGGAGGGAGTATGTAGGATACCTGTGTGGGAGGATCTGGTAGGACGATTGGTTATGCGGAAGTGCGGTGAGTCCTTGAGCCAGGGGTTGGATTTGTAGAGGAGGTTGTGTAGTATAGTGAGGGTTTTATACTGTATACGGAAAGAGATGGGTAACCAGTGGAGGTCCTTGAGTATGGGGGTGATGTGGTCTCTTTTTCGGGTGTTCGTTAAGATTCTCGCCATCGCGTTCTGCAGGATTTGTAGGGGTTTGATGGTCGACTCTGGAAGGCCAATGAGGAGGGAATTGCAGTAATCCACTTTGGAGAGGATAGTGGTCTGCAAGACTAGACGGAAATCTTGTGTGTGGAGCAGTGGTTTTAGCTTTTTCATGATGTGGAGTTTGTAAAAGCCTCCCTTAAGAATGGATTTAATGTGAGCTTTGAAGTCGAGGCGTTGGTCAAGTTCGATATCGAGGTCTCTGACAGTTGGTGGTGGGACGTGGAGAGAGGATGTGATATTAGGGAGTGATAGTTCAGGTTGATTGGATATTATGAGTATCTCGGTTTTTAAACCGAGATACTCATAATACATCCGAGATACTCATAATACATCCGAGAAATATAAATTCCACAGCAGCCCTGAAAACATAAGAAATTTACATAACCAAACACTGAAGAAAGCACAAAAGAGAACAGCTCTCAGCTGTAAAAACAGGTTACTTCTGTTATGCGTTGATAATAATATATGCAGCCTAACTAGTTTACTTGGCATTTCCAGGATCCCATATAGTACGTAGTCCCAGAAGCAAAAACTTTTGATGATGAGGCTTCCCAAAACAAGCAACAGCTACCATACTCTGAGTTCCACCTCCATTTCCGGGGACCATGCACATAAACAAATCATCACTATCATGAATATCCCTAGCACAACACACCGTACTACTCATGCAGTATATGCCATATTCAATGCAAAGGCTTAATCAGGTAACAGCAACCATTGTTTATGCAACCAGATGATGAGTCCAGATTTTTACCTTACCCAATATCATATGGTCATATATGCCCCTTAGTAATCGTGCCAAGGCCCAGAAAATAGAGGGTAGCTCCATATACGACAGTTTAGTTCTCACTCTGGCCCTTGGTATACTGCTCTTGCATTACTCTTTAGATGTTGTAGATGTTCTTCATCTGCTCCAGGAAGTATTCGTTAAAACAGTACAGCAATCATTAAAAATTGTGTGAGTTATATGTCCACAACACAAATGGTACATGGAAAAAACATCAAGTTGTAACTTGTAAGCACACTTAGGCATATACTCAATTAATCCTGTATCATGGTTCTGCTCACACTCAGCTCGATCCAGTAAAGTCCGTGGGAGAGCGGACTAACGCCCGCTCTCCCGGCGCGCGCACCGGCCCCTCGCCGGTGCGCGCGATCCAGTATTTAAATTAGGCGACGCGGTGCAAACGAGGAAAAAGATGCGCTAGGGACACTAGCGCGTCCCTAGCGCCTCCTTTTGGCCTGGAGCGGCGGCTGTCAGCGGGTTTGACAGCCGATGCTCAATTTTGCCGGCGTCGGTTCTCGAGCCCGCTGACAGCCACGGGCTCGGAAACCGGACGCCGGCAAAATTGAGCGTCCGGTTTTCGGCCCGACAGCCGCGGGCCGAATTCAAAATTTTTTTTTTTTTTTTTTTACTTTTTTTTTACTTTTGGGGACCTCCAACTTAATATCGCTATGATATTAAGTCGGAGGGTGCACAGAAAAGCAGTTTTTACTGCTTTTCTGTGCACTTCCCTGGCGCCGGAAGAAATTAGCGCCGACCTTTGGGCGGCGCTAATTTCTTAGAGTAAAATGTGCGGCTTGGCTGCACATTTTACTTACTGGATCGCTCAGGAATACCTAATAGGGCCATCAACATGCATTTGCATGTTGAGGGCGCTATTAGGTGCCGCGGGTGGGCCGCGTGTTTTCCTCCCCTTACTGAATAAGGGGTAAGGGAAAACACGCGTCCAGAGCAGGGTGACAGTGCGCTCCGACGGAGCACACTTTACTGGATCGACCTGACTGGTTGTACACTCTACCACATTTTTTGCATAAACGCATTCATTTCTTCTGTAATTGTTAAGAGCATAGTCCAACCCTCATACTGGATCTGCAATTTTGCTGGAAAGAGTAGTTGTACAAATGTAATGTCTTTTTAAATAACTCCGAGCTCACTGGTGACAATTCTTTCGTCTGAGCAGCCCCCCAAGCAGAATAGACATTAAATAACATAATTTTATTCCCCTTATACTGTACATGAGCGTGCTTTTCACTCTATAAGCTTGTAATATCTTCACCTTGTCAGCCCAGTTTAAAATTCTAGTAATGGCTGGTCTAGGCCATCCCATATTTTCATGGAGGACACCTATGCAGTGAGCATGCTCACAACTTACCAGTTCTCTCTCTTTCTTTAACATCTCAGGAAGTCTGATTGTCTGCAAGTTGTTGTGTCATCCTCTATTTTCCTGATCGTCTATTTTTTTCCAGTAGCATCTAGTTCTCTTTTTTTTTTTTAAGAGCTGCAGGCTGTGTGTTCACGCACTTCCTGTGTGGCGATCCTTTGCTCAACAGCTGCTGTTCTTTGAGACTCCATTTCAAAGCCATCTCTTATCTCATCCAGGACAGACAGATTGGAGTCTGCTGAGCTATCTTCTAGCACTGCAGACATACTTTCAGTAATGTTTACCACCCTGTCATCACATACCACAGCTATAGCCTTCTCCATTTCACCCCTGCCGGTCTCCAAACTCCATTTTGTTTCCCACTTGCTTATGTCTTTCATGAGTTGTTCTCGGTGCTTTCACGCTCATACCCCTTTGTTGATTTTGTTATAAATCTGTCTTTGCACAGCATAGCACTACTGCCGAAACAGATAAAGATGGCAAAGAATTCGATTCAAAACCACCATGAGCAAAAAACAAAACAAGAGGGTCCTTCACAGGTGTATTGTCTCACCGGCAAGCCCTATTCTTTTTATTCTTATTCAAAACCTGCGCATCTTTTGCAGTTCATTTGGAATCGGTCATAATTGCCTGCTTTGCGCTTATATCCACCTGAGCTCCCGCTGCTTCTTCCACATTCTATCAGGCTAGTTTATCTCTCCTGCTTTAATAGGTTTATTATAAAGATACCACAGTCTGTTCAAAGGGAAAGAATGCATTTGCTTTATGTTAGAAAAATCATATATGGATACAAAATAACTCATGGACGTTGCAGTTCCTTTTTGTGTTGGGAAAATTTCAATGGAAAATATTGTATAGAATTTAAAAATACAGTCTACACCTGTTCCTTTCCTCCCCCACAAACTTTTACCCAGATTGAGGAAGAGCAATTTTCACAGCTACTTTAGCAAGATAATCAGCTTTTAAAATTGCTTCTCCCCCCCCCTCCCCCCCATTTTAGCACCAGCAGCCAAAAAAAAACCCCCAAAAAACCTCTGGTGTTCTCCATGAGCAGATGTTTCTATTCACCCGGACACTGTTGTCTAACCTGGACCCCACACCCTGTGTCCTGCCATGTACAGAGTGGATTTCAGTGTGACAAGGACCCAGTTTTCATTCACCTACAGGCACACTCACACTCCATCTTTCTCAGTGAATGGCCACTGCTGGGATCTGTGAGGCTTCAGGGGCTCTGAATATTAATGAGAAGAAATGCAGGAAGTGCCTCGATTACCAAAAATACCTATTCAAGCCTGGGTTGCATTTTTTAAGAACAGCGCCTTCTTGGGAACTTCCTTTTCCTGTAATAATGCTGATTAAAAAAATTGATGATTACCCATTGTAAGTTGTTTTCAAACCAACAGCAGACGTAGCAAATATACATGTTCAGGAACATTTTCCAGCCTGCTAGGGTCTTACAGCTTTGGGCAATGTTTCCATCTCACTTTGAAAAGGAGTTTTATTCTGTGCTCATTACTGCCATGAACTTACAATTATTTTTGACACAGAAAAGGCTATCTAGAAGGTATGTTATCTTACTGAAGAAGCAACCTCAGCTCACTGACATATAACAGGTAAAATTTTCAAAGAAGTTATGTGTATAAATGTAACATACTATTGTAGCAATTTTCAAAAGCCATTTACCTGCGTTAAGTGAACTTAAGTTAACATAGGTAAAACCTATGGACAATTCAATGGCATATATTGTAGCAATTTCCAAAAGCTCATTTACATGGGTAAACTGCATATACACCTGCAAAACTCAGTTTTAAGCATGTAAATGTTTTAGAAAAAATAGGCCCTTAGCATAGAATTAAAAATTTCCAATAGTATTATCATGGATAAATAGAACATTTAACTAGTGGATGATAACAAACTAAAGAGAAAAGTCCTTTCCACCAGAGGTGTGCTAAGGGGGGGCGAGGCGGGTGGCAACAGGGGGAGTGGTGCCATTGCCGCCGGCAGGAAGGTCCTGCAGCGGCACGGAAGGGACATAGCGGAGACAACCCCGCTAGCAAAAGCAAGGGGCTGCAGTGGCAGAGGCCAGCAGCACCTCTAGCATTTCCTAGAGCCAGCGTGGTGACGAAGAACAGGCCCAAAGTTGCCACCGGCGCTCCGGGGGCAAAAGAAGAGGCCCTGCAGTGCTGCCAGCAGCCAAAGAAGGGAAAGACTGGCCCTGTGAGAGTAAGTGCCAGTGTATGAGGGTGCTTAGGTGTGTGTCTGTCTGTGCATGTGTGTGTGTGTGTGTGTGTGTGTGTGTAAGAGGATGCCTCTGTGTGTGCATGTGTATGAGGGTATACCTGTGTATATGAGACAGTAAGCGTGTGTGCCTGTGGGTACCCATGTGTGAGAGGGTGCCTGTTGAGAGAGAGTAAACATGTGTGTGTGTGTGTGTGTGGGTGGGTGAGACAGGAATCCTGTGTGAGAGAAAAAGAAACATGTATGTGTGAGAGAGAGATGGAGGAAATGTGTGTCTGTGTCTTTCACACACACACACACACTCACGCTCCCTCTGTCTCTCATCAAGCGTGTATGTGTGTGAGAGACAGAGGGTGCATATTTTGTTTGTGTCTCTGTGTGTGTGTGTACCCCCAGTTCACGACAATCTCAGGGTGACAGGTATGGAGAGTGGAGGATTTTTAAATTCTTTATTAGTTTTAATTACTGGGTGATATTTGATGCCTGCTGTTTTAAAAATTTGTTCAGGAGCTTCTAATTATTGAATATTATTCTATTCATCAGCTGCTTTGAAATGTATATTTTTAGTATGGTTTTATTATTCTGATTGATTTATATTTCTTGATTGTATTGTTTTGAGGAATAGTGATTTTCTGCTTTTCCATTGTTGCACTGCATACAGAATCTGGCTTGTGGTTTCCAGTTCAGTTTTTATCTGCTTATATAGTCTGGCTCTCCTTTGCTGTGGTGGTCACTGAGGGACTGCAGACATGATGGTTACAATAGGGCCCAGGACATAAGGCAGAGAAGCCACAGCCCAGAAGATGCTATGCACTGGACTGCTGAATGCGGTATGTGAGAGGTCCTGGCCCTCCATAATTCTCTCCCTCTAGGCTGACCAAGGTAAGAGGTAACCAACAGTGCTTACAATGATACTGTATTGTATTAACAGACAGTGATACAATGATAATGTATCATATCAACCCCAGCAACTGCATCCATAAAGAGATGCCCTCTAGAGAAGGGCATATATCAAATCATAGTGTAAATCACCTAAAATAATTTTATATGGGCTTATGACATGCCTTGATCTAGTCATTCAGTATTTTAGTTAATACAGTTATTGGTCCACAACTCACTTACTGTACCTCAACCAGATATTTTCTACTCATTACCCAAAATACACAAATCAGGGAATGCTGGTCGGATGCCCCATTGTCCCTAGCATCAAACACCCTTACAGTAGGAGTGTCTGGCTACATGAACTCCAGCCTCAGACCCTATGCCTATGCATTCCTAGCTACCTTTGCAATACCACAGATTTTCTGAGGAAGCTCCATTCTATTGACCACTTCCTCAGACAACACCATTCTGGCCACCATGGATATTGATCCCTTTACACCAACACCCCTCACAAAGACGGATTACAAACCATTAAGAATATCATCCCAGATGCCACCACAGCTGATCTGGCCAACAAACTTTGCCATTTCATCCTCACGCACAGGTTCTTCAGATTTGAAAAGGACTTGTATCTGCAAGTCAATGGCACCACCATGGGTACCCGCATGGCTCCACAATATACCAACATTTTCCTGCATCTGACGAAGTGGACTCTGTCTTTGAAAGCTCATGCCTCAATAAATTGGTTATATAATGTGCCACCCGCCTCTTGTCATTTTTGAAGAATCAAAACAAGCATTACTTTTCACACTAGTCAACTTAAGCCATAGAGAAACGCCACACATTTTATTTCAGATACTTTGAATAGTAACTCAAAGGGAAACTGATAAAAGACATCTAATGACCATCACAAAGCTGAATCATTCTTATGGACTGAAAACACTGTAAGCTTGAAGAAAAAGGCTCCGTTCCAGAGCACGACGTTTGGTTAGAAAAGAACTTCCCTGAAGAACATCAGGGTATTGGAAGCAAGTGAGACTTATCAGAAGAGGATTATCCTGCTATTGGAGCAAAGCTTGAGCAGGGTAATCCCTCAGGCCTTTTTCAGCCTGAGATAAAAATGTGAAATCCTAATAAGACTGAGGGAGAGGGAGAGAATGATCAACTAACTAGAACTCTCAGTTAAATCCCAGCCAGTCTGGAATCCATTAGAAATGCTGTTTCATGTGTAACCATTTGGACTATTTGTGTCACCCGCTTCTTTTTATGAAAGGTCATGAAAAGCAACTCAAATTTCCCCAAATCAAACAAATTATAGCTTATAATGATCCTCACTGGTAGGGCTTCAGATTATACATGGAAGTCAGACCCGTCAAGAGAAATCTGAGACCCAGTCTGCTATGTTTGTGTGAGCCCCACTGCCTTCAAACAAACTGGCTGAGTTTTATTCCCAGTGGGCAGAATTATGCTGCACCAGTGCCAACATTAACAATTCTGGGTCAAAATGACATTTTGCTGTCTTTCTATTTCATCTTCATGGTTGCTGAGTTATTCATTTCAATACCTGGAAATGAAGGTCAACAAAAAGATACAAGGCAACATCTTCTTATTAGACTAACTTAATACATTTCTTGACTAGCTTTCTGAAGTTATACTCCCATCATCAGGTCAAAACAAAATAAGCAGATCAAATTTGTGGATTTGGAGCTGGGGAAGGGTGGTGGACACCACCTCCAGGGTGGCATAGGACAGCAAGGCAGACTAGAGTTAGGTTGGGCAGTCCGGTGAGGCTGGAGCAAGGGATGATGTGCAGGCAAGGCTGAAGCTCAGGCATGGAGTGCAGACTGGTCTGAAGTACAGGAACAGAGTAGAGGCTGGAGTGAAGTTCGGGAATGGAGCAGAGCATAGGCTGGGATGGAGCTGCATGGAGGTAAGAGTGAACTGGTACACAGGAAGAGACTGAAGCTGAGTGGAGATGAAAGTGAACTGGAACATGGGAGATGCGTGGGAGTAAAGTGAACTCAGGGACAACTGGAACATAGGACTCAGAAAGGACAAGGACAACACAGACTATGAAACATAAGGCCTGAAGGCAGCATAGGCAAGTGATCCCCAAGAGGCAAAACAAACAGAGGCCTAGTAACAGGAAGAGACCTAGGGAGCTCTCAGAGTTAGGCCAGAGTTCAGGAAACAGAGAGTCTTACAATCAGGGAAGAGAGAAGGAAATTCTCAGGGCTAGGCCTGATAGATCAGAAGGCGTGGAGGCCACAAAACAGATAATAGAAAGGCCGCAAGACAGAAGTGGCTAGAGCAAGGAACTGAATAGCATTTGATGCCAGAGCATTGAGAGAAAGGCCAGGGTTAAGTAGGACAAGAGTCTGGGTGTGGGGTAGGCAGGAGAGAGGGGCCTGGACAGCCTGAGGGATGTGCTCATGGTGATCCCCTGGTGGAGCGGAGGTAGTACAGCAAGCAGAGGCCAGAGACCAGAAACGTGCTGGAGAGTACGGTTCCAAGCAGGGTTCACGGGGGACCTCTGGTGGAGGGGAGGCTGTGCAGCAGCTGGAACCATAACAAAAGTAAAGGAAGATGTTACTGCAATATACAAACGAATTACCGATTACATTAGAATGGAGATGTGAAGGAGATGAGGGGGAAATTGGAGATTCACTTCTATATTGAGGTAACATCATCTTTTGCCTTGATTTGCTCATTTAGTTTGATCTGATGAAGGTAGTGAAAATCCCAAAAGCTAGTCAAGAAATGTTAGACCAATAAAAAAGTGTCACCTTGAATATTTTTATTGATCCTTATTTCCATCTGCAGGCAAATCAAAATACCTGTTTTTTCTTCCTAGCTTTGATAATAATTTATTTATTGTCTAGTTTGAAGTATAGGGGTCAATAATCAATGACGTTTAGCAGATAACTTGTAAGTTATCCAGCTGAATGCCAACTTTTGAATGTTACTGTCATTTATCTGGCTAACTCTGGTCGTGCCATAGAGCAATCCTAAAGTTAGACAGATAAAGTTATCCGGCTGTCTTTAAGATAGTTGGGTATAATCAGTGGCAGTACCACACTGCTGAATATCCCAACAAAGTTAACTGGATAAGTTTATCCGGTTAACTTTACAAGCGTAGGGATGTGCATTCGTCCTGGTTCGGCCTCCCCGAAAAACAAAGCGGATTTTCCCAAAATTTCAGGAAACTTTGTTTTTCGGGGTTAGTGCGCAGTAACTCCCCATTAGTGTGCACTAACCCCGAAAACTCCGTTAGTGCGCACTAACCCCAAAATTCAGGGCAGCCAAAAAGAATCGGCCCGAACCGCGGGAGAATGAAATTTCCCGTGGCGGGCCAATAACGAAGGCCGAACCAAAAGGTTTGGCCAAATCAAACCTCTAGCCAGCCAGCGGCTAAATATTGCCCTGATGTCTTTGCTATTATTCAGTTTGTAATTACCAGACTTCTTTACAAGACCTGAATTTATTGCTTTTTCAGCTCAGTCTCTGGAAAATCTGGGTAACTATTTACACAGACATTCCTTATAATTAATTATTATGTCACTATTATACCATGAAACCTGGTCTTATAATTTGGGGGACCTGGCACAGCTGCATCTCACCTCATCAGGTCTGCATGAAGTCCTTTCAGCTTCCTCCATGTCCTGTTTCAAGGTCACGCCATCTACTAGGTCCTGGGTTGACCCCTTCTTTCCTCTTTACCTTCTTCCTGCTATCCGATCCTCTTATCTCTTGTCCCTCCTGGTGTCTGATGTTTGTCTTGCCGGACTGGGCCTTTGCTTCCTCCTGGTGAGCTTCTTCAGTTCTGTGATTTATTGCTGACTCCGCCAATGTGCTCTGGTAAAAAGAACTGCAATTCTTCAGCAAAAATAGATCTAGTGCACCTTCAGTATTACAACTTGTTCTTGTATAAAGTTTCTATTCCTTGTTACTTTATTTATTGAGCTGATTTACTGCAATTCCTTGACAAAAACATCAAAGCGATGTCTGAGTGAACTGAACAGATAAACTGTCTATGGGCCGGATGAAATAAGCTTCTGTCCCAAAAACATAAAATGGGGGGGAAAAAAACCTCTCTATCTACACTAAGTACAGGCAGACACATCTACACTTAGACTAGAGAGAGATTATTGGGCTGTTTTTGCAAACAATCATTTTACTGTAGGATGAACATTTAGAACTGATTGTCCTGTTTGTGATTTCTCTTGATGAACAGTTGCTGTGTGCATCTCTTAGAAGTGAATTTTAAAAGAGACGTGTGCACTAACATCAGGAGGTGTGCATGTATGTAGGAAATGCGTGCGTCCACCGAATTTTAAAAGCCACCCATATGTGCCCACAAGTCCCGGTGTGCGAATATCTCACATCAGACAAAAAAAGGGGTCTATTGTGGGTGGAGGTGGGGGTGTTCTGGGGAAGGGCCAAGAGATGTGCATGTACACCTGGGCGTGGATCCAGGTTTAGTGCCTCAAAACTTT
The DNA here is from genome assembly GCF_901001135.1 of Rhinatrema bivittatum. Lineage (NCBI taxonomy): Eukaryota > Metazoa > Chordata > Amphibia > Gymnophiona > Rhinatrematidae > Rhinatrema > Rhinatrema bivittatum. The sequence continues at coordinate 94,839,270 of NC_042622.1, read as the reverse complement.
ACTTCTGCTATTGAGGAGGTATAAAGTCTAAATAAAGTGCTTGTAGGCCTCTCTCAGGTGTTTGTGGGGTCTGGATTAACTGGGGGGATGCAGGCTAATGAACCAGGGAGGTTTGGAGGACCTAGGTGTAGACTGGGCAAACTGGTGTATGAATTGGTGAAACTGGTCAAGGCATGAATGTGTACCTGTTATAAAATCCCCCCACTTAAGCAGCTCAAACTCGACTTTATGCAGCAGTGCGTGGCCCACTTGCAAAACCGGGTACACACATGCACGCTCCGGGACTATTTTATAACATACGCATGGATGTGCACACGTTATAAAATTGCCACATATCTGGGCATGCAGTAATGCACATATGTATACGTGCACCCGCATGCCCATTTGAAAGTTCCCATCCCACGGTATAAAAGAACCATTGTGGGTAATTTAAAAGAGAGGGCCATGATACCATTCCATGCATTCTGATTTATACACATAATGGAAGGCAGCTCGGATATATTCTGGGCTACAAAATATATTATGGGCCCTGGTTAAGCCGATAATCCAAGTTCCTCTCTCCTGTTTTGTTCCTCCTTTTCAAAAAAAAGAAAAAAAGCTCTACTCCTGCCCAACTCCTCATATGTCTCCCAGGCAATGGATCAACCTCAATCCTGATTGGCCTAGCACACGAGGACCCGATCTTGAATTTGGCTCCTCCCCACCTCTTCTTGCCTTGGACTTCCCCTGCGTTCCCTATTGACTGCTGGATCTTCTCCCGCCCTCCTGTCCTTTCGCTCCATGGTTGTTTTTTGTTGCTGGTTATTTATTTTTACTATTTATGCTGCTATTGTGGTTTTTTCGATCTTTCTGTTGTCGCAGCAGGCAGGGTACCCGAGCAAAAATGCAAACTTTATTTGATTTGGTGTTGCTTGTGGTGGTATTATGTTGTAGGGTCTGGATTCACCCCTGTGGGTGACTGGCTCCTGCTGGCTGAGGCGGGGGCCTGTGGTTACATGGCCTACAGATCAGGCGACCTGGGGGTAGTGTCAATTTGCTGGGCTGTGGCGATTGACCTACCAGGGCCGTTTTGTTGGAGTGGTTTTTCTGCAAAGTATATATAATGATTATGTTGTTTGGCTTGGGTACTTGATTGTATTAAAGCTGCGGCCTTTGACTTCCCAAACTGGTTTTGCAGAAAAATTATTTATATGTGCGAGAGAAGGGTGTTGTGATTTGGACATTGAGGCGTGGGCCCTTGTCGCTGCAAGAGATGGCACCTCCCACAAGGCAGAGCCCTGTGGCGACTTGCAGCGATAGGCTAGCTCCGAACAGAGATGGACACGGAGAAAGTTAGTCTTTATTATACTGCAATGTAGATGGTGACCCGAGGAACGGGCAATGTTCCGTCTGAAGGCTGCAGAGTGGAAAAGGCAGTTACATAGTCTCAAATTTGAAATATTCCACAAAGCAAGGTACCAAGTGAAGCAATGATACTTCCAAGCAAAAAAGCTTCTCTCAACTGTTTGCAACATCAACATAAAGTGTGAATCTACCCAGATATTTGAAAAAATGGAGGAAAAGACCTCAGAGCCTCGTGTTTGTTCTATCCAGAACATATAACATATACGAGGTAATTGTAATCATCAGTCTAAAAAACCTCCAACCTCCACACTTTTAATTACAAAAATTACCCCTAAATTTTTATTATCTTCTTTCCCTCTATTTTCTTTGATTTTTCTTCAATTTTCTTTAAAATTGATGCAATATGCATTCCAGTACTATAATGCACATCATTCCTAAATATGTTGCTCAAATTTGTGAAACAATGTTTATGAAGACACAGTTGTATCCAACGTATCTGTGTTGATCCGTTATATTTGCCCAATGATATTTGCTGCCCAATGATATTTGCCAACATCAACCAATGTTTCGCACCAAAGGGCTGTCTCAAGGCAGTCACTATTAATGATGTTGCAAACAGTTGAGTGAAGTTTTTTTTGCATGGAAGTTACACAGTCTCACCAAGTCCCAAGAGGGTGATGGGTCCGGTAGTGGTCTGCGAAGCGGGGTAGGCCGAGAACCCAGGCCTAGATGGAAGGCCAGTGAGAGTAGATCCAGAAGTGGACCACAGTGTGGGGTAAGCCGAGGATCTGTGTAGAAAGAGATGAGACAATGCAGAGACAGAACTGGAGCGGTAGTACTCACTCTGATGCTGGCAGTTGTAGTAGGAGAGAACCCCTGAGGAGCAGAGGTCAGGGATAAAATAAGGCCCCCCAGGAGTGGGTACCTTAGGCGTCCTTGTAGGTGGTAGGCAACCCCAGGGGGTAGACAGGAGCAAGGCAAGGCCCCTGAGGCGCAGGTACCTTCAGTGTCCTTGTTGGTAGCAGACAACCCCTGAGGGTTTAGAGGAGCGAGGCAAGGCCCCCGAGGAGCGGGAGCGTCTGGTAACATAGAGACATCAGCATGGAGGATTCCGTCTTGGTGTGGTCCGTGCCTGGCCTTGATTGGCTGCACAGGGCACACTTCGGTACAGGCTTCGTCAGAGTCTTCACTTCATCTTCTCTTCTTCCTGTGTGGGGAACCACCAGCATGGTCCGTGACCTGTCTTCATTGGCTGAGTAGAGTGCGTGATGTGGTAGTACCGACTCAGTATTCTGCAAGCAACTCGAGTGGGGAACCACTAGCATGGTCCACGACCAGCCTACCCGGCTGTGTAGGGCACACCGCCTGAGTGGTCCGGGACCAGTCCGGCTAGATTGTGTAGGGTGCGTGATGTGCAGTACTGACTCAGTAATCTTCAAGCAACTCATGGCCCTCCTGAGTTTCTTTCTGTACGTGACCAGAGTCTCACTTTGCTCCATGTATCCAAAATCTCCTTTCTCTCTACGTGTTCAGAGTTTCGTCTCACTCTATGTATCCAGAGTGTTGTTCTACTCCACGTATCCAGAGTGTTGTCTCACTTCAAGTCTTCAACTTCGTTTGATGTCTTCGTCCTTCAACCACTGTCCATCCTGTCATAGTTGCTGCTCCCTTGCGGCAGGTCTGAAAGGGCTATCGAGTGGTCGGAGGACTACTCCAGAGACCAACCTTGCGTTGTTGGGTCTCTTTTGCTACATACAGATTCGGCAGTGACCAGGGTGCTATTTCCAATACTTCTAGCAACACCAGCCTACACTTGGACACTCTTCACCTGCCTCAGCACTTGCCGGAGCTCCTCTGCGGCTGCGTCATGGCCCAAGGGTACACGAAATCACCAGAGATGGGTCCGCTACCTGCGTTCCCACAACAAAGGGGTGTGAGGGTGAGAGATGAGTCCTGGGTGTCTTGATATTATAAAAAGAATTATATCAAATTAAAAAACAAACTCTGTATTGCTGCATGTGCAAAATGGATCTACCTAATACCCTACCACCACCACCACTCTAACTGCAGCCTCATATCATCAAGGTTTTATTTCACTAAATTAATCACCATGAAGTGTAATTTAAGAAAAGTGTTGAATCCCCCTTGAAAGACTGATTGCTTGAAGTTATGTTTTCATTATATGAAATTCATCAGCAGTTTTTCAAAGGTCATTTTTTCAATGACATCACATCATGGGCACTGGTAGATATAGTCTAGTCACACATGTGGAATCTATCAGGGCGAGTTAGTGCGAGATGCAGACCATTTCAGCAATTCATGCAACCAGATGAAGCCCCCGTGATGTATTTGCTCACGTTTCTGCACGGTTTCTGTTCCAGATATTCCCCTACACCAGAGCTTTCCAAACTTTTCATGTTGGTGACACACTTTTTAGACAAACATAATTTCGGGGCACAGTAATTCAGTCTACTAGCAAACCAGAGGTTAAAGGTTACACCCTCCAAGAACAAGAGAGAAGTCATTGCTTTTCAAGTAGTTCTCTTTTTTCCTCTAAAAGTTAGGATTTTGTTATGATTTAGATTTGCAGATGCACAAGATTTTCTTCCCGCCTTGCTGCCTGATTCACTATGGCTTTTCTCCCATATTGTATCTACAGGAAAATACCTTGATGAATCAGGCCCTTGGACACATGCAAATTTTTTTGACATCTAAAAATTGAAACGTAACGTCTAGATTTGCTGCAGTAAATATATTTCATGTTTGGAATAATAGATTCTGTCTAGAGGTCCTGCAGATTCTAGATTATAACTTAAGACAGAATGACCTCTACACCAGGGGTTCTCTCTCATGCATATCCTTATCGTGGATATCTTGAAAACCTGACTAGCTAAGACTGGACTGAGAGTCACCATTCTACACTGCACAATTACTATGCCACATTTATTTATTTATTTTTACATGTATTACTCACACTTATCAACAACAAGTTATCCAAGGCAATGTACAAGAATAGTAAGATGAACAATATACAAGTCACATGTTAATAATTGCATGAATGAATAGGTAAATGCCCACAGATATTCAACCCCTTGAACTTTTTTCTCAGTCTGCGCAAAAAGTATTGGAGCTGGCTCATAAGAACATAAGAACATGCCATACTGGCTCAGATCAAGGGTCCATCAAGCCCAGAATCCTGTTTCCAACAGTGGCCAATCCAGGCCATAAGAACCTGGCAAGTACCCAAAAACTAAGTCTATGTCATGTTACCGTTGCTAGTAATAGCAGTGGCTTATGGAATATTTGCACAGATCTACTCTTGTGCATTATTATATTTGCAGGATTGAGACCAGGATATTCTCCAACAGAAATTCATGTGCAGGCACTACTTTGTCTTGAGAAAGCACCTCATTACATTTCAGTGGAAGAGACCGTGGTCTTTATCAATGAGACGCACTTATTTCACTTCCACTGAAAGCAAAGCAATAAGAGGAACAGTTTGTAGACAGTTCAGTTACTCAAACAGATAACAGCTTTAAGATCCTCTCTCTGATTCTGATTATTTCATTATTGAGGAAATATTAAAATTTAGAACTTTGGAAAGCTCTCACTAGGTAGCTCCTTCAGCCTTTATGCAAGTAACTTGGGGTACTGCTCTGCGGATCCATGAAGTTAGCATGTAGCACATTTAAAACTAATCAAAGAAAATTCTTTTTCACTCAATGCACTATTAAAGTCTGGAATTTGTTGCCAGGGGATGTGGTTACTGTGCAGTTAGTGTAGCTGGGTTTAAAAAAGGTTTGGATAAGTTCTTGGAGGAGAAGTCCATTACCTGCTATTAAGCATGTTGACTTAGAAAATAGCCACTGCTATTACTAGCATCAGTAGCATGGTATATACTTAGTTTCTGAGTACGTGCCAGGTACTTGTAGCCTGGATTGGCCACTGTTGGAAACAGGATGCTGTGCTTGATGGACCCTGAGTCTGACCCAGTATGGCAATTTCTTATGTTCTTATTTTCTTAATAGAATCCTTGCTGTGAATAGAGCACAGAAAGGGCCGAGGGAGGGTTTAAGATACAGGGTATGGCCACAGTAAAAGATGCACACCTTTTATTTCCCAAATAGGTTAACATATAATAAAGAACATAGAACCGTAAAACAGAGAAACATAATGGCAGAAAAAAAAACAACATACAACCTATCTAATCTGCCCAATAAAATATATTAGAACAAGGAAGACCATGAAGAAGACCAAATGAGGACATGAGAGCCAAGAGGCAGGCAAGGTGATAGTGTTGCGATTCCGCTTGTGGGATTAAGCCCACAAGCGGCCTCTCACCTCTCTTCGGCGTCTTCAGCGGCCCGGAGGCTGCCGGCATTGCTCCATGCGGCTGGTGCCGCCCCGGACTTTCCCACGCGGCTCGGAGGCCACACCATGGCAGAGTGCTGCTTCAGCGCTTCCCCATGCGGCCCGGAGGCCGCCGACGTTACCTGTCTCCTCGTTGGGAAGGGCCTTCATCCATGGCCTTCTCTGCAGCAGGGAGCCGCCTCCAGCATTGTCTCCACGTCCAGGACGCCGCCGCTCCAGCGACGGGCCTGGTTGCGGCCTGCTCTGGCTCCTCCTCCTCCTCAGTGGCGAGGGCGCCGCTGTCCAAGGTCCTGCACTTCCTGCTTCCTATCTCCATAGGCACGAGGCCGCGCCTCTCTTCATCATTTAAAGGGCCCGCGGCCGGATATGCCCTGGGCCCCACCTGTGGACTCCTCCCTGGGCATCTCCTTGTTTAACCCTATAAAAGGGCTCTGAGTTCAGTTCTTCCTTGCTCTCACTAGGGGCTAGTCCTCCTCAGGACTCTCTGCTTCTGCTCCTGCCTGGCTTCTGTGTGTCTTCGTGGGATCCCTTGTCATCTGTGTTTCTGGTCTCTTTTGCATGTCCTTCATCTATGTTCCTGATGTTCCAAGTCCTGATATTCCGTGAGCCAAGTCCTGATGTTCCAAGTCCTGAGCAGCCCGTGCCTCTGGAGGTTCCTTGTTTTTAAAAGTTCTGAGTTCCAGGTTCCAAGTTTTGAGTTTTAATTATGAGTCTAGTATCCTGTCCCGACTTCAGAGGGTCTGAGTGCTGCTTTGTTCCTGACCTGTGTTGATGTCCAGAGCTTGCCCTGTCCCCTCGTGATCCGCGACCAGCCAACTAGCTGTGTAGGGCGCATAGGAGACACTGTGGTCTGCGACCAGCCCGGCTGGGCTGCGTAGGGCGCCTGAGGGACCTTGCTCGCCTGCGTCTGAGTCTCCTTGTTCCAGTTCCTCGTCTGAGCCTCCACATTCCAAGCTCCTCGTCTGAGTCTTCATGCTCCAGAGTCTTCATCCGCCCTTGCCTCCTGTCTGGCCTGCTGCCTCTACCATTACCCAGCGGCAGGTCCAAAAGGGCTTGGAGTGGTCAGAAGACTACTCAGAGACCAACCTTGCGTGGTTGGCCTCACGGGGGTCGTGCAGGTTGGCAGGGGCTTGGGCTTCCGGTTCCGCCCAGACAAGGTTCCGTCTCACCTGCCTCAGCGCTTCCTTGGAGCTCCTCTCCCAGTTCACCGAGGTCCAAGGGCAAACTCCACGCGTTCCAGCGTAATAGGGTTCCAAGGCCTTTGAGCGCTATGGATAGCCAAGGCCTCACCACTTCATCTTCCGGAAGCAGGATCGCTCCCTAGCGCTCCCGCAACAGTTGCCAAGGCCTGTGTGCGCAACAGATAGCTTCAGGAATCCAAATAGTTCAGGTGCAGGGAATTAACAGAGAAGAAAGCATGCTTACACTAGGCAAAACTAGGTGGGTGCCTAGTGTACCTTAAATTTGGGAGCAGCAAAATCACACCAGAATGAGGACAAAAGGGAGCTGTTCCAGAACCAATATCACCAAAGAAAGCACTGTGCTGGATCCCCTGCCACCAGAAGGATGCAGCATTTTGCTGGAGATACCGTCAAAGGTTAAGTTGGGGAAGAGGGATACATGACGGAAGGTCATCTAGAGTAACAAATACTCTTGCACCGGCCCTGGAAGCATTGGCAGACCAAAATCTTAATGGGGCTACCAAGGATAAGCACTACTCAAAACTTAAGGAAAGAAATTCAGGCAATGTCCTCTGCAGATGGACATCCAAACAAGTATTTTGGCTAGGCCTGACTGTCTCAGAAGCCTGAGCATATTCAGTTGTCTGAATTATAGAGAGGGTTTATGTACTACAATACAGTGCAGTAACAGAAACAGACTGCTCAATAGACACTAGAGTCGTCATGCCACCGAGCAGCAAAGACTGCAAACAATCGCTTATTACAAGAGCAGCTGGTTCATTTCTCACATCTGCTGCAGTGGCTCTCCCACCATGCTATCCTGGTTTTCTCCCATTTTGGGCCAATATGGTAAAAAAAATGTCCTGGCAAAAGCTGCATGCAGGATCTGTTGAGCTCAAACATGAGAGAGCATGCTGTACGGTCCTCCTGGACCCGAGGTTTTCTCAGGCTGCTTGTCACCAGTTTATGGCACTGGATTCTGTTCTGGATGACAGAAGAATGATTCAAAGATGATGCCGTCTTTAAGGCTCAGGTCTATGTGACGCCTGAAGAAGGACCCCCTGTGGTCCCCAGAGCTCTGGTATAACACCATCTTTGAATAATTCTCCGATATGGCTACTGGAACTCTTCAAATTTTGTAACACAGGTGGCAACTCCAGGAACATGAACGTATTAACACCTTTTCCCAGAGGTACTGACAAAACTGTCTTCTGAACTGAAATAAAGGCATCTGGCTTCTAAATACTGTAAAACCACAAGACAGCATGCTAAAGGAACACATAATGTCGTCTGTCCCTTCATTCAGGGAAGCCCGGTGCTCTGCAATCTCATTAGACCCTGGTCTGTGTGAGACCTGAAGTGTTTGTTCTACCAAAAATCTTTATCAGCTGCAAACACACACAGGAAATCCGGTTTGGGATTGTCCATCCCCAATCCTGATTTATACAGGAAGGACAGCATAAAAGGCCGCGCCTGCACACATTTTAAAGTATCCCCATCACCTCCCCTCACTTTACACCAGTCCCAGGGACAAGGAGGAGCAGAGACGAGGCAAGGAACAGAAGAGGAAGCAGCTTGAGGGTTCATCGAGTGCCACCATGTTTGGAACCTTTGGGCAGGTGCCTTGGGGAGAAGGGCACCACCTGCAGGGCAAGCACATGGCTGGATGCATACAGAGGGAGCTGGGACACAGAACTGAAGGTATGGCGCATGCAGGGGGCTTAGCTCTAGCCGGGGTAAAGGGAGATCCTTCTACTGACAAGGGGGAAAAAATGCCTGGGGTGGCAAGAGAGATCAAAGGCCTGATTTTTGTAAAGGCTTCTTTCCATCCTATGTCTATGAATCAGGCCCTAAAACTATTAAGGGTTAAGCCAACAAAAATATAGAACACGATTTGCACTTGCTAAAGCAATATGCCAAAAATCAATAATAACCGGCAGTAAATCTGAAGCAGCTTGCACTGACACAATGCATGTTTATTCACTAAACAGTAATGTGGGATTCAGCTGATGTGTAACATACTAGTTTATTTACCCATCAATCAGAATTATAGTCCAGGAAGAGAGGAACGTGGATCTGTTCAGGCATTTTGGCACGGTGAGGTGATCAGGGAGCTCCATGTCATAGGAGACATGCTAAACCAGCCCTCATCTAACTATCATGCCATGTGGTCCTGCTTTTCTAGGAGAATTTGGTACTTGGCCTATAAAATGCAACAGGATAAACCCAGGACAGGCTTCATGACTTGGAGACATCTGCACAAAAGTCTTAGCAGGCTGTGATACCTTTTAAAGGATCCACATAGCAAAGACATTGTATTACAAAGGCTTTTGAAACTACAGCGCTCCCTTCTTGCAGATGTGCTCTCAAAAGCTCATTTATTATGTGAATGTTTTGAGGTCGATTTTCAAAGTCTGATAATTGCCCTTATTCAAAATTGCTAAAAGTACTTTTAGCTGCTTTTGGAGGGAGGTGTTCTCAGAGGCGTGTTTTGGGCAGGATCAGAAAAGAACATACATGGATTGTATTTTCAAACATGATGAACATTACTTTCCCAAGAAAATCTACCCACCAAAGTCTACAGGCAACAAGCAGGCACAGCTTGAAACTTGCCCCCTTTTATGTTGGCCTTTTAGATATGGCGGCCTGCCAAGACTCGGGCTTCCTCCAGGATTGATATGGCTATTGGACCTGCATGCACTATGGCACAGTTCAAAGCAAGCGCCAGGGACCCTGTCTAAATGTGCAGGTGTCATTTCTCTCTCCTTAGGGAATAACTATGGGGGGGGGGGGGTGAATTTTGAACAGCCCAGCTATTTGCAAGGTGTCCGCTAGCACAATGCAGCTCATTTTCAAAGGGAAACTACTACCTTTGCAAATGAACTAATGCCAAATATGTGCACCCTACTTCGTAGCTCCCATTTGTGCAGGCTGCCAATTCAGGGGCAGAGCTGCCAAAAAAGCATGTATACAATTAGCTGAGCAGAAGAGTTCAGTATTCTGCTAGGCCTGTGTATTTGTGGCTATTGCTTTGAAAATGCCCTCTAAAAGTCTAAGGCTAGAATTTTGGGATGCAAAACAACTTGTGAAACCTAAAAGGTTACCTTTTGCTTAAATGAGCAGATAAAGAGAACTGAACCATAGATCACCAAGTTACTCCATGCGGACACCATCTTTATCAAAAGTCTTTCGAGGGATTAAATCTAAGCTTACCCACAATGGATGTCTTCTCTTCCTCAGCGAGACAGGAGATGCTGGGATGGTATTTTCATTGGCAGATACATTTCAGACTTTTCCCCCCCAAAACAATTCATTTTTCAAATATGAAATAGTCCAGGATACCTAACGCACAGACAAATGCTGTGGACACAGCAAAAAAACATAGAATTGTTGAGAAGTTTTTAAATAGTTTTTTTCATTTAGAGATGGAAAGACACAAGGCTTCAATTTAATTTAAAAAACATGGTAACTAACTAGACTCATGTATGCATAAGTCCAGAAGCTGCCAATCTGTTAGCTCAAGTCAGTCCTCCTGTACCCTCCAATCTTCTTCTGCAGGCATTCACTGACAGCTAAACCAACAGTGCTTCAGGTTTGCAGTCAAAATGAGGAGATTTTGCATTGTTTTCTAAATTCTTAGATATTGCTTAACCATCTATTTATTATCAGCCCCTGTAGTTTGGATCACTGATGGAGGTTTCGCTTGTCTTAAGGGAGGGGCTCCTTTCTGCTGAAGTGATGGCTAGTGGCAGTAAGGGCTTTGGCTATCATGGTATATGAAACATACAAGTTAGCTCTTTCTCCTTGTTCAGTTTGTTTGAACGTAATTAACTGTTCTTGTCTCAGTTAATTTCAGTGGCGACCTCCACTAAAATTTTTCAGAGCAGTGTTTTAAAGTTTAAAGGCCAATTAAGCAGATTGTTAAAGCAAATGGATTAATCTTTTTCGGAAATGCAAAGCTCAGATTTCTTACAAAACTTCTGCTTGGTATCCAGTGCTCTTTGTTTCACGCTGCAAAATAGATTTGAATTCTGCTCAAACTGCGCGCGCGCACACACACACTTCTCTCGGTCTTCAGCTTGTATTTTATAGGGAATTACCGCAGACCCGTTTGCAATGCCTGGGATAGTCACTGCAGCCCAGTCATTGACTATATCTCCCTCATCAAATGCTTCACTTCTGAAAGGGCTGAAACTGCGAGGATCTTTAATCAAAAATCACAGAGAACTTTGCAGAAAACAGACAAACAGGAAGGGCTAGCAAGAAAAGTATTTTGACACCGTCCTCTTAGCACTTGCACAGGGGATGGGGGGGTCTCCAAACGAGAAAGATTCTCGGCTGCTGGATGAAGGTAACTAAATTAAAGAACACAGTCTTTAGCTGGAAACACCCGTAAGACTTAATAAGCATGCTTGCTTATCTCAGCATGTGTATTGTGCCTGCCGTGTTAGTCCACTTGAATATGTAGAAATAAGAGTCAAACAAATTGTAGTTATAGCTTTATAGCGGGCTAAATCAATACATCTATGAATAGCTTTTGAGAACCATGACCCCGTTATCACCTTAGATTTTGAAAGCTAGTCACCGGTGTATTGAGTTAGTCCAATAAAAGATACCAACTACAACTTGTTTGTTGACCCTGATCCCAGCACATGTGAAACGGATAAATATATATTCCAAATGCTGACATTGGTGGGTCATATTCTGTCTTTTCGAAGTAGTCTTTTAAATTTTAATGTTATAACGCTATTTGGAAGAGATGTATTTACTAACCTTTGTTAAATGTATAACGCTTGTATAACCCTGTTAAATGTATAACGCTCCGGCATAAGTTCCTGTTCACTGTACACCGACGTGATATCTTTGATGAGCGGCGGTACATAAAAAAATTATAAATAAATAAATAAATAAATAAATAAATAAATGTACCAATAGAATAATGCAGCCAATAATGAAGGAATGTAGCGATTAAGTCTTCATTTGGACTAGAGACTTCTTTTCCTCATAGGCTGATTTTTACGATGGCTTTTCGGAGGACGTTCAAGGTTTGACAAAATGAGTGAAGGCCACTCATTGGAAGTGAGTATATCTTCTCCAGTAAAGTACCTAATTGCAGTCCATGTTTATCTTGTGAAAGTGTTAAAAAAAAACATGTAAAAAAGCATAGATGTCAGGGTTTGGTTTTTTGTTTTGTCTGGGTATCAGTTCTTCCATCCTCACAAGGCAAAAACAGAAAATACGGATCTAGGAAGAGAATCTGGACTGACTCACATCCCTGTGAGGTACGCTCGCAATTCAGTACCTGTACGTCTTGCAGTTCGTTTCCCCTCTGATAACGAGCTGCAAGCCCGCATATACAAATGGGACACATACTTTGTACCTGCTAATTACGTGGCAGCTGACTGCAGGGAAATTAGTGCACAAACATTTGAAAATGCCAATGTATGCATGCTCTTGCATCCCCAAATACCTCTTTTTAACCCGGCTGAAATTAAGCATGATGTGAATGCCTGCGGGTATTTTGAGCCAGCCTAGTTTGCCCAGGTAAATATTTTGTCCAAATAAATCGCTCTGAAAATTGTCCTCAAAGATTGGGAAAGAAAGTAATCGATACGATATATAGAAACAGAGACTGTCAGCAGATAATCCTTGTCTCTTGCAGTAAGTACTTTGAAAAAAGTAAGAAATATCTCTTTCCACCCTACCCTAGTGATGCCCAGCCCGGGGCTTCTAGTGTTGGGGAAAAAATACGTTTACTGCTTGTAACATTCCGGTCCTCCACATTCACTGGCAGAAAAAAGGTTTTGTACTCCTCAGTTTGCATCCTTTGTTTTTTCTTATTAACACACTTTTTAGAAAACTAAATTCAGACTAAATCATTTGTGTTCATTTTGGGAACCCTTGATCTGTAGGAATGTGCCCTGCACGTCATCCTCTCGTCTTGCAGCTGCCCACTCTAAGCTACTTGTACCTCACTGATCACAACTAAGTAGAGTAGGTCAACCAGAAAGAAAATGCTGGGCCTTTCAGTCAGTTTTAAGTAGTAGAATGCTTCTCAGCCTTTTTTTTTTTTTTTCGGCCGAATGGTCAAATGTAAGGTCCCAACCATGAACCAAGGAGGGTCTCTTCTTTTTGCCTTTTGTCTGAGCTGGAGAACTTGAACAATATGATATGAGGGAATTAACGCCCTACCACCCGACCCTGCTAGGGAGGGAAAAAACCCGAAACAAAGCATTAAACTTCGTCTCTTAATTAAAAAAAAAAAAAAAAGAGTGGTGGTGCTGATTAAAGAATGCACTGGTATAAACCACCTGCTCACCAGATAAGAGGTACTGTAGATTATTTGGATTGACATTAAATCTTTTGAAATCCATTGTATATAAGTGATCTTAAACAGCAACTGCCCTAATAGATGGGTAACGTGCATCTTCCTCCCAAATCGTAATGTCAGGGGATTCCTAGAAATCCTAACTTGTTACAGCAGCAACCCTTTGCATCTCCCCCCACCCCCCCCCCCCCCTGCGAAAACCAGCAAATAATCGTGTGCTGCTCTTCTTACCTAGAGCCAAGATTTCTGGAATTGGAATATGTTCTGGCCCTTGGCTTCTTGCCTCTGGGTTTAGACAAGTAAATGCCATAGAATAGAAATCAAAGAAAAAATGTGGCCAGGATAACACTTCAAAGAAAAGATTATGATATAATTTATAATGCTACCATTAAACAATCATAGACAATTGTATTATATGTGCATCGGGATATTATTTACTAACTTTTTAGCTATAATTAATACAAACCATTCAAAGCATTAATCTTGGTTTAGACTGGCTTAGTGAGGTATATATAATGATTTGAACGTTATAACAAATTTCTCAGATGCAAGAAACTGTAAAACACAGAGCCATAGCAGCATGGTCTTGTATTTTGAATGTGGTTTGTTTAGGACGTTTGTTTGTTTGGGGAGCATGGTCATCTGAATTAAAACTTACAGGTTTTATATTTTCTGTGGTAAAATCATGAAATTGTGAAATGGACAGAGACAAAAGAAAAAAATTCCTAGTGAGAATTAACAAATCTCCTATTAGGGCTTATAGAAGTGGACTACTTGTCATCTTCTATTCTGTTATAGAAGAAGGCATGCAAATATTAATAAACCAAAGATACCTAGATAAATATAATTTTTAATCACCTAATTTATTGCGCACAAATCTTTTATAAAAAAAAAAAAACTGAAGTATGCAGAGCGCCACCTAGTGGAGAGAATTGTATTTCACATCTTGCCAGCATGTAAGTTGGCTTTACAATAAGACTATCAGACAGCATAGAGTGCAGGTTATAGATGTCTGACATACATTGGATTCTATTTTAATGTATTTAAAAAAAAAAAAACCCCGATGTCTGTATTTCCTTTTCATTACTGTTGAAATAATGAAACATTGCTTTAGTTTCTGGACACATTTCTTATATTCTCCATACTATGGCCCTCATCACACCTGTATTTGGTGTCGGACTGTAATCATATCTCCTGTATCTTGTATATCCAGTGTGCTTTACAGAATCATCTTTCCTAGTACCCATACGAGCCTCAGTTTCTTGTATAACTTCTGTGAGTGATAAAAAGTGTTCCTTTATAAGGAAGGATGCCCTCAAATCTGCTTAGGCGACGGCCCCTTCCTTGCCTCCTGCACAGGTTTAGCACAACGTTTAATAGATGATAACGACCTGAGTACCACATTCCATGCGTCTTCTTTCTCCTTGCGTTTTTCCCAAGCCTCTAGCTTTCTGTGTTCCAGCGAATATAGTAACTTTTTTTTAGCCCTTACGTTTTATACAAGCAACCCCAGATACTTTGTCTAATTTCACACTCGCCCTGCTTTAATACCAAGACACTAGGCTACACCGTTGAGACCAACTTAATAGCCCATATAGGATTCCAGAATATCCCATTGATCCGTTTTTCTAGTCAAGGGGATCAAACAGTCGTTAAGAACTGAGCCAGCTCCAGTAAATGTTAAACTCTGCTCCTGGTCCAGTGTTAGTGGTAATCAAGAAACCAAATGGGAAGGGAGTTTAATTCATCAATTATGTCACTGGGAAGGTGTTCCCTCTTGCCGGAGGAAGGTGAGAAGGGGATTCCCCCTTAGTACAGTGCAGTGTCTCAGATGGCATGGAGAACCCTTGGTTTTGGCTGAAACAAACTAAGGGAAAGCAAAACAAACAAACAAAAAATGCGTGCAAAACAAGATGAAAATACCACTGCCCAAAAGACTGGAGCGAAAACTGCCCCCCTTGTGCGCTGCACGTAAGGCTATTAGGGCTAGCAGTTGGTTAAAGCCCCAGACGGATCTCTGTCTCTGGGAGGTCTTAAATACAATTTTACAATAAATAAGTGAGGTTTAAATCCCCACCGCCCATAAAGCAAGGGCGGGAATAAATTTAAGAAAAGAAGAAAAAAAAAAAAACCTGCTCAGAGACAGAAGGAAAGAGGACTGTATGGAAAGAAAAATATTTTCTCCAGGATATGGGAGGCGGTCGGGTCAAGAATCCCCCTCTTTCCGGGGGGGGGGGGGGATTCAAACAGTGACAAGAAGAGAAAAAAGGTTATTAACTGAAAAGGGGAAAAGAGAGAAACTCCTGTCTCAGGCTTGGAGAGAAGTCATGAAAGGACATGGGGTAAAACTAATACAAAACAGAAAAACACAAGAGGAAAGGGGGAACACATTGAGATGAGGGAAGAAAAAGACGAAATGAAGAAATTTCTCGGCAGCACCGGGGAGGGAAAAGTGAACAAACAATGGAAAACCAAAGAGATGTCTCCCAAAACTCAGCTTAGCAAACAAATGAAAAAGTAAAAATTAAATCAACCAAATCTGTCAAATAACCAAAAGAAAGCAAGATTCAAGTAGAAAACGATGCAAAAAGGAGCCGAACCAAGAAAGCTGACAGGTGGGCGCCCTCCGTTATGACGTCATTGTGAGGGTGTTCCCTTGCCGGTGTAGGGAGAGAAGCGGGGAGGGGAGAGGGTTCTGGCTGGCACGTGAGGGAGGGGATCCCCTCCCTTCCCTTCCCCCCGGTTTCAGTGCAGTGATGAGCAGCATCAGCCCTTTGGATTTAAAACAGTTAGCAGGGTGGAAGAAGAGTGAGAGAGAGGAAAGACCAGCCGGCTTTTCCCAGCTCTGGGTATTAAAATCAGTAAGTGCGAAAAAAGGAGGAGAGGAAAAAAAAGGGGGAAGGGGCGCGCGACAGACGCGACTTCAGGGGCTGGGGCCTGACTTGTTCTCAGGGTCACCAGGGATGGACTTTCCGGAACCACAGAGTAAGTGAAGGTCAGCAAATAAAAAAAAACCCGAGCCCCTGCACCGCTCGCCCTGCAGGATATTGCTGCTTTCCCTGCATGCAGGATCCTGATTCCCCTTCTCCGCAGGGATCCGGAACCCAGAAGCAGCTGCATGGCGAAAGCCCGGTGGGGGAGGCAAGCGCTGGACGAAAAGTCCAAATCGGTCGCATGGAGGAATCAGAAGTGGATACTCGCCTCCCTTATTTGGCCAGTCTTTTTGCAGACTCTGGCTTTTCTTAATGTCTGCTCAGGATTGCTTGGGAGGAGGCGCTGATACGGACTTGGCATATTTGCAGCCTTTGGTTTGTCTGGGAAGCTCTGGCGATGAGCTTAGAATAGATCAGATGGTCATGCCGACCAGTTTTTTGGTGGCAGATCGCCCCCTAGTGCCAACGATCTCCCATGGTGTCCAAACATAGCCTTAATCCTTTGCTAATTGTAAAGAAGGTGCCATGTTCAGATTTTTTCAGCAGACCACCTTGCTTAGAGTAACATCCAATAGTAACAGTCAATGGATGCATCCTAGTCATGATAAGAACATGTTGTATCATGTACAAAACACGGGGATAGTTCAGTGACTGGGGTCAGGATTGCAAGGCATGTCCTTAAATGACCTTTTTATTAAGCCATAAAGTATCAGTATCATTCATGTCTGAGTAGGTGATCAGAAACAAAAGGAGGAATATGAAATCATCTTTTAAAATTCAAATGTATGCATTTTGTTTTCAGCACAAGTGGAAGCTTACTAGGATGGGTGGAGGGTGCACGGAACCATAGGAACCCACTTTTCATAATTGGCGGTACTAAATTCAATACAAACCACCCCTCCCTGCCCCCAGTTAAGAAGTTTTCTCAATATTGAAGGTGCTCAAGCGCCCACTGCACCCAAATTGCTGGCACCTATGCATGGAATGGCCTTCTATCAAATGTGGTGGAGATAAAATCAGTAATGGGATTCAAGAAAGCCCAGGATAGGGGGAGGAGGGGGGGGGGGTAAAGTCTGTGGTAAGCATGGAGAGTGAGGGGTAAAGCCTGGGATTGGCAAAGAAGCAAAGGGATAGCTGGAGACCAACTGGGATCTATGAATTGCAGCAGGACTGAAATTGGACAGATTAGATGGGCCTCATGCCATGGTCCTTATCTGCCATCATATTCCATATTTTAAGTAAATAAGGTGATTTAAGAAAAGTAAAGTTCTTTCTCTCTTTATATAAAATATTTAGAAAACAGGTGTTTAAATATTTATTTTCTAGATCCATAAATGATCGTTTTTGCCAGACATTTTTAACTCCATGTTTTCTTTGTTTTCAATGCAATTATTGTATTGTTTTGTACAAAGCAAGACAAATAACCAAAATCTACATCAGATAAATACAGAGAAAAAAAGATACTCTCTAAAATATCCTCAGGGTGGCCCTCAGATATAAATGCAATATCCTCTACAGGCACTTTAAATAATCTCTTCTGTGACTCAGATTTTTACCAAATTCAGATCATTTATCAACGTCTCTAGATAGAGAATAAGCAACTGATAGTTTTTGTGGCTTTTGGTATGTTTGCCAAACTATTTGAAGATAATCTTAATCCCTTCTGTTTTTTCTGTTTTTAGCAAGGTTTGTTTTGTTTTGTTTTGGTTTTTAAATCAGAAAACCAAAATGCTGAAAGTCCCTCTTAGACACTTCACCGGGGAGCAAAACTTTGAGTCCTGTTTCTTTGCAAGGTGATAAGACTTTTCAGAAGTCTTGTGTGCCCAACTGACACCAGAAAGTGGCAGTGGGAGGACCAGAGCTATCAGTTCTGTCCTGTCCACCTTTTTCTGAGCCAAATCATGAAAACTATAGGGGCAGCCAGTATTTATCCCCTTCTCTCACTGCGGTACGTTAATGGTACTGCCTGAGAGCCTAGCATCCTGCTAAGAGTAGAGTAGTGTCATCCCTGTGCTCAGTGTCCAAACTTTGACTGGCTTTGCAGCTCTTACAACAGGAGATGAGATGCACTCAGAGAGAAAATCTGACACAATGATTGCCAGTTTTCCAAATGTATTTTATTACATCCACTCTCTCCACATTCCCTTCCTGCTGCAGGACTGTGGACCCCACCCCCATCTCTAGTGTTACCCACTCTTCTCCACTAACCCATGGTGTTTATTCTGGGGGGAAAAGAAATGCACCTTTTCAAGTCATGTAAGGGGGGGAGGTGTGGATGCAGATTTCTTTAGCGTGCAAAAGGTTCCAAGAATTTCTCTCCAGCCCTGGGCAGGCTCTGGCACTGCAGTCTGCTTTTAGCTTGGTTTTATGGGGTTTCCCCTCATCTTTATATAGCCCTCCCCCAGCTTTGGCTCGCCTTCCTGCTTACAAAAACCTATGGGCTAGATTTAATAAGATGCAGGGGGCACAGTTTTACCCACAGCTGTGCCCATATTTTTTGTGCAGACTTTTACTTCTGATGCAGCAAGGAGTCTTATGGACAAAAAAAATATGCGCATTCTGGCTTAACTCGTGCTTTCTTAGTGCTGGAACTTTTACTCCTGGTCAGAGATAAAGGTTCCAGTGCTAGGATTAGTCTATGGGCAGAAGCCAGAGTTCGGGTGCTGGGACCCAAAGTGGGCATTTTATGCAAAGAGAACCTGCTGTGCCAGCACAAAGCATGTTTTCTGTGCATACGTCCATATTTTAGGAACAGGAAACAAGCATAAACGCTTTGGCAGATAAGTCTGTATTTATTTGAATAATATTCTGCCTTTCAGATTCTTCAAAGCGGATCACAAAACCTGATTTTTGTGCTCATAAATCTTATCCTAGAGATTCCCCTATCACCTGAATTAAAATGTGTGATCAGCCTGTGCTGAGCACACAGCTTTGTGTCTGTCCACATTTTTAACTCCCAATGCATTAGCATACAATTTTCTTCACTGTAGTGGGAATTACATTTATCTTTTAGTGCCTGTGTTCAAGAAAATGTTCACAGTCTTAAGGCAGAGTTTATCACATCGACCCCTCTTGTTGTGCCATTATACTGCTATCAGGCCTCATTCTGGCTGATAACCCAGCAGAGACTATTAATTAGAGAGAAGGTATTTTAAGGTCATTAAGCAAAGCTTGCAATGTACTTGGAGCCATTTGGTGCTGACCAGTTCATCCCTGTAAAACGGTAGGAGACAGGCCGTTATGGGTTTCTGACAAGGAGGCCCACTGTGCTATTGCGGTTTGCTGCCATTACCTGCTTGTTAGGACCAGGTTTCCTTATTAATGAAATGGGGAGCAAACGTGGTCTGAGGCTCTTGCGTTTGATAATTGCTGTTTTTTTCCTGAATCACAGAATGCTACCTGCAGGTAGACATGAAAGAAAAGCAAATCAGAGCTAGGAAGCTTCACTCGGGCAGGAAACCATGCTTTAAATACTGTCTGGGTGAGTTGTGTGAGTAGTGACCAATCATCATTTTTTTTTCTCCTGTTTTTAAATAATGACAGGCAGCCAGTGAGTCAGTTATAGAAGAAGCGTAACATGGAGACTTGCACTGTTCGGTCCTCTGCCAGTCCTGGTTTTACCCCACTGCTTTTGTGGAGATGGACTCCTTGCTTTTCTTAGTAGCTCAAGGGTTGTTATAAAGTAGGAGCGTGCACATCATTTTTTTTTCATTTTGTTTATTTGAAATGGAAAAAAAATAATAAAACATTGCCCAGTCTCTGCCGCACTGCAAACCCCTCTAAAACTCACTTCTTGGGCCTCCTTGCATGCCCCCAGCCTTCCCTGGGCCCTCTAAAACTCTGTTTAAAAGTTTAGGAGCGATCCACGATCTCTCCTGCCTGGGGTTACCACTGGCTCCAGATTCTCGGGACAGGTTAATTCAGTCCTGGTTTTACCCCACTGCATGCCAGGGACTTGTCCTCTTGTTTGCAATCGGGAAACCAGAACAAATCTCTTGATATAATGGATAAAATCAGGACTGGATCAACCTGTCCTGAAAATCTGGAGCCTACTCCTGCTTCATTATTTCAAATGGCGTCGTCAGACCAAGGCTGGTGCCATTTTGTACGGAAGAAAGTAACAATGGTGCCGGTCTCGCTCTGCAACAGGAGTGTGGCTGGCGTGACAGGAAGTCACTCATGCCCCGTGAAGATTGAAATGGGTTTTAGAGACTTCATGGGGGAGGCTGGGGACATCGGGGGAAGGGCATGGGGGTTGGTGCAGCAGGGGTTGGACAAACTTTAAAAAAAAAAAATGAAGCAAAGGAAAACAAATGAGATGTCATCAGTTCCTTCTTCGTGTAGTGTTAAAAACAAAATGAAACAAAGCAGGAAATGTTGGGAGGGCGAAGCAGGGAGTGGGCATCGTGTTTTCACCTGGTGTGGGATTTCTGTCCCAGTGAGCTGTCAGGGCTCGGAGGACACGGACCTTCCGTCTCCCTTCCTGGCGCTGGGGGCTTCAGCTGTACTCCCTGCGCTTTCACTGGTGGAGGAGAAGGGGGGTCTCTGGCAGGGTTTATCCTGTCGGCATAGTGCTGGAAACAAAGTCCAGCAGGAACTCCCCCCGCCTCCTTCAAACAACCTCTGATAACAGTGAAAAAGATGGTGTGCGGCTGAGATGAAAGTGAAAGTTGTCAAAGCGGCATCATTAGCTCCACGAAATATGTGGTTTAGGAGCAAATAGTAAAGTCCTCCTTCACTATGAAAATCGAAGATCTTTCCCATATGATGTAACCTAAAATTATTTTCTAGCCACTAAAATAAAGATTAACAAATGATATAAGGTAATACATTTTTTTTATTATTGGACTAACATCCAGTTTTCTAGAAATGGATTAAGTGGTGTGCCATGAGTGGAATACTCTGAAAGTAAATTCCGTCAACTATCTCTACATAGGCTTATGGCCATAATCATGTATATTTCTATTTTTCAGTTTTTTATTTT
The DNA here is from genome assembly GCF_901001135.1 of Rhinatrema bivittatum. Classification (NCBI taxonomy): domain Eukaryota; kingdom Metazoa; phylum Chordata; class Amphibia; order Gymnophiona; family Rhinatrematidae; genus Rhinatrema; species Rhinatrema bivittatum. The sequence continues at coordinate 94,818,129 of NC_042622.1, read as the reverse complement.
CTTGAATCTTTCCTCCAAATTGTGGACTTGAGTTTCTGGGTGACTATATTTGACACTAATATACTCTGACCATTTGGGCAGTATTGCTGTAAGGAAATGTAGTTTCCGTTAACTCCCCCCCCCCCCACACACACACACACACAAAGAAACTGGAAAAACTAAACTAATGAAGGGAGAACAATGGGTGTTCCCACTAAACTTCTAAAGAAAAGCATTGTTAGCAATTTATATATTTTATGATTAAACATCTGGCTAGGCTGCATGTAGAACTTTTGGAAAAAATGTGAACAGACTTGGCCATGCTTGGGATAGATATGGGGACATACTAGGAATAAGATGCAGAGATCAGGTAAAATACATGTGGTGGGGGAAGGAGGCTGGAGCCAGTGTTTGGGTAGATGAACATTCAGATCCTAAAGCACAAAGTGGTAGAGAACCAGAGAGGAAGAATCTCAAATGGGCAGACCGGATAGGCCAGCTGGTCCTTATCTGCCATCATTTATTATGATACTGTGTTATTATGTTCCTTGAAAATCCTGGGCAAGATCTGTTTCTTTATTTGTTTTAATTCTGTGACCCAGAGGTCAAAAGTTGCTTTCAATTATTTGTTACTGATCCTCTAAGAATTCTGCCTCTGCCTTCTTGATTGAATGGGTTTTTCTTCTTGCATGCAGTGCTGCTGACCTAATGGAAAGGGTGTGGGGTAATTTTGAAACCACTCTGCCTAGAAAGACTTTTTTTGTCTTAAAACCAAACGGATCTGATTTCTCTTTGACCTCAATGAGAACCAGTTACTCTATATGAGTATGGATGAAGCCTTTACACTGGGAGAGTGGAGGGTAACACTGACGCACAATAGCATGCCGACTCCATGCGAAAATGAAACTTCCTCTATTACATTCCTTGCTCACCTATACAAACCAATCCTCGAAGCGAATTACAAAATAAAACATAAAACACTAAAACAAGAGCTTACAATACAAACAATGTTAGAGATTTGCATTTGTTTCAAAGGAATGTGGTTTTCATAACAAAAGTCAATTTTTGGTCCATTATGAATGAGGTCCCTCTGGTGTGTTCCTATTTTCTTGCATTTTTTGTTCTTGTTTTGCTACCTTTGGGATGGAAGAGGAAGCCAAAGCTCAGGATTCACCCTGCAGGTGCAACCTCTTCCGATGGATGCCCACGTTGGAGAGTATGGAAGGGGAAGATATGTTCCCATCTCCCCTAGGCACTATGGTGTCCTTGAGCCCGGTGGATAGAGCACCTCCTGCAAATCCTGCTGCAGTCCATGCGTCCCAGTCATGGCAAAGAGAATCACTCAGTGATAACACTGATGCAATGACTCCCGCAGGGAGCACAAAGGGAGTTAGTTCATCACCACCGGGGGACTAGGTTAGAGGCACTGATGAGGTGCAGTGAGTGTTTCCCATTTCCCAAGCCGAACAGCTGCATTTTAGTCTAAGACCTGCAATTTTTACCCTCTAATCTACTTGGGATGCTATAGAGGGCTTGGCAGATCCATATTGTTGCAATTGAACTCTCTCTTGTTGGAAAATGCATGGATCTAGATAAACGGGTTCAGCCTTTAGAGAGCTCCTCTGCAACTTTGGGTCAACAAATTTTAACAATTAATAGTGAAATGGACCATGTCAAATAGGTTCAAGAGACTATTGTTAAAGAGAACTCTCCATCTGCTAAGATGGAAAATTTGGAGCATATGGTTAGGAACAGAAATCTGCATCTTATTTACTTTCCTAAGCTGCCATTGATATCTCACAAAGAGTGACAAGCAGCTGGAAATATTAGGTGTTCCTGAGCAGTCTAGTTTGCCTATTTCCAAAGCATATTATCTCTTCTTACAAGAGGAGAAGAGGCAACACGTGGAAGTTTTCAGGAGCTATTACCAGTCTCAAATGATGGGGCTAACTTTGTATCAGCATTACTCAAGACTTCAGACTGAAACGGCCACCTCGGCTACCCTAAGAGTAACCCTGGCCTTGGAACTAGACAAATTGGCTACTAAAACTTTTAAATACTATGCTGAGATTTTATTTTTTTTTAATATTTTAAGGTTAGTGTTTCCTGACATTGCTAAACAAACTCAGAAAAAGCAGAAACATTTTCTCTTCATGCGACTGAGGCGTTTGCAACTGGGTACATAATTTAAAATAAAATATCCTTATCGGTGTTACATAAGAAATAAGGATGTCTCGTATATATATATATTTTTTAAGCCAGCCAGTTGACCGGGTTTCATAGTGATACATTTGTTCAGTCTGGACCTACTGCGATAGTGCTGCCATGGCTTTACTCCAGCTTCGCCAATGGTTCTAACTTAAATTTCTGGGTCAACGGTAGCTGCTGACTTTTTTTTTTTTTTTTCTTCTGGTTCCGTTTCTCAAGATATTGGTCTTGAAGTTGTAAATTTTGAAGTACAAAAAGAGTTAAAATTAAATAAATATCCAGTTGGGCTTGAGGCGGATGCCATTTTGTTTTATGGAAGTAAAATATTGGCACTGGCCTCAAGATCCAGCAGGGCAGATGTGACTGGGGATTGCTCCTGCCCCTTTCTACATCAAAGAAGACCCTGTGGAAACTGGGGGGGGGTGAGAGGCCCTGGCTCACTTGTGGGGGTTAGAGGGGCCCAGGCTTACCTGAGGGTATAATGGCATTGGTGGTGGTGAGGTGGCGCTGGGGAGCCCCCCGTTTCAGTTCTTTCTGTTTTGGATTTTTAATTTTGTTTGTCAGTTTAGTTTGTTTGTCAAGCAAAAATAAACATTTAAATGAACAAACTGAATAAGCACCCAGAAAGTGAAACAAATTTTTCCTCCTTCACGTTTCTAGAATACATACCAAAATTAAAATACATACAACAACAAGTAGCTTGCAATAAAAACTACACAACAAAAACAGCATTAACAAGTCCAGCAGTATAGAGCAAAATAACCGAACTGATGGGGCAGTCTCCTCCAGTCTACTTCAAATCTAGGTTCAGATCTTTGAATACTGGGCTCAGATTTACTCTGATAAACAGCCTTGACATGGATCAACCTACTTTTTTTTTTTTTTAATATATCCTGATTAGCCTGGATGTATTCAAATATTTACAGATTCAGAATACTGATTTATAAGCACAAATCTGTGAATACTCAGCTTTAGCCTTATCAGCTCAGAAAGATCCAAATTTTGCAAAATATGGTGCTTCTAGTTGAGTCATGATTGACCCAGCCTATCGGGATTCTACTTTGATAATCCAAAAGCCTTGAATAAAGTTGGGTTCATATTTTGCTTTGTTTCCCGATCCCTAGTTATAAGCATATACATTACAAGTTTTGGTTATCAGTTCAGAGTATACGGAGGAGTCATACACAACAGAATGATGCCTTGGGGATTGCGATGCATCACAATCCTCTAACACAGAAACTGTCATGTGTGCTTATGCATGTGCCAAGTGAATTCTTAGGCCTGAATGTGCTCAGCTTCCAGAAAGTACATCAAAATCATATAACACAAACTCAAGCATGAGTTGTTGCACTTCTCTAATGTCCTGAGACCTAAAAACAACCGGTTTTTTTTTTTGTTTTTTTTGCTTTTAGCAGAAATAATTTTACTTGTGAGGAATGTACCAAACACAATGCAGTATACAACTAGAACAAGAAGTTCCACCTGGAAATGAAAGGGGGGTCTCCTTTTCAGAATATGCCCCTTCATCTACAGTTTACACATGCGTGGATCCAAAACAACCCACGCCTTCTTCTCATGCCCCTCATCCCGGACACGCCCTGAAAATTTGGTGTGTGGATAGGTCACCAAATACAGAAGTTAAGAGGGACACATATACAGTGACTTCATAGATATTTTCCTTTGGCATGTGGCCTAAAAAGTAAACTTGTAATCCTTCAGTTGACAGCTACTTTACATCTCAGTGAGACATGAGGACATTTTGATGCCAATTAGTGTTAAAGCTGCCCTGCCATTGGTCGCTGTCTGATTGCACCAGTATCTGGAAATCTGAGTTGTGCCTTCTTTTATATTGAAGAAATAACATTTCCTTTAAAATATTTTCGCATCTGGAGAATATATAGCATTTCAGAATAGCATAGTGCACGCTCTCCAATGCATTTTATCATTTTGCATTTTGACTACTGAAATGCTAACTTATTATTGCCAAGAGACATCTGCAAAGAGTGACTTTAGATGTCAGAAAGAGGGTGATACACACTCTGACATCAGGTGTGAATCAGATATATAAAGGAGTGGGTTTTTGTAGCAGTTCTGTGTGGCTGCCTTAACCTTCCACTTGTCCAAACTTGCTACTGAAGGTCGGATTAAACTTGATTTCTAATCTTCTCAAGAAGAAATCTGTCTAAGAGGACTAGCACAGAAGTTACATCCTTAGATAACTTTCTCTTCTAATTCCAGGGTCTCTTGCTGAAGGGGTCCAGGCCCTCGGAGCCAGTTCTGGTCCAACAAAGAGTGACAAGCAGCCATTCCACACAATAAGCACACAGTGGAGAAACCCAGCAGTGGACAGGAAATGTGCAGGATCAGCTGCCTCCTCGCGGGATTTACTCTAATCCTCGGTGTGACTGGCAATGGCTATTTGTACCGCTCTGGGTAAGATTTATTTTCTTTGCACATCAGAGCCCTCCAGAAACCACAGAGCTTTTCTGTTAGCCACAATGGGAATGACCTTTTTTTTCAAGGTGTCAAGCAGAAGAGGGCGAACATATACAGTACCTGACTGTAATCCACTCTGAAGTGTCTGAAAGGTGGAATATCAATAAAATAAAATACTGTAAAAGTCAAGTTTAGAAGTCCAAGTCACATGATTGATCAGATGCGTATATTTTGGACTCTTAACTTCTCAGTGGGTAGAGAGGATTATTGTTTAGTGCATATCAGATGAATACAATGCTATGCAGACACACTCCATGCACATCCCTGCTCCATGGCATTCACAATCAGGTCAAAACAGACAGGTAGGACACACAAAGAAAAACTACAATTAAAGAAAACCGTGTTAGGATTTTGATTATCACCACTTGTGCCACTGGAGTTATAAATGTTTAAGGAGAGTTCTGGTTATGGAGGTTACCAATCATTCTAGTGTTCTTTATCACCATAAGGCACAGAATATCTACCCCTAGGCTTTTATTTATTCCTCCTGTCCTTTAAACTTTAGGAAATGATAAAGGCAAATGGAATTAATTGAGGGAGGAGCAGCCTTTGAGTAAAACTGTAAGGAATGTGTTAATCTAATTGATAAACTGGCCACAAACTTTAATTTATTTTTTTTTCTCATGAGCCTATCTATATAAGAAAAGCAGACAATGGAGGAGGGGGAAGAGATGAGGGGTAGAGCTGGAAGGCTTCCCAGGGAGACAAACAGGCCAAGGCAATGCCATGCGTTCAGGTTAACTCGTGGTTGGCTGCATGTCCATAACCCAGATGAAATAAGGGTATCAGAGCGAAGCTAATAGCACTCATCTATGTAAATGCCATGCCAATGAGGCTATTAGCTATTACCCCCTCTGATGGGGAAAAAAAAAAAATGTGCCCAACGTGCACACTTAACCCTCAAAATTAATGCCCGCTCTGGGGCTGGCATTAATTTTAAGTCTTGAGGAGCCCCAAAAGTAGAACATAAAAGCAGAAAATACCTCTCACTTAATATTGTGGTGATATTAAGTGGGAAGAACCACAGAAAGCAACAATTTTTGGAAAAAAAGTTTTAAAAAAATGTCTTGACGGCGATGAGGACAGGAAAACAGATGCTCAATTAGAGTGTCTTGTCTTCCTAACCAGCGCACTGCCACTTCTCCTGGGCGCTCGATACCGAGGAGGCGCTAGGGATGCACAATCTTCCCTAGCGCCTCCTTTTTAATGCAGCAGCTCACTTGCCTACTGCACTGCGCGCGCCCGGAAGAGGTGGATGGGCGCGCATTAGGAAAGCAGGCACTCAATCATGAGCGCCCATTTTTCCTGCATGGATATTGCATTGGCCTGAAAGTGCTTCCTTCCTAGTAGGGGAGAGCTTTTCAGGGAAGAAGGTAATTTAAAAAAAAACTCTGGGTTTGAATACTTGCAGTTTGCAGGCGTTTAGGAGTGGGAACAGCATAATCAACACAGATTCACAACATGGAAGTGTTTAAGGTCCCTGACTAGGTGATACTAGTCACTGTGTGTCTTTTTTTTTTTTTTTTTTTGGCCTGGCAGTTTTCTCCCGCAAGTTTGAGCTTTCAGCTCAATGGGACCTGGCCTCTGTTGGGCGATGGTGCCATGAGCATTCATGTACAGCTACTCGCAGATTTTCTGCCCTGTATTTGTATCCCATCTTAATTCACTTAGCCCAGTCATTGCAGCAAGGCTGCTCGGCTGGAAGCCATGCACCAGGGCTCCTTCTGGAACCCTACAATTCTTGGCCCTAGCCTTTAAATACAGCCACTCTGCCATGTCTGGTGCAGCTGGTCGATACTGCCAATTTCATGCCTGGGTTTCAGCAGGAACTGAATAACTTTTATGTCCATGCTCCTCTGTGACTTCATAAACTTAGTGGAAAGGAGAATCACACAGACACGGCTGATTCTTCTGGCTCTCGAGGCACAATTCCTAATGAAAAGTGTTTTTGGTTTCATTTGATATTTATTTTGCTTTGACATGAAATAACCCCCCAAAAGAAAAAAAAACCAAAAAAATTCCAGTGCCAACATTTAAAACTAAAACCCTGCCTCCCTGCCAGGCCTTACCCATCCTGCCACGCTCCTCAAATGCCACTTACCCCATCCATGGGGTTCCAATAGTCAAAACAGGGGCAGGAGCGATCCCCAACTGCTCCTGCCCTACTGGGTCTGTATTCAAAATGGTGCCAGCCATCATTTTATTGTATGGCCATATGCTGTATGGGAAGGGGATGTTTACATTTTTAAATGTTGGTGGAACTGGGGATTTTTTTCCATCTCCAAAATGAAATGAAACAAAAAAAATCCCAAAATTTTAGTGGGGGTGGGATTGTCATATTTTTAACAAACAAGCTGCTTTTTTTTTTATTTTATTAGAAAACAAATGTGCATACTTAATAAAATGTGGATGAAGTCCCTGGCAACCTGAACATTCTAACTGTGTGACGCTTTCTGTCACTTGATCTCAAAAATTTCCCATCACTGTTTCTTAACCAGATTGAATCATTCCCATCAGAATGCTTGCTCCTTTCAAATCTACATCATACTTTAAGAAGGGGAGGGCAGCTTGTAACATAGCACTTTATAATGTTCCTATGTAGAATGCCCAGCCTGCATGTAACACAATCTAGAATATGAGCTTCAATGGGGGAACCTTCATACGTAGTTTAGTTACTATCAATATTAAATACGGTTCTTGTATTGTTTCATACCCGTGTGCCGGTGTTACATTATATTATTATAGACTTCACTTTTCCAGTAGCATTGCTTTCTGTAATGTTTATATGTTTTTATAATCATATCTGCATTAAGCTTCAGGCCTAGTGACTCAAGATCCTAAGAGTCATTGCTTCCGGAGTCCAAAGTTTCATTTGAACTTGCATCTCTAGCATTAATGATGGAATTGTGTGTTCATTATGGAGAAAAACCGAAGCAGAGGTGGTGTAGACGGGGTTATAAATAAGATTGTTTCCCAGACCTGCAAAAGATTCCTCAGTTTGGGTCTGTTCAGCACATCAGTGAAAGGTTATGCTGGCTATGCCTTTTGGGTTTTTTTTGTTGGCGAGCTGATGCCGAAGATAGCTTTACTAAAAACTAAGAGCTCTGTCCTATGTGTTGGTGACCATGTGCAGAGCTTCTGTACTAAATACTAAGCAAAGCTAAACGGGCAGATCAGTTAATACTGCATAAGACGGGCTCGGTGCCAAACCACATTCAGTCATTCGCAGTCTCCGGGACCGGCAAACTGCAAAAGAAGCCAAGGAGTTACACAGTTTCTTGTGGTTTTGAAATTCGTTACCATTTTGATATGATCTCTGTGGACGGCAGACATAAACATTGGTTTTATCTCATGTTCAACCTCAGGATGTAAGCTCAAAGGCTATTTATAGTATCCTGGACTCAGGAATGGCATGATGTATACTTTACTTTTGCACAACATATCAAAAAAGCATTTGGTGGTACACTACACTAAATGCAGATCAATCAAAAGAAATTAAAAAAAATTCTCCCAGCTATTCAGACAATTTCTTTGAAATGAAAACACTTTTTTGATATGTTGTGCTAAAATAAAGCATACATCATGCCATTCCTGAGTCCAGGAATGAGGGGGAGAGAGATTTTTAAATCTCTTGTATGTCCTTATATTTTACGGGCTGTGAAAGACATTTCTTATCCTCCTGCTGTCAGGATTAGAGTGAGGATGAAGGGAGGAGGCGGAAAGTATCCTGTATAAGGAGCACAGGATGGAAATCACTGGGGTGTTTTTTTTTCAGTACAGAGCTAAGTACCTGGATCTCTTCTGAGCAGGATGCCAGATTTCTAATGTAATGCAGACCGGGACGGATTTAAGATTTTGGCCTCCATAGGCAGGATTGTAGGCCCAGAGTACCATGACAGTGCCCCTTTGAAGCAGAGCTGGCACATAGTGCTCCTCATTGGCCCTTTGAAATTTGGTGCCTTAAACAGTTGACTATGTTGCCTGTAACTAAAACCAGGCCTGAGTGCAAGAGCAACATTCTTGAAATAATATAATTAATGAACGCTTTCTGGATGTATACAATGTTTGGAACGTGACATGGTTTATGTGTACCCTGCTGAGTGCATTGGTAACCTCCACAGACACACTTAGAATCAGAGATCCTCTTCCTGTATCTAAGGGGATGCATCACTGAATTTTTGCTGTGTGTTTTGAGGTCAGTCGTCGGATATGCACTACTGATGCAGAACGTGGAATAGAATTACACACAGAATCCTTCGTGCAGGCAGTTCACAAGCCCTACATGAAGACCTGTGAGGGGCCCAGACTCTGCAGTACATACAGGTAATGCCCAAAATTAAGAATGTCTGTCTTCTACTATAATATACATATTTTTTTCACAATCTTGCCAGTAGCCATAAAGAAGTGTAGCTGCTTTCAATAAATCTGTCAAATAGGGTTAATAACTCCCAATTTTTCATTATGTTGATTGATTGCATAATGTACACGTTGAAGACTGCACGTTACTGTGGATGCTGATTTCTGGTGTAGCTGAGGTTTCACTGAGGCTCCAAAGCTACTCTATTTAGGGCTGCCTTCTATCCTACAGGCCGATACAGTACAGTGCACTCCAACGGAGCGCACCGTTAGCTGGCATTTGGATGCGCGTTTTGGACGTGCTAGCTTTACCCCTTATTCAGTAAGGGGTAATAGCATGTCCAAACGCGCGTCCAACCACCCCCCCCCCCCCCCCCAACCTAATAGCGCCCGCAACTTGCAAATGCATGTTGATGGCCCTATTAGGTATTTCTGCATGATTCATAAAGCAAAATGTGCAGCCAAGCCGCACATTTTGCTTTCAGAAATTAGCGCCTACCCAAAGGTAGGCGCTAATTTCTCCGGGCACCAGGAAAGTGCACAGAAAAGCAGTAAAAACTGCTTTTTTGTGCACCCTCCGACTTAATATCATGGCGATATTAAGTCGGAGATCCCGAAAGTTTAAAAAAGTAAAAAATAAAAATTTTAAAATGGGCCCGTGGCTGGCGGGTCGAAAACCGGATGCTCAATTTTGCTGGTGTCCGGTTTCCAAACCAGTGGCTGTCAGCTTTGCAGTAGCGCAGAATTCCCCCAGGATTAAAGATACATGGCCTGGACCGTCTATCTTGTGCATCTAGATTAGGTGCCCAGAATCTTCGACTTTTTTTTATAAACTTCAGTCTGCTTTCTGTGGTTTCTCCTACTTAGAGGTAGATCTTAAACATACACGCGTGCGTACTTTTGATAGCGCCACCGGCGCAAAATCAGCAGCCTGCCTCCGTTCCCTCCGAGGCCCCCCACCTTCCCCTCCCTTCCCCTATCTACCCCAGCCCTACCTAAATCCCCCCCTACCTTTTTGTTGTGCAAGTTACGCCTGCTTCCAGCAGGCGTAACTTGCTCGTGCCGGGGGACTCGGGACCTCCCTCCCGGCCCCATCCCGGACACGCCCCCTCCCATCCCTTTTACGAAGCCCCGGGGCTTTGTGCTCGCCGGTGGCCTATGCAAAATAGGTGCGCCGGCGCGCATAAATCCGGCAGGATTTACGCGCGCAGGGCTTTTAAAATCTAGCCTTTAGTATCCTTACAAAGCTGAATCCCTCTTCCCTGCACCATGCTTCAGGTCCCCAGAGGCAGGCAGAGTTTCAATGCGTGATTGAGACGATGGTTCAGGGAAGAGGGATTCAGCTTTGTAAGGAACTGGGGAAAGGGGTGACTTTTCCAAAAGGATGGGCTCCACCTTAACCAGAGTGGAACCAGGCTGCTGGCATTAACTTTCAAAAAGGAGATAGAGCAGCTTTTAAACTAGAACAAGGGGGAAAGCAGACAGTCGCTCAGCAGTGCATGGTTCAGAGAAATGTATCCTTGAAGGATACTAACGAAACAGGAGAGTTAGGGCATCCCAACAGAGAGGTTCCATTAAAAGCAAACATAGTCCATGTGCCTATATGTGTAAAATCACGAAGCTAATGATTTCCGAATTATCCCTAACAACTGAAAAACAGGTTGTTAAAACAAACAAAAACCACACTTTGAAATGTATGCCAATGCCAGAAGTCTAAGAAGTAAGATGGGAGAGTTAGAGTGTACAGCAGCAAATGATGAGATTGACATAATTGGCATCACAGACTTGGTGGAAGGAGGATAACCAATGGGACAGTACTATATCGGGGTACAAATTATATCGCAATGATAGGGAGGATCAACTTGGTGGGGGTGTGGCACTTTGTCCAGGAGGGTATAGAGTCCAACAGGATAAAGATCATACAAGAAACTAAATGCTCAGTAAAATCTTTATGGGTAGAAATCCCATGTGTGTTGGGTAAGAGTATAGTGATAGGAGTATACTACCGTCCACCTGAACAAAATGGTCAGACAGATGATGAAATGCTAAGAGAAATCGGGGAAGCTAACCAATTTGGCAGTGCAATAATAATGGGAGATTTCAATTACCCCAATATTGACTGGATAAATGTAATATCAGGACTTGCTAGAGACATAAAGTTCCTGGATGTAATAAATGATTGCTTCATGGAACAACTGGTTCAGGAACCAACAAGAGAGGGAGCTATTTTAGATTTGATTTTTAGTGGAACGCAGGATTTGGTGAGAGAGGTAATGGTGGAGGGGCCACTTGGCAACAGTGATCATAACAGATCAAATTTAAACTAATAACTGGAAGGGGGACAATAAATAAATCTGCAGCTCTTAACACTAAACTTTCAAAAGGGAAACTTTGATAAAATGAGGAAAATATTTAGAAAAAAACTAAAAGGTGCAGCTGCAAAGGTTAAGTGTTGAACAGGCATGGACATTGTTTAAAAATACAATCCTAGAGGCGCAGTCCATATGTATTCCACACACTAAGAAAGGTGAAAGGAAGGCAAAATGATTACTGTCATGGTTAAAAGGTGAGGTGAAAAAGGCTATTTTAGCCAAAAAATCATCCTTCAAAAATTGGAAGAAGGATCCATCTGAAGAAAATAGGATAAAACATAAGCATTGTCAAGTTACGTGTAAAACAAGACAAGCAGGCAAAGAGAATTTGAAATGAAGTTGGCCATAGAGGCAAAAACTCATAATAAAAACTTTTTAAAATATATCCGAAGTAAGAAACCTGTGAGGGAGTCGGTTGGACCATTAGATGACCGAGGGGTTAAAGGGGCTCTTAGGAAGACTAAATTAATTCTTTGCTTCCGTGTTTACTAATGAGGATGTTGGGGAGATACCGGTTCTGGAGATGGTTTTCAAGGGTGATGAGTCAGACGAACTGAACGACAATCACTGTGAACCTGGGAGATGTAATAGGCCAGATTGACAAACTAAAGAGTAGCAGATCACCTGGACCGGATGGTATGCATCCTAGTGTACTGAAGGAACTAAAAAATGAAATTTCTGATTTATTAGTTAAAATTTGTAACCTATCATTAAAATCATCCATTGTACCTGAAGACTGGATGGTGGCCAATGTAACCCCAATATTTAAAAAAGGCTCCAGGGGCGATCTGGGTAACTATAGACCAGTGAGCCTGACTTCAGTGCCAGGAAAAATAGTGGAAACTATTCTAAAGATCAAAGTCACAGAGCATATAGAAAGACATGGTTTTATCCAAGGGAAATCTTGCCTAATAAATCTGCTTCATTTTTTTGAAGGGGTTAATAAACATGTGGATAAAGGTGAACCGGTAGATGTAGTGTATTTGGATTTTCAGAAGGCGTTTGACAAAGTCCCTCATGAGAGGCTTCTAGGAAAAGTAAAAAGTCATGGGATAGGAGGCGATGTCCTTTCGTGGATTACAAACTGGTTAAAAGACAGGAATCAGAGAGTAGGATTAAATGGTCAGTTTTCTCAGTGGAAAAGGCTAAACAGTAGAGTGCTTCAGGGATCTGTACTCGGACCGGTGCTTTTCATTATATATATATAAATGACCTGGAAAGGAATACGACGAGTGAAGTTATCAAATTTGTGGATGATACAAAATTATTCAGAGTAGTTAAATCACAAGCAGATTGTGATACATTACAGGAGGACCTTGCAAGACTGGAAGATTGGGCATCCAAATGGCAGATGAAATTTAATGTGGACAAGTGCAAGGCGTTGCATATAGGGAAAAATAACCCTTGCTGTAGTTACACGATGTTAGGTTCTATACTAAGAGCTACCACTCAGGAAAAAGATCTAGGCATCATAGTGGAGGATAATTTAAAATCGTCGGCTCAGTGTGCTGCAGCAGTCAAAAAAGCAAACAGAATGTTAGGAATTATTAGGAAGGGAATAGTTAATAAAACAGAAATAGTCATAATGCCTCTATATCGCTCCATGGTGAGACTGCACCTTGAATACTGTGTACAATTCTGGTTGCCACATCTCAAAAAAGATATAGTTGCAATGGAGAAGATACAGAGAAGGGCAACCAAAATGATAAAGGGGATGGAACAGCTCCCCTATGAGGAAAGGCTGAAGGTTAGGGCTGTTCAGCTTGGAGAAGAGACGGCTGAGGGGGGATATGATAGAGGTCTTTAAGATCATGAGAGGTCTTGAACGAGTAGATGTGAATTGGCTATTTACATTTTCAAATAATAGAAGGACTAGGGGGCATTCCATGAAGTTAGCAAGTAGCACATTTAAGACTAATCGGAGAAAATTCTTTTTCACTCAATCCACAATAAAGCTCTGAAATTTGTTGCCAGAGGATGTGGTTAGTGCAGTTAGTGTAGCTGGGTTCAAAAAAGGTTTGGATAAGTTCTTGGAGGAGAAGTCCATTAATGGCTATAAATCAATTTTACTTAGGGAATAGCCACTGCTATTAATTGCATCAGTAGCATGGGATCTTCTTAGTGTTTGGGTAATTGCCAGGTTCTTGTGGCCTGGTTTGGCCTCTGTTGGAAACAGGATGCTGAGCTTGATGGACCCTTGGTCTGACCCAGCATGGCAATTTATGTTCTTATGGTTATCTTTTATAGCCCCAGTTTGACACTAATTAAGGTGCTACAGCTTTAGAAGCAGGGGAAGAAATCAGAAGTGCATTGCGTCGTAGAAGTGATGTCCTATCGTTTCCATCTCTTGCAGAACCACGTACAAAGTTGCTTATCGCCAGATTTCCAGGAAAATTCCTCAGCAGTTGTATGCATGTTGCCCTGGGTGGAGGAGGACCAACCAACATCCTTATGCCTGCCGCAAAGGTAAACCCCCACCCACCCCACCCCACCCCAACACCAACTGGGCTTATGGGCAGAAAGTTTTCAAATAGGCTTACAATCATCTAGTCTTATATAATAAAGCAAGTCAAATGTTTTTAACAGAATTAATGTCATGTAATCTCCAGTCTCGAGGCTCTGTTTTTGCTCTTGCTGCATTTGTCATTTTCAGTTGTATGGATAATGTTCAGTCCTTCTAGTGCCCTTGGGTTAGAATTTCTAGCCCATCTGGTTTAGTAGAGATCACATGGCTCTACCCAGACAGAATGATGCCCCTGTTCACATGACAACAATCAGTAGTCGTCTTAAATATTGTTCTCCTTTCTCCGGTAGATTAGAATACATATTGTATTTGTGCTGCCTTGACTTGCTCAGCTGCCAGGAACATAAAAAGATATTGCAGATCCTGCTGTTTGTGAACCTTTTTATAACATTGACACTGGAATGAAGCTTACAGCCTTTGCAAATGGATTGTGTTCCCTCCCAGCTCCTTGCAGAATTCCTTGTCGGAATGGCGGGGCATGTTCAGATGTCAACAGATGTGACTGTCCGCCAGGATGGAGTGGAAAATCCTGCCAGACAGGTAATATAGAAACATGGCTAATACATGGATGCAAGAATTTTATAAATCTGGGGCAAACTTCTCGAACTGTGATACCACACACCAAAATTTGCGTGCCCTACCGTTATTCACAGATTCGTGCAGAAGTTTTTTGTCTGTTTTTCTGTCAATAGTAATCTTAGACTAAAAAAGTTTCACTAACTAGAGCTACTAGTGCACCCACCTATAAAACATGTACCAAACGGAATACTAGATTTTGTTCTAAACTATCAAATGCTGAAGCTCTGCACCTCATTCAGCACTCCCTTTGCCATATGCCCAGTGCAGCTGCCCCACTCACTCTGCCCTAGTGATGCCCTTGCTTGAGGTCTCTCTCTCTCTTTGTCTCTTCATTTTACTATTAACAATTCCAATTCCTTAGCTCTATAGGCAGTAGGATACCTGATTTTTAAGCCGATTTTGCTACAGCAGTACTTTCTAATGTCCACCTGGGAACAAAAGTTGCTTTGCAAACATGAGGATTTAGGTGGCCCTGTGTGACACTGCTGTGTGTCTGACTTCTAGATCCATATCTGCATAGTCCACAGGTGAAACACAATCTTCTTCCCTTACTTGGTTACTGACGAGGGAGAACAGAAGCTGATGCTCAGCAGATGATCCCACAAGAAGTGGGACGGTCTTCCTCGGATACTGCCTGCTAAATAACAGATATCAGCTGCACAAGGAAGACCTCCCAAACTTGGCATTCCATATTCTCTCTGCAGTAACTCAAGTTTACAGAAAAAGGGATTTTAACCACTTAACTGCACAGCTGTGAGTTGGGAGTCACAGAGCAGGAACACTATTACAGAGTGACTTAATAGCAGTGGAACACTGTAACGTGGCGTTCCTCTGAAGAAGAGAAATTGCGAACTTAAGGGCCAATGCGGAAAATGGGCGCTCAGTGTTGAGCGCTCGCGTTCCTAATGTGTGCCACACCTCTGCCTGGCCCAAGATTGAATATTCAAATGAGGACAAATGTATCCCCCCCCCCAGCACCTCCTTGGCAGCGGGTGCCCAGGAGAGAGGTGGCTGTCAGCGGGTTAGGAAAACAGATGTCCAATTTTACGAGCGTCCCTTTTCCTAACCTGACTGCTGGCACGCTTTTGTGTGTGTTTATTTTATTTTTATTTATTTTTTTAACCTCTTTGGTTCCTCACCCTTTAATATCACCACAATATTAAGTCTGACGATGTACAGAAAAGCAGTATCTTCTGCTTTTCTGTACACTTTTATTTTGGGCATAAAAATGTGCAGGTTGGGTGCACTTTTTTTTGGGGTGGGGGGAGTTCGTGGGAGTCTAGCTAATAGCCTCATCAACAAGCATTTGATGAGCACTATTAGTTTCATGGGCAGTTGGATGCGTGTTTTGGACACGCTAATTCCCTTAGCATAAGGGGTCGTGGACACATGCCCAACCACGGGTTAAACAGTGCGCTTGGCTGAGCACACTGGGGCTGATGCAATACAGTGCGATCAGCTGAGCGCACTATATAACCTGCAGTCTGAAGCAGGATAAATAGGCGCTAATCCACCCCCTAATGCAATAGGGGGATTAGCGCCTATTTAACGCGCGTCTGACACGGAGTGAATGAGAGAAAAAACTGCTTTTCTGAACTTTTTTTTTTTTTTTTTAAAGTAAAAAAAACCAAAACTCTGCAGACTGCCAAGTTACGAAGACCGATGCCGATAAACTCGGTGGCCCGTTTTTCATTACTGGCAGACAGGCAGGTTATGAAAACCGAGGCCGGGTTCACCGGCATCTGTCTTCATAACCGGCAGCCGCGGCAGGTCGCGTTAGGAAGCAGGCGCGAAGGTCGCGCAAGCAACCCTAGCGCCTCCTTCCTAGTCCGACTCCCTAATTTCCATATTGCATGGTGCCCCCCCTTGCGGGCGCCATGCAAGCGTTAAAAAAAGCGGGAGCTGAAAAGTCAGCGCCCGCTTTCAGCGCACATAATTGCATCGGCCCCTTAGAGATTCATTCAGGAATGATGCAAACAGAGCAATTCACACAGGAGCTGTGTCCTCATCAGAAGGCACTGCCCAGTGACGGCTCCTGAAAGCATCCATCCCTAGTCCCAGTGCTGTGTGCAGCAAATTAAAAAATATGCAAAGCAGTGAGTTTAAAAGCCCAACTAATTAACAGAGCAGATATGAGGTGTAAGCAATAAAACAGCTTCATGTAGTTAACCCAAAGGTCCCATTTTCCCAAAGAGCCAATAGCCTCTTGCAGGCTGTTTCTTGATTATAATTGGCACAGCTGATAGGCTGCAGTGGGCCCTATAGTCAAAAACATCAACACTGAATTAGACCTCATATCTTCTTCTCTTATCATTTTATTTAAAAAGAAAAAAAAGTCTTGACCTGTCAAGACCTAGAAGCTTGCATAGCCCTAGTCAATAAATACTTGCTACCTTTTATAAGTCTGTAGTAAAAATCCACTGGACCTGATACATGGAGGATATGAATGTTGGGGGAAAAATGCAGTCTGGGAAGATATAGGAACAGGATCATCACTGGGTGAGCAGTGGGTCCCATACTCACCCAGCTCTGAGCTGGCATGATCTCCATACATCACTTGTGTCACAGCCTCAAGGCACTGGATTCTAGGAACTCTTGATACAAAGCGTGCCATTTTTTCATGTTCTTCCTGCTACTTTGCATTAGTTCATATGAGGTGTGTCTTTCATTGTCTGGGCCATTCCTCCAAATGACTCTGCACCATTTAAGACTGAAGAAAAATGAAGGCACCACTATGACAGAGTAAAGATGGGCTGTACAAATCATACAGCAGTCTTATTGGACTGCAACTGGGTTTGGGGTGGGGAAGGGCTGGTTTGCCCCCTCATGAATTATGGTTTCACAGAGCTCTTAAGATCTATATGTTGTATTGCACAATAGAGACTCTCAATCTACCCTGTGTTTCACTGTCTGATTTCAGATGTGGATGAATGCAGCAGAGGGAGCCATGCCTGTGCCCATCAGTGTGTCAACATGGCGGGCAGTTACTGCTGCACGTGTCTTGAGGGTTACAGGCTGTTTGCCGATGGCAAATCTTGTCATCCGATACCAAAACTCACTGACGAAAAAATAGACATCCCATCACTGGAAAACACTTCTGGTAATGTTCATTAATATTTGCTTGTGCAGTTACTTTTCTTTGCACAAACTACAAACCTTAGTGAAACTATTGCCTATTTCAAAATCAGAATAAATCATTTCCCAGGAAAGTTCATCACATAAGAGAGCTCATCAATCAGAAGGACCTGTCCTCAGGAAGATTCATTCTATAGGAGAGCTCACTTCTCATGAAGACCTGTTTTTCTGGAAGATTCATCTCTTAGAACTCATCCTTCAGAGGGACCTATTTCAGGAAGACTCTTCCTTCAGAAAAAGACATCTCTGAAGAGTTGAATTATTGGAAAATGTTGGTGACTGTCCATTATTACTTTTGGTACGCGCTGTGACACATCAAACTCGTACCGTGAGTAATAATGCGCAGTGGCCAATGCTGCCAACAAAACAGTGGACACCAAACTTTGTTTTCTCATCTCTTTTGGGTCTGACAAGAAAGAAAAGTACAGACTTTTCATCTCAGGCAACTCTCATCATGAGATCAAAGGTCTGGATGCTTTACATGGAGAGAAATGGAGTCTGTTGTGGCTGATGGTCTTTGAGCACTGTTGAACTGGAAATACTGGGAAGGTAATTTTCTGCTCATTGGCTTATTGTCCCAACAGGAATATGAAGAAAGCCTCCTTTCTAAAAAAAAAAAAAAAAAAAAAAAAAGTAAAAATATTTCATTGTATGGTGCTCTGGCAATCCCTTGGGATTAATAGGGTAGGGTATAAATAGAAATGATGGTAATAAATAACTAGTATGTGACTAATATCCAACTTGCCTGTATGTTGTTCTGGTAAATATTCTATATTTTATGCTAATTTTTCCCACTAAGCTGCTGTAACTATTTAAAGTACTCTCTCTACATACTCTTAGTATGAAAGACCTACACCATGAGCTTGAGTGTTCCTAGCACCCAGAGCATGTCAGTGTGATCAAGGAAAAATGAGAACCTCCCTGAGACCCAGCGCCATATTTATAATATGGCCTCATAATTCAGAGTTAGCGCACTAATTGATTCTCTACTCCTTGCTCAGAGATGTTCCAACCCTTCGCTGGGTCTGCCCTGGCACTGCCAGAGTTATAATCAGTTGGATTTTGTCTTATTTGCTAATTATATCTCACCGCAGTCTGCTATTGTGCTGAGAAAATCCAGGCATCATCCCTTTCTTCTTGAGGGTGGGCAATAGCATCTACGCCCCTTTCCACCGTGCACTCTTAAAATCATCCTAAAAGCCTCCCAACATTTTTTCAATAAAAAGCAAAGGGAAGGCTAAATGGTTCATAAAAAATTCTGAGTAGATAACTTTATGGCAACTTGTTTCTAAGTAATTGTTGCCAGCTTAAAAGCTCTTCCCCCCAAAAAAGTGACCTTAATATATTCAAGGTCATCTGCTTCTTTTACATTTTTCTCCTGCTGAAACATCTGTTACCAATCAACACCCAAAGTGGAAACAGACAGGCATTAGGTTCTTAGTGAAATTAACCCTGTGCCTGCTCACGAAAAAAGTTCTCTAGAACTGGGATTGTTTTCACTAGGGCTAATCCTGCATAGCCACAGCAGCATGAGAGGAAGGGGGTGAGAAAAAATAATAAACTGATGCAGGGGACACTTTCATGGCAGGTTTCCAGCTGCTAATTCGGGTTAGTCTGGCATGCTGCACAGCCAGATGTTTGGTCACTATGCTGGGGGTGACTGAAAGATGAACCAGGATTTATGGGCTTGAGGAGGTCTTGATTGCTTTGTCTTAGTTGTCCATTATATGGGACAAGCAGAAATATAGGAAGTCTTGATCTGGGCTAATCCAATTTTCCACCTAACTTATCCTAAGTGGAAAAGCTCTATCCCACTGATGGGGGGGGGGGGGGGGGGAAACATGGGCAAGGGACATGCATAAATTATATGACGACAGAACAAGAATATGGAATTCAGTTCTGTTTAAACTTTTGGTTAGGACAATTCGAATTTCTGAAAACAGTCCAGCATGATTTGAATCTTTATAAATATAATTTTTGCTTCAGCCAGCCTCTTTACAACACTAGTAACTTTTGTAACTTCTGAAGCAGAACCAAATGGGTTCCCTTTTGCTGTTTCACTTTACTGATCATCCCAAGATTCATAGGGTTTTTTCCCCACCCCCCCCCCCCCTAGTATTAGTGTATAATAAGTTATTTAATTAGTAAATCAGATTGTTAGACTGTAAGTACATGTGCTACTTCACACCACATACCAGTCACAGTGAGGTAGACAGGAATTTAAAATTATCCAGAGAAGATGTTAAGATGAACAAAAATTCTTGTAGCAGGTGACAAAATACAAAATTGACTTTGGGCCTGAAAGTGGGCAGCAAAAGGATCACCTTATTTTGTCATCTTCACATCAGGCACATCCGATGCAGTGACAGGAGCCCTGCAAGAACTCAGGACCAGGGTGGACATGCTGGAGCAGGTGAGCGAGTTTCTTGTCTAGCGAGGGAGCGTGTGTGTGTGTGTGTGTGTGTGTGTGTGTGTGTGTGTGTGTCATGGTGTTACAGGGGAAAGTAAGAGAACCTTTACCATTCACTTCAGTGCACCTGTGCCAAATGTAAATAAGAACAAACCTGATTTAGTGCCATTATTGTTTCATATCTAATAGGCTAAGGCAGTCATTGGCATGGCCTCTCTCTCCCATGCCCTTACCTTATCCCTCTGTTCATTTATAGGGCTGGATTTAGGGTCTTAAAGGAATGGGAAAAGAGCAAAAGAAAAGATAAAGGAGAAGAGAATGGGACAGTTAGGGCAACAAAAAAGGTGGGGAAGAGAAAGACAGTTGCATATTTCCCTTATCCTGTTTTCTACTGGGTTTTTTTCCTTCTGTTCTTCCCATTTTTTCTTTTGCCATTTCACCCCTTTATAACCTTTGAACATTTCTCTCTGTAAATACATTCAATATAAGCACAGATAGAGATATAGACATAATATGTATGTTTCTATAGAGAAGCTTTAAACATCCTACTCTGGCCCTGGCACATGTGATAAATCAGCACTTTTGGAGGCCCTCCAGCTGTGAGACTCTTCCGTCCTTGCGGTTTTTAGCGAGAGTTGAGTCGTACAGTTGCCAGACCTTCTTGGCAGATGGTCTCTGGCTGTCCCCAGCTGCCAAGCTCAGCGGGCTAAAATGGCAACCAAGGCGGCTTTTCTCTTTGACTCATGGCTGAAAGTTGGCTTAACAAATCCTTGTGCGGCGGGGGGGTGGGGGGAGTGCACTCATCCTCATGTCTTTCTTTCTTCAAGAAACTTCAGCTGCTTCTGGCTCCTTTCCACAGTCTGAGTCCATCAGGACTGGATGAGGACAGCTCAGACCTGACGAGTTGGCTGGCCCGCTCCTTCCAGCAGCTTGACCGAATAGACTCACTCAGCGAGCAGATCTTGTTCCTAGAAGAACGCCTGGAGACCTGTAAGTCTGATTATCTTTCAGGGTATTTTGTCCAAAAAGGGGGCAGGTTGCAGTCTTCATAGCCAATGCTCAAATGCAGAATTAGTCAAAGTTAAAATCCAGTCACCTTCATTATATACCATCAATAAGTAAACAAGGTAGCCAGCGCTGGAATGAGCCACTGAGAAACCTCCCCACTGCTGTTTTGCACAACATAATGCCTGTTCTGTACTCCTAAAAGCCTACAACTGTAAATATTTCTTAGCTTGCTCTGGTCATTTACTTTTGTATTGGTATTCTTTGAAATCATTTTGTCGGGCTACCATGGTTCGCTGGTTACCCTGCCTACAATATGACAGAAAGCTACAGATGTGTTTTCTCTTACTCAAAGTACTGGCTGAGAAGCTGGGATCAGCTGTCTTGCCAGCATGTAGATACATGGATATAGCACCACTGTACTACAGGATGATGCATTGCCTTGCCACTGTGTCTCATGCTGAGAAAAATCCTTACGTTCAATTGAGCAGGAGCAAAGGCCTTGACTTCTTCTGTGGCAATCACACCTCTTGATCTGAAGCACTATTTTCTCACTGTCTTTCTGAAAAGCAGACTCTTGTTTCCACTGAAAGAAGGTCTAATATTATCAGGTAACCAGAGAACAAATGCTAGGGCCCCCTTTCATTTGAAATGATCTATTCCAAGGCCACACAGGTGTCATGTACTAAACAGAGGTACCAGCAGAGCAGTGACTTTGCTTGAAAATTCTTTCAGATAGTTCCTATTCAGATTTTTTTTTTTTTGTGATTTGTAAATCTAACAAACAGCCTTGAAATTAATTGACTTAGAATGGAGTAGAAAGAGGTGGTGGGTTAGAGAATTATAGCTTGTGCTGTGGATTTTCTTGTCCATTATCTATGAAGTGTAGCCACAGTAATTTTCTGACTGTCTGGGTAAGCGTCTCATTTGAAAATAATTCACATCTGTTGAGCAGGAGGAGTCTCTTCCTCCCTGTGTTTTCCCTTGCAAGGTGGTCTCCCCCATCTGCGATGCAATAAATCACAGTCCCGGGATAGTGTTAGCTAGCTATTGTACTATAAATCTGTTGGTATTTATAGGATAACATCCCCAGCACTACTGCTAACAATGCAGTGAGAGTAACTGGTTCCTGTCTAGCCTAATAGAAGCAGCAGCTCATAACTCTAATTGTGTCCATACTGCACTGCTGGTGGCTGAATCGGGTGCTCTCTGAATACCAGGAGCTCCCAAAGCACAAAATAAGTGTCCTTTTTAAGGTGGCTCTTTGACTGATTAGAGTACAAAAAGGAAGCATGTGGGGTGCCTGTTGCTATTTGATTCCTGTCCTTATCTCTGTTCTGCCTTAAATTGCACTTTTTCACTGCACAGAGAGAATGGAGCATGAAGCACAGGATGTCTTCTCTCCTCCGGAGCTGCTATTATGTATTCCATTGGATTTGCACCTGCATCAAATTCATCCAGGCAGTTTACATGCAAGAACAACAGGCATAATTAACAGATTAAAAAAAAACCCACCAAAACTTAGAACCAGTAAAATAAACCACTGGTAGAAAGCCACACCCAACCATCCCTCATACTTAACAGTATACTCAAACCACTGTAGTCATAAAATCTTAGGGAAAGACAGGACCCACATGTCCTTCCTTAACTCTAGGTACAATTTAGGTATCTCTCTTACAAAGGGGCGGATTTTAAAAGCCCTGCTCGCGTAAATCTGCCCGGATTTACGCGAGCAGGGCCTTGCGCGCCAGCGCACCTATTTTCCATAGGCCTGCCGGCGTGCGCAGAGCCCCGGGACTCGCGTAAGTCCCGGGTTTTTTTGTCAGGGGCGGGGCCGATCGACGTGGCGTTTTGGGGGTGGGATGTGGCGTTTCGGGGGCGGGGCCGGAGGCATGGTTTCGGCCCGGGGCGGTCTGGGGGCGTGGCTGCGCCCTCCGGAACCACCCCCGGGTCTCGTCTCGGCGCGCCAGCGGCACGCTGGCGCACATGGATTTACGTCTCCCTCCAGGAGGCGTAAATCCGTGGACAAAGGTAGGGGGGGGTTTAGATAGGGGTGGGTTAGGTAGAGGAAGGGAGGGGAAGGTGAGGGGAGGGAACGGAGGCAAGCTGCTCAGCGCGCGCCGGCTGCCCAAAATCGGCAGCCTTGCGCGCGCCGATCCTGGATTTTAGCAGATACGCGCGTATCTACTAAAATCCAGCGTACTTTTGTTTACGACTGGTGCGCCAACAAAAGTACGCGAACGTGCATTTTTTTTAAAATCTACCCCAAAATGTTTAGTTGCTAAAAGCTAGGTTAAAAAGCCAAGTCTTCATCAGCTTTCTGAATTAAGGTAGCTAAGCCCTGAGCATCTTCCAGATGATAAGGCAGCCCATGAAAAAGGGGGCTGATAGCTGAATGAGGCACAACTGAGTTTGGTCCAGACAAATGGCAACGGGAGGAGATATCAACAATAGTTCCTGTTCTCCCAGGGCACTAAAGAACCAGAAGATCTGACACATACCTCTGAAAAGTATGAAAGCTAAAATGGGGAGATGGGTTTTAGCATCACCTTTCTTTATTCTTGTACTGGGATAGTCTGCCCACAAGACCAGTCTCCTTTGGAAGGGAAAACTCTCATACACATGCTGGGGTAGATTTTTAAAAATGCGCCTTCGCGTACTTTTGTTGGCGCACCAGTCGCAAACAAAAGTACGCTGGATTTTAGTAGATACGCGCCCCCAAAATGCCGCGTCGATCGGCCCCGCCCCCGACAAAAAACCCCGGGACTTACGCGAGTCCCGGGGCTCTGCACGCGCCGGCAGGCCTATGGAAAATAGGCGCGCTGGCGCGCAAGGCCCTGCTCACATAAATCCGGGCGGATTTACGCAAGCAGGGCTTTTAAAATCCGCCCCGCTTTGAACACTGTTGCTTAATGAGCCACTGTAACATACATGATGATCCATTGGACCAACCAGTTTGACCCAGTTATTCCTGTCCATCCTGCATGATAGGGGGTGACACACACTTTTTTTTTGCTTTCATTTGTTATAGACTTAATTTACTTTCATTTATTAAAAACAAAAACTACAAAAGGAAAAATTAAACCACCACCAACAAAGTCAAGCCTCCTTCAGAGAAGGGGGGGGGGAAAGCCCTGATTTTCCCCCTCCCTATCCATCCCCTTGAACCCTCTTAGTATATATTTTGTCTTCATCATGAGGCAGGTGTAATTTCTTCCTTCCAAAATAGCAGCAGGTAGACGCAGAACCAAACGCACCCCATTTTGTATGGAAGCTTTCAATAGCCCTAGGCAGACTCAGACCAAGGCTGCCACCATTTTATATGGAAAAATTCTATAAGATCATCTACTATCCTCGGTAGGTTAGCATACACGGTCCTATGCTTAATCCAACACGTTCACTGCTTCCTCTATTGTCTTATCACAAACCTTTTGTAATTTATTTAAACTACTGCCATAACTAGTGAGGGTGTGGCCTTGCGGGGTGGCATCAAGCCATTATGAACTGGCCTAGTACTAAGATGTTTGACTTCCAGAGTGTAGGAAGACCAATATTTTACTTCCTTGTCTTTTGTTTATCTGTTAGGTTCATGCAAGAATGAAAGCTAACTGGGATTCATCAGCTCAAACAAATTGCCATGAACTCATTTATGGACCTGCACCAAAGGTGGATTTTACAGAACTTTGTTTCCATATCAAATAACATCTTGAATGAAGATGACTGATATGAATAGCATGCTCTTTGTGAAACAGTGGGACCACAGTACTGGATCTGGTTCAGGTCCCATATGCCCTTGGTTTAGAACTGAAAGTATTATTGGCATGTGCTGTATGTATAATAGAGCTACAAGTCATTCTGTTATTTTCTCACAGCTCAAGGGGTGAGGCAGCCTAATGCCTGTACACCTAAGTATCTGATTGGTAGAAAGAGTTAGACTACTTCTGAATCTAGTTTATGGAATAGCCCCTACGTTTGGGAACAGGCAGTCAATTGAGCATTCTGATTGGCTGCATATCCCCACCAGCTAAATAAACTGTGGGAAAATGCTTTCAGAGTAGATCTGCTCATAGGAAACAAACTATGATTGATCCAAGTTAAGACTAAAGCAACCAGGCATGTACTATGATCATGCTGCATAGTGCACCCCTTTAAAAAGGGAGGTGGGAACGGCAGAGATGGGAAGTGTTTTCTTAGTAGCCCTCTTGGCAATAAATTACTGAAGATGTAGTATGTATGCTATTATCCAACATCACTAGGAAGACTTGACACCTTTTTGAGCTGTGAAAGGGAGAAAAAGCAATTGCAAACTGAAATGAGAAAGATACGAGATCCACAACCTACATGCTAGTCCCTGGCTCTTCTGCTGAATAAAATTGTGACTGAAGAGCATCAGAAAAAACCCCATAACCTTTCATCGATGTTATAGCTTCCCTTTATTAGTAGTCATGATTCACATTGAATCTGAGCAGTCCACAAATTAGAAAGAGGGGACTCAGAGAGAGTGCTGAATCTAGAACACAGGTACTGCTCTTGGTCTTCTATTTACAATTCTAGATATGTTTCTTTCCTAATGCATACAGTGATATGTATTGAACTAGAACACAACACAGTCCAGTTATGGTGATGTACATACTCCATGGTGCTCCTTTAATGCCACTGTAAGTCATCTATTACTGAACATGGTCCTCTAATACTCACAATTGGTATATTGCTACTTAGTAATGTAAACCGTTTTTATAAAATTAAAGTATTTTACCAACCAAAATCTTGCTAAAACAAACATCTGCTACTCCTGCTCACAGGTATACTATAAACTGAAACAGTCAATTGGAGAAAAAAAAAATCCATTAACTGAGCAACCAACCAGAAAGAAGTCTGACTCACATTCATTGGTTGCTATTCATGTTGACACAACACCAAAGACCCAGAAGACAGAGCCTATGCCTACTACCTTACTTACAGGCCGATACAGTAAAAATCGTGGGAGAGCGGGCGAGCACACAGGCCACTCTCCTGTGTGCAATTCAGTAAATAAAATTATTCAAATTAGGGCCTGTGGTAAAAAAAGAGGCGCTAGGGACACTAGCGCATCCCTAGCACCTCTTTTTGGACAGGAGGGCAGCTGTCAACGAGATTGAGCATCCAGTTTTCAAGCCGCGGGCCGATTTTTAAATGTTTTTTTTAAATTTTTGATTATTAACTTTTGGGACCTCCGACTTAATATCGCCATGATATTAGGTCTGAGGGTGTACAGAAAAGCAGTTTTTACTGCTTTTCTGTGCACTTTCCCAGTGCCGAGAGAAATTAACGCCTACCTTTGGGTAGGCGCTAATTTCTGAAAGTAAAATGTATGGCTTGGCTGCACATTTTACTTTCTGTATCGCATGGGAATAACTAATAGGGCCATCAGCATGCATTTGCATGTTGCGGGCGCTATTAGATGTGGGGGGGGGGGGGGGTTGGATGCGCGTTTTCGAATAAGGGGTAAAGCTAGCGCGTCAAACGTGCGTCCAAATGCGGGTTAACAGTGCGCTCCTGTTAGAGCACACACCCATACAGACTGCTGGAGTGTGAATTTGCTAGAATTTCTGTCCCAGTACCAGGCATTTTCACTGGAAAGTCATGGCTGGGAATGCTAGACACAAGCACAACATCAATAGGTCAACTGAATGCTAGGGTTAGTGCACTACGTTATGACCAGTTTAATATGCATTGTTTGTATGCTAAAACCTTACCCTTATAACATGGGAAGTAATTTTAGCACACAAAAATGTGCTAAAATTAAAATGCGGATTTAGGCGAGCAGGGCCCTGCGCGCCGGGAAGCCTATTTTACATAGGCCTACCGGCGCGCGCAGAGCCCCGGGACTCGCGTAAGTCCCGGGGTTCTCCGAGGGGGGCGTGTCGGGGGCGGGCCCGGTCGTCGCAGCGTTTCGGGGGCGGGTACGGGGGCGTGGCTACGGCCCGGGGCGGTCCGGGGGTGTGGCCGCGCCCTCTCTACCCGCCCCCAGGTCGCGGCCCGGCACGCAAGAGGCCCGCTGGCGCGCGGGGATTTACGCCTCCCGGAGGGAGGCGTAAATCCCCCAACAAAGGTAAGGGGGGGTTTAGACAGGGCCGGGTGGGTGGGTTAGGTAGGGGAAGGGAGGGGAAGGTGAGGGGAGGGCAAAGGAAAGTTCCCTCAGAGGCCGCTCCGATTTCGGAGCGGCCTTGGAGGGAACGGGGGTAGGCTGTGCGGTTCGGCGCGCGCCGGCTATACAAAATCCATAGCCTTGCGCGCGCCGATCCAGGTTTTTAGCAGATACGCGCGGCTCCGCGCGTATCTACTAAAATCCAGCGTACTTTTGTTTGCGCCTGGAGCGCAAACAAAAGTAGGCTATTCGCGCTCCTTTTAAAATCTGCCCCTAAGTGAGAAGCAAATAAAACTGAGCTCATTTTACCAAATTTTCCATGTAAAAACAGGGTATTGACCAACATATTAAATGACTTCTAATGCAGCAACATGTACTAAAAAGTAGTGCACTTTTTCCATTTCCAACTTAGCACTGAAACTTTTATTTCACAAGGGCTGCAGTAACATTTTAGCTTCCATTTATTTCTATGGGAAGTGAATAGAGGGTGAGGGGGATTCCCTCTGGCTCGAGAGGCCTGGGCTGAAGCCTCTCTGCATTGGAAAACCCGTTTACATGGGACTGGACCAGAAAGTTTCTAGTTTTATTTAATCACGGGTTAGAGTCAAGTTAAAATTTCACTTCCATTTCTAATTACTGATGTTAAAAGAAGGCAAGTACATTTCAAAGTTTAACTTTATTTCAATTTTAGCATGCTATTTCTGATTTACTAAAGCTTTTCTCCCATTCTGTGTCTATGGGAAAAGTGCTTAGTAAATCAAGCTCTTAGAGGCAGATTTTATAAATCTGCGCACACGCATACTTTTGGTCACGCACCAGGCGCGAACAAGAGTACGCGGGATTTCAATAGATACTCGCGTAGCCGCGCTTATCCATTAAAATCCGGGGTCGGCGCGCGCAAGGCTGCCCAAAATCGGCAGCCTGCGCGCGCCGAGCCGCGCAGCCTGCCTCCGTTCCCTCCGAGGCCGCTCCGAACTTTCCTTCGCCCTTCCCCTACCTAACCCACCCCCCCCCCCCCGGCCCTATCTAAACCTCCCCCCTACCCCTATCCCGAAAGTTACGCCAGCTGCCGCAATCCATGTTCCGGTCCGGGGGCTGGTCCAGGGGCGGCGCGCAGGGGGAGTTTGGGGTAGGTTTTCGGAGGGGTACGCGTGTAACCCTTTGAAAATCTACCCCTTAGTGTACAATGTTTAATTATTGTGGGGTGTGCATCTCATTTGATTATTACATCTGAAGTGTAAAAAAAAAAAAGAATAAGAGTTAAACATTTAGCACTGATTTTTTTTTTTATCAGTCTTATTGCATCATCTTGAACATAACATTTTTATTCCCTACTTAACAAGGACATTGGCCATTAAAGAAATCCAATAAAGCTCCGAGGCTTTTTTTTTTTTTATAAGAAAATTTACTCTATTTCCACAATGATATTTTTAACGCAAATAGTTTTTCTAGCATTGATTGTAAAAAATATATAACTTAAAATATATTATATTCCAACAATTGCATCAAATAATTTTATATATACGATTGGAGAAAAAGTGAATGAAAAGAGAACACAGCAAGAGACAACCAAATCCCTGAGATGGACACACTATCCCAAGAAATGTTTTTATAATGTACAAAACTATTGCTTTGCCTTTAACAAAGGAGAAAAAAAAAATATTCACCAAGTCAATGACTTCCATCCTTTACTGGGGCAGTGGGGCTTCTTCAGAGGGGGGGAGGGGTACTGAATGCCCCCTGGCCAGCAGAAGAGTTTACAATAACCATTACTGTACTAACACAGATTAGGTGGGATTAACGAGGCTGCCGCTCCAGCCCTACTGTGGAAGCAGCTGCAGCGTGCGGCTGGCCACGTCCAACAGAATGTGATGTAATTTGATAGGGAAAGCCCAGCTTGAGCGGCCCCCTACTTTGTTATAAACGTGTTACAAAACATTCATGTAACACCACAGTTCCACCAATATTCACTGGGCTGTTACCTGGCCAAGCTTCTACATGTCAAAGGACTGGGTTGATTTTTGTTTTCACTAGTTTTAAAAAATGTAACACTAGAATGCTTGGAGGAAGAAAAAAATAATGTATAACACTTTCTGTGAGGTATTTCTATGATTGTTTTAATCTGTTCTCCAGCAGCACACCCACACCCCTCTCTAGTACTGTCCTTGTCTCCCCAGAAAGTCACTGGGACAGTGACCAAATATCTGTTTTGTAATTTAATTCGTTTGGTTGTCAATTACACTTTTTTTTTTTTTAAACAGTATTGTTCATCAAAACCAATATATCAGAATCTAAACCAGTGCTTTACCATAGCTGGTCAAATATGGCCTACATGTACAATCCCTGCTGGGTACGACTATTGTGTGGCACTCTACACCACCAAGAACTCACTTTAAAAAATATCTCCTCTTATCATTTTCAGTATCTTACAACTCAGGGCAAGATGAAACAAGAGGGGCCTGGGCCCAGTAATCCAAAACATTTTAAAGAAATTCATTTTTAGGAAAAAAAATAACTTTCTCCCTGCCAGTGGCGCACACTGAACAGCCTTTTTATAATAAGGCCATAGGCCCAGCATGTTAGCCTTGTGGGTGCACAGACTAGCGCTGGTGACCTTAAATAAGACAGCATGAAAATCAGCCTTGGGCTCTCACTAATCATGACACTGATTCAACAACTTGGCTCTTCTGCCTGCGGTGTAGATTCTATCATTTCTTTCTGGTCTCAGGGAAATTGAGCATTGCCTTCTCCCAAGCTGTTCCACACACGCCACTTTGCTCACAGTCAGGTCACTCTACAATAGCAGCTGTGTCATTTTAACATCCCCCACCAAGACAGACATATCAGATTCATTCCGAATCCACCTCTTGAATGATTAATGCTTTGGTAAAGAACACATTATAGAAAACACCTATTTACTTTCAATTACAAAAGTTTTTTGTTTCATGCCACTGGCTTCTGAATCTGCAGCCAGAAACTCTTCTCAGATATGTCAAATAAAGCTGTTACTTTACAGATATAAAGCCCCCATTAAAAATATACTGTTTACCAAACAATTGCCCAGATGTCAAATTATTGTGTTTATGAAGTTAAAATCAATCCTTGTTCCCTGTCCATCAGGATCAGCTGTCCCTGGGTGAACCACCAAGATGATCCATTCAGGCCCAAGGAGGGCAGCTACTGCTCAGGGGGCCCCCTAGTGGTCAAAAAGCAGTGCTGGGTGCACCTCAGAGGTAGCAGCCCTCCAGCTCTTGATCAAGCAAAGGGTGCTGCAGCCGACTGAGCATCCCATTTTGGGGGGAGGGAAGATCGATAAAAGGTAGAAAGACAAACCAAGGAACTCCTCAGCAGTGAATGCAGTGCGGCAGGTTACTCACTGTCATTCATTACACTGCCTTGTAAAGTCGAGACAGGACAACACGCATACGAACAGTCAAAGGTACGCAGGTAGGCCTTGTTTTGTCAAGCAATGCAAAAAGCATGGATTTCGCAGATGGAAATGACTAGCTGAAGCTGAAAAATGGCAACTGGCAAAACATCTCTCTGCTAAACCAATCCTCACTTTCTCCTGGCAGATGTGTTCTCTTGAAGTCAATTACACCTCTGCCATTCTGGCATCCACCGTGACCTTAGTACCTCACCTGCCAGCTCTGTGCAGAAGTGGGCGGCTCCATGGTCTAGAGATTGCTTTCCTTATTGAATGGTGCAGTGCTACAATGGCCTGAGGTTTCTGGAGGGTGGGTGCCCAAGAATAAGTCGCAGAACAGAACACACTGTGACATCACAAACACTGCCCCACTACTCCAAAGGTTACAAAGAAGGACAGGAAAAATAGGTCAGAGGGAGGACAGTGCATGTCGAAAGTTGCTGAATTAGAATCTTGGACTGAAGTTACCCAAGGTGGGATCATTGTATCAAGTTTTTTTGTGACTACAACCATGTGCTTCAGTATGCCTACCATTCCCTGTAATACAGCTTTGGCAAAGAGTAGTTATATGTTAGAATTAGTGCATGAAAGTCTTCAAGTATTACAGCCCCTGCCCAATCACTTAATACTTTCTAAAAGAGTCACTGCAACACTCGTATAGCAGAGGTAAATTGTATTTTGTTAGAGGTTTTGCTGTCTCCTGAGGTCCATCACCTAAGGCACGGCGTGGCATCTCTTGGCACTGGGAGGCTTGGGCACTGAACAGGCTCTCTCTGGATCCTTACTGTGCTGTCGGGGCAGAGCCGCTGTTCTCTTCTGCTTTGTTAGAGAGCTGGAAAAAGGTCCTTCTCATGATACGGTGGCACTTCTCTGTGAGGTCAGACACATCCTCGCCCGTAAGGCCCCTAGTCTCAATTCTGGGAAGGACCTCAACTTTAACGTTCCCTGGAAATTGCAAGAGAAGAAGAGAAAAACCTAATGCAGTTTAGCTTTAAGATGAGGGAGTGTCAATAAATAAGATGCATTTAAGCCGATTTGCTGCCATGCTTAAATTCACCTTAGTTACCGACTCATTTAAACACACACACTAACACTACAAGGTAATGAACATCCAAAAGAGATCCAGAGAACCCTTGGAACAGAAACCGAAGTGAGGTGCTGTGCAGCGTGGTCAACTGGTGCAATCAGGATGATAAAAAGCTATTTAGTTGCACTGTTTTTAGCAGTAGGCCACCTACTGATCTATGTTCCATTAGCTTTTCCCAGCACTGCTCGATGGGACAGTACCAGCATGCACAACACAACAGAAGCAAGCGAAACATGTACCTGTTGTAAAGAAGTTTCTCGCGTTGTTGTAAAAAGTGTGATAGGAAGCGTACACAACCGGAATAATGGGTACCTTAAAGAAAAGAGAGAGGAATGTAAGAAAAACCACAGCTCCCATTCGTTTCATTCTGAAATTTCATATAAACTTGACCACCAAAAAAAAAAGAATGATTTAAAAATTACATGCTTCTACCCTTTCAGCATTTTGCTTAGGCGTATGGAAAGCAAGCCAGGCTGCTGCTGATGGCGATGGAATGTGTTCCAGCAATTTTCAGTGGCTGGTGTACATGTCTTAAGATAAGCAGTTCCAGCTTGTTTTTCAGATATTTCATGGGCACAAAGGAGGTGACTCAGACACTACGTAAATCTTCACAGAAAAAAAAAAAAGCAGCACTCTTTGCAATGTCTTATGCTGTAATGTAATGGTCCTCAACAGAGTTCTCAGGACACACCCTGCCATTCAGGTTTTCAGGATATCCTCTGTGAACAGGCATAGGAAGAGTTGCATGCATTGTGGATATCCTGAAAACCCGACTGGCTAGGTGTGTCCCTAGGAGTAGGTCGAGAGCCCCTGCTATAAGGAATGTCCCCGATGAGGCAAAACAATGGAAGCCACGAGCAAGTACTCTGTAAGGCCAATAGCACACCTCAGGTCATGCACAAGGGGCTCTAGATAGTCCAAGACAGAGAGGAATCCTTCAGCTCCTCCTTCAAGCAGAGCAAATGCAGGACAAAACAGCAAGGGCTGCTTTTGGGACCCCCATTTCTTCTGGACTCACATGTGACTCTACCAGCCATCATGGTTTCTCCCCCACCCTGGGCTTGAATTGCAGGGCGGTCACCCTTCTTGACCACCCCTAGCAACACTCTGTCCCTCAGGTAATCCATTGCAAAACTTGGATTTTTTTTTTTTTCCAATGTATCAATGGATACATTGAAGAGCTTTATTACACATTTAGAAAATAAGGCAGATGTCAGACGAAAAAGGATAAATGAAAACACTTTCCATGGGGGGGCGGGGGAAGGAGGAATCAGATGGCTGCAGAGTTCTCCCACCAAGCAGCTTGCTCAGTTCATAAGACAAATGCCGATCTGTTTAATTGACAATGCAAGACATAACAGACAAGCATCACGTGATTTCCTGTGCAACGCCGACGCAGTGAGATCAAAGCAACAGCGGTGGTCCCCCACCCCACCCCATCCCTGGACTTCCAGCTTCGCCTGCACCCCCCAAAGATACAACCACCTTGTCAAGTTATCAGGAAGAATACAACGCAGTAAAATCTAACACAGCTGGCCAAGCCAGGGTCAGAACATGAGCTTTGTATCTGCCAGCCTTTTGGAGAAGGGCGAAGTGAAAAGACATAGCGCTGAAACGCCAGTGGTCTCACTACTTGTGCAAGTTCCCTCATACTACAATTTAAATATTTTTTTCTAATTCACATCTACACACCTTTCTCTATTTTTATATTGCACAGCATTTTCTAAGATGAAAATTATCTGCCAGCTTCAACTGTGGTATTACCTGATAATGAAATCCTAAGGTGTGTGTTTCATAGCCAGCTGTGGTTTTAAAACAGTATCCGCCATCATGGGCTCAAGAAAGAACAAAGGTAAGAAACTGCTGAGCTAATTCGTGCTAGCTGGGATGGTGGATTTGCACAACAGCTCCACAAGAACAGGTCCAAGGGCTACCGACTCAATTCATATAAGCCACCACATAGCTAGCAGGTCCCCTCCAAGACCCCAGAAGCTAAACAATTAAAGATGCTCGCTGGAAGCAGTTTTCTCAGCTTCTGACCCTTGAGAAATGCACAATAAAATACTACCTTAAGTTCCATTTTACCCATCCTTTCCACATACGTGCACAAATATTGCATCAAAACATCAGAGTCCTCTCTGTTGTTTTTCCTGTTTAATGGGATGAGATATGCTTCTTCACAGTCTGGATAAAATCGTGGATCATGCAATTGAAACCCTGATCGGCCCTTTTCTGCCGGTATTAAGATTCTGTGCAGGCAGAGGGCATAACCAATTATTTGTATCTAGGACTAAACCCGCCCAGAAGCCAGTTCCCTTTGGAAATCCTGATTCCCTCTCCAAGTTTAAATCAGCCACAAGTGTAGCATGTGCCAGATCCTAAAAGCAACCATAGGGACTGTGGAACCCGCACCAGCAAACTGACACCGTCTCCGAGAAGCCTTCAGGGAGTTATGCCAACTACCGCCTCCTTGTTTCCATTACTGTGTCATTTGCTTGTCAGAAAGCAGCAGGATATGCCGTGTGCCTCTCTCTCATTAGCCCATCATTGATCTTGTCACTTCACCTAGAGGCTGATTCTCAGGCAGTGCAAACAAGAGCATAAGGCGGCAGCAGCAGCAGCAGCAGCGTGAATGAATATACAGGTTGAGAACGAGAGAGTCACCGACTCCTGCAATGGGTTTTTCTCTTAGGGCCGGACTGCAGCCTGGCAGCCAGAATCAGGTATTAGTTATGCCACAGTCACACTGCACGGATCACGGAACCTCATTATGCTCTCACCGCTGTCCTTAGCTTTTCTTTCCCCCATGGATAGATGCAATTAGGATGCTCTAAGCTAGGATTCTGCAGGTGCAGAGGAACTGCAGCTTGCATTGAAATGGTAGGGACCCTGCACTAGTCACCACTAGCCCTTTGGGCCAAGCATCAGGTTATGCCAGTCTCCTGGACAGAGGGGTGGTCCTAAGGAGTTGCCTGGCTTTAAAAGAACTAAAAAGTCTTTGACAGTTCCAGGCTACTAATGGGACAAAGCAGCAATGTTATATGGAAGAGAGTTAAAAAGAAAATCAAATCCAAACCAAAAGGCCTTTATTTCCAGAGCACGGTGTCTTGGCTTTTCCCTCCGATCGCTGCTGGCTGTCCCAGACTTGCTGTGCTGCCAGGTGATGCCGGACCCTGGCCAGCAGAATCCAGCAGTAAAGCCTTGGGATCCCTCTCCCGTATGTCAGTGCTGCCACGACCCATGTTTATCCCATGCCTGGCAACAAATGTTTTCTTTTTTTTTCCCATTTTCCTTTTAATTACATTTATTTATGTCACCTCATCAGTTGACACAGCACTGTTCAAGAAGAGCCAAGCTATAAATCGTAGTACACAACACAGTTCCCTGTATGGTAACTCGTTTGCATGTTAAAAGGTTACATATAAAATCTTGGAAAGAGAAAATGTACTTGGGATTTTGGCTGCAGGGTTGTGTTGCGATGGCCAGAGCTGGACACGGTGGCAGCAGCTAGATATTGCAAGACACTGCCATCTAGTGGAGTAACTTGGGCCTGCCTTCTTCTGAGATGGGTCTAAGCCTTAGCTTTTCTACTGGCAAATGCATGAGAAGCAGCATCCGAGATTGCCTTCCTGACTGCATCACATGAGCAATATCATCAAACCGCAAGGACCAATCAGAGTGAATGAAAAAAGATGGAAGCTGTTGTCTTCCAACAATTTGCATGCTGCATGACGACAAACATGCTCTCCCATAAATCTTACACGTGCAGTTTGGCATGGTGACATGCACGTATCCTTGGCAGTGTAAGAAAGGAGGTCCTGGGGCTATCATTGTCTTTCTATGATTCAAACACGGTACTGTAGGTTTTTTCTGTGTTTCAGAAATTAGAACTGGAAGATGGCTATTAGAGGTGCCTCACCGGCTCCTCCTTTTCCCACATTCATTTCACCTAAACCAGTAAAATTCAGTGGTTTTGTTGGGAGAGTGTGGTGCTCAGCTGCCCACATCCCTCAGTGGGAAAACTGCTGCAGAGGTAGCACAACACTGCCAGGATGTGCCACGGCAAAAACTGATTTTAGTGGCAAGACACAAGGCCAGACCAGGGTAACTTTGCTACCACTGCTTGGGGAGAGCAGGAGCAGGCATAGTCAGCTCTGCAACCAAACCATTCCTGTATTTTCAGTGCCCCATGCATTCCTCCTGCTCTGCTACTGACATCGGCCCTCTCCTGCTCACACGGCCCAAAGCACTGGACGTGCTGAGACAATCGCCAGAAGGCAGCACTTCTCCAGGGGCTGAGGAGGAATTACTTTTTAAATTTATACGGTTCCCTTCCCAGAGAACATCTCTTATCATATGGGAAGGGGTCCAATAAGTGAGATGGATGTTTATGCTCAGACTGAACTGCCAAACATCGCTGATAATGTTTTTAGAGAGGCACAGACATGGAAAGGAGGGAGGCCACATAAAAGCACCACACAACCTTGTTAGTTTTCAAAGCACATAAAAAAAGAAAAATTGCTACAACTTGAAAAACTGTAAATTTATTTAAAAATTGCCCTCATCCCAGGTATAAAAATTTAATAATCCCTTTAGTGTAGAAGATACTCACGTGGAATGCTCTGGATGAGGGAAAGAGATCAACTTTTAACCCAAATATCTTGGGCTAGATATTCAGAAACCATTTAGACTTAACGCTTTACACTTAACTGCCTATAATCAAAAGAATATAGTAGCTGGTTAAGTAGCACTTAAGGAAAACAAAAACCCGCACATCATGGGTCTACAGCCCAAACCTGTCCCCCACCTCCCTCCTAATGAAGCTCTAAAGGCCCTGCAGGGCCAAACCTACTGCCCCCTCCCCAAAGCACCCCACCTAAGTTAAATAAACAAAAAAAAATTTCACGGCTGGGAGTCATTGTCGCTCAATCCCCCTCATGCTCTGCTCCTGGTTCCTGATATTTCCTATCCTAATGGTGCTCTCCAGGTCCCCCAGCCACTTAATTGCCCCCCCCCCCAACCTTCTCCTCTCCCTCCAGTACCTAACATCGCTGCAGTTCTTCAGCCCGGATCTTGGTCACGTCCTACCGCGATCAGGGCCCGATGTTACTGTAGTTGCTAGGCTGGGAACGTACGCCCATGTCGTAGCTGCCTAGCAACTACAGTAGCATCGGGCCCTGATCATGGTAGGATGCGACCACGATCTGGGCTGAAGAACTGCAACAATTTTGGGTACGGGGGGGGGGGGGGGGGGAAGAGAGGAAAAAGCCTGGGGTGGGCATTAGGTGGGTGGAGGACCTGGAGAACACCGGAAGCAAAGCGTGAGGAGAGGGATTGAGTAGCAATGACTCCCGGTCCTGAAATTGTTTGGTTTTTTTTTTACTTAGCGATGGGGCACTTTGGGGAGGGGGCAGTAAGTTCGATCCCACAGGGCCTTTGGCTCGAATAGGAGGAAGGTGGGGGACAGGTTTGGGGCTGCAGACCCACAATGTGAGTTTTTTTTTACCTTAAGCACCACTTAACCAGTGATATTCTTTTGATTATAGCCAATTAAATGTAAAGTTATCTGGTTAACCATAGCCGGATAGCCAGATAATGTTAAATCAGGGATATTCAGTGGAACACTTATCCCAGTGAATATCCAGGACATAAACCTAGCCAGATAACGTGTCCACTCAATGTCTCACTGACTATGGAGCCCCTTAAGTAAGAGAAGGCCAGCAGGATCTGGCTGGCTGATGGCGTGGGCAAAATTAAGAAATCGCAAGCCCTCCAGTGTAACAGAAATCAACATGAAGCATATGCAAGCCTCTGGGAGGGTAAGAGTTGAGTGGAAATAGGCTTCCTAAGGCAGAGCACAGCGAAACCATCCGGTCATCGCATGCGTTAGCAGCAGCAGCCTGCGCGTTACCTGTGCTTGAATGGCCAGGTGAAAGGCTCCCTTCTTAAACGGCAGCAGATCCCCGCTGTTGTTCCTGGTTCCCTCTGGGTACACCCATATTTTCAGCTTGGAAAGAAAGGAGAAACCCCCCAAAATATATTCATTATTTTAAACAAGCAACAGCTTTCAAGCTAAGGAAAACAGCAGCAAGGACAGAATGGATTAACCACAACAGTGGCGTTACAGGAAGGGAGGGCTTGCTACGGAGCCGAAGTTCAGTTTGCGTAGTTACCCAGGTTTAATCCCTACCTTCAGAGCCCCCCCTCTTTCACAGCCTCATGGGTCACCTGGGTAAGGGGATGGGGGATTGAAAGGAGAACAACCACCTGCGCTAGTCCTGGTGCTCGTGTTAGGGTAGGAACCTGAGGCTGGGATGGAGCCCAATGACCTTAGGCAAAAGGGTAATGTAATTACCTCTCTCTCCCTTTCCTAGCCTTCTAAGTCTCTTCCTTTTTTGACCAGGCCTCTCCCCACAAGTTTCTCTTGCACCTCAAATTCACCGGCTCCTAAAGCGATAGCAAAGACTGTGTTCATAAGAAGTTTAAATCTATACCTTGCATTCAAGCAGGTTCTCCAGCATCTTGCAATCACGGACATTTCAGTGTTATTATGAGCCAAGTACAGCTGGCTCCAGAGGCCCAGGGAGGTCAGGTCACAGAGTCCACAAGGAGAAGTCTCCGACTCCTGGCCTTAAGGTCTAATTGGCGCAGTGGGTCAGAGCAGAGGCTTCCAAGCTATGGAGAACAGGTTTTCCAACTCACTGGGAATCAGGGCTGAGCTCTGGCACCAGGAGCCTTCACTCGCAACTACCCGGGGGATTTTCCCCTCCCAACTTACTTTTAAGTCCGGTCGTTATACTGGCAAGTCCTCGGGCCAGGAGCCGTGCACCAGGGCTCCTGCTGGAACCCTGCAATCATGAGCCCTAAATCTGCCCATTATGTCAGGGGGTGAAGGGACCAACCATGCTCCTCCCAGCTCTGCCCCAAGGCCCACCCATGTTCCCACTGCTAGCTGTTTACGTTACATTTACAGTTAATGTCATTCCATCTGACAAATTCTTTGCATAACTGAGTATAAATTATTCATTCCCAGACCAAATAAATGCTTGATGCTAAAAAACCAGACATAGTGATAAAGGAGAAAATGACAAAACCAGCATTACTCAGAGACATGTCAGTACTAAGCGACTGTTCTGTACTGTATGGAGAGAAGATCTTCAAGCACCAAGAGTGAGGCCTATGTTAAATAACACCCCCACAAGAACGACGACAAAGACTCGGCAGTGCCCACATAGTAGGGTATTATGCTGGAGCTGCTGAGTCTTTTTTTTTTTTTGTGGTAGGTGGGGAGGACTGGGAGCAGGAGGTAGAGAGAGAGAGCGCAACACGAGGAGGAGTGGGAAGATAGGAGCAGGGAGAAGAGAGGAGGGAGGCCGAAGGGAGAGAAGGGGGGATGAGACAAGGGGAGAGAGCAAGAGGGAGTGGGAGAGATATGTATAGTGCTGATGTGGGAAGAAGAGGGAAATGGGACGAGAGCAAGGAGGAGTGGGGATAGGGAGAGAGCTGGGGATATAGGTTGGATGCTGAAGGGAGAGAGGAGTGGGAAGAAGAGGAGGCAGGAGAGAAAGAAGAGAGAGGCCTGCCTCCAAGAAGAAAAAACAAATGTTTACAGCAAAATACAGAAAGGATATTAATTCCAAATTAAACAGCCAAAGTATGGCCTAGAAAAAGAATATCCAAATATAAAGAAGGAGCAGTACTGCACTCCACAAATCGTAAGCAAAATCCACTAAGGAGTGCAAGAAGACTCAAGGTCCAATAATTTCATATTCAACTTTATTTATAATTGTAAATGTTTCAAGGAGCCACTCCTGATTTAAAATCATGCACAAATAAATGACTGCTTCAGGGTCCCCCGACACGGACCCCGTGTTTCGCCCGAAGGCTGCGTCGGGAGGGACAGTCTATAATTTCAACAAAAGCTTAAAGACAGCTGAGGAGTTCACACAGCTCAAAATGGCAAGGAGGGCCCTCCTTGCCATTTTGAGCTGTGTGAACTCCTCAGCTGTCTTTAAGCTTTTGTTGAAATTATAGACTGTCCCTCCCGACGCAGCCTTCGGGCGAAACACGGGGTCCGTGTCGGGGGACCCTGAAGCAGTCATTTATTTGTGCATGATTTTAAATCAGGAGTGGCTCCTTGAAACATTTACAATTATAAATAAAGTTGAATATGAAATTATTGGACCTTGAGTCTTCTTGCACTCCTTACTAGAAAAAGAATAACAATATTATCTGTGTATTATAGGGATGTCGGGGGGGCAAGCACATTAAGCAGATTATACAGGAAATCTTTAATCATTCAACAAAAGCTACATAACAACATGCACCTTTTACTATTAACCAACACCTTCTTAGGTTCTTAGGAGTGTGAATCTAAATACTGCCTTAACTGCTCCGATTCTGAAAAAACATATCTATTATTTTGCATCTACAGGGAAATCTCAAGTAGAACTTGGCTCCTCTTGTAATTACTTCATTTTTCATCTGTAGAAAAAGTTCTCTCTTTTCTTGCATCATTTTGCTTATGTCTGGAAATATTCTGATCTGTTTTCCATAGAATTGAAGCTGTTGTTTCTGAAAGTACAACTGAAGTACCAAATCTCTATCAGATACCTTTTTGAATGAGACTAGGAGTGTCGCTCTTGTTTCTATATTTGTTTCAAAAGATTTTTCTATTATGTCCAATAGATTATCAATTGTCTTCGAATCTTGATCTTTTATATCCAATTTTGATGGTAAATATTAGAGATGTGAATCGGAACTGAAATCCGAACCGATTCTGGTTCAGATTCACATCTCTAGTAAATATAACATTTTTTATACTGCTGGAATTGTTTACTAAAATAGCTTTTTAACAGATCTTTAGCGGATATCCATTTTGTCTTTGGAAAGTTAAGGAACCTCAAATTTGATCTCCTTAACTCATTCTCAAAAAAGTCCAACTTTCTAGTCGTAACAGTTTCAGATTTTATCAACTCACACTGGACTTCTTTCATTTTCTTCACCTTGTAATCAATTTCTTTTACTTTCACATCTATCTGTACAATCTTTTTTTCCTGAGACTGAACTTTACTCGAATTTTCTTTCACTGTGTTTGTCAAATCAGTAAATGCTTTATTCAAAGTTATTATAGCTTTCCAAATTACCTCTAGTGTCATTTTAACCGGCATTTCCATATGCGAAGACAGCAAGACTTGTGATTCAGATTTTTCCTCTCCTACTTGAGAAGGGCGTCTCTCCCCCTCTTGACGCTGTACCTCCTCACTCCGGCCCTTGGAGCCCTGAAAAAATGGGCTCTCTGAAGCAGTCGGCCATCCACCGTTGCTTCTCGGGGCTATCGGGGTCTTTGGAGGCGTTCGTTCCGAAGGGGGAGTAGGTGTAGTTGGTGCTCCGGGACTGAGGGGTGTTTCTACGGCCCTGGCGTCTAGCGGCTGCTCTCCACTGATCTCGCCCGCGGCTCCTCCTTCCGGTTCAGGTTGCATGATTCTTCCGAAGGCCTCCTCAATCCTGGGTTGTCTCACCGACAGTGTTGGCGTAGAGGTAACATTTTCCCGAATATTAGCCTTGCGTTTCGTGTGCGGCATGTTAAAGGCAATAGTTGTCAGACAAAAGGCAATTTTTTTGAGGCTTCCTCGGAGCTGAGCAACCTACGTGTGCACTATGTGGTGGCCATCCTGCCCCAACTGTCCTGCCGAGGCTTTGCTGTTTTTCCTGTTGGGGGGGGTAGAGGCAGGTGGGAAAAAAAGAGCAAGACGAGCAGGGAAAGGAGAAGGAGGGGGCTGAAAGGGAAGGAGGAAATGGAGAAGGAAAGCTGAAGGGAGAGGAGGGATAATGGGGCAGGCTGAAGGGAGCAAGGGTGGGGAGAGAGACTGGGGCTGAGGGGAGAAGAGGTGGATAAGGGAGAAGAGATAGGATGCTGGTGGGGAGGGGGGTGAGGAGAAGAGGCCAGCCCCCCACTCACCCTATTTTCCCTCCCTCTCCCATCAGCAAACCCTAGTTCCTTCCCTTCCTCTCCAACCCCTTGCTTTTCCCAGTTCCCTTCCTCCTCCCCAAATCATTCACGCCTTTATCCCCCCTCAAACCCCTCGTTTTCCCTGGTTCACTCTCCCCCCACTCACCCTGGTTCAATCACCCCTAGTGATCCCTGGTTCACTCCCTCCCTGCCCCCTCTGGATCCCCTCACTCACTGGCTCCTATCGTTTTGAAACAGAAGGAAGAGCTTCTCCCTTGCACCCTCCCTCCTCCCCTGCCTATGGGGTCCCATTGCTACACTTACATTCTCTTTTAGCATTGTTTGGGCCACCTCTGCCATAATAGTCTTTGCATCACTTGTCCGTTTCCTATTGATGTAGACGACACCTGCTAGATAGGCCACCAAACCCGCAGGGCCAGCATACAGTAACTCCTTCTTAGCGATCTGAACACACCGGTCTGGGAGAATCTCAAACAATCCTAGGCCAGAAAACAGAAAACCATCAACCTCAGCAACAGGGCAGCAAAGCTTTTCAAATCCCTGACCTGAGGAAGAGGGAATAACTCATCACAGATGTGTTAAGTTAGTCCAATAAAAAGCTATCACCTACAGCTTACTTGTCGACCCTGAATTTCACAAATCCCATAATGAATTTATGGGGTTCTGGCATCTTGTGATCCTAATGACTGACTCTGCAGCAGGCCAACAGCAGAACTTTAAAGGATCACTAGCTTGCTTTTTCTCTAGAAGTATGTCTTACAAGGCAGCAACTCTTTCAGAGAGATCCAACAGGAAGACAGAGACCATATGGGTAAGCAGCAGTTACAAGGCCTGGCCTCCCTCTGACTCACTTCTCTCAATGCCACAGGACAGTGCCCACTCCCTCCCCCTCATGTCAGCACCTTACCCATCATGTCCAGGATGCTCTGATGATTGGAAATGACAACATATGGTCCTTCAACGTTAAAATTCTCCAGCCCTTGCACCTCAAACCTTACGCCATATGCGTACTTCAAGAGGCGTCCAAAAGCCCGCACCACACTGTATAGGGGGGAGAGAGAGAGAGAGAGAGAGAGAGCGCACTCATTAATAATCTGGGTAAGAGAGTCCAAATGAGAGAGTTTAAAAACGGTACCATTCTCCCTCCTTCAGGCTTTGAAAATGAAAATGTTCTAACTGGGTGAATTTTGTGCTCTCAAAAGTAGTTGGTCTGAAAGTACAGGAGACTGTTTTATCACAGGTGCAATGCAAACCTCTCTGCCCCCACCCGATCATTGTAAAACCTGTTCTTGTTAGAGGAATTCAGCTTTCACGCCAGTTCAATCCTTGTTAGTTTTTATGTTGACAAAACTAATAAAGTCAGTTAGTGCCACTTGGGATGGTGGTTTTGGTTAAAACACCAAGCACTGCAAACATTTTAAACAAAGGAACAAAAAAAGTCAATTAACTAAAGTCTTTAATGATATAGGCAACTGGAACTGGACCAGGACCCACTCACTGCGCAAAGTATGCTTTCTCTAGGTGCTCCTACAGCCTCAGCAAACTGGATGGTTTGGAGAACACTCAAAGAGTGAGCCTAAAATATATCAGCATTACATTCACCACAGCTATCCTGAAAACCAGACCCGATAATGCGAGGCTCCTGGACTGAGCTGCTGAACACTGACACGTTTTATGTGCGAGTGGCTTTCGGATTTTCAGGTTTTTCAAGGTCTGGAGCAGAGGGATCCCTTGTCTGTGCTAACATGAGAGGTCTGGACTGATTAACGACAGGGAAAGTGAAGCAGAATCCGGCGTGTTTGAAATCCTCCAGAAAAACCACTTGTGTGTTCAGTGTGCTGCGGCAGTCAAAAAATCAAACAGAATGTTGGGAATTATTAGAAAGGGAATGGTGAATAAAATGGAAAATGTCATAATGCCTCTGTATCGCTCCATGGTGAGACCGCACCTTGAATACTGTGTACAATTCTGGTCGCCGCATCTCAAAAAAAGATATAATTGCGATGGAGAAGGTACAGAGAAAGGCTACCAAAATGATAAGGGGAATGGAACAGCTCCCCTATGAGGAAAGACTAAAGAGGTTAGGACTTTTCAGCTTGGAGAAGAGACGGCTGAGGGGGGATATGATAGAGGTGTTTAAAATCATGAGAGGTCTAGAACGGGTAGATGTGAATCGGTTATTTACCCTTTCGGATAGTAGAAAGACTAGGGGGCACTCCATGAAGTTAGCATGGGGCACATTTAAAACTAATCGGAGAAAGTTCTTTTTTACTCAACGCACAATTAAACTCTGGAATTTGTTGCCAGAGGATGTGGCTAGTGCAGTTAGTATAGCTGTGTTTAAAAAAGGATTGGATAAGTTCTTGGAGGAGAAGTCCATTACCTGCTATTAAGTTCACTTAGAGAATAGCCACTGCCATTAGCAATGGTTACATGGAACAGACTTAGTTTTTGGGTACTTGCCAGGTTCTTATGGCCTGGATTGGCCACTGTTGGAAACAGGATGCTGGGCTTCATGGACCCTTGGTCTGACCCAGTATGGCATTTTCTTGTGTTCTTGATGGGGGTCACATGGAACTCTCGATCATGTTCTTCCGGCATGGGAAGCATGAACCAGAGCCTCTCCTGCCCTTGCGCATAGAGCACTGTGTAACTGTATGCTCTCCCTGTACCATTTCTGCTCT
The DNA here is from genome assembly GCF_901001135.1 of Rhinatrema bivittatum. Taxonomy (NCBI): domain Eukaryota; kingdom Metazoa; phylum Chordata; class Amphibia; order Gymnophiona; family Rhinatrematidae; genus Rhinatrema; species Rhinatrema bivittatum. The sequence continues at coordinate 94,773,767 of NC_042622.1, read as the reverse complement.
GACAGCATTTTGGGGCCAGTTGTGTTTGAAAGAGTGATTTAAGGGTCCTGTGGGTTATGAGGCTATTATAACACCTGCTCCCAGATTTTCACAGGCTACTACAAAGTGGTAACAAAACTGTAAATCTCACTGTGTTAGCTCTCTTCCCCACTACCAGCGGTTTATCCTGTCATGGTTATTTCAGGACATTTGCTGCGCTATTTATTTTTAATCTGGCTTCTTTCTACTACACCTCTGTACCTCCAGCCCGATCAGAACTAGGGCTGGGATTTAGCCTTCATTCACACCTACCCAGAATTATTTCCCCTATATCTCATCGCCTCCAACAGTCCTCAGCCGGGGGCCGTGCTCCAGAGCTCCTAACCGAACCCTGCAGTCGTGGAACCAAAATCCGGCCACTAGGTGTTAATACTGCGCAATGACTGGGACTCCTTCCCCACTCAGATGCTGTGAGTGAGCCTCTGCAGCACACCGAGCCCTGGCCAACCCAGGTTTCTCCATACGGCGGTGGACAGCATTGTCACATAGTCTCCAAACCAGAGTACAAAGGTAGTACTACCATTACTACTAATTACTTTTATAGCGCCACTTGACGTACCCAGCACTGCACAAAAACACATAAGAGAGAGTCTCCGCTCTGTACAGCTTGCAATCTAATCAAGACAAACAAACTAGAGGAATTTCGTTTTTTAAGAAAACGGATAGAGATTTAGCATAGGATATTCACAAAACTGCTATGAAAGAGAAGGTGCTATATTGCTAGTGAATTTCCATCTGCCAGATGTTGATTGGGACATTCTGGCTGCGGTGTCCTCTAGAGGCAGGGGATCCTGGATTCTCTGGAGGAAGAACTGATCTGTCAACTGGTGACGGAACCCACATGCGAGGGGGCAATACTGGACCTGGGTCATCTGGGATCCAGTGATCACCAGATGGTGTGGTTCGGTATTAAGAGTGCAGGAGATGAAGATTCATTCAAAAGGTGAGGGTCCTAGACTTCAGGAAAACTAACCTGGTTAAAATGTGGTAGTGTAGCATATTCGGGCTTCCTCCAGCCACAGAATCCCTTGCGGCATTCTGCCTTAAGGAGGACTGGGTTAAAATCTTGAACTGGCTCCTTAAGGTAGAATGAGGGAATTGTCTGCACACTCCATCACATACCCTTCCCCTCAGTTCGGTCGAGTGTCCAGACATGCCCAGGGCATACCCCAGCTCTGTCTCAAGTGCCTCTCCCTCCAGTTGTATTGCCCCAACACTCATGAGTTGTCTCCATAAGGTTGCAAAACGGGTATAATCTCGACCCAGGACTAATGGATATGGAAGCTTGGAGAGGACGGCTGCTTCTAATATGGCTTGTCCTGCAGCGGTCATCGAGAGGACGTGAGACATTGAACACTTTTGTTCATCCCCATGTATACATGTTACTTTCTCTATTTTCTCATCATTAATATGTCCTTGAAATAGTAAGTCCTGGCAAAGGAGCGTTTTGCTACAGTCAGAATCTACCAAGGCCTGGGTAGAGGCTCCCTCCAGTTCCACCTGGATTATAACGTCCTTAAGTCTTGCACAGAGGCCACTTACAAAATTGCAGCTTTGCTTCTTCTCATGTTGTTCCGCTATTTTGCGCTCGCACTCCAGGTCATCAAGCCAAGGACATTTTTGCTTTGCATGACCTTCTGTTTTACAGAAAGAACACTCCTGTAGGGCCGATCGGGTTTCTGCCCTACCAGGTTCACTTAAAGACTCTTCAGTTTCCACCTGCCTATATATAGACAGCAGTCTTCTTCATGCCCATTCTCTGCATACAGGGCACAAACAAAGAGGGTCTTCAAAGCCCCATTTCTGGGTTGTTCCCACTTCTCTGGATTCCCCTTTTTTTCGAGTTGTGGCTCATTGCTGCTTCAGAGCGTTACTTTTAAGTAAGTGCACGTCCTCTTCTGGCATTGGCTGGGCCACCAAGCAAACATTCATAGGTTCACTATGGCCATACTGACTGTCCCTTGCCAACTGTCCTTTCTGTCCACAGTTAAAACATGTGGACAAACTGGCATCTGGAAACTGGGTATGGAAGCTGAGCCCCTACCTTGAAGGTTTGTTGCTGAGGTTCTCTATCCGCTGCACCTTTCCAAGGAATTGTCATGGGTTGTCTCTTTAAGCCTCTTATGCCAGCTGGCATTGACTATGCCTGGTGGAAGGCTTCCGCCACTTCCAGGGCTCTTTCCAGGGTGAGCCCAGTGTGTCAACAAACCCAATTCTGCATGTGCTGGTCCAGACCATCTAGGAACTGCTCCAGGAGTAGTTGATGAGCCACTTCCAGTCCCAACTTTGCCTCCAGATGGAGCCACTTCCACCCAGCATATTTCAAACAATGAAAGAGGTTTCTGGGGCTCTCCTTGGGCTAAAGGAAAGCCCTTTGGAACTGCTGCCGATAGTATTCTAGGGAGTATCCAGCTCTCTGTAGTATAGCGGCCTTGACATCCTCATAGGAAGCCCTCCCATCTGGACAGGCTGCCTGGAACACCGCTTGACTCTTGCCAGTGAGAAAATTAGCCAAGAAGTTGTCCAGCTGGTCTCCAGACAGGCCGACAGTCCATTCAAAGTTCTTTAGAAAGACCTCCAGGTCTTCTGGGTCCTCTCCTCTCTTCAACTTAAACAGGATATGCAAAGGTGAAGGTGCCTGAGGTATTCTGGACATAGCCGATTGCAGGGCCTCATCTAGCTGAGTTAAGACTGCACCTTGTTGCGTTAAATAGTCTTGTAGCTGCTGCCGTTTATCTATTTGTGTTTGTGCAGTGTTTTGCAGCTGTTGCTGTCCTGTGGCCAGGACCTGTATTACCTACTCCATTGTATCTCCCTTTAGGGCCAGCTCCCAAATGGATAACTCATACAAGATGAAGAAAAAAAACACACCTGCTGGCCTGTCCAGCCCTAACTTACTACTTGACCCCTGATTGCCCAGTATGGATAGCCCCTTAGCCTGCTGTAGTAGAAATTGAAGTCAGAAGACCCTAGGAAAAAAACTCTGCAAGCAAATTTTTCTTTTTGGAGGCTGTGGGTTTTTACTTGTGCTTCCTGCTTAAGCAAAAACAATCCCCAAAACTGACACCATGTGTAGTATTTTTGGGCCTGCTACGGCCGCAGGTATAGTTCAGGAATATAGTAAGACTGGATCAATTTAGTTATGGTGCAGATAATTATTTATGGTGCTTCAAAGATACAAGAATCAAGATAGTAACTCACCGTGCGTCAGGCATAACTAACAAGTAAACATCTAGTCCGGCTGTATTGCGAGGTCCTACCCATTCCCTGGGGCCTCTCCTCAAGCCTTATGGTAGGGTGAAGGGAACCTCCCTTCACCCAGAATCCCTTGCAGCATTCTGCCTGAAGGAGGACTGAGTTAAAACCTTGAACCAGGCTCCTTAAGGGAGAGTGAGGGAGTTGTCTGTACAATCTGTTACAAAGGGAACCTCAAGGATTCGTTAGCTGGATGGGAAAAATCTAGGGGGAAGAAGAAGAGGAGAGAGCAAAACAAAGCAAGTATTATAAAGGCAAACAAACATTTTTGTTGGTGGCCTCTTTTCCCTCTTACCGTCCTATGATTTTATAAAGTAGCTGAAAAGATAAGGAATAAAAGGTTAGTATTCAAAAACTACCAGAGATTGCAGAAAGAGGACGACCACAGCAATATCTGGAAAAGCTAAGCTGGGAAAATAGTCAGGATAGCAAAGATGCAAATGGAAAACCAGTAAATAATGAAAATGGGGGTGGGTCAAGACTTTTTGTTAGTGATAGGAGGACGTGCAAAAGTGGCATTGTGAGACTCAGACCAAGAGTCTGGGAATATGTGGATGTGGAGAAAAAATGGAATTGCTTAACAAATATTCTGTTTAGTGTTCAGTGAGGAAGGGCCAGGGAGCAGGACTGCAGAAAATTGATACAAGTAGAATTGGAAGAGAAATAAACCTACAATGATTTTCAGAAAAGACTGTGTTCGTGAGAAGCTAGCTAAACTAAAAGCATATAAAACAATGGGCCAGATGGGCTATAGCCATGGATTTTAAGGGAACTTAGAGAAGTTCTGGTTATTCTGCTGGTTGACCTTTTCAATTCTTCTTTAGAGTCAGGTGTAGTTCCAGAGGACTGGAGACAGGCAGATGTGGCTCCTCTTCACAAAAATGAAAGTAAGGCAGAGGCTGGGAGCCTAAGGCCTGTTAGTCTGACCTCTGCGGTGAGTAAATTAATGGAATCACTGCTAAAACAGAGGCTAGTGCAGCTTCTGGAATCCAAAGGATTACAACATCTGAGGCAGCATAGTTTTACTAGACATAGGTCTTATCAGATGACTCTGATTAATTCCTTTGACTGCGTGACCAGAGAGTTGGGTAAGGCTTTTGACACAGTTCCACAGAGGTGACTTATAAATTGGGAGGTCATGGGATAGGAGGCAGTGTCCTATTGTGGACTGATAACTGGATAAAAGACAGGCAACAAAAGGGCAGGACTAAATGGGCAGTTTTCCAAATAGAGAAAGATCATTATTGGAGTGCCGCAGGAATCTATATTGGGACCTGTGCTATTTAGCACATTCATAAATGATCTAGAGAAAGGAATGAGTTAGGTGACCAAATTCGCAGATAATGCAAAATTGTTTTCAGTTGTTAAAACAGCAATGGATTGTAAGGAACTGCAGAAGGACCTTGTGAGACAAGGAGACTGGACATCTAAACAGCAGATGCAATTTAATGTGGACAATGTACATAGGGACAAATAATCCCAACTATAGATACATGATGCGGGCTTCCCCGTTAGAAGTCACCATTCAGGAAAAAGGCTCCATGTACAGCAGCAGTCAAAAAGGCAAATGAAATGTCAGGAATTATTTGGAAAGAGATAGAAAACAGAACTGAGAACATCATAATGCTTTTGCACAGATCCATGGTGTGACCATACCATCAGTATTGAGTGCAGTTCTGGTTGCCCCATCTAAAAAAAAAACCAAAACAAAACATAGCGAACAGAGAAAAGGAACAGAGAAGGACAATAAATATGATAAAGGGGATGGAAATCTCAATTTTGAAGAAAGGCTAACTAGATTAAGGCTCTTTAGCTTGGAGAAGAGGTGACAGAGAGTATATGACTGAGATTTATAAAATCATGAGTGGGGTGGAATGGGTAAATAGGGAACGGTTATTTACCCTTTCAAATAACAGCATTAGGACTAGGGGACCCTCCATATAACTAACAATCAGAATAATTAAAACAAATTGCAGAAAGTACTTTTTTATGCAGCATGCAATCAAGCTATGGAATCTGTTGCCAGAGGATGTGATCAAAGCAACTAACATATTAGGGTTCAAAAGAGGATAGGATAAGATCCTAAATGAAAAGTCCATAAACAGCTATTAGCCAGGTAGACTTAGGAAAGGCAGCGCTTATCCCTGGGAGTAAGATACAAGAAATAGATCAGCAGAATGCTGGACTTGATGGACCTTGATCTGACCCAGCATGGAACTTCTTATGTTCTTATAAATAAACTAAGCGCCCTTAGTATAAGCCCCAAAGTGATTGAGTAGGTTAGAAACTGGTTAAGTGAGAGGTGACAAAGAGTAGAGACAAATGGAGCTTCCTCCAAGGAGAGGGGTATTACGAGTGGTATGCCACAGGAATATGTCCTTAGTCTGGTTCTTTTCAACATTTTTGTATGTGATATTGCAAAAGGACTATTGGGAAAGGTTTGCAAAATCTGGGTAGATACCCAGGAAGATATGGAAAACATGAGGAGGGATTTAGTGAAACTTGAGGAATGGTCTAGTGTCTGGCACCTAAGATTTAATGATAAAAAAAATCCAGTCATGCATTTGGCTTGCAAAAACCCAAGGGAGTGGTACAGTCTAGGGGATGAAATTCTTCTATGCACAAAACAAGAGCAGGATCTGGGGGTGAAAGTATATGATGATCTCAAAGTGGCTAAACAGGTGGGATATGGCAACGACTAAAGCCAGAAAGATGCTTGAGTACATACGGAGAGAATGGTCAGCAGAAAAAACACATGCCTCTATAAGACACTGGTGAGGCCTCATTTGGAATACCATGTACAGTTCAGAGGCCGCACCTTCAAAACATTATAAACAGGATGGAGCTGGTCCAGAGGGTGACTACTAAAATGGTCCGTGGACTTCATTATAAAGTATATGGGGGACAGACAAAGATCTAATCATGTATACCCTAGGGGAAACACAGGATAAGGGACATATGATAGAGACACAAACTACCCAAGATGCATCAATGCACAAGAGGAGAGTCTCTTTCAACAGAAAGGAGACCGAAATGAAAGGTTGTGGGATGAGGGTGAAATGGGGTAGAATGAGGAATAACCTAAGGAAAAGAAAGTTTGCTTACCATAAATGGTGTTCTCCATAAACAGCAGGATGAATTAGCCATGAAATCATCTGATGGCGCCAAATGGATCCTTTTCTCTTAGTTCATATAGCTTTTGCTCTACTGAGCATGTGCAGATTTTACTTCATGAGCCCCCTCGGTCGATTTTAGAGCTAAGCAGTAGTCAACTCTCCAGGGAGATGGGTGGACATTTAGCATGACTAATGTATCCTGACTACAGAGAATACCATTTACAGTAAGCAAACTTGCTTTCTCCATTGACAAACACGGCTGATTTGCCAATGACATGTGGGGAGTTCCAAGCTGAGGATTGCAGCAGAGCATTTACTGAATAAACAATCTGGACCCCACCATAGAAAGTAGACTTCTGGAAGAACATGCTTTGCAAAACTGCTCATCCAAATGTACTATTTGTTTTTAATAAATTGTCCAGACAGTAATAGGATGTGAAGATGTGCACTGATGACCACATTGCATCTTTGCAGATATCTTCAATAGGTACTACTTTGAGATAAGTCACTGAGAGCCTTGATAGAGTCTGATCTGGAGGCTGCTAAGGTACAACAGTGAGTAATACAGTCTGCTAACCAACTGGACAAAATACATTTGGCAACTGCTCTGCCCAGTTGGTTAGGATCTTAGGAGACAAGGCCTGTCAATATGGCTGAGTTCTCATTCGACAGTAAGCTAGTGGGGTTTTGTTTTTTTTTTAACAGTTTAAGGAATGAAGGGCCTTTTAACTTTCATGTGTGTGTGGCCTTGGAAAAAATGTAGATAATATGATGATTTGATTAACATGAAAAGCTGAGACCACCTTTGGTAAGAACTTTGGGCGGGTGTGAAACACTACTCTGTTGTGGAAGAATTGCATATAAGGACAGTAATGAACCAATGCTTGAAGTTCACAGATTGTTTTGGATGACAAGATCACAATGAGGAATAATATTTTCCAAGTGAGAAATGTGAGAGAAGCCAACGCCAGTGATTCAAAAGGTGGTTACATAAGCTGCACCAGAACCATGTTAAGGTCCCATAAAACTGGTGGTTTGTGTACTGCAGGTCTAGTATGCCATAAGCCTTTCATGAACTTCACTATCAAGAGATGGGGGAAGATTGGCCTATCCTCAATCTGAATATGGTAGGCCACTAAGGCATGGAAATGAACTATTACTGATGAGGTACTGAGACTTGAGGAAGAAAAAAAGATCAAATAAGAACATGCCATACTGGGTCAGACAAAGGGTCCATCAAGCCCAGCATCCTGTTTCCAACAGTGGTCAATCCAGGCCATAAGAACCTGGCAAGTACCCAAAAACTAAGTCTATTCCATGTTACTGTTGCTAGTAATAGCAGTGGATATTTTCTAAGTCAACTTAATTAATAGCAAGTAATTGTCTTCTCCTCCAAGAATTTATCCAATCCTTTTTTAAATCCAGCTACACTAACTGCACTAACCACATCCTCTGGCAACAAATTCCAGAGTTTAATTGTGCGTTGAGTGAAAAAGAACTTTTTCCGATTAGTTTTAAATGTGCCACATGCTAACTTCATGGAGTGTCCTCTAGTCTATTATCTGAGAGAGTAAATAACCGATTCACATCTAAACCTCTCATGATTTTAAACACCTCTATCATATCCCCCCTCAGCAGTCTCTTCTCCAAGCTGAAAAGTCCTAACCTCTTTAGTCTTGCCTCATAGGGAAGCTGTTCCATTCCCTTTATCATTTTGGTAGCCCTTCTCTGTACCTTCTCCATCGCAACTATATCTTTTTTGAGATGCGGCAACCAGAATTATACACAGTATTCAAGGTGCGGTCTCACCATGGAGCGATACAGAGGCATTATGACATTTTCCGTTTTATTCACCATTTCCTTTCTAATAATTCCCAACATTCTTTTTACTTTTTTTGACTGCCGCAACATGTACAAAGAGCTTTGTTAACACCAGGAACAGAATCATTTCCATTTAAAGCCATTAAGTCTCCTAGCTGAGGATTTTCTGGCAGACACCATTATGTCTTCAATTTCTTTAGGTAAGGAGAATGGGCAATCAATTAGTGAGCACTCAACATCCTGGCTATCAAGTTGAGAGCAGGAAGGCTCAGATGATACAAATGTCCTTCGTCTTGGGTTAACAAGCATGGATCTGCTCCAAGAGGGATCATAGGGCTGATGGACAGTTGTACCAGCAACACGAACCACATTTGTCTGGGCCATGCTGGTGCAATAAGAATCAAACAGGCCAGTCTTTGAGGACTTTTTTGTACCATCCTGGCTATTAGCAGAATCTTGGAAAAGCATACATGAAATCTGCTTTCCAGCTGAGCAGAAAAGCATTCTAAGCAGATCAGAATTCACTGGGAAGAATGGAACAAAATCTTTCCACTTTCCTATTTTCTTATACAAAGAGGTCGATTGAGGGATGTCCCTAGAGGTTGAATAGTCTGTTAATGTTGACTGTCACAGAGACCATTTGTGAGGATAAAATACCCTGCTGAGGTGGTCCACTAATATGTTGGCAATCCCTAGAAGATAGGTGGCTTGTAGAATAGCTTGATAAGTGCATGCCCATTTCTATAACTTCCTCGCCTCTTGGCAGAGAATCCATGATCCTGTGCCTCCTTGTTTGACTTAAAATATGGCTGCTTGATTGTCAGTTTGAATGAGAATGCTGTTCCCCTAAAGAAGATGCGTGAAAGTTGTTAAGGCATATCTGATCACTTGCAGTCCTAGAAGGTGATCTGAATCTGTCTATCCACTAATGACCATCTCCCTTTGGAAGGAACTGTATGAGCTCCCTACCCCTTGGTGGAGGTGTCTGTAACTAATGTCATCTGATGAGGAAGTAGATAGAGTAGTGCCCCCTCTTAAAGGATGTACAGGTCTAGCTATTGGCAAAGCTCTTGTTTCATTTCTTGGAAGTTATTCATTGAGGTTGTCAAGGACAGAGTTAACTGGTCCCATTGGGAGTGGAGGCAGGTTCATGATTCTACATCAACTGCCACAGCCATGTGGCCCAGAACAATCTGTATTTCCATGGCAATTGCCTGATCTGTATTCAGTCATCAAAGAACAAGGGACCTGAGAGTGTTTGTTTGATCTGTCAGAAGGAACACTCTCTTGCAGAGAGTCTATCTATACCCAATGAATTTGATCTTCTAGGATAGAATTAGTATTGATTTTTTTTAAATTTATTAGGAATCAACCTCTGTAGGTAGGTCAGCCCTTTCTCCTGGGACATCGCAGTCACTAGCCAGTCGTCCAGGTAAAGCAAGATGCCTTGACAACACAGCTGCGCTGCTACTACAGCTAGGTGCCTGGTAAAGACCCTGTGTGCTATTGTGAGACTGAATGGGAGCTCTTGGTACTGATAGTGAGAGGATTCCACCACAAAAGCACAGATAGTGACAACAAGAAGGTTGAATGGGTATGTAAGCATAGGCGTTCTCCAGATCCAGGGTATACATCTATTCCCCTGCCTGGATGAAGGGGAGAATCGTGTGGGAGTTCATTTTGGATTTCTCCCATAGTAGATTTTGTTCAGATTTCTTAAATCCAGAATGGGCCTCAAACTCCCAAATTTCTTGGGAATAAGGAAATAGCAGGAGTATTACTGCTGGCTATGTTGATTGTGCAGGACTGGCTCTATCGCCTGGTGAGCGAGAAGCAATTCCATTTCCAGGCATAGTTTCATTGAGCAAGACAGATCCAGACTGAATGCTGAGTAAGCATGATTCAGTAAGCAATAACCAGACTCTATAATCTTGAGCATCCAGTTGTCTTTGATAATCTTGTGCCATTCCTCCATATAAAGACAAATTTTCTGAGTTTGGAGGCTGGACAAAAGCTTGGTCCAGATTTGGGCTGGACCTTTTGCATTGCTTTCAGCTGGTGTCATTCACACAGTTGACTCCAAGCTGGAAGTTGCTGCAGAACTCTGTACTACTGGATTTGCTGGAAGGGGCATCTTTGGCAGTTACACCATTTAATAGCACAGTAGGGTCGCTGTGAAGTGGACTGCTGATCTGAGCCTGTTGAGAAAGGCTGGACTGCCATATGTTGCTCCTTGATTAGAGCAACTGTTTCTCTAAGCTTGTCTCTGATGAGATGATCTCCCAGGCAGGGGACATCATCATGTAAACTGAGGAGTGGGCTGGGTATGCAAAGCCACTATCTTTGGAGGAAGGAAGGATTTCAATTTCTGATAAGTACTGAACCATGTAAAACTGGCAAACTGAAATAAGTGCATTAAGCATGGAGCTCTGGAACACCTTTTTACCCAAATTGTCTAAGAGCCTGAGGTCTTTGCCCAGTAGAGTGTTTGGAAAATATTCTTGGTTTTCTTTGCTTTCCTTAGAACTGACTCCTCTACAATTGAGTGATGACGGACCTGGACTACTACGAAACCTGGAGTCTTCTGGATCCTATACTTGAGGTCTAATTTTATGGCCATTGTGTGCAGGAAATCAGATTCTCCTACATTCTTGTTTGTAAATCTTGCAGGATAGCATGGATTGGAATTGCTACCGGATCCACTTGGATATTGAGTATCTGGAGAAGACTGAAGATTGCTGTGCCAGGATCTTTGTCCTTACAGATGTTAACTCCAAACACCTTTCCCAACTCATCTAGAAATCTGGAGTAAGAGAGGTCCTCTAGTGGAGAGGAATGTTTCAGATGTTCAAATAGGGAATTGGAGTGTATTCCCAAACTCTCCTCAGATCCTAGAGGGGAAGAACACTAATTCAGGTCTCCAATAATGAAGTAGGTGTCTGATGAGGTAAGCATTTGAAAGCCAGCATTCAATGTCAGCTCAGATGGGTATATTCCTAGTGGCTATCCTCCAACTTGCTGGACGCCACTGATGGAAGGACTAGAACCACCTCATGGGAGTTCTGATCGAGTACCTATTTAGTCAGGTGTTCCTAGGACTCCTTCTTGGGGGGGGGGGGGGGGGAGTAAATCTGATATCTTGGAAAGAAGAAGTTGAAGAGTACCTTCCTTGTCCTTAGCAGCCAGGGAGATAAAGAAAGTCTTCACCAACAATGCCACTTGGTCTAAGAGTTGCCATGCCACCTGGCCAGGCACTGGAGGTGAAACACCCTCTTCAGAAACTAGGATGGAATCCTCTTTCACATTTGCTGGACTTTGCAAAATTTGTCCTGGGGACAAGGAACAAATGAGATCTTCTGTGTCTAGGCATAGGCCTTGCTCCGATAACTTCGATGGAGACATTGCTCTAGAAATTGATGGGGGTAAGTGAAGCATATCCCCTTCTGTCCCTGAAAAAGTTCCCAATTGTATGGAAGGAACTGGCAATTTAGTGAAGAGTCGTGTCAGAAGCACTGCAGCCTGATGTGTCGACAATGCAGTAACTTGCTCCAACACATGAAGTGTCAAGGAAGGGAGAATCAATAGCGCCGAGACACAATGTGGCAATGGTGCCCCATGTGCTGGTGAATAGTGTGTCAGCTGCATGGACGGCACTGCTATTTAATGCTTTGTCGGCACTGGTTGAGCCACTGACTCTGAAGACAGGCACTTCTTTTAGGTGGGTCTAAGCTTTGCGCCTTCTTTTGCTAGCTCAACTTCCAAGGACTTGGCCTGCTTCAGCAAGGGGGTAAGACTTTCCTGAGGAGCTCCTGCTCAACTCAGCACCCGCGGAGCAAGACGGGGCTCCCCTCCAGGAGGATGACTGGATTGGCTGTAGCTCTTCAGAGACTTACATAATTCCTCCATTTTGCAAGCCCTGGATTTCTGGGAATGCGGAGACAGCCAGCCACAATGGTAAACATTTGCCCAGTCATGGTTTGTTACTAGGCATTGATAACAGATGTCATGTCTATCTGGCATGGGCATTTTCCTACCATAGACACAGTTCTTGAAGCCACTAATGGTGGGCTTCTTGTTGCCAGACATCCTGTGAAGAAAAAAAAAATTTAATGTAGCACTTGAAAGTGCTCTTTGATGCTCTGCCAAGGCAGCTAAGCAATGTAATAAAAGAAAACAAATCCATAAGAATTAATATATTTCAAGATATTAATCAAGAAAAAAAAAACAGAGAAAGAGGATATGCCTGTGTTGCTGCTTGGATGAAAAAAAAAAAAAAAAGACTGAGGGGCTCATGAGGCAATGCCCCCATGGGAACTCCTGCACAAGCAAAATCTCTATAAGCTTAAGGAAAAGGGTCCGTTTGGCACCAGATGGTGTTACCCACGTATCATGGCTAATTCAACCCTGCTTGTCGACAGAGAATATTTCTTTACAAAAAGGATGGCAGATGCATGGAAAAGCCTCCCAGTGGAGCGGTTTGGGTACTTGCCAGGTACTTGTGATTTGGACTGGCCACTGCAGGAGACAGGATACTGGGCTTGATGGACCCTTGGTCTGACTCAGTATGGCAAATCTTATGTTCCTATGGACAGTATCTGAATTCAAGAATACAAGAAAGAATGAGACAAACAACAAAGGAGTGGTAGGGATTGTAAAACTGAGCAATTGTGTGGCTGGGCAGAAAAGATGGGCCATATGGTCTCTTTCTGCTGCCATGTTTCTATATTTCTAAAATGGTTAAGCACCCGAACCACTATTAATTCTATAGCTGCGCTCCCAGATTAGCTCAGGGAACGCGAGTGCACAACACTTAGTTAATGAAAGTAGTAGGAGGAAACAAATACTCAGCATGAGTCATGAAGAACATACACCAGTGAGAAAGGGGTTGACAAACATTCCTGGTATTTGTTTATTCTAGTATTTTCATTAATACATTACTTTATTATATATACCAAATGCTGCACACACTCTGTAGCCGATTTTGTTTCTGCTATGGCGCAGCACTCAGATTTCTTTGCATTTCTTTCCAAAAGGAGAAGTGTTGTTGCATTAGAGAGTTAACTGAAAAGATCATGGTTTCTCACATTGTAAGCTTGCTCTGTGAAGCTACACTTACTACACTGGACTGCGATTCCCAAATCTGCCCTGGAGGCCCCATAACTAATGGAAAAATTACTTACCTGATAATTTTGTTTTCCTTAGTGTAGACAGATGGACTCAGGACCAATGGATATTGTGCTCTCCTGATAGCAGATGGGAGACGGAGTCAGATTTCAAAGCTGATGTCAGCCTACATATACCCATGTGGCAAGCTTAGCTCTTCAGTATTTCTCCGTCTCCATAGCAGATGTGGACACTATCCCAAACAAGAATAGTGTAACATTTACAGCAAGAAAGAAAATTTACCTTAAGACGAGAACCCCGCTTCTCCTGCGGTGAAACCTAACGGTCCCTCCCCCAGTCGAGACTTTCCTGAGGTGACTTTCAGTATCCCTCAGAGGTGAGCATTGGTCCGATGGCCGATTCCCTGGGGGCTAAGTCCGATGACTTAGCCCCCAGGGTGGCTGAAATGCAGCGGGTGCAGATTAGAGCATGGCGGTGAAGGTATTTCCCTCTCCCCCCGCAGCTGGAGACCACCCGGTACACAACCGGTAAGCACCGAGACCAGGTAAGGTAGAAATCTTTACTTCTAAGTCTCCGGTCTCCAAGGCTCGAATAGCTGTACCGTCCTTCCTCAGACGAGGCCTTAAAATTGGGTTGAGCAGCCCTCCTTGGGCAGGCCCCGATTTGGTGTGAGGGTCCACACACATGGAGACCCTCCAGGGGGTTGCCATATTGCCTTCAGGGTTGTCTGCGCCATTTTCCCTCCTCAACCAGCGGTACACACGGGGCAGGCTGAAGGCCCAAAGTGCCTAACTTAAACGCTCATCTACAGGGTGAGCTAAAAATAAACAGCATAAAACAAAAAAACAGTCAACAATATTAAAACAGTCCACTTAAACAATAAATGCTCTTGCGCATCTGAAAATAGAGATAGGTATCGCTGGCACAGCCCTGCCATGGTTTTCCTCCTACCTCAACCATAGAGAGTACATAGTCAAAATCGATAAATCCGAATCCCCTCACTTTCCCCTTACACATGGTGTCCCACAAGGATCCTCCTTATCCTCTATCCTTTTCAATATTTACCTTTTGCCCCTATGCCACTTACTGACTGACCTAGGCCTGAAATTTTTCCTATATGCCGATGATGTACAAATTCTTATTCCAATTCAAAAATCCCTCAATGATTCTTTGCAATTCTGGGAATCCTGCCTTGTCTCTATCAACTCTCTCCTCACTAATCTCCACCTTGCTCTAAATGCCTCAAAAACAGAAATCCTCATCATATTGAATCTTCAGGGCCACATACCTCACCCCACCACGCAGAACTCTGCCCTTCTGCACACCCCTCTACACTCTGTCAGAGACCTTGGTGTCACCCTAGATCAACACCTTAACTTCAAACCCCACATTATGTCCCTCCTAAAGGCAGGATTCTACAAACTACACACCCTAGATCAACACCTTAACTTCAAACCCCCACATTATGTCCCTCCTAAAGGCAGGATTCTACAAACTACACATCCTCAAAAAACTCAAACCCCTCCTCCACACGCATGATTTCCGCACAATCCTACAGACGACCATGCTCGCGAAACTGGACTACTGTAATGCTCTCCTCCTAGGCCTTCCTTCCTCCACTATCAGACCCTTACAAATCCTGCAAAATGCCATGGCAAGAATCATAACCAATGCCTCTAAAAGGGATCACATCATCTCCATACTAAAAGGTCTACATTGGCTACCCATCCCCTTCCGCATCCAGTACAAAACACTCACCATACTACACAACGCACTCTATAAACACAACCTTCCCTGGCTTGAAGAAATGCCATGCTTCCGCTCATCTGCCCGCCCTACCAGAAACTCCCTTGCGGGCACCCTCCACACTCCTTCCCTTAAAGCTGCACACCTCACCTCCACCAGAGAAAAAGCCTTCTCAATCGCTGGCCCCTCCCTCTGGAACTCCATCCCCATCAATCTCCGTCTAGAACCATCCTTACACAACTTCAAAAAAGGCTTAAAGACATGGCTCTTCAGGCAGGCCTACCCTGAAGCAAACCAAACAGATATTTGTCTCCCGCAACCAGCTATCGCCTCCTCCCCTCCCCGCTACTTTCCCCTAGTGTGACTTAGAGTGGCCCCCCCCCCCCCACCTGCCTCTAGAGCTAGCCTTATATCATGTTTATTCTATGTACATATCTGTATACAGTTACCACAGCATTAATTTTGCAATGTAAATTATTTCTCGTTACCAGCTATGTTTTCCTCTCTGCTTTCCTATCTTTCTACCTATACCCCCCTCCCCACTCCCTGTCCTCTCTACACCCCCTTCTAGCCTTCCCCGCTTCTCCCCTATCCGTGTTTATTGTAATTTTCCATCTTTTAGTTAATTGTAAACCGGTGTGAAATGTCATACGAACATCGGTATAACAAAAGTTCATAAATAAATAAATAAATAAATCATGCTACTTAGATCAATCTTACTGCATATGACGGTAAAGTGAAACCCCCATTACATCACCAGCCTAAATTTAAAACCAGGACGGCCTTGTACAAAAAAATAAACAATAATAATTGCTAAAAGCAAGGGTAAATAAAGTAGCTTTTAACTATTTCCTAACGTTGAGTATATTGTTTACTGCCTTCAACTCTTCTGGTAGAGCATTCCAAAGCAGACAGCCTACCACACTAATGGCCCAATTTTAAAAACCGCACACACATAAAATCCGGGGGTCAAGGCATGGTTGGGCCTTGTGTGCGCTGTGCATATTTTAGAATGGGCCTGACCTTGCGCGTAACCCCCGGTACGCGCAGAAGTTCTAGGCCTTTCAAAAGGGGGCGTGGTCTGGGCGGGGAAGGGCCAGCTGCCGTTAGGCCCTGTCCCTAGGAAGCGTGCGCCAGCAGCTGGCCAGCCCACGGAAGATACTTCTGCTCCAGAGGAGCAGTAAGTATTGAAACACAAAAATTTGGGGTAGATAGGTAGGGGTGGAATGTGAGAAGGGGGGTAGGGAACTGGGAAAAAGGCAGATTGCGTCGCCGCATGAAGTTTACAAAATCCCCCCTGCACGCAGAAGAGCTCACCTGCCCACACCTGTGCGTGTGGATGTTAAAATCTGACGCGCATATCATATTTTATAGCACGCGAGTGCTGATGCACACGTTATAAAACTGCCGGGTCCATGTGCATTTTCATGTGCAATGTACATTTTCAGCAAGCCTGACAAGCTTGATTGAAGGAATGGCCAACAAATTCGGGCAAGAGGAAAGAAGCGAGTGTACGGAACGGTAGACTTTTAAAACAGTTAAACCAGAAAGGAGCAAGGCCATTTACAGCTTTGTAGATTAAGATTCAAATTTTGAATTTGACTCTCCAAGCTACTGGGAGCCAATGCAATTTCATAAGAGTGGGGACAAACGTATTCACTCAGCAATACACCTGGGACGAGACGCGCAGCCACGTTCTGGGCAATCTGCAGCAGTCTCATCGTATTTTGAGGAAGGTCTAAGTACAAAGCATTACAGTCATTGACAGAAGCAATAATGAGAGCCTGAATAACAGTTTTAAAATCATTGTTAAGAAATGGTTTCAGGTTGTGTAACAAATATAACCTGTAAAATAAATTCCTGACAACCAGTTTAATATGTGGTTGCACTGACAGTGCCGAGTCCATCAATATGCCTAAATTACGTGCTTGGCAGCTAACTGGAATCTGAAAGCTGTCAAAACCCAAAAACAAAGGCATCCCTGGTCTAGGGAAAACGAGCAAGCAACATGATTTCAGTCTTTTTTTTTTTTTTTTTTTAGATTTAATACCAACTTGCTGTAATTTAGCCAGCATTTGAAGTCAGATGCTGAGCATAATTTCTAACAGTTTCACTTAAGTAAGTCTCTTAACTCGACTGAGAAAAGAAATACACATATAATAACATATAACTATTTTTAAAAATCAGCAGATCAGTTAGCAAGGCAATGCCATCTTTAACTCAGGTGTTTTTAGAAACAGATCATTGAATGGGAATTGTATTACTGCACTGGATGGGGAAGAGGAGATATAGGTGTGTAGACAAACAAGTTCTCATTGGTGCTAGCATTCATGATGTTAGAATGTGATTGTTATTAATAGAGTCACAGTTGAGCGTGGGCTGTTTTTTATGTGATCAGTCACATTGTGGACTGAGCAGGCACTTCTGTTCATGGCTTGCACAATGTGTACCCACCACAAGAGATCTTGGAGGTTTTAGTGACCTCGATTTATTCTTAGTTAATGTGTTAGAGGTCCCTCTAAATGACGCTGTTCTGGGGGAATGGTTTGCTTTTTGTCTTTTGTTCAGAGATAAGTGGCTTGTAGATAGAGGGAAATGGCTGTTCATACAGTATGCTGTGAACTTTGTACTAACATGTCATTGTGCAGTTGCGCAATGATCTGGCACCCCAACCCATGGGAGTGTAACATGCCTAAGACATAAAGCAATGCAGTCCACAGGTTTTTTCCTTTACTACCTATATTTGCTTGCTATGAAGGACAAAGCCCTGCATGCCATTCCTATCCACTATACATGGGCTGCACACGGCAAGCAGTAGTATCACCCTCCATGCAACTATAAACGCCACTTCCAAATTTCTCTCAAATGAAATTTCTTAAAAGTGTTTTCCTTGGTGTCCTCTGGCTCTTCTGGGAGCACCAATGACATCATATAGGATTTATGGGTTTGATGACGGGGTATGAAGGTGAGATTGGGTGGATTCATTGTAATTTTGCACTATGATTTTATGTATTGGGAATCACCTCAAACTCATTTTGTAGTGGCAATATATAAATAATAATAAAAGAGAGAGAGATAAAGGCTAAATTTATTTTGTTGTTGCTCATTAAACAGTGTCATTTCCAATAGGCCAAATAAAATGTAATCTTCAAAATGCATAAGAGCAGAGGTTTAAACCAATCTACTTCTGATATGCTACGGCCAGTTCGGGCACTTCATTACTAACCTCTTCTCCACATCCCAGACTTTGAACCAGGAAAATGAATCTGGTGAAATCAAGTTGGCATAAAACAGAGTTGAATCTGATCAACAATCCATGATATGCTGCTACTGACTTGCCTTACAATCATGCCTGACATGACTACTTTACAAGTGATGTTGACTTTGGAATGGCACCTCAAGCTGGCCCAGTTCCCTCCTATTCACAGCTCTCTGACAGACTGTACTTCCCAGAAAACTCTCAGCAGGGTTCTGGAAAGAAGGCCCACGTTCCTGAGTAGGGGAGTGGCAGTGAAGGAATTCTGGCAGTCTATGATTCTGCTTAGTATTTTAATCCTTCGCTAGCTCCAGCATCTGTGAACTGGGTGCAGGATCCAAGCACTCAGGAGAGATGGGCACATGGAGAATGAAGTCTTACTGCTTACATATTTCAAATGTGGGACATCCACGAGGCCTACCTCTGCTGGAGGGAGTATACTCTTAACAATGCACTGCCGATGTGCCAAATGCTGCTCTGATACAGCTGTGAATGAAAATAAAATATGACCTTTAAAAAAAAAAATTCCCCTATCAGAGAGTGGAACAGTCTAGCAGTGCTTACTTGTAGCGAGGGGCTTGATGCTTAATATCAAAACAGCTCAGAGCTTTCAAGACACTACTTTTTGCTACCTAAACACTGCCAGAGGCCTCATTCTCTACTATTTATTTATTGTGGTACAGATGCAGATTATAGCATGGTAAAATATAAGATCAACTCTGGATGCAGAGGGAGAGGACCGTCAGGCTCTGCATCCTCTGATACTCTTATCTGGTATGCTAGGGTCTGGCTTATCACCATGGATTTTCATGTCACCATGCTCCAGTCATCCTACAGAATTACCCTCTGCCCTTAATCATAATGTGACATCACTTCAGAGCAGGGAAGGTCATCTTATTTGCACAGGCCCCTGAACATCAAATATATATCTATAGATATAGATATATATCAATATATATATATATATAGATATATGTATCTAGATATATCTAGATATAGATATAGATATGACAGATGAAAAGTTGCACATGGAAATAACCAGCAATCTCCATCACCTTTCACACCAGGCCAGTGTTCAAAACAAGCACAGGCTGCAGCAAAGCCTGGCCTTGAGTTATAAAAATATTTCTAGCACATTAATTTAACATTGAGAGACCGTGTACGTACAATGAGAAGCAAATAAAGGAGCAGACATGACAGAATTCAGCAGCACACACATACTAACTTTCACTTCAAGTGGGGACACACTGATGAATACCAGAATGAAACTGTAATGTCTCAAAACTCACTCAAATTTGCACAGCACTTCTGAGGATCTCTTTGGTTAAACTTAAATGTCATTCTGTATTTCACAAATTACTACTCCTTTAGTCCTTCTACATGCAGGTAGGGCTACATAGAAACACATGAGAGGGTCCCTGTTTCCTAGAGCTTACAATATAAGGAAAAAGGGGAAAATGTGAAGCTATCGGCAAATTTACATCAGTTAACAGGAATTTATTCAGATCCACCAACATTCTCTTTGGGTCCTTCTTACTGGACATAAAAATAAACACCTGGATCCTTTCCCCACTCTCCTTTTAGACAATGGGAAGCACTGTCTCGATTCTCTCTCTGCCTTATCCATCTGACCCTGGTGCTAAACAGCCCAACAAAAAGATGTGGGAAGGAGCAGAGCCTATCGCCCCAACCCGGAAGAGTGGGTGGGGGTGGACGGGAAGGGACAGAGCCTACCGTCCCAACCCCAAATTGAGAGAGCGAGAGGAGAGAAGGGGGCTGTCTACCTCCTCCCAACCGACATCCTGGCATTCAAACTCTTCCCAGGTCTCTCGCTCCCCCCTTTACCCCCGGGACCCCTGACGTTCCTCTCCTCCCACCCTCCCTCCTCTTGCCCCCATCCCGGTCCCCTCCCTCTCCTCTGACCGACCCACCTCAGGCTGTTGTTGGCTCCGCACAACTCGATCCTCCCCTCCCACCCGCGTCCTCACCTCGTGTTGTCGGTTCCCACTTCTGCCGCCGCCCCCCCCCCGGAGCCGCCTCACGTTGTCGGTTCCCTCTCCCTAAGACTCGCCTCATGTTGTCGGCGCTGCGGCCCCCTCTCCGGATAAGGCAGACGGGCACGGCCAGGGCGGAGAACAGCAGGCAGAGTGCGCAGTAGGAGCCGATCTTGAGCTGGAAGCGGAGGGCGCCGAAGGCCTCCATGAACAGGAGCGGCGGCAGCAGCAGGAGCAGCGCCCCGAGCAGCCACCACCACCAGCAGCACGCATCCATGCCGGGACCGGAGACCTCAGGCAGACCTCGCCTCCCTGCTGTAGGAAGCGACTCCTCGCCGGTCACCTGAGGGGGCGGGCGCGGGGAGGGGCCGGGGCCTGTTCCCCCGGGGGACCCCGGCGATAGGTGCAGGGCCACCCGGGAGCGCTACTTTCACCTCCTTTCCCTCCCCCTTGCCCTTGCTTTCGTTTGAAGGTTCTTTCGGGCTTGGGTTTCCGCGGTTTCGGCCAGCAGAGAGGCGGACAGTAATAATGAGGGCAACCGGGGAGATGCAGGCTCTGAAAGGACCATGATTAGCCCAGATGATGAATTATAACACGTTGGATTTCCAAAAATGCTTTTTAAAAGAAAAATGAAAGCGAGCATTGAAGAGCACTTTGGAAACATGAGCTCTCGCAGTTGCCTGTCATTACAACTCCCCTGCCCCCTGGTTCTTTGACTATTAAGACTCACTTATTTTTATACCTTGTTACTACCTCATAAAAATGTGATGGACTGAAGACAGAATCTGGCATCATTACACAAAAGGCAACTACTGGCAGATGGTTCCTGAAGAAACCAGTAGGAAAAAAGTTGATAATACGAATATTTCCATACAAGGGGATTGGTGACGCCTTACCTGAAATGTTCTGGAGGCTATACCTCTAAAAACCTGTAGACAGGCTGGAGACAGTCCAGAGAAGATCAACCAAAATGAGACAGATCAGAGGTGACATTCAAAGTAGCGGATTCAGTATTAGGAAAGGAATGGCGAATAAAATGCTGGATGTCATAATGCTTCTCTATCACTCCATGGTGAGACCGCACCTTGAATTTTGTGTCCAGTTCTGGTCGCTGCAGCTTAAAAAAGATATAGTTGCATTGGAGAAAGTACAGAGAAGGGGGACCAAAATGATAAAGGGGATGGAACGATTCCCCTTTGAAGAAAGGCTAAAGAGGTTAGGACTGTTCAGCTTGGAGAAGAGACAACTGAAGGGGGATATGATAGAGGTGTTTAAAATCATGCGAGGTCATGAACGAGTAGATGTGAATTGGTTATATACACTTTCGGATAATAGACGGTCTAGAGGGCACTACATGAAGTTAGCAAGTAGCTAATTTAAAACAAATCAGACAATTCTTTTTAACAGAATGCATAATTAAGCTCTGGAATTCATTGCCAGAGGATGTGGTTACGGCAATTAGTGTAGCTGGGTTTAAAAAAAGTTTGGATAAGTTCCTATAGCCAAAGTCCATAAATTGCTGTTAATCAATAAGGTTTAGTAGCTTGGAATCTATTCATTTAATGTTTGGGTACTTGCCAGATACTTGTGACTTGGTTGGCTACTATTGGATGCAGGATACTGGGCTTGATGGACCCTTGCTCTGACCCAGTATGGCATGTTCTTATGTTCTAACTCTGCTCAACACCAATGACATAATCACCTTCTCTTCTCCCACCTATAAGTAAGTTTAGGGGTGCAGAGACCTGTCTGCTACAGGACACTTCCAGTTCTCCTCCCACTACGCTTCACAATCCTAAGTTCAGGAAAAAACAACGTGTTCTCCTCAGAATTAGACTTTTATTTATCATGCTTGGCAGGATTTAGCATTTAGAAAATAAAAATTCCTGTCTATCATCCTGGCCACTAAGTAGCAGTTTATCCTAAAGAAAGTTCTGTACCATGAGAGGTTTCAAACATGCCATAAACCTTAGCCTGCCTAATATATTAATACGTATGGCTAACTTACTTACCCCTGATCCCAACTTCAGGCGATTTCCCTGTTTACCTCTAAAGTAGACTCTGGCTGGAGGTCTGGAGAATGTGGGCAGGGGGAGAGGCTTACTTCCTGATCTGGTACTGGCAGAGCTGCCGGGCTGACTGGGCTTGCTTCCGGGTCTTGTACTGGCAGTGCTGCCAGCCTGCTCTCAGCTCCTCACCCACCTCAGACTGCGAGCCCCTCTGATCTTAAGCAGGGCATCTTCTCTCTCCACTCTCCTAGCTATACCTAGTCTTCTCCCTTCACGATAGCAGTGGGTGCTGAGTTACTTTGGGTTCGCTGTTCTCTTATTCCCCCCCAAGTCTTATACATTCCAGCTGATAAATATTCATAAGCTCATGAATAATCATGTAGTAGTGGAGGGTCTTTGCTGCATTGCAGGTCTTTTTCCTCCCTCCCCTTTTCTTGGGGGGGGGGGGGGGGGCTGCCATGTCTGTATGCCAAGCTGTATGCTAGAGTCAGTGTTTTCTCCGTTTCAGAAAGCTCCCCCTTTATGCAAGGGTGGGGGTCCTTCTGACCTCTGGACTTCCTTTGGCCAGTCTGTGACTTCAGCTTATGAGCTTAAGTTGCTGCATTGTCCCTCTGCCTTGGTTTTATTTACACAGGTTCTTACAAACAGGCATATCTTGATAAATATCATTCAGTTCTGGTTTAAAGTTCTCATCTGGGCAAAGTTCCTTTTCTTTAGCGGTGAAATGTATTTGTCCTGTCACTATACTTGTCTGCATACTTCTTGGCTATTATGATTCATATTTGGTGCTTTCAGTGGTAAAACATGGGAGATCTCCCTACACACCCCTCACATATTCACCTTCCCTTTACGACCCTCCTAGCACATTCACCTTCGGATGAACACAAGCCACAGTTTTCAACGTGTTGGGCCCTTGAAGGCCGAGTCACCATGTCTTATCTGCCTGTGTGAACCCATAATGCTACTGCAGTCCCCACCTCCATTGAACCCACATAGGCAGAGTCACCGTATCCTGTTGGTTTGCACAGGCCCAGTGGAGGCAGAGACTGAAGCAGTAGCATTTGCCCATGCAGGCCAAATCACAGAATCCTGTTGGCCTGCCTGGACTGATGATGCTACTGTTCAAGAATCAACTTTTTAAAATTAATCACTGTCATTTAGAAATGTCAAAATGCAAAAAAAAATAATAATAAATAAATTACATTTTAACAGTATCCCAAAACAGTATAAACACAGAATAGAGTGAACATAAATAAAATCATCATGAAACATTTACAGCATGGCATAACATGGACAGTTATAGGAGTGTCAGGGTACTGCATGCCAGTAAAGGCAATCCTCAGAGCAGGAGCAGGCTGGAGCCTGGAACAGCTGGCTGTGCAGAGTTGAGCTCTTGGATTCTACTGGCCAGCAGGACTTGGCAGGAGTTGCACACGGGAACAAGATACAAAAGAATATCCACTGAGGTAGAGCTGGGCTGCTGGATTCTTAAAGGTGTCCACAGAAGACAAGGAATAGACAAACTGACAAAAAACCAGAAGACAGAACAGGGACCAAAAACAGGGCAAACAGAGCAAAATACAAAACAAGAACAGAAACAGACAACACCACAAGGCAAAAACAAAGGCCAAACAAGCAGGATATACAAAGCACAAATAAAGACACAGGAGTCCACTATACTAGGACCAACCACGCAGGCAAGAACAAGGCCATAACTGAGATCAAGCTGACTCCAAGCGGAAACAAGAAAGATACTGTGAGTGAAGCAAGCTTTTAAGGGTGTGGCAGTGCTGAGTCATGCTGCAAACATGTTGCCAGCAGGACCTCCAAGCCATAGGGTTTAGAGGACTGAGAGCCTCCTACTAGCAGGCAGGCAGCGTCGCACACTGATCCCTTTCAAGGGGGTTATATAAAATTATAGTAACAAAATGAAAGAATATTATCCAGTTATTTCTTTTTTTTATAATTTTCAGTCAGCAGCTAAATAAATGTAATGGATAACAGCGTGTGTGAGCCCTTAATGCTGCGGTGTAGTTGACACAGCCTCAAGGGCGAGCCCCCAAGGCCTATGCCGGCATCTGGCGAATACCCCCTTGTAGCAGAACAGTGAGGAGTTTCACCGTCACCAGCCACCTCCTCCACAGGTTGAGCCCTTGGATTCTGACTCCCTAGGGCAGAGGTTGTAGCTAGAGTCCAGAGAGACACAGAGACAAGATAGCAGGCTTACGGATGTCAGAGGAGAGCCAAGTCAGGGTAGGCAGCAATAAAGAGTAGTCTGGTCCAGGCTAGAGGTTAGATCCAGGTGGCAGGCAAACGTAGTCAGGTCAAGGCAGGTGGTCAGGTCCAGAGCAGCAAGTCAAGAGAAACATGGACACACAGGAGAAATGACAGGAACAAAGAAGACAGACGAGACAAAGCTGGACTGACAAGGCTGGATGAGGCAAGGCTGGAAGACAAGGCTTGGACAAAGCAAGTCTGGAACAGAAGCAGTAACTTACTCTAAACAACCGTGTAGTCAACTCGTTGCTGAGGTGTCTGTTCATTGCGCATCTGGGGGTAGATTTTATAATTTTGTGCAAGCGTGTACTTTTGTTCGCGCACCAGGCGCGAACAAAAGTACGCTGGATTTTATAAGAAATGAGAAAATATCGGGAGTAAAATCCCTGATTTTGTAGTGAATTTGGAAGAATTCGGATGGAATTCTGCACCTGCAGACTGACTAACTGTTCCTGTAGATCTGTTGAATAATTTGATGTGATCTTGAGAGGAGAAATTTGTGGAAGTGCGGGAAGAGTTAATAGATTTAATCGGTAACCTTCTTTTATAATGTTTAGTACCCAGCGATCCGAAGTAATGTTCTCCCAGCTGGAATAAAAGAGCTGAAGGCGGCCCCCTATGTAATGGGGTGGAGGTGGCTATGGGTAACTCAAAAAGACTGTGCTGGTTTTGGTGGTGCTGCTGGAGTTGGTTTTGGTGGACGTGGTTGGCGAGGTCGCCCACGAGATGCCTGTGGTTGTGGTTGGTATCATTGGTGCTGATAATACTGAGATCTATACGTGTTGTACGATCTAAAGGGGGCCCTTCCATAAGGTCTTCTTCGGTATGAAGGATAAAATCTCTTAGAAGAAGAATGCGGATCTGAAGAAGTCAGGGATTGCACTGCCGTATTCTGCTCCTTGAGAAGGGTTACCGTTTCACCAAACTTAGTACCAAAAAGATTGTCCTCCAAACAAGGAATATCCACCAGTTTGTCAAGGACATTGTCCCTTATGGAACTAGCCCTTAACCATGCCATGCGACGTGCTGCTATTGCCGTCACTGAGGAACGAGCCGATGATTTGAATGACTCATAAACTGAATGGAGTAAGTGTCTGAGACCCTCCTCCATGACTGTGAATGGTTGTGGTAAGGAATTATCAGTTCCCACACATATTGGACATAATCTCTGCAAACATTCGAAAACTGATAATGTTGTATCTTTGTGGCCAGCATGGAGGAGTGATAGACTTTATGGCCAAAATCATCCAGGGATTTGTGATCCTTCCCTGGTGGTGAATTTGCATGAAGTTTTGATCTTTTGGCCCATAACAGTGCCGTTTCCACCACTACCGAATTATGAGGTAACTGGGTGGAGTCATATATTGTGGAATTTCGCATCCTGTATTTTAAATCTGTTTTCCTTGAGGCCGCCGAGGTAGAAAAAGGTTTCTACCACATCGTATGTAAAACCGCATCCAACGGAGGCAGAAAGGAGACGCTATTACCTGCAGCAGAGGGACCCGGGGGTAAGCGCTGCTTGCTCCTATGGTAAAGATCTACCCCAGCTGATTGAACTGACTGCTTTGGTTTTACTGAGGCAGAAAAGAGACGCTATTACCTGCAGCAGAGAGACCTGGGGGTAAGCGCTGCTTGCTCCTATGGTAAAGATCTACCCCAGCTGATTGAACTGACTGCTTTGGTTTTACTGAGGCAGAAAAGAGACGCTATTACCTGCAGCAGAGAGACCTGGGGGTAAGCGCTGCTTGCTCCTATGGTAATGATCTACTCCAGCTGATTGAACTGACTGCTTTGGTTTTACTGAGGCAGAAAAGAGATGCTATTACCTGCAGCAGAGAGACCTGGGGGTAAGCGCTGCTTGCTCCTATGGTAAAGATCTACCCCAGCTGATTGAACTAACTGCTTTGGTTTTACTGAGGCAGAAAAGAGACGCTATTACCTGCAGCAGAGGGATCCGGGGGTAAGCGCTGCTTGCTCCTACGGTAAAAATCTACCCCAGCTGATTGAACTGACTGCTTTGGTTTTACTGAGGCAGAAAAGAGACGCTATTACCTGCAGCAGAGAGACCTGGGGGTAAGCGCTGCCTGCTCCATACGGTAAAGATCTACCCCAGCTGATTCCTCGATTGAGGGGCGGGGCCTGAGCCCGGAAACGGACTACAAATCAAACTGACTGCTTTGGTTTTACTGAGGCAGAAAAGAGACGCTATTACCTGCAGCAGAGAGACCTGGGGGTAAGCGCTGCCTGCTCCATACGGTAAAGATCTACCCCAGCTGATTCCTCGATTGAGGGGCGGGGCCTGAGCCCGGAAACGGACTACAAATCAAACTGACTGCTTTGGTTTCACTGAGGCAGAAAGGAGACGCTATTACCTGCAGCAGAGGGACCCGGGGGTAAGCGCTGCCTGCTCCATACGGTAAAGATCTACCCCAGCTGATTCCTCGATTGAGGGGCGGGGCCTGAGCCCGGAAACGGACTACAAATCAAACTGACTGCTTTGGTTTCACTGAGGCAGAAAGGAGACGCTATTACCTGCAGCAGAGGGACCCGGGGGTAAGCGCTGCTTGCTCCTATGGTATAGATCTACCCCAGCTGATTGAACTAACTGCTTTGGTTTTACTGAGGCAGAAAAGAGACGCTATTACCTGCAGCAGAGGGACCCGGGGGTAAGCACTGCTTGCTCCTATGGTAAAGATCTACCCCAGCTGATTGAACTAATTGCTTTGGTTTTACTGAGGCAGAAAAGAGACGCTATTACCTGCAGCAGAGAGACCTGGGGGTAAGCGCTGCTTGCTCCTATGGTAATGATCTACTCCAGCTGATTGAACTGACTGCTTTGGTTTTACTGAGGCAGAAAAGAGACGCTATTACCTGCAGCAGAGGGATCCGGGGGTAAGCGCTGCTTGCTCCTACGGTAAAGATCTACCCCAGCTGATTGAACTGACTGCTTTGGTTTTACTGAGGCAGAAAAGAGACGTTATTACCTGCAGCAGAGGGACCTGGGGGTAAGCGCTGCCTGCTCCATACGGTAAAGATCTACCCCAGCTGATTCCTCGATTGAGGGGCGGGGCCTGAGCCCGGAAACGGACTATAAATTCAAGCCATAAGCGGCGCGCAGCAGCACCGGCGCGCTGCTAAAGCCGCGCGCGTTTAAGGGGCGCGCGGCTAAGCACGTAGGGCTTAGCCGGGCTTCGCCGGGATTTGCCGTGTTTGCCTGAAATTGTTCGATTAAAGATTTACCTCAGGTAGGATTGTTAAATGTTTAATATGGTGTGTCTCCTTTAAAAAAGCCTCCAACAAGTGATTCTCTTTTTTGTTATATGCATTGTTCCATTCTGCTCAGTATAAGTCCTGGTTTAGTTATTTTTCCTTTCAGTATTTTGATATAAATATGCCACACACCAAACGGAAAGCCAAGTTAAGGCCTCCAGCTGGAGTGATTATGGCAGATTCCGGACAGAGAACTGTAACAGAATGGATAGACTCTAACTTAAATACCCCTGTAGGACAGACCGCTGGAGGAGAAGCATTAGAACGGAATGCCTCCTCCCAGGCCCTAGAAACATCTCTAAGTCCAGGGGCGCCGGATACGCCACCTCCCCCTGGAGGAGCTGAAGGTTTCACGTCAGTAAATCCAGGGGATCCGCAGATGGAGTCCCAGAGACCTAGTGAGCGGGTGAATGAGTCCGTGTATTCTGCTAAGGAGACAGATATAGCTGTGCAATTAGGACAACTGAGTGTGTTAGAAAAATCTGTGCCGACCCCAAAAGAAACAAGTACCCCAAAGACTTTTTTACCATCGGTAGAAAAACAGGATAGTATTGAAGTGTTAATAAAAACGGATTCTCAAATTAAAAAACCAGTAAATATAACGTTAGAAAGTTTGTGGAACTATTTAGTGAAATTAGATGACTCAATAAATTAACTGGTGCAGTTTTGAAAACATCTAATTCGGCAGTACAAAATACCCTCGAACTGGAGAAACAAAATAAAGAAATTAGCACACTGACTAAACGTGTTTCTCAGATTGAAAAAGTTCAGAGCTATCAGGTTACAGCAGAAGGAAATATAAATAAGAGATTAGAAATTCTTGAAAACTCTATAAGATCCCTAAATTTAAGGGTAAATAACTTTCCAATTTTAAATAAAATAGACTAGGTGGAATTATTTAGGGAATATATGTTGCAGATATTAAAAATACCAGAGAAATGTTTACCAGTTATAATGAAAGCTTTTTATTTGGGGATCATGAAGAAAGTGTTAAGAGAAGAACAACTTGTAGAGAGCGCTAAAGAAAAAGAAAAGGAAAAATTAGAATTAGAGGTAGTTCAAAATAGTTCTATAAACTTATCTGATTTACTGCAAAAGTCTCAACAAGACTTGGTTGTTAAAGAACGAGGAACATTATTAATCTAGTTTGCTTTTGCAACTGATAAGGAAAACGTTTTGAAATCCTTTTTTCGAAATCGATCAAGTACTTTCTATGGGGAAAGAGTATGGATCTTTCCAGATCTAGTTAAGACGACTCAATTACGCAGAAAGAAATTTCTATCTTATAGGAAAGAAGTAATAGATAAAGGTGGATATTTTATTTTAAAATATCCATGCAAGTGTACTGTTAAGTTAGAGGGGAATACCTACACATTCACAGAGCCAGTAGGTCTTAGGGATCTCCTAGCAGGAAAATGATCGGCTTATATGATTAGTAGAGTATTGACAATGCATTTTTCCTTGACTAATGTTTTTTCTATATCCGTTCAAATATCTTGAGACTCACTTGAATTTCCTTAAGTATAATAATGACTGAATTGTATG
Organism: Rhinatrema bivittatum; assembly: GCF_901001135.1. Taxonomy (NCBI): domain Eukaryota; kingdom Metazoa; phylum Chordata; class Amphibia; order Gymnophiona; family Rhinatrematidae; genus Rhinatrema; species Rhinatrema bivittatum. Next base: position 94,744,315 of record NC_042622.1, on the reverse strand, counting down.
CTAAATATTAGGTTGAAAAAATGTTTTCCTGTTTCTTATTAAGGATTCAGTCATTATGAGATTTCTTAAATGTTTTGTTTATTGTAAACATTTTGAAAAAAGTAAAAAATAAAGAATTAAAAAAAAAAAAAAAAAAAAACCGCATCCAACACCGCATGTGGTGGTAAGGCAGTTGGTTCAAGCGTCATTTCGAATATCTTCAGTATGCTGAGAACTTCCGCCCGAGGGTCAGGAAGTTTTCCTATTTCGATGTTTAGTAAAGATCCTACTTTTTCTATAAATTTAGCTTAGGATAGATCCTCGGGAGGAGAATATGGTTCGGGAAGGCCCTCGGGCGGGACTGATGGAAACCCCGTAGATGACGAAGGTGACGACGTAGACCATTGTGAATGTGGAGAATCTGGTCGATCCGGAACTGGAATTGATTTTTCTCTTTGGTGGCTGGACCGCTGGGATATGTGGAGTAGAAACTGGAGAGTGAGAACCTGGATCCCTTGGATGTATCTCATCAAGATCATGGAGAAAAGACGACAAAGCAAGAGAAATTTGAGACATCGCCTTTGATGCTAATGTATGATGTGAAGGCGTAAGAAATGGTTCTGAAGGAGGGGGTGGTGCCTCCAGAGAGAAATCTTGAGAAGGGCAACTTGGCTCCATATGGCAACTTGACTGAGATCTCAAGGAAGAGGACCAATCAGATTGAGAACTCTCCCCCTCTGACAAAAGTATTTCCACATCAGAATCTGAAAGTGGTGAATTAGCCATTTGGAGATGTTTTGTCTTGGCCTTTTGTTTGACATGGTGCTCCTTTTGAGATGCATCCTGGGGAGAGGTGAGAAGTGGAGCTACAGGTGGGTCATGATGTTTCGTACGCTTCGCATCACCATGATGATGATGGTGAACATGCTTTCTTTTGTGTTGGGATGACCCAGATAGCGAAGCAGGTCTCCCTGAAGCAGTCTCAGAAGCACCTAGTCTCAAACCTGCGCCTTGAATTAGTCGAGGCGTCGATGCGTCATGAGATGCGCCGTGCGCTGTTGCGCCGTGAGATGCGCCGTGCGCTGTGAGGTGTGCCATTGCGCCGTGCGATGCGCCGATGCTCCGTGTGGCTATTTCTGCTCTTCCTGTGCTCCAAGTGCTTCTGCGTCGAGGAGCGGGAGCAAGGGAGCACAGAGCCCTGTGTCCCCAATGGCACAGCTGACTTATCTGACAAGGGAGTCGAAGCCTCGATCTCCCTTCGCAGCCCTGGTGGTGGCACCAACCTGGCCGAGTCCCCTTCCAACGAAGTTGATCTTCTTGGCTTCTTTTTTATTTTCTTCGCCGAGCCCGGTGAAGAGTGAGGGGACCGTAGGCGCGCAATTTTTTCGACACGCTGTCTTCGGGCCCGGGATGACATTCGACCACAGTCTCTACAAGAGGCTGTGTCGTGCTCCGAGCCCAAACAAATGTAACAATAATTATGTCCATCGGTGATGGACATAATTTTGCCACAATGGCAATACTTAAAGCCCGATGGCTTCGGAGCCATCACGAACCTGAAAAAATTCGAAAACTCGAAAAAATTTGAAAATTGTGAAGAGACGAGGAGAGGAGAAAAACCGCCCGCGTGCAGTCCTGCTCGCAGAAAAAAAGAGACTGAGGTAAACGAAGCAATCGCGTGGGAACCTCACCGAGCAGACGCACAGAGTTCAAAACTCTGCACTCTAGGAGAAGCTCTGCCTGCCGGTCGCGCGACAACGCTCCCAGACAGCATGGCTAATTCAGCCTGTTATCACCGGGAAATGGAACCCACCCTCATCCCAGGACTCTTGGTAATTTGAAATGCCCTTTCCTTTAAAAGTTTGGGAACACCTGCTCTAGAACACCAGCAAGTGGAAAACGTTGCTCTTTATGGGGCAGATTTTCAAAGGGGTACACGCGTACCCCCCGAAAACCTGCCCCAAGCTCCCCCTGTGCGCGCCGAGCCTATGATGAATAGGCTTGGCAGTGCATGAAGCCCCGGGACGCGTATCGGGGGGGCGTGTTGCGATGGCGCGTCATCCGGGGGCGGGGCCGCGGGTGTGGTTCTGGCCCGGGGCGTTCCATGGGCGTGGCCAAGGCCTCCGAAACTGCTCCTGGGCTGGGGAATCGCGTGCCGGCGGCTGGCCCGGCACGCGGTTTGCCAACAAAGGTAGGGGGGGTTTAGATAGGGCTAGGGGGTGGGTTAGGTAGGGGAAGGGAGGGGAAGGTGTGGGGGGTGGAGGGAACAGAGGCAGGCTGTGCGGCTTGGCGTGCGCAGGCTGCCGATTTTGCGCAGCCTTGCGCGCGCCGACCCCAGATTTTAAAAGATACGCGCGGCTACGCATATATCTATTAAAATCCGGCGTACCTTTGTTTGCGCCGGTCATGCGAACAAAAGTACATGCGGGTGCAGTTTTTTTAAATATACCCCAAGGTGTTTATTTGATTAATTAATACATTTATTAACCACCTATCCCAAGAGCTCAAGATAATGTACAGAGCAGTTAAGTATTAGCGAGTCATCAGTATACTAAATATCAAACATTTATTTATTCATACTTATATTCTGCAATTTTCATCAAACTTCAATGCAGATTACAAAAAGCATACATGTAATGCAATAAAATACATAATATACAAATAAAAACAAACAGGACACATTATTTCAGTGAATATCTCAAGATGTGACCTAAATTCCCTAGAAAATCAATAAAATCCTCAGGATAAGCCTGTATAAATAAGAATGCTTTAAGCTTTTTCCTCATACAGTTTGTATATAAAATCCATACAGTTGCTACAAAACAAAAAACGCTTCCCCCTTTCCTGTCCCCTGCAGATAAGCTCCAGAATAAAATCTTAATAAGATTTAAAAAACCATCTTTATCCAAAATCCACACTGCCTTTCGCCAACAGTCAAATTATGGCACTCCAAAATACAAAATTAATTAAATGCCCTACTAAAGAAAAGGACTTTCATAAGCTGCCTGAACCGAAGATGTTCCCCCTTCTACCCGAGTTTCTTTAAGCTGTGCAATGTGAAATCAGAATTTAAGGAGCTACCTGAATGAATGGGCTTTAACAGAAGAAGGAGTGGGCTGGCTTTTCTCTGTTCATTTTATAGACAGATAAAAAAATAGGTTTTGTACTTGTTCTTGAGATCAGTGCTCACACCATGCATGCAGAGACAGGCACCCACTGACGGTGCATAATTGCTCGTATGAATACCACCAATGTTATTCAAGAACATTATTTCTTCTATAAGCCTTAAATGCTTGGCCTTAAGATTTTCAGTTCTCCTCCTTTGACATACCACCTAAAAGATGTGATTATGAAGAAACATAAATCCATTGAATTAGGATCCAGCTGTTCTTTCTCCACATGTCTATCTTGAAACGTGTCATATTAATGGTTTATTTTGCTTTGCAATTATGTGGATGCAGCTTGAATTGTATTTTAAGCCATAGAAGTTTCTCTGTTTGAAAATGTTAGGCATTAAAAATGAAATCAACTAAGCTTCTAATCTTTTTATCTGTCCCTCCTTGTAATGCCGTATGCATCAGCATTTCTGGCCTGCAACGCTGTGTGATAATATTTGCACAGCTTGGAATTTATGCAGAAATGGAGTAGGCTCATTGGCTAATGGTGATTACATAGGCAGATCTACATCTAGTTAATGTTTACATGATTTTTAACATTTTCTTTCTTTCCCTTTTGAAATAGCAATAACTTACTTCTGGGCTGTGCATTCCTAGAGGTTCCTGAACTTAGAAAGCTGGAGGCACTTACATGAGGGTCTCGTGTAATAAGGGGCACTCAGCAGAGAGCACAGTTTTACTTGCAGTTGTGCACGCCTTTTTGTATGCAAGCTATACTTCAGATGCAGCCAGGAGTTTTGTGCACAAAATATGTGCATGTAAATCTGTGCATATTGCTTAGTGCCCTCACATGGAAATCCCATGCTAATGAAAGCATTAGCTATTATCTGCAAATGCAGAAAAGTGCACTGGCGTAACTCATATTTCCTTACTGCTGGATATTTTTCTTCTGGCCAGAGGTGGAGTAAAGTTAATCTATGGACAGAAGCAGGAGTTTTGATGCAGGGCATGTAGTTGGCATTTTAGCCAAGAAAACATGCCTGTGTATAAATATGATTTATGTGCACAAAAAAATGTTTTCTGTGCTGAAAGCATTTTTGTGTGCATAAATCATATTTTACATACACAAAACAAGCATAAATTATGTTTTGTTCACATATACTTTTTTTATGTGCACAAAATAAGATTCCTCATCATCCTGCCACACCAGTCCAGACAGGTTGTCTATGTTCCCCCTTTCAACAGTTGGAGGCAGAGAACGAAATTCTGTACTGATGCCCTCTCCTCTATATAGTCTGATGCTGCAGGTGAGGCCGTTACATAAGACATAAGATATGCCATACTGGGTCAGACCAAGGGTCCGTCAAGCCCAGTATCCTGTTTCCAGCAGTGGCCAATCCAAGTCACAAGTACCTGGCAAGTACCCATACATTATATAAATCTCAAGCTACTGTTGCTTATTAATTAATAGCAGTTTATGGATTTTTCCTCTAGGAACTTATCCAAACCTTTTTTAAATCCAGTTACACTGAGTACAGTAACTACATCCTCTGGCAATGAATTCCAGAGCTTAACTATGTGCTAAGTGAAAAAGAATTTTCTTCAATTTGTTTAAAATGAGCTACTTGCTAACTTCATGGAGTGTCCCCTAGTCCTTCTATTATCTGAGAGAGTAAATAACCGATTTACATTAACTTCCTTTCATAATTTTGTAGCCTTCTATCATATCCCCCCTCAGGCGTCACTTCTCCAAACTGAACAGCCCTAACTTTCTTAGCCTTTCCTTATAGGGCAGCCGTTCCATGCCCCTTATCATTTTGGTCGCCCTTCTCTGCACTTTCTCCAGTGCAACTATATCTTTTTTGAGATGTGGCAACCAGAATTGCACACAGTTTTCAAGATGCGGTCTCACCATAGAGCAATACAGACGCATTATGACATCCATCGTTTTATTTGCCATTCCCTTCTTAATAATTCCCAACATTCTGTTTGCTTTTTTGATTATCACAGCACTCTGAGTCAATGATTTCAATGCATTATCCACTATGACGCCTAGATCTCTTTCCTGGGTAGTAACTCCTAAGGTGGAACCTAACTTTGTGTAACTACAGCAAGGATTATTTTTCTCTATATGCATCACTTTGCACTTGTCCACATTAAATTTCATCTGCCATTTGAAAGCCCAATCTTTCAGTTTCACAAGGACCTCCTGCAATTTATCACAATCCACTTGAGATTTAATTACTCTGCAAAATTTTGTGTCATCAACAAATTTGATCATCTCAATCGTCATACCCCTTTCCAGATCATTTATAAATATATTAAAATGCACCGGTCCAAGAACAGATCCCTGAGGCACTCTACTGTTTACCTTTTTCCATTGTGAAAACTGACCATTTAATCCTACTCTCTGTTTCCAGTCTTTTAAACCAGCTTGCAGTCCACAAAAGGACATCGCCTCTTATCCCATGACTTTTTAGTTTTCTTAGAAACTTCTCATGCGGGACTTTGTTGAACGCCTTCTGAAAATCTAAATATACCACATCTACTGGTTCAGCTTTATCCACATGTTTATTCACCCCTTCAAAAAAATGTAGAAGATTTGTGAGGCAAGACTTCCCTTGGGTAAATCCATACTGGCTGTGTCCCATTAAAGCATGTCTATGTAAATGTTTCGTGATTTTATTATTTATAACAGTTTCCACGAGTTTTCCTGACACTGAAATCAAGCTCGCCAGTCTATAGTTTCCCGGATCACCCCTTGAGCCCTTTTTAAATATCGGGGTTACATTGGCCATTTTCCAATCTTCAGGCACAATGGATGATTTTAGTGATAGGTTACAAATTAATTGAAATAGGTCTGAAATTTCATTTTTTAGTTCTTTCAGTACCTGGGGTGTATACTATATGGTCCAGGTGATTTACTACACTTCAGTTTGTCAATCTGGCCTACCACATCTTCCAGGTTCACCGTGATTTGGTTCAGTTCATCTGAAACATTACCCTTGAAAACCGTCTCCAGAACCGATATCTCTCCAACATCCTCCAATAAATACAGTAGCAAAGAAATTATATAATCTTTCTGCGATGGCCTTATCTTCCTTAAGTGCCCCTTTAATCTCTTGATCATCTAATGGTCCAACCAATTCCCTTGCAGGCTTTCTGCTTCGGATATGCTTTAAAACGTTTTTATTGTGAGCTTTTGCCTCTATGGCCAACTTCTTTTCAGTTCTCTCTTAGCCTGTCTTATCAATGTCTTACATTTAACTTGCCAATGCTTATGTTTTATCCTATTTTCTTCTGATGGATCCTTCTTCCAATTTTTGAATGAAGATCTTTTAATTAAAATATCCTCTTTCACTTCACATTTTAGCCATGCTGGCAATCGTTTGACCTTCCTTCCCCCTTTGTTAATGCGTGGAATACATTTGAACTGTTCTTCTAGGATGGTATTTTTTAACAATACCCACTTTTTACCTTTGTAGCTGCACCTTTCATTTTTCTTTTTAATTATTTTTCTCATTTTAGCAAAGTTTTCCTTTTGAAAATTTAGTGCTAGAGCTGTGGATTTACTTACTGTCCCCCTTCCAGTCATTAATTCGAATTTGATCATATTATGATCACTATTGCCAAGCGGCCCCACTACAGTTACCTCTCTCACCAAATCGTGCGCTCCACTGAGAGCTAGATCTAAAATTTCTCCCTCTCTCATCTGTTCCTGAACCAATTGCTCCATAAAACTGTCATTTATTCCATCCAGGAACTTTTTCTCTCTAGCATGTCCCGATTATACATTTACCCAGTCAATATTGGGGTAAATGAAATCTCCCATTATTACTGCACTACCAATTTGGTTAGCTTCCCTAATTTCTCTTAGCATTTAACTGTCCATCTCACCATCTTGGCCAGGTGGACAGTAGTATACTCCTATCACTATACTCTTCCCCAAATTACAAGGGATTTCTGCCCATAAAAATTTGATTGTGCATTTAGTCTCATGCAAGATCTTTATCCTGTTGGACTCTCTGCCATCCCGGACATAAAGTGCCACCCCGCCACCAAGATGCTCCTCTATTAGTACCCTGGTATAGCACTATCCCATTGGTTATCCTCTTTCCACCATGTCTCTGAGATGCCAATTAAGGGGTAGATTTTAAAAAATACATGTGTGTGTCCATGTACGCTTGGTTCCCGGTGCATGCACATGGATGTGCTGATCTTATATCGTGCGCAGTGGATGTATGTTATAAATTCCGTTCGCCACACACAGGAGTGGACTAGGAGGGAAGTTCCCTTACCCCCTGCCTAACCTTCCTTCCCTTTCCGCTCTCCTCCCCTAAACCTACCTCCTTTGCCTCTGTTTTTCTATTTTATTACTTACTGCTCCTCGAGAGCAGAAGTAATGTACATGTACCAGCTAGCTGCCATTGCGTGCTTCCCCAGGACAGCGGCTAATGGCCGCTTTCCTGGCTGACCTCTATCCTGCCCCACCCCTCCCTGCCCAGAACACGCCCCCCCTGGCCTGCCCCTTTCTCAGGGCTCAGCACTTGTGTATATATTGCTACTTACCCGTGTGGACGGGCCCTTATGAAAATGCGCGGCATGCACATGGTGCGGCCACGCACATAAGTGGCGATTTTTACTAGTGTGACCAATTTAAAATTCGGCCATAAGTCTATGTCATCATTCACTGCTATACATTCTAATTCACCCATCTTACTTCTTAGACGTCTGGCATTAGCATACAAATATTACAAAGTGTGTATTTTGTTTGTATTAACATTCTGCTTTTCAGTTGACAGGGATAAATTGGAATCTTTTAACTCAGGTGAGTTTTTAATTACAGGCACTTGGACTACTTTTCTTATTATTGGAACCTCTCAGTTTGTATGCCCTAACTCTAATGCTTTCCTTCAAAGATACCTCCCTCCGAATCATGCGCTGCTGAGCGACTGTCGACTTTCCCATTTGATTTAGTTTAAAAGATGCTCTATCTCCTTTTTAAAGGTTAGTGCCAGCAGCCTGGTTCCACCCTGGTTAAGGTGGAGCCCATCTTTTTGGAAAAGACTCCCCCCCCTTCCCCGAAAGATTCACCAGTTCCTTGAAAAACTGAATCCGTCTTCCTTGCATCATCGTTTCATCCACTCATTGAGACTCTGGAGGTCTGCCTGCCTCTCAGGACCTGTACATGGAACAGGGAGCATTTCAGAGAATGCAATCCTGGAGGTTCTGGATTTCAGCTTTCTACCTAAGCGCCTAAATTTGGCTTCCAGAACCTCCCTCCCACATTTTCCTATGTAGTTGGTGCCCATTTGTACCGCAACAGCCGGCTCCTCCCCAGCACTGTCTAAATTCCTATCTAGTTGGTAGTTCTCTGCATCCAGCAGATGGTGGATGTGTGATCTGGTTCAGCAGGTAACCGGGGCTATTGCCTTTTAGATCGATTTCCCTAGTAGTCAGGACCAAGTCAAGGAGTTGGACAACAGCTAGACAGGCTGATTTTCCTTCCTTGGTGGGAGCCAGGAATCTTCAGGCCTGTGATTCCCATCTGACAATATTACTTATTTATTTATTAAAACATTTATATACCGCATTATTTGGAGAAAGCCTGCTGTTCACAACAGCCTCCAACAGCCTGTAGCTAAGAGGCAGCCTAAATAAAGTTAAAAAGAAAATAAGAGGCTGATAGAAACAAGGAAGGTGAAGAAGCTCCCAGTGCAGATCACAAGTTGGATTTCTTGATCCTCCTCCTCACACCTGCAGCTTTCAGGTATGGCCGAGCGAGGAAGGATATACAATTGATGCAGGTCCCAATGCTAATGCAGCATGGCAGGCTCCTTTTGCTTAGCATGCGATAGGACATGGGCTCCAGCAGGTTAATGGGCCCAGCAGGAAGTGTCAGAGAGGAAGGTTGGATCTGCAGAAGTGGAGAGCCAACAGATAGCTCAGTCGGAGCCTCAGGCATGAGTGGCAACCCTGGTTTCAACATTACTGCACTCGGGATCACTGTGGCCTGCTTGCACCATTCCTCAGACCCCCAAGACAGTCAGGACCTATTAGCTACCCCTAGCTTTACAGAGTAGGGGTTCTCGTCTGAATTTATATTAATTATGCATAAAGCATACTACGAGATGAGCTCCACAACGTTGGGAGTCCCAAAGCCAACGGCAGAATTGTCACCACTTCCTCCAAGGAACAGGATTTACTAGCAAAGAGGTCTTGACAGGCGTTGTGACAGGGACCCTCTCCAGTTCGGTCACTGACGTCCCTTGGTGCCCATAAAGATCCATAGAGATGGAAGATAATAAAGAGGATGGTGAGTCCTTGGAGGAAATGGATGAAGGGTATATGACTTCATCCCTGGGAGAGGATTCAGCTATAAAGTTCTGGAAGGAAGAACTAGCGGCCCTCTTAACTCAGGTGACACAATCTTTGCACCTCTCAAAGGATCAAGAAGCTTAACAAAGTATGAAGGAAGCAGCGTCCAGAGGAGATTCAATTTTCATAGGGATCAAGAAGCCTGCCAAAGCCTCTTTGCTGCACTTGGCCATTCAAGGTATGATTACGGCCAAATGGGAGGCCCCAGACTCAGCACTGAAAAATAGGCAGATGATGGAGATGTTATACCCACTATAACAAGCAAAATAGGACTGTCCCTTCCATATGCTTAAGGTAGAGGCCCCAGTAACTAAAATCTGTTGCAAAAGTGGACACTTGGGCTGAGGGAGAATTGGCGTTACCTGCAAGGAGGAGCCCTGCAGGTCCCCACCGTCGGCAGACATAGCTAACTAAAGCAGAGGCCCAACTGGAACTTCACAAGTACCAGCCCTCGTTCTTCTTTTGAGTCCTTGGGTGCTGGGGCTGGCTGGACTTAGGTGGGGCCCTCTGGAGAGGTAAAGATCCATCATTTAGAAGAGGTTGAAGGCTAGCACGGAGAAAGCAGAGTCAGGGCAATTAGCAATTAGGACAGGCAGCAGGTGAATGGAGTCAGATTCAAGCTATGGTCAGAGAAAGGCAGAGTTCGCTCAGTATCGTAGTTCAGGCAATGGTCTGGGCAAGTGGAGATCAAGCAGCATAGAGGTGCAATCTGCAGTCAAGTCTGAAGTCCAATACAAGGAGACAAAGAATGGAGAGGAGGACAGAGGACCACAGGAGCAAGTCGAGGCGCCGAAGACAGACTGAGGGAGACCACGAAGAGGACAAGAACAAAAGACTGACCATGAAGAAACCAAAAACAGAAGAAAATGGACCAGAGGGAACAGGAAGAATGCAGGAACACCAGATGGGAACAGGGAACCAGAAGCAGGAGCACCTGAGGCAAGCCCACACTTCAAAGAAGCTGACCTATTACCAGGTACACTGGAGTGTCAGAAGAGACCATATATGGGCCAGGATAAGTGATGTCATTGGGGGGGAACCACGGGCTTGTCATCTGTGGTCCCTATAAATTCCTCCCAGGGCAGTGTGTTCATTGCAAGAAAACCTGTTGGCGCCTCGGCTGCAAGTACCGGCAGCATGCCATTGCATCGGGCGACAGCACCGCTGCTGCAGTCAGTGGTGCACTGTTCTTAGGAGGATTCACCGCGCCAGGATGCTGTGCCTCTGAGTAGGCCAGGCTGGAGGTGAGAGTGGTGGTCTGCGGTACGGGCCCGCAGACCACCGAATGCAACAGTACCTTCCCTTAAGCCCTCCTCCTAAGGTCTTGAGTTTACGAGGATACCTTTAGACCCGTACGGGGCTCTTGGTTCAGGAGGTAGGTTCTACAACCAAACAATTGGTTTTGTCCCCTAGTTCATACAATTCCAGGTAGTGAACCTGAACCACAGGCGAAAGGGTGGTCTCATCAGGGTTGCTTTGAGAGAAGACAGGCCCCAATATTGGGGTGACAATAGCTTTCCTTTTTCAGGGTCCAGACAGGCAGGATCAGAAAGAAATGAAGGTTTCTTCTCCCTCTCTTGTTGCAGCAGGGTGTACAGAGTTCATATTTTTTCATCTTTCTCGATAACTAAAAACTCAAACCTTTTCATCGCAGGGTTGAGTTCCCTCTCCAGGTTCTCCTGCTCTGTCCTTTCTTGTCCCAATTGTTCTCTGAGTTGTCCAAAAACTATCCAGAGTGTATTTTCTTGGAGACATCGAGGAGAGGTCTGAGTTCCTCTGGAGTGCCGGCAGGGAATTGGTAGCATCGGAAAGGTGGTAGCTATGAGCTGTGGGGAGGACACCCCTTCAGGCGCAAAACAAGATCCCATACATCCTGGTCAAAAGTGAATAATTTCAGCTGTAGATCACTCGAACTGGGGCTGGTGTTTCAGCAGCCATGACAAGCCTAATATTACTGGGCTCACAGCTTGGGGAGTACCATGAGACTAATACCTCTGTGTGAGAAGGACCAATACGAAGTGTGGGGGGTATGGTGGAATGGGTTACCTGCCCCGGACGTAGTTGCCCATGGACAGATGAGAGAGTCAAAGGAAGAGACATGGACACTGTACGAATTTGGAATTGTTTGATAAGCTCCTATTTTACAAAATTTCCTCTGAAACCAGAGTCTACCAGGACCCAAGTGGAGAACCATGAGGAGGCTTGCTCAAACAAAACTGGCAGTAGAGGCTGGGAGGTTGCGGACATCAAGCCTATGGTCATTTGTGTAGGTACCTCCGGGTGTAGTATGGTTCCCCCTCTCTCTGAGTACTGAGTCAACAGGTAGCCAGGAGCTCCACATTAAAAGCAGAGGCCTAATTGATGGCGTTGAGCCCTCTCTTCATTCGTGAGATGGGAACGATCCAATTGCATGGGCTCCTCTGGTAAGTTCCCGAATGGTGTGATGGGGTCAAGCATAGAAGACGGCATCCTGAAGAGACCAATTTTGGACGAGTGTGTTGCTCGGGCTCAAGCCTGGAGGCTTCAAACAATTTTGCCTGTGAGATCAATGAGCCGTTCAAGAGAGGTGGGAAGTTCCCATGCTGCAAACTCACCCTTAATTTTGGCAGCTAAACCTTCTAAGAATATAGCTATCCCTCTGCCAATTTAGTTCTCTGGCCAGGATTCAGAACTCAATGACATAATCCATTAATGACCGATTTCGATGGTGCAAGTGCAGGAGGTTAGAGCCCATCATGGGTAGCCAGCAGGCTCATTGAAAACCTGTTTGAAAGCCAAGACAAATTGTTGAAGATTCATAGAAGGGGATCGGAGTGCTTAGATTGAGCTCTCAGCTGCCAGGGCTGGCTGGACTTAATTGTGGGCCTCTGGGGAGGTGAAGATCCATCGCATAGAAGAGGTTGTAGGCCAGGATAGAGAAAGCGGAGTCGGGGCACGCAGCGTCCAGGACAGACAGGTAGAGTTCGCTCAGTGTCATGGTTCAGGCAATGGTCTGGGGCAGGCAGAGGTCAAGCAGTATCACAGTCCAATCCGAGGTCAAGCTAGAAGTCCAATCCAAGGAGACGAAGGATGTAGAGGAGGATGAGGGACTGCAGGAGCAAGACAAGGCACTGAAGACAGATTGAGGGAGAATGACCACAAAAGAGGACAAGAACTAAAGACTGACCACAAAGAAACCAAAAACTCAAGAGGACGTACCAGAGGGAACAGGAACAAAGCAGGAACACCAGACGGGAACAGCGAAGCAGGAGCACCTGAGGTAAGCCCCCACTTTACAGAAGCTGACTTATTGCTGAGGTGCCAGTGGATGCCAGAAGAAGCCATATATGGGCCAGGGTAAGTGATGTTATTGTGGGGGACCATGGGCTTTCCTGCCGCGATCCCTCTAAATTCTGCCTCGGGGTGGGGGGGGGTTTGCGTGCACCTAAGGAGGACTTGCCGCAAGAAAGCTGTTGGTGGAGCCTCAGTTGCAAGTACCGCCAGCATGTCATTGCATCGGCGGTGGCACCGATGCCACAGACAGCAGCACTGCACACAGAGGAGGTCTCCATGTGCCAGGATGCGGTTCTTCTGATTAGACTGGGTGGGAGGTGAGAGCGGCAGTCTGCAGTACGGGCCGAATGCAACAGAATCCACCTTCACTGCCCCCACTGTTGGTTGATGGCAATGGGAAGTCTTCAAAGGAAATTGAGATGGGCAAGCGGGTGAGAGAAAGAATGAATGGCAGATATAGTGTAAGGTAAAAGATAGGTGGACACATGGCTTGCAATTTGTGGGACTGCAGCCAGGGAATTTAGAAATTATAAATGCAGTTAATAGAATTAATAACCATTTCTCTCACCTGGCTTCTGTCCAACAAAGGCACAATGAACCAGTCCTGCATTTTCATCACAACTCTAAGCATTCTGGGATCTGTAATCCTGCATGTTATATTGACAGAGCAGAAGGATAAATCTCACAGCACTTTCAGACAGATGTGTGTGGGGTTTTTTTAATAACATTGCTGTAAATCCACACTGTAGTAACATAGTAAATGGCAGCAGATAAAGACCCAGGAGGTCCATCCAGTCTGCCCAGCAAGTTGTTTAGGATTGTAACTGCCACTCCATACAGGTTACACCCAAGCAGAAATATGACACTGAAAGTTAGCAATAGGTTGCCAGGTTTCTTCATTTCTATCTTCTAGCCACTAGGGATCCTCTGTGTCTATCCTACGCCCTTTTGAATTCTCCAACATGCCCTTTTATCTTCACCATCTTTCCTTGAAGAAATATTTCCTGACATTGTTCTTGAGTCTCCTCCCTTTCATATCATGACCCCTTATTCTACAGTTTCTTTTCCAATAGAAAAGTTTGATTCATGTGCATCTGGTATTTAAATGTCTGTATCATATCTGCCCCATCTTTCCTCTCCTCCAGTGTATACTTTTTTAGGTCCTCCAGTCTTATCTCATAAGTCTTTTGGTGCAGATCCCACACCATTTTGGTTTGCTTTTCTCTGCACCACTTCCATTCTGTCTCTATCCTTTTTGACATACGGTCTCCAGAGCTCAGGGTACTCCAGGTAAGCCTCACCAATGACCTGTTACAGGTAGGGTTGCCAACTGGCTCCAGATTTTCAGGATAGGCTGATCTGTTCCTGATTTTACCCCATCGCATATAAGGACTTGTACGCTTGCTTTTCTAAGGGACTGCAATAGAGAAGTCAGAACTACAAGTCCCAGCATGCAGTGGGTTGAATCCAAAACTGGATGACCTGAAAATCTGGAGCCAGTTGGCAACCCTATGTACAGGGGCATTATCACTTCCTTTTTCCTGCTGGTTATTCTTCTCTGTATATTGCCCAGATGAGCATCCCTCTGGTCTTAGCCACCATCTTGTTACATCACCATCTTGTCACATTACTTTGCTACCTTAAGATCGTCAGACACTGTCACCCCAAGGTCTCTCTCCCTGTACATATACATCAGTCTTTTGCTTCTTCCCCCACCCCCCAAATCTGGTACAGTACAACTGCTTTGGATTGCTAAACCCCAAATGTATGAAGCTGCATTTCTTGGCATGAATCCAAACTGCCAAACCTTCAACCATGCTTTGAGATTTCTTAGATCACTTCTCGTTCTCTCTACTCCTTCAGAAAATAATGACACATCAGATGATACTATAATTTTGGAATTCTTTTGATATTTTTTAATGTAATACTGTGATGGTGGGAAATTTTTTTTTAATGTTATTATAGGTATGAAATTCTTGCATTGACTTCACCAGCATTCCCTATATGGAGCCATATTCCTGCAGTCCAAGTTCCAACTGTCATAGTATTATTACTGGAGAAAATGACAAGAGTCATTTTACATATTGCAGCAAAGAAAGGACTGTTTTTAAAACAAATGCTGTTTGCAAAATCACAGTTTCTTCTGGTAAGTGGCTACAGGGTTCACACAAAAGAAATGCATGGTGGCCATCCTTTGAAAACCAGGACTGGCGCCGAGTGTACCTGATGGATTGAAGTTAATTTGGGAGAGAGTACAGTAAGACTATTTTAAAAGTATACTGATGAAACTCAGGATTTTGGCTACCCCTCCCTATTTAGTGATTAATCCAAAGCAAGCCCTTCCCTGGTTGAGTGACAGTGGGTAGAATTTATATTTGAAGATATGTCTTGTAACTAGGTTCAATTTTTTACCCTTCTGTACCACGTCAATGTGAACCTCAATGTACAAATGTGAACATAAACTCATGGTAGTGTTGTAATAGTAATGAACTATGAGGGGCCATCATACGCATGCAGGCCTGGTTTTAGGCATAGGCATTTGCCTAGGGTGCCAGCTTAAAAGGGGCAATGCCATTGCACTCTGCCAATGGACATGCAAATCTTAAATCTGACCCTTTATGCGTGGATGGAAGCTGATAAGCTAAAAATATGCACTTTGTGTAGGAGCATCCAGCCACACATATGATGGTGGACCTTCACAATTCATTAGTGATAGTGATAAGCAGCATCTGTATAATAGTTTAAAAACAGTGTTTCAGAGGAATCTTTGTACATGTTTGGATTTCATTGAATTGATTTCTCCAGCTGGACTTGATTCAGTCAGTTGTTAATACTGATACTAAGGTGCTGTCCTGACACTTGGCAATCTGTTATTCTGAAATACCAACAGATGTGTCTAATCTCTTCCTCTTTGCACACTAGAATTTTTGCATATATTTGTTTTTAGAAATATTTTCATATAATAGAATATTGTGATTAGTGTACACATAGTGCTTTGAGTTCTGTAGCTGTACAGATCTGTTTTATACATGCCACTTGTCAGCCCTTGTATCATTTGGTTTGATGTCAGAATGAGTGCGTCAGTCTTCACTGTGAGCTGTAATTTTTATACAAAGCAGAATTCTGAAAATAGGTATAGCTTTCCCCAGCTGTGCTTACGTTATGTGAGCTAAACATTTACATTCCAGTAATCGCCTTGTGTTCCCCCTTGCATTCTGGACTCCTGTCGCTGTCTTTTAGTAAACAAGCTGCAGCCACAGATTACTGAATGTGGCCAATATCTTATTGAGATCCCCCCAGCCCAGCCAGCTGCAGTTCCAAGCTATTCTGCTGATCCCTCATGCACAGACTGTCCTGCTGTGCTCCAGAATTAGTATTCAAGGCATGGAGCTCAGTATTTCAGACTGGAAGAGCATATCCTTCCTGCTTCAGGCAATAGACAGAAGTCCTTGTTTATGATTCGCTTTAGTGTCAGGTGGGCAGCATGGTCTTGGAATTTGGTTGCTTTTGCTGCAGGGATATATGGAAATCTTTGGTCAGTCTGCAATTAACTTCAGGGAAAGTGGATTTGTATTTAGTTATTCACCTTTTTCAAAGTCAAGCTCAAGGCAAGTTACAATTCAAATAATACAGGCCTGGTTGTCAGGATATCCACAGCAAATATTCATGAGATAGATTTCCATACAGTTGAGGCAGCATAAGCAAATCTTATCTCATGCATATTCATTGTGGATATCCTGAAAACCAGACTCGTTTGTGGCTCTCAAGGTCTGGAGTTGGCCACCTCTTCTATAGGTATTTTCCTGTCCCAGAGGGTTTACAAGCAAAGGGTCTGATTTACTCAGCATTTTCCCCATAGACCAGGTCTCCCGTGATTTCACAGCCACGGGAAAGGCCGCAAAATCTGGACCTTCCTGCAAAATTGCCCATTCCCTGCAGAATTGCCACAGGAGATCAGGGGCCAGAGAATCAGCAGGAGCAGCATTGTATTTTACCTGGAAACCACTGCTGCTGGGATTGTTGTGCTGCTTCACTCCACCCACTGCCACCCTGATCTGTTCCTCTCCCTCCTGCCATGCACGCCTCTCTCCATCACCCACATGCGCCATCTTCATCTATTTGGTGGCCAGTAGGATCACTGCTTGTGATGGGACTTGGGGGGAGAGAGAGAGAAACATGCACCCTCCTCCAGAGTTGGGCACTGCACTACTGCTGCTCTCCTCCTTGCTGTGATCAACACAGCTGGAAGGACTCTGTTGCCAACTGCTACCAGTGTTTAGAGGTTCACAGTGCAAGGGCCCGTGACTGAAGAGAACAACGTGGCTTCAGCTGCTGTACAGGCAATGGGAAGGTGAGTGAAGGGATTGAGGAGCAGAGGCCAGACAGTGGTAGCAGAATCGAGGGGGTGCAGGGGGGAGTTGGAGAGTAAAGGGGATGGAGGGAAGAATGATGAGAAAGGGAGAGAGAGGGGATCTTAAAGGTTGTGGGGAGAAGGTGCAGGGGGCAACAGTAAGTGAGAGGATGAGGGAAAGGTGAGTGATCTGAGGAGTTGCAGAGAGGGAAAGTGAGTGAGAGATGTAGGGGGCAAGGTTGGAGGTGATTGGAGGGGATTCAAGGAGGGAGGGAGTTGGAGAGGGATTGAATGAGAGGATCAAGTTGTTGAGTATGAGTGAAGGAACCAAGGTGTGAGGTGATCATAGGGATGTGTGTGGAGAAACAGGTTGCGCATCGGAGAGGGGGGTGTGGAGAGTGAGTGAGAGAAAGGAAGAATGTTAGGGGGAGGAGAAAGGTGTGGTGTGAGTAGATCATTCCTTCCTTTCTTGATCTCCCTTTTTCCTCTCCCATCCCTGACCTCTCCTCCCTCTCTTCTTCGTCTTTCTTTCTCTCTCTGTGCCTCTATCCTCCTCCAGCCATTATCTCTCCTGCCTGAAATCCACTCTCTCGCCTCCCCAGATATCTTCCTCCTTTTTGTCCCCAGCACCAATCACTAAGATACTTTTTTCCTGTAATAAAGGATCAAATAAATTGGACACAGAAATGTCAGAAAAATAACTTATTCTATAATGTAAGAAAAACATTTTCAATATTTATTTGTTTAAAACAATTTATAGACCACTTAGTTAAAATATATGCAAAATTATGCAAATTTGCTACATAATTTTGAAAAATCTGCCACAGGTAACCAGTTGTTCTGTCATAGACACAGAATGGGAGAAAAGCCTTAGTAAATCAGATCCTTAGTTTGCACTTGAGGCTTACCCAAGGTCACAAAGAATATCAAAAGGGGAATTAGGATTTGAATCCTGATTTTCCTGGTTTTCAGCCTGCTGCTCTAACCACTAGGATACTCCTGAGGGTGCTTGCAGTTTGCCTTTGGGATTCTCTGACATTTCTGATGGTCCTCCCTGTAAAATTAGCAATGGTTCAAACTACATATCTTAAGGTGAGATTTCTAGGATGCAGCGTACCATCCTAGGACTGCTGTGCCATAGTGCAAACATAGAATCCCTTCTCATAGCATTCAGTGCCTACTGCTGTGTGAGCAACACATAAGCAAGATGATGGCAGCACATGCCCAGTGATCCCTGGCATCTGATACTTTTGCCTTTTCCTTAGCACAAGTAGTTCCAATAATGGGCTATAGCTGAAGCTTTGATTCTAAAAACCACAATTATACTTATATTTAGATAGGAACATGACAGCAGAAAAAGGCTATATGGCCTATCTAGTCTGCCCATGCTGCTGTTCACTGAACTGCAGCAGAAAAATATCCTGTGTTGTCTGCTGACTTGGAGCATAGGAGATTTAAGCATGATGAGTATATGCAGGAGAAAGGGATTTAGGGAGGGAAAAGCACATGCAGAGATCCCATGTGAGTGAATATGGACACCAGGGTGCCCAATGACTGGCACAGTTAAAGATGAACATATAGGCTTATAGGCACTAACCTTGCAAGTACCAAAAGGTCCAGCATTCATATTGTCAATTATCAAACAACATATGATAAGTATTAATGACATTCATAATAGACTTCATCGTATAGTATAGAGATTCAACTTTAGAACTCAGCCTTATATTTAATAATCAGTCACTATATTTTTATAGGGTGAGCAAGTGTCCCATTCATGTAAATAAACAACACTTTATATATTCAATTTTTGTGCGCAAAATATCAAATGGTGAAGATGTTGAAAAACTTCATGTCATTTCAAATACACTTATTTATGGAAGCCGTCGAATTCAAAGCAACCGTGCCCGATACGGGGCCATGTTTCAGATAGCGATCCTTTTTCAAGGGCTATAATCACTGCAACTGAAAAAAAGGTCCATCATATCAATAAGTAACACTTTCAATATATTTCTTTCAAGATGAAGGCAATGCTACAGAATATTCCTAGATATTTGATCCAACATAACAGCCCGGGACTTACTGTTGAAGTAATCGCTGCTCAAACATGGCGTTTTAGCGTTCCATTTCCGGTTTTTGCGGAGAGGCGTGCTTTGAAAGTAGTATTTAAACGGTCTTGCTTTCAATTTTCCTTATAGCAATCAATTCGCTGACGTATTAGAAGGCTACTTAAACTGTGAACGGATGATCACAGTATAGTACCCGCCTCCCTCTTCTATCGTTCCATCAAGGAATTAAATAAGAGAATACCATTCTACTGCTGCATTTAAACCTCCTGGGTGTGAGGAATTTAACCGGTGGATCCACTGTTGTTCCTTCAAATTCAAAGCTGTCTTAGGATCTCCTCCTCTAGGATTCAATTGCACCACCTCAATTACCCGCCTTTTTAAATCAGCAAAAGTGTGATGCAATTGTACACAGTGTGCTACAGTCGAAGTTTGTAAGTTTGCTATCTTTAAACAGCTGCGATGTTCTATAAGGCGTGTTCTGATGGTGCATTTTGTGCGTTCCACATAGTATAGATTCCATGGGCAAATAATTAAGTAAACCACATTACTGGAGAAGCAATCTGAATGATGATAAGCTTGGTATGTTTTACCTTTAAGATTGGACCAACAAGGGCCTGTGATGGCCTGCTTACAAAGATCACATTTGTGACATGGCCAAAGGCCTGCTTGCAAATTATCTATTGGCATCGGGATAGGTGTTAAAAAAGAATGGACCACAAAATCTCTGATGTTCATGCCTCGGCTGTATGCGATCACCGGTCTTTCCTTGAAGACCTGATGGATTTTTAAAACTGGCTAGTGTTGTAAAATTACTGCTGCAATTGCAGGCAGTTTGACAGAATACATCAATGTACACACTAATGGGAGCGATGTCTGTGGCTCTTTCTCGAGTAGTAACCATTGTAGTTTGTCGTTGAAAGCCCTCTTGTAGGCTTTCTTGATGGTTGACATCGGATAACCTCGTTCTAAAAGTCTGCAGAACAGTACATCAGATTGGGTAATGAATTCTGCTTTTTCGCTGCATAATCGACATAAGCGTAAAAATTAGCTGACTGGTAGGTGGAGAGGATGAAAACTAGTGAAATGCAGTAGTGTTTCTCTCTGTGGGTTTTCTATAGATGCTCGTGGACAAAGAATCATCTTATTTTTCAATCAGAATGTCAAGGAAATTGATAACATGAGAATGATAGCTCATTGTGAATTGTAGGTGGGAATCTAGAGAATTAATCCATTATTGAAAGTGTTGCAAACTGTCTGCATCTGAATGCCACAAAAAGAAAATATCGTCTATATATCTGGTCCAGAAAGAAACATGTTGAAACACTGTAGAATTATTCAAAAATTGTTCTTCAAAACTTGCGACATATAGGTTAGCTAAACTTGGTGCCATGGTGGCCCCCATGGCGGTGCCTTGAATTTGTTTGTGAAAAACTCCTTGGAAAACAAAGACATTTTCACTGAGAGCCAACTTTGTTAGTGCCACGATGAATTTGGATGGTATTCGCTGTGGGCGTGGCCTTTTCTCTAGTGTTGTAGAACAATCTTGTTGCGACCGTCGCTGCCCGATGTCTCCACTCCGCCCACCTTACCTCTTTTGCGACTCCCTCTTTGGTTGATGGAAGTTTGGCTGCCGCAGCGTCATCTTGCCATTCTCCTCCAGCGTCCCGGGACCGGCTAGACGCTGCCTTCCACCATGTTCTCCTGAAGCCTAAGGGCGCATGTGTGGCGCGGCCCCGACTCAAGTATCAGCTGTGGCGTGAACCTCAGGGGCGTCCCCCTGAGATGACGTCATCTAGCCCGGATATTTAAGGTCTTTGTTTTCGCTACCTATTCGAGTTAGCAACGGTTTACCTAGCTTCCTCCATCAGGTATCGCTGCGGATGGGTTTCGCTCTCTGCATACCCTGCTACTCTGCCTCCTCGGAATTTACCAGGGGTACCCGCTCCTCGGAGGCCTCGCTCTCTCTCTTGCTTTTCAGGTCGCAGTCTGGAACCGGTACTCGCTCCTCGAGGGCCCACATTCCCGGACCTGCTACCGAATACTACTTCTGCCAGGAAGTCACCGCTGCCTACAACACCAGTGAGTTACCATCTCTCTCTCAGAGCTTTCCCTGGAACCAGGTACTTGCTCCTCGAGGGCCTACTTCAAGAGACTATTGTGTGAGTGTTACCATCAAGGTTCTGTTCCTGAACTCTGCATACTCTGCCTACTCACTATTTTCAGTTTCTCTACAGCTCAGCCATCCTGGGATCGCTGTTCCAGTGCCTGAGGTACTACAGCCCAGCTGGGCTCGTCCAGCTCACTACTGCCACCTCTGGTGGTTCACTATACAGTTTAATAAAAGATATAGTGTGTGTCTGTCTCCCAACTCTGAGCCTGACCGGGGGCCCCTCTCGGGATCTTCCCCCGGGGCTGTGGTCATCTGCCACCGGCCCAAGGATCCACCCACAATTATCACAAATAATAACAGATTGCTAACTCCATGGAGCCGGCACAGCTCAATGCCTTACGGGCCATACCGGGCCTGGCCCTGCGCATTTCGGAGCAGCAAGACGCCTTGGAGAAACTTACTTTTTTTTTTTTTTTTTTTTTTGTATAATATGTTTATTGCATTTTTCCAAACAGCATAGACATGGCAAACGATACATGGAAAAAATAAAATTACAGCCAGAACATCGTATAATCCGCCACTAATATGTGCCGGCAATCCATGTCTTTGGCAGTGAACAAATACAGATAAATGAAAATAAATAAATAAATTACCTTTGCACTACCTGCTCATTCTGAGAAGAGCACATCAGTGGAAAGAGAAGGAAGGGATACAAACCCCAACATAAGAATCACCCTTCTGTCTGTAAAGAGTCAACCCTCTTCGTGTCCCTCCCCGTCCCATATGCAGGTTTAACAAGAGTATGAAGTAGGGACGTAAGGGCGTCCCGGGCTATCCCCTGCCAGTCTACTCCCCCCCCCACCCCTAAGAACCCCTATCCCCCCCACCCCCTCCACCCCTGTCTGTGTCTGTGCAAGGCAACATCAATCGCGCTCTTGTGTCTACCTGTACTTAGCTACTACTAATCTCTAGGGAAGATTATGTTCCTGGTCGTAAGAAGATACTACGAAGAGGAACCCACGGTAGGCCTCAGATATGTATTTAAGGGCTTCCAAGTGGTTTCGACCTCCAACCTCCGTTTTGCCGAGGTTTGTCGGGCACTGCAAAATTCTAAAGTGTACAACTTAATAAGTAAGGTGAACCAATGGTCCTGTTTGGGTGCGTCTTCACCCACCCACCCCGTAAGGATTACCTTCTTGGCGATCAGTCCTGCCTTGCATATAAAATTATGCTCAACCAGCAATTGCTTGGATAAGCGTGTTGGCGCCACCCCAAACAACCACCACATAGGATTCATCGGCAGGTCTCTCTGTAATAGCTGCCCGCACATTTGAATGACCTGTGACCAGAAAGCATATATCACTGGGCAAGACCAAAAACAATGAGGATATGAACCTTCGCTCAGTTTACACTTCAGGCAGGTAGGTGAAGTGCTAACCCCAGCTAGAAAAGCCCGGGTTGGAGGCATATAATAAAACCGTAGGAACTTATATTGTAGCTCTCTATACAAAATACTTTCAGACCAAGTTGGTATAGCCTTAAAACACTTTGAAAAAACTAAAAGAGGCAATGAAAACTGGGGCCAGGCCTCCCATTTCTTGTGAAGAGAGACAATATCTCCTGCGTCTGTTGCCGCTTGCAGCGCCTGTCTGTAAGTTGCTATGGTCGGCTTATTAAGCTTTCTGGCCCCGACCAGCTTATGTAAAGCCCAAAAGGGAGCAGAAGGTTCAAAAAGCCTCCCCTGTGCGCCCAAAAAGTGCCGCAGTTGATAGTATGCGAACTGGTCGGTATTGGGTAGGTAATATGTCGCCTGTAGTTCCGTAAAGGCGTATAACAATCCAGTACTCTGGGAATAACATTGATATACCCACTCCAATCCCTTACTCTTCCATTTATGAAAAACGGAGAACGTATGCGCTGGTGGGAATAAAGGATGATCACATATGTCCAAGAAGGCCGTTACCATAGAAGGTGAAATTTCTTACACAGGAAAACCCACGCTCGACGGCAGGATTGTATCCACGGTTGTGCCGCTACTAAAGAGGAAAGGTGGGCTAATGGCAACTGAACCAACGCATTGAAAGAGCGAATCCCCAGCCAGTGCTGAAGATCTACCAGCGGTGTATAATAAGTGGTGTGTTCAAGCATATCCTTGAGGTGCCGCAGCAAGGCCGCCAAATTATAAGCCCTAATATCTGGGCAGTTCAGGCCACCTTTCTCAAACGGATTCATCAAGGAACTTAACGCGATACGCGCTCGTTTGCCGACCCATAAAAATTTTCGCAAGATCGCATGAAGTTCCTTACGATGCTTCTGAGAAAGCCATACTGGTAACATTTGAAAAATATAGATCCACTTGGGCAGGACCATCATTTTATATAAGTGTATTCTACCCGAGAGGGAAAGCGGAAGGGACTGCCATCTTTCCAAAATGCTTCTCGTGTTGCGGAGAAGCGGTTCCACATTCTCCCGATAGAGGTCAGACAAGGTGGGAGGAATACGAATACCCAAATATTTCATGGTGCCATGAACCCATTTAAGCGGGAACATTCCCACCCATGCAGCCCTCACGTGCCCCCCAACATCCAGAACCTCAGATTTATCCTGATTGACCCGTAGCCCTGCAAATGTACCATATGCCGTTTGAATATCTAAAAGCAACCGTAAGGAATGGTGAGGGTTAGTAAGGTAGACTAGTATATCATCAGCGAACGCTGCTATCTTAAACTCATGGTCAAGAGATCCCAACCCTCTAATATCCGGGGATTGTGCAATTTTTCTAAGTAGCGGGTCAATCGCCAGAATGTACAGTAAAGGTGAAAGGGGGCACCCCTGCCGAACCCCCCTCCGTATGTGCACTGCCTCTGATTTGTACCCATTGGCCACGATATGGGACTCAGGACTATTTATTTATTTATTTATTTAAAAATTTTTTATATACCGACATTCATCCAGGATATCACATCGGTTCACAGTGTAACGCAAATATACGCCATGCATGGCGCTTTACATGGAACAGATAAAACATGTTAACAAGGGAATAACGGGATAAGAGAACATGGGATAAATTGCATTAAATATTAAACAAGAATTGCAATTATATACATATGTACAATGTTGAGAGAACTGAGAGAAAAGGGATTTGGGAATATTAGGGGGGGAGGGGGGAGTGGAGAGCAGAGGGGGGAGAAGAGGGGAGAAGGGGGCGGAAAGAAGAAGGATGGGGCAAAAGCGGGGTACCGAAAGGGGGGCCGTGGAAAGGCAGAGTGGAGATTAGGTGTATGCTTTGGCAAATAGCCAGGTCTTAAGCTTCCGCTTGAAGGATTTCAGGCATTCCTCTTGCCGTAGTTCAACTGGCATTGTGTTCCAAAGGGTCGGCCCGGCGATGGATAGTGCACGGGCTCTTGTGGAGGTTAGTTTGTGGAGTTTGGGAGAGGGGATAGGCATGGTTGCGAGATGTGTAAAGGACTACTGTAAAGGAGTGATAAGTAGGTCAGAAAACTACCTTGCAGACCATATCTCTGAAGGCAGGAAAACATATAAGGCCATGAGACCCTATCGAATGCCTTTTCGGAATCGAATCCTATGGCTAAAGCGGGGGTTTTGGTGTGAAGAGATGTTGCCATAGCAGTGATCAGGCGAACGATATGGGTGCAGGCTGGCCTATTCTTAACAAACCCCACTTGATGTTTTGATATAAGTGCTGGTAAGAAGTGCCCCAATCTATCTGTTAGAATTTTGGCCAAGATTTTTAAGTCACAATTTAACAGTGATATTGGGCGGTAGGAAGCTGGTTGCTGAGGATCCTTTCCCGGCTTGGGAAGAACCGTAATATAAGCGGTATTGAAATGAGGAGGGAGAGCTTCCTTTTGCACAGAATCATTAAAGAAGTTGGTAAGAGGAGTAACCACCTGCAGCTGTAAAAGTTTATAAAAATCGAATGAAAAGCCATCCGGGCCAGGGGCCCTGCCCCTCTTACTGGTGGCGATGACATTGGATACTTCTAACGGTATAATAGGTCTGTTAAGAAAAGCCACCTGGGAAGCCGAGAGTGACGGCAAATGGAGATCCTGGAAAAAATCCGCTTCTTCCCTGGCCCCCCCCAGGCACATCATCAGTGTAAAGGGATTCATAAAACACTCGGAAGGCCTCACAGATAGCCTTACGAGAAGTGACCAGTGTCCCATCCGTCGTTTTCATTTTGGGAATAAAAGTCTTACCCCTATGAGCCCATACCAACGAGGCCAAATATTTACCCGCTTTATTACCAAATTTAAAGAAATTCTTTTCGGCCGTCTGAAACGCCTGTTGGGCCCTTTGATGTAAAGCACAATTGAGATCCCTCAGGATGTTGAAATACGCCCTATGTTGGGCCTGTGTTGGATGAGAGGACATGTGTTGCTTATGCGCGCGTAATTGAGTTTCAAACTGTAAGATTTTATGATTTAGCCGTTTAGACCTGGAGGCCATATAGGAAATAATTTCCCCTCTAACTACGGCCTTGGCGGTCTCCCAAAATAGTTGGGGAGTGTCTTTGTGTGAGTGATTATGGAGATCAAATTCTTTCCATTTTTGGGAGAGAAACTCTTTAAAGTCCGGATCTTCACGCAGAAAACTGGGGAACCGCCAGAACTTTTCATTAGGTTCCTTAGTGTGAAACCGTAATTCGACCCATATCAGCGCGTGGTCTGAGATCGCTGGGGAACCAATGGCGGCCTTAATAAGAGCCTGAAAACCATCTTGCGGTGTCAGTATGTAATCTATCCTTGATAAGGCGACATGCGCCCGCGAAACATGTGTAAAATCTCGCTCTGTGGGGTGTAGTGTGCGCCACGAATCAAGCAAAGATAGTTCCTGACATAGAAAAGCTGCCCCCCTCCCAGCATGCCCTCTAGGGGCGAATCCCGGGGGCGACCTATCCATTTGTGGATCATGGGTAAAGTTGAAATCTCCCGCAACTACTATGTAGCCTTGGGCATGGGTCACTATTTGCGTTAACACATATGTGTAAAAGGCATGGGAGTACGTGTTGGGTGCATATATACAACAGATCGTGAATTGTTGACCATTAATATTCCCTACAACCATGACTAGTCTCCCCTCTGGGTCTTGTACAGTGTGAGAAATTGTACATGAAGCAGATTTGTGGACTAGGATCGCCACTCCCCCCTTTTTCCCCTTGGCTGGCGAAAAATAGCAGGTACCTACCCAATTTTTCTGTAATTTTTGACTCTCGCTAGCATTCAAGTGGGTTTCCTGGAGGCAGGCAACCGTGGGATTGCATTTTTTAAGTTGTTGCAAGATCTTATACCTCTTGATTGGCGAGCCCATCCCATTCACGTTCCATGATACTATTTTTGTAATATCACCCATAATGAAGAAAGACAGACTCGTGTATCCGGGCGCGACCCATGGGCACCTCCCCTGCTATGGACATACACACTTGGAAACAAAGTCCCAGCCCCCCGAGCTTAAAACAGTAAAGGAACCTTGAGCACAACAAAATGTCAGAAAGAAGCACATGACACTTACCCCCCCCTCAACAATCCCATCCCCCTCCCTCCCCCAACCCCCCCATCCCTGCCCCCCTCTCCCCCCTCCCCTTCCCATCCCCGATCCCTCCCTGTAAGACCTTGCCCTTCCTAATCCCCGTAAATGGGGAGAGAGTCACGTAATTTGATGCGGGCGGGTGCCACGCATCTTCACCGCGTAGGCTCTGCTGAGCACCACTGCTTCTGGGCGGGTCCGCAGTCGGGCCTACTGCGGGCAATGCTGTTCACGTGCGCTGTCCCCTGGCTGAGCAAATCCAGTCTGATACCCAACTGCCCGGCTTGGACGAAGTTAGTCCAGTCTCAAAATGATATTGTGGGCACCGTGAAACATAAAAAAGTCCAAATAGTGCCCAAAATTTAACAATCAACAAGAAAGGAAGGCCGTACTCAAAACCAGATGGCCTCGCGGAAAAGAAGAAGAAAAAAACAAACACAGCAGCACCCCCATCCTCATAAGGCGCAACCGTGCACCACAACTTTTTTTTTTTTTGGAGGCAACTAATGAACCGTCAGGAAGTCCGTAGCCCCTAGGAACAAAAGACATCCCAGTGCGTTGAGACCCATCACCTCGAACACCAGCCTTAGTCCGTAGAGGACGAAAGCATTCTCCGGTCTGTCGGAGGCCTCAGCTCTGCACTGTAACGGTGTCTATCCAAAATGGCCGATCTTTCACCGCCCATTAGGGCCATATTTGAGACATAAATTGCTGAGCCTTCTCCGCATTTTCAAAGAGGTGCGTGCGATTGTCATGCCATATTTTTAGCCGGGCTGGGAATTGCAGGGTAAAGCGAACCTGCTTAGCAAATAGAGCTGAGCATATCTGCGAATAACTCCGTCTTTGCCCCGAGACTTTGGCCGAGTAGTCCTGGAAGAGGCGTACCTTATGAGATTCATAGGCCAGGTCTGGAACGCTTCTATAAGCTTGCAGGAGCGCTTGCTTATGGGCATAATTAAGGACTTTAGCTATCACAATTCTGGGACGGGTCTCACCATCGCGTTTCTGACCGAGGCGGTGGGCCCTCTCAATATGGAGGACAGGGAGTAGCTCCGGGAGGTGGAGGGCATCCGGAAGCCAGCTTTCCAAAAAAGACCCCAGGTTTTTTTCTGATAGCGATTCAGGCAGACCCAGGATCCGTATGTTAGATCGTCTGCTCCTATTTTCTAGATCTTCGATTTTCGCTGCCTGCGCTTCAAGTTGCGATTCCAGCGCCGACACCTTGGCTGAGATGGTAAGTGCGTCATCCTCTAACGTTCCGACTCGTGTCTCAATTTGCTCCAGCCGAGGATTCAGATCCGACAGTGCAGTATGAATTTCCGTCATCTGAGAGGAGATGGTGGCTAGCTTCACATCCAGCGCTTCCATGAGAATCGTTTTTAGTTGTGCCGAAATCTCTGGCGAGAGCTCAGGCAAAGCAGGGGCAGATGCCGTTTCAGATACCGCCGCCATCTTTGCGTCCCCGGGTTTCAGTTTATCCTTGTCTTTTCTCCCGGCTCGGAGGGGCATTCCCGCTGGTGAGCGCTGCATATAATTAGTTATGGACATGTATGGTGAGCCGGTTCACCTTCGTTCAGTGAAAAAAAAACGCGGTTTGCAGGCTTAAAAAAAGAGTTTAGCAGAGCATGGCACCCGGAGCCCCCTTAGGCACGTCTTGCCTCGCTCACCGCATCACGTGACTCCTGGATGATTTTAACAATAGGTTACAAATTAATCTGGAGAAACTTACTTCATCGTTCCATCAGCTACACACACAGAAGGTTCAAGGCACAGCTTCCAGCCATGAAGGTGAGTTACAGGAGGCAACTTTAAAGACTGCTGTACCACTGGCGGCTCCAATTTGTTTTTCCAGAGAAATCCAGAAGACCCGGGGTTTTTTAAACCAGTGCTGCATACATTTTGCCTTACAGCCATCTTTATTTCCTACGGCTCTCTCCAAGACTACCTACATCCTTTCATACCTGGATGGTAGGGCTTTGTCTTGGGCATCTACTTTGTGGGAATGCAAGGACCCCATTTTGCAGGACATAGAAGGATTTATGGACTTATTTCTTTATTTCTTTATTTTCTTTATTAATTTTTCAAAACTATTAAAAAGTAATAATCAACTTTGCAAAATGAAATATTAAATTTTTGAACATACATTCTAATCACACAACTTATAAATAAGAAGTAAACATATTTGTTCAAAAACTAAACATCATAGAGGCAATACCAAGAGAACGAAATTTGTAAGTGAGGAGAATTTTTTTTTTGAAAACTTATAATAGAATAATTTGGATATTCATGAAAGTTTCAACAATATACTAATTACTTACACCTCCATCTTTAATAGATATCTGCATCCTAGCATTCAAAAAATCTTGCAATTGAGATACCTCAAAGAAAATAAAAACATTTCCCTGTTGTTTTATTACACATTTACATGGGTATTTTACAACCATAGTTGCCCCCAGTGCCAAGACGCTGGGCTTTAAAGAAAGAATAGCTTTGCGTCTAATCTGAGTACTTCTGGCAAGGTCAGGGTATACCCTGACCTTACCACCTAAGAATTCAATACTCATGTTTTTAAAATATGCCTGCATAACCAGATTCATTTCCTGTTGGGTCTGAAATGTTACTAATAAAGTGATCCGATCCAAAATCTCATCTTGTGTTTCTTCCAAATATTGGGTTAAATTCTGGAAATCTATAGATTGCTTAGATTCAGTATTTTTTACTTCATTTTGCTTAGAAGGTAATTGAATTATTTTCTTTCTAAAAGGAATTTTTTCAGAGGAAATTTTTAAATTTTTTTCCAAATATTTTTTTAAAGTTGTCAATAAATTTTCCTCTCTTAATTTAGGGAAATTTAATAATCTAATATTCAAATGTTTTACTGTATTTTCTAAGTATTCTATTTTCCTCAAAGTAGCAGATCTTTCACAAGTAATAGTAGTGGTTAGATCTTTTAAACCTCTAACTTCCCCTTCCAAAGAAATAATCTGTATGCACTGATCCAAAAGGATCCGTTGATGATCTTGAGTAACAGAGTCCAGTTTATTAGACATATGCTGTAATAGCTTTGATTGTTCTTGAATGTTATATGCCAATCTTTTCATTAGATCTGCCAAAGAGTCTAATGTTACAGCTGATTTTTCTCCAATCCCCGCTAGGATGCTGTTTCCTTCATCCAGATCTAATTTAAAATCTGGAGTCGAAGACCTAGCTTTCTCCAAACTACCATCAAAGTTCCCAACATGCTGGGGTAATGGAGCGAGAGTTTCTCCTCCTACTCCAGCAACATTCGAAGGAGTATGTGGGGAAGCTATAATCAGCTGGCGAGGGTAGGGGTGGGCTTAGTGATATTTCCCCTGGTGAAACTTGTGTTCCTCCCACATTCCCATCTATGGGATTTGCCAAGCCCTGAGTTGATGTTGAAACAGCATTCTCAGAAATAAATCTTTGTTGTAGCGAAGGTGATTGTTCTGCTGGGTATACTCTCACCTTGGCTTTACGTTTATGAGGCATATTATACTAAAGAGATTAAATATACAAAGAATATATCCAGAGATACCCTTCCACGTTACCAAACCTAAGATTCACCTCTTGGTGCGACAGCTATCAGAAGAAATAATTTAAACGGAAATATTAAAATCTATTAGCCTTCACAAACTAACCCAAACTAAGCCGGGCAAAGCCACGCGCGCTTTGGTGGCGCGCCGCTCAGTGCCGATCTTTGAGGCACTCTCTGGCCCCTCCCACAGACATCAGGGTCCAGATGGTAATTCAGTGAGAACAAACTCACCCAATGAGGAAACACAGTCATTCTAACTAGCTCTGAAGTTCTTTTTTTTCCAGGTAATTAGCTGTCCTCATTATGGACTTATTTAAATCCGTTTTTGATGACCCTGCTCGAACTTCTGTCGCCGGTTCTGCTTTGGTTGAATTGAAGCAAGGCAACAGATCATTGGCTGAATTTGCCATAGAGTTTAAAACTCTTGCGGCGGAACTCTGCTGGGACCCCAAATGTCTCAAGACTCTCTTTTTCAGAGGCCTGGATAACAGTTTAAAGGACGAGCTGGCTACTCGTGAAACACCTGACTCGCTGGACGAATTAGTAGCCTTGGCCACTCGGATTAATCACCGGCTTCGGGACAAGGTGAAGGAACTCCGGCCTAAGGTGTTACCTGGGTTGAAACAGGCTAGTGCTATACCTGCACCTCGGATGGTTCCAGTAATCCCTGCTGCTGATAAAGATAAACCGATGCAACTTGGTCATGGACATTTGACTTCCAAAGAGAGAAGACTTTGGAAGAGGCACGGCCTTTGCATGTACTGTGGTCAGCCCAGCCACAATGTCTCTACATGCTCCATTCATCCGGAAAACAGACGGGCCTAAGTCCTGCAGAAGGACTGTTCTTAGGCCTCACTTCGCCCTCTCCTCCGCTCTCTCTCCCAGTCTCCTTGACCTACGGACCAGTCACGGTTCAGACTCCTGCCCCGGTGGATTCAGGGGCAGGAGGCAACTTCATTCTCAGACATCTAGTGGAATACTTGAAGATTCCCCTCATCAAGTTGAAAGATCCACTACTGTTATCCTCCATTCATGGAGAGCCCTTACCGGGTGACGTGACTTGCCAAACTGTACAGTTACTCTCCGCACCGCAGCTCTCCATACGGAATCGCTCTCCTTCTTTGTACTGGAAAGGGCCATGCACCCTGTCGACCTGGGGTTACCCTGGTTGCAAGTGCACCAATCCCAATTTGACTGGGCATCCTTGGATCTCTCCCGCTGGGGCCCAGAATGTCACGGGAGGTGCCTTAAGGAAATCTCACCTATCATTTTCATGCTTACGACTCCAGTGATGCCAGGACTGCCGCCCCAATATGCATCCTTCGGGGATGTATTTTCCAAAGAAGCGGCTGATATTCTTCCTCCACATAGGCCCTATGACTGTGCCATAAGACTGAAGCCCAATGCTGAGCCACTGAAGGACGGGTGTTCCTCTCTCAGCCATTGAGAATAAAGCAATGTCGAAATACATTGAAGAAAATCTCCAGAAGGGCTTTATCAGACCATCAAAGTCACCAGCCGGTGCAGGCTTTTTCTTTGTGGGGAAGAAGGACGGTACCCTACGTCCATGTATCAATTACCGAGGTCTAAACGAAATCACGATCAAAGACCGTTACCCCTTGCAGTTAATCTCGGAGCTGTTTGACCGGCTGCAAGGGGCCAAGATATTTTCAAAGCTCGACCTGAAGGGGGCCTACAACCTCATTCACATTCAGAGCAGTGATGAATGGAAAACGGCCTTCAACACGCAAGACGGCCACTTCAAGTATATAGTAATGCCGTTCGGGTTGTGCAATGCACCCGCCATTTTCCAAAATATGATGAACGACATCTTGCGGGATCTGCTGTACAGGAATGTTGTGGTCTACCTGGACGACATATTAATCGTCTCCCAGGATTTGGACACCCACATTGCAGATGTCAAGCAAGTATTCCACAGTCTTTGCGAACACCGGCTGTACACCAAACTCTCTAAGTGTGAATTTCACAAAGACTCAGTGCCTTTTCTAGGCTACATAGTGTCGAAAGAAGGCTTCCAAATTGACCCTCACAAACTTGAAAGTATCAAGAATTGGTCCCAACCTACCAGCCTGAAGACTTTAAGGAGATTCCTGGGGTTCACCAACTATTATCGAAGCTTTATAAAGAACTATTCTTCTTTAACCGTACCCTTGACTGCGATGACTCGCAAGGATGCCAACGCTTCAAAATGGTCAGCGGAGGCCATTTCTGCGTTCGGGAAATTGAAGACTGCCTTCTCCGCAGAACCGTGCTTGCGGCATCCAGACCCCAACAAGCCCTTTATCGTCGAAGTTAATGCTTCAGATATGGATTTAGGGGCTGTGTTGAGCCCATCAGGAGATTCGAAAGCCTTACGTTCCTGTTCCTTTTTCTCATGAAGATTTTCTCCAGCCGAGAAAAACTATGGGATCGGCGATAAAGAGCTCTTGGCAATAAAGCTTGCATTCGAGGAATGGCGGCCTTGGCTCGAAGGTGCTCAACATCAAATAACCATATTCACAGATCATAAAAATCTAGAGTATCTCTGCCATGTACAACGTCTGAATTACAGACAGGCCAGATGGTCCTTGTTTTTTAATCGTTTCGATTTTGTGTTGAAGTTCCGCCCTGGAGATAGAAACACCAGAGCAGACGCTCTGTCACACTCTTTTCATTCGGAGGATGTGCCTGATGAGCCACAGCACATAATTGACCCGAAGATCCTCTTGGCATCCACCCAGTCTCTACCCGCTGGTAAAACAATCGTTCCTAAAAGACTCAGGAAGAAAGTGCTCTTTTGGGCGCACGATTCCAAACTGGCTGGCCATCCTGGCCATCGCTGTACCCTGCCCAAGATACAGAAGCTGTATTGGTGGCCTACCATCAAAAAGGATACCTTTCCTACGTGGCATCCTGCACCAATTGTCCCAAGAACAAAACTGCTTCTGGACAACCATGGGGGTCAGATGTAACCACTGCCAGTTCCGGAACGGCCCTGGTCGCACATCGCTACTGACTTTGTAGTCGATTTACCCACTTCCGGAGGAATGAACACCATCTGGGTGACAGTGGATTGATTTAGCAAGATGGCATACTTCGTGGCGCTCCCTGGCATAACTTCAGCCTTGGAACTTGCAAAGCTCTTCATAACACACATATTCCACCTCCAGGGACTACATTCTCACATAGTATCCGACCGTGGGTCCCAATTCACGGCACGATTCTGGAGGGCCTTGTGCAAATTGTTTGACATCTCTCTAGACTACACCTCAGCCTATCATCTGCAGTCGAATGGCCAAATGGAACGGATGAATTGAACAATGAAGCAATTTATTCGAGCTTATGTCACGTCCCAACAGAATAACTGGGCCAAATTGCTTCCATGGGCTGAATTCTCCATCAACTCTCATCCAGCAACATCTACTAGATTGTCACCTTTTGAAGTGGTTTTTGGATGTTCCCCAACACCGCCACTTCCTCTGAAGCTCTCAGTGACGTCCCCAGCAGCTCAATCCACTGCTGATGATATCCATAATCTGTGGGTTCAGACAAAGGACATGCTAACCAAAGCGAGTGACCGTGCAAAGAAGTACTACGATGCACACCATTCGCAAGCTCTAGCCTTCAAACCAGGAGATAAGGTCTGGTTGTTAACCAAGCACCTCAGACTTAAACTACCCTCTTCTCGGTTTGCTCCTCGCTACGTGGGACCATTCCCAGTCCTTCAACATATTGGCAAAGTCATCTATCATATGAAGCTACCACCTGGTCTCAACATCCATAATGCTTTCCACGTTTCACTTCTGAAACCGCTCATACTCAGCGAATTTTCTTCCAAATCTCAGGATCCACCTGTCATCAATGCAGAAGACGACTTAGAGTTCAAAGTCAAAGAGATTCTGGATGTTTGAAAAAGGCAATACTTTTGAATATCTTCTCTCCTGGGAAGGTTTCGGCCCCGAAGAAATCTCTTGGGAGCCTCAGACCAATATCCTTGAAAAAGAGATGCTTCGTCAGTTCCACATTGCGCATCCTTCCAAACCCAAGCCTGGTACCTGAAGAAGAGATCGCCCTTTGAAGGGGGGTACTGTTGTGACCGTCGCTGCCCGACGTCTCCACTCCGCTCACCTTACCTCTTTTGCGACTCTCTCTTTGGTTGATGGAAGTTTGGCTGCCATTGGCGTCATCTTACCGTTCTCCTCTGGCGTCTCCGGACCGGCTAGACGCTGCCTTTCGCCATATTCTCCTGAAGCCTAAGGTCACGCGCGCGGCACGGCCCCGACTCATCTCTCTCTCAGAGCTTTCCCTGGAACCAGGTACTTGCTCCTCGAGGGCCTACTTCATTCCAGCCTCTGGGCTGCTTCAAGAGACTATTGTGTGAGTGTTACCATCAAGGTTCTGTTCCTGAACTCTGCATACTCTGCCTACTCACTATTTTCAGTTTCTCTACAGCTCAGCCATCCTGGAATCGCTGTTCCAGTGCCTGAGGGACTACAGCCCAGCCAGGCTCGTCCAGCTCACTACTGCCACCTCTGGTGGTTCACTATATAGTTTAATAAAAGATCTAGTGTGTGTCTGTCTCCCAACTCTGAGCCTGACCGGTGGCTCCTCTCAGGATCTTCCCTCGGGGGCGTGGTCATCTGCCACCGGCCCAAGTATCCACCCACAATTATCACAAATAATAACAAATCTCTAGGGCAGCCTCCTGCGGGATACTGGTGTATAGAGCTTGTATATCCATGGTAACCAAAAAAGCAGATCCCACATCTGTGATGGATTGTACTTTCGTAAGCATATGTTTGGTTTTCCTTCAAATATGATGTGGCTTGCAACACAAAAGGTTGTAGAAATCGGTCTACAAAGGTGGATAACAGTTCTAATAATGAACCTATTGTGGTGACAATAGGTCTCCCTGGCGGATCTGCTGCATTTTTATGGATCTTAGGGATCATATAAATGGTCGGTGTTTTTGGAAATTCTACCATTAGAAATCTAGCTTCTTTCACCATAAGAAATCCCTGGGCTTTACCTTCTTCCACTAAATGATTAATGACAATGTATAGCGATGGACTAGGATCTTGGTCCAAAACTAAATAACTTGTAGGATCGGTGAGGTGGGACAGTACTTTATTAACATACTTATCTCTGTCCAATATCACCACCGCCCCACCTTTGTCTGCTTGTTTTATAATGATGGAATGATCATCTCTGAGGGTTTTTAAAGCTGCAAACTCATCTTTTGTTAAATTGTGTCACAGTGGATTAATGTAATTTTCTACAGTTTTTAAATCAACTAGGACCAATCCGTGAATGTCTTGATGTAAGGATCAACTGTACCTAGAGGGAGCCAGTTGGATTTATGGTGGACAATAGAACAGTCAATTGAGGGTGCATGTTGAGCAAAAAATAACATCACCTGCAATTTCCTGAAAAATCGAAACAAGTCCCTTCTACATTTGAATGAATCTAAGGGCTACCAAAATGATAAGGGGAATGGAACAGCTTCCCTATGAGGAATGGAACAGCTCCCCTATGAGGAAAGACTAAAGAGGTTAGGACTTTTCAGCTTGGAGAAGAGACGGCTGAGGGGGGATATGATAGAAGTGTTTAAAATCATGAGAGGTCTAGAACGGGTAGATGTGAATCGGTTATTTACTCTTTCGGATAATAGAAAGACTAGGGGGCACTCCATGAAGTTAGCATGTGGCACATTTAAAACTAATCGGAGAAAGTTCTTTTTTACTCAATGCACAATTAAACTCTGGAATCTGTTGCCAGAGGATGTGGTTAGTGCCGTTAGTATAGCTGTGTTTAAAAAAGGATTGGATAAGTTCTTGGAGGAGAAGTCCATTACCTGCTATTAATTAAGTTGACGTAGAAAATATCCACTGCTATTACTAGCAACGGTAACATGGAATAGACTTAGTTTTTGGGTACTTGCCAGGTTCTTATGGCCTGGATTGGCCACTGTTGGAAACAGGATGCTGGGCTTGATGGACCCTTGGTCTGACCCAGTATGGTATGTTCTTATGTTCTTAATCGTAATGATAATTGGGGATAAAGGATAAACCTTTTTCCAAAACCTGTATCTGCTGTGCAGACAGGGACTGGCTGGAAATATTAATTATGTTGGATATCGGCTTTGCAACCATGTCTGAGGGCATTGTTCTGGATCGGGTCAGGCTGTCTGGTGCGAATACCGAAAAAACCTTCGGCCTTGAAATCTGTTTGAAGATCGAAAATTTCCACGTCATTGATCAGATCCTCTAGTAGTATTTTTGACATTAACTAAGTTAGGCCTGGATTTATCAAAATGCGGTAAGTACCGCATGCGATAGCAAAAGGGGCGTGTTTTATGCTTAGTGAAGAGCTAAGTTAGTGCACATTGCGATACCATTTCAGATTCTGCGATAAGTGCCAAACCTGATGTATTTCCTGCATTCAACCACTGGGGGACCAGTTTTTCAATGATCCCAGACACACGTGTGAGAGTGAGAGTGAGAGAGAGAGAGAGAGAGAGAGACTGGCCATAATATCATGGCCCATAGGCAGGTATTGGTATCCCTAGGGTAGGCCCACCTAGTAACTCGAGGTGGGGATTAGGTAAGTGTGTAGGGGGTTAGGGGCCACTTTGACATGCTACGTGACACCTACGAACAGAACAGTGGTCACTTGTGAAGATTTGCTGGCCTTCGGAGTGAGGAAACTCACTCCAAGATGAGATTTGGGCAATGTTCTCTCAACCTAGCTTGATGGACTCTCTACCTGGGTAACATCAAGCTAGGTGGAGAGAACATTGCCCAAATCTCATCTTGGAGTGAGTTTCCTCACTCCGAAGGCCAGCTAATCTTCACAAGTGACCACTGTTCTGTTCGTAGGTGTCACGTAGCATGTCAAAGTGGCCCCTAACCCCCTACACACTTACCTAATCCCCACCTCGAGTTACTAGGTGGGCCTACCCTAGGGATACAAATACCTGCCTATGGGCCATGATATTATGGCCAGTCTCTCTCTCTCTCTCTCTCTCTCTCTCTCTCTCTCTCTCTCTCTCTCTCTCTCTCTCTCTCTCTCTCTCTCTCTCTCTCTCTCGCCTTCAAATCTGAAACGTCACGGCCACTATCGCACTGCCTAACGCATTTCAAAGAGGTGTAGTTAAAATCTGCATTATGGCTGTGCGATAGCTCTTCGCAGAGAGGCTAACCCAGCCCACTCTCCGCCCCTAACTCCTCCCATTTTTGGAATTTGCATCGCACCATACGATATGGTGCGGTCGCATGCGGTAAACACGTTTCGCATGCGTTAAGGGCCTATCGCATGCGAAAACGGGGCTTTTCACATGCGCTAAGCCCTTAACGCATGCGAAAACGCCTTACCGCATTTTGAAAAATGACCCCCTTAGTCTGGTCTTCATCTGAACTTGTTGTTGAATTGTTGGAAGACCCTGCGAAGGTGACTCTTTTTGGTGGATTATTCATTCGTCGCTGCCACGGGTAAACGTAACCAGTGGAATAATCTTTTTCGTCTCTTTTGAATTTCGCTATCTTATTCTATTTTAAATCAATTCTAAATTTTTCCAGCATATGATTGTATTCATGTAGTTTTTTTCAAAGTCTTCCAAGGATTCATGTAGCTGCAAAAAGGACTTCACGTCTTCACATGAAACTTTGACTGTGTCGGACAACTTATTCGTAGTTTCAACTAACAGCAACATGATATCCAGCAAACAATTGTTGAGGATGGAAATCCACTTGTTACAAATTCCTCATTGTCAGCATATATGGACGGTTCAAGATTAATACGTAATCCCCGAGGGATCATTTCATTTTTTATGTACTGCAACAGGGTTGCCAAGTGTAGTTCAGATCTGATCAGATGTTTCTGGGAATTAGCTAGCTGGTTCCAAGATTTGTTTTCTGTTCCCTCTGGTGTGTCATCGAACAACAGTGCACCTTGTAATGCCTGTATTACGTGCTGTTCTGAGTAGCTGAAAACATTAGCCCACATCTTGAACAGAATGAGGTGACGTGAGTATCCAATAACAATCACTCTTCCAACCACGTTAATCTCAGAAATTGCAATATTGGACCATTGGTAAATCTGTAACTGCTACCTTGCAAGTACCAAAAGGTCCAGCATTCATATTGTCAATTATCAAACAACATATGATAAGTATTAATGACCTTCATAATAGACTTCATTGTATAGTATAGAGATTCAACTTTAGAACTCATCCTTATATTTAATCATCGGTCACTATATTTTTATAGGGTGAGCCAGTGTCCCATTCATGTAAATAAACAACACTTTATATATTCAATTTTTTGTGCGCAAAATATCAGATAGTGAAGATGTTGAAAAACTTCATGTCGTTTCAAATACACTTATTTATGGAAGCCATCGAATTCAAAGCAACCGTGCCCGACATGGGGCCGTGTTTCGGATAACGATCCATTTTCAAGGGCTATAATCACTGCAACTGAAAAAAAGGTCCATAATATCAATAAGTAACACTTTCAATATATTTCTATCAAGATGAAGGCAATGCTACAGAATATTCCTAAATATTTGATCCAACATAGCCTGGGACTTACTGTTAAAGTAATCGCTGCTCAAACATGGCGTTTTAGCGTTCCATTTCCGTTTTTTTGGGGAAAGGTTCGCTCTGAAAGTAGTATTTACAGGGCCTTGCTGTCAATCAGTG
Source organism: Rhinatrema bivittatum (assembly GCF_901001135.1). Taxonomy (NCBI): domain Eukaryota; kingdom Metazoa; phylum Chordata; class Amphibia; order Gymnophiona; family Rhinatrematidae; genus Rhinatrema; species Rhinatrema bivittatum. The sequence goes on along the minus strand of NC_042622.1, from coordinate 94,705,238 downwards.
ATCGGGAACTGCTTAAAACTATTGTGAGGACAAGATTCCTTATAGCAATCAATTCGCCGACCTATTAGAAGGCTGCTTAAACTGTGAAAGGATAATCACAATATAGTTCTCACAATAGTTTTAAGCAGTTCCCGATCACTGATTGACTGCAAGGCCCTTTGATAATTGACAATATGAATGCTGGACTTTTTGGTACTTGCAAAGTAGTAGTTACAGATTTACCAACGGTCCAATATTGCAATTTCTGAGGTTAACGGGGTTGGAAGAGTGATTCCTATAGGTACTCAGACATCCTGATAAATATGTGTGTACACAATCAGAAAAGAAAAACATGCTGTATGTCTTCAAGCAGATTCAAAGACCTGCACTTTCCAACACATGTATGCAGTCAGGCACAGCACACAGACACATAAGCACAAATGTCTTTGCAAGCGAGCTGCACATACAACGTATAGGAACAGATATCCAGATATACACATATTCAAGCACAGAATGCATGTACTAAAGCAGATATGCTTTTGGTATTCCTTATTTGCTTCATGTTCTTTGTTGAATAGATTAGAGCAAGTGATCACATTACTCAAGCACTGATTCTACTATTTTCTCAATTTGATTTGATTGCTTTGCATAAGTACATCCTAATTAGACTTGCCACCTCATCTCAAGTAAACCGACACAGGTTTATCCAGTCCTGGGTTGGCCCTATTTCATTTCCCTTAGAAAATCAGATCTACAAATCCATGCATGCAATGGGAACAATCCCGGGAGATCACCCTATTTAGCTGACCTGGGGTGAGATGGCAACCCCAGGGCCAGAGAAAGGATATTGAGTGCCCTAGGCAAACTTTTGCCTTGCACACCCCCCAACCCCCAGTCCAGGCCCTGGCTCCGGCCCTGACATAATTCACTCAAACATGCCCCCTCTCTTACACACACTTAGGTTTCTTGTCTCATTCACACACACACACACATCCTTACATAGGCTCCCTCCCTATCTTCTCACTTTTACCGTTGTTCTCTCGTACACACACAATCCCTCTTTCTCACATCCACACACACACAGATGCCGCTTATGTTCCACCTAGACTGCTTCTCTTGACCGCGAGCAGGAAGGGTGTCACGAGCAGGAAAGGCGCCGCTCACGGCCCGCCGAGTCTCTACTCCTCGGCTGCAAGTGGGATAGGCTCTACTCGTGGCCCCACATGACTGTTCTTTGCTGCCCCCTAGGCAACCACCTAGGTCGCCTATTGGGATGCGCTGGAACTGGGTAACCCTGTTCCTAAGAAGCAGTAATCCTTCTTGCCCTCTTTTTGGTTAGCATCAAAATGTAAGTTCTGAACCATGAGCTGAAGACAGATCCCTTTCTGGCCTGTAAAATATGGGGAGTTAATGCCCTGCCACCAACCCCATTATGTCCATGTTATGACCATTGCCAAAGCTAGAGGATTAAACAGTCTATTAAAAAGAATGTTACATTTAGAATGTGCATCCTTAAACACTGGGACAGAAGTACTATGCAGTTTCTTTTATGCGTATGATTAAGACATTAGGTCCTCTTTGTTTTAGGAAGAGTTTTCATCTCATCCTAGGTCAACTGAATAAGTTGATCCAGACCTGGCTTTGCTCAATGATATGCATAAATTTATAGGGGGTTTTTTCCCCTTAGGGACCTCAATGGGAAACTCAGAACTACAAATACCTAAGAACATAAGAACCTAAGAAATTGTCATACTGGGTCAGACCAAGGGTCCATCAAGCCCAGCATCCAGTTTCCAACAGTGGCCAATCCAGGCTACAAGTACCTGGCAAGTACCAAAACACTAAGTAGATCCCATACTACTGATGCCTATAATAGCAGTGGCTAATCTCTAAGACAACTTGATTAATAGTAGGTAACACTGGTAAACAAAGTTTTTGTTTCCTTCAGGTTTTTTGGTGTTCCAAATAGATTTTTTTATGCTGATCACAGATATTACTTTGAAATTAGTACATCACATAAGATTTTTGAGAAACAGCCAATTTTGTATTACAATAATTGTGAAATTTTAAAACATAATCTTGCGTACATATATTTTCTTGCTGTACAGTAGTTTTTATGATTTTTAAAATTCATTTCGTATTTTTGATGGCCATAAGCAACATAACATGTAACAGAGACTTACTTTTTAAAAAATACACCAAGAAACTCTGCCTGATCATGCTGAACTTGCTCCGGCAAGCCCCAGCTCGGCTGCAAGATTCTAACTTGTTTCCATGACGACGCAGCCTTATATAAGCAGCAGCAATGAGTAGTCTCCTGTGCAACGTCTGTGTGAATAAGCAAATCGTATCACTAAAACTGTTGTTTAAAACTTGTGGATTTAATTTCATATATTTTTATAAAATGTCGTGCCAATGTCGTAATAGCTGTGACACGTTTTGTTACATCTGCAACATGTCATTGAATATACATTTTCTTCATTCCCACTTGGACTTCTTCCCAGACAACCTTGGTGCTGTGAGTGACGAACATAGTGAAAGGTTTCATCAAGACATTGTCAAAATGGAGAAATGGTATCAAGGCAAGTGGAACCCCTCCATGCTGGGTGACTATTGTTGGACTCTCATCCACGAAGTGTTGGACAGTGATTACAAATGAAAATCTGCGGCAAAACATTTTTAGTTTTGTTTTCTGGTGCCAACATTGCCATTATAGCTTATGCTGCTACAGACATGTAACAATGCTTAATGTATATCATACTTTTCTGGCAAATGGTATGTGATACAGACATAATAAATGCATATTTGGGTTCAGCTCGTTAAAATCTACTTGTTTCACCGAAGGTTATGGAGGAAACAAAATATTCCCAGAAATTTGTTTACCAGTGTAATGGACTTCTCCTCCAAGAACTTATCCAAACCTTTTTTGAACCCAGCTACACTAACTGCACTAACCACATCCTCTGGCAACAAATTCCAGAGCCTAATTGTGTGTTGCGTGAAAAAGAACTTTCTACGATTAGTTTTAAATGTGCCCCATTCTAACTTCATGGAGGCCCCCTAGTCCTTCTATTATCCAAAAGAGTAAATAACCGATTCACATCTACTCATTCAAGACCTCTCATGATCTTAAAGACCTCTATCATATCCTCCCTCAGATGTCTCTTCTCCAAACTGAACAGCCCTAATCTCTTTAGTCTTTCCTCATAGGGGAAGCTGTTCCATCCCCTTTATCATTTTGGTCACCCTTCTCTGTACCTGCATGCAGTGGGGTAAAACCTGGGCTGGATCAGCCAGTTCGGTTGATCTGGAGGACAAGTAGCATCCCTATTATAATGCCAAGGCAAGTGCATAATGTTTTGTGGCAAGAAGCTCTGTGCTATGGTACTCCTGCAGCCTCTGTGCTATGGTATTCCTGCAGCCTCAAAGAAAGCTTTACATGTTAATTATAATGCGAAGGATTATGTAATCCCTTAATTATCCATGATTGCATTACTCCAGTGGTGATTTGAATTAACTTTGTGGTGTTAGTACATCAGTGATGTAATTGCAAGCCCATACTTGTCAGGTGTGTTAGCATTTGCTGAATAATGCAGAGTCACCTTAGTCTGACCTGTTATAACCTCTATTATCATTTATCACTGTGAGGTTCCTTTAAGAATGACCTTGGCTATGTGGTTGTCAGTGTTGCATAGGCTCAGTGTGAGATGAAGCAGAGAACCAAATTGCAGCTAGGGAGGAGGCTCAGAACCAGCCTGGTTCACGGAGACTTTAATTTAGGACAAGAAGGAACCATAATAATTCTTCTTTGTGTAGGCGGGGCAGGGCTGGTGTTTCATTAAGTGAACTAGGTAGTTGTCTACAGCAGTGGTTCTCAACAGGTGTGTTGGACACATTAGTGTGTCACAAGGTCATGGAAGGTGTGTCGCAGAGCCAGCAGACGGCTGCTTTTTCCTCATCAGTCTGGACAGGAGTTGGCTGATTTCTCCTTCATTGGGTATGAAAGAAGCTGCTCTTGCTTCCTTCTCCTCTTCCTGGCCCGGTGGGAGGTTATTCCCTTCACTTTCACCCAGATCAGAGTGAGATATCACCAACTCCTGTTCATATGGGCCTGGCAGAACACCAACTTTATCTTCCTCTGCCTAGCTTGGCAGTGAGGCTGCTGATTCTCTCTTCATCCCATGAGGCCTAGACAGGAAAGCGGGAGCATGAGGGAGAGAGGTGCGTGCTCTATAGATCCACTGCCGACTTCCGCTGCTGCTGCCTCATCTTCTTCCTCTCCTCAGTGCTTCTTGCTCTCATCTGCTGCTGGTAAAGCGGGAGGAAGTCTCTGGATTGGACTGAAGGCTTATGCTGGCTGGGAGCCAGGAGGACGGGGAAATATGCTGGGCTGGAAGGCCTTGGGAGATAGGAAGTCAGGAGTCTGATCAGTAGGAAGGGGTAGGGGAAAGGAGGTTGGGGTTGCTGGGTGGGGAGGAGAGATGGAAGTAGAGGGAGAGATAGAGGTATGGGGCCTTCTGGGTTGGGGAGAAGGGAGGTCAGGGGATGCTGAGCAAGAAGGGGTTGGAAAGAGGTGCTCAGAGTTATGCTAGGTAGGGAAGGGGAGAGGGAAGGGCAGGGAGAATTGAGCGGGGAAAGTGGTGGCACAGGGAAGAGGATGCAGGGGTGGGGTTTTTTGGAAATGTTGGACAGGGATATGAGCATGTGAAGGGACAACTGAGTAGTTGGGAGAAGTGAGGGGTGATGGTGGCACGGAGGAGAGTGATGGGGTCCAAGAGCCATAATGTCAGTTTTGAGAATATGCATTTCTTCTATCTTTTAACTTTGCTTAGTGTAGGAAGAAATATATTTTTGTTTCTAGCTCTCCAGTTTTGCACTGCATGCAGAAGGTCTTCTTGGGGTTTCCATTCCAGTTTTTGTTTCTGCATTTGTAATTTGTGGTATTTTATTCTATATTAGGTGATGGTAGGTCTGAATGTATTCTGTATGTGTGTGACTGAGCATGTAGAGATTTTTATCAGTTTTATTTATTGTATTTTCTCAATATGATATTGCACGGGTGGTAAACTGCTGCCTTTTCATGGATAGGGATATTGCTGTTTCATTTCTTGGAGTTAGTGCTGCTTCAGTGTGGCAGGTTTGATAGACATGTTCAGAGTGGGGTTTGTTTGTTTTTTCCAGGTTTTGTATTGTTTTACAATGCACCTGGTAGTAGAGGGAGTTTGTGATGCTCTTATTGAGGTTACACTAGAATCAGAATATCATTTTTATAAGGTGAATTATACAGGGAAATGGCTTAGTTCTAGCTCTACACTCATTGGGGCGGATTTTAAAAAGCATTTACATGCGTAAATCTGGGTTTTACGCATGTAAATGCACTTTACTCGAGTAAGTGGGCTTTTGAAAATTGCTACAATATATGCCATTGAATCGTCCATAGGATTTATTCGCATAAGTGCACTTTACGTGAGTAAATGGCTTTTGAAAATTGCTACAATAGTAGTTTCATTTATGCGCGTGACTCCTTTGAAAATTACCCCCATTGTTAGGAAGTGGGAGATTCCTGTGGATGCAGAATATATGTTTATATTTAGTCCCATGATGGTCATGTGTTCAGTGAGTCACAAATGTGAGTGCCATCTCTCAGGTGTGTCCTGATAGAAAAAAGGTTGAGAACCACTGGTCTACAGTACCAACCTTTGGGAGGGGGGGGGGGGGGGTGCCAAAACTACCAGTGCAAGCCCTGTGCCAGCTAAAGATGGGCAGCGAGCACAGCCCAGCCTATATGTGGCCAAGATGAGAAAGACCATCCCACCTGTGACCGAAGAGAGGAAAGAGCCCATTGCACCTGTAGCCAAAGGCGAACAGGAGAGAGGCTTGGGAGGGCTACAGGCAGAGCCCAAACCAACTGCAGCTGAAGATGAGAAGAAGGGAGGACTGTGGGTGGAGCCCATCCCACCCATGACCAAAGACAAAAAGGAGAGAGGCCCAGGAGTGCTGCGGGCAGGGTCCATCCCACCAACGGTTGAAAACAGTAAACCAAAGACAGGAAGGAAAGAGGGCCATGGGCAGAGCCCATCCCACCCAAGCTAAGGACAGGAAAGAGAGAGGCCTGGAGAGCTGCAGGCAAAGATGATTCCACCTGCAGCAGAAGATGACAGGGAGAGGCCTGAAGTGAGACAGCATGGGATGGAGATGAAGGAGAAAGAAACTGCTTCTGCTGAATGTACTTGGTGGGGTTAGGACGAAAGTGAGTGAGTGAAAGAGCTTGGGAGAGCATGTGTGTGTGACTGAAAGCATATGAGGAGAGAGCATGTATGTGTGTGTGTGTGTGTGTGTGTGTGTGTGTGTGGATGGAGAGCAAATGTAGAGAGCATATGAGAGTATGATTGAGAGCGTGTGTGTGAAAGAGAGAGAAGAAGGTTTGTTTGCAACATCACCACCTCAGCCACCGCTAATCCATAGCAATCTCAAGGCATCTGGAAATCAAAAGTTCCCAGGTATGAAGAGAGGGTAATAGTTTTAATTATTAGGTATTATTTAATGTGTCTACCGTATTGACATTTATTGGCATTTGGAACCTTTTTATGAGTTTTTTAATTTTTGGGTGTATCTCTCTTCGTCAGCTGTTTTGAAATATTTATTCTTTTTATTAGTATAGTTTTGCTATTATGATTCATGATTTATATTTCTTGATTTTAATATTTGATTTTTATAAGGAATGGTGATATTTGTGTTTCATTGTTGAACTGTATACAGAGTCTAGCTTGTTGCGGATTCCAGTTCACTTTTTTGTCTGCACATTTCTGTTTATGCTTTATGGTCTCTTTATTCTGTATTTGATGAGGATCTGTCTGTGTTCTGCATATGTGACCAAGGTGAAGTATTCTGCTAGTGTGTTGTTTCTTGTAGGGGTCTGTAGCAGCTTAGCTTGTTCTATTTTCCTAGTAGGAAGTGCATTGGTGTTTTAGGGTCCGTTTTAATATTTGCAGTGTTGCCTTTTCATAGGTATTTTGTTATTGTTTACTGCTATTTAGTGCTGTTTTGGTATGGGAGGTATACTGCATTGTAGTTGTAATTCCGTTTACTCTTGGCTTTCTGAGGGCCAAGCCCACACTCAAAATGAGTTACCATAAACCTAATACCATATGGGTTCCAGTTTCTTCTTCGGGCACCACAGCAGCAGGCCTGGAGTTAGGAATAAGCAATGTAGGCATCTGCCTCTAGTCCCAAATTTTTTTAGGTAGCGGAGTGTTGCTGCCGATGCATGCCAAAATCCAGGCCTGCTGTCTCTTATGATATCCTCCATCACCTCTATGTCATGGTGCAGGCCCCACCACAGAAGCAGCAGCAAGCAGAGCTAATAAATTCAGCGCAGGGTCTCATGCAACTCTCGTGTGCTCACCGGCCCTGTGACAACCCCCCTCCCCTCACATGGGTTTCTATAGTAACAGGAAACCCATGCTAGACCAGGGGGATAGTGTGTCGCAAGGTTGGTGAGTGCGTGAGGGTTACAGGAGGCCCCCATGCTGATGTTCTTAACCAGACTTCCAGCAGAAGTAGTCTGCAAGAGACGTTTTGAGTTGCAGATGGATTTAGTTGACACATAAATTGATGAGGTGAAATCATTTACCGCAGGTTGCTAGTGCTAAAATATGGAGTTTTACATAATGACTTGGGTTGAAAAAAACTCCTCAGTCGATCAAATTTATCCCTTTTCTACATACTGTGTGGCAATTCTTTGTATGCGGTGGTCCTGAATATCCTAGCTCTGCTTGCTGCTGTTTCTGCTGAGGGGTCCGCACCGTGACATACAGGTGACCACGATCATTTCAGCAGGGAGGATAGGAATAGGAACTTCCCCCTGCCCCCGCAGAAGGGGAGAGATGTTGGGCAGCAGATGCAACCAAACCCCTCTCCCCATTGCTTATACAGTAGTGCATGTAAGTATATTATGCATGTTGTACGTAATATTTTTACCTCAAAAGACTTACTTTGCCCTTTTTCATGTAAATCTCCTATTACAAATGCAGATTTTTTAAATTGTGAGTGTATGGATGGTGGAAGCGGTGGAAAGGGGTATGCAAGGCTGTAAGGTTCACCTGATACCCTTGCACCGACCCTAAGGCTACGGAGGGGGAGGGGCTGCTTCAGGTACCCAAAAACTGAAGAGGGGGAACTTGGCTTCAGAAGCAAGTACTGACCCAGCCAGCCTTTAGAAAGGTTCAGCCGTACTGGGAAGCAGCTGCACCTTAGGAAAATAGGGGCAAACCAGCAGGAGGGAGCACTGCCAGAGATGGACTCTTCACACATACACCGCTCCTTTTAACTGCTCCTTAAAGTGGAACGTTGAATCACACTATCTGCTAAGTTTGCATGCTGAGAACATATTGTTTAGAGCTGCACTATTTGAAGATACCCTGAAGGAAAATTGTCATGTGTTCATGTCCAGTGAATGGTTTGTTAGCTGCTCATTTTTCTTTTTTTTCTTTTATATTTATTGAATTTTTATACAAGAAACACAAAGAATTACTTTGCTTAGTAATACAGCAAAAGGTTAAACACATAAGAAATATATTCCTTTTTCATTATATTCACTGGTGTTCTCTGGATCTTCAAGACGCTTACGCTCACATTCCAATATTTCCTCCTCATCGCAAGTATCTGCGCTTCATGGTAGGTCATCAACATTTCCAGTACAGAGTACTACCATTCGGACTTGCCTCTGCTCCCAGAGTATTCACCAAATGTCTGGCAGTAATAGCAGCACACTTGCACAAGGAAAGTGTCCATGTCTTTCCCTATTTAGACGACTGGCTCATCAGACGTCAATCTCAACAAGGAGCTCTGGCTTCTCTCAGTCGAACAATTACTCTACTTCACTCCATGGGCTTTCTCATCAATTATCAAAAGTCCCATCTCACCTGCTTCAATTCACAGGAACAGAATTGAACACCATCCTCTCAAAAGCTTTTCTACCCGAGGATTGTGCAGAAACACTTTCCCTACTGACAAACTCAATTCACTCGAAGAAACAAGCAATAGCTCATCAGTTTCTAACTTTACTAGGCCACATGGCCTCCACAGTTCATGTCACTCCTATGGCAAGGTTAGCCATGCGGGTAACCCAATGGACTTTAAGATCACAATGGATCCAAGCCATTCAACCCCTATCCTCTCCAATCCAAGTGACCCACCAGCTACGTTCTTCTCTACTTTGGTGGGTGAACAAGGACAATTTGCGCAAGGGCTTAACCTTTCAACAACCAGTCCCACAGATAACTTTAACTACAGATGCATCCACCTTGGGTTAGGGAGCTCACATAAACAATCTCCAAACCCAAGGTACTTGGACAAAACTCGAAGCAACATTTCAAATCAATTTCCTAGAACTTCGAGCTATACGTTATGCTCTGCATGCGTTCAAGGACTGCCTTTCACACAAGACTGTTCTGATCCAAACGGACAACACAGTAGCCATGTGGTACATCAACAAACAGGGAGGTACGGGCTCATATCTCCTTTGTCAAGAAGCTGCACAGATTTGGGACTGGGCACTGACACACTCAATGTTTCTCCGGGCCACTTATCTGGCAGGCATTCACAACGTAGTGGCGGATTGATTCAGTCGCCAGTTCCAACCACACGAATGGTCCCTGGATCCCTTAGTAGTGACCAGGATATTTCAACGTTGGGGACAACCAACAATAAACCTCCTTGTGTCACGCCTGAATCACAAAGTGGACAAATTTTGCGCTCTGCACAGACAGAATCACCAACTAGCCAAGGACACCTTTGCTCGCCCTTGGAACTCAGGCCTTCTATACGCGTATCCTCCGATACCACTCATAACCAAAACTCTAGTGAAGCTACAACAGGACAAAGGGTCCATGATACTCATAGCCCCGTATTGGCCTCGACAAAGGAAAATTAGTTTCTTACCTGATAATTTTCGTTCCTGTAGTACCAAGGATCAGTCCAGACTGTTGGGTTATGCCTCCCCTCCAGCAGATGGAGTCAGAGAAAAGCTGAAAAGGCACCCCCTAGATATACCAGTGTGCCACCTGCGATCCTTCAGTATATTCGATATCAAAGCAAAAGGAAACCAACCCTCTGTAGCCCAACCACTGAGTAGATCAAGTAGGAACATTGCTCAACAAGACAACAAACTTGTCACCCTAAAAACTGAACTAGAAATGAACTCAGAACAACTTACCGTTTCAACTGCAGCAACACTTGTAAGTACAACCTGAAGGCGTAAACTATTGCAAAAAGAACGACCCTATAGAGAAAACACGAGCGGACTCTCCGAAAGAAATAGACGTGGGCGGACGTCTGGACAGATCCTTGGTACTACAGGAACGAAAATTATCAGGTAAGAAACTAATTTTCCTTTCCCTGTACGTACCAGGATCAGTCCAGACTGCTGGGATGTACCTGAGCCGCCTTAAAAGGGGTGGGACCCAGAGAGTCCTGCTCGAATCACGCTGCTCCCAAAGGACTCAGTCGACGGGCCACGAACATCCAAGCGATAATGCCTAGCAAACGTATGCAAGGATTTCCAAATGGCCGCCCTGCAAATCTCCTGGCAAGACACCAATTGGCTTTCAGGCCACGAAGCTGCCTGAGAACACAGAGAATGAGCCTTCAGCCCATCGGGCACCTCCTTACCACAACCAATGTATGTGGACGCAATTGCGGACTTCAACCATCGAGCAATAGTCGCCTTGGAGGCCTGAAGGCCCTTCTTGGGGCCATTCCACAACACAAACAGGTGATCCGACCTCCGAAACTCATTAGTGACCTCCAAATATCTCAGGAGAATACGTCGGACATCCAATTGCCTCAAGTCCCGACCTTGAGAAGACTGGAGCTCCTCCTCCGAAAAGGAAGGTAATTCCACTGTCTGATTAGCATGAAAAGACGATGCCACCTTAGGCAAGAAGGAAGGAACTGTGCGCAACGACACACCAGACTCTGAAATACGCAAAAACGGTTCCCTGCACAAAAGAGCCTGAAGCTCTGAAACACGACGCGCTGAGGAAATGGCCACCAGAAATATTGTCTTGAGAGTCAATCCTTCAAGGAGGCCCGCCGAACAGGCTCAAAGGGGGCAGAGCAAAGACCACAGAGGACCAAGTTTAAGCTCCATGAAGGACAGGGAAATCTCAACAGGGGACGTAAGTTCCAAACTCCGCGCAAAAAACGAGCAACATCTGGATGACACGCCAGAGAGACACCGTCTACCTTGCCCCTCAGACAACCCAGAGCAGCCACGTGCACCCTAAGAGAACTGTAGGCCAGACCCTTCTTCAATCCAGCTTGCAAAAAATGAAGGATATGCCCGATAGAAGCCCGTTGCGGTGAAACCTTCAAGCCAGCGCACCACGAGTCAAAGACCTTCCACACCCTAGCATAAGTAAGAGTAGTCGAGGATCTGCGCGCCCGAAGCAGTGTAGTAATAACCGCTTTGGAATTCCCCTTCTTCCTCAACTGCCGCTGCTCATAAGCCAAGCTGCCAGACAAAAGCGATCCGCCCGATCGAAAAATACTGGACCCTGGCGAAGGAGATTCGGAAGGTGACCTAAACGCAGTGGCCCGTCCACCGCCATATTGACAAGATCCGCGAACCATGGGTGCCTTGGCTACTCCGGAGCCACGAGAATCACTAGGCCCTGATGGGATTCTATGTGCCATAACACCTTTCCCACTATGGGCCACGGAGGGAACACATAAAGGAGAACGTGAAGAGGCCACTGAAGTACCAGGGCATCTACCCCTTCTGAGCCGTGCTCCCGCCTTCGGCTGAAGAAACACGCCGCCTTGGCATTGAGTGGAGTTGCCATCAAGTCCAAGCAAGGCACTCCCCAACGTTGAGTTATGAGGGACATCGCCTCGGCCGACAGCTCCCACTCCCCTGGATCTAGTTGCTGCCGACTGAGATAATCCGCCTGAACATTGTCCACTCCTGCAAAATGGATGGCCGCGATGAAGTCTAAATGATGCTCCGCCCAGGCCATCAACACGGACGCTTCGGTCGCTACCGGCCAACTCCTTGTGCCTCCTTGTCTGTTTATATATGCTACCGTGGTCACGTTGTCCGAGAGAACTCTCACTGCCCGACCTCGTACCATCGGCAGTAGTTGACGCAAGGCTAGGCGAACCGCCCTGGTTTCCAGGCGATTGATGGACCACGTGGCCTGGCGAGGAGACCACGTCCCCTGCACCGCTCGGGACTGACACACAGCCCCCCAGCCGTAGAGACTGGCATCCGTCGTTATGACTATCCAAGGCGGAGGTTCTAAGTCCATGCCCTGCAGGAGATGGTCCGGGACCAGCCACCAGTCGAAACTGGATCGAGCCGGCTCCAGCAATGGTAACCCCATGTCGTAATCCTCGGACCTGTGATCCCAATGAGAGAGAAGAGCTTTTTGTAAAGGCCGCATATGCGCAAAAGCCCACCGTACCCTCTCCAGAGTAGAAGCCATATGTCCAATGACTTGCAAATAATCCCAGGCCGTGGATAACAGGAGATCCAAGAGGTTTCTCACCTGGGCCATTAGACTGGTCATCCGCTGATGTGGCAGAAACACCTTGCCCACCGAAGTGGCGAATCGGGCTCCCAAGAACTCCAATTGCTGGGTCGGTTTCAGCTGGCTTTTCTTGAAGTTGACTACCCAACCTAGCGTCTGCAGCTGTTCCACCACCAACCGAACCGCCTGCTTGCACAGTGCTTCCGACTTCGCGCGGATGAGCCAATCGTCGAGATAGGGATGCACCAGTATTCGCTGCCAGCGTAGCGACGCTGCGACAACCACCAAAACCTTGGTGAACACTCTTGGGACCGTCGCCAACCCGAACGGAAGGGCACAAAACTGGAAATGGTTCCCCAACACCATGAACCTCAGGAATCTCTGATGACGCTCCCGGATTCCGATATGGAGATAGGCCTCCGTTAAATCCAAAGAAGCCAAAAATTTTCCCTTGTGGATGATTAGTGGGAGTGTATAAATGCGCACGCCCATTTGCTGTATGTGCGAAAATACATAAATATGCATGTGCTTCGAAATCGCACACCGGAACGTATTTCACGGCACCTTGTGTCTCCAGGGGTGCGTCTTAACTGCCTGACCCTTAGATTCTCATGTCCAGAGCTTTAAATATAACTGCAAATATTGTAGAGATAGAGGACCAAACACCAGATGAACAAAATTATCCACCACGATAAGCTAGAATTATATCATTATGTTTTGTACTTGCTTTGAGAGTATGACTTTGAAATTGAAATCAAGTCCAAATAAATAAGTAAATAAGAAATTGCCTAATCTGTACAAGCAACATGATTTCATTTACATTTTCTTTGGGTAGAGGGATAATTAGATGGAATATGTTTTGAATGACTAGACCATAAAATGTTAGTACTGGAAAAAAAATTAGATAATTGAACTTACAATTAACACTATCATTCTGTTATGAGCTATATTACACTCAAGGAGATATTTTAGTGTTGAATGCTTTTGGCAGCGCCTCCTACTTACCTGCTTGCACCAGTGTGAACCCTAAGCAGTAAATCCAGATATTTCTGGGCTCAGTCTCATCAGAGCTCTGTGCAGACATAAACATAAAACTGGGTGTTCCCAGCCTGTCCTTGTGGCCTCACAGCCAGTCAGGTTTTCAAGATATGCATGAATATATTTGTACTAGCTGAAACCTGTTGAAATTTCTTGGAGGCTCCATTTCAATGTCCTCTTCTACCCTGCACTCTTTTCTCCTCTTTTCTCCTAACTCCAACACTTTCTTCCCTTCTCAGCCTATCTGGAGCATACCCTCATGCCTCTCCCCAACTCCGCCCCAGCATTTCCTTTCCCCCTCACCATACCTGGGAACTTTTGATTTCCAGTCACCCTGAGATCGCTGTGGATTGTGGGGGGGAAGGGCTGTGCACGCACGCATCAGTAGGAACATGCACACAAGCTTTCTCACATACACACACATTAACATTTACATGTTCACTCTCATACTCTTTCTTTTTTTTTTATTTATGCATTTTCAAAAATATAACAAATAGTAATAGAATACAGATATATTGTAATCCACATAATGTATTATTTGACATAACATAAGACATTATCTGTATCGTCAGGAAATATGGGGAGAGTTAGTGCAAATACGCGGAAAAAAGGAATAAAGGAACACTAGGATCCAATACATCATTTGTAATAAAGAGGCTGCAACTGGTTAACATTCCAAGTCCCCTAGCCAGTTGCTGTGGTCACTGGGGCATGAGAGTCCAGAAACACTTGGAGTTGGGAAACTTAAAAAAAGACATACTTATGATTCAAATACCTAATTTCACACTTACAGGGGAATTTTAATAAAAATCTAGCCCCTATAGTTTCCGCTTCTAATTTCATTCCAAGAAGTTTCTTTCTCCTTTCTTGTGTTGTTCTGGCCAGATCCGTGGAGATCCAAATTTTTTCTCCATGGAAAACTTCCAAGCGATGTCGCAGAAATAGACGTAAAACTGCATCATGGTCCGATGAAAATACAAATGGCACATATAATGTTGATCTTAATGGTATCACAGTTTCCAACGTTGTCTCAAGTATTTCAGTCAAATTTAAAGATCCCTCCAGTGGATTATTTCCATCAGGAATAACTGGATTAGATCTTGAAGGTAAATAAACTTTGGAAAACACAGGTAATGACTGCTGAGGCATCTTCAAAATCTGCATTAAGTATTCCCTAAACATATCCTTTGGAGGTATCGTTTTCAACTGGAGAAAGTTGAGAACTCGAAGATTTAGATATTTTAAAGAATTTTCAATGGTTTCCAGTTTTTTCTCATTTATTAGGTCAAATCTTACAAATCTTTGTTGAAATACTTCTAAATTTTCCAACCGAGCTTCAAACTTTTCCAGATTGGTCTTATTAGTAGATACTGAACTCTCTAAATTTTAAAAATGCTGTTGGGAGTCCAAAGTAATTTGAGTCAAATTCACAATTGCTGTTTCTAGCGATTTAATTGCCGTCCAAAGAGAACTTAAGGTAATCTCTGCTGGGTTCGGAGATAAAATTAAACTGTCCACTGGCTTGGACTCTCCTTCTCCCCCCACAGCCTGGGCTCCACTTCTCAGCCCTTCCAAAATTGTAACGATTGATCCTCCAGAGTCCCCTGATGTCTTGGGGATTACAGGTCCCGTCCGAATAGAACCAATTTTCTTCTCTGACTTTTCTCCAACAATAATATTAGATGCACCTTCAGTCTATCCAGGTCCCATAGAGCTTAAATGTTGAGGCGGAGAGGGAGTTCTAGGAGCACCAGAGCTCAATATTACCTCAGCCAGCAGTGTCAACTCCCGCTTTGAGTCGGCCTCCGCAGCAGCCCTCTCCTCTGACGTCATCCCAGGTGTCGCAGAAAGAAGGAAGAAATCCGTGGCTGTGCTGTCAGCGGTAAGGGAGATGAGGTTGATATCTCCCTTACCTTAGCCTTCCGCTTAGTGTGCGGCATAATCCGAAGCAAAAGCAAGGTAATATTGTATTTAGTAATTCAGAACGGAGAGCTCCTCCTAGGCGTCTGCTCCAATCGGCAGCCATCTTAACTCTCCCACTCTCATACTCTTTCACACACACATACACACACTCACATTTCCCTCATTTGCCCCCAGACTCTCATGCACATTCACTCAATTCTCCTCCTCTTCCACACATACACTCATCTCAGTAACAGCAAGCTGAACACCCTCCACTGCCAAATACTTTGCAAAGTAACACAAACCTCTGCCAAAAAAAGAAGACACCTAGAACCTTGCTTATTCATATCATAAATGCACTAAATCTCAGGACTCAACAGCAATCTTACCTATGAAAAGGCAACAATGCAATTATTATTTCAGGCCCTGGAACACTAATACACCATCTACTGAAGAAACAGAACACACCGGGCTGTTACAAATCCCTACAGAGAAACTACTAGCTAACAAAAATACTACAGCTATTCACATACACAGAACACAGATCAATCCTTACCTCATACAGAATAAGGGCCTACAAATTAGAAACAGAAACATGCAGACAAAAATAAAATGGGAAGCCTGGGAAAGCAGATGCTGAACAGTGGAATACTGAATAAAGAATAAAATACTATATATCTAATGCACATTCCTACAGATGGCAGATGCCAATCACTAAAAACTCAAAATCCAAAATATATCGGGCTTGGTAGTTTGTCCGTCAGTGCTCGCGCATGTTCCCCAGCCCGCCGATAGATGGTGCTATAATATATCGAGCTTGGTAGTGTGTCCGTCAGTGCTCGCGCATGTTCCCCAGCCCGCCGATAGATGGCGCAGGCGGCTTCCTGGCCGCCTTGGAGGCTCAAACACGCCGTACAGCGGCCTTGTCACACCACCAGCTATAAGAGGTACTCCTGGGGGAATTCAGCACTACTGCAGAATGCAGATTTTGAGCAGAATTCCTCCTTCCCGCAGATTTCCTCCCTCACCTCGCCGATTTCCTCCCTTGCCGGAAGACTATTCAAAACCGGAAGGACAGCGGCTATCGCGGGACAGACAGTAAATAGCAGAGGAGACCCTGGCATGCCGTGAACGGAGCGCGTCCCGCGGCACATGCTCCGTTCGCGGCGAAGATGAAGGCCCGGCGCGCCGTTTGCGGTGAAAAGGGAAGTCCCCCGTGTGCCGTGATTGGCGCGCCCGGGCCTTCATCTTCGCCGCGAACGGAGCATGTGCCGCGGGACGCACTCCGTTTGTGGCATGCCGGGGCCTCTGCTGCTATTTTCTGCTCAAGGCAAAAATGGAAGGCCCCCGTGTGCCGCAAATGGCGCACCGGGCCTTCATCTTCCCCGCGAACGGCACGGGTCCCGCGGCATGCCGGTGAGAGAGAATGTGTGTCAGGGAGGGGAGGGTGAGAGAGAGCAGGAGGGTGTGAAAGAGAGCATGGGGGGGGGGATGCCGGTGAGAGAGAATGTATGTGCGAGGAGGGGGGGTGACAGAGAGCATGGTTGGTAAGAGGGGGGTGGGGAGGGTGTGAGAGAGAGCATGGGAGGTAAGAGAGGGTGGGTGGGGGGATGCTTGAGTGTGGGTTTCAGAGAGAGGGATCCTATATGAGGAGAGGGGGATGCCGGTGAGAGAGAATGTGTGTGTGAGAGAGGAGACGGGGTGTGGGGGAGTGCGAGAGACAGCTTGGTAAATAAACTTTGCCAGCCCTGGCTTTAACAAATGTGCCTCCATGTCCCTTGCCCTGGGTGAAAACAGTTTAGTTTTTCCTTTTCAGCTAACGCTTCCATGCAAGAGCATATGTGCCAATAAAAAGGCTCGCCGCCCGGGCGTAGAACAGGTACAGTTCCTAGTATATATATTTTTTTTTTTACCTTTGTTGTCTGTTCTTATTTTTCTAATTACTTAGTCCCAGCCTTTTTTCTCACGATCTTTTCCTAATTCCTTTTACATGGTCTCTATTTTTTCTTTCTTTTTCTTCTCTCTCCACCTTTCTTCTTCTCTTCCTCCCTCAAACACACACGCAGGCTCTCACTCTCACATGCTGTCTCTCACACATACATGCTTTCACTCTCACATGCTCTCTCATACAATAGCTCTCACTTACATGTTGTCTTTCACACATACACACAGCCTCTTACATGCTGTCTCTCTCTCAAGCACACACAAGCTCTCAAATGCTGTCTCTCGCATACAGGTTCTCACTCTCACATGCTGTCTTTCTCACTTTCTCTTACACATACACACACATGAATTCTCTCACACACACTCTCTATCAGAACTTCGGCCTCCTCATTACCTCTGGGCCTCCTCTTCTTGGGCTAGCGCAGGATGGGTCCATGGTGGCCCTGATCTTCTGAGGCTACAGTAAGATAGATGTAAAATTCGTGGACCTTTGTTGTGGTGGTGAGGGTGGCTTAACCTATAGAGAAGACCCCATAGGTCCTCACTGACAGCTGGCGGACCTAGGCTAGGAAGAGATAGATCTGGATCTTCACCTATATTAATCCCTTTCCCCTTGGGTTGAACCCTCAGGTACTGGGGCAGGTCTTAGGTAAGAAGCATAGGTTCAGAGTCAGGCTGGGTTCCAAGGCACACAGCAGACAAGAATGGTCAGTGTTCAGGCTAAGATAAATGGCAGGCACCAGGCAAGAAGGGTCAGAGTCCAGTCTGAGGTCAAATCCAGAGTCAGTCTGAAGGCAGATGAAGGAGGCAAGGAAAAGGATTGATACTGCAGGGCAGAAAGGAGGACAGAGGCTGGATAAGACGAGGCTGGAAGGAGGAGGCAGGCTGGGCTGGAGAGAAAAGGCAGATACAGGAACAGGACAAGGAATGCAGGACAAAGCAGCAATTAACACAAACATGAGATGCAGGCAACCCATTGCTGAGGCAAAGAGAGGGCATACTGGGAAGCCCTTTATAGGGCTCAGGCAGTGATGTCATCTGAAGGCACCGTGGCCACTTCCCTGCTGCAGGTCCTTTAAAGGGAGGAGAGTCCAGCACGTGCATGTCTAGGGGAGCCTCAGAAGGGAGCAGTGATGGCGACGTCCTCCCATGGAGTGAATGACTGGCAACATCTTGCCGCAGGGGGGAGAGGCTGGCTGGTCGGTGGTGCCAGGTGTGTGCCACGGTTTGCAGGTTGGCCTTGCAAGCTGCGAAATGTAACAATAGAATCTGCGGCTGCCCTGCTACAGGGCCATGCAAGCCAATGCTCCTCTTCCTGCCCGTGCAGTTCCAGCATGTTTTTCTTTTAGGGCTGCACGGGCAGAAAGAAGGAGGAGCACCCGGAGTTTTTGGATGTTTGCCCGGAGACCTGGCAATTCCTTCAGAATTATGGAGTCGCCAGGCCAAATCCGGAAATTTCCCCAGTATGCTTATCATGCCCCTGCTTCAGCGACTCTGACAACCCTCCCTAACCCAACCTCAGCACACTCTTCCCACTATTCCACCCCTGCAGACCTCTGGTCCAGCATTATGTCAGACTAGTGAGTTCTCGCCACTAGAGGGTACCGGCTGAACTTCAGGGATTTCCCCGAGGACTCTCCCCCATGTCCATTGTGGGGTGTGTCCTCTCATCATGAAGTACTTATGACAGAGATCTCCCCTCTGCTAATGGCAGGGGCGATCGAAACTTCCTCACTCTGCCAGCAGAGCTGAGGGCTCTACTCTCAGTACTTCTTGATACCAAAGAAAACAGGGGGCCTGCACCCTATTCTCGATCTGAGGGCCTTGAACAAGTTTCTATAAAGAGAAAAGTTCAAGATGGTCTCTATGGGAACCCTGATCCCTCTCCTGCAAAAAGGAGACTGGCTCTGCTCCCTCGACCTAAAGGATGCCTACACCCACATCGAGATCTTCCCCAGCCACAGGAAGTATCTCCACTTTCTAGTGGGCAAGGAGCATTTCCAATACCGTGTGTTGTCCTTCGGCCTCGCTTCGGCCCCATGGGTCTTTACCACATGCCTGGCAGTTGTGGGGGGCACACCTGGGCTGGCAGGGAGTGCACGTGTTCCCCTATCTGGATGATTGGTTAATCAGAAGCAACAACCAGCAGGGAGCGCTCCGCTTCCTGTCCATAACTGCCCATATGCTGCAGTCTCTGGGGTTTGTCATCAGTTACCCCAAGTCCCATCTCAGCCCATCCCCACATCTGGACTTTATTGGGGCCAGACTGGACACAGTTCAGGCCAAGGTGTTTATGCCCCATGACAGAGTGCTTGCCCTGGCATCATTGGCGAGCTTGGTCCACCACAGTCAGATTTCTGCTCGCTTGTTGCTCCGTCTTCTGGGTCACATGGCTGCATCTGTTCATGTTATTCCATTCGTCCGCTTGTGTATGCGCAGTGCTCAATGGACCCTGCGCTCTCAGTGGTTGCAGGCTGCCCAGACCTTAATGCACATGTCTACATCATGCAGCCTCTTCAGGCTTCCCTGTCCTAGTGGGAAAACCTCTCCAATCTGGAATGGAGACTTCTGTTTCAAACTCCTCCGCACCAGATTGGGCTCACCACCAATGCATCCACCCTGGGTTGGGGGGGGGGGGGAGGGGAACAGCCTCCCCGTACACAGGGTTGATGGATGGAAGCTCGCTGCCAGATCAACTTCCTGGAGCTCCGAGCAATCCGCTACACTCTCCTGGCGTTTCAAGATTGTTTGTCCCACAAAGCTGTCCTCATCCAAATGGACAATCAGATGGCGATGTGGTACATCAACAAACAGGGAGGCACAGGCTCCTTCCTCCTTTGTCAGGAGGCGGTGCAGACATGGTCCTGGGTTTATCCCAGGGTTCTTGCAAGTGATTTACCTGGCAGGAATGGAAAATGTGGTGGCGGATTGCCTGAGTCAGATGTTCAGTCCACACGGTAACGGGTTGGATCTTCCACCTGTGGGGATCTTCCGCCTGTAGGGAACCCTGGACGTGCATCTCTTTGCCTCCTCTTGCAACAGCAAGGTCAGCCACTTCTGCTCCCTGCACAGGTGTGATGGAAAGCCAGCCTCGGATGCCTTTGCCCGCTACTGGGGCAAGGGTGTTCTGTATGCGTATCCTCTGCTTCCACTGGTAATGAAGACTCTCATGAAGCTCCAGCAGGGCAAGGGGACCATGATCCTGGTGACCCCGTATTGGCCGAGGCAGGTCTCGTTTCCAATCCTGCGGGTCCTGTCAGTTAGAGAGCCCAACCGAATGGGGACCTCCCTGATCTAATCACTCAGGATCAGGGCAGGCTACGCCATCCAAACCTCAGGTCATTAGCTCTGATGGCCTGGATGTTGAGAGGCTAGTTCTGTAGTCCCACAACCTATCTGACTAAGTGTCCCAGGTACTGGTAGCTTCAAGAAAGCCTTCCACCAGGAATTCATACAGACTGAATGGAGGAGGTTCTCCATCTGGTGTGGAGGTCATGGCCTGGATCTATTCGCCTGCCCCATGCTGCAGTTGTTAGACTTCCTGTGGCACCTCTCGGAAGATGTCCTAAAGATCAACTAGGTCAGGGTCCACCTGAGTGCCATCAGTGCTTACCATCAAGGTATTGGTGGTACGCCCATCTCTGTGTAGCCCATAGTTGAGTGATTTATGCAGGGCTTGCTTCAGATGAAGCCCCCCCATATGTCCTCCTGTTGTGTGCTGGGATCTCAACGTGGCAGTCACTTCGGCTCGCAGTTAGTGAGCTTCAGGCGTTGGTGATGTATCCGCTCTACACGAAGTTCTTTCATGATAGGGTGGTCCAGCGTACTCATCCTAAATTTCTGCCTAAGGTGGCGACAATTTTCATCTTAATCAGTATTATTCTGCCCACCTTTTTTCTGAGGCCTGATTTGCACCAGGGCGATTGGGCTCTACACAGTTTGGATTGTAAGAGGGCTTTGGCTTTCTATCCAGAACACACTGCAGTGTTACGAGCACAACCTCCGTCGGCCGTCACGCTCCGAGGCACGGAGGCGCGGTCGTCTCTAAACAGGGTTGTGAGCCCTTGGGTCATGGCATGATCCAGGGAGGAGCCCCAAGCCAAACCGTGGGAGGTGAGCTGGTGCGAGCATGGGTACATGGCAAGACATGGCAGACGCAAGGACTCGGGTACAAGAGCTGACCCTCAACCGGACCTGCACACACCGGACAACCAACAACGCAATGTTGATTGATGAACAGTCCTCCGACCGTTCCATGCCTTTCGGACCTGCCGCTGGGTACGGCAATGGGCAGCAGGTCAGAACGAGGATAAGGGCAGACGGAGTTCTTGGAACACAGAAGACTTGGGACTATGACTGATACGAAGACATCACAGACGAGGACTGATGCGTAGACATCACAGACGAAGGGCTGATGCGTGGACATCACAGACACAGACGAGGACTGATACGTAGACATCACAGACGAAGGGCTGATGCATAGACATCACAGACAAGGGTCGATGCGACGGCATCACAGACGAGGGTCGATGCGACGGCATCACGGACAAGGGTTGATGCGACGGCATCACAGACGAGGGACTGATGTGACGGCATCATGGACAAGGGTCGATGTGACGGCATCACAGACAAGGGTCGATGCGACAGCATCACGGACGAAGACATCACAGGCGAGGGCTTGATGCAATGGCATCCCAAACAAGACGAGAAGCTGGGAAGGTAGACATTGGCACTGTCTCTCAGGGCGCCCTACACAACCCACCTTCACGGGCGGACCCAATGGGCTGGTCGTGGACCACCCTGTCCCACTGCGCACCCTACACAGCCCGAGGAGGCTGGTCACGGACCATGCTGGAAGTGGGACAAGCGCAGGAAGGAATCCAGCCGAGGCGGGACTTCGATGAGCCGGTGTCATCTGGAGAACCACAAGGGCTGGCAGGTCATGAACTTCAGGAGCGCAGGACAAGTGTCCACTGCCGGCATCTCCACAGATGAAGATGCGCCACCCCGAGATCCACGGCCGGCAGAATGGAAGGCTCAAGAGCACAGGAGCAAACATCAGGAAAGGCTGGAACACCAGGAAGGCTGGGACATAAGGAAACCTGGACGAGGGACCTCTGGAACACGGAGACATGGAACACAGGAAGCATGGAGACAACAGAAGAGCAGAACATCAGGTACCGGGAACTTGAAGGCATCCGAAGACAGGAACAAAGGACGTCAGGAACCTGAAGACGCTGAAGACCTGGACGAGGAACATCTAGAACATGGAAACAGCTGAAGACAAGGACATCCGGATTCGGCCGACACCAGGACTGAGACCAAGGAACATGAAGACACTGAACATGAAGCCATCAAAGCAGAGGAAGACCACGGAGGACCTGGACCGGTCTGAAGACACAGACAACTGTGGAACCCGATCTGAAGGCCACAAGAGACTGACGAAGAATCCCTTTTATAGGGCTAAAGCAGGAAGCCAACGTTGAGAGGAGCCAGCAACACTTCCTGTGACTGGCCCTTTAAATACTGTGAAGAGGCGCGCGCCGGCGCCTAAGAGAAGGCTGAAGAGAGAGCAGAACCCTGGACAGCCGCGCTCTCCTGCACTTCACCGCGGAGATGGAGGAAACAGGCAGGCAGGCTTCAGGACAGCCTCTTGCCGTCCGGCGAGAACCCCGAACATGAAGATGTGGCTCCCTGCCGCATAAGCCGACCCGGGGCGACTACAAGCTGCGAAGAGGAGGCAGGCAAGCACGGCCTCCAGGCCGCGGTTCTCAATGGCGGCTCAGGGCCATGACAAGATGGTGCCGGCGGTGGCCTTGCCGCAAAGGACCCGGTGTGCACATCGGGAAAGGCAGCTGCTCGGCGGGCTGGTCCTGCCGAGCAGGATAGAAACTGCTGTGGCCTCCGGGCCACAGGAGACGGGAACAGCGGCGTTCTGCCGCGGGACGAGGCTCAGATGGCGGAGTCCCCGGCCGCATGAGGAAAACCAGGTGAGAGGCCTGCTCGCGGAGAGTAGCTCCGCAGGCAGGAATCAAAAACATGCAGGCCACAGGTAGTCCATGCAACTCTTCATATCCTTTGACAAGAACAGATTGGGTACTGCGGTGGGCAAACAAACTCTCTCAAACTGGCTGGTAGACTGCATATCTGCCTGCTATGCACAGGCATACCTTCAGCTTGGAGGCCATGTGGCTCACTTGGTGAGAGCCATGGTAGCATTGGTGGCCAACTTACGAGCAGTCCCCATTGCCGAAATCTGCAGAGCGCAACATGGAGTTCTCTACAAACGTTTGCTGTTCACTACTTCTTGGTCAAGGATGGTCGACAAGACAGCAGCTTCAGCCGATCTGTCCTTCGCAACCTCTTTCAGGCTTAAAAAAACCAACTCTCCCTGCCTAGGACCCATGGTTGTGTTCATGCTGCCTCCCTGTGTTACCAACAGCATTGGTTATGTTTGTGCCTGTTGGCACCTGGTTCAGTGCCTGTTGGTCATAAACCTTACTGGGAGCAGCCTGTAGCTTGGTATTCACCCATCTGTGAAGATACCATCCTGCTTGTCCTAGGAGAAAGCAGTTGCTTACCTATAACAGGTAACCCCAATATTTAAAAAGGGCTCCAGGGGCGATCCGGGAAACTACAGACAAGTTAGCCTGACTTCAGTGCCAGGAAAAATAGTGGAAAGTGTTCTAAATATCAAAATCACAGAACATATAGAAAGACATGGTATAATGGAACAAAGTCAGCATGGCTTTACCCAAGGCAAGTCTTGCCTCACAAATCTGCTTCACTTTTTTGAAGGAGTTAATAAACATGTAGATAAAGGTGAACCCCGGTAGATGTAGTATATTTGGATTTTCAGAAGGCGTTTGACAAAGTTCCTCATGAGAGACTTCTAGGAAAAGTAAAAAGTCATGGGATAGGTGGCGATGTCCTTTCGTGGATTACAAACTGGTTAAAAGACAGAAAACAGAAAGTAGGATTAAATGGACAATTTTCTCAGTGGAAGGGAGTGGGCAGTGGAGTGCCTCAGGGATCTGTATTGGGACCCGTACTTTTCAATATATTTATAAATGATCTGGAAAGAAATACAACAAATGAGGTAATCAAATTTGCAGATGATACAAAATTGTTCAGAGTAGTTAAATCACAAGCAGATTGTGATAAATTGCAGGAAGACCTTCTGAGACTGGAAAATTGGGCATCCAAAATGGCAGATGAAATTTAATGTGGATAAGTGCAAGGTGATGCATATAGAGAAAAATAACCCATGCTATAGTTACACAATGTTAGGTTCCATATTAGGAGCTACCACCCAAGAAAGAGATCTAGGCGTCATAGTGGATAACACATTTAAATCATTGGTTCAGTGTGCTGCAGCAGTCAAAAAAGCAAACAGAAAGTTGGCAATATTAGAAAGGGAATGGTGAATAAAATGGAAAATGTCATAATGCCTCTGTATCACTCCATGGTGAGACCGCACCTTGAATACTGTGTACAATTCTGGTCACCGCATCTAAAAAAAGATATAGTTGCGATAGAAAAGGTACAGAGAAGGGCGACCAAAATGATAAAGGGAATGGAACAGCTCCTCTATGAGGAAAAATTAAAGAGGATAGGACTTTTCAGCTTGGAGAAGAGACGGCTGAGGGGGGATATGATAGAAGTGTTTAAAATCATGAGAGGTCTAGAACAGGTTAATGTGAATCAGTTATTTACTCTTTCGGAAAATAGAAAGACTAGGGGGCACTCCATGAAGTTAGCATGTAGCACATTTAAAACTAATTGGAGAAAGTTCTTTTTCACTCAATGCACAATTAAACTCTGGAATTTGTTGCCAGCAGATATGGTTAGTGCAATTAGTGTAGCTGTGTTTAAAAAAGGATTGGATAAGTTCTTGGAGGAGAAGTCCATTACCTGCTATTAATTAAGTTGACTTAGAAAATAGCCACTGCTGTTACTAGCAACAGTAGCATGGAATAGACTTAGCTTTTGGGTACTTGCCAGGTTCTTTTGGCCTGGATTTCCACTGTTGGAAACAGGATGCTGGTCTTGATGGACCCTTGGTCTGACCCAGTATGGCATGTTCTTCTTCTTTTTCTTCTTAAGGAGGTTAGTCCTCAGGAAACCCACACACCACCTTGCAGAGTTGAGTTCTCCTGCGTTTTATTTTATTTTTTGGCTCGTCAATTCTGTGTTACAAGACTGAAGAGGGACCCTGCGTGGATGCGTGGATAGTGGCATGCTGGGCATGCTCAGTGTGCCAGTCAAAGTTCTAGAAACTTTGACAAAAGTTTTCCGTGTCGGGCTCCATCTAATGATGTCACCCATCTGTGAGGACTAACATCCTGCTGTCCTAGGAGAACACCTGTTACAGGTAAGCAACTCTGCACTACCTGAATGTAGCATGAACAACTGAAAAGTCAATTCAGGGAAGCGGATGTTTATAAACAAAGAATGTCAGAACGTAAAAGATGCAAGCATTTTATTCCAAAGTGTAAGAAACAATGTATTTGGATGTGAAAAGAAAGAAAGAAAGTAAGGAATAAGACCTGGGAAGGCAGCAAGAGAGCTCAGAAAAAAATCAACTTTATATGCTGCAGAATCTAGCTCGAGCCAGTTTAAAACTGGCAATGGTGTATGCAGGCAGCCTTAGTAACACAGGTATAGAGAGTTAGAGACCTTATTCAGTAAAGATTTTTTTTCCCCCCATTGGAACAGCATGGGGAAAAAATATCTTTTAGAAGACAGCTTGTAGAAGGGAATCTCTTGAGCATAGTCTCTTCAGAAATCCATGCTTCTCCTAGCAAAATACATGTGTAATCAATATTTCATGCATTTCTGTCTTAAAATCAGTTAAAAAAAAAAAAAAAAAAAAAAAAAAAGGTGTCTAGCCACCTAGACAGGCTGAAAAACCTACTGGAGAGAGAGTAGATACGAATAATTCGGATTGATTAAATCTGTAAACAGTGCTACAGCCAGCAACCCTACATGCAGGAGAGTGTGATGTTTATAACACCACTCATCGGCTATAAACATACAAAAGAGCATTATTTCTTCCAGATTACTGGCTCTGAACTAGAATCTAAAAATTCAATTAGTTCCAGCAAATTTCAGCGCGTCCTGCCAGACATCTCGTCTCATCCTGACTTATCAATTTTAAATTTACTGACGTCAGTTAGCTTCAATTTGTATATTGTTGCTCATGCACCAATTAACACTGCAACGCTCCAGGGCAAAGGCAGAAAGAAGTTGCCAACGAGAGGACATAAATCTTAAGAAGTAATTTCACAAAATGTCTAATGAGAACAAGAGAGAAAGGACATGAAAAATGAACTGCAAAATTAAAATTATGTTCCAGCATTTAAAAAGGAAGGTATCTTTTAAAAAGGTGCCCCTTTTGTGCCACCTCACTACTGTTCTCTTGCAGCGGAAGGCTCTGAGAGCAGTGGTAATTTAAAAAAAAAAAACCCATTAAAGTACTTGGTCATGGCCAGTGGTGGCCTCCACCTTCCGCTCCAGCTGCAATGGAAAAGAAGTAGCAGGTTCCGAAAGGTTTCAGCCCTCGCTTTCTGAAGGGTTTTAGTCTTGAAAGCAGGAGGATCTTAAGGACGCTGCATTCTGCTCGTCTGACCGTGGGCTACAGAACTTGGCTTATGTTTGAGGCAGGCTGGGAGAGTAAAGGGCAGAACCTTTTGCTGGATGTCATGCACGACCCTGATGGCTCCCCAGAGGGAAGAAAAGGGGCCCATCAGGCGAGGAGAAACAGAGCACTGTAGAAACGTGAACAAACTTTTGGTCACCCAGACAGGTTTTCGTGGTGTAGGTCGTGCTTTTTTTACATGCCACGATACATTTTCGTGCACTGCAGAATTCTAGCTGCCAGTCTGTCACGTCTGCAGAAGGGATCCATTTGCAAAGACTTCTCTGGATAACTTTCATGTTGGTCCAGTAATGGGTATCGCACACTGCCAAGGGTTCTGGTGTGTTAACAACATGCACAGGTGGTCACCCATGATAGTGTGGTATCCTAGTTGAAATGCATTCTTTATACATTGGTGTCATAGGATCACGCCATCCCATGACTAACGGATCATGTTTCTTGGGTCGATTAATGTCTTTCTTTTGGATAACTGTAAATTTGGTGTTAAGTAATATTTCTGGTATACATAGATTGTATTCCAGAATGGGATCCCTGTGGGACACTTTATACTCTTATATGCCAGGGAATTAATTCTCAAAGCAAACAGGGACTCACAGAATAACAGCCCCTTAGGGATGTGGATTCATTTTAAACAAATGAGTAAAATACCACAAATGAGGTCATTTTTGGTTCATTATGAATGCAACAAACTGAAAATAGCCTCCAAGAAAAATACTCAAAAAAAAATAAATTGGATATTTTCATGTTAATGTAATTTTAAAAAATGGGCCTCTAGGCCTGCTCCTGTCACTGAACTCTAGGACCGAGGCCCAGGCTCACGCTCAAGGCCGGGTCCTATCACCAAGGCGCTAGAATACAGCCAGGTCCCATCAATGAGGCCTGGACCAAAGCCTACGTTAGATGGCAGGATGCGGCTTGAGGCTGAGTCCCATTGCCGGGACCCAATGCTGAGGCCCAGCCCTGGATTTGTCATTATGTTTGTATCTATGATGGCACATATTTGGAGACAGTAGGCTGGCTAACATTTGCCTCCTTCCAGCTCTGCTGAAGCTTATTCAGCAGAATAGCCCTCTACTACCATGTAACAGATCCTAAGAGAAGATGGGGGAGTGAAAACACCTAAAGTTCCTAGAAGCAGCAAAATCCTAAATTGTTCCCTACCTAAGGCTGGCTACCATTTCCAAGGCCCGGCTTGAGGTTGGATCCTATGGTTGAGGCCTGAGGCTGGGTCCCATCGTTGAGGCCCTCCCAGGTCTAAGCTCAGACCTAACACTGGGGCCCTGCTACAGCCCAGGTCCCGTCACCAAGGTCAGACCCAAGGTTAAGGTGTCGGGCCTGGGCTTTTGTGATGGGATCCAGTCTTTTGCTGGGCACCAATGTCGGGCTTAGGACAGGGCCTAGGATCTTGACAAAGGGACCCAACAGTCTGGGCCTCGGCTTCAGGCCATGGCTTTGGTAATGGGTCTTAGCCTCGAGCCTGGCCCTGGAATTTAGCCTTGGGCTAGGCCCTGGTGTAGAGCCTGAGCCTCTATGATGGGACCCGGTGTCAAGACTAGACCTAGGGCCAGGACTTAGTGACAAGACCCAGCCCTGACCCATTTTTTCTTTTACATTGAAGTCAACAGGGCCTAAGGATTGCTTTCTGCATTCACTTCAATGTAAAACAAAAACTCGAATCAAATAAACTTTTTTTAAAATTTGAGATGAACCTGTTGAATGACTGTGATCTACAAAATAAATGAACCTGAAACAAAGTTTTTGACTCTGCATACCCCGGCCTAGTCCCTATTATACAGCAATGCCTCTGTCTGCCTTTATTATACAGGGGAAGAACACACTCCCTGCTCTTATTATACAGCAGGTGCTTATTTCCTTTTTCCAATAAAACAGTGGAAATGAGCATCCACTTTCCTGATAGAGAACAAACTGTCACATTTTCAGGAAGCCAGGCAGTTCTAATTTATGATTTAATGTCAGGAAAAGCTGCAGAAGTGAAGAAAGACCTTGGCAGCCTTGCAGCCCCTTGTTCAGGGCTCTGTTATTTCCTGCATATCCACATCCTCCTGTCCATCCTTTCTGGTTGTCAGTGCCCAATGCTTCAAAGTCCTGCTTGTGGCAGCCGTCATTGAACTGATAGCTCCTGTCCGAAGCAGGCAGGTAAAGTGCAGGAGGGCTAAAATAGCACAGAGAGCAGCCAAGAATTATGTGGACAGCTCGGCTACAGCTTTCAGACTGCACATGCAGGGAAAATGTTCCTGAATTGTTACGCCTGCCCTCTGAAATTGCTGACAACCCCCAGACTTGGGGAAAGTGGCACACAGTATGGAGATTTTTTAAAGCCTTCCCTCTTCAATTTCCCATCTGCAGAACACTGACAGATACCAACCTCCTCCTTCGAAGGCTGTGCTTGCATGGCTCCTCCAGGAAGAGCCAGACTGCACGCCCATGCTGGACCTGGGATGGCAGGGGATCTTCTGGTTCTTAGAGCCCTCCTGAGGTCATGCCTGATGAACATTCAGACTGCCCACAGCTGGCCAGCTCTCCAGTAGTGTGTAATTTATCACAGCAGGCCTTGCGCTCTAATCACGAGGTGGAAACGCCACATTCCCTTATGGGATTTTTAAGTCCTCTTATTTGGCGCTGGGTCCTGTGGCTTCACTATAGCCTAACAGTGGATGTCAAAGAGGAAATGTTTAAGAATCTGTATGCAACAGGGAGGCACATTTCAACCCAGGACTAGGCTGCTCTGACCCTGATGATCTGAAGCTGTCCGTTGGACGCTGCAATACAAATAAAAGAGGTGTTGAAACCAACCACTGCAGGTAAAGAGAAGAACCTGCCAGTGCCAATTCACAGTCCTGGGCATTACTGGGACCGCAGTGGTAAAAGTAACAGTGCTGGGCTCCCAGGAGACTTCTGCTTCAGAGCTAGGGTCAAGACAGAACATTTGTTAAATAAACTGCAAACTCGACCGGCAGAGGGGAGCGAGACGGGAGAGAAACGAAGTATTCACTATGAACATAATAATAATTTTAGTATTTATATTCTGCCTTTCATAACACTTCAAAGGAGATTACACTCAGGTACTGTAGGAATTTCCCTGTCTCCAGAGGGCTCACAGTCTAAGAGGCCGATACTGTAAAGTGCGCAGGAAAACAGGTGCTCAGTGTTGAGCGCCCGCTTTCCTAACCGCACCCCCCCCCCCCCCAGGCCACCTCTCCTGGGCGCGCGATACCATGTTTAAATGAGGGGTCGCGCTGCCAAGGAGGTGCTAGGGCAATAGCGCGCCCAGGAGAGGTGGCTGTCAGCAGGTTTGGAAGATGGACGCTCAATTTTACAAGCGTCCGTTTTCCTAACCTGTGCACAGCCACAGGTTAGGAAAATGGACGCTCAGAAAATCAAGCATCCGTTTTCATAGCCTGACCCGCTGGCACATATTTTAAATTAAAAACAAAAATTTTAACCTTTTGGTTCCTCCAACTTAATATCGTGGCAATATTAAGTCTGAGGATGTACAGAAAAGCAGTATTTTCTGCTTTTCTGTACAATTTTTCAGGCTGCCTAGAAATTAGCGCCTGCCCTTGGGATCGGGCACACCGTTTTTTTTCTGTATCCCGGGTGAATAACTAACTGCCTCATCAACACGCGGATAAAACAGTGCGCTCAGCCGAGAGCACTTTACTGTACCGGCCTGTAGGAGGGTAATGTAACGCCGCCCCCTCCAATGCAGAGAGAAGCGCCGGTTTACCTCAAGCTTCTTAGCGCTGGAAACTTAACTCCTAGTCTGAAGTGGAGTAGTTTCCAGGGTTAATGTTAGTCTAGGGCGGAAGCTGGAATTCCAGTGACAAGACCTATAGTCCGTATTTTATGCACAGAAAACATGCTTTGTGCACCAAAAACATGTTTTCTACGCATAATGGGGTAGATTTTAAAAGGTACGCCCTATTTTATAACATGCGAGCGCAGCCGCGCGCATGTTATAAAATCAGGGGTCGGCGCACGCTAGTGCACCTTGCGCGCGCCGAGCCCTTGGGGAGACCAGCTGGCTTTCCCTGTTCCCTCCCTCACCTTCCCCTCCCTTCCCCTACCTGTCCCGCCCCCCAGCCCGAAAAAAAAACCAACCCATACTTTTATCTCACAAGTTACGTCTGCCAGAGACTGCTGGCGCACGATCCCCCGGCTTAGCGGCCTTGCAGAGGCCTCTGGCCACGCCACGCCCCCGGATCACCCCGCCCCGCCCATGCCCCTTTTTGCAAGCCCCGAGACTTACACGCGTTCCGGGGCTTTATGTGCGTCGCCGGGCCTTTTGAAAATAGGCCCAGTGCGCGTAAATCCAGGTGAATTTACGCGCGTAGGGCCTTTAAAATCTACCTCAATGCCCAATTCACCTCTAGTGAACCACACAAGCTGCATAATAAAAATATATTCTCTGTGTTTGTGTATCTAAGTCTAGCCTGGTGCTACAGTTCCCTATGGGGCTCCTCCCCGTGGAAGACACTATCACTGTTGCCCCTAAGAATTCTCAACTGCTAAAAACTAATTTGTTTATGCTTTCTATGCAGAAAGTATTTTTTGTGCACATAAATCATATTTTATGTGCAAAAAATATGATTTGTTCATCTAAACCATGATTTCTGTGCATAAATCATGTTTCGCTGGGCGCTAAGTCTTCTTGCATTGGAAGTTAAAAAAAACCTTAGGGCCAGATTTTAAGATTTATGCGCGGGCGTAGATTTGTGCGCGCAACCCAGCGTGCACAAATCTACGCCCGATTTTATAACATGCACGCGCAGCCATGTGCATGTTATAAAATCCAGGGTCAGCGCGCGCAAGGGGGTGCACACTTGTGCACCTTGCGCGCGCGGAGCCGTGCAGCCTTCCTCCATTCCCTCCGCCCCCCATCTTCCCCTAGCTAACCCGTCCCCAGCCCAACCTAAACCCCCCACCCTTACCTTTAACTTAGAAGTTGCGACTGCCTCCGGGCAGGCGTAGGTTGCGCACGCCGGCCGGCGATCCTGGCAAAGCGGCAAATGGCCGCTGTGCCTGGAGGATCTGGCCCCGCCCCTGCCCCGCCCGCTTTTTCAAGCCCCAGGACATATGCGCGTCCCGGGGCTTGCGCGCATCGCCGGGCCTATGCAAAATAGGCTTGGTGCGCGCAGGAGGGGTTTTATGGTTACGCGCGTAACCCTTTTAAAATCCGCCCCTTAGATTGTCTGTTAAGAAACAGGGTATTGAATTTCTTGACCCCCAAGTTCATACCTTGAGGTCACAATGATTTCCAGCAGGATATAAACTTTCTCTTGCCTGGATCATAGCATATTTTGGCTACTTCTCCACTCCACATTCATGA
The DNA here is from genome assembly GCF_901001135.1 of Rhinatrema bivittatum. Lineage (NCBI taxonomy): Eukaryota > Metazoa > Chordata > Amphibia > Gymnophiona > Rhinatrematidae > Rhinatrema > Rhinatrema bivittatum. The sequence goes on along the minus strand of NC_042622.1, from coordinate 94,672,831 downwards.
GAAATAGCTACTCATTCCTAAAATGTTTCATCTCACCTTCAGGACACTTTTAAGGTAGATAATGGGATTTTCAAGTCAAATATAGATCCCGCACATATACCAGAAAGGTTGGAGGGGGGTGGAGGGAAGGGGGAAAGAAACAGAGAAAAGAGTCTTACTGTAATATATGTAATAGGTGTGATGAACCAATATATTTTTTCACTATGTAATTATCCTGTAATACTTAAAGGCCTTATTATGAAATAAAAATAGATGTGTGTGTGTCTGTGTGTCCTTGTGTACATATAGATTTACTAGCAAAAAATGCCGAATGTTGCTTGGGTGGTCTGGGCCATAACAGCTATACATTTTAAAATTGAACAAAAGTGAAAGCGATAATTCTTTTAACAGTATTTGTGGTTTGGTATTCTAAATACTGAGACTGGATATCAATTTTAGTTTTTATTAGTTTTGTCCTTCCATTGTTGTTTTTGTTGTTATCTAGTTTTTATACTATACTGCTCTGGTTTTTTGTATTTTATTATGTATGTACTGTACGTAAACCATTTTGATTAATTTTTATATTGTAAAAGCAGTATCTAAACATTTTTAAATAAATAAATAAATAAAAATTATTGTTTGATTTTGTTTAGTAATTAACAGAAAGTATAGAGGGAAGGGATGTGCATTCATTTTACCTGGATGCAAACAATGAAACAAATAGGGCCAATTTGTTTCTTTTGAGGGATCCCAAAACAAATTGAAGGCCCCCGAATTAAACAATTCTTTTTCATCTGGTTAATAACAAAAAAAAAATAAAAATCTCCCATTAGGCTTTTGCCCGAGCACGACACTGGGGGCTCAGCCTAAGCCTAAGCCTGACCCTGGGGTCTCAACTGAGACCCAAGCAAAGGCCCAGGACTGAGAAATATTTTGCTGGGGGTCATGAAATTTCCTGACCCCTACTTACTCGATTCCTTGAGGATCCGAAGCTGTGGCCAGGCCCTGGCCCGATGCCGGGGCCCAGCCTGGAAGCCAGGTCCTGAAGCCTCGGCCTCAGCCCAAGCCCAGGCCTGACACTGGGCCCAGCCTGGAGGCTGGGTTCCAATGCCTCGGCCTCAGCCCAAGCCCAGGCCTGACACTGGGCCCAGCCTGGAGGCTGGGTTCCAATGCCTCGGCCTCAGCCCAAGCCCAGGCCTGACACTGGGCCCAGCCTGGAGGCTGGGTTCCAATGCCTCGGCCTCAGCCCAGACCCAGGCCTGACACTGGGCCCAGCCTGGAGGCTGGGTTCCAATGCCTCGGCCTCAGCCCAAGCCCAGGCCTGACACTGGGCCCAGCCTGGAGGCTGGGTTCCAATGCCTCGGCCTCAGCCCAGACCCAGGCCTGACACTGGGCCCAGCCTGGAGGCTGGGTTCCAATGCCTCGGCCTCAGCCCAAGCCCAGGCCTGACACTGGGCCCAGCCTGGAGGCTGGGTTCCAATGCCTCGGCCTCAGCCCAAGCCCAGGCCTGACACTGGGCCCAGCCTGGAGGCTGGGTTCCAATGCCTCGGCCTCAGCCCAAGCCCAGGCCTGACACTGGGCCCAGCCTGGAGGCTGGGTTCCAATGCCTCGGCCTCAGCCCAAGCCCAGGCCTGACACTGGGCCCAGCCTGGAGGCTGGGTTCCAATGCCTCGGCCTCAGCCCAAGCCCAGGCCTGACACTGGGCCCAGCCTGGAGGCTGGGTTCCAATGCCTCGGCCTCAGCCCAAGCCCAGGCCTGACACTGGGCCCAGCCTGGAGGCTGGGTTCCAATGCCTCGGCCTCAGCCCAAGCCCAGGCCTGACACTGGGCCCAGCCTGGAGGCTGGGTTCCAATGCCTCGGCCTCAGCCCAGACCCAAGCCTGTTGCCAGGGACTGGTCCGGAGGGTGGGTCCCGACGTTGGGGCTTCATCCCTGGGTCAGGTCCAGTCCCAGAGGCCAGAGCCCAGGCATTCTTGCAGTCTTCTTTCTTCATTTCTCTTTCTTCAAATGAGGCCATCTGCTGGGGACGCGCCGGAGTAAATTAACTCCAATGCATCCTCCTCAACAAATGGCATCATTTTGCTGTAAGGCACTGTACAATGTTCTCCTATGTCACTGTCACTGTACTGCTATGTCTCTGTCAACTTCTTATCATCCTGCTAACACATCAACCCTCCCTCCTTCACACCACCCTTGCAATGTAATGTGTGATTCACCTGTATGTTCAGGTAACAGCCTCCTTTATCTTTTTACCTGCTTATTTCGTTTAGACCTGATAAAGGGCGTGTGACTCTTGAAAGATGGTCTAAAAAGCTATTCATAGTCCATAAAAATGATGCCATCCTATTTTATATTATCGTTGACCTTTATTTCTGTGCATTCAAGTGGACTAATATGGCAGCCATGCAATCTTATCCTATATGCATCTATGAAAGTGAAAGATGTTTCTCACCAGTTTTTGTTGCATTTTGACTCTCTGCATGAGAGACTTATATTGAAACCAACGACAGAAGCTTTCATGAGAGGTCAAAAATTTTCAATTTCTCACAAAGTGAAATATTCACAGAGCAAGGAATTCATTTTTTGGCAGATTTGGAATGACTCATGTTGTTCATTTGCCCTTCCAGATTTTGACTTAGTACAGGCAGGGATCACCATTGACTGAAACCTTTCATTTGTTGTTTAGCAGAGAGACCTGCTGGCACCTGCCACCAGCGATCATCACTGAAGTAGGAGCCAGAGCATGCTGAAGGGATGCAGAGTCATAAAATAGACTGTCGTTAAATGCCCTGCATGATGCCTGATGAATGGTGACACGCTCCAGTCTGCATCCATTAATCTCGCTCCAGATCGGTGCAGGCCAAGGCTTTCTTACTGCAGCAGCAGCTTCAGCCTCGGAAAGAAACTCAACAGCTGTTTGCAGAAGTGAGAGCTAAAAAGCTGCTCTACAGAACCTTCAGAACCTCTGTGGAGAATAAATTCATAGTGAAAAGAAACATAAATAATTTTAGGGGAAAGACCACAGCTTCAACAGATGGGATATTCCATAAGAAAGGATCACATTTATTGCAGGTTGCTGCAGAAAACACATTGCGCATGGTGGTGTATCACTGAATGGCAGTGTGGGGGGGGGGGGGGGGGGGAGAGCAGTTTGAGGAGGTCTCACTGTGGGGTGTCAGAGAGTGCTGGATGGCAGTGTGTGAGTGAGGGGGCTATTGAGGACTTCTCACTGTGGGGCTATCACAGGGAGTCTGCATGGCAGTGTGTGTGTGTGTGGGGGGGGGGGGGAGGCAGTTGAAGGAGGTATCTCCGGGGATGTCACAGGGAGTGCTGGATGGCAGTGTGTGTGGGGGGCGTTTGAGGTGGTCTCACTGTGAGGGTATCACAGAGTGCTGGATGTCAATGTGTGTGTGTGTGTGGGGGGGGGGGGGTGATTGAGAAGGTCTCACTGTGGGGCTATCACAGGGAGTCTGCATGGCAGTGTGTGTAGGGGGGAGGCAGTTGAAGGAGTTATCACCAGGGATGTCACAGGGAGTGCTGGATGGCAGTGTGTGTGGGAGGCATTTGAGGTGGTCTCACTGTGAGGGTATCACAGAGTGCTGGATTTCAATGTGTGTGTGTGGGGGGGGTGTTTGAGGTGGTCTCACTGTGGGGGTATCACAGGGAGTGCAGGATGGCAGTGTGTGCATTTGTCTGTGCATAGGGGGAAGTTTGAGGAAGTCTCACTGTGGGGCTATCACAGGGAGTCTGCATGGCAGTGTGTATGTGGGGGGGCAGTTGAAGGAGGTATCACCGGGGATGTCACAGGGAGTGCTGGATGGCAGTGTGTGTGTGTGGGGGGGGGGGTGTTTGAGGTGGTCTCACTGTGGGAGTATCACAGGGAGTGCAGAATGGCAGTTTGTGTATGGGGCGATTGAGAAGGTCTCACTGTGGGGTATTGGGGGCATTTGAAGAAGTCTCACTGTGGGGATGTCACAGGGAGTGCTGGATGGCAATGGTGTGCGTGGGGGCATTTGAGGAGCTTTCACTGTGGGGGCATCACAGGAATACTGGATGGCAGTGTACATGTGTGTGTGGGTGCTTGAGGAAGCCTCACTATGGGGGTATCACAGAGAGTGCTGGATGGTGTGAGTGTGGGGGGGGGCGTTTGAGGAGCATCACAGGGAATACTGGATGGCAGTGTACATGTGTGTCTGGGTGCTTGAGGAAGCCTCACTATGGGGGTATCACAGAGAGTGCTGGATGGTGTGAGTGTGGGGGGGGGGCGTTTGAGGAGCATCACAGGGAATACTGGATGGCAGTGTACATGTGTGTCTGGGTGCTTGAGGAAGCCTCACTATGGGGGTATCACAGAGAGTGCTGGATGGTGTGAGTGTGGGGGGGGGGGGGGGGGCGTTTGAGGAGCATCACAGGGAATACTGGATGGCAGTGTACATGTGTGTGTGAGTGCTTGAGGAAGCCTCACTATGGGGGTATCACAGAGAGTGCTGGATGGTGTGAGTGTGGGGGGGCGTTTGAGGAGCATCACAGGGAATACTGGATGGCAGTGTACATGTGTGTGTGGGTGCTTGAGGAAGCCTCACTATGGGGGTATCACAGAGAGTGCTGGATGGTGTGAGTGTGGGGGGGGGGCGTTTGAGGAGCATCACAGGGAATACTGGATGGCAGTGTACATGTGTGTGTGGGTGCTTGAGGAAGCCTCACTATGGGGGTATCACAGAGAGTGCTGGATGGTGTGAGTGTGGGGGGTGCGTTTGAGGAGCATCACAGGGAATACTGGATGGCAGTGTACATGTGTGTGTGGGTGCTTGAGGAAGCCTCACTATGGGGGTATCACAGAGAGTGCTGGATGGTGTGAGTGTGGGGGGGCGTTTGAGGAGCATCACAGGGAATACTGGATGGCAGTGTACATGTGTGTGTGGGTGCTTGAGGAAGCCTCACTATGGGGGTATCACAGAGAGTGCTGGATGGTGTGAGTGTGGGGGGGGCGTTTGAGGAGCATCACAGGGAATACTGGATGGCAGTGTACATGTGTGTGTGGGTGCTTGAGGAAGCCTCACTATGGGGGTATCACAGAGAGTGCTGGATGGTGTGAGTGTGGGGTGAGTGTGAGATGGTGTGAGTGTGGGGGTGCTCCACCCCCACAGTGAGGAGCTTTCACTGTGGGGGTGGAGCAGAGAATTCTGGATGGCAGCTTGCGGGTTTGGGAGATGTCACTGCAGGGATAAGTCACAAAAAAGGCATCAGTTTTCTGCAGCAGTCCATGAGTACATTCCTCGTCAAGGCCTACATAAAATCTTTGATCAAAATTTTCAAATTTTGTGAAATTTCTTCAGTGACAAAAAAAGTTTATACATTGTGGCTTAGAAAGTGCAAAGGGGCCGATGCAATAAAATTTGCCGAAAGTGGGCGCTGACTTTTCAGCGCCTGCTTTCTTAATGCACGCAAGGCGCCCGCAAGGGGGGCGACATGCAACAAACAAATTAGGGGGTCGGCGCCCCCACGGTTACCGGCGGTCTGCCGGTTATGAACACCGATGCTGATAAACTCGGCGTCGGTTTTCATTACTGCAGCCGGCCGAGGTTTTTTTTCTTTTTTTTTAACTTTAAAAAAGTACAAAAAAGCATTTTTTTTCTGCTTTTCTGTACCTTTTTTTCAGTGCACTCAGCTAGTAACGCCTGCTCCAGGCAGGTGTTAATATCTGAGCGATAAATGTGCGTCTGAGACACGCATTTATTTTTTTGCATTTGGAGTGAATGAGTAATAGCCTCATTCACATGCATTTGCATGTGATGAGTGCTAACTCATTCACTCTGCGTCGGACGCAGGTTAATTAGGTGCTAATCCACCCCCTAATGCAGGGGTGGGCAATTCCGGTCCTCGAGGGCTGCAAACCAGTTGGGTTTTCAGGATATCCTTAATGAATATGCATGAGAGAGACCTGCATACACACTGCCTCAGTTGTATGCAAATCTATTTCATGCATATTCATTAGGGGTATCCTGAAAACCCGACTGGTTTGCAGCCCTCGAGGACCGGAATTGCCCACCCCTGCATTAGGGGGTGGATTAGCACCTAATTAACCTGCGTCCGACAGTGCGCTAGGCTGTGCAGGAGCAGGTGGTGTCACGAGGAAGCGAAGTTTAAAAAGGTCTGGAGATGGTAGAAATCACTGTCGAGTTCTTCCTTTTTCAGCCACACAAGACCAATGACGTTCCTTTCTTCTTTCCGGCTCCAAGAAGATTGGTTTTGCTGCAGCACCCGGAGATTTCCAGTATTGGCCTGGAGACCCGGTAATTCTTTTAGAACTCCAGAGTCTCCGGGCCAAATCAAGAGAGTTCCCAGGTATGCTCCTCATAAGGCCCCACTGGCCATGCTGCAGATTACGGCGAGGATGTACTGATCTTGATGACACTGGGAGGCGACCTCACAGACAGCAGTACGGCTCTGGGCACCAGTACAGTCGGTGGGAGATTCCAGAGGCCTATGGGTAGGTATTCCGAGCTGTTGCCAGATTGGCCTGCCCCTTAATCCAGCCTGAATACATAGAAACATAGTAAACGGCAGGAGATGATGACCAAAATGGTCCATTCAGTCTGCTTAACAAGATTTTTAGGCCCCACTTGTAAAAGCAGGTGATAGCCAGACTTCCCCCTCACAACTTTATTCATTTATTCCTTCTTGCAGTGAACAAGAGCGGACGACCCCTGCCCTCCTGCCATCATGAGTGAACTCAATGAAACCTTGCAGAAGTAATGGAAACAGCCAGATAGCTAAAACCTTTTGGCTATCTGGCCAGGCAAAAAAACTAGAATAATCCAGTTATTTTCACAGAATGCTAAAGGATTTGTGTTTCTTTTTAAGAAGCTTGTTGTCGGGCTGCTTGTTCAATGCACAAGACAGCAAAACAGTCTAAGAATGTTTTGTTGGTTTCTGCAGGACAAACATTTTGGATTTTTCAGCATTTTACGGCCATTTCTGTTGTTTTCCCTCCATTATTAACATTGGAGGCATCTGCAGAATTGCAGAATAACAGGGGTTTTGTTTAGAAAGAAGGCTCTCTGGCAGAGTAGACAGTAGTGAGCTGGGGTTTGTTTTGAAAAAGGAAGCGACAGAAGGATGAGCGAGATTGTCTTCCTGAACCTGCTTTTTGAGCTAGACAAATATCAGCAAGCCAGTTACGTGCGCTGCACTGGAACACTCCCAGGTATGGCTTCTTGGGTCCTTCCATTTCCACATTATCAACAAACAGCCAATTTATCTTTCTAATGAAAAGCACTCTCTTACCTTCAGCAGTAAACATCCTTGAAAATAAATTATGTGCCTTGAATGCACTGCAGAATGAATTTATAGGAGGAGGACCTGGAGCTGCCAGGCAGTGGTTTTATGGACTCTGCTCTCCGTATTTTTGGACTTGTCCGTAGAGTTCTCTGCTCACCCTGCTCTAAACTTTCTTGTGTGCCCCCCCCCCCCCCAAAAAAAATCTGCTCACAAGCATGTACACACATTCTGTATGTTTATTGCATAAGGACATTGGCGGGGTAATTTTATAATAGCCTGCAGAGATTTGTGGAATGCTACAGGCCTAAATTACACCAATTTGCAAAGAAAACATATCCGGGTATGTTTGCTGTCAAAGTTATCCCACAAAAACTACCCCCGCACAGTTAAACCTGCTGCTTTGTGTGGGGAAAGATTTCAGGAAAATGTAAGCACATACTTTTCAAAATCCAAAAGAATGTGTGTGTAATGCCTCTGAATCGCTCCATGGTGAGACCGCACCTTGAATACTGTGTACAATTCTGGTCGCCACATCTCAAAAAAGATATAATTGCGATGGAGAAGGTACAGAGAAGGGCAACCAAAATGATAAAGGGGGATGGAATGGCTCCCCTATAAGGAAAGGCTAAAGAGGTTAGGGCTCTTCAGCTTGGAGAAGAGACAGCTGAAAGGGGATAAGATAAAGGTTTATAAAATCATGAGAGGACTAGAATGGGTAAATGTGAATCGGCTATTTACTGTTTCAGATAATAGGAAGTTAGCAAGTAGCACATTTAAAACAAAATTGGAGAAAATTCATTTTCACTCAATGCACAATTAAGCTCTGGAATTTGTTGCCAGAGGATGTGGTTGAGGCAGTTAGCACAGTTGGGTTTAAAAAGCTTTTAGATAAATTCCTGAGAAGTCCATTAACTGCTATTATTCAGGTTGACTTAGGGAATAGCCACTGCTATTACTGGCATTAGTAGCATGGGATCAATTTAATGTTTGGGTACTTGCCAGGTACTTGTAGCCTGAATTGGCCACTGTTGGAAACAGTATTTTGGGTTTCATGAATCCTCGGTCTGACCCAGTATGGCAACTTCTTATGTTCTTATGTAAAGCCGGCCCAGACTCCTCCCCCAGAACTCCTCTCCTTGATGTTTATAATTTTACACACATTGGCCAGGAAATTTCTTTCAATGATGCAATGATGCAGAAATGCAGGCTTAACCTGCATTTCTGCAGGTTAAGCCTGCTTTTACCTACAGAAACCCCTTCGAAAATTACTCTCCCTATAGCTTCTTATTAAACTGAAATGTATTTAATTCCATGCAGTCTTAGTATGCAAGTCAAAATTGCAGAAATATTCCTCCTGTATTAAAGGTTTCTCCTCTTCAGATCTTTTTCCTGGTTCTCCTTTCTGTGATGTCCCAACATATTTTCTTTCCACTATTCTGTATTTGTGTGCATGCTCGAGTGTTTGTGTATGTATGGGGTGGAGTGGGAGGGGTGGGACAGGAAGGGGTTAGGTATGAAATCAAAGGTGTGCAAATTTATGAAGGACATATGTCCTAAATCTCATAATCCTGGGCAATGGTGTACTAATGGGATGTGGTCCCCCCCCCCCCCCCAGGTGACAGCCAGGAGGGGGGTGTCATCGAGAGGAAGGTTGGCGGCTGTGAGTGGAGCCCATCCTGCTCACGGCAGAAGAAGAGGGAAACTGGCGGCTGTGAGCAGAACCCATCCTGCTCATGGCTAAAGTTGAGGGAGGCCCCGATGGGCTGCGAGCAGGGCTCATTCCGCTCGCAGCTGAAGTGGAAGGAGACCTGGCGGGCCACGAGCAGAAACCATCCTGTTCACAGCTGAAGACAAGGGAGGCACTGGTAGGCCACGAGCGGGTCACAGCCAAGGAACAGTGAACAGCTGACATCGATGCGGCCTGTGAGTGTGTGTATGTGTGTGTGCACACAGAACAACAGGCACAGGAGAATGTGTGTATGATTGGGAGCCTGTGTGCCTGAGTGAAGGTGTGTTTGTGAACTAAGGATTTTGTGAGGTGTGTGTTTATGTGTGAGAGGGAGCCCATGTGAAGGGGTGTGTGTGAGTATGCAAAAGACAGAAGGAGCCTGTGTGAGTGCGTGTTTGCCTGAGAGAGATGGCGCCTATGTGAGGGGGAGGGGTGTGTGCAACAGAGAGAGGGAGTCTATGTGAGGGGGTGTGTTTTGTGTGCAAGAGAGAGGGAGCCTATGTGAGGATGTGTGTGTGTCAGAGGAAGCCTGTGCGATTGGGAGTGTATATGCGAGAGAGAGAAGGAGCCTGTTTGGGGGGGGGGGGTGTATGTGAGAAAGAGGGAACCTGTGTGAGGGTGAGTCTGAGAGAAGGACAGAGGGAGCCTGTGTGAGGGGGAATGTGGTGAGAGAGAGAAGAACCTGTATGAAGGGGAGGGGGGTCTGTGGGAGAAAGGGACAGAGGGAACCTGTTTAAAGAGGTGTACATGTGTGTGTATGTGTGTGTGTGTGTGTGTGTGTATGAGAGAGAGAGGGAGCCTGAATGAGGATGCATGTGTGTTTGAATGAGTGGAACAGTGAAAGTCTGATTAAGATAGTGGTCAAACTAGGAGTGGAGGGCTGCAGGATGGAGAGAGTGGAAGGGGTTGAGCCTGGATGGGGAGGGGAGAGAGAGTGGAGTGCAGAGTGGAGTGCAGAGAAGTTAGAGCCTGAGAGGGCAGAGTAAAAGAGGTCTGGCCAGAGGAGTAGGGAGAGAGGGTAGAAGGGACATTCCTAAAGTGTTCTTCTAGGGAAATCTGCTCAAAATATTTAAAACTCTATATCTTGGAATATTAATTTTTCTGTATTACATTTTATGTGATGTATATTGTGTTATTTTGACCAATATAAAGTAGATTTTTTTTATTCTGCTTTTTGGCACTTGAAAGTGGATTACATGGAGGTACTAGTGGTATTTCTCTTTCCTCACAGGGCTTACAATCTAAGTTTTATACCTGAGGCAATGGAGGGTTAAGTGACTTGCCCAAGGTCACAAGGAGCAACAGTGGGATTTGAACCCTGGTTTCCCTGCTCTAATCATTAGGCTACTCCTCCCCTCCCTGGGCAGAATTTTTCACAATTTGCAGAATTTTAAAATTTTGTATGCAGAATTCCCCCCAGGAATATCCTTTTTAAGTTTAAAGTATTGGGTGGTGTTTGTGTCTGCTGTTTTGAAATATTTTATTGATCTTTGGAAAATTTATATGAGTGTTAAATTATTGTGAATGTTATTCTTTTTGTCGGCTTTTTTAAATATTCTTTGTATGAGTGTTTTTTTTTTTACTTTATTTTTTATTGGCGTTTGACATTATTTCAAATACAATCATATTTATTTTTTATTTATTTATTTTTGACTTTTATATACCGATCTTCTTGCATTCGATACAAATCAAACCGGTTTACAGTGAAACAAAAAAGGCTTGCCCTTGAGCAATTACATAGAACAAGAAACATCTAAAAACAACTTTGATTAACATCTCAAAAAACATCTAAAAAAACCATTTAAAAAGAAAAACAGAGGTTATATTGCTAACAGAAAGTAATTATAAAATGATAATAAGAAAATATCACAGCAATCTCCTTTTGATAAAATTAAATATAACGGGGAGGGGGGAGAAAAAAGGTCTAAGGGCAAATAGACCAATTAAATCAGGAAAAAAGAAATAAAAATACAGTGTTCCTGATTAGCATTACCCACTCAAATAATCCTCATCTTAAGTAGGTTAAGGGGATGCACCTAACCTCAATAAAGTCCCTCAATTGAGCAAGGTCAAAGAAAACATATTTAACTGTATTCATTACCACAATACATTTACATGGATATTTAACAACACAAGAAGCCTCCAAAGCTAACACATCTGGTCGCATAACAAGAAATTTTCTTCTACGCTCCTGAGTAGACCTAGCTAACAGGATCATTCATCAAAATGCGTTAGGGCATTATTTTTGGCATCTCATGATGCGTATGCAAATCTAGAAAATTTAGTCAAAGGGGAGGAGTTTGGGCAGGGTTTATGAAAATGGGAATGGGAGGGAGATAGAGAGAGAGCCTCTGGGGTGGTACATATATTAGTCAATTATTTATACCATCTTAGGAGGGTCAACTAGTAACTCGAGGTGAGGTTTTGGTGGTTGTCTAGGGTTTGGAGGCCAGTTTTACATGCACAGTCAGACATACGAACAGGACACTACACATCTGTGAACATTTGATGTGATTTGGAATGAGGAAAGGAGCACAAAGATGAGATTTCTACAATGTACTCTCGCCCTAGCTTGATGCACTCCAGTCCACAGATGTGTACTGTCCTGTTTGTACGTCTGACTGTGCATGTAAAACTGGCCCCCAAACCCTAGACCACCATGAAAACCTCACCTTGAGTTACTAGTTGACCCTCCTATTGTAGTATAAATAATTGACTAATATGTATACCACCCCAGAGGCTCCTCACATCCACAAATAGTACTTGCAAAAACAAACACCACTATGGGAGTAGGGCAAGGGTAAAAGGGTCATTTACATCAGATATGTCTGGATATTCATCTCCTCAGCCAGAGCTATCAGGATGAGGTCAGCAACATCCACAATACACTTCTGTATCATTTTCGAGATGAGTGGGATTGGGAGGTAAGCATAGAGAAACCTACCTGTCCAAGACATGAGAAATGCATCCTGCGTGAGTTGTTCCTCGCTGGGGTAGACAGAGCAGAAAGCCTCTACTTTCCTATTGCACTCCATGGCGAAGAGGTCCATGCATGAGAGGCCCCAAGTTTCAAAGAGGCCATCCGCCACATCCTGGCGAAGCTCCCATTCATGTGGATGGAAGATCCTGCTTAACCTGTCGACTTTGGTGTTCTCCACTCCGGGCAGATAAGTCACCTGAAGAATGATGGAACACTCTTCTGCCCATTCCAAAATGCGTACTGCTTCCCTGCACAACATCCACCTTGTTTATGTAGAACATCGCGACCTGATTGCCTGTGTGGACCATGACGGTTCTCCCCCGCAGGAAACTCTCGAACGTGCGTATGGCATTTCCAATCGCTCTGAGCTCTAGGAGGTTTATCTTTTGGACTCTCTCCCAGTGGGACCAGAGCCCTTGTGTCCGTACCTGGTCCAAGTGGGCTCCCCACCCTTTGCTTGAGGTATCTTCCTGAAGTTGAAGGGGTACCCCTCTCTGATAATGTTCAATACCCAACAGTCGGAGGTGATCGCTTCCCAAGAATGGTAGAAAAGGGAAACTCTCTCTCCTACTTTTAGTGGTAAGAGTGGCCCAGATATCTCTAAAAACCCTGTTGAGGTTTCATGTTGTTGCTACTTGGCGCCAGGCGTTGTTGTCTCTGGTTCCACTGCCTGTTGTGACCTTGCTGTTGTTGTGGTAACTGTGGCCTGGTTTGCAGATAAGGAGGAGGATAGTAAGATGAAAATGGCCTGTACGGCCGTTGCTGGTAATAGACCTTCCTGTAGGACCAGTAATATTTCTTGCCTGAGGATTGCTGGTTGATGGGAGATGTTAGGGACAAGGTTCCTATATTCTGCTCCTTTAACTGGGCTACAGTTTTGCGTAGCTTGTCTCCAAAGAGGTTGTCCTGGAGACAAGGGAGGTCAGCCAATTTTTCATGAATGTCCTCCCGAATGGCGCTGGCCCGAAGCCATATCATCTTCCGAGCAGCTATGGCTCCTGCTGTAGTATGTGCTGACATCGCGAAGGTTTCATATATTATCTGTAACAGGTGTCTCAGCCCCTCCTCTAGGTCGTGGAATTGTTATGGTGGGACCTCCTCCAGTGAAGCGGTGGCAAAGTGGAGCTTTATCGACTGCAGGCACTTGTACAAGTTTTGTGTAATATAGAATTGGTGCTGCTGGATCTTTGCATTCAGCATACCTGCTTGGAACGCTCTTCTACTTACAGTCACACCCTGAAGGAGTATTCGAATGGAGGTGTGATATTTTTTGGTTCTCTTCATGGCCAACTCTACCACCATCAAAGCATTCAGGAACTGGACCATGCTGTAGAACAGAGATTGAAGCATCCGGAATTTGAGATCTGTCTTCCGTGAGGTAGCTTGACCAGAAAAGGGGAACTCCCAAGTTTTCATCATTACTGAGTCTAGCACTGCGTGGGATGGCAAAGCGGTTGGCTTGGCCAGCACTTTGAAGATCTTCAGGATCCCCAGCACCTCAGTGCGAGGGTCTGGCACCTTTTGTATTTCAATGTTGAGCCGAGTGCCCACCTTCTCCACAAATTTCAAATAGGAGAGGTCCTCCGGTGGGGAGGCCAGCTCAGGCGGCTCCTCCAGCGGGTCAGATGGGTACCCTGTTGAGGAACCTGGTCACGTAGGTGGCGAGAGCTGCGGGGAGGCGTCAGGTTGCGGAGAATGCAGAGGGGCCAGACTGTTGGGCCAAGGCTCCAGATTATTTTCTCCTTCCGGAGGTAAAGGTGGTATGCCCGGGGGGAAGTCTTTGCGTGAGATAGGGCAAATCTTGATACCTCTCTGATACTCAATGGAGGAGAGGAACTGAGTAAAGATCCTGGAAATTTGTGACACTGCCTGTGAGGCCAGGTCCCCGCTACCAGGATGAGATGACGAACCCTCTGCCGAAGAATTTCTTGGTGGCAGTGTTGCCAGTAGGATGTCCAAGTCAGGACCTCTGGGCTGGACTTGTGTCCGTTTTGCTGTGGAAGAACTCTTGTGCCGCTTTCGGAGGGGTACCTATAACTGCAGTCTGGATACTGAAGATAAATCCGAGTAGACACGCTCCAAGGACTCGGAGGAGTCTATGGATGCAGATTTAGATGCCAGCTCCACATCAGAGAAACCAAGATCCACCAACTCGTCAGGGATGAAGACCCCTTGCGGTTCCACAGCCGGAGGAGGCTTGTGGGGGGACTTCCCAGCAGAGGTTCTGAAGGCAGCTGAATCCCAGTGACTTTTGGATGCCTTTTGAGTCGAGGTGTGCAACGCGACGTGCCCCTGCATTGGCGTCTGCATCGAAGGGCTGTCCCATGTCGATCCCGATGATGTCCGGTGATGATACATCGGTGCACTGAGCGGCGACTACTTCTTCCACTTCGACGCATGCGTCGATAGCGCATCTCACGCATGGCGCTTTGTAGATGGTGTCGCGTTGGTATGGCGTGGCACTCTGGCCGGTTGTGTTGGAGTTTCAACACTCGATGACGCCAATTTCCTCGGCAGTTGAGCTGGCACATCCCCTGACGCTCCATTCCACTGGGAGGGTGGGGGATGCTGGGGGATGGAGGGGTACTGGCCCACCTGTCCCTGCCACTTGTCTGATCTGAGCGCGGCCCTGGAGATGAGTGGGCCGATAGGCACTCTGAGCTGAGGGCATAAGACCCTGAGTTGCCTTCTCGTAGCCAGGCGATCTTGGCAGCACGCGGCGCTGGGCTCGGGGGGACTTGCAGCCGGAGTCCTGCAGAAAGCCTGGTCGTGGTCCTGGCCCAGGCATAAGTAACAATAATTATGGCCGTCAGTGACGGACATAATCTTCCCACACTGGCAGAACTTGAAGCCAGGTGGTCATGGAGGCATTTTGAGGAAAACAATCGCGCTCTGTGAGGAGAGAAAAAAAGCTCCGTGTGCAGCCTGCAACGCGGAAAGAACAGACTGAGAAGAAAATGGAGTCACGCGGAAAAGGATGTGCAGCTGAACACAAAGCAAAGTTCTGTCATCTTTAAGAAGCTCTGCCTAGCCGCCCTGGAGGGACGTCCCAGACAGCATGGCTAATTCAGCCTGCTTAACTGCGGGGGAAAAAAGGACTTTTCCCCATTCTAGACTGGCAACAAAACAACAAGCTTTATTGAATAAGGTGCAGCAAGATGAAGTTTCAGCTTTATTTGCTTGTCAGGATCAGCACGGTAGGTGCCCTGATTTCCTACTCGTGGGCACCACCAAGTAGGAACAGCTATCCGCAAAGTACACACACTAGAAAAGAAGCAGAAATCCGAAGGAAGGAGGCACTTGCAGCGATTTGGGAAAACTACCAACAGAAATAATCTAAGTGTTTTCCCAGATCTGAATAGATGTTGCTGCATAACTAGTTTTTGTAAAAAAAAAAAAAAGCGTAAAATCTGACCTTTCTCTAACCCCATTCCTCTTTTGCTCTATTTACTTCTGCTGAATACCAATGAAAATCAGAAACATTACGAAAAAATGCTTTGATAGTTCAGTGGGTGTTCACGGTGAAACACATCGTTACATGCTTCCATTTTTTCCCCCTGGTTTCTTTATTCATTCTTGGTCAGATATTTAAAGTTGAAACTCCTCCAACCTTGCCAGATATTATCCGCTTTGAATGTCCAATTTAAAATATTTGCGGACGACATACAGATTTTCATTCCATACAAATCCTCCTGGGCAGATACCTTCTCTCTAACACAAATTTACTTCAAAACCATTGAGCAATGGCTTGCACATAGTAGACTTAAATATAATGCAAAAAAAACCAAAATAGTGTTCCTAAGTGTAATCGACAATCCTACTAACAGTCCAACTTCGTACACTCATATGGGAAATGAGAAGATTCCCATTAAAAAAGTGGCTCGGAACTTAGGAGTCATGGTGGATAGCTATCACTAACTCATCACATCTCCAATCTTGCTAAAAATTCTTTTTTTAAACTTTACACTTTGAAACGATTAAAACCACTGCTATTTTCATCAGATTTCCAGACAGTACTCCAGTCCCTGATTTTTTCCGGACTGGACTACTGTAATGGTTTATATCTTGGTCTTCCAAAATCTACTGTTAAAACCTTGTAGCTAATTCAAAACGCTGCAGCAAGGGTACTTACCGGTTCACCAATGAAGCATCATATTACATCCATCTTATGCAGGTTACACTGGTTGCCTATAAAATACAGAATCAAATACAAAATTCTAACTCTAATACATGCATCCATAAATAATCAAGATACAATATGGTTATTAGGGATGTGAATCGTGTCCTCGATCGTCTTAACGATCGATTTCGGCTGGGAGGGGGAGGGAATCGTATTGTTGCCGTTTGGGGGGGTAAAATATCGTGAAAAATCGTGAAAAATCGTGAAAAATCAAAAAAAACGTAAAATCGCAAAACCGGCACATTAAAACCCCCTAAAACCCACCCCCGACCCTTTAAATTAAATCCCCCACCCTCCCGAACCCCCCCAAATGACTTAAATAACCTGCGGGTCCAGCGGCGGTCCGGAACGGCAGCGGTCCGGAACGGGCTCCTGCTACTGAATCTTGTTGTCTTCAGCCGGCGCCATTTTCCAAAATGGCGCCGAAAAATGGCGGCGGCCATAGACGAACAAGATTGGACGGCAGGAGGTCCTTCCGGACCCCCGCTGGACTTTTGGCAAGTCTTGTGGGGGTCAGGAGGACCCCCCCAAGCTGGCCAAAAGTTCCTGGAGGTCCAGCGGGGGTCAGGGAGCGATTTCCCGCCGCGAATCGTTTTCGTACGGAAAATGGCGCCGGCAGGAGATCGACTGCAGGAGGTCGTTCAGCGAGGCGCCGGAACCCTCGCTGAACGACCTCCTGCAGTCGATCTCCTGCCGGCGCCATTTTCCGTACGAAAACGATTCGCGGCGGGAAATCGCTCCCTGACCCCCGCTGGACCTCCAGAAACTTTTGGCCAGCTTGGGGGGGGCCTCCTGACCCCCACAAGACTTGCCAAAAGTCCAGCGGGGGTCCGGAAGGACCTCCTGCCGTCCAATCGTGTTCGTCTATGGCCGCCGCCATTTTTCGGCGCCATTTTGGAAAATGGCGCCGGCTGAAGACAACAAGATTCAGTAGCAGGAGCCCGTTCCGGACCGCTGCCGTTCCGGACTGCCGCTGGACCCGCAGGTTATTTAAGTCATTGGGGGGAGGGTGGGGGATTTAATTTAAAGGGTCGGGGGTGGGTTTTAGGGGGTTTTAGTGTGCCGGCTCACGATTCTAACGATTTATAACGATAAATCGTTAGAATCTCTATTGTATTGTGTTCCATAACGGTTTAAGACGATATTAAAATTATCGGACGATAATTTTAATCGTCCTAAAACGATTCACATCCCTAATGGTTATGCACCTCTATGAGGCTTTACAATCCTGCTAGAAACCTTAGATCCATTAGCAAGAATCTCCTAGAAGTTCCAACAGTACAAGTTGCCAGATTAAACGTCCCAAGAGAAAGGGCGTTTTCCATAGCAGGGCCCCTATTATGGAATTCCCTCCCAAACGTCCTAAGGCAAATCTCGGATGTAAAAGAATTTAAGAAATCTCTAAAAACCCATTTGTTCAAAGAAGCATTCGCAGCTATGAGCCAATAACTTAATTTACAGTTCAACATCTGAAATTACGCTAGATATCTCTTATTTAGGTCTTTTGTATTCTTCGATTTTTCTGGCTGGTTCTTGATTTTTGGTATTTTAAGTACAGGGAATATAGGGGCGGATTTTAAAACAATACGCCACCAGCGCGAACAAAAGTACACCAGATTTTATAAGATACGCGCGTAGCCGCGCGTATCTTATAAAATCCGGGGTCGGCGCGCGCAAGGGGGTGCACATTTGTGCAACCTGCGCGCACCGAGCCCAGCGCGGCCTGCCTGTTCCCTCCCTTCCCCTACCTAACCCACCCCCCCCGGCCCTATCTAAACCCCCCTTAACTTTGCGCGCGTTGCCGGCAGCCCCGCTCCGTCCTCCGGTCCCGGGGGCGTGGTCCGGAGGCCTCAACCACGCCCCTGGGCCGGCGCCACGCCCCTGGGCCCGCCCCCGAAACGCCGCAGCACGCCCCGAAACGCCGCGTCGTTTCGGGAACGCCCTGGACACGCCCCCTCCCTCCCCGTTTCGAAAGCCCCGGGACTTACGTGCGTCCTGGGGCTTTACGCGCTGGCGGCCTATGCAAAATAGGCGCGCCGGCGCGCGCAGGGGTTTTAAAATCCGCCCCATAGAGTATAGTACTATACAAGTATAGGGAATAAAATATATAAACTGTATTTCTCTCCTACTGATTTTATGTTATTTTACTGTTTTATTTGTTCTGTTTTATTTATATTTTATTTTATTTTTATAGCATATTTATAATTTCTGTTTATTTTTTTAAATTATTGTAAACTGTTTTGGTCAATCCTGTATTGTTAAAGATGGTATAGAAATGGTTTAAATAAATAAATAAAAACATTGGAGAGACCTACTCAATTCCTCCCCTGCTCCTCCAGTTAAGTAAGCCCTGACCACCAGCGCTAGAGGCGGAGTTTTGAGCTAGAGAACTAATCGCAGGTTTTTTGTCTCTTTTTTTTAATTACCACTGCTGTTTTACATTCATCGGTGAGCTGAAGGAAAATGGAAATGTCCGTCAAGTCAGCCCTGACCTGCATACATCACTTTTTAAAGCATACTGTCATCCTCACATACCATTCTTTCAGGCCAATGCAGTAATCTGGGCATTAAGAAATTGTGTGCTGCTTTTCAGCACACATTTTTAACACCCAAATTATTTTTTTTAAATCCCGATGCAGGAAGCTAATGAAATGCAAATGCATTGGAGTGAAAAAATAGTGCATTTAGAGTAAAATGTGCGTTTGGCAGAGGGGCAATGCATATTTTAACTCGATGGGGTGGTATCCCTGACAGGACATAAGTGATGGCAGCTGCCACCACTTAGCTGGCTACAGTAAATACTGAATAAGTATTTATCTGGTTAAGTAGTGGTGATCCATGCCAGATAGCTGGATATGTACTGACTTACCCAGCTACCTCAACACTATGAAATCCCAAAGTGTAAGAATAACACAAACACCAATAATACCCTGGTAGAGAGTTCATCAAGCTAGGATGAGGGAACATTGTAGAAACCTCATCTTTGTACAACTTTGATCACTCCAAAATCATGTCAAATCTTCACTGATGTGCACTGTGCTGTTCATATGTCTCACTGTGTATGTAAAACTGGCCCCAAAATCCTAGACCACCACCAAAACCTCACCTCGAGTTACTAGCTGGTCCTCCTATAGTGGTATAGTGCCACCCCAGAAGTTCTCTCTCTCTCTCTCTCTCATGAGGTGAGGATGTTATCATGGGCGACAGGGCTCTAATGCCCACAATAACACATTTTGATAAATAACCCTGCATATTCTTCTTTCAGTTGTCTCCTCTCAGTCTGTACTGGCACATCTACTTTTCGGGAGTTACTTGTGACTCAGACCGGCCACTGTCAGTGACAGGTTTCTGGTCGCGATGGACCATGGTCTGGCCTAGCATGGCATTTCTTATGTTATTATGACATATTTTCTCAAGCTCTTCACTTTATTCCAGAATTAATAAATCTTAAAGATAAATCAGGGGGGGAACAGCTACATGGTGACATGATTGCCATGCTCTGCAACTGCTCTGCCTAATTTCCTCTAATCTGCTATTTTTTGTGTTTGGAATGCCTCCCAAAAGAAAGGGAAAGGATTGGGCTTATCCTTTGGAGACCCTACTTTCTCCAGGGCAGTCTTCGATCATGCAGTTCATGGCCCCACGTTGGAACTGGTGGCATTAGGTCCTGGTGCAGGGGAAAGTAGAGGAGATCTTTCCCCAGCTGCGGACGAAGCATCTTTGATCCCCCTTGACGAAAGACTCCTACCAGCCGCTCGGAGCTCGACTGCTGATGCCTTGATGACGCGACCTGAAGAGGTCAGTGCAGCTTCAAGGAATGAAGGAACCGGTGCTGTCAGTTTCTCCAGTGCGGAATCCCTGTTAGAACTTGGAGGTGAATCCAGAGGTTTTGGGCCGAACAGTTGGGTTCCGGTGTCTGGGTTGGGAGATGATATTCCTCCCTTGGTTCAGCTGCCCATCGGTTACATCCCCAGACAAACCAGCAGTGGTTACATTAGACTCAGTGTGAGATCTCATGGTCAATCTCAGATCAACCTTTTCCGAATGTTCAATGAGAGTGGAAGCTGTTTCTCAGACAATTGAATTATTGGTTAAAGAAAAGGGAAGATCAAGTCTGTGAAAAAAGAGGTGGATTCTCTCAAAGCAGTACACATCTCTATTATGCAGGACTGTGGAGCTATTAATAGAAGAGTTGAACTTGTTGAGAAGACTGAGACACTTAAACTTATGTGTTTTGAATTTTCCAAAGGTTGTGGGGGAAATTCCTCTTATTACTTTGAAAAGATATTGTAATGAAGTGTTGGTATTATCCTCTGAATCCACCTCCTCCTTTAACAAGGTGCATTTTTTACCTTCAGGGTCAGCTAGGCAGAGTTTACATTGTGGTGCAGATCTATCTAATTTTTTAGAGACCTCAAATTATGAAATTTCAGAGAGGGCAACCCTGTTGGTTCCTTTTTTTTTCTGACTATGATTTAAGTTTGGTAATGAAGAATTATTTTAAGAATTTTCATGTCCGGTTTAAGGGTTTAAGTGTGAGGATTTTCCCAGATCTTTCTACGCAGGAAAGAAGAAAAGAGTTCCTGGCTTTATGCTATAGAAACAACCTTCTTTCTGAGAAACCCTTACAAATCCATTGTAAAATACAACAAGGATTGTTTTGTATTTTCTGTTCCAGAACAGTTAAAAAAAACTTTCATTGACTGCAAAAAAATGTTGATACCGACTATCTTGTCTAATGCACCGTCAATTTCATTATTGTAAATGAAGTGAGCTAATATCATGTTATGCTTTTCTTCATTTTTTTCTTTGTTTTCTCTTCTTTATAAGGCTCCTCCCTCTCAGCTTGTGGGCTAATGGATGAGTTTTGATTACCTAAATATTGTTTCCATTCTTTGTTATATTTCATCATGTTTCATTTACAAGATGTATGCTTTGTTATAAAAATTTCAATTCAATAAATATAAAGATTAAAAAAAAAAAGATAAACCAGCAAGTGTTCTTGACTGTGCATAGCCGAGGATGGCTTGCCAGATATGGTTTAGGAATATCTCACTCTGACTCTGTTGGGTTCCATGTTGCAGAACTTGTGATGGATGGGGGGCAGGGATGGTGAGTTGGCTGCAGGATTCAGTTAAGGGAAGTGAAAGATGCAGAAATCAAATCTGCTAGGGGCTAACTGAAAAGCCACAGCTTGAGCAAATCTAGTGATGTCATCAACAAGACAAAAATTGAAGAATAATATGATTGCAGACCTTGGGGATCCATTGATATTTGGGTTTTTATTTTTAAGGGAACTAAGGAAATGTTCTATCATTGTCTGCAACTGCATATATACAACCCATATCATAGTCATTTTCACAGCTGATTTTTCATAAGTATAGTGTCCAATTGTAAACAGATAGCTGTTTTAATCACAAGACTACACACATTGCAAAGGGCTAAGGAAAGTTTGGTAGCCAGCCTTATGTCAGAGGATTTACTTTGCTGTCTTTAGAAAACAGTCATGAGATTCCTTGTGATTACGGTGGTTAGAGGGATGGGTTAAGAGCCACAGAAACTGGGGTTCAGATCCTGCTTCTCCCTATGATGCTTTTTTGGGTAAATCACTTAACATTTCAGTGACTCAGATACAAACTTAGGGCCCAATTTTTGTCTCATAGACACAGAAAGGGGAAAAAGACTTAGTAAATGAGGCCCTTAGTCTCTAAGTTCTTTTGGGCAGGGAAATACCTGTTGTACCTGAATGTAACTCACCTTGAGCTCAGGTTTGGAAAAATGAGTAATCATGTGCTGTCTTCCATAAGTAGGTTTGCAACTCTAGTGGGCCCATTCTGTCTATGCTCAGTTTTCACCTATGTTTCAGGCTCTTGACCATCTTTTAATGTTATTGCCCCAGACTGCTGTTTCTTGCCTTCTATCGTGCCCTCCAGTACTAGATTAGCTAATTTGTCATCAGAACCTCGGAGTATATAACTAACAGATCTCATTTTTCCTTTTCACTGGGTTTTCTATCAAGATCTTTCCATTTCCCTTAACCTTCTCGCAAGCAGGGGCACTACTGAGGCATGCAGTTGTGCATCAGGCTCAGCATGTCAGGCATCTTGTACATTATTTTGCAGTTGCCAGCTGGAATCCGTCGCAGTGAGTGATTCTTGCCTGGCTTTTCTGCATTGCACAGTTGTTATGCAGATGCATGAAGACACAAACACAAAGGGACAAGAACAAAAAATTCCCAGATCTTATGAGAGCAGGCAGGACAGTTTTGACCTAAATCCATGGCCCTGTGCTCCATTCCTTGGCATGGAGGTCCTGGCTCCCATCCTCATCCTACAAAGATGAAACCCAATGCTAGACTGCAAAAAAAAAAACAAAAAAACAGGCATTCCTGTTTGACACTCCCAGGGATAACAGAAGATAATGTAAACGGGGTAAATAAAATAAATACCTGCCAAATTGTTGCTGAGGCCACGGGAGCCTGGGGAGCTCCTGGCAGCCAGAGAGAGCCCAGAAGTGACATGATGAGTTTTTTAAAAATAGATAAATGCAGCTCAGAGTTGCTGGTGCCACAATGCAGCAGCTGCACTCAGAACGCTGCCTCTGCTAGCTTAAGCCAGCAGTGTCAGGGCTGTAATCAAAGCTCCATCATGATTACAGTGTAGGCTGAGGGGTCCTCACAGACTTGGGGCAGTGAGAGGCTGCCCATACAGTGCCTGTAGGAAAATAAAAGTTTAAAAGGTGATTAAAACCTGTCAGAAACTGGGGTTTGGTTGTGGTGGTAGCCAGGTGAGATCATATAAATATGGATTTAACCCTTGGTTTGGGGGGAAAATGTTAATTATGTAAGTTAAAAATATAATTAGCTATAAAAATGTTAAAATAGCCAATATGGTCATGAAAAGACACAGGACTACTGATTCATTTATTTAGAAGCTAACCTGAAAGTTTGGTATGATTCTGAACTGTGAAAGTGGAGTTCTTTTTCTTGATTTCATTTTCCCATTCATTTTAATAGGCAATCTAAAAAGTAGTTACAAGTTCCAAGTAACTTTCAGAGTCAGAGAAAAAAAAAAAGAAAACTCTTTGCCATCCCATAGATAATGCCATGGTAACGCTAGCCTACTCCAGGGTCTATGCAAGGCAGCTGGGTGATCAGGCCTGCTTAATAATACCAAGCTGAGGAAAGCACAGAAAGATTTTAGAAGTAATTTGCCTTTAAAGAATGTTTTGAACATACTTAAAATTCTTTTCAAAGCTGTGTTCCTTAGTCAAGGTGTTTTTAAAAGGTTTCTTGGTGGATAAGAAGGTCTGTTAAAGTAGTTGAGAACTATTCCTTGAAGAGACTTCAGAGGAATAAGGATCTCTTCTGAGGATTTTTTTCAGAACGCAGAGAGCTGGCTGGAACCTGAAGCTGGGAAAGCTGTGTGTCAGAGACTGAAGCAGATTTGTGTGAACTGGAGGCTGCAGGGAGACCTGCTGTGCTGGAAATCTGATGCAGGGTTGTGTTAGAAATTGTAGAGAATGCACATGGAGCCCAAGGCAGAGAAAGCTGTGTGTTAGAAGCTGCAGGCAAGCAGAGCTGTTTGTGACAGTGTGTGAAAGTGTGCTTATTGTCATTCTAATCCTTTTCTGAGGTAAGAAATTTGTTAAAATTAAGGAAAACTTCCTATGGCTGGTCCACGGTATTTTGGCCAGCTTTGATAGATAAGTGGATGTGAGAAAAGTGGTGATTGATAGTCTGATTCTGAGCTGATTTAATTGAAATACATGCTACCTCAGAAAGAAAACTTTCATTAAGTCCTACAGATTTCAGATTGTGTTTACTCCACCTGTAGATAAACGTGCTACAGTATTTAATCACAGACTTGTAAATAAAATTATATTTGTGTTGTTTCCTTAAAGGAAAAAAAACTTTGAAATAACTTGGAATATAGAAATCCTACAACTTGTTCCTGTGTACAATTCTGGTCGCCACATCTCAAAAAAAAGATATAATTGCGATGGAGAAGGTACAGAGAAGGGCTACCAAAATGATAAGGGGAATGGAACAACTCCCCTATGAGGAAAGACTAAAGAGGTTAGGACTTTTCAGCTTGGAGAAGAGACGACTGAGGGGGGATATGATAAAGGTGTTTAAAATCATGAGAGGTCTAGAACGGGTAGATGTGAATCGGTTATTTACTCTTTCAGATAGTAGAAAGACTAGGGGGCACTCCATGAAGTTAGCATGGGGCACATTTAAAACTAATCGGAGAAAGTTCTTTTTTACTCAACGCACAATTAAACTCTGGAATTTGTTGCCAGAGAATGTGGTTAGTGCAGTTAGTATAGCTGTGTTTAAAAAAGGAATGGATAAGTTCTTGGAGAAGAAGCCCATTACCTGCTATTAAGTTCACTTAGAGAATAGCCACTGCCATTAGCAATGGTAACATGGAATAGACTTAGTTTTTGGGTACTTGCCAGGTTCTTATGGCCTGGATTGGCCACTGTTGGAAACAGGATGCTGGGCTTGATGGACCCTTGGTCTGACCCAGTATGGCATTTTCTTATGTTCTTATGTTTGATTGGGTGACCAGAGAATTGGTTCAAGGGAGAGTAGATGTAGTGTACTTGGTTTTCAGTAAGGCCTTTGACATGGTTCCATATAAATGAGTTTTAAATGAATTGAGCATCCTTGGTGTTGGCCCTAAAGTGACTGACTGGGAGGTGATAAAGGGTAGAGGTAAATGGAGTTCACTCTGAGGAGAAGAATGTTACTAGTGGTGTGCCTCAGGGATCAGTCCTTGGCCCTGTTCTTTTCAATATTTTCAGTGGTGATATTGAGGAAGGATTGTCAGGAAAGATTTGTCTGTATGCTGATGATACCAAAATCTGCAATAGGATAGACAGCAAGGAAGGTGTGGAAAATGAGGAGAGATATAGCAAAGCGTGAGGCATGGTCTACGGTCTGACAGGTAAGATTTAATACTAAAAAATTTAGAGTTATGCATTAGGATGGAAAACTTAATGGAGAGGTACATCACTGGGGGTGAATTTTTTCTAAGCATGACAGAAGACTGAAATCTGGGGGTGATTGTATCTGATGATCTTAAGGTGGTCAAACAGGTACATAAAGCAAGGGCAAAAGCTAGAAAGAAGCTAAGCTGCTTAGGGAGAAGTATGGTCAGCAGAAAAAAGGAGGTGATATTGTACCAGTATAGGTCCCTGGTGAGACCTCATTTGGAAAACTGTGTACAATTCTGGAGACCACACTTTCAAAAGGATGTAAACCAATTGGAATCAGATCAGAGGATGGCTACTAAAATGGTCAGTGGTTTTCATTCTAAAGCATATGGGGCAGACTTAAAGATCTAAACATATACACCCTAGAGGAAAGGTGAGATAAGGTAAATATGACAGAGACATTTAAATACCTCCAAGGTTTCCACGCAGAGGAGGGGACCTCTTTCAACAGAAAAGAGGCTCTAAAACGTCATGTGATAAAGGTGAAAGGTGGTAGATTAAGGAGTAATCTTAGGAAATATTTTTTTACAGCAAGGTGGTGGATATGTGGAATAGCCTGCAAGTGGAGGTGTTGAAGACAAAAATGGTATCTGAATTCAAGAAAGCATGGGAGAAGTATAAGGGATCTCTGAGGAACTGATGGAGATTGTAAAGCTAAATTAGTTGGGCAGATGTTCAGACTAGATTGCCCATGCGTTCTTTTTCTTTCATCACATTTCTAAGTTTCTATGGAGTGTGTGCAGAGATATTTAAGACTTCTTCTCAAACTGTGATGGCTTCCCTGGGTTAGGGTAAATGGGGTGACCTCCTCCTGACTGCTCCCTGTAAAGACTGCTGAGAATACTGAACTTGTCTTCAGTTCCTGTGATGTTTTATTTTATTTTTTAAATAATGATGATGTTAAACAGTAATGGAAGTGAATAAAAGCAACCTTTTTTTTGCAGGAGATTTAGTCTTCCTACATTGGAAAAGATCTTAAGTGTAATCATGTCCCAATGAGGATGGGTGACAGAGCATTAAAAGCCCCAGCCCTTCCCCACATCCGTTGTAAAGGCTCTGAATCTCAAAGGTTATCCTAACCTCATAATTCAGACCCTTCACTATGGGGTAGATTTTATAATGTGCGCGCACGTCCATGTGCGTACGCTTCCCAGCACGCACACACGGAAGCGCCAATTTTATAATATGCGCACGACATTGTGCGCATGTTTTAAAATTCGTGGGCTGCATGCACAAGCGTGCCAGATTTTATAATCCACGCGTGTATGTGCGGGCAGCGCGCACAAGGGGGGGGACTTTAGCGATTTCCTTGCGGTGACGCATTCCGGCCTTCCCCAGTTCCCTCCCAGTCCGCTCCAATTAAGGAGCAGACTGGGAGGGAACTTCCCTACCCCCCTACCCATACTCCCTCCTTTTTGCCCTCTACTTCCCTCTCCTCCCCGCTCCCTAAACCCCTACCTTTTTTTTATTTTTCTTTGTTTTGCAACTTACTTCAGCTCCTGAGCCGGCTGCCGGAGCGCAAATTCTTCGGGACAGCTAACAATGGCGCTGTCCCGGCCCGCCCCCCCCCCCTCCTCATGCAGAACATACACCCCCCCTCGAGGAAGCCCGGCCTTTACACGCGTGATCAGGCCCCATCAAAAATTGGCTCGGCGCGTGCAAGGCCCGGCCACGCTCATAAAGCCTGGATGTTATGAGTGCAGATCTTTTAAAATCCGGGCTTTAGATTTGAGCTATCAAGAGGCCAAGAAACTTAGCAGCTGGGAAGACAGAGCCTTCCCTGTGCTTTTAATTTTACAAGGATAGTAACATGTCTGATTTGGGGCTGTAGTGTATAATCTTTGTCATTCAATGAGATGAATCAAATGTTAAAGGTCCTCATCGTCTTCATGATAGACCCCTGCCCTATTTTATCAGGAAAAGGTAGACTATATGGTTCTTATAGACCATCTGCTATCTACCTACTTTCTGTTTGTTATCCATTCGATATGCAAATGTGAGACATTCTATATTTGAGGGGAGGGGAATAGAGGCACTAAGACACAACAGAGAAAGCAAGGGCTCCTTTAGTCACTGAGTACCCTACATACACATATTTGCTCTATTTCTCTGTTTCTGAGTTTCTATGCTGTTCTCTTCTGCTTTAAAAATCCTGTGGAATCAAAAAGCTACACTTCAGGCCCCTCAGAGTCTCATGTGCTTCATGGACCCATGGTTAAGTAACTTTGGTTTCAAGTTTGAAGCTTCTTTCATGTTTATTTCCAATTGTTTTTCCAATAGACACCAAGTCCCTTTCTGTTTCTATGTGATTACATTATCAGAGAAGCAGAAGTATTGCAACATATATCTGGAGCTTTAGGAAGGAATAGTTCTCAGTGCTGGTTGTTAAGACCTCATGGACAATATGAGAATCATTGCCTGATAACATCAGATCAGTTTAATATCATCCCAGAAATTCAATGTGTAAAAAAACCCCCGATTTTAATTAGTAAACTGAGCACAACACTGGGCTGGAAGTCACAGAACAGCTACATGGTTATTGTCACACATTCTTTCATCATCAGGGGAGGGGGGGGCTCTAAGATGATATAAATAAAGATTATAGACATACTGATAGATCACAAGCCACCAATATAACATTAGGAATAAGACAAAGCATTTTAGATGTATTTTTATTCATGCAAATACTTCACATTTCTTAATATAGTCATTTGCCATGGAATAGCCCTTCATTGGGGCAAGCCAGTTCCCAAATGGAGCTGCTTGCCCTGAAATGCAGTATGATGGCTAAAATACAACTCCTGGCTGAGCTGGCTAAAGTTACACTAGCCCTGCTATGCCCAGGAGTTCTTGATCAGGCTTCCGCATTTGTGACTTCTATAGAGCTAGCCCTAGTCATTTACGGAATGCTTAGTGATATTATTAAAGATATTTTGGAACCAAACAGATTTGAACTCAGCTGCTGATATTGCCTGTCATGAACTTAAATCTCACGGCAACCACATTACTGAACAGAGGGCAAACAGAAAGGAAAATGAAATAAAAGTTAAGTCGTTTAAAATTCTAGTGTTGTCCTCCTCTGTAATTCCAGGCTGGAAAGAGCCTGCCAGAGGGACATGAGAATAATCTTAATGATCCCTGGTCTCTTCACAAACCTGGCTGCTGGATTCTCCTGAATAGCAGGCGCTTCTATTGTGGTTGCCCTTAAATGGAGCCTATGCTACAGCTGTGCCCTGGCAAAGTCCTCAATTAATTCTGGTTCCGAATCTCTCCTTGCAGGTTGATCACGTTTCACTGCTGTTCAGCACCTTGGCCTAGACAGCTCCTGTGCGGACAGATGTCCCCATTCCACATTACCAGCGCTTTACACATATTTGAAACTCTTTCAAAAGGCACATCATGTATGACGCTGTTGCTTTTTGTGTCTGAAATAGTATGTCTGGAGTTCAGTTAAATGATGGGAAAGGGCATCATCATTGTTTTTTCCTAAAAAAAAAAACCTGACAGGTTTTGAAAGAATAGGAATGCCATAAGTTCTTGCCAACCTGGATGCCTGGAAAAAAGAGTATTCTGTTTCTATAAAGAAAAAATGTATTCATTTTAATATTGCTAGATTATTTCCAAGCTATCAAAAGATGTTCGACCAATTCTAGTTTTTTACCTCCTACTATAAATATTCTGCAGTTTAACCAGAGACAAACTATGTTGGGAAAGGTGTTAGAAAAACCAGGAGTGGCTGAATATTTCATGATGAACTGGAGTTAAATAGGCAACACTGTTCTGTTTGTTTCATCTCATGGGGCATGTAGGAAAATCCATCTCTGCCTCTTGTTCAGGCCAGTTCTCCATTTACCAGCTGCCCTGTACAAGCTGTGCCCTCCCTCTTGCTCTACAAAGAGCCCTCAAGAGATCCATAAAAAGCTCTTAGTGAAATTATTAGTGTAGTTTTTTGCCCATTACAACTGGCCAAAAATGTATTGGATTTAGTAAGAACATGCTGGTCTGGGAAGTCGGTTATGGTGCAATAAAGCCAAATAGATGTGTTATATAAATGATCTTTTAGTGCACCAAATTAACCCTTCTTTCATTATGTGACAGCTTCCGAAATGGATATGTCTGAAAGCCAACAGAACAGTAAAGACTGCCCTCCTGCTCATGGCCATTGCCTTTTGCTTGACTCTTGTTTCACCCTCTATTGATTTTGTTCCCAGGTTTAATATTTTTTTCTCCCAAAGAATTCAAATCTGCATGTGCAATGTATGACATTTCAAGTGTCATAAAGTTACCATCCCTCCCAGTTTTGACTTCTTGCTTTCAGGTTGGGATAAAGGGGGCACACTATGACTAAGAAGGAGATTTTCAGAAACTTCAGACACTCTTCAAGAATGAGACAAAAAATCTGAAATAAATGTAATACGATATATTTGATGCCTGTATACCATCTCTTTTCCAAAAGAATACTGCAACATGATTTAGATAATATAACACAGCAAAAATATAATACATCAACAATACATAAAACCATAATATAGTCCAACTGCACCACATAAATACAAATATAAACACTGACTCCCACCCCCTAAAAAAATCCCTTAACATTACAACAATCTTATCAACTATAGTCAGACTCTGAATCAAATCCCAAAATAGCTCCCAGTCACTCTCGAAGAAGCTCCCAAAAGGGCAACCTCCTTAGGCTTGTCCCTTCAGAAGCAACCAACTACCACCAGTGGCTCAAAAGAGTTGGGCCACTTGATGACATAAGCAGGGGGCATGGAAACCTGCAGCAGGAAGATGTTATGGCTCAATCCAGGCATCGAAGGCAGGCAGCAGCAGGGTGGGCTAACTGGTAAAAGGCATAGGAAAGGTCTTCCTTTCTTTTCAACCAGGGCTGAAAGTGCTGTAGCAGTGATTCAATCCATCCGTCAAATAAGAAAACTGCCACATAGTTGGGAGACCTGTCCCATGTCCACTACGAAAAGATAAAATAAACCAAAGAAAAGGATCTATATATCATTGTGGATAATATACATTGAAATTCTCAGCTCAGTGTGTGGCAGCAATTAACGAAAGCAAACAGGAATTATTAGGAAAGGAGTGGAGAATAAAACGGAGAATAATATCACAATACCTCTGTATCGCTCCATGGTGCAACCCCAGCCAGAGTACTGTGCGCAATTCTGGTCACTGCATCTCAAAAAAGACATAGCAGAACTAGAAAAGGTACACAAAAGAGCGATCCATATGATAAAGGGGATGAAACAGCTCCCCTATGAGGAAATGCTAAAGAGATCAGGGATCTTGAGCTTGGAAGTGAGATGGCTGAGGGAGATATGATAGAGGTGTATAAAATCATAAGTGGAGTAGAACAGGTAGATACAAATCAGTTGTTTACTGTTTCAACAAAATTAAAAGGCTGGGCCACTCCATGAAGTTCTAAATAGTACATTTAAAACAAATCAGAGAAAATATTTTCATTCATTGTACAGTTATGCTTTGGAATTCATTGCTGGAGAGTGTCATAAAAAGTTAGTATAGCTGGGTTTATAAAAGGCTTGGACAAGTTCTTAGAAGAAAAATCCATAAACAGTTATTAACCTGGTAAATTTGGGAAACGCCTCTGCTTTTCCTTGGGCATAAGCAGTATGAAGTATATCTACTATTTGGGATCCTGTCCTAGATTGGCTATTGTTGGAAACAAGATACTGAGCTTGATGGACCCTTGGTCTCATCCAGTATGGCGGTTCTTGTGTTCTTATGTAAACATCTCCCAGCTTGTGGAGGAGACCTAAATGAAGCTGAAGCTGGTTTGCAAAGCCATGGTTGCAGTTATGTTGGCATAGGGGTCCCTCTGCAGCTTGCCACTGGCATATTTCCTGTTATATCCCAAACCAGTCAGAATGCACATGCCTTCCATGTCTAGCCAGCAAGTTAGGTATTTATAGAATAACATCTTGCCCCAAACTGTTATATATTCACTGTGTTACCAGAAGGGCTGGGCCAGTAACTTGCCAAGAAGCTGCTATCAGGCAGGTAAAACAGGTCGAGCAGGTAAGGACCAATGATCACATACACCAAGACGTAGAAGAGACCTAGGCCCAGATGCTTTGCTGATAGCATAAGACTGTAACTCCTTGTTTGGTCTCTGGCCTTTCACATCTGTCACAACCCTATTGGAGAACTGAGGGTCTATCAAGAAGTCACTGTATAAGTAGGAGAAATTGGCTACCTGCAGTGGACCCCATGTAAGATGTACAGCTGCTCCTGTATAAGTGTGTCCTGAATTTTTCATCTGTTGGGAAAACTGAAGGGAAAACCTATCATCTTGAGGGTTAGCACATAGTGTGGCATCATCTATTTATGTGGAGGCCAATATTTAGCACTACTTAGCAGGATAAATAGGGACTTATCTGGTTAAGTGGCAGCCGCTGAATATCTGGCTATGTTCAGCAGTCACCACTTAGCTGGATAAGTATTTATCTGGCTAAGTAGATAGTTGAATACCTTGGGGGTGGGCAATAGGCGGATTGAGGCAGGGCAACTTATCTGATTATCTTAAGGCTACATTCAGCCTTATCTAGTTAAGTTAACCAAATAAGTTAGACCTGCTATCTAAAGTTATCTGGATATAACTTATTTAGCTAACTAGAACTTATCCAGTTATATTCAGCCAAACCCGGTGCCACTGGGTATGCAAACCGTGCAATTGCACAGGGGGAAACACCCGGTGGGGTAGCATCGGGAGCAGGGAAAGGCCTGTGCTGCTGCCGGTGGACCCGATCCCACGGCAGTGGAAGAGGAGGTCTGTGT
Organism: Rhinatrema bivittatum; assembly: GCF_901001135.1. Lineage (NCBI taxonomy): Eukaryota > Metazoa > Chordata > Amphibia > Gymnophiona > Rhinatrematidae > Rhinatrema > Rhinatrema bivittatum. The sequence continues at coordinate 94,640,870 of NC_042622.1, read as the reverse complement.
TGCTACCAGTGAACCCGATCCCACCGGTGGCGGAAGGAAGCCTTTGTTGTCGCCGGTGGACCTGATCCCACCGGCAGCAGAAGTGGAGGCCCATACTGCCACCTGTGGACCCAATCCCCAGGCCGCCGGTGGACCCAATCCCACCTGTGGCAGAAGCAGGAGGTCACAGCAGAGGAAACCTATCCTTCAGCTCCTCCTTCAGTGCTGGCCCTGCAGTATTAAACACTTGCGGTGCTAGAACTTCCTGTATTCTCGCGAGATGAGAATACAGGAAGTGCTAATACTGCGAGTGTAGGAAGAGGAGGACAGAATGGCTTTTCTCCACAAAGGAACAGGCTGGCGGCAGGAGCAGAGGAGGAATGATCCTTGGTCCTGACTGCCTGGTCTGTATGTGTAGGTATCTGAATGGGAGGCTGCCTGGAATGAGTGGGTGTGTGACTGTGAGGCTGCCTGTGTTGGATGTATGTGAATGAGTATGGGAGGCTGCCTGGGATGGGTGTATGTGTGTGTATGAGAGGCTGCCTGGGATGGGGGTGTGAATGTATTTGTGAACGGGAGTCTGCCTGGGATGAGTGGGAGTGTGTTGTGTGTATGAGAGGTTGCCTGGGGTGGGTGTGTGTGTGTGTGTGTACGGGAGGCTGCCTGGGATGTGTGAGTGTGTGTATGGGATGCTGTCTGGGGGGGGGTGTGTGTGTGTATGGGAGATTGTCTGGGATGTGTGTGTGTGTTTGGGAGGCTGCCTGGAATGTGTGTGTGTGTGTGTGTGTGTGAATGGGAGGCTCCCTGGGATGGGTGTGTGTGTATATGGGAGCCTACCTGGGTTGTGTATGTGCATGTGTGTGCACATGCATGAATGAGAGCCTTCCTGGGATGAGCAGCGGATGTGTGTGTGAGAATGGGAGCCTGCCTGGGATTTGGGTGGATGTGAATGGGAGCCTGCCTGGGGGGTGTGCGTGTAAATGGCTAGCTTGTCTGGTGTGTGTGTGTGTGTGAGAGAGAGAAAGAGAGAGAGAGAGAAAATGGGTGCGGGTGGATTCTAACCTGCCAGCAGCTGAAATGATGATGAGTGCCTGGGGCTGCAGGTAGATCTCCACCAAAGAAAAGCTGGAGATGCCTGTGGGTTTGACTAAGAGGGAATATATGTGGTTATGAGTTTGTGTGTGTGTATATAAGAAAGAGAGGAGAAAGTTTGTGCAATCCACTCTCATTACTCCATGACAATCCTATGGAGACTGGAAATCAAAAGTCCCATGTTTGGAGAGCATAAATTTTTTAAATCCTTTTTAGTTTTATTTTTCAGGTGTTATTTGCTGTGTCTGCTGTTTTGAAATATTGTATTGGTGTTTGGGACATTAAAAAAAAACTTGTTATGTTTAACATTTTAGTTTTATTTTAATTATTTAATATGTTATTTTATTGGTTATTTACAAAGTTTAGTTCTTAATTAGAATTTTAATGTGTATTTAACTTTGTTAGTTTTAGGATTTGATGATTGTTTTCCTTGTTTTTATGAATTGATGTATTTTATGTTGAATTTATTATAATGAAATATTGTAAACCGGTGTGAAGGTTTATACCAACATCGGTCTAGAAAAATCAGGAAATAAAAAATAAATAATAAAATATTTATCAGCTTTTTTAAAAATATTATTATTAGTATGTTTTTAGTATTATGATTATGTATTTATTTTATTTCTTAATTTTATTGTTTGATGTTTGAGGAATGGTGATGGTTTTGTTTTTTCATTGTTGCATTCCATACAGAGTCTGGCTTCTTGTCTGCATGTTATGTTTGCTCTATTCTGTATTTGGTGAGAGTCTGTTTATGTGTTTTACATGTGTGACCGAAGTGAGGCATTTTCCTAATAGGAAGTGTATTCAGGCTTTCAGAGGGTCAAGTCCACCCCCATCACACTTCACAATAGGCCAATTATCATATGGATTCCAAGAGTCTTTTTTGCAGGGATTTCTGGTTGGCATCACAGCAGTACATATAATATAACGTAAATGATATTTTTACCTCAGAATACAGCACTGGCCCTGTATTCAGCAGCATAAATGTGCTGCTGAATATCCCTTCTAAGTTATCCAGATAATCTAGATAACCTGATATCTTTGAATATTGGGCCCATCATATTTATCCATTGTGGTGTAGTAATACCTAGTCAACTGACTGTCATAGCTGGTGAGCCCTTTCACTGAGGCAAAATTGGTACTTCCTAGAAGGCAAATCCACTAGGCCCACGCCGTCAATAGGCAGACACGCTCAGGGACAGGAGATAGACTTCACCTTTACCAACCTTTTTCCCCGCAGGTTGAGCCCTTGGGTTTGGGGTTTGGTAGGATTTAGGTGAGGTCCCAGCGAGCAGAAGTCCAGTGGCAGGCCAAGGGTCAGGGCAGGCAGCGTAATGGTGAAGACGTGGTCCAGGCAGAAGTTGAGGCAGGCAGCATTCAGGCAGAGGTGGTTACCAGGCAAGGGTCAAGGCAGGCAACGTACAAGCGAAAGTGGAGTACCAGGCTGGAGTTGGTCCCAAAAAGCAAAGAGGTAGGCGATCTATAATGGCCATCAGGTGAACAAAAAGAGAGAATAGATGCCTTGATCTTTTCCAAATATTTATTAAAGTAGAGATGTATTCATAACAATGCCCAGGCTGGAGTTGGGGCAGGTAGCGAAGAGAAAAAGTCCAAAAATAAGCAGGGGTCAAGTACAAGGAATTAGTCTGAAGAGCAAGGGAACAGAACAGAAAGAAGGCAGGAAGCAGGGGCAAGGAAGGAAGTCAAGGAGGCTACGGAGGCAAGGCTATGCAGGGAGTGGAGGCAAAACAAGGTCAGGACTGGAACAGGGCAGGATCTGGAACAAGAGCAGGAACTGGAAAAGGCAGGGGCAGGCACAAGGCAGGAAATAACAACACGCACTGTAACAAGCAGGAAGACCTGTTGCTGAGGCATTGGGTATAGCCTAACGTCATCAGGAGACATTGCCACTGGCTTTTCCCACCATGGTGCATGCAGGTGCCTAGGGGGTGTGTCGGTGGGCCAGAAGGAGGCAGGAGATGGTGGTGATCTTGCCACAAAGTGGTTCTGGCGGCATCCAGACTGAGTGGGGTCAGTCACGGGGATGTCCTGTGGCGGGCCCAGTGTTATACAGATAGGTCTTCTGGAAGGAGAAACTGGTAAGGACAGATGTGGTGATCCTGCCCTATGAGGCAGAGGATGAGGAACTGAAACACCACATACAGCAGGAAGTAATAGAGCTTGTACCCAAAACTGAAGTAGCTGAGCAGAAGGCCTGTAATGACATGGTAGGTGAAGTTTGCTTACTTTCCAAAGAGGCAGCATCACTGTAATAAGGCCAAAAGATAACCGATGAAGATGAAAATGAAGAGCCATAGTGCCACCACTTCCTCCAGCAGTGTTAATCCCACCATTGCCACACGCTGAATAAAATGGAATCCTTAATTAATATTTCTTTGATATTGGTTTAAATTACTATTTTATATGTTTTTCCCCAATGTATCTAAAAATGATTGAAAACAGACATGTGGGACTCAACCTAAAATCAATTCATTTTCTATTTTCATCTAGTCTTCCTTATAATTTAGCCCTGGGTTTTATTCACACTACATTGAGAAGGAGGCAAAAGTGTCCATCTGTAATATAAGTGTGCATGAAAAACATTTTTGGTTTAGTTCACTTTCCTGTTTCATTTGGTTTGTTCAATCCAGATCAGAAGCTCATTTATTTAATTTGGGTCATTTGTTTCCTTTAAAGTCAATGAGGGAAGCAGTGCATTCTGTTTTTGACTCTATACTTGGGATTTTCCATCCAAATGTTATGAAACTTGCTGGCAAACATCAGCAGCAGAGGCAACAACACCCCAAGACACCAAGAGTGGCATGAACACCCCAAGACAGAGTGAGGGTCATGGAGGCAAGCACAGAGGTATCAACACCCCAAGGCGTGCTTGCTGACTATGTATCTAAGAACTTAGTGTGAGAGCCACACACAAAAGAATTAGCACAGTATAATAGTGTTATTGCTTTCTTTTATATTCAGAAAGCAAACTGCCTTCTGTCACAGTCAGTCATTGACCACTCTGTACATGCTAAAAGAGAAAATTATTCTCTCTCTCTCTGTATGTTTCATAAAGACACTACTAACACATGCTGCCTGCCTTACTCCTGTGGAAGTGCAGTGATGCTGTAATACTCTGGCAGAGGAATTACAGTTTCTGGTGTTGTGAGTAGCACAGCTAAGATACAGTGACAATTACTACAAGAGCAAATCTTATTTTCTCCTATAAATCTACATTTCTTTTCTAATTTTTCTTTAACTCTGGAACAAGGAGCTTCAAAATCTCTGCCTTCTCTGAGATCCAACAGAGAAATGATTGAGAACAAAATGTTCATTGACTGTGCAAAGTGTGCTTTGTTTCACTTTCACATAAACAAGATTATGAAGTTAATTATTGCAGCTGCCAGCTAGGAGAGGCTAGTTGAAAAAGTGCTGAAACATGATTGATCTTGCTCTTTTCTTGTCTCATGCTCAACTGGCTCTACTCTATTTTGCTTTTCGTCCCCTATAGATTTTAATAGGACTGAACTGAATGAGCCGAAAATTATTTGGATTTTTTGGAGGCCTCTGACCATTTGGTTTGGATGACACAAAACAAACTGAAAATTGACTTATTTGGATCAGCCAAATGCAGATCCCTAATCTGTAGATGTCTCTGAAGGTATAACTGTTCTCTAAGGACATCTTTTACTAACAAGGATCTTTTATTTTTTTTATATGGTCTATTTTGCTCACACCTTTTCATTGGTAGAATAAGGCGAGTTACCACCAGCAGTAACACTTTCCAAGGCATATAAGGGACTGGCTTTCTGGAGACGGGGAGGGGTCCCAAGACTGGATACTTACTGGGAAAGGAGTGTCCTGTGCCTGGAAACTTGGGGGGTCCTGAAGCTGGAGGCTGGGTGAGGGTCCTAGGGCTGGAGGCTTGTTGGAGAAGGGGAGCTCAGAAGCTGGGAAAGGAATTTTGAGGCCGAATGCTGGTTGGGGAAGGAGGAGGTCTGAGGCTGGAGGGGGTCCAAGGCTGGGGACAGGGTTGTCTGAGGCTGGAGACTGCTGGTAGGGTCTGATACTGAAGGCTGACTGCTGGTGGGGTGGGGAATCATTCGAGGTTGGAGGGTGACTGCTGTCTGGGCAGGGTAACTGGGGGTGATTGAGGCTGACTGCTGTGGGAGGAGGTCAGACCTGGAAGTTGGATGGCTGCTGTTTACATGGTAGAGAGTGATGCAGGGATACTGGTTCTGGGCAAAGTGATGGTGCAGGTGCTGGGCAAAGATACTAGTGTTGGGCTGGTGGAAGCAAAGTACCACATTGGGGAGATGGGCAGGAGGTATTATGTTAGGGCTACCAAGCCCTTGTTCTTATGGGTAGTGGGGGTGAGTCGTGTTATGTAGCAAAACACCCCCCATCCTCCAGAAGAACAATGACAGGAATTTGACAGCTCCACATAACATCTCCCTACTCCCCACAAGCATGGCACAGGCTTTAGCTAGGAAGAAATGTATTTTGATTCTAGTTTTCCCAGTTTGGAACTGCACATAGAGTCTAGCTTCTTGGGGTTTCTATTTCTGTTTTTATTTGCATATTTGTAATTTGTGGTCAATTATTCTGCATTTGGTAAAGGTCTGTTTGTGTTCTGCAAATGTGACTGAGCTGAGGTATTCAATATCATGTGGGGATCTGTAGCAGTCTTCTTCATTGTGTTATCCCAACAGGAGGTATACTTTGTTGTACATCGGATATAATATTTTCAGTGCTGCCTTTTCAGAGGTAGGGTTGTTGCTGACGGAGTCCTGTGAGTTAATGTAGACATGGCATGGCAGGTTAGCTACATATGTCATGAGTGTTGTTCTTTTTTTTGCAGGAGATAGTATCATTTCACAATGTGCCTGGCAGTGGAGGCAGTTTGTGTTACTATAATGTAGATGACACTCGAATTTAATATCTTTCTTGTACGGTGAGGTGTATGGGGAAATATCTTGCTCTACTGCTTGTCGGAGGAGTGTGTTGGGGGGGGGGGAGGGGAGCGGCAAAAGGTTCTGTAGATAGAGAGTATATATTTAAAGAACTGGAGGGACAAGATTTATATTGGGTTTGCCTTGCACATACAATGACAAGAATGAACATCACTCTTAAGCCATGGTATGTTGGGTATGAGCTCAATCTTTCAAATTTACTGTTAGTGATCTCATTTATTTTTTATTTAAAAAGATTTATCTAAAGTCCAACGTGGCTAACAAGCATTACATTCATAATAAAATAAACAAACATTAACATACAACTAAATATTAAAAACAGAAAACATATATGATTTGTTCTGGAAACATCATCTAGCAATAGCAATATGTCCTGCTCGACTAAAGAGATTCCAACAACCAAAAGCACTTCATTGAATCCAAAAGCAAAGTTTAAATTTTAAATTTTTTGATTTTTAGCTCAACCCAAATGCTTCTGCAAACAGGACCGATTTCAGCTGTTATCTAAAGGTTTTAACACATGGCTCTTTTAAAGCATTTCCAGTAGCTGATTCCAAAAGGAAGGAGCCATTGTAGTAACATCTTTTCACTGGAGTCAATATTGCGCTGGAGGTGGACCCTTGGCCTGGCACAGGATTGGTTCGGCCCTCTGAGGGATCCCAGAGGGCGCCTGCTGCCAGGAGGCGGAGCACACAAGGAGACAGAGGCAAGCTGGAGCTTCACCATTAAAGGCCCGGGGGCTCCGCAGGTTGAGCCCTTGGATTCCTGGGCTACCTGGGCTTAGGTGGGCCTCTGGGGGTCTCCCGGAGAGATGGTGGAGAGGTGTGCCCACAAAGAGTAGAGGTGTGTGGCTGACGGTGAACAGACGAGCTAGACCAGAACAGAGAGTACCAGAGACCACGGGAACAAGGCGGGAATTGAAGGTCCTCTGGGCAGGGTAGGTAGCGCCTAGTGGTCTAGCTAGAGGAAGGTCGCAGACAGTGTCAAGGCAGGTGGACCTGGTGGTCTCAGGAGAAGCAAAGAGAGTGTCCGAATGGAGTGCAAGGGTCAAAGCCAGGGTATCCATCCGTGGATGGTCAGCCAAAGCAAGGGTTAGTACCAGGTATCAGTCCAAGCATGGTCAGAGGCAAGCCGAGGTCAGTACCGAGTATCAGTCCGAGAAGGTACAACCTGGGTTGCAGAACGTGGAACAAACTCAGGAATGAATGAACACAGGAACAGGCGCTGGAACACAGGAAGGACCACAGGAACAATACAGAAACACTGGAACGAGAACAGGAACACAGGAACAGATGCGGGAACACTGGAACAAGCACAGAAACTCAGGAACAGACACTGGAACACTGGAACAAGCACAGGAACTCAGGAACGAGGACGGAAACTAGCTCACACAATGTGACGACCCATTTGCCAAGGCAAGGAAATAGGAATAGAGGCCTGAGCCCTGCCTTTTACGCAGGGCACAGGTGACATCATCACTGGGCACTGCAGAGCGGTTTCCTGCCATGGCGCCTTTAAAGGTTGACCTTGTTGCACCTAGGGGCCAACTGCAGGAAGGCATGGCACGAGCCTCTCCGCACTGCGAGGAACGTGGAGCACAGGAGCAGGAGAGATTCAGGGAACCGGGTCTGGAGTTGAGGAGGCCAAGGAGCTAGGATCTCGAGGGCACAGACAGCTAGCTACGATCGCGGGAGAGACCGGGGGAGCAGTGGAGGCTGGGTCTGGAAGATGAGCAGGGCTGGTCGCAGCCCTAGCACGGACGGGGCGTGCAACAGTATCCCCCCCAGGCCTCCCCCTCATCGGCCTAGGCTTCTCAGGGTGCGCTTGATGGAAGGCCCACAGAAGCTCCTTGTCCAGAATGTTGTGAGAGGGTTCCCATGAGTTTTCTTCAGGTCTGAACCCCTCCCTTGACAGGAGATACTCCCGGCGCCTTCTCCTTCGACAGACATCTAACACTTCCTTTACTTGAAGGCAAGCTTCCGGTTCTGCGGAGACTTGGGTTGGAGGTGGCGGTCGTCGTGAAGGCCAAGACATGACAAGAGGCTTGAGGAGCGAGACGTGGAATGTGTTGTGAATGCCTAAGCTGGCAGGTAGGCGAGACTGAGATGTGACGGCCCCCACTCGTCGCAAAACTGGGAAAGGGCCCACATATTTCGGAACCAACCTCTGGGAAGGTAAACGAAGTCTGATGTGTTTGGTGCTAAGCCATACCGTCTGACCAGGAAGGAACGTGGGGGCAGCGTGGCGTTGGGCATCAGCAATCTTTCTTGCCCACTCAGCGGCCTGGCCCAGTCTTTGTGTGACTTACTCCCAAAGGTGCTGAATTGACTGGGCTGTTGCTTGAGCTGCTGGAGCTGGCACATTCAGAGGGATTGGAAGCGGCAGATGGGGCTGCCGGCCATTGACAACGTGGAACAGGGAGCTCCCTCTGGCGGCTGCAACGTGGGTGTTATGGGCAAATTCTGCCCATGGGAAGAGATCAGCCCAGTTGTCCTGCTGGTCATTTACGTAGGACCGAAAAAGGCCTTTAGGGACTGGTTTGTTTGTTCGGCCTGGCCGTTCGCCTGAGGGTGATAAGTGGAGGTTAAGTTTAGGGTGATGTTAAACTTGCGGCATAATGACCTCCAATACTTCGCCGCGAACTGTGGGCCTCGGTCCGACATGATCTCCTGTGGGAGTCCATGGAGGCAAAAGACGTGGGTTAAGAAGATGCGCCCCAGATCAGGAGCGGAAGGCAGGTTAGGCAGAGGAATGAAATTGGCCATCTTGGAGAAACGGTCTATGACGACCCAAATCACGGTGTTTCCCTTGGAAGGGGGTAATTCTACAATGAAGTCAGTGGCTGGGAGCTGGGAGGGCGATGAACCAGAGGAAGCACTAGAGATGTGAATCGTGTCCTCGATCGTCTTTACGATCGATTTCGGCTGGGAGGGGGAGGGAATCGTATCGTCGCCGTTTGGGTGTTTAGAGTATCGTGAAAATCATGAACCGGCACACTAAAACCCCCTAAAACCCACCCCGACCCTTTAAATTAAATCCCCCACCCTCCCGAACCCCCCCCCCCAAATGCCTTAAATTACCTGGGGGTCCAGCGGCAGTCCGTAGCTAAATCGGGGGAAGGGGGAGGGCAGGAAAACCGGCACACTAAAACACCCTAAAACCCACCCCCGACCCTTTAAATTAAATCCCCCACCCTCCCGAACCCCCCCCAAATGCCTTAAATTACCTGGGGGTCCAGCGGCGGTCCGTAGCTAAATCGGGGGGAGGGGGAGGGCAGGAAAACCGGCACACTAAAACACCCTAAAACCCACCCCCAACCCTTTAAATTAAATCCCCCACCCTCCCGAACCCCCCCCCCCCCAAATGCCTTAAATTACCTGGGGGTCCAGCGGCGGTCCGGAACGGTCTCCTGCAATTGAATCGTGTTGTCTTCAGCTGGCGCCATTCTGCGCCGCCATTTTGCAAAATGGCGGCGCAAAATGGCGGCGGCCATAGACCAACACGATTCGACTGCAGGAGGTAATTCTGGACCCCCGCTGGACTTTTGGCAAGTCTTGTGGGGGTCAGGAGGCCCCCCCAAGCTGGCCAAAAGTCCCTGGGGGTCCAGCGGGGGTCCGGGAGCGATTTCCTGCCGCGAATCGTTTTCCGTATGGAAAACGATTCGCGGCAGGAAATCATTCAGCGGGGGTTCGAACCCCCGCTGAACGACCTCCTGCAGTCGATCTCCTGCCGGCGCCATTTTCCGTTCGGAAAACGATTCGTGGCAGGAAATCGCTCCCGGACCCCCGCTGGACCCCCAGGGACTTTTGGCCAACTTGGGGGGGCCTCCTGACCCCCACAAGACTTGCCAAAAGTCCAGCGGGGGTCCGGAACTACCTCCTGCAGTCGAATCGTGTTGGTCTATGGCCGCCGCCATTTTGCAAAATGGCGGCGCAGAATGGCGCCGGCTGAAGACAACACGATTCAATTGCAGGAGACCGTTCCGGACCGCCGCTGGACCCCCAGGTAATTTAAGGCATTTGGGGGGGGTTCGGGAGGGTGGGGGATTTAATTTAAAGGGTCGGGGTGGGTTTTAGGGTGTTTTAGTGTGCCGGTTTTCCTGCCCTCCCCCTTCCCCCGATTTAGCTACGGACCGCCGCTGGACCCCCAGGTAATTTAAGGCATTTGGGGGGGGGGGGTTCGGGAGGGTGGGGGATTTAATTTAAAGGGTCGGGGGTGGGTTTTAGGGTGTTTTAGTGTGCCGGTTTTCCTGCCCTCTCCCTTCCCCCGATTTACGATTTTTTGACGATAAATCGGGGGAATTGGTATTGTATCGTGGCCCTAACGATTTTTGACGATTTAAAATATATCGGACGATATTTTAAATCGTCAAAAAACGATTCACATCCCTAGGAAGCACTATTAGCAAGAGTCCTAGGGTTGGCCATGGCGGACTCTTCAAGTTGTGACCGTAGTTTCTCCACCGAGGTGGCCAATGCCTCGAGATATTGCTGCTGCTCCCGGACACGTGTAGGCAGGCCCGGAATAGCCTGTAAGGCGGAGGACTCCGCCGAGTCCATGGCCTTGGCAACCTGTTGCGCTGGAGGTGGACCCTTGGCCTAGCACAGGATTGGTACAGCTCTCTGAGGGATCCCAGAGGGTACCTGCCGCCAGGAGGAGGAGCACACAAGGAGTCTCAGGAGAAGCAAAGAGAGTGTCCGAATGGAGCGCAAGGGTCAAAGCCAGGGTGTCCGTCTGAGGATGGTCAGCCAAAGCAAGGGTCAGTTCCAGGTATCAGTCCAAGCGTGGTCAGAGGCAAGCAGAGGTCAGTTCCAGGTATCGGTCCAATGCGTGGTCAGAGGCAAGCAGAGGTCAGTACCAGGTATCGGTCCAAGCATGGTCAGAGGCAAGCCGAGGTCAGTACCAAGTATCAGTCCAAGAAGGTACAACCTGGGTTGCAGAACATGGAACAAACTCAGGAACGAAGGAACACAGGAACAGGCGCTGGAACACAGGAAGAACCACGGGAACACAGGAGCAACGCAGGGACCCTGGAACGAGAACAGGAACACAGAAACAGACGCGGGAACACTGAAACAAGCACAGGAACCTAGGAACAGATGCGGGAACACTGGAACAAGCACAGGAACTCAGGAAGGAGGACGGCAACTAGCTCACACAATGTCTTTTATGCAGGGCTCAGGTGACGTCATCACTGGGCGCTGTGGAGCAGTTTCCCGCCACAGCGCCTTTAAAGGTTAGCCCTGTGCGCACACGTGTGCCTAGGGGCCAACTGCAGGAAGGCATGGCTGGCGCTGGCCTCTCCGCGCCGTGAGGGACGCGGAGTACTGCAGCAGGAGGGAACCCAGTCCGAAGTTGAGGAGGCCAAGGAGCTAGGAGCCCAAGGGCGCAGACGGCTAGCTACGACCGTGGGAGAGACAGGGGGAGCAGTGGAGGTTGGGTCTGGAAGGTGAGCAGGGCCAGTCGCAGCCCTAGCATGGCCAAGGCACGCAACAGTCAATTAATGTGGTGCATCTTGAATCAGGGATTTCTAGTAGACATTTTCCTGCTAATTGGAAGATCCTAGTTGGGCAATAAAACTTGAGAAGAGAACTAATGCAAAGAGGTCCAACATTGTTTAAGGCTTTATGAGCAGCATGATGATTTTAAAATGGACCCTCTAAGCAATGGAAAGCCAGTGAAGTGTGTGGAGGACACAGGTGATGTGCGCATAACGCAATGTTCTCATTAAAATTCTAGCTGCCGAATTTTGAAGAACCTGGAGTGTCTTCATACTTGCATTGTGCCAAAGGGCTTCTCTCTGAAGCTTGTATGGTGATACAAATATAGGCAACATATTAACGTGAGCTTGGAAGTTCTTTTTAAGCAGGCGAGTGGTGCCCAAACAAGCAGGACTGTTTCTGTATCTTTAAACCGCATTTTCTGGTCTCTGATTGCATCTCTTGGTACTTGATAATCTTCTCTCTCTCCATTCATAGTACAGGATAGTCACTCGGTAATGCTGTTTTGTTAATTTTCTCCTTTACCACTATGTCTGGTTTTCTTGCATCAAGCTCTTTATTGGTTGGTCTGAGAATTAATAATTATACCTTAAGATTTACATGAAGAAAGAATGACATTAACTGTGAACCTAAAATAATAAATTGGCAGTGGGAGTTGAAGGCAGAGCTTGGTTGATTTACTTGGGTCGTCCCCCCCCCCCCACTAACCAAAAAGGCATTCTGCTGCCCCTGCCATTACTGTCTTTTCCCTTCCCCTGCCTCCCTTAAAATGTCAAACTGAGCGCGGGAAGCTCAGAGTGCTGTCTCTGGCCCTGCTTTGCTAGTCAAGAACAGTAAGATTTCCCCCTTGACAATATAAACCTCTTTCCAGGCTTGCATTAGTCAACCATGCAACAGGCAAGAATGAGGGGGGTGGTGACATTTTAGGAAAATTTGGAGCTGAACAGAAACTGGCAGAGAGGAAAACAAATGGAACTTCGGGAAGTTCATTAAAATGAAAATTTCTCCTGTAGGCAGGAGCACTCACAAGATCAATATGCAATTAGTTCTGGTGGAATTCGGGGTGTCAAGGAGAGCTCCTGCACAGATTTCTCGTCTCTTTACTGTTGCGGCTGTAAATCCAATTGACAAATGGGGCCTTTCCAAGCTGTGGGGAGGTTATGGATAGCAGACGGGTCTGATCGAAAGTTGGTTATGTAGAGTGTTCAGCTGTGGGTGGATAGCACCATTACTTACCCACTGCATTTCCCCTAGTAGTAAAAATAACTTGGAAAATCTATTCCTATTTATTTCCTGGGGCTTTTACCCCTTGCAGGTGTCATTCCTTCCCCAATGCCTCTCTGCCCTTTGCTGTGCCCTTACTGATAGCATGAAGGGCACACAAGTAAGTTAGTAACAGCTTTTAAAACAATGGCGCTACCAAATATGTATATTTTGCATAATAATTCTGTGAGTAGTTTTAACATGTACAAAACAATTTGAGAGTCATTTTTGCCATTCTTTTTTTTTTTTTTTTTTTTAAATTCCTGGGGAGAAATAAGTGATTTAAGCTTTTGAAGTAAAGACTTGGAGATTTCCAAAGCTCTTTTGGCATAGCAGCTCCCAGCAGTGTGGATCATAGTGACAGATGTTAATCACATGAGAAATGGATTTATAAAGTATGAACAGCTGATAAGTGATCTGGAGAATGTTACAAAGAAGACGTGTGTTATCTCGCTAAAAAGTGAGCAGTTTTTATTTATTCCAGTGGAATGTTATTTAACTAAAGTGATCAGATAACTGCAGGTCACAAGGGACAGGCTGACCTGGTCCTGGTTTTACTCGCATGGCTTTTAAGGTCTTCTAGTCCTGGCATTCTTAGAGAGATTGGAACTACAAATAGCAGTAAAGCCAGGACTGGATCAGCCTGTCCTTTATGACCTGGCACCATCTGGTCACTTAAGTATAAACAATAATGTGGTTTTGGACAAAAAGTAGACAATCTAGGACTGAAACTCACCGAATGTGGATTAATGTTAAGAAAGTGACACGTGTATGATTTGAATGGTTCAATTTTGTGGGGTTTCCCTATCGGTTTCGAGGAGCCCCCGATCTCTGACGACTTTGAAAATATCGTACAATATTGCTCTAAGGCAGAAGGGTAGTTTTATGTCCAAAGGATGTGCAGAGCTGGGTAACAAGGAAATGAAAAGATGCAGCAGTACGAAAATATCGTACAATATTGCTCAAAGGCAGAAGGGTAGTTTTATGTCCAAAGGATGTGCAGAGCTGGGTAACAAGGAAATGAAGAGATGCAGCACCCCCAGCTTGGAACGTTTTCCTCCCTGGTCTTGCACCCCTGGCACTCTATTATAGTGCTGTCACCAATGGTTTAAGAGCAACTTAAAGGAACACACAGCATGCTCAGAAAATGCCACTGCAAGCTCATCCTATTATAATTGCTTCAACAGCCAGCACTGTCAGTGCTAGCATGCATTGCTGGATATATCCAGTTGTTAATGACCACCCAGGTAACGTCTGATGATCTCACAAGAATATTATTCAGGGGGAGCGGGTGCTTCAGTTCATCAGCCATCAACCAGCATCAACATATAAAAGGTCATAAAGTGGAACTGCATTATTTCTCTTCCACAAAACAGATAAAGATCTCCAGGCCCTTTTAGTTAGCCCATTCTCCCAAGCTGCTGCAATGCTGCAGACCTTGCTTGATCTGTAACTGTACTTTTGCTTCTCATTAAGGATCCTATGTGCCCCATGCTTTCTTGAATTTTTAAAAAAGAATGACTAATTTCCCAGAGCATTGTGAAGGTCTAATCACTTACCCCTTCCTTTCTCCCTGTTTGGCAGCCCTACAAATGCTGTACATGTAAGCTTCTTTACTAGATTTTATTTCTGCATCTGTATCTTTAAATCTGCAGTCTGATGCTATCAAAATGAACAAACAGTTGCCTGGGTGATGGCACAAAAAGACCGATTGGCCCATCCAGTCTGCCCAGTTATTCTGGTTTACACTGCTGATGCATCCCAGCTGCCAGTCATAAAAGCTTGGTTGCTTGTAGAATATTGCCCCTTATCCACGTCAATTTCTTTTCCCATGGTTCTCTACAGAATCCCATATTTAATCAAACCCCCAGCCTATGTCTTACTCCAAGCTTTGCTTTTTATGTTATCAGGTACTATTATCAACAGAATGGACCCCTGTGCTCCTTTAAGAGGACGTTTAGATTTGGTGGAACAGTTTTGTTATTTGTAAAATTAAAATACGATCTTAGAACAAATAGTGAATTTCTCTAAATAGAAAAGTAACACTGTTCTTTTTTAATGGAGCAATTCCAGTTGCAAAGCAGCGCCTCAGTCCTCAACCAAACTTTTGCCATGTCTGTCAATACCAGGGGCCAATGCTTGAAACTTAAACCGTGTTTCATGGCATGTCATTAGTGCCAGGCTGGATCAAAGATTCTGTCACCAAACCAGTCATCTAACTTCTGACATCCAGTCTGGGGAGAGAGACTATTCTAATGGGCTAGACTAGAGAGTCTCTTTGTGCTGAGTGTGGGTGGAGCCAGAAGACCTCCATCAGCCTGGAAAGTGAGATCCTCTGTCTGACATGAGAGTAACCAGTTATATGTTCTGCCCTACCTCCTGCAGCAAGGCCCTCTCACCCGTCTAACAAGCCAGTACAGCAATCTGGGCATTAAAACACTGTGCGCTGGATTTCAACACAGTTTCAATGCTCAGATTAAAAATGTTTTTAATTCACAATGCAGCAAGCCAATGATATGCTAATGCATTGGGAGTTAAAAAATGCAGGTTGCCTGTAGAATGCGTGTTTGGCATTTTAACTCAGAAAGGGGTGGGGGGCATCCTTAACAGGCAGATCGTGATCCAGGTAAGTGGCAACAGCCATTGCGCCTTAGCCGGATAAGTACTAACTTATCTATCTGGCGAGGTTTGTTGTTGCCACTTATCTAGATAAGTCAGTATTTATCTGACTGTCTGGTGCCCTACTTAGCCGAATAAATCAGTCCTTATCCACAAAGTGTTTTGACATTTTTTCCCCATCTTTTTCTGTGTTTTTTGTTTGTTTTAATGGGTTTTAAGTGCCAGCGCAGTAGTGCTGGGAATTTGACTACATTTCTGACTCTGGAGTTAGGTTCCAGTGCTAAGAAAATTCTGGCCGGGCCAACGCTCATCTCTGCATCGGGGAATATGCTTAATGCCCTCATTAACATGGGATTTCCATGCGAGGACACTTAGCAATACTCCCATTATAGAACACACATTTTGTGAGCATAAAACTCCTTGCTGCATCGGCAGTAAGGTTTACACCTCCAAAATGAGCATTCAAATGCAGGCAAAATTGTGCATTGGCCAGAATGCACCTTTCTGCATTGGTGTTTCTGTGCCTAAGGAGTTCCTGATCACTTAATAGAGGACTAGTCAGGGTGATCTGCAATCATTTAATTAAAAAAAAATTGATAAGTATAATAGTCAGGAGTCTGCATTAGACTCTTTTTTTCGTTGGGGTTGATCATATCAGTTCCAATTTGGTTTGAGCCAGGGCAAGTCAGAGTTGACCCCAGTTCAAAACACTTCAGCCAAATTCAATATCTCCCCATTTTAGAGTGGCACTGACTCTATCCAGGACTAGTATACCCATCCGTAGAAGGAAGGGTTAAAGTGTTTGCAATCTTTAAAATGCTATGAACGTCACTTCCAGGAGCTGTCAGCACAGTTATGCCCATGCAACCTGGTCCAGACAGATAGCTTAGTATGTGTGTGTTGTATGCAGAAGCTCAGGACATCTTGCTCTATTCATTACTGCCCTTGGCCTTTGGTCCTACTCCCGCCTTCCCCCCCCCCCCCCCCCCCCTTCCATCTACCTTTCCCCTCCCCCTCTCCTTCTTCCCCTTAGGGTTCATGGACAAATTAATTCCTTTTATACGCTTTCCCCAGCCATTTCCCTGCACATTCCCTGGTGACCTGATCCTAGTTGCAGTCTTGTAAAATTCAGGTTCATATTCTCTGCCTCAGAAATATGTTTACTGAGAGGAAAAAAAAAACCCTATCATCCTAGCAACTAGCTGGGGGAATTTTCCCAGAACTGTGTATCTAAATGCCAGGTTAATCTAAATTTCCAGGGGACAGTAACTCACTCTCCCTGTCACATCACAAATTAAATCTTCAGCAAATTAAATGCCTCAGTTATACCTCTTGGTTGTTTTTACCAGGTTTTATGTACTAATAATGAGCAAAGAGCAGTGAGAGATACCAACAAATTTTTCAGCTATTATAAAAATGTTACTGCTTCATTCAGCCGTCCATTACTCCTACCATATGACAGGGGCCGGCCAATAGCACGGATACCCTGTCACATGGTAAGGGCAAAGGGCCATCGGCGCCATTTTTATTAGTGGCAGCCGACGGCCTGAGAGCGGGAGATTGCTCCCGGGACCACCACTGGACCACCAGGTGATTTAAAACATTTTGGGGGGGGAGTCAGTAGGGTGGGGGAAGCTAAGGGAGCTGTTTTGAAGTGTCGGGTGGGTTTAGGGATTGTTTTTTGTGTGCCATTTTTCCCGCTCTCCCCCAAAACGATAAGAGAACCCCACAAACAATTTTGTGGGGTTTTCCTATCGGTTTCGGGGATTCCCCGATTTCTGATGACTTTGAAAATATCGTACAATATTTTCAATCGTCAGAAATACGATTCCATCCCTAACATTGATACACTGAAGGAATACATGTTCTTTGGGGAATATGTCCTTTGCAAGAACACATCTTTTACAGGTCTTAACCCACTCAGGTACATCAACAGACACTGTGACCCAATAGTGCAACTTCTTCTGGTTCCTCTAGGTGGTTTCCCATCTAAAGTGTCCACCCCGATCCTGCATTCACATTGGTTTTGCTGGGCTTGTAACAGATTTCAAACTGCAGCTCTGCTAGTTGAGCTAGCCAGCATTGTTCCACAGACTGTATATTGACATTTTCTCAGTACAAGTGGTTATGATCAGTTTTTACAGTAAATTTCTTGTAGATCAATTATTCACGGAACTTTTCAGTTGCTGCCCATTTCAGTGCCAAAAGCTCCAGCTTAAATGCACTGTAGTTTTTATCATTTCTCTCAGACTTTCGTAGAACCCTGCTGGAATAGGCTATGACTCTCTCCTGTCCATCCTGCACCTGGCTGAGAACTGCCCCCGACCCATGAAAGCTTGCATCAGTTGTTAATATGAAGGGCAATTCAAAGATGGGAAATGCCAGTAGTGGAGCAGTACTAAGCTTGGTTTTCAAGGTATCAAAGGCGACTTGACACTCTGCACTCCAGTTGAATGGCTCTAGCCCCTTTATGTTTCTTGGGCCTCCCTGTGACAGCATGAAGTGGGGCAGCTGTTCCTGCAAACCCAGGCATGAATCGGCGATAACAGCAGAACTTCCTTGCCTCTGTCACTAATGAGGGTACTTGCCAGTCTTTCACAGCAGAGATTTTGCCAGGGTCTGCTGACACCACATGACCTAAGAAGACTATTTCTTTGCACAGCAAGCGACACTTGGAAGGCTTTGACGTCAAGCCACTGTCAGTAAGTTGCTGGAACACTTTGTCAAGGCGCTCCGTGTGACTTTCAAAGTCTTTTGAAAAAAAAAAACCAAGATATCACTGAGGTACAGGAGCAGGATGTCAAAGATGTATTCACTCAGCACAAACTCCATGAGTCTTTGAAAACTAGATGGAGGATTGCACAGTCTGAATGGCATAAGGGTCCATTCAACGAGGCCAAATGGATGGTGGCATCTGTTTTGGGAATGTCATCTGCTTGTACAGCCATCTGAAAATAACCTGACATCAAATCAAGAGATGAAAACAATATCTGGCGCTAAGCAAGCATTAGGCGTGTTTTGGCTGTGGTCCCTTGCTATGCTCTCCCTGGCCTGGAGAAAAGGGAAAGGAGGTTTTGTGGAGGAAAATAGATTTTTCTTGATGCTGTTTTTGGATTTTATGCCAGTTTCAGGAGGGAACCCCCCTGCCTGAGGAAAAGAAAATCTGGGTGCATTGCTTGCCCTACCCCCAGCTGAAGTGCGATGGCTTCTGCACCTACCTGGAGAAAAGACTTTTTTTGAGAGAAGCAGTTTGTTGCAGTTTGGGAAATTTTTGGACCAAGGAGTTCTGATTACCATTAGAGAGACTGAGACCTGGCCTTTTTCCCAGAAGCCCCCTTCCAGTCACCCAGGAGTGTGGGTGTTACGTTTGTCCCTACCCCATAGGTATTACTGGCTCAGAGATCAATAAAGATCAAAAACTTTTGTGTTTTTGTGAAGATTCCTGTACTTTATCTTTTGAATGGACTGTGCAGTTATTTTTGTTACAGTAAATTTTATTTGAATACCACTTATAGTGTCCTGCCTGTTTTTTATTCTGAAGGAAGGTACCATCCCTAAGAGCCAACAGACAGTGAGTACTAACTGGGAGAGTAAAGAGACTGAAAGTGGGTTCTCCGTTTCCCTTCATGCCTTGGGCTCAGGAGGTTAAGCTTTCCTCCATCAAGAGAAACCATGCCCCAGGGTTGAAAGGACTAGTGCTAGAGACTTAGTCCCAGGATTGAGTATGTTCCTTGCACCAATTTGGCCCAACACCAATGTAGTGGGTTATACTAATGTACTGTAAACTGCCTTGGGTGAATTTCATATTCAAAAAGGTGGATAATAAATCAAAATAAATAAATATATCCAAATGAAAGATGATGTTGCTTGAATATACAAGAAAATTACAATGGCAGTGTAAAGTAAGAGAGGCGATGGAAAGAAAGATGGAAGGGGATGAGTTGTTAGCAAAGTGGTGAGAAGACTGACAGACTGGAGATGTGATTGTTCAGTTCTCTTCCTGAAGAAGTGCTAATAGCAGAAGCTGCATCAGATGATGAGTGAGCAGGACTTGTGAGTACTGATTTGCTGAGGAAAGTGTGTATTTAAAGCTTACAAAAAAATAGAGGGTTAAAGTCTAGTTAAAGGGTTAAAATTACTCTGTGTGTTTTAAGAGCTTGCAAAAGTCAATTACTGAGCTGTGGTAAGGTGTGAGAGCCTTTTCCTGGAGAAGTAATCAGTAGTGTTTGACTTTCCCACCCACCGTTCCCATCTTCCAAACACTAAAGTCACATCATTTTATATAGAGACTTAACCAAAATTCGAAAGTTAAAAGGGAAATTTTTCATAATAACAATCAATTAGGGATTTACAACAAGTGAATAATTAATCCTGACCTTTGCAATTGCTGAATTGTAGTTCTATTGCAGGTCATTGACAAAACATTAAAATTAAAGTTTCTTAATGTATTAGGCTATTTTAAATTGGTTTAAGCATCCTCCTCCTTATACAACTTTAAATTACTTTAACAACTCAACAACATTAAGATATAGACAGCAATCCAGCTGCGGGATGGGGGTTATCCAGTCTTTTGCACCAAGTGCCACATGTATGATTATCTACCTGTTGGTGAGAGATTGTGTATGTGCATCTGGTGCAAAGAATTCCTGGCTCTCAGAGAACAAGTTTGATACCTGGAGGCTAGAGTGGCAGACCTGGAGACCTCATGTATCAGACCTCATTTAGAAAGCACTGTGGAGGAGCAAGCTGTCAGGGTACATATGTATAGGAAGGTGTAGGAGGAAGGTTCTGGAAACCAAATTTTGGCTTTTAGGTAGGTAATTGATATTTTTATTTATCACTTATGCCTAAGCCCTAAACGATGTAGAATATACTTAATTAAAATATAACAAAAACACAAACATCATACGCTTCATAAACAAACTTCCATATAAATTATATACAACTTTAAATAACTTTAACAACTCAACAACATTAAGATATAGACAACAATCCAGCTGTGGGATGGGGGCTATCCATACAGCAAACAATATAGCATTATTACATTTTACGCCTCATTAATTCACTTAAGTTCATACTCCAAAGTGGTCCAGGACATCCAGGGTTGCATTCTCAAACATGCTCCCTGTTCCATTTGCAGAACCCCAAAGGCAGGATGACTGCATGGAAAAGATGATGGTGCTAGGAAGAGAGCTTTACATTTATTAGGAACTGGGGAGCATTTTGGGAAAGAAGGAACCTGTTGTGATGGGATGAGATCCACCTTAACCAAGGTAGAATCTGGCTGCTGGCACCAACATTTAGAAAGGAAATAAAACAGCTTTTAAACTAGATCATGAGGGAAAGCCAATAGTGGTAGAAACTATTCTTGAAAGCAAAATTATTGGCCATATGGATAGACACGGCAATAATGGAGAAAAGCCAACATATATTTAGCAAAGGGAAGGCGTGTCTTATCAATCAACTAGACTTTTTTGGAAGGTATTAATAAAACAGTTGGATAAGGGTGAACCAGTTGATGTGTTATGACCGCTGGCCGCGGCCACCTGTGGCAGGCTCAACTCATGTCATGTTATGCTTTGATCTCTACCCCCGGTACTCTCGCGGCGGTGGCCAGTCGCTGTCGCCGCGTTCCTCCTGGCTCCCTGCACTCCACGTGGCGGCTCGGACGCCACCGACCAGCTTTCCAATCCTGGGCCTCTCTAGGCATGCGCGCACGCCATCTGTCCTCCCTTTAAAGGGCCAATGGCGGGAACTCCAGGCTCGTCCCCGGCTAATGACATCACTGGCCCGGGATATTTAAGCTTCACCTCTAGCCACCACTAACCGACTTGACAACGAGTTCCTTGGTTCCTTTTGGTTTCAGTTCCTTTTCCACGGAGCAGTTGTTCCTGCCTTCGGATCTCTGCGCTTCTCCATCTGGGTTCCTGCCTCAGCGCTTCCCGCTCCGCGGGCCCTGGCTCAGCACTACTTCACCTGGACTCTCTCTCAGGCTTCCCACTCCTTGGGGCCAGGCTCAGCGCCACTTCACCTGGACTCTCTCTCAGCGTTTCCTGCTCCACGGGCCCTGGCTCAGTGCTGCTTCACCTGGACTCTCTCTCAGCGCTTCCCGCTCCTCGGGGCCAGGCTCAGCGCAACTTCACCCAAACTCTCCCTCAGCACTTCCCACTCTGCGGGCCCTGGCTCAGCACTACTTCACCTGGACTCTCTCTCAGGCTTCCCGCTCCTTGGGGCCAGGCTCAGCGCCACTTCACCTGGACTCTCTCTCAGCGTTTCCTGCTCCACGGGCCCTGGCTCAGCGCTGCTTCACCCGAACTCTCCCTCAGCGCTTCCCACTCTGCGGGCCCTGGCTCAGCGCTGCTTCACCTGGACTCTCTCTCAGCGCTTCCTGCTCCTCGGGGCCAGGCCCAGCGCAACTTCATCCGGACTCTCTCTAGTACTTCCCGCTCCTCGGCCAGGCTCAGCGCTACTTTACCTGGACTCTCCCTGAACGCTTCCCGCTCCTCGAGGCCTGGATCTGCGCCTCTACTTGTGAGTCCCTTCCGCAGTGCCCTCTGCTACTTGGGACCCCCACAGCACTTCTCTTTGAGGACTTTGCTCCAGTGCCTTTTCTCATCAAAACTTGGCTCAGCGCAGTAATCCACCAGACTGTGTCTCGGTGTTCCCGCTCCCCGGGGCACTCCCCAGCGCTGCTACCACAGGAGGTCCTGTCACCGCATTACCATGTCTCAAGCAGTACCTCGGGGCTGCTACTCTCCTGGCACTTGCTACAGCGGCTCCCCCGCTCTAGCCCTTATTCAGCATACCACAGTTTGTGTCTCTGCACCTGCACCTCCTCACCTCGAGGCCACTCCCACGTGGTCCTGCTCTACTCCCTTCAGAGCTGCAGTGGCCTTGCACTCCTCGAGACTCTTCCTCCCTCAGAGAGTGCTCCTGTCTTGAACTGTGCCTAACCTCTCTGACACTCTCTACACCCACTCGCCTACCCTCTCTGGGGCCAGCCACACAGAGGTGCTCCTAAGTCCTGATGGCCCCGGCACCTAAAGGCTCAACCTGCGGGGGACGAGGATAGGTACAGGCGAAGTTCCTGGCCAGCCTCGCCTGTACCTACGGCGGGGACCTGTGGGGCCCAACCCTTCGGGTAGCAACAACCCCACCTCGAGCCAAGGGTCCACAATTCCTAATAGATGTAGTGTATCTGGATATTCAGAAGGCATTTGACTAAGTACTTCATGAAAGACTCCTCGGGAAATTAAAAAGCCATGGGATAGGAGGCAATGCCCTCTTCTGGATTGGTAACTGGTTAAAAGACAGGAAAGTAGGACTAACTGGTCAGTTTTCCCAATGGAGGAAAGTAAATAGTGGACTGCCCCAGAGATCTGTACTGGGAATGGTGCTGTATGACATATTAATAAATGATCTCGAAGAGCGAGCAACAAGTGTTGTGATTAGATCTGCAGATGATACCATATTATTCAAAGTTGTTAAATTAGCAGCAGATTGTGAGGAACTGCAGAGGGAGCTTGCAAGGCTTGGGGAATGGGCTGGCAGATGAAAGTTAATGTGGATAAATGCAAAGTGATACAAATGGGGAAAAATAATCCCACCTGCAGGTACATGGTACTGGGTTCAGTATTAGAGGTTTCCACCCAGGAAATGGATCTTGGAGTCCTTGTCGACACCTCAGCTCAGTGTTTCAGCAGTGGTCAAAAAAGCAAACAGCATGTTAGGAATGATTTGGAAAGGAATTGGAAATAAAAGAGAGAATATCATAATGCCTCTGTATCAGTTTATAGTGCAACAACATTCTGGCTGCCCCATTTCAAAAAACATAAAGCGGAACTAGAAAAGATACAGAGAAAGGCAGCATAAATGATAAAGGGGTTGGAATGGTTCCCTTATGAAGAAAACCTAAATAGAGAAGGAATAATTGAGAGGGGATGAGATAGTAGTTTATGAAATCCTGAGTGGCCAGAACTGATAAGAAGGGGGGCAGTTATTTACCCTTTCAAACAGTACTAAGACTAAGTGACATTCTATGAAACTAACAGGTAGCAGATTTAAAGTTGAGAAGTGGAGAAAATATTTTTTTCACTCAACACACAACAATGAATAGCCAGGTAGACTTGAGGAAAACCACCACCTATCACTGGGAATGAACAACAAAAAATGAATCTATTTTTGGGGGATCTGACAGGTACTTGTGACCCAGATTGGCCACTATTGGAAATAGGATGTTGGGCTCACTTGAAATTTGATCTGAAACTGAATGGCATATGTTATGTTAGGTTTTTAGGTTTTCCTTTTTGGAGAGTTTGGAGGCCAGAAGTATTAATGGTTAAAAAGGCACAGTCTATGTATAAATTAGGGACCTAAAATATCCTAATTTATATTTTCACCTTGCCTGAGAGAACTTAGTATTTTTCCCCATTAAACGTGATCAGATCTGCAAGGTATCCTTCCTTTTTGAATGAAGCTCTATTTCTTTCCTAGCATTCAAAGAAAGCCCAGGCAAAACCTTTGTAGGATGACCTTTCACTCATAGTACGACCTGGCTGGAATTTGAAGAGCTGTATTCTGATTTTCCTTTTTGTACTGCTTCAAAACTCTGCAACTAGTGGGCTCACAATAAAATGAATTGCGCATTATGGAAAGTGCAGCTGTTTTCTCTATTTGGAAGAATTACTACAAAAATCATGACGGATAAAATACTGACTGGATGTGGTTTTATTTTATACTCCTACAATGAGTATTTTTCAAGATCTTTGCACTTAAAAAAAATTCAGATCTTCAGTAACTGAATGGCAAAAAACTAGTCACCTTCTACCGTTTAATTAATGTTAAGTGTACATCACAGGATTCTGGTACATGTTAGCTTCAGAAAAATGACTGAAGACATCCTGATAGTTGACACCCATTAGAAAAACCTTCAACCCTAGTTCAGGCATTTGCAGCCTGTCCTTCAGTTTTTCATACCATCCCAAAGTTCTATGTGGTTTGTAGATGTTCTTTATACCGAACCACAAGGTAAAAAAGAGGACTACTACTATGGTAAACCACATAAAGAGGAAAGGCAACATAGTGGCTTCTGGGACACAAATGGTGGACTTTATAGAGGACTCCTCAGTTACCCACAACAAAACCCTGAAGCCATTTTCTCCATTTTAGGGAAATAGCTTCTTAAATATATCCTTCATTATAGATAGTGTTTAAAAATAAATATTCCATTTGGAATCCCTTCCAGAACTACCTGACAAAATCATGGGATCCACCATGCCCATCCCCTTACAATCCTCCAGTACACACAAAATCTGAGATTCCATCTCAAGGAGCTGATTCTTTTGCAGACTGGCAGCAAAGATCCAGGACATTGCCAGTAGAAGACTGAAAATTCAATGGAGGGTTTACAGCACATAAAGAAATCTCTCCAAAGAAGGTGTGTATCAATCTCTCTCTCTTACACCTGCAACACCAAGGACCAAAAAGTCCAAGACTGTGCCCATGGGAAAAACTGTAATAAATTGGCTCCTCTAGAGTTTATAAGACTGTAGCTCATTATATATTCAAATGAAAGAAGACTCATAACTTGACTTCAGCTTCTCAAAATATCTGTGGCCTACCTATCCTGCCTTCAACTCTTGAAATGTCGTAGGTGCTAGCTCTGTACTAACACGTTTTTAACAATCCACGTATAGATCCAGAACCTCTGTTTGGGAAGCACTGATATTAAAGAAGTGATTCAAATTACAATTTTTCTGATCTAGGAAGAGCTGCTGCTTTAAAGGTTCTCAGGCTTTACGGAACAATTTGATGGTACTGAAAAAAATGTTCTTATGTGCCAATATACTGAAAGGAGTAGAGAGTCCAAAGACTGGATTCCACCACAGTCTCAGGTAAGTCAATAGCCCCCCACTCTCCCAGCGGCAAGCAATTACAGAAGAGGTCTTGCAATTAGCATCTCGCCACAAAATACACACACCAACAGCCTCCCTGATGCAGAGTCAATTAAATTGTCTGTGCTCAAAATCCTGGCGTTCTCTCCCCTGCAGTCTGCATAAGCTCTCTCTCTCTCATTAGTGCAGCAGTCTGACGAGCGTTCTCTCTCTCTCATCCTATTAGATTTCCACCAGCAGGAAAGAAAGCCAATCAGGATAGTTAAGGAAGGGAGTTTAAAATAAAGAGCAGCAACTCAAACAGAGAGAAGCTCTTCCTCTGGGCAAACTGCCAATTCTGCTGGTGACATCTAATGGCCAGAAGAGAGAACTGCAGGCTTTCACTGGTGATGGTGATGCTGCTGCTGTTGCTTTTGCTGATTCACCTGGAGCAAATGTACACTACATTTACTGCTTATTATTCTTTGACAGACTGTGTTTTGAGGGAATTGGAGCAGAGACAGGAAGTTATGGTCACTTTTTTTTAGACATATCCTCTGTGTTTGATTCCCTTTCCCATAAAATTCTATTGCGGTGGCTGGAAGAGGTTTGTGATTGGGGGAATAGTTCTTCATTGGTTTGACTCCTTTTTGGAAGATTATTTACAAGAAGTTCATATTGCAGACTAGTTCTCTTTGGGCCCTAGTGATGACAGGTGTTCCTCAAGGGTCATCTTTGTCACCAGTTCTTTTTAATATTTATATGCCTCCTCTCTGCCACTTGTCAGGGCCGGCGTGTCCCATTAGGAGAACTAGGCGGTCACCTCAGGAGCCAACCATTGGGGGCATTGAAGAGCAGCCATATGGATTCCCAGCTGACCCCTGAAAAGGCGCCCTCTGGCCTCATCGAGAGCCTCGACATGCGCCGGGCCAGTTCTGGCCTCGGCGGGAAGGCCCCAGCTCACGCTCCATGGGATCTCCGTCACGGTTGCCCCTGCTCGCATCCCCCCCTCCTCCTCCCCTGGCACTGGCTAGCGCTTCTCTCTCTCGCAGGCACTGATAGCTTGCCAGCCGTACAGTAACCTGATCCCCACCTCTCACCTCACCTGCGGTGGCTCCCTCAGGCCGGACCTCGGCTTGCACTGTCTCCCGCTATCTTGCTTCAGCTTTCTCCATGCGGAGAAGTGGGAGAGAGTATGCGAGCCTGTCTCATGACAGGCAGGGGCAGGGCTGGCAGAGGAGGCACCTCGCACGGGCCCAGCGCCCTATGTCACACTGCCAAGACCGGGGGGGGGGGGGGGGGGGCAGGTGCAAGGCAGAAGGTTCGCCTAGGGTGCCTAATACCTGTGCACCGGCCCTACCACTTGTCACAGGATCTTGGGGTTTTCTTCATGAGTTATGTTGATGATTTTCAGCTTGTGTTTCCAGTGGGGGAGGCGGTAGATGTCACTTTTATGCAGATCCAGTGTTTTAAAAAAAGTGAATGAGTGGAAGTGCTCAAATCATTTATTGCTGAGATCCTCCATATTTTCAGGGGTCCTAGAAAGAGTGTTCCAGGACATTTATATTTTGATGATTTGATGATTCCAGTCCTCTCCTCACTTAAGGACCTTGGGGTATTAGTGGATTCATCTTTTTGTTTCAGGGTACAGCTGCAAGCAGTTATACAAACTGGATTTTTCAAGTTTCGTAATTTGCAACGCTTGAAATATATCTTAAATAAGGAAGATTTCAGAATGTTGATTCAAGCGTTTGTTTTGGACTATTGCAATCTCCTATATATAGGTTTACCTAAATGTCAGGTGAGGGCATTGCAATTGCTGCTGAATATGGCTGTTCGCTTGGTGACAGGGACGCCTTTGAAGGACCACATTACCACGGTGTTGAAGTCCCTGCTTTGGCTCCCTGTCACTCAAAGAATTAAATTCAAAATTTTATCTTTGGTGTACCGTGAAAGTCATGGTGAGGGGACTGGATTATCTAAAGGTGCAAGTGTCATGGAATTTGCCAATCCGGACGTTGCGTTCGGAGGGGGCATTTTTGTTGTCAGTTCCTGGAGATGCCAAAGCTCGATTGCAGGAGACTAGGAGTAGAGCTTTTTTCTGGGTAGCCCCCTTCTTGTGGGATGGGCTCCCTGTAGAAATTCGCCAGTTACAGGACTATAGGGCCTTTCGAAAGCAGGTGAACACACATTTGTTCCATGAGGCTTTTGGGTGAGTTTACTGAGGGCTTTAATTGTTTATGCTGTATGTCTTTGGTGTATGTTATACTATAAATTGCCCAGAACATATGTCTGCTAATTGGGCAGGTAAGAAAGTACTGTAATTAAATAAACATTTTTGCTAGTATTCAGTTTTATATATTTTTTCTTTGATTCACTTTTATTTATATATATATAAATGTGTTTTAATATACTTTTCTGCCTTTTCCCCTACTTTATTCCTCTCAGCAGGCTCTGTCACCCCTTACACTACCCAGGTGGAAAATGTATTTCTTTTATTAATTGCAGTTATTTGTTGTGGGAGTCTGTTTAGTGGACCCTTGGGCCGACCTGCTGGAGACTGGGAATAGATGGTCAATGTCTCTAATGAATAGCAGGCCGGGAGGCAGATGTTCAGGCGGGACTTAGATGCTCTTCACCCTGGAAGCTGGTACTCCCCCGGGAGGAGCCCGTAGGAGCCCGGCCGCTGGGACTTAGGCGGGTTGTGGATCAGGACAGGTAACTGGAACCAGACTAAGACAGTAGCAATACTGTAACTGGGTTCGGGTTCTGTAACCAGGCAAGAGCTGTAGCAAGACTTGGGTACTGGAACCAGGCAGGGACTGTAGCAGGTAAACAGGAACCAAGTCGGTACTGTAGCTGGCAGGCAGGAACCAAGCAGGCACTGTAGCAAGCAGGCAGGAACCAAGCAGGCACTGTAGCAGGAACTGAGCGACGAAGCCAAGCAGGTCACTCCGGGGCACAGCGCAACAGGAAACCGGAAAGCTAAACTGTTGCAAGGCAAGGACTGGACGGCCGCGGCGTCTGATGTCAGGAATTGGGCGGAGTCACCACTGGCAGGAAACGGGCTAGAAAGGCGCCCAAGTGGCGTGCACGCCTAGGAGCAGGGCATCCTCAGGCACCTTCGCGGTGGCGCAGCCCCAGCGGGGACGCCGCCAAACAGGCCGCAAGCCAGGGCTCCGGAGGCGGGAGCAGGTCCGGGAACAAGGAGGTAAGGGCCTGGTCGTGGTGCTCGCGGCCAGGACCACAACAGTACCTCCCCTCTTATGCACCCTCTTAGCCAGTCCAGGTTTACTTGGGTAATCCAAATGGAACTGCCGTAATAAGTCCTTGTCGAGGATATTACGGGCCGGTTCCCACGAGTTATCCTTGGGTCTGCAACCCTCCCAGGCAAGCAAGTATTCCCATCGGCGTTGGTGAAACCGGACATCCAAAACTTCACGTACTTGATACGTAACCTCGTCCGGTACTGAAGGGTCCGAGGGTTCAGGAGCGGTATCTGGACAACACAAGAGGCTTCAGCAAAGACACATGGAATACATCATGTATGCGCATGGAGGAGGGTAGGTGTAGACGGATGAGACTGCTCCCACTTGTTCGGCAACTCGAAAGGGCCCACAGAATTTCAGAGCTAGTCTT
Organism: Rhinatrema bivittatum; assembly: GCF_901001135.1. Taxonomy (NCBI): domain Eukaryota; kingdom Metazoa; phylum Chordata; class Amphibia; order Gymnophiona; family Rhinatrematidae; genus Rhinatrema; species Rhinatrema bivittatum. The sequence goes on along the minus strand of NC_042622.1, from coordinate 94,611,929 downwards.
CGAGACAGAATACGTAGCTGTAGCTTTCTGGTGCTAAGCCAGACACGGTCTCCTGGGAGGAAGATAGGTGCTGGCTGACAATGCCTATCCGCCCACTCCTTGGCGGACAGGGCGGCTTTCCGGATCTTTTCCTGGGTGGAGATCCACAAGGACCGAAGCTGCCGAGCTGAGAGTTGCACTGCCTGGTGTGCACTAGGTTCAGGCGAAGGTAGGGGCGGTCAAAGTTGCTTCCCATAGACAACGAGGAACGGCGAGCTTCCAGTAGCAGCATGCGTGTGATTATTATATGAGAACTCCGCCCACGGGAGTAGATTGGACCAATTATCTTGTCGTTCGTTCACAAAGGCACGGAGAAAAGTTTTCAGGGTTCGATTGGTTCATTCTGTTTGCCCATTATTCTGGGGATGGAACGCAGACGAAAGACTAAGTTGCACATTAAAGCGTTTGCATAAGGCTTTCCAATAGCGAGCTGTAAACTGCGGTCCTCGATCGGAGACTATATCCTGCGGGAGATCGTGAAGTCTAAAGATAAGCTGAGTGAACAGGCTAGCCAGGTGAGGGGCAGAAGTTAGTTTTGGCAAGGGAACAAAGTGCGTCATCTTGGAAAATCGGTCCATGGTTACCCAGATGACCAAATTACCCTCTGAGGCAGGAAGATCCACAACGAAATCAGTGGAGATGTGTGTTCAAGGCTCCACTGGGATGGGCAATGGTTGCAACAAGCCCCTGGGCATCCCAATGAGCGGCTTTTGAACAGCACAAGTAGGGCATGAGCCCACAAAGGCTTGGACGTCCTGTCTCACCATTGGCCACCAGTAGAAATGGTTTAACAAGTCTAAAGTCCCTTTCCAACCAGCATGACCCCCTGTGAGGGAGTCATGGGCCCAAGCGAGAACTGCTCTCCGAGAGCGACGCAGAACGACGGTCTTCCCTTGGGAGAACATCAAGGTTGCAGCAAGGTTACTTTCACTGGATCCAAGATATACTGAGGTGTGTCAGGAGTCTCTTTGACCTTGAAGAGCACGAAAGCGCGTCATCTTGAACTTTCTTAGAGCCGGGTCGGTAGCGTAAGGTAAAGTCAAACTGATCAAAAAACAGCGACCACCGGGCCTGTCTTGGATTCAGGCGTTGGGCTTGCTTCAAGAAGCTAGGTTTTTGTGATCGGTGTAAATCGTAACCGGATGGTTGGCTCCCTCCAATCACTGTCTCCATTCCTCCAGGGCAAGTTTCACGGCTAGCAACTCTTTGTCACCAACGCAGTAGTTGCTCTCTGCCGGGGAGAATTTCCTTGAGAAATATGAACAGGGCAACAGCTGTCCAGAATCAGAGTACTGGCTCAGTACGGCCCCTACGGCCACATTGGAGGCATCAACCTCCACCACGAAGGGCCGGCTGGGATCCGAATGATGAAGGCAGGTTTCTAATAAGAAGGTTTCTTTGAGGGCCTCAAAAGCTTGGCAGGCAGAAGTTGGCCAATCCACTACGTTAGCCCCCTTTCGGGTGAGGGCAGTTAATGGAGCCAAAATACGAGAGTAATTGGGAATAAAGTGACGGTAGAAACTGGAGAAGCCGAGGAAGCATGATATATAATTTGGGTGTGACGCTTTCACCGGTCCGTACATCGTCAATTGTGTCAGTTCCAGGGTCCAATCCCTGAACGAGCTTTCCTGACCATTCGAAAACTTCCTGGAAGTCACACCAGTCATCCATCTAAGCAGGAGCACCAAAGTTCCAGTCTTGCAGAGCAGCAGGCAGCATGGTCCTTCTCCCTCAGTCCCCAGCAGGAGACTGAAAACTGCTGGGTTAGGGAGTCCCTTTTATACTCTGCAAACTCCTCCTCCTCTGCCAGCTGATTGGCTCTGGGGAAGTCCCACCCTTAACCTCCCACACCTGTGTGTTTGTCTCTATGGTTACCAGGGAAGCCACCAGTGTATATCCTTGACTCTGTGTCACCTGGGTTTTCTTCCCCCTCCTTCTAGAACTTTGGTTCCAGGGAGTTTTTGTTCCTGGCTTTCTTCTACCTACCCGGACTGGCATAGTGACCCCGTCACATTGGGCTTCTATTTTTAGGTATTTATAAATTGTAAATGTAGCTGTTTATTTTTCAGCTAATTAGGGGTTCTTTGAGGGTACAAAAATTGTTTTGTCAGTGTCTTTGCAATGCAGGTACCATTGTTGTGTACCTTTTCCATGTGAATCAAATACATCCATTTGTGCAGCTGAGGAGTCATCAGCATGGAAAAGCCACAAAAACAAAAAGGTAGATCCAAGACAGGCAAGAGGAGGGGTGATTGAGTAATAGGGGAAGGGATGTTTTCCCCGTGTTTATCTGATGAACACCTATGTTTTGTTTTTTTGCATTGGGGTATTTTATCAGTTAAAATGTTAAATCAGAAATCCTATATATAAAATATGATGCTAGCCATTCTATTAAAATCATATATTATTTATCCCTTAATTTAAAACTAAGTCTCCCTCTTGTCATTAAATCCTCTGGCCTTGAAACAGCCAATATTTGAAGTGGTTATGCAATATACCTCAGTACTAGCAAATGCTAATGTTTTCTGGCTGTGGCCAGATGAAGGGGCCACAATGACTAAACACCTTCAAGTGAAGGAATGAAAGGAAATGATTTCTGAATCAGACAAGGGATCTTGGTGGTATTTATTTTTCTTTTGCGGTTCAGAATTACATGGTCCGGTAACTCAGTCTCCTCCTTTGGGTTGATGACTGATTAGTCCTTTTCCTATATATATATTTTTTTTTTCTTACAAACTAGCAGGAAGAGCATGCTTTGCCCATCCACATTATGCAGTATTGACATAAACTCAGACCAGTCTAAGTAAATACAGATCTTTAAAAAAAACAAAACAAATTGAAGCAAACTTCATAGTGAATTGAAGATCACACAGGTAAATCTGAATATCCAAATTTGACTTCAAAAGATTCAACTGTCCCTGCTGCAAGAAATGAGCAGCCCAGGTGTATCCTCCAGCATTTCAGATGCATAAAAAGGAGGAAAGGAACCTCACCTGAGCAGTTATGTTCTACAATATTGATTTTCATAATGAAAAATTGGAGTTTATTAGATGGATGGATAAGGGTATTCTACTGTGTATGTATAAAGGAAAAAAACACTCTCAATGAAGGGAGCCAGATACAAAATGACAGTGACTTGGGAAAATGCAGGAAATGTGCCAGAATATGACATTACAAAATCTGAAGTTTGTGGAACATATCTCACTCACATTTCTCAAAAATTATCAGTGGACAAGGCAGTTACTTTCCATTACCTTCTGTGGATTTTGTGCCAAAGCTGCTCTCTTTCTTTAGGATATTTGGTGTATCAAGTTACATTATTTATTTATCAAATGTATAGATTGTTCCTCTTTGCATATCCACAGCAATAGACAACATATATAAAAGCATATACAATTAAATAACAAATAATAAATCAATACGAGGCATACATATCAAACATAGTAAACCAATAAATATCAGTAAACAAATACAATAAACTTATACTATCAATGGTTAAAAACCTAAGGCAATTGTCCACATTAAGTAAGATAACAAAACAATAAAACTCCCCCATTAGCTCTCCTTCATATAGAGCCAAACAGGATATAAATGACTTGGCTGCATGGACAGAGACTCCATCCCTATTGTTGTCAAATGGGAGCTGGTCTTTTCCGATCACTGCAGCTCAATGCAATGATCCCGAGCCCCACACACATAGCCTTTGAATTTGCTTTTCCTTCTGGAAAGATGCCTCAGATCTTACTCGTGAGGAGAGGTATCATAATGGTAAATGATGGCAATCAGATGTTTGTGTCACATTTTTTTTCCCCCAGACAACAAATTTCAAATAATTTTTGTTCAGTTAATCATATACAGAAGAGCATTCAAGGAAAAGAGAGCTGCTGTTTATTCTGCAGGCACCCTGGCTGGAGCTGTGCGTGTAGCTGATAAGGCAGGCCATCCTTCAGTCCTCTCCAAGGCCAGTTTCTTCTGCCACTTGCCCACACTCTTTATGCCTCATGGAAACAAAGGGATAGAAAGGAATCACGCCAAGTGCAAATGATGCAGGCCTTGTAACATCTCTGTTTCTACAATGGTCCTCCTCCTAGTGCTTACTGCAAGATCCAGGCATGCGCTGTGACTGGCATGGAATTTGTGGATGCTGTAAAAATCCAGACCTCACACCAGCACATGCCAGTGCTGTTAGGGGTAATTTGAAAAGGCATTAATGACAAATCAGAAGATATTATTATGCTTTTGCTTAGAGCTCTGGTGTAACCACATCTGGAGTAGTGTATGCAGTTCTGGTTGCCCCATCTCAAAAAGGATGTGATGGCATTCAAGAAGGTATGGGGAAGGGCAACCAGAACAGTTAAGGGACAGGGGCATCTCTCATATGAAGAAAGGCTAAAAAATTAAGGCTTTTTAGCTTGGAAAAGAGAAGACTGAGGGGGAACGTAATAGAGATCTAGAAGATCATAAGTGGAAACGAAAAACCATGAATAAGTGTCCAAAAATACTAGGACCTGCAGGCTTCTACTAGAATTGTATGTAAGCAGTTTCAAGGTGGATGTAAGAAAATATTTCTTTAGTCAGCAGGTAGTTAAATTGTGGAATCTGGGATGTAGTCACAGCAAGCATCATAGCAGGTTTCAAGAAGGATCAGGATGTGCTCCTAGAATAGAACATAAGCAGATATTAGAGACTGGGATGGGGCCAGGTCGCTACGTACTTGGAAGTCTAAAGGTGGTGTTTAGATAAGTTCTGATTTAGATATACTGGAAGTTACTCAAAACTCTGGAGCCACTGTTTGAGACAGGATGCTCGGCTAGCTGGACCATTGGTCCAGCCAACCTTGGCTGTTCTCGTGTTCTTATATTCATTAAGAACATAATATTTGCTATACTGGGTCAGACCAAAGGTCCATCAAGCCCAGTAACCTGTTTCCAACAGTGCCAATCAAGGTCACAAGTACCTGGCAGGATCCCAAATGTTGATAGATCCCATGTTACTTATCCCAGCAAGCAGTAGATTTCCCCAAGACTATCTTAATAATGGTTTATGGATTTTTCTTCCAAAAACTTGTCCAAACTTTTTTTTAAACACCACTACACTAACAGCTTTTACCACATCTTCCAGCAACAAATTCCAGAGTTTAATTTTGTGTTGAGTAAAAAAAATATTTTCCACTATTTATCTAAATGTATTACCTACCTAGTAACTTCATTGCAGATTCCCTATTTTTTGTACTTTTTGAAAAAGTAAACACCAATTTGTGTTTACCCATTCCACTTAACTCATTTTATAGACCTCTATCATATCTCCAGTCAACCTTCTCTTTTCTAAGCTGAAGAGCCCTAGCCTCTTTAGCCTTTCCTCATAGGGGAATCATTCCACCTTCTTTATCATTTTGGTTGTCCTGCTCTGTACTTTTTCTAAATCTGCTAAATCTTTTTTGAGAAGCATTGACCAGAACTGCACACAATACTCAAGAAGAGATCGCACCATGGAGCGATACAGAGGCATAATGATATTCTCTGTTGTATTCTCCATTCCTTTCCTAATAATCCGTAGCATTCTATTTGTTTTCTTGCCTGCTGCTGCTACACACTGAGCAGAAGATTTCAACATGTTATTCACAATGACACCTAGATCCTTTTCCTTGGTGGTGACTCCCAATGTGAAACCTTGCATTTAGTTCCTCTTCCCTATGTGCATCACTTTGCTCTGGTCTGCATGAAATGTCATCTGCCACTTGGATGCTCAATCTCCCAGTCTGGGCCACATCCAATTTATCATAGCCTTCTAAAAATTCTGACATTTGCTTAGTTATTAACTTTCAGGCCGATACAGTACAGTACGCTGTACTGTATCGGCCTGATACAGTACGGAGCGCACTGTTAGGAGGCATTTGGACGCGCTAGCTTTACGTCCAAAACATGCGTCCAACCCCCCCGAACCTAATAATCAACCTAATATTGATGGCCCTATTAGGTATTCCCGCGCAATCCAGAAAGCAAAATGTGCAGCCAAGCCGCACATTTTACTTTCAGAAATTAGCGCCTACCTTTCTCCGGGCACCAGTAAAGTGCACAGAAAAGCAGTAAAAACTGCTTTTCTGTGCACCCTCCAACTTAAAATCATGGCGATTTAAGTCTGAGGCCCCGAAAGTTTAAAAAAATTAAAAATAATTAAAAAAAAATTTTTTAATGGGCCCGCGGCTGGCGGGTCGAAAACCGGACGCTCAATTTTGCCGGCGTCCGGTTTCCGAACCCGTGGCTGTCAGCGGGCTCGAGAACCGACGCCGGCAAAATTGAGCGTCGGCTGTCAAACCCGCTGACAGCCGCCTCTTTTTACCGCCGGGCCTAATTTAAATACATTAAAATACTGTATCGCGCGCACAGGAGAGTGGCCTGTGTGCGCACCGGGACAGCGGGCGCTTGCCCGCTCTCCTGCGATTTTACTGTATCGGCCCGTTTGTAAACCAACACTTTTGGACTAAAAAGGTGCGGTATAAAGATAAAGATAAAATAACTGGTATTGCTTTTGTATTGCTGTAAATAATGTTTTCATATGGAAAAATAGGTTAATTAAAACTATTTATAATGCAAACAGGTATCTTGGAAGATGTGTTTTATTTAGATTATTCTATTTTTACAACTTTGGCATTGTGTATAAGCAGATAGAAACATTTTATGTTTATATAATCGATGTTTATATAATCTGAGTCAGACCAAACGTCCACGAAGCCCAGCATCCTGTCTCCAGTAATGGCCAAGCTGCGTTCATAGGAAGTACCTGGCAGATCCTGAAGAGCAGATCCATTTTTTGATTTCCACTCCCAGGGATAAGTGGTGAGTTTCCCTGAGGTTACCTGGCTAATAATTGTTTATGGACTTTTCCAAACCCTTTTTAAACCCAGCTATTCTAGATGCCCTGACCACATCTTCTGGCAGCAAATTTGATAGCTTGATAGTATGTTGAGTGAAAATAAAAAATTATTATTATTTTTTTTAAATTATACCTACCTAGCTTGGGGCCTCAGAATGTTATAATTTGACTCGGAGAAGACTAGACAATATGCACAGCCCCGACCTGGAAACACTGATCGAATAGCCTGGCAGCAGAGAGCCCAGAAATCAGATTAGACAATATTAACATATCCAAAATCTGACACTCAATCCCTCCCAGAGAAACTTTGCATTTCTGTCTTAACTGCTTCAGCTCATGGTGGATGGTCAATCACTGCAGCCAACAGCAAGAGGGCTCTACGTGCCTCCAGTTTCATTGTCCCTCCACCTGCGCAAGTGCCTGAATTGATATTTGAGAGGAGATCAAACAGGGCTAAGTCTGAACTTTATTATGCTGTAACAAGTAAATGCTGCTCTCCACTGCACAAGAAAAATAAAGTTTGGAAAATAATTGCTCCCAGAGAACAAAAAACAAAAGTGAATTTCTCCTTTTAAGATTAACATCACGAAGTATACAAGAAGTCAAGACAGGAGGGGCAAAGCAAAAGACAGTCTGAATGATAATGAGACAAGAAAAAGACCAAACAGCACATACAGCCCAATAAATCTGAATTCATGCAGGATCACTCATACTAAGAATTCTTTACATTCACTATGGGAAATGGGAAATACTACAAAATGATACCCGAAATGTCAAGGAGAGGATGAGAAGAATGAAAAGAGGTGCAGTGGGGTTGATCCAGAGCTTGAATGCCAGACTGGGAGAAGATTTCAACTAGGGGGATGTGTGCCAATGATAACCGGTTTACTGATGAAAAGAAGAGAGGATCAGAGAATTGGACACACAAGAAAAGAGAAAGAACTGGGGGCTGAGAGCAAAATAAAAAGGAAATGAGAAAAGAGTGTGATGAGGGAGAAGGCAGAACTGAGAGCACTTATACACATGACACAATCACATACAGTGAACTGTAAGGTTTGTTACGGAAATAATTCAGCACTATTAACTGTTCCTCGAACATCTGAACAATCAATAATACTGATCACGGAACCAATTACCCAGGGAAAGGATCTTGGAGTCCTTGTGGACACTACTTTGAAATCCTCAGCTCAGTCTGCGCTGCTGGTCAAAAAAAGCAAATAAAATGTTAGGAATGAACTGAAAAAAAAAGGAGAATAAACCACAAAATATCATATTGCTTCTGTATCGATCCATGGTGCGACCTGTCTCAAAAAAGATATAGCTGAAAAATGATAACAGGAATGGAACGGCTCCCTATGATGGGAGGCTATGCAGGTTAGGTCTCTTCAGCTTGGAAAAGAGAAGGGACATGGTAGAAATCTATAAAATCATGAGTGGGATGGAATGAGTAAAGAGGGGTTGGTTATTTACCCTTTCAAATATAGTAAAACATGAAAGTAAGAACCAGCAGATTTATTTATTTATTTAATTTTTTATACCGCTATTGGTGGGGACATCATATCGGTTTACATTAAACAAAATAACATAAAGGATGGAAAATACATAAAACAGGGAGATGGGGAGGGAGAGATAGGAACTATTAGAACATAGCTTGACATACATAGGAATCAGGCTAATCTGAAACATGAGATAGCCAAGACATTAACGTTGAGCATGATATTTGTAAGAAACAAAAACTATGTACAGGGTTTAGGTGTGTTAGAATGTACAGGGTTTAGATGTGTTAGAATGATTTGGATGTTTCGGGGGGTTTGTATGGAGGGTTCGGGTTTGTTTGCATGGTTCAGGTGCTTGCATGGAGGAGAGTACTTTTTCACTCAACTAAACTGTAGAATTTGTTGCCAGAGAATATGGTCATGAGCTTATAAAAGGTTTGGGCAACTTTCTAGAGGACAGGTCCATAAATAATTATTAACCAGACTTGGGATTCTCCATCTTTTGATTTGGGGAGTGAGCAATAGACGTTCCTATTAGAATTTTCCGGGTACTTCCAGGCAACCTGGATTGGCCACCGTCAAAGACAGAATGCTGAGCTTGATGGACCATTGCTCGGACTCAGCATGGCACTTCTTTTGTACTTGCCATATTAGCACCATAGATATTTTGTTCCTCACTAAACTCTTTGGAGGATCTCTGTGGGGCCTGCCTGTTTTTCAGTGTGTAAAGTTTCAAGGTGCACTGCACTACGACTTTAGATCCATCATTCTTTACATTTGATCAGGCCTGCAAACGGGGGGAACAATTAGTTTTGTCTCTGGTGTGTTATATTACAGCACACCCGCGGTTTGAAATGCATAAAGAATCCAGAAATACCTTCCAACCAGGATTTCTGGTAATTAATAGCAAACAAGGGAAGAGAAGTAATGGTCCGGAACCAGGAAGAAAGATTGGTTTTAGTCTGCCAGGATAGACTGGCATGAGAAGATGCAAAGAGAAAGGAGGCAAGGGAAGGGAGAGAGGGAGAGAGAGAGAGAGCTTTCCAATAGTTTTTCTTTAATCATCTGTGTTGTTAGGTCATAGTGTTTAATTTGCAGAGTCAACTTTTTAATAACAAGAAATTTCAGCAGAAAAGGTCACCTGTCAGTAACTCCAACTGGGAAATAGTGACTGTCACTGCAGCAACTGGGGATATTGTTTTGTTTTCACAATCCTAATTATAGCAACACAGGCAGTGAAAGATTAAGGAACATGTGCCCAGCACCAGGCTGCCTCCTGTTAACAAGAACTTGGAAAGGTGTGAAAATAGTGATCACAGCTTTAAAGTTAATAATGAAATGCTGCTTAGCAACAGAACCCAATGGACAACAAGGAGAGCAATCAGGAAAGAGGAGGAACACAGACTGAGAGGTGTCCAGCACCTTTATTTCCAAGAAGCAAGAAAACGTAGGGATGTTTGTTACCCCATTGGTGGGCCTTTTTCACAGATCCTTAAGGCACACACATTTCAATACGGTAACAGGTTTGCTTTGCTGCACCCTGCTGGACTCTGCAACTGGTTTTTGGGGGGTCACTATCTTCAGCCCCCTGCATGCTGCCATCGTCAACACCTGAATTCCGCTAAGGACTGTAGCATGATTTTTAGGTCCTATATTCTGAATTTTGCTGGAGATTCTGGTATTTTCAGTCTCCAAATTTTGCTGCAGTCTCCTACATTTTGACTCTATAGTGGCCGACATTTTGCTGGCATCTTTAGTATTAGCATAATCCCTCCATTCTGCACAAACATTTCAGTGTGGACAGCTGGGTATAGGAAAGTCAGCCTTGTCCTGGTTAGAAAGCTGATTTGGAGTCTATTAATTTTTCTGATCTGACTGATTTTTTAATTTAATTTAATGTATAAGCTTAATGACACACCTTTCTAAATGCTCAAGGCAGGTACATAAGTAAAAAATATACAATACAATTATTCCTTTCAATATCTGCCAACAGAATAGGATAGATAACCCTATCATGAGACCTTCGTCATCATCATCCTCGTCGTTTATTTATTTTACGCTCTTCCAACGGGTGAGATCAAAGCGGGTTATAAAAAAAGTGGGAAAGGGAGTCTGCTTTAAAAGCAATCAACAAGAAAAGCAGAGAACGGGGTTAGGGGACGAGAGAAGGAACAAGAGTAAAAGAAAATAAGCAAAAACAGCAGTGCAACAATACCACACGAACTCAATATCTGATTATATGTGAAAGGGGGGAGGGGGCAAGCCACCTGAAAAAACACCGCCGGGAAGATCAGTCAACTGGGCAGTTGAATGAGGAACAATGTAGGCTAGAGTCAAGGGGCCTCTGCTACAGGCCAAAGACCTTGACGAATAGCCAAGTGCACAGCCTTGAAAACTCCTGAAGGCTGGGATGGTGCAGCTTTACATACGCTAATACCAAATAGAAACAGAGAATACATGGGCCACAAGAACAAAAATGCCATATCCTAAAGACTACAATAGGAGAGGGGGGAGGGACTGAAACCATTTTAATTTAATTTAAAATGTAGATCATCTTTTCTGATGGCAAGTCACAACAAGGCAGAGTACGGTTATAAACATAAAATAATAGGACATACATGACAAAGTACAAAAAAAAAACAATATAAGTGAGTCAAATAACCATAATCCCAAAATTAAAATAAATACATGGAAATAACCTGTAGAGATTTTTATAGTGTGGGCGCAGAAACCCCTCTTTTGCCACCGGTGTACAAATAATAGATGCTAGCAGTTCTGCACTTGCTCCAACACTCGTGCGAGGGAAGAGAACTGGACCGGCCCAGCTCTGAGCTCAGGGCACGTAAAAAGGCTCGCCTCGCTTTTCTGTCGGCAGTCAGAAAGGCGAGCTGCGTTCTGTGTCCTCGCCTTTAAGTGCAGCGGCAGGTTTGCTGCTGTTGCTGCGTGGGACGGGATGTGAGCGCCAGAGCCTCGGGGAGCGGCGGCCGTGCAAAGCCCCGGGACAGCGCCCTTAGCGAACCTCCGCCCCTCCCCCCAGGCGATCGTCCGATGTGCGACCCCGGAGCGGGGCTGCTCGCTCGAGGGCCGGGCTGCTCCGAGCTCCTCTGCAGGACCCTCGATCCAGCTTAATCCGAGGCAGCCGCTGGGCACTTGCTCCCTGTTATCATGGACCGCATTTGCAGGTTGCGATTCTGAGCCCTTTTTTTTTTGTTGTTGTTTTATTCTTGGACTTCTCCCTCAGTCTCGAGGATGAGAAGACTCAGGAGATTCGTGCACCTTGTGCTCTTCTGCCCTCTCTCTAAGGGCTTGCAGGTAAGCTGGCTCGTGCTACTAATACTACTACTTATGAGTTCTGTAGCACTAATAGATATTCACAGTATTACAGATACTCATAGGAAACAGTCCCTTCTCCCTAGAGCTTACAGTCTAGTCAAGACCCGCATGTATGCACGTTCACAATCTTTCTGAGCAGATTTCTGCCCATTTTTATTTGAGCAGGTAAGGTAGTCAGTCATTCCTCATATTCTTCACTCTTCCCTTCATCACCACTCCCCCCCCAAAAAAAAAAACCAAACAAAACAACAACAACACTAAAACAAAATCCAAAGAAAGTTTCTGCTCAAAAAAGATCTTTCCCTGTCTGAAGAAGTCACTGAGGATTTCCCCAAAGATTTAGGCATGGGCAACCCTTTTGGCAGAGCAGGGTTTTTAAGAACAGAACTTAAGGGAGTTCTGTGGACTTTCAGCAGCTGCTGGAAGGTTTGGCTAAAATACTACAAATGTTTTCTCTGGAGTTTTAAGTACAGGTCTGATCTCTTCCCCTGCTGTGCTGGGCTTTACAGGAGAAACGTCCAGATCTGAGAGGGATTTCACTGAATCCAGTCAAGGCTCAGCCTGTAAAAGAGCAGACTGGGACACTCTACATTGTCTCCTGCAGCTGTAGGTGACATGGGTGGTGATGGAGGGGGTGTTAAATGTGCAAATTTCAGGAAAGCCCCCCCAAAATACTCCCCTCTTCAAACGCAGAGCATGTGTTTCTGCCAACCTGGCCCCCACAGAGCAAGACGTGGTGTTTCAGTTCTATGGCATTTCATCCTGAATGATTGAGCATCCTTCTGGTAAGTCAAATATTGAGTTTGAATTTCTGTACATTGCTGATTATAATATTCCTGGAACAGCAGGGGTGGGGGGAGAGGAGACCTTTCAGTGCCAGATGCATTTGCAACCTTTCAGGAATAAAGTGTCATAGGCATCTCTTTCCCATCAGAGATAAGAGGACAGCTAGATATTAACAAGTTTAAGGATAAGCTTTTCACCAAGCATGGAACCTACTGACGCAGAGAAGTGTAATGAGTTCCCCAGTCCTCCATTGTTTCTGTCTTTTAAAACTGACCAACATCTTTGCAAGCAAGTTGCATGACACAAAGTTTAATGGCGCAGTGGTGCAGATGAAAAGGTGAGGTCTGCTTACAACAGCATATAAAAAGCTATCAATCAAGGCAGGAATACATAAATAAAGAGAATGGAAGGGCACAGCCCCTCTGAAACGATTGCCTTTCTCTTGGTGTGCTGACAGAATTGGTTTGAAGGGCACATCCAAGGTTGTAGAGGATGATGGGAATCATATAGTGTGAATCTGCCTCAGGAAAGAGAATGTGAACAAGATGTAATCCTGGGATCTGTTAGGGGCATAAATGCTGATGGTTGTCTGCATCTCCAGCCGTATTCTCTATGGAGTCACAGAAAGAGTCCAACAGACTCTCAGATCCAACTTGGAATAAGTGACTGCATAGTAACTGAGAAGCTAAAAAAAAACAAAAACTGGAGCCAGTTAGTTCTGGAAGCCACAGAGAAACAATATGGAAGCCAAGCATCTCGTTACCACTAATTTTTTGCTATACAGAAGTTCTTAGAGACCTGTTACAGTTCATGCGTGTGGCCTCAGCCAGGTTCTCTTCTGATAATTATAGCATGATCTGATCTGCTTCGGGCTGCTGTTGACCTTAGTAAGTCCTTACAATGAAGAATTACCCTTCCTTGGGTTAAGAGGATGCTCAGTCTGTGTGCTAGGATGAGTCCTTTCCTCCAAGGCTGTGCTGTTGTGAGTGGTGGCAGGTCATGTGCTTGTCTGGTCTCCTGCCCATTTGAGAGCTAAGCAAAGACCTTTATCCTTCTTGCTTAGTAAGCTAACCACTTTCCATTTTCCTTCTGAAGCCAAATGCTGATGCCAGTGATGCGCCCAGCGTACATTAAGAGATGGAACTGTGACCCTTGCATTTTAACACTGATGCCTGAGTCTGGAGGGGCTGCAGGGCAATGCAGCTGGGACCAGGTGCATCCATTCTAGTGTTTCATCCATCCATTATCAGTGTGACTGGGAACCGGGCTCAGATTCCATCAGAGAGTTCTAATGAGACTGTATGTGATGAGTACTAGATAGCTGCTGATGTGCCAGGACCACCAGAATCTCATGCTGGGAAAACATAAAATCAGTTGCTTGTATTAGGGATGGGTGAGGTGGTCTGCTCAGTCGTTATACAGCTGCATTTTCTGGAAATGGATGAATTGACCAATTGGGCTGGAGAGTGGAGATGCATTCCCTCATAGGCAGGTGGGCAAAATCACTCCCACTGCACCTTTTACAGTTATTGTCTGATATAATACAGCCCACAGAGGCAGGGAAACAGACTCGACTGCCTTTATGGACAAGTGAGTAGGTTTTTGAATTAGTTCAGCTCCACGACTCCAGTTGCCTGGGTCATCTGCAGCTTAAACTTCTCAGCGACTGGTTGATGGCAGTGTTTTGACATAAGAACAGTAATCCCCTGACACCGTAAGAGAGCTGGGAGCCCACCAGCTAACTTGTTGTAAAGGGGGCTTGTTATCCCACAGGGTGGGCTGCTCTAACAGAAAGTGCCCAAGAATTACTCTGGGCCACCGGTTTGTTGTAGGTTTTGCAGTAGAGATGGCACCCTGGGCTTTGATCACCTCCCACCCAACAGGTTCTGGACAAAATGACACTGAAGATGTCCATTCAAGAGAAAGGGGGCTGTCCTGTGCCAGGCTGAAGTCTGCAGGACTGAACTGAACTCATGTTCACTCCCAAAGGAAATGACACCAGGGCGAACGATAAAGAGTGATAGTGGAATAGAAGTCTAACATTTTTTGCCCTTGTCTGTGCCTTTGCCTTCAAGCTTCACTATTTTAGGGGAAAATAATGCAGCGAGACGCGTGAAGCAGGAGCAGTGTGTGAGCAGAGCTGTCAGAGTGATTGCGCTGGAGGAGGCGATACGGGACCCAGACGTCTCTCTCTCTCTCCCTCTCTGCCATGTGTCGCTCTGCTGCTTAATGCAGCCCTGCTGAACGTTTTGCCTATAAAGTGTTCAGGAGGCTTCTCCCTCTGGGAACTGAGGTTCAGATTTGCAGTTCATTTTAATCTGCTTTTCTGTGTTTGATTTTTGTTTTAGGGATGTATCAATTTGATTCCACTGTCTTTGGGGCTTGCCAGTTTAGGTTTGAACAGTGATGTCAAATATTCACAGGACCGTGGGCATCAGCTGTGCAAGGAGTGCAGGGGGACCTGAGGTTTGTGCAGGATCTGATTCCTTTCATTGAACTATGAATGACCTACTCCTGATGTATTTCTAGTGCTGGTGACCCATCCAGCCCCCCCTTCATCAGCACTTCATGCCAGCTAGGACCTGATCCTCCACTTCTGGGCAAAGTGGATGTGCGGTCACAGTATCAGCTGTCCAGATAGCATGAACTGACACCCCCCCCCCCCTCCCCAAAACCCTCCTTAGAAATGAATAAACTTGCATGATTCTTTAGTGCTTTACTTCTGCATTTCTAAAAACTTCAAAGTGATTTGCCCTAACATCACGTTGCACTAGGAAGCCGAAATGGGATGAAGGTGGAGAATGGCAATGGCTTTAGGCCGGAATGGCTTCCCAGCTGCTGTGGTGACAAGTCCCAGGCAGGGGAAGCGCGTGCTGGGTGCATCAGCCTGTATAGCAAGGGGTACAGGGTAGAATGGGAGCTCACCTTAAAGTAAGCGCTTTTTAAATAAACTGGCAAGTAGAATAATTAAACCACAATGCCGTTGAAGATGGCATTGTAGGAACATACAAAGGCCAATGTTGCCTAGCTACAGTCTCCGAAGCAGCCGTCTTCCTTTAGCTGAGGGGCTCAGCGTTATGCACTCTAAACTAAGGAGATATTTTTTTTTAATTGCAAAAAAAAAAAAAAAAGGATAAAACGCAGATTGCTGCTTTTATTTTTATACCTGCCTCCTTCCCTCCTCTTCTGGGCAGTGAAGCAGCCCCCACTGGGGGATCCGCACAGGGCACGTTCCTCCTGTTCCTTTGTGCTTCCAGCTCAGTCGGCAGCAAAGCTGGGATCTGGCGCCACGAGAATTCATTTGCAACTACCCTGTGGATTTTTCCTCCCATTTCATATCCCCGCCTAACTAGGTCTTACTGTGTTTAGTTCTTTAAACAATTCATATTTGCTGGTGCTACTGCAGGGAGCTGGGCAAAGTCTCAGGTTGGTCTATGGCTGACTTCAGGTTTCTTTTTTCCAGCATAATGCATGGTTCACCATGTTAGCATGGGGACATATCGGGAGGGGGAGGGGGTGCAGGATCACATATGGGGAGGGAAGGGCCGGTAGTTGCAGGTGACTCTAGTGTATTTATCGTTTAAATAGCTAACCATTTAAATTTCAGCTGTTTATATTTAACTATTTAAACAATATTTCCATCCTAACTTTCTTTACTCCAGTCATTGCAATAACAGTGTTTGGCTGCGGGCCACACTCCAAGATTCCTTCCGAAACCCTGCAATTATTCATTCCTTCACTTATATACCACCTCCCCATCCATCACAAGATTGTCTAAAGCGGCATACAATAAAACATAAGGTGAAATTTATACCTACCAGTTAATATCCTTTCCTTTAGTCCTAGCAGACCAGTCCAGGTGGGATGCGCCACCGACCAGCAGATGGAGGCAGAGACGAAAAATCAAGCACTGACTTCACACCCTATAAAAGGGTCTGGTGCTGCCACAACTCCTCAGTATGCTATGCCGAAGCCATTGTTAGTTTTGGTTCCCAAATTACCATTATAACCAAACCTACTACCATCATAAATGCCTCCTTCTTGGACACTTAGCCCCAGAACCCGTATTGCCAATGCCAAGTTGGCAATCAGGACCACTGTTTTCAGCATGGACCTCATCAAACTCGCCGTTGGCTTCTCTGAGTGTAAAGTTCCCCCTGGAACTACAGCAGAAATGAAAGATATTACACAGCAAGAATAATTTTAGTAATGAAACCAAAAAAGTTAAGCACGGAGGATGACATCTCCTTTCCTCTCCCTGGGTTGCATTTCTCTGCTGGGAGAAAGGCCCTCTTCTCGCCAGTTTCTATATGTATATCTGCATGTATTTGTACATCTGACCCTCATTCTTTTCAGTATGTATATTGCTGCAATTGCTTCCCTAGTCCATTGTGCAATTGCTGCCTTTAAGATCACTTCTCCTTCGCAATTACAATTGTCAGCCTGAGTTCTTGAACTCATTTATGACTTCCAGAAACCCTAAAGGAGTCCTACATCCGTCTAGTGATCTGAGTTCCCACTTCTGACCTTGAATTTCCACTTTCATCAGCCCTGTAATGAAACTCTTGAGGGATGTCTCTCAGTACTGCTGGAAACAAAGGGGAGCATATGGTGCACAGTGATCTCCTTTTTCTGTAGGATTGTCTAAGAACACCCCAGAGACGGACTTTCCTAACAAGTCTCCGAGATGCTACCCTACAATGCATGAAAGGAAGTGATGGCAGACACCTTCCTAAGTAAGCCCTTTACCAAGTAGATGGAGACCTCCCTCAGTGGAGGACTTGTGATCTTGACTGCTCAGAAGAATTGCATCTACTGCGAGAGAGGGGTGAGGTAGTTTTCCATCTTACATCCCTTGCAGCCAGCCAGCCAAGGCCTGATCCTGCCTCTTGCGAGTCTTGTTTGTGATGCCCTCTCCTCTTCCACCTGTGGTGGAAGGACACAACCGAGCTCCTGGATACTTTGACTGGAAAAAACTGTACCTCTAGTAAAGCTGATCCCTCAGAGCTTGCAATCTCTAAGGTCTGCTACATGGTCTGCTTTCTCATTACCAGTGGCTCTAATCCATGTCATTACCTATCCTCCCTATGTAACCTGGTTCTTTAACAGGCAAGGCTGGAAATAGAAAGTCATGCTCTTCTCAGTAAGAATTATTTGACTAAGATAAAGGAGCACCTGTGCATGTCCTTTCTGGACTACATTCAGGGAATGTATGGGCTTCCAGCTGACCTATCCTCCCAAGACTAGATGTCAGCCATTGGTCCTCCCAGAGAATATGACTTCCCTGGTCCCTGCTAGTAATTATATGTTTAGCAACTTAATGGGGTTGACTTAATAAACCCTTTATGGAATTGCCTCACCTGACCTCTAGTAGGGTCAAGGCCCCTTCTGTGAGACCTTGCACAGGTCTCCAGTGCATCTAATTCTAATCCATAATCATAAAATGTTGTTAGCCATATGAGCTGCTGCTTGGTTCTGCAGGGAAACTCTAACCTAGACCAAATGTGACTAACTGACCAGGGTACCCTAGCGCTGGTGAGGTGAGATGAGGCACTAGTTCCCAACTCCTGGATTGCCTAATTTGCAGCCAGTATTCTGGAATTCTAGACAGCTGGCCTTGGTAGTCTCTCTGAATTCAGCCTCTTTTAGTCCTCAACCATGGTTTCTATCCTGCTTATATGGGTTCTGAGCATACTTTCCTTTCAGTTTATATGGGTCATGCCAACAGATCAACTGAACCCTGAGGGAAAGTCAAGATCTGTTCCCTCCTAGAAGCAAGTATGAGGACCTCCTTAGACAAAAGGCTAATACCTGCTTACAAAAAGAGCCAGTTTCCCTTCCTCTATAGGGAGGCTCCACTAATCCTTGCCCCCCTCTCCCTCCCCTGAGTATTTGGAGTCTCAGCTAACCAATGGGAGGAGCCTTGTTGTTGTCCTCAAGGGATCCAGAAACAGACGTTTGACCAATATCTTGTCCTAGGTCTTGAAGGAAATAAGCAGGAATTCCTTTGATCCTCAGGCTTGCCCCACATCCTGGGGGATAAGGGAATTCTCCGTTTTCACTCAAGGACCTGGAATAAAAAACTGCATCTCCAAGCTCTTTACAAAGAAGCTATGGGCACCAGAATCTGTGAATAACTTCTCTGCTTATTTTCATTATCCCTGAGGCCTATCCCGAAAGATAGGGATGTTCCCTTTTTGATGATCTACCACCCAGAGGGTAGCCTCTGAGTCTTCCTGAAAGAGTACACTGGAATCTGCCAAATTTTTTTTTTAAGCTAGGCAGACGAATGCTTTGAATATCAGCCTTATATATATATATTTTTAAACTGCACTTCAATTGTGCTGAACTCTGTTTACATGGTGTGCAGGAAACTGTCTGCTCTTAGAGGCATCAGGGAGCCTCCTACCCAGGGGATTTTGCAGTGCAGCCACGTGAATTCTGCTGGACCTGCATGGGGAGAGGAGGAGGAGCTTCCGCTAAGCTCCCCTGTACTAGAACTAGTTAGTGCAAAAGTTCTTATGCAGTGGGAGGGGGAAAAAAAAAAAGAGGTGAACGCTAGAATCAAGATCACACTGGTTCTCCTGTGAGAGGTTACCCAAAGGGCCCTGCATATGCTCTGTGGCTCCTCTTGAACTATTTTTCTGACCAGTGTACATGGGGTACTCAACAAAGGGAAACTCCCCATCACGTGCACCCCTTTTCAAGTCTCACCAACTGTGAATCTGTCCTGGATCCCTACGTCCAGACCTTCTCTTCTCTGCAGATCCTTAGCTGTAGGAAAAGGTCAGCATGCTTCCACTGGACCCAGTGCAGGAGGATTTGAAATACAAATCATCATACAATGCAGCCAAGGGAGAGAATAGAAAGGGAAAGGCTATTTAAATAGAGCCTCCTACTTTTTGCCCTGGGAATTTTGCACCTTGTGCTTTACCCACACCAGCTATGGGATTGGTTGGTTATCTATATTTATTTATATTCCACCTTTTTTTTTCAGCACTTCAAAGTGGATTACATGCAGGTACTTTAGGTATGTCCCTATCCCCAGAGGGCTTACAATCTAAGTTTATACCTGAGGCAATGGAGGGTAAAGTGACTTGCCCAAGGTCACAAGGAGCAACAGCAGGACTTGAATCCTGGTCTCCTGGTGTTTAGCCCACTGCGCTAACCACTAGGCTACTCCTCCACTCCATAGAGCTATAGGTCCACAGATTAGTAGAGTTACAAATGACACCTCACATTGCTTAAGGAAGGTGCATCAAAACAGATTATTCCTTTTTTCTGGGCAGTTTTTCTAATGGACAGCCATCATTTTCAGCTTAATCTGATCTTACCAACCTCTCAAGGTAGCCTCCTTCCTGCAGAGGAAAAGAGAACAAGGTAAAGAATATGACTTGATTGCCTTAATATGCATACTCCTTACTAATAATATGAACATCCATATATATATATACTGTATATTTATATAGGTTGATATCTCTATATAAACACCCCCACACCAAAAAAAAATAATTTTTTTTTTTGCACATGAGGCAGAAGAGAGGCTATTGAGCTGCCTCAAGACTGGGTACCATTGCCTTTCAAAGGTTAGTTTTCATCTTACTTACTTAGACCCTTCTAAGAGCTTATTTATTTATTTTGGAACAAGTCATTGAACTTTCTTGAACTGGAACCTGGCAAAGAGCTGGAACTTGGAGCTCACAACCAGGTTCCAGGATAATAGCTTGCAGCTCTGGATCTGAGTTAAGAAGGGGTTGCTAGAGTTCAAGGAAGGTAATCAACAAAATGTAGCCAGCTGTACAGCCTGATCATTAGAGCTTTTGCATCTCCTAATCAGCCTCGCCTGCCTGTTGCAAAAACACCCTTCAGTAAAGGAATTTCTCACAGCGGTGAACTTGTTCCTCTAATTCAGGGGTCAGGAACCTATGGCTCGGGAGCCAGATATGGCTCTTTTGATGGCTGCATCTGGCTCGCAGACAAATCTTTAATAAAAAAAGTAAAAATCTAACAAACTCCCCCACCCTCCTGACGCCCCTCAAGACCTCCAAAATTAATTTACTACAACCCCCACCCTCCTGACCCCGCCAAGACCTGCCAAAAGTCCCTGGTGGTCCAGCGGGGGTCCAGGAGCGGTCCGAGAGCAATCTCCTGGACTTGGGCTGTCGGTTGCCAGTAATCAAAATGGCGTCGACGGCCCTTTGCCCTTACTATGTCACAGAGGCTACCGCCGCCATTGGTTGACCCCAGTGACATAGTGAGGGCAAAGGGCCGTCGGCACCATTTTGACTACTGGCAGCCGACAGCCCAAGTCCAGGAAATCGCTCCCGGACCCCCGCTGGACCACCAGGGACTTTTGGCAGGTCTTGGGGGGGGGGGGGTCAGGAGGGTGGGGGTTGTAGTAAATTAATTTTGGAGGTCTTGGGGGGCATCAGGAGGGTGGGGGGTTGTAGTAAATTAATTTTGGAGGTCGTGGGGGGTTTTGTTAGATTTTTATTTTTTTATTAAAGATTTATCTGCGAGCCCTGGACCCCCACTGGATCACCAGGGACTTTTGGCAGGTCTTGGGGGGGGGTTAGGAGGATGGGGGGTTGTAGTAAATTAATTTGGTAGGTCTTGGGGGAGTCAGGAGGGTGGGGGGTTGTAATTAGTATGGCTCTCACGGAATTACATTTTAAAATATGTGGCGTTCGTGGCTCTCTCAGCCAAAAAGGTTCCCGACCCCTGCTCTAATTACTGAGACCATCTACCTTTACCTGAAGCTGGCTTACAACCTGTCTTGCTTTTCATTTTTTTCTTGGCAAGTTTATTCTGCTCAAAAATCTGGCTAGCACAATTTTGTATGAATTATGATGCATGCAATATGTACGAAATTTCTCAATCAACTAACTGAACACTTTCTCATACATTAGCTGACATGCTGATTTCCACAGCCTTACTTGCAGTGTCGTCTTCTTCTTTAGCTCCTGCTCATACCAGGGACAAATCAGGCCCTCTGCCTGTTGTCCTAAGAGCCCTCTCCACCAGAGAATGCAGTACACTCTGCCTGCTACCCTGGGAGTCTATATTTATCAGGACATTCAGGGCTTTTTCATTGTTAACATGAGAGTCTTCTTCCACTCGGACCTTCAAGGCTCTTTGCCTGCTACTATAGAAATCTGCAGTTACCAGGGCATTTAATGCACTTTGGCTATTTTCCTGGGAGTCTGCTTCTGCCAGTAAATTCAAGCCTCTTTTCTTGTTTTCCTGGGCTTCTACTCGAATATTCATGGCTCTTTGCCTGTTTTTTTGGACTTCTGCTTCTGCCAAGCAACTCAGTGCTCTTTACCTGTTTTCCTGGAAGCCCCAATGTGCAGCTCTTGCTGCTGAAAACTACCATAGGATCAAGCTACTGAATTTTCCCCCCCAGTACTTGATCTGTTGGTATCGGGATTTAGACTTTATAGCATCCCAAAGGAAACACATTCCATCCATCTGTTGCAGCACCACTCAACACATCTGCTGAGGCAGAGTCATACTGAGTAACTGAGGCAGCATCAGCCCTTTTTATAGGGTGTGAAGTCGGTGCTTGATCTTTTGTCTCTCTCTATCTGTTGGTTGGGGGATAAATCCCACCTTTATGGACTGGTCTGCAGGATGAAGAGGAAAAAGCACATACAACATAAAATAATACAAATAGATAAAACCATTATAAATTTGGCAGCAAAAAAAAAACAACATGCAAGACTGAATTGCCAAAATGTATAAAGTTCCCATTCTCAGAAATACTTGGTTATCATATCCAGGAATCAGTGGCCCTAAATCCAGCCATGAGGTGTTGCCATTGCACAGTGACTGTGACTCCTCCCCCCATCCCTGCTTTTTGGCAACCCCAGTTCTGACCGAGCCAGGGAAGGGAAGACCTGAGTTGGGTATTGAATCTAGATCCTTCCACCTGGCAGTGCACTATGCTCCCATGCTCGCCTCAAGGATTTTAAAAGCTTGTGGGAAGGGGATAGGCAGAGCCCTTCCGGGCTTGACCCAAGAGAGAGGGGAACACAGTTCTGGGGTTAATCCCTAATCTTTTCTCTGTTCCAAATGCAGATTTTCCCTTGGGGAGAAGGATAAACCTCCAAGGCCCTGAGTGATTGGTATATTCTGAAATTCCAAATGCCAGTAAAGAAGCTGGAGACTGTGATGCTGTTTCAATATAAAACTGTACTGAAGTAGTAATTCAACATGAATAATGTGGCTGTTGCTACAAGTTTCTCTGGTTTTCTCCGTAATACAGCTGAAAGTAATTCTGTGAATCTGTGGACCTTACATCTCTCCGTTAGGGTCTCTTCTTTCTCCTTGGGAGAAATATGAAGCTGCCTTGGGCATTATGAACAGGATCCTTCCAACTCCTAAATGATTCCCCTGAAATACTTGCTTGATCTTGAGCTCTTTAATTCTCTCCACTCCTCTCTCTGGTGTACCTTTTGAATACATCCATAGCACATTGGTTCTAGGGAAGCACCAGTGTGGTGCCCTTCTCCTCTGTCCTCCTGGTTATGGCACCAGCTGGATCTCCATTCCTTCAATTGTCAAATTGGCAACATAATTCCTTGGACTGAGGGACACCCAGATGACAAAAAATAAATAAATAAATAAAATTCAACTTTTCATTCCTGTCTCTAGCATGAATAAAACTTCCTTACAACAAAAATCATACAATAAGTAAACTACTCAGGAACAAAAAGAGAAATAAATTACCAACCACTGGATGTGAATTGGAAATAAATTGTGTAACTAAGACTCCTCAGCCAATGTTTTGGGCCTGTACTATGCAAACTTAAGGGAACTGCAAGGAAAAGATCCTACCCTCTCAATTCCAAATTGACACTAGGGGTCCACTTGTAAATATGAAATCTGGAATAAAACATTGTAGCAACCTCGAATGGTCATGTTATTGCAGAATTGGTACATACTGCATGACCTTGCTACTAAGCTACACTCCCTAGTAGGTATCCCGATGGGGCCCTTCATGAGCAAAGCAGGTCTTTATATTTTTCACTATTGTTTCTGATTTTTGGTCTATTTGGTTTGGAGTTGGCACAGCAAATCAGATGTTGCCAGGACAAAAGTCCATCTTACATGAAAATATATTCTGCAATTACTGCAGCCCTGCAATACTATTTGCATTCCTATCATTTTGGAGACCTTCTAGCAAAACTGCTTTACACACAGACTGCATGATTTTTCATCTTAATAAAAACTGTAATGAATTTAGATTTAATACATTTATCTAGCAGGGATTGGAAACTGAAGGGCCATTGGCCCCATGGCTGTGCCTGGAGTGGTCCTGGGAGCTCGCTCACTGTCTAGCCCTGTGCCCTCAGCCTTGGAGATGATGGATGCTTATTGCTTCCCTCATATCTCTGTCTTTTCTGGTGCTTATTAGCCCAACCCTTCAAGGGCAGGTGGTGCAGGGTCTATTCAGGCCTTCTGAGACATTGAATCTGGCTTCTTGTTTGGTGCGAGCGCGCTGGTAAGTGAACGATGAGTCTCTATGGAACTCCGTGCTGCTTCCTGCAACTCTTTGACTCTTCTTGTTTTCCAGCCTTTGCTAGGAACAGTGTAAAGTGGAAGTAGGATTGCTTTTCCGAAATGAATAAGGAATCAGAAAAAGAGTGGAAAGAGGGAGGTGCAGGATGGAGGCTTCTACACTGGGATTGTGCCTGAGAAGGAAATTCGTCTTTCTTCTTCCATACTCAAAAGCCTTTGGTGCCTGCACCTGGCGGCCTATGGCAGCCCCTGCTGCTGCATGCTGGCTGCAGTCTGTCCAGATGATACTGGCACAGGGCAACCTGTCTCAGACTGTGCGGCTCAATCTTCATTTGTTTCAGAGAAGAGCTGAGAGCACATTATGTTATGGTTCCTGGGAAAATAAAAATGAACACAAGAGCACATATGAAGGACAAAATAATAATCCTTTTGAAAACATGTTCCAAACAATTGAAACTTGGAGACTGGTTGGTTCTAAGAGCAATGGAGATAATTTTTATTAAATGCTGCTTTTGTAACATCCTATTTGCAAAGCATTCTGGGATTTGTAGATCTGTTCCTTCTCTAGGACAATGGGACATTTCTGATAACTAGTGTTCAGTTTACTTAAAAAGGACATTAAAATAGCTGTCATAGGGCTGCTGTTCTAAATGTATGATATCACAGGCACAATCCAGCAGTAAGATTCTTGCTTCCTTGTACATAAATCCTGAACCCCCTTCCCAGTACAAACATACAAATCCTGAATGTCTTCCCATGCTAGACACAAAAATCCCTGACACCTCTTCCCATCTAAATACAGAAACCCCAACATCCCTTCATATTCCAAACAAGAAGCTTGAACCCCTTTTAGTGAAATGTTCTGAAGCATCCATCTACTCTGTTTTTATAGACCACCTTTAGGGTATTTGGAAATAAAAACTAAGATGGTGGTTTAGTGTGCTTTGGTAAGGCATTCTGCTTTGCACACAGAGAAGAGTTGGTCCCCAGGGTCTGTTTCCTGAAAGCAGTTATGGCACTGCATAAAAGACTTCGCACAACATTGACAAGTGCAGTGTAGTAGACTGAAGTATAACATTGGAGCCAGGGACGTTCTACTGACTGTGCAACTGCATAGTAATATAGCTCCTGCACATACAACCCCGTCTGGGGTGGACTGACTCAGCAATTACTTGTGCACCAGCATTGTATATTCCAGAAGGAAAGGGGAACTTGGAGTTTTATTGAATTTTATATTTTTGTAACCTTGGCTTGTTCTCTTTTCTAGAGTCGCCTCCCTGGTATCAAAGTAAAGTATCTCTTCCTTGTCTGGCTTGGCATTTTCGTGGGCAGCTGGATGGTGTACATGCATTACTCATCCTACTCCGAGCTCTGCAGGGGGCACATCTGCCAGATGTTTATTGTGAGTTCTGCCTCTTTCTCTCTTTGCTTTTTTGTATATTTTCAGACCTGTGCGTGTGTGATGTGGGGAGTAGATAAAGTTTGGAGTCTTTATGCAATCTGCTATAGAAGCTTTGCCTTGCTTTCTCCTGGTAAAGTGACTCTTGGTTCTCACGATCACACAAGCACTTGTTAGTAGGCAGTGTCTTGCAGGGGCATCCACTGTCTTCCATCTTGCCATCTGTAAAAACATTTTCTTGGTAGTGTGGTCAGGCTTGGACTAAGGAACCATATTCATGTAGGGTTTCCAGATGGTTCCAGATCATCGGGGACAGGTTGAGACAGTACTTGTTTTGCCTCATTGCACGCATGGAATTGTAGTCCTATTTTTTATTATGGAAATCTGAACTACAGGTCCCTTCTTGCACTGGGGATAAAATCAAGAATGGACCTGGCCTAGCCTGCCTCAACGGAACCTGCTGGTCACCAGTTGCTGACTGTGCATACATTTTACCTGAATAGTTTAAATAAAAAATGTAGAAAAGTTATTTTGTGTGTTCCTTTTTCTGCCATGCCTGCTTTCTGTGCCTCATTTTAGCCTGAAGCCATTTCCTGATTGGACTGTGCTGCAAGATTGAGGAGATTGGGGGGAATAGGAAGGGTCATGAATAAACCCAGGGGAAAAATTCTAGTTATTTGGCCCTTTGTCTTCTGATTTAAGAAGAAGCTCTGGACAATTCTGCTCAACAGAAAACTAACTTGGCTGTAACACAACCCCATTCCCCCAGTCTCCTTCTTCAGAGCTGATTTTGCTACATACAGCACAAGACGTACTCAGTGAAAACTAAAGAATGAAATTAATCTGTGTGCAGATGGGAGAAAAGCTGGAAGACTCTTGACTGACGCTGAATTTATTCACTGTGTGAAAATCAAAAAAGTCAAAGGCTAGTTGACAAGATAGTGTCTGCTGTGACAGCCTATCTGGCATAGGCCTGGTGGACCACTTTGCAAGTTTGGCAAAGTATTTCTAAAGGGAATGAGAAGGTGCTTTCACCTGGTAATGTGTAGATGCAGAAAGATCCTTGCTGCGGGTGCAGGAAAAGGAAAAGCTGCAGCTCCAGCTATTACAAGGTGTGTAGTGGAAACCAGTAACTACAGAACTGGCATTATATATTTCAGCAATTTCCCATTGTGCAACATTTTGATATTGGTTTGCATTTTCTGAGTCTCAGGAGGGCGATTTTGTCCACTGTTACTGTCTACCCTCAGTATAAAGGTGCTGCACAGGCAAGACTGTCCTTCTGTATATTGAAATCTACCTGATCTAGTAAAACAAAGGAAGACAGAATCCAAAGTGTTTGGTGTATTGGAAGAATTATTTCCCATAACATTTGTGCACCATTTGATGGCATTCTGTTGGATTAATTCTGAAGTAGACTGTCCTGGGATATAGCAACATGGCAATGGCTGCCTTTTGCTTTAGAGGTAGTGTGAGGGCAGATGTTTACACTGGGTGTCTAGGACACTCAGAAGAAGAATGTCATAGGAAATGTATTCAGTATCCTATTTAATAAAGTGTTTTTCCTAGTTTGTGTTTATGGATAAAAGCTTAGTAAATGGAGCCCATATGTCTGAGAGTTATGTAACTAAGTAATAACCCAATGTTAAGTTAGGCATGTTCTCAGTCCTTCATTACTTTAAATCCATTATCAAAATGGGATGATTCTTCTCTATAAAAGCACTAATTCTAGAACTCTGATGTTAATGAAGAAATATTAATTTAGCTAATACCAAAGGAGGTTTTACTGGTAATATTCTTTCTTGTTTATCTTGATATTGAGCCAGGGCCTTCTGTATTGACTATCGTTATTCTCAAGCCCAAACACATGTAACTCCTGGAGCAGAATAGGATTTCTTAATGGTAGGACAATGATAATCTACTTTGGCAAGGCCACTGTATATAACCCTGGTACAATGATCACTAACAGTAATCTGATTGCTTATAAGCTCTGAGAACTGTGAGTTCCATATTCAGTGCATTTGTCTGGCTAAGTTGGGCACTTAGCCGGACAAACTCCAGGATTTAAAAATCCGATCATCCTCACCACCTTCGACGTAACCAGATAACTTGCTATCCGGCTAAAAACTTAACCGGCTATGTTAGGGGAAGTCTGGGGTGTTCCAGGGTGGAGTGCTGTTATCTGGCTATGGTAGCTGGTTAACACCAATTTTCAGTGTTACCTGGCAAAGAAAACCAAGTCATTTTAGGACAGTCAAATTACATGGTAAATAAGGTCCTGGAATGGTGGTCTACGGTGCTCATGGTTAATCATGATCTTATGATTTTTAAAAATTCCAGGTAAAGTATATGCTAGTTTGGGAAGGGTTAATTGAGGCAATTTGATTGGAATGGCATGGGTTCAGGAAGTGGATGAGCTGTCTTTTCTTTTGTTATTTGTTTTATTGGATTGTATTTTAGGTTTGTTGTAGATTGCATTGGGCAGGCCTCTGGTCCTGGTTTTGTGGTAGAGAAGCAACAAATGAAATGAAAGAAGTCTTTAAGATAGCTGAGTATATTCAGCGGCATGCCCGTGCCACTAGATATCCCAGCTATTTTAGCTGGATAAGTTTATCTGACTCACTTTCCTAGCCAGCCAGCGGCTGAATATTGACCTCTGTGTTTCTAATTCAGGACACTAGAGCCATCCTCGATGTTTCTATAGAATGACAGACATTCTTTCCTTTAGCTGGTGTCTCTTGTTGGCTCTGCCAGTTTCTGGATTCTTAGTGCTCTGACTATCCTTCTTGAAACGGCACAGGCTCACACCATTCTCCCTATGGCTGTATTTTGTGGGAAATCAAAGATTTTGTGTGTGCCATAGTGAACAGGGGCTGGAAGTTTCAGTTGCTTAATGAGCCATGGACAGAGCAGAATTTGCTGCTTCTCTAGCTGGCTACCCTTACATTTTACATATTTCCAACACTTTTTGGTGATCTGCCTCATCTCTGCTATGCTGGGCTGCATAGAGAGAGGAATAACCAGTAAGAAAAAGGAGGTGATAATGCCCTTGTACAGGACCTTGGGGAGGCCTCATTTGGAGTACTGTGTTCAGTTCTGGAGTCCATATCTGAAGAAGAATAAAGACAGGATAGAGGTGGTCCAGAGAAAAGCGACCAAAATGGTGTGGGATCTCTATCAGAAGACCTATGAGGAGAGGCTGAAGAATCTGAATATGTATATACCCTGGAAAGAGAGGAGGTGCAAGGGAGATATGATACAGACCTTCAGATACCTGAAAGGTTTTAATGATGCACAATCATCAAACCTTTTCTGTTGGAAAAAAATCAGTAGAACTAGGAGTCACAAAATGAAACTTCAGGGAGGAGAATTCTGAACCAAAGTTAGAAAATATTTCTTCACAGAGAGAGTGTGGAAGCCTGAAATGCCCTTCTGAAGGAGGTGGTGAAGATGAAAACAGTGAAAGAATTCAAAAGGGGCATGGAATAAACACTGTGGATCTCTAAAGGCTAGAGGATGGAAATGAAGAAAAGAGTGCATGGGAGTAATTTGCTGGTGCGGCCAATAAGCCTCCATACTGTTAATGCAACTCCATCATTTCTCTCTGCTTCAATAGCAGGGGAAAAGGGGAATGGGATTCAGACAGAAACCAATGAGGGCCCCCGACTTTTATGGTCTGGGGAAACAAATAAGCATGGGGGTAACTTGCTGGTTTGGCAGATACTACCCTTAATCAATAAGCCTGATTCTTTTTGA
This sequence comes from Rhinatrema bivittatum, assembly GCF_901001135.1. Classification (NCBI taxonomy): domain Eukaryota; kingdom Metazoa; phylum Chordata; class Amphibia; order Gymnophiona; family Rhinatrematidae; genus Rhinatrema; species Rhinatrema bivittatum. The sequence continues at coordinate 94,582,724 of NC_042622.1, read as the reverse complement.
TGCAACTCCAACATTTGATCCCTGCTTCAACGGCAGGGGGGTAACAGGGAGTTGGATTCAGACAGTAATGAACAAGGACCCTGACTTTTACGGTTTGGGAAATTGATAAGCATGGGGGTTACCTGCACGGCATGACAGGTACCACCATAAGCTCACTGAGAAACTGGATGGATCACTCGATCCTTTTCTGCCGTCATTTCTATGTTTTTATGTTTCTATGTTTTATCTCACCTCTGTTGATTCATTAGACACAGCTGCCCCTCTTCCCCCTGTTTCTGCTGGAGTAATATGATGCCGCTGATTAGGATAGTGTTTTCTGCTGTCTAGTGTTTAGGCCCCATGGGTCTCGGAATCGGTACTGACTTCTGATAGCCCATGGCTTTTCTGGGGAAAGCTTAAAGGGGATCTCCAGTGCTCTCCCAGACCCAGCTCACTCTGTCATAGCAGTGGGATATGCAATTAGTTATTATTTTGTATAATTACAAAAGGATTCATGTTATTTTAGTATGGAAATGAAGGGTATGGTGATAATAGGGATGTACAGTACAGGGATGAGATTTTACTGTCGGTGAGATTGGCATTATAATATCTGCAGTGGGGATAGTTGTTTTTTATTTTAATTATTTTAAATGTTTACTTCTCATTCTTTTTTTATTTTTATTATTTTTAATTCTATCGTATTTGATAGTAATTATGATTTGATGTATATTTTATCTATATGTACACCACTTTGATTAGGCTTTGGACTTTAGAGTGGTATATAAAATTATTTTAAATACATAAGAAAATAATGTGATTCTCAGCAAACTCCAAAACCGATTTCCTAGCAGAGAAAGAGAATTTTGTTTAGACAATTGCAATTCTGGCCACATGGATTTACACCACGGCTCAAGAAAATTCTGACCAGAGAAGGTGAATGAGAAGGTGATTGCGAAAAGAGAAGACAAATCTGCCATGGTGACCAAAACTAGGCAGCCGTTAAAGAGCGGGAGGAGTAGCATAGAATGATGTTACCTTGTCCAGCACTATAGCAAATATATCTTCCTGTTATTTAAAAATACCCACTCACAAGTTATGGCTGTTGATACTAATTCTGTTGTCAACACTTATTTTTTATTGTTAGTTAATAAGATATGGAGATGGATCTATGGTCTGTGTACAAGTTACAACATACTCCACAGTCTAACCACACTGTAATTGTATCTTCCATGCCTTAGGATCTGCCACTCTTCTTTTAAAGTAACTACATTTGGAAATTATTGACACGGCCTTTTCTAGCACTTTAACCTATTGAATTTAGAAAACGACTTTAATAGATTGAGAAGGCTGAGGTGTGGGGGGAGGGGGAACCTCCAGAGCTGCTCTGCTTTTTCTGAATTGTTTTTGGATGGATGGCCTGCACATTACAGCTTTTTAATTCAGTGATACATTCTCTGCTGGAGTCACGTTCCCTAGTAGTGCGACACAGGCTGGAATGATCTATTAAGCCATTTGTTGCTGATTCCTGTTAACGCCATAATAATGATAATTTGCACAGTATAGGGGGCGATGCTCTTCTATGTATGTAGTGAGACCCCCGTTTGGGCAGTGTGCCACATCCAGGGAGCTACGATGCTGGGGTTCGTTTGGCAGGGGAAACCCTTAATTGCCTGGGCCCCTGGCATGGCCATGTCCATGGAGGCTTCAATCCAGTCTCTCACCACTGCGTTTTGTTGCTGTGCAAGAAGTATGCAGGAGAAGACAGGGAGACACAAGGAAAATTATTAGAAAAATTTACCAGCACATTTTCAACTCACTGTCCAATAATCCAAAGGAAAGAAAAGAGCCTCTTGAGTCCAAATTGGTGTTCAGCAAAAATTTATTTTAGTTTAAAAATCAAAATCCAGGCAAGAATTGTAAAGATCAAAAACAGCATAAGAAAAATCATTATAGTCTCTTTATCCATGCCTCTCCTCCTTGCAGTCCTTAAGAACATAAGAACCTAAGATATGCCATACTGGGTCAGACCAAGGATCCATCAAGCCCAGCATCCTCTGTCCAGCTGTGGCCAGTCCACGTCACAAGTACCTGGCAAGTACCCAAACATTAAATAGATCCCAAGCCACTATTCCTTATTGATTAATAGCAGTTTATGGACTTCTCCTCTAGGAACTTATCCAAACCTTTTTCTATCCCCTGCACCAGCATCCATGTCCAACAATCCTTTGCTTGAAGGGTAGGATATCCCTGTTGCAATTCTAGCATCCAAACTGCCGGGAAAAGGTAACAAAACCCTTTTGTCCTCAAAAACTCTGAACAAGCTCTGTAACAAAACGTTCTTCATAAAGGGTTCTTCAAAGCCATTCTAAAATAGTACAGAAGTCACAAATCACGGTCTCTGGTTGTGGAAAGGCAACTTCCTGTAACCAGCACAACTACTAAAAAGCTTCCACGCTTTACCTTCGTTATTGACTCTCAGCAAAGACAAAAGGAATGAGAGCCAGCTATTCCAGGTGCCAGAGGGGGGGAATCCCTTCTGTCAGGAATTCGTTTTACTCAAAATCCAAAAGTAGAAAGAATCTTTTAAACTCCAAAAATCCACTTGTTAGGTCTACTCTTCAAAACAGTGAGCAGCCCCCTTCTCCTCCTGCTCAGTCCACCTGGGGAATGGCGGCAGCCTCCTTCACTACTTGCCTTCCCTTTGATTGCTGAGCATTTTCTAGGGGCATTTGTAGACCATTGTATCCTCCCACAAAAAGGATGGGGATAACTCAAGGGGAGGATTCCAAACAACCTCAAACCCTCTCCCACATCCCGTGGTGGAAATTTAAGAGACAATTTAAATTTAAGCGGCAAGCAAAGCCCGGTCACCTGTACAAAACAAGGATGGCATCTGGGGATGATCATGTCTGATAACCTTAAGGTGGCTAAACAGGCAAGGCAATGGCAGAAGCTAGAAAGTTGCTTGGGTACATAGAGAGAGAGAGAGAGAGCCAGCAGGAAAAAGGAGGTCTATTACCTCTGTATAAATCTCTAGTGAGACCTGATTAGGAATACTGAGGTTGATATTCAGAAGCCATTTAGACATATCAGGCTAACTTTAACTGAGTTAATTGGTGATTTGTGGCATTTGAGAACATTTGGGAGTTGAGCTAACCAGTGCTTTGTGGTATCTGAGAATATCCAGCAAGTGACATTTGGAATTTGAATCCATATATCTGTATTGTTAAAGATTATCTCAGTGAGAGAGTTTCTCTATAACTTGTTTTAGCGGAGAATGTTCTCCTTAATTTGGTGTGGTTTTAATAGGGGGTGGTGGGGTATGTATGAGTGTATGGGTATGTATGCATTAAGGTATGAATGGTTGGGTATATGGATGCGTCATTAATATGATGTGTGGAATGTTATGGGTTTTATAAGTCGGTATTATATGTTGAACTTATTTGATGTAAAATATTACATACATATTATGTAAGTGCTCTTCAAGAAGTATCATTAATGAACGCTGTGAATTAATAAAAAATGTATACAAGTGATATTGTGGAAATAGGAGTTATTATATTATGTATATTGTATCATTCCTTTGATTATTTTGGTATTACTAATTTGATATATTCAAAGGGACTGCACATTTTTTGTATTTACCTGCCTAAAGTTAGCCATATAAACATATCAAGCTAACTTTAAGATAGTTGGGTATGATCAGCAGTCTGACCGTGCCGCTGAATATATTCTGCTAGTTAGCCAGATATGCTTATCTGGCTACCCAGCCAAGCCGCTCAGTGGCTGAATATTGTCCCCATAGTGCACAGCTCTGAAGACTGCTCCTTCAAAAGGACATAAACTGAATCAAGTTGGTCCAGACTCCAGAGGGCAAATACTAAAATTATCAGTGGTCTTCATTGTAAAGAATAAGGGTACAGACTTAAAGATCTAAACATGTCTACCCTGGAAAAAAGGAGAGAAAGGGGAGGGATGATTGAGACATTTCCCAGCAAGCTTCCCATGGTAGTATCTGCTGCGCCGTGCAGGTTACCCCCATGTATCAGTCACTGCTGCTTGATGTGCTTTGCTTATGGACTTGGCCGTAGAAGCAGCTCTGTGTTTTCTCCTTAATGTCTGCGCATCAGTACCCCAGACTGTAAAAAAGTCAGGGCTCGTGTTGGTTGTCCCTGAATCCAAATTTCTCTTTTCCTCCACACCCCCACCTCTCTCCTTTGAAGCAGGGAGTGATGTTGCAGGTGCATCTCAAGCATCAAGGCTTATTGGTTAAGGGTAGTAATCCCATTCCTTCTGTTAAGGGCAGTAACCGCAGCACCGTGCTGGTTACCCCCATGCTCAGCAGTTCCACAGACCATAAAAGTCAGGGCCCTCATTGGTCACTGTCTGAATCCAATTCCCCTTTTCCCTGCCACTGAACCAGAGAGCAATGTTGGAGTTGCATCAAAATATCAAGGTTTATTGATTAAGGGGTAGATCTTAAAAGAAGCGTGCATGGGGTACATTTGTGTGCGGTACATGGCGCACACAAATGTACACCCGATTTTATAACATGCACGCGCTGCCACGTGCATGTTATAAAATCTGGGGTCGGCGCGCGCAAGGGGGTGCACACTTATGCACCTTGCACGCGCTGAGCCCAAGGGGAGCCCCGATGGCTTTCCCCGTTCCCTCCAAGGCCGCTCCGAAATTGGAGCAGCCTCGAAGGGATCATTTCTTCCGCTCCACCCCCCAGCCCTAACTAAATCCCTCCCCACCTTGTTTTGCTTATTTACGCCTGCCTCTGGCAGGCATATCTTGCGCGCACCAGCCGGCTGCCGGCGCGCCAACCCCTAGCACAGTCGCTGTGCTGGAGGCCTCGGTCCTGCCCCCGGAAAATCCCCGGATCGGCCCCACACCCATGACACCGCCCCCTTCCTGCCCTTTTTCAAAGTCCCCAGGACATACGCGCGTCCTGGGGCTTATGTGCGCTGCCAAGACTATGCAAAATAGGTTCGGCGCGCACAGGAGCAGGCTTTCGGGGTTACGTGCGTAACCCTTTGAAAATCTACCCTAAGGGTAGTAACCATGGCACCAGCTAGTTACCCCCATCCACACTTTCTTCGGTTCCTTTAGGACTTGGCCATAGAAGCAGTCCTATGCTTTTTCCCTTATGTCTGCGTATCAGTATCCCAGACCATGGAAGTCGGGGCCCACGGTTGTCATCTGAATCAAATTCCTCTTATCCCCCTTACGTTTAAGTAGGGAACAATGTTACAGTTACATTTAATTCCACCCACATTTTGTTGCAGTTGCATTTAAAGCATCAAAGCATTTTGGTTAAGGATAGTAATCTCCATGCCTTCTGCTAAGGGTAGTAACCACCGTACCAGCAAGTTACCCCCTGCATGCTTATCTCATTTTCGTCCTCTAGCCTATAGAGATCCACAATATTTATCCCATGCTCCTTTGAATTCTTTCACTGTTTTCGTCTTCATCACCTCCTCCGGAAAGGCATTCCAGGCTTCTACCACCCTCTCTGTGAAGAAATATTTCCTGATGTTGGTTCTGAGTCGTCCTCCCTGGAATTTCATTTCATGACCTCTAGTTCTGTTGTTTTCTTTTCAACGGAAAAGGTTCAAAGTCCATACATTATTGAAACCTTTTAGGTATCTGAAGGTCTGTATCATTTCTCTCCTGCATCTCCTCTCTTCCAAGGTATACATATTCAGATCCTTCAGCCTCTCCTCATAGGTCTTCCGATACAGACCCCACATCATTTTCATCACCCTTCTCTGGACTGCCTCCATTCTGTCTCTATCCTTTTTGAGATTCGGGCTTCAGAACTGAACACAGTACTCCAGGTGAGGCCTCACAAAGGACCTGTACAAGGGCATTATCACTTCCTTTTTCTTATTGGTTATTCCTCTTTCTATGCAGCCCAGCATTCTTCTGGCTTTAGCTATCACCTTGTCACATTGCTTTGCTATCTTCAGATCCCCAGACACTATTACCGCAAGATCCCTCTCTTGATCTGTGCACATCAGTCTTTCATCCCTCATCACATACAGCTTTTTTGGATTACTGCACCCCAGATGCATGATTCTGCACTTCTTGGCATTGAGCCCCAGCTGCCAAATCTTCAACCACTCTTCCAGCTTTCTTAAATCTCTTTTCATTTATATCTCCAATGAATAAATGCACAGGAGGCGAGCCTCTTTCAATGGAAAGAAGGTTCTGGAACAAGGGGCCATGGAAAGAAGGTGAAAGAGAGTAGACTTGGGAGTAATCTAAGGAAATATTTATTTATAGAAAGAGTGGTGGACGCATGGAATAGCATCTCTGTGGAGGTGATGGAGACAAGGATGGTATCAGAATTCAAGACAGCATGGGGAAAGCACATAGGATCTCTGGGGGTGGGGGGGACTATAAAACTGAGCAGACTGGATGGGCCATATGCTCTTTATCTGCCATCATGTTCTATGTTTATATGTATAATATTTTTGATCCAAATAGCCTCCTGAGAGTAGTGATTCCTAAGTGGAGAGGGCTGCTGCGATGGGGAGAGCTCTGGTTCTGGGTCACATATGCATCAGTCTGTATCCTCAGTCATAAAATGGTCTTTTCACTTGCTGGATCAATATTCTGGAACTCCCTCCCACAGTAACTATGGCTTCTGTTGAACAAAAAAATTTCAAAGTGGCATTAAAACTCCACCTTTTTAGAACTGCATTATCCATAACAACCATAGATAGCCAGGCAACCCCACTCCCCTCCCCAGCCAGGAATGCTGCAGGCAAGCCCATTGGCCATTCCATCTCACCCTGAGTTTCTCATTAGACCAAGCGTAAATCTAAACAACTAAAGTAGCACAGGTTTGAATATCAATATGATAGAGAACAGTGCTCGCGTAAGAAGTTTTACGTTGCTGTTAGTTTTTCAGTGTTTTTAATGTATTGGTATTGTTTTTCTTTTATGCTTGTTACACTGTTATCCACCCCAACTGTGGAGGGCGCAGGTTAAAAATACTTTTAAATAAATAAACAGATAGAATGAAATGGGCAGCCGCAGCAGAATTCCGTTTCCCAGCACAGCTACTGCCAACATGAGGTCTCTGGAGCCTTTCAGAATTACACAAAAAATGTCCAAACACGATGCAAACAAAGCAATTATAACAAAGAAAGACGTTGCAAATAAAGTCTTTGAATTTTAAGTAAATGTTGTAACACAGAGAATGCTTTTGAAATTTAAATTTGGACCATCATACCACTCCGCGGACGTAGAATCTTGTTTCATTCAGTATTTTCAACGCAAAAGGTCACATATAATCATCTGTCCTAGGATGAATTTTTTTTAGGTTTTTTAGTTTATTTATTTGAGTGTTTTATATACCGTCATTCCATGTGAGAATCACTAGATCATAACGGTATACAGGATTAACACTCACAGACAAAGGCTGAGGTACAAAGGCAGGCATACATACTGGTAAACATTGTTTAAGAAAATACATCCCCTTCAACAAGTTCAACAAGCCCGACATGATATCACGTTTCGTAGACTGCCTTAGGGGCTCCCAATTAATCTTTTGCTGGCTAGGAAGGTATATATATATATATATATATGCTGGTAGCTCACTTTAAGTTAGCTCACTTTAAGTTGTATATATACCAATTCTCTGCAAAACCATATGACAAAAAGGGGAACAATACCCAAATTTGCAGTAGGAGACACTTACTAGATGCCAGAGATTCTCAGAAATGTCAGCCATTTTAAGGGAAGAAAGCTCATACTATGCTTGTTTTATGTGCACACACATGATGTTGTGTCGGAAGTGGACCCTTGGGACAAGGTGGGGTTGACACAACCCATAGGTAAGGTGGAGTGGGCTGATAGGCAGAGCCCACTGGAGCTTCACCTATACCAGCCCTCATTCCCCACGGGTTGAGCCTTTGGGTACCGGGGCCAGCAGGACTTAGGTGGGCCTCGAGATAGAATAGGAAGAGAAGTTGGTTCAGCCCAGAGACAGCAGGCGAGGGATGGTGTAGTCCTACTCTGGACTGGGTAAGGTTCTGGACACTCAGGCGCCAATGAAACAAAGGCAGACTGAGGGCGTTCGAGCAAAGGTAGGCCAAAGCCTAATATGTCCACGTCCAAGGAGTAGGCAGAAGAGGCTTCCAATGGTAGGCTTGAGTCAGGGTCGGCAGCAATCCAGGGGCTGTGGCAAGCGATGCTGAGGTCTGATCATGGAGACAATCAATATCGTAGTCAATCAAAGCTGTGGTCTGATCACAGAGAAGTCAATAGCGTAGTCGGACAAAGCGAAGGTCAGGGTCTGGAGATAGGCAATACGTGGTCAGGCGAAGCGGAGGTCTGGATCCGGAAATAGGCTGTGGCGTAGTCCGGCGAAGCAGGGGTCCGGGTCTGGAGATAGGCTGTAGCAAAGTCAGGCAAAGCGAAGTCAAAGGCCATGTAATCAATCCGAAGCATAGGCAGGGTAGGAACGAGGAAACAGTAACCAGGAACAATGAGGATTAGGAACGTAGAGTAGAGACGAATCTCTAGTAGCAACGAGTACTCGACCAGTGAGGAGACCTGTTGCAAAGGCAATGCTATGGAGCGGGGCCTGAGCTTAAATACTATGAAGAGGTTGACGTCATCATCCGGGGCCGTGGCCAGGTTCTTGCTGTGGTTTCTACATAAGGATCAGTGATGCGCACGCGCCTAGGGAGGGGCGCGGCATGAGTAGTGGCATCTCTCTGCGGGCCACGCAGAGAGGCCCGACGAGCAGTAGCATCATGACCTGGAATGCTGGAGACTGTGGCAGAGCCGGAGGCATTGGAGGAGACCCGAGGTCGGAGCTGGCGGCCCACCGCCACAAGCAAGGAGGAACCAGAGGCTGGAGTCCTTGTGGAAAGGTGAGAGGGCCGTGCTGCAGGTCTGCCGTGGACGGCATGCGTAACACATGAATTATGTCATTCATGCACGTAGAGGTCATATTGAATAATGTGGAAAAGTGTAAACTCAATTACATGAAAACTGACCACTGGATTTCTTTGTTTAAGCCGAGTGGTGAGACAGTTGCAAGGTGGTAAATCCATCTCTGCTCCTGCTGCATGAGTTTTTTTAACTCAGTCACCTCCCCTCCAGTGTGCTGGTACAGTTTCCAGGATTGTCCATTTAATATCCTTAAATTCATGGTGGAACTCTAAAAAATGAGACACAAGCGGAGCTTCTATTTTTCCAGTCTTAAGGCAACTTCTGTGTTCTATAAGCCGAGTTCTAAGCATGTGCTTGGACACACCAAGATATCTCAAAGCATATGGGCAAATGATCATGTGCACCACAAAAGTAGATTTGCATGAGACTTCCAGTGGCAGAGGAATCTCTCAACCTGTAGATGACAAAATAATATCTATACAGAGTCTCAGCGCGCAAAAAACACAATTATAACAGCTTTGAATTTCTATAGCAGATAGACAAAGAGTATGGTAGCACAATTTGGTCTTTAATATTCCGACCCCTAGAAAAAGCAAACCTTGGAGTTAATTCAAATATGGGGTGCACTATCTGCACACTATGCCAATACTTTCTGATGGCTTGACAGATAGAAGCTGGTGCTATTAAGTGAGTTAGAACAAAAGTTTGCTGGTTTGAATCCTTGGTTGAATGTTTTTTTTTTAAAAAGGTAGTCACAATTGCAGTACAAGGCTCTGTGATATGTAGATTTAACACATGATAAGGGATAAACTCTGTTAAGGAATCCGCCATTCTTATGTAGAACTTAAAGTGAGCTACCAGCATATATTTATACCTTCCTCACCAGCAAAGAATTAATTGGGAGCCCCTGAGGCAGTCTACGAAACGTGATATCATGTCGGGCTTGTTGAACTTGTTGAAGGGGAAGTATTTTCCTTTATAAGCAACTAAAAAATCTAAAAGAATTCATCCTAGGACCAACGATTATATGTGACCTTGAGCGGTGAAAATACTGAATGAAACAAGATTCTGCATCCGCGGGCTGGTATGATGGTCCAAATTTAAATTTCAAAAGCATTCTCTGTATTACAACATTTACTTAAAATTCTAAGACTTTATTTGCAGTGTTTTTCTTTGTTGCCTTTCAGAATTAACCATGAAAGGGGCCAACAGGTGAATTATTATTAAAACTACTGTAAATGACGAATGTTCAGGCTTATGCAGACTTTATTGTGAGGAAGGGCCATTGCCAAACCTCATTCCTGAGCAGTAGATCATTTGCCTTGTGTTCAGTCGGTGCAAAGATTTTTTTAAAACGTAGCTGCTAACAGTGATGGCTGTTGCAGTAAACGGTTGTAGCCTGGGAGATTGCTTTGGGCCTAGTTAGAACATCATTTGAAGTTTAACATTAGACCATGAGGACCACTCTGTACTTTTCTTTAAAATATGTTAAAATGTATGCTGAGCGCCATGTGAAAGTTGTGCGCTGAGAGGAGTGAACATATATTTGGCAGTGGGTGGGATATGGAAAGAGCATCTGCATGAGAAGAAGGTGTGTGAGAGAGAAGTGTGGGTGAAGGGACTGGTGGGGGAACCATAGGAGTGGGGCAAAGTGGAACACGCCAAAAAGGAGGGAAGTAATAGGCTTGGCTAAGAGGAAGATACGGTGAAGGGCCAGCGTCTTGAAGGGGGCATTATGAAAGGACGTTGAAGAGGAGCAGCCCAGAGGGGAAAGCAAAGGGTGAGGTGGGATAAAGTAGGTGCAAAGGGGAGATGAAGAAAGATGGTAAGTTTGGACCGTGCTCTGGAAAATGGCAATGCGGAAGGGAGTAAAGAAAAAGGATGAGATGAAAGAAAAAGACAGCACAGGATGAGGAAGGGGGTGGGAAATGAGGTGATGAGGAGGGAGGATTGGAGGAGGGAGACGTGAGAGCTGCGGGTGGGATTGGAGGGGCTGCAGATAGCAGTGGAGGGGATGATAGTCCTCTGGAAGGCTTCTGCTCACTGGGTTTGTATAGAATTGTATTTTCAGCCGTGACAGAGGACCGGAGTTGTGCGTGTGTGTGTGCTCAGTATCTATTAATGGCCCTTCTCCAGCAGGACTAAATCTCCGTGGGATGTGGTTGTCTCTCCCTCAAGCCAATCTGAGTATCTCTTTTTCAGACTTTCAAAAATTGTTGCAGGCTAAATCCCTCTCAATAGTTAGCTGCTTGTGCAGCCCAGGAATTTTACCGAGTAGAGGTCCATCTAAGTTACTAACCAATTATCACTCACGATGTATGTAACATGTATCTTTCTAACTAATAACCAGTCACCCACAATATATGCTAATGTTGACTGGTTTATCTGAATTTAGATTAATCTTGATAAATGACTTTATCAGCTGGTATTAGATTAACCAGGTCTGACTATATTGAACTCAGAATAAAAAGTTAAATGAAGCATTTCTTTGTTCTCCTGCTGTGTGGTTGATATTGATGGTCTTTAATGGGTTTGCAGAATGGAAATATTAGTCTATTTTTCCTCACAGCTGTGCTTTGTCTTTACGGTACATTTACCTAACTGAAATGGGTAGGGGGAGCGGGTGTGGATAGTTTCTGAAGAGATGTATGTGACAGTCATATTAATGCAAAGCAAAAAGACACCCACAGAGCATTAGTCAATAAATATCAGAGCAAGGGCTGAAACCATCAAATGTTAAATATTAAAGTGGACCTTCATAAACAAATGCACTTTACTCATCTGTGCCCGTAGGGCATATCCAGGCAAAGAGTGCAAGCTTCTAATCATTGGTCCACCATTTTGTCTTCTTTTTTTCTATTTTCAGTATTGCAGTTTAAAAATACTGTTGTTATAAATCATTGTTTATCCATGCAAATCTCCAAAATATTAAAGTTTCCAAAAACAATTATCAATCAAATGGCATTAGCTCATATTAATGTTGAGTCTCAAACTTGAAAAATGAAAATGGACTTCAACCCACTGAATGAATCCAAAATAATACACGCAAATATACATCCACCACAGAACTGTGTTTCGCGATCAAAAACTTACCTCTGCATCAGAGAGTTCAAAATGAAGTCTGGAAGTCCTTTCATTGTGTTAAAACCAAACGTTCATGGAGACTTCCATCTTATATATAGCCACTTCTCATAATGCTTTCCTTTATACACCTTGAAGGTGTTTAATGCTACTAATGCTCTATAGGTACCTTTTTGCTTTGCCTTTGTATTGCATCATAAGGACATACGATATGCCATACTGGGTCAGACCAAGGGTCCATCAAGCCCAGCATCCTGTTTCTAACTGTGGCCGATCAAAGTCACAAGTACCTGGCAAGTACCCAAACATTAGATAAATCACAAGCTATTATTGCTTATTAATTACCGTCCTAGCAGTTTTTTCCTCTAGGAACTTTTCCAAACCTTTTTTAAACCCATTTACACTAACTGCTGTAATCACATCCTCTGGCAATGAATTCCAGAGCTTAACTATGCACCAAGTGAAAAATAATTTTCTTTGATTTGTTTTAAATGAGCTACTTGCTAACTTCATGGAGTGCCCCCTAGTCCTTCTATTATCTGAGAGAGTAAATAACCGATTTATATTATGTTGTTCAAGTCCTTTCATGATTTTGTAGACCTCTATCATATCCCCCCTCAGTAGTCTCTTCTCCAAATTGAAGAGCCCTAACCTCTTTAGCCTTTCGTCATAGGGCAGCCGTTCCATGCCCCTTACCATTTTGGTCGCCCTTCTCTGCACTTTCTCCAGTGCAGCTATATCCTTTTTTAGATGTGGTGACCAGAATCGCACACTGGATTCAAGGTGCGGTCTCGCCATGGAGCGATTCAGAGGCATTATGACATCCTCTGTTTTATTTGCCATCCCTTCCTAATAATTCCTTTGAGTAGACTCTATTTGCTGGTGATATACAGTCATATTAATACTAGAAGCCTCCCATTATGATCTTTCTTACAGCTAATATATAATGAATTTTTATTGTTGGGAGGCAAAATAAAATCATACCCTGTAGCTTGTGTACATTTTGTTCAGTTGCTGCTTGGAAGGTCAGAGAAACATCCAGCTTGCAAAGGAAAGAGTTTTGTTTCCCAGTGAGTTCCTACCAGTATTTGAATTAAGGCAGTGCAAAATAAGATCTTCATCTTAAGATGTAGATGGGATCATGAAGTTAAATGGTGCTGTTCCAGGTTGAGTCCTAGTTGAGCAACAGATGGTTGAAAGGCAAAGGGTCTGGTCCTCTACGCAGCCTATAAGCTAGTGATTGGCCAGATTGTTGTACTGGTGGAAGGTTGTTGTGATAGTCTTAACTAGCTCCAGATTTTCAGGACAGGTTGATCCAGTCCTGGTTTTACCCCATTGCATGCTGGGATTTATTCTGATTTTCTTATTGCATTCCCTAAAAAAATCAAGACTATAAGTACCTGCATGTAGGGGAGTAAAACCAGGACTGGATCAACTTGTCCTGAAAATCTAGAGCCAGTTGGCAACTGTAGTCTTAACTCACCTAATGTACATCTCCACCATAGCTGGAACATTTACCACTACTCATCCCTTTTTCATATACATGACTTACCTGAGTCGAGAAGGCAGACATCATTCGCCTGTGGAAATAGTTAGTAGTCTTGGTTAGGGTAGCTCAGTGGTCGGATGATTAGGATTTTGAAAATGCACTATCCCGCTCACCTGGCACAAGCACATTTCCTGGACCAGCAAGCAGGAGGCAGCAGGAATGGTTTTGGCCCCAAATGGGGTCTGGGAGCCAGGGGAGGAGGCATCACAGCATGGGAGGACCATAAGAAAGCTGAGGGGAAAGGAGAAGGAGAGAGAGAGCTAGAGGGCTGCAAGGGGAGGAGAAAGGAGAGTGCATGAGGGGTAATACAGGAAGAAAAAGGAAGAAGGAGAAAAAGAGAGTGAGGGATAGGGAGGGAATGAGAATGCGGGGGAGGCTGGAGATATAATGAGAGGGCGTGGCTGAAGGAGAAGAAAGGGGTGCATTGGAATGGAGTAGGGTGTGTGCATTCTTCAAGGAAGAAATGCAGTCATCAGTGTCTCTAGAGTCCGGTTTTTGTGCAGGCAGGGAGAAACTACATAATTACCTGCCCCCGCAATAATTTAGAACCTGCCACACAATCAACACATTTGAATTTGAATCCCCCTCTCCCCCCACCCCCAACCTCCCGCTACTTCAGTCATCCGAGGGAAGCCCTCTGTGTCTCAGCCCCCTGCAACTAATCTTTTTGCTTCATGCATCTCCCCCTCCTCACCTCCCAGGCAATTTGCAGTGACCGGGAGGAGAAGGGTAAGGCTGAGGCTACAGCAGAGGAGAGCCAAGCCGCTCTGCTCCCCTCCTGTCCTAAAGAGAATAGAAGGAGAGGAGATGATGTGCATTTGGACAGAGCAAGCAGTGTCTTTTTTTTTTTAATCAAACCAATAGCAATTTTGATATAAGAACATACTGGAAAGTGCCAAGCTGGGTCAGACTAAAAAGGTCTATCCAGGCCAGCATTCTGTCTCTGACAGAGGCCAACCCCTAAAAGTAAATTCAATTTCTTGCTGCTCGCTCTGTGTGACAAGTGATGGGTCTGCCCTGAGTCATCTGCTTAATAACTATGTTATGGACTTTTTCCCCATGAATTTGTCCAAACCATTTTTAAAATCCAGCTATGCTAGTTGCCTTCACTACATCCTTTGAAAATGAATTCCACAGCTTGATTGTGCGTTGGGTGAAAATAAAAACCACTTTTCTATAATTTGTTTTAAATCTGGTATCTGCTGGCTTAAAGGAATGCCCCCTAGTCCTAGTTTATTTGAAAGGGTAAATAGCTGTTCCTTGTTCACTTATTCTGTTCCACTCATGATTTTGTACGACCTCAATCCTAGCCCCCCTGAATCATCTCTTCTCCAACCTTTCTTCATCAGGGAGCTGTTCCAGCCCCTTAACCATTTTTGTTGTCCTTCTCTGTACCTTTTCTAATATATCCATTTTGAGATGGGGTGACCAGCATTACGCATAATACTCAGAGTGTGGCCGCACCATTGACCTGTAGAAAGGCATTATGATGTTCTCTGTTTTATTCTCCATTCCTTTCCAAATAATTCCTAACATTCTGTTTGCTTTTTTGGCTGCCGCTGCACACTGAGCTGAAGATTTCAATGTATTGTTGACAGTGACTCCTAGATCCTTTCTTGGGTGGTTACTCCTAATGCGGAACCCATCATTATGTATCTAAAATTAGGGTTATTCATGTGACCATGTTTATTCATATAATTCCTGAACTGAGTGATAAACTCTTTAGAAGATTTTCATCTTTATACAAAAGTTATCGCACTGGCATACGTGCAACCCGTACACTAGCTACAGAGACTTGGATGTGTTTTGGAAGTCTGCAGCTGCTCCTATCCTACAGCTGGCAGAAATGGCATTAATTTCAATTAACAGCCTGATGAACTCTGCTGATGCTGAGCACAGCTTCATCATACATAATCTCATGTACTCAGAAAGATGACAAGGACTTTCTCAAGAAAATATAAAAAGGATGGTTGCACTGTATTTCAATCCAAAACAAAAGTGACTTTTCATAATTAAAAGTTTGTAACTTCTCTGTTTTTACTTTATAGTTGAGTTTTATATTTGATAAATTTTGTATTTGTATATAGTTTAAAAGTTGTTTAACACCAATGTAAAATGTTTTCTATAAAAAAAAAATTGACTTTTGGCATAAGGACAGATATGAAACTTTATGCAAAATTATGCAAATTTGCTATAGAATTGCTGCAGGATCTTGAAAAATCTGCCGCAGGAAACCTGGGGCTGTGGCACTCACCATATATGTCTGCCATCCCTCCCTGCAAAATAAATTATTGGCTTGGGGGAGAGGGTTGAGGAAGGTAGAAATACACTGCAAATTCATTTTGACCCTGGCGAGCAAGGCATGGAAGTATGTTGGAATCCCCGGTATTGTCCTTGGCATGCAGTAAATTCTCTATGCACAGGAAAAGATTGTTAATAAACTGAGTCATCATGGATGAGGGGCAAGGGTGGGCCTTGGTGTCTGTGTGCAGAGCTAGCTCCAGTGAGCAGAAGGTCACTTGTTGAGCAAGGTCCCTGGATATGTGCACGTTTTCAGCCCGGGTATGAAGAAAGCACTGCCATAGCAACGCAGGCTATACAGCCCACATGCATGCATTAAATACTAAACAGCCGCCCCACTGCCTCCTTCAAAGGAGAGTGCAATTAATTACCTGCTTTCATTGCTTGTAAAGAAGGCCCTGTTTAAATCAAGAAAATGTATTAAAAAGGCGCCTCGCATTTTGGGATGCATTATTTTTACTGATGGAGCTGAGGGAGATTAAAAAAAATCAGCAGCAAATCCTTTAGCACGTTTGAGCCATTAGTGGTAGCAGAATGCCGAAGCCAGATGGTCAGAAATTAATAGCAGAACGCAAGAGCGGGTGGGGTGGGGGTGGGATTTATTAACTCCCTGTGTGCCAGGCTCTGATTTAAAGATCACTAAGAGCTACCTGCTCAGGCTCCGTCTGAGGAATCAGTTGCTTTGTGGTTTGTTTTTTTTTTCTAAGATGCAGGACAGGCCCGGAAACACTGACACAGAAGTGATCCCAGAGATTTTAGGCGAAACAGACGTAGCCTGCTGACAGGAGAGCTGGGACTTGCAGGGAGGGACTGATGGAGAAAAATCAGGCCGCTTCTTAGTTCTGGGGTTGCCAGGGAAGATCACTGAGCCCAGGCCGGCAAAGATGTTTTTTTGGGAGGGAGACTTACAGCCAGTCCAGCCTCCTGATAGATCTTTGTGAAGTATTTTGGCACTTACCTAGTGCTGACCTCAAACGGGTTCAGCATTGCTACGGGTAACAGAATGCAATGGGATGCAGCATGTTCCTAGCACCTGCAACAGGGTCTCATCACATCTCAGGACCAGATCATAAGCTCTGGTGTTCTCTGACACTTGAGAAGCACAGAAAAAGAGACCTCTTATCAAGGTTTAAGGAGGTTTGGGGGCAGTATGATATTCCGCAGTGGGTCCCCTCGCACAGAGTGTGCACATGACATATGCTATATTAACTTTCATATGTTATGACGACGATGAGATAAATGATCTGGGCAGACTGAAGGCTAGGAGGTTTGTTCAAGGCAGTTCAGTGGCGCTGTGGAGGAGGAAGATATAAGATGTAGAAATGGATGTTCCAGCTTCACGGAAAGATGTCCAGCAATGAGATCTCTTTGGAAGTTCAGTGACAGGATTTAAGCCACTTAAGCCCAAATGTAATGGCGTGAAAGGGTTTGGGCTAGAGAGGGAATGATTTGCTTTTGATAGTATCTTAATGATTTGTTTGCATGCCTGTATGTTTCTTACTGCTTACAGACATTTTGCCTGCCTCTCCACACTGCTTTATCTGTTCATCTCTGTTTCTTCCATACCAACAGGAGATGTATATGTGCTGTTACTTATATCAAGATCTCATTATCTATATATAAAAGGCTTGTGTCGGTCAGTCTGTTAGTCATGTCTGTCTGAAATGCTGAAAAAGCATAGAAACAATCATGAAAAATGAATGTGAGAGACAAAAAAAGGTTCAGTCATTGGCCTACTACTGATTGTCAGAGCAACATTTAACAATCAACAATCACTATTGATCACCTCCATTTTTTTCCCATAATTTTCCAAGCACTTTTATACTACACTAAGTGAAGTGGCTGTTTCTCTCGTGGCACGTAGCACTCTCCAGAGCTGGCCAGCAGGAGATGTCAAATATACTGTTGCTGCCAGACAATAAGACTGTCAATTCAGTTTATAGAGTGATTCTCCAAGTTTCAATGTGCTTTCTGTTAATTAAGTCAATGAAATGAAATAATATTTATCTTTTTCATTCTTGTTTGATTTTAACATTTAAATGAGTTGGGCACCAGACAACCCGAGCGACGCTGGGGTGGTTTTGGCTAGCATTGTCACGGTTTTTGAAACTTAAAAAAAAAAAATAAAAAAAATAAAAATAAAATACATGTTTAACACTAACAATCATAATGGCAACCATGCAGCTGCCTCAGGCTGCCAGGAAGGTTGGAGTTACCTATGTAAAGCGGCCATAGTTGTAACCCTAGCATCAACAAGCATGGGACGGCCAGATCTTGCAAACAGCTTCACTAGTTTTGTTGGCTCTGTGTGTTATTACAGCTTGGTAGTAAGGCATGAGAGGGGTTGGATTAAGTATGAGGCATGTAAGGCCCAAAGAGGAAGATAATAGGGCCTGGAATAGTCTACCAGTAGAGGTAGTGAATTTTAACATGCTTGGAAGAGAGATAGAGGGTAGTGGTAGGGTCAGGTTAGAGCGCTCAGTTGAAAGGCACGGGGAACTGATGCTGGTTTAAATATGAGAATTTATGTGGTTATTATCTACAGGGGCAGTGATTTTCTGCCAGATCCCACCAGGCTGCTTCCTTTCCCCATTGCAGCTGGAGTGGAAGGTAGAGGCTGCTGCTAGCCCCGACCTAGTTTCTTTTTACATTTTTCTTTTTAGAAGATTTACCACTGCTCATCTACTCAGGTGGGAAAGAACCAGAAATGAAGGCAACTGGGCAGACTGGATGGGCTAATTTGTCTTTTCCTGTCATCATCTATTATGTTATAAACATGTTCTCTGGAGGTTTGAACGGGCTGAGGAGCACCATTTACTGCATCTGGAGAGGGGGAGAGTTCAGTTCTATTTTTTTTTTTTGGAATCCACATTTGAAATAATAACAGGAGCTATCAGACTAGAAGTAATTTGTTAAACGTTTTTTCAGCATGTAATTTGCACTTTAAGTGACTGTCAGGCAGAGTAATTTGGCCAAGGTCACACAGAGTGAAAATAGTAGAGCCTGGATTAAATCCAAGAATTTTTCCTTACCCTACTTCCCTTATTCTAACCATTATTCCACTAAAACATTAAACTGTGTGGCTTTAGCAGTCAAGAGAGAAGAAATTCAATTTGGATTTTTTTCGAATATAGATGACTCTCTGTGCCGCTGCATACCCCACTGGAAATGGGTAGTGGTGAATGGTGATAACAAGTCATATTTACATTATGCTTTCTACCTTCTCCATGTTGTAGGGGCTTTAATATAGGGCACGCCCCTCCTCTCAGAGGTGGCTGCATGAGTTTCTGATGGGTAATGATTTCAAAACACATAAGGGTTTTGCTTAAGAGAAGGGTTAATCCTCCTGCTTTGGCTATAGCCATAATGCAGTGATGCTCCCAAGAGGGTTGGAGGCAGGGCGTTTCACCCTACCCATATTATATAGGTTTTTGATCTCAGTCAGAAGGCCAAGATGGGATTGTCTTCAACTCATGACTGAGATCTGATCTTCGCCAAAAAGAGGCTGAGAAGCAATGCATTTGGAGAGGTCACTTGGATGGCAGTCATGAGATAAATCCAAAATCTTGTTGTTGTTGGTAAATCTCTCTTCCTGGCTTGCCTGGCATGGTGTGAGACTGGCACACGCTCTATTCTCCTTCCCCTCCTCTTACCTATCCAACTCTGATTCTGTTGAAGCACACAGAGCACTGCTTTGGGTTGTGCACTGGAAGCCTCCAGTGAAAAGACTGTAAGCATGTTCCAAGTTGCTCAGTGAGTATCATCACTGCCTCAAAGTCACAAATGCAAATAGAAAAGTCAATGAGTCGAGACCTTGCGTTGATCAAGCCTTCAGTAACTATGATATAGCTTCTGTTATTTGCATCTATTATTATTATTATTATCAATAGTAATAATGATTGCACTGATAAGTCTTTTGTGTGCCTTGATATTACTCCATGGCATTAGTCATTGTAAAAACATGAGCAAGTTTGCTGGGCTACATGCCGGATTCTGGGACTATGTAAAATTAGCTCTTTTCCCCCAGGAAGATGAAGGAAGACCAGAGCCAAAGTCACAGACCAAGAAGGTGGTAGGAAATGTATTGACCTTATTGTGCAAAAAGCGTGTGTTTCTGTAGTATGCCAACTAGATAGATTTGTCTAACCTATATCACTCATGGTGCCTCAGAGCTGATAAGTAACCCAGATTCTGAAGGGAACCCAGTCCAGGCTTTTTGATTCACCCTTCTGTACATTCTGCACTTACAGTGGAAAAAACCCCACAACTATAAACTGCAAAATGCATCGAGAAGTATGTTCAAAATTCAGGAATGATGCAAAGTTTCTGCTCCAGAAAGTAGGTTGCATGCCCGCTGTTGAGCTCCAATACAGTGCTGGCACCTTGGGGAAAGTCGCACCAGTAGCTGTGGCATCATTTAACTCAGCTTTGAGAAACTGGACCTGTTGTCCAACCTCTCCTGTTGTCTCAACCTTTCCTGTTGTCTCAACCTCTCCTGTTTCCTGAGTCAGTTGTGCATATATATCTACAACACAAGGAGAAAAAGCTAGAGATCAGCTGGGGATCTATGGCATTGTAACAGGACATTGTTTGGACAGACAAGATGGGCCTGATGATCCTCATTCGGTATCATATTCCATGGTTCTGCAAGTAGCATAAAACTCCCTTGTTATTTGCTGAGATACTTCTATCTCTGCTCTCAGTTAAATAAATATAGAATTTATTTGCTTGAATTCTATTTTCCATATGATTTTCTTATGCTGCATGTAAAAACCCTGCTAGTCATTTTCTGTTTCTTAGCTTCTCCCTTTTTTCTTCGCCCATATGTTGGTAGGTATTAATCTTTTTTCCTCCAACTCCTAGGTTACTCTGTACTGTACGCCTTTCTGGGGAATTTTCACAGCACATATGGGACTGAGCGTGAGCAGGAATTCTCGATCTCACTTTCCATCTGCCCTGCTTGCTGAACTTTAAAAATAACCTTATTTTTTAACCTAACAGGTGGGCATCTCCTTCCGACACTATGGTTCTATTCCCCAAACTCGAAACATTTCAACAAAAAGAGCACTGTGAAAACTCCAGATGTACAGTAACTGGAGAATCCGTACACCAGTGAGGGACAAAAGCCTGGCTTTGTGGATTATATAAGACACAGGGGTCCTGGAAATCACAGGGATATATTTCATGACTAGCGATGGTGCTCCTCCTCTTGCTTCTTGGCAATACTGAGTTTAATTCAGTTTCCATTCAGCGTACATCAGTACAACTTCCATATCTTTAAATAATTCAGTCGGAACAAAAGCTAAAACCATCAGCTTGCCCCCTTTTCTGTCTCTTTCTTTCTCATTATTTTGCAGATATGTGGTCTTGACTTACTGAAACTTTCTCTGCTTGGCTCTTCCTACTGTATGGGACCTTAGGAGATGAGGATGCTACTGACTGGAGTATCCCCAGAAACCTGTCTCATTTTTTAGGAGAGTGCATGGAAAAAAATTGTTTCATGTCATCCTTGATACATAAGAACATAAGAAATTGCCACGCTGGGTCAGACCATGTCGTGTATTTTGTTTTACTTTCCCATTACTATCACTGGCTTTGTTCGTTTTGTTTTAGTGCATGCTGGTTTTTTTTTCACAGTGCATGATATTTTTTTACGATATGCATACTTTATTTGATTTTGCATATAGCGCGCATTGAAACGAGTTTAGTGTGCTCTAAATTGTTTTAGCATAAGCTGAAATGACATAAATATCTCTTTAGACTTTTTGTCATTTTGGTTAGGAAATGACACAGCATGATATAACAGATGTTGCTGATGTTTTCATACAAAATATGGTCCACCTCAATATTTCACTTATTTAAAAAATGATTATCCATGTCATGCAGGATACATTGGAGGAAGAGACCTCAGAACGTAACTGCCAGGGTATTAAAAACCTATCAATGGATCTTTCTGATGTCTTCATATTATTTACATCCCTATCTCTTTGTAAGGTCATGGTGGGGTGGGTCATTTCCTTGGACTGTTATTATTTGTCTTGTATTGTGGATAAAGCAGAGGGGCCAGTCCTCATTGGCAAGTGAATTGATGTGAGCTCGCAGGAGAGCCTCTGGTTAGCATCCCTGTTAACGAGAGCCGGTGATAAGTAAATTGTTTGAATGTTGCCTAGGGTATGCAGGGCTGCCCCTGAAAGTGCAATTAAAGGAGCAAGGAATACGTCCCCAGAGCTGAAATGCCCAGCCGCAGGTCTCTGCCATCCGTCTGGCAACTGGCTGGCTTGTGATGTTACCCCAGCATCAGCTCTGACTGGAGGAGGGCTCACCAAGCAGTAATAAGTGCTGAACAAGTGCACTGGGTCTCTTTTATGCCTGATAGTTTAGAGATATTGGGGAATTATTACAATGTGAAAGGGGACTGGGGACTTGGAATTTGAAAGAGAAACGTATCAGATGGGGTAAGAGTGCATGCTGAGGGTGAAAGCAGAGCTAAATAGCTCTCCATAGGAATGCGGAGCTCGAGAGGGTCACTGTCTGGTGTTATTAGCAGCGAGCCAGCCTGAGTTTTGTGTTTCTCATTCATACTGTGCAGGATCAGAGAATACAGAAAAATAAGTCATTTTTAACCCATAAATTGTGCAGATATGATATCAAAATCATCTTGCAGCCAAACACAGACAACCTGAAGGTTTCCTTGTCACCTGCAGGCTTTCCTTAATGCATCTTAGGCATCTCCTTCCTATCCAGGGGCGGAAGTTAATAGGTTAGAGGCTTTCAAAAATAAGGTGGACATTGGTGGATTTGTGCCTCCGCTTCTATCGTGAACAGCCAAAATTCATATGAACGAGGAAGGTAGTGAAAGAAATAATACTGATCAACCACTGCACAGGTCCAAAAAGTGTTTAAACAACTCACTGTCTTTATTGGAGGTAAACTGAGCCACACATCACACAAAGTGATCGCAAAATGTGCTGATATCAACTAATAAATGAGGGGGATGCACGAAAAAATCCATGGGACTGTATTTTAAGTGTCGCTTGCGCTAAAGAGCCCCTATATGCGAGTATGTGGGCCTCACGCAAGCGACGCGTATTTTAAAAACCAGAAGTTATGCGCTTATATACGCATGGGCAAGTAACAAAAAAAGGGCTGAATGGGGCGGAGAACGGGCATAGGCGGGACAGGGCCCGACTGTTACGTGCGCGGCTCTGTATTTCAAGCCAGAGGCCGCAGCGAGCGTCGGCTTGTTATCCGCTTAACTTTACCACTGCTCCCGATGAGAAGCAAGTCTGCAGATCTCAGGTTTTTGGCCTTACAAGACAAGGTGAGGGGTCCGGGTGAACTGGGTGGGGGTTTGTGCAGGATGAAGAACCAGAGGGGTATGGAAGACCTTGAGATTGACTGGGCAAACTGGTGGACTAACACTGGCAGAGTCCCTCGCGTGAGCATGTTTTAAAATCCGCTTGCATAGGCGTGTTAAAGCCGGCCAAGTCCTAAAGAAGTTACACGAAGTAGGTTTGTTCGAGTACCCTCTTAAAATTAGGAGCACATTTACGCGCGGTAGGCATATTTTAAATCCATATGCCCGCAAGTGCCACATTTGATTTAAAATTCACGTGTATCTCCATGTATGGGCACACGCGTGCTCATTTTAAAATTAGCCCGGTAGTCTCAATGCCTTTGAATAAACAGAACCCAGAAAGGCCGCGCTTAAAGCAGCTAAAGTTAAAGAAATCCCCCATGTCGTTGGTCAGATACTCTCTGCTACTTGCTAGCTGTGTTGGTTTGTTACAGTCTGATGGCTGTCGTGCTTTGAAAACCAGTGGGCTACCTTCATTTTATTTATTTAAAAACTCTTCTCTACCGTCGTTAAGTTAATTCACCATCACAACAGTTCACAGAAAGGCACAGTAAGAAAAAACTATAATTGGTATAGATTACAAATTAAACATGTGCCAATATAGAACGGTAACATATTTTAATAATAGAAACTATGTGTTAGATAAAGCTTATATGTGGGTTAGAAAACCGTAAAGCGGTTCAAATCTACGTTAATGTATTTGGAGATATAAAAGAAAAAACTAATTGCTTGGTGCGTCCGTTATGGAAGAAGGAAGGCAAGAGCTGGTGACTTTTCTTTAAATGAAAGAAACAAAGCCTCACAGTACTGCAGTCTGACTGTCCTAGGCTGTGCTTCCCCAGAGGGACACAGTGAAGCACAGGAAGTGGCAGAAAGCTGGATCCCACTACCTTCATAGCACTGCTCGACGTATACTGTGATCTGTATTTACATAGCGCTGCACAGGTAGAGTAGCACTATAGAAGTGATGCGGTAGTAAGATCCGGCTTGTGGCCTTCTTGCAGTTTTCTGTGGCCCATTGTCCCCAGTGGTCTGTACCATGTCCATGAGATCATTACAATGACCTTCCATTACTAGAGGGATTTTGTGACATATTGACTTATCAGAATTCATTTTTTTGGGGGGGAGGGGAGGGATGGGTGGTCAAGTTATTTTGAAACTCAGTTGAACCCATGCTTATAATCCGTAATGAGAACATAGCTTTTCTAGCAGTAGTTTAAAGGATCGACCAATGGATAATACGAGTTTATTTTTCTGAAGCAACTTATCACATTCAGAGAAACCCGATACCTTCATGCACAGCTCTGTCTCACATGCCACGCTGGACCAAAGGAAACCAGTATTTTTCACCTTGTTTTTCACTTTGTTCTGCTCCATTTCCCATTGGCAGTTGAAATTCAAAGCGTCCTTTGTTTCTGCCGGGTCTGATGCAGAGTCCACATCGGGGCTTTCTAGTGGAACTAGCTCTGTTGTTTATGTAGAGTAGTCAGCCAGAGCCTTAAATTGGGAAAGAAGAACTAGCTTTTCGGAGCTGAGGTGGAACTGACCTAGCAAGAGCAAGATTGTTTGGAAGGGATTGGCTCGGAATACATGCTGCTAAATGTGCCTCTCTCGGGTCATGAAACCAACTGGGTGGGAGGCACAGGTCATGAGCTTTTTTTTTCGCTCCTCTGATTTTTAGGGTTTTCTTCAACATTGACCTGCAGGTTTTCTGGGGCCCAGCAGCTTTGGAGACACTATGCCATATATTTTTTTAAGAATCTAAATAATAGCTCAGCTTTATTGCTTAAGGCTAAAGGCAGGTGTCTGACAAGCTCCCCATCTTTGCCACAGGTCGGCTGTGCACCTCTGTGCTGCTGCAGTACCAGCACACTCACACAGCTCTGCTAATGCACCTTGGGCTCCTGTTTTGGGCCCAGTGGTTCCTCCTCCTTTTTCTTCCAGCTCAGTTGGATCCAGTGCTGGGATTCCGGCACCAAGATTCTTCATTCATGCTGGGATTGTGGCATTATGAGGCTACATTTGCAACTACCCAGGGAATTGTTTTCCCTTGCTTTAATAGATCCTCCCACTGTTCCCAGTCTGTTCATTGCAGCAATGGTCCTGAGGCTGGGAGCCATACATCAGGGCTCCTTCCGGAACCCTTGTCGCAGGCTCTAAATCCAGCCACCGGATGTCACCTTTAAAGATGATCTTGACTCCCCCCTTCCACCCTCAGGGACTGTGAACACTGAATCTGCAGCATTCCCGGCCCTAGCCAACCTGCTGTGCAGAAGACCTGATCCAGGAATCAAACTGGGAATCCGCCATGCGCATTGAACCAGTGGGCCAGCCAAAAGCACCTTAATCTTGTTCCAGTTTATTAATAAATAATTTTTTTAAATGTTTCCCCTGAGGTATTGTGCTCTTTTTAAGCCCAGTTCCTAGCAAACCTAAAACCCTCTTCCTACACCATTGTCTCATCCACGCATTGAGACTCTGGAGCTCTGCTGCCTCTGGGGTCGTGCTACCCCGGAGGTTTTGGATCTCAGTTTTTTTTACCTAAATTTGACTTTCAGAACCTCCCTCTTGGACTTTCCTGTCATTGGTATCTCCATGTTGCAAGACTGCTGGCTCCTCCCTCATGTCCACCAACCATCCAGCTATCAACCTTCCTAATAATTGAATCACCAGCTATAATGGCCATCCTAACCCTTCCCTCATGGGCACGTGCCCCTGGAGACCTAACCTCAGTGCGAGAGGATGCCTCATCCCTTTGAGGGCAGGTCCTAGTTACAGGATTGCTTCCTGCCTCATCAGGCTTTTGCTCTCCTCCAAAGCAGCACAGGGGCTACCAGGTTGGAGGTGGGACTTCTCTACTATGTCCCTGAAGGTCTCCTCTGTTTACCTCTCTGTCTCCCTTAGTTCCTCCAGGTCTGCCACTTTAGCCTCCAGAGATCGGCCTTGTTCTCTGAGTCCTTGGAGCTCTTTGCACTTAGTGCACACATACGACCTCTCGCCAGCTAGGAGATAGTCATACATGTGGCACTCGGTGCAAGAGACTAGAAAGCTTCCCTCTCGCTGCTGGACTACTTCCTGCATCATAATTTTGTTGATTTGTTATCCATGTAAAATTTCTAAGGGAGCAGGGATGTAAAGCTACCTAAAGTACTTTTAGTCTATGGACTTATTTTATATTTGTCTGGCAGTGACCCTCGAAACCCTACAATTAATCTACCTGTATCTTCCTAGTTTCCCACCGTATTGATTCTTGTTTTGAATTAAATCCCTTCTTTATAAAATCTGCAACAAATTACTCCCACCAAACACAATTACCATGTAAAATCAAACCATATAAAACCAGATAAGGTCTAGTAAACAGATAAGGTACAGCAAGATAAATGGATAGAGTATAGTACGGCAATGAACTTGGCATTTGCCTTCATTAACTCTGCTCAGTGTAACATCATGACTCATGATGCACTGGGGATGTTTGAAGCAGCTGGAAAATAAGCCAACTTCTCGCCTCCATCTATTTTATTTCTTTGTAAATATATCTTTTTGTTTGACAAAAGAGCCAATGTAAAATTATTAGGCTTCTTGAGAGATCTGTAACAGAGATCAAGAACCTTGACACTTTGCAGTTTGTGAGACTTCTCCTTTGGGGAGTTTAGCATTACATAACAGCATTTAAAAGCTCTTGAGCTGGGGCTGACTTGATGGCCCAGTGACGGGATTGTATGCTGCTGTGCAACAGCCAGGCTTGATTTCTGGACTCTGCTCCTGCTCCTTGGGCTGGCAGAGTTTGGAGATACCACAACCCCAGGATGGAGTCTCAGTGGGCACAGAAGAGTGACACCTACTGGCCATGTCCAGGGCACAGCAGACCAAGATCCAAAGGGAGCCACCACTTGTGGCCACTAGCCAAAGGACTATCGTTACAATGACTGGGCTGTACAGGGAAGGGGAATATATATGGGGGAGAGGGAAAAGACCTGGGGTAAAAAAATAAAGCCCCTATGAGGTAGATTTCTTAATTTCCCATAAAAGTGTCAGGGGTTCTGAGAACCTGAGTGGAGACAGCACAAAATTGGTAATTATTGGCTAGAGTAGCAGCTGTGAATGAGGTATACGCAGTACATTTATAAAGACTGGGGTAGGTTGCTTATAGTGAATTTGCATATTGAAAATGATTGTCTCTAGATCTCCTCTTAGTTGATGGAGCATTCCAGGGAGGGTTTGTGTTGTCCTTGGGCTACGAAGCATTCATTTATTCCACATTCTTCAATGACTCAGGCCATAGCTTGTCACGCCTGGCTTGCAGTCTTTTCCTGGGATGACATGTATAGATAATCTACTTAGTATTGGGGACGCATAGGATTAGGGCTCACAAATCATGTTCCTGGATTCTGCACAGTGCACTCATGAGATGTAAATTAAATTCTGATATTAATGGACCGCTTTTAGCTCACATCTGAAGAAGTGGATACAAAAAGCCCAAACTACCTTTTGACAAATAAGAGACACCATCTCTATCAGAAGGAGATAACCTGGTGACCCTAATGTATCTGTAATGCACTATTGTAATAAATGCCCCATTGCGTAGAAAACAGCCTCTTCCATTTCCTTTCTGGTCTGTGAAAAAATCTGATAGAAAAACCCTGCAGGCCACTGGGGAAGGAAAGACTCTGTCAGTGAATTTTGCAGCTTGAGAAATTCCAGGCCAGAACAACGATTGAATTAAGGGCTGACCTATGGAAAAGTGCGCTGTGTGCCATAGACACTGGCAGCATATTTTGTGCTGAGCCGAGCAGGCCACCAATCTGTTTTAATTAAGGTACTGCTTCATCTGTCAGATGGAAGTTACTGTTGCCGAATGAATGATAACCAAGTATTGATCACTTGCCTGCTGGGACTAATTTGTTTATTGAAGCCTGTTGGATCATTACTGCAGTCCCGAGGCCGGAGCACGAATATGCAGCTAGGGAGGGCAGAGAGGAGGGTCTTGGGTTAAAGCAGCAGTGCTCCCTCAAAAAAAAAAAAAAAAAGAGAGCATTATTTTTTGGGGGGAGGACCATTTTCAAAGGGACCTAGCTGAGTAACTAAGGAATTATCCAGCTAGATACCCTTGGAGGAAGGTTGTCCCCCCCTCAAGAGCAGATAAATGTACCTGCCTTGATTCTCTAGGTATCCATGGCGAAAAAGGGTTGTCCAGAGGTAGGGATAGGTTGGGGGGGGGAAGGAACCTATGTGCGTAGATTTCATTTTCAAATTCCTGCATTGTGGTTTACTCCCCTGTGAAGGGAAGTACAGGAGAAAACTCCAGAACACCTTAAAGGACCAGCTCCAGAGAATTGGCCCTGTCCACTTTAACCCTAATACAGCAGGGAATCCTGGTCCTATGTGCAGGCCCCTGGGAAAGATCTATCACCAGCTAGGCCCAGGAGGGAACAGGAGGCCTGGGGAGAGAAGGAAGCCTAGAGAAAGAGAATATTGCTGAGCTTTAAGTTATAATACTATGTTTGCGTTGTTGAACTGCGAAAAGTAGCAGAGCTGCTGTTGTTTGTTTCTTGTTACTACCCTAAGAATGCTCATGGTGCCACACCCCAGTTCCGCCACCCGCAATCATAGCAGGTGCAGAATACATGCTATTGCTCTGTTCAGTGCTGCTCCCCGAAGGGGAGGAGCAGCAATTGATAATACTCCGTAGGCGGAGTTATCGATCCGTAGTGGGTAGGTTCCCCACAGAGTGACAGTCTATATGGTACAGTTCTAGTAGTGTGGGGAAGAGCACCCAAAGTAAGTTGGTGAATCCCTGGGCCGATGGCAGATGATAGCGCCCCCAGGAAGATACTCTGAGAGGGACCACCGGCTAGGCTGGAGTATGGAGACAGACACAGATAGTTTCTTTTATTAGACAGGTAGTAGAACCACCAGAGGTGGCAGTAGTGAGCTGATGTACCCGGCAGGGCTGAAGCCTCTCAAATACTGGAACTGCAATCTCTGAGTTTGCTGAGCTGTAGAGAGAGACTATAGGTAGTGAGTAGATAGGGTATGCTGGATACATAACCAGTACAAGATGATACACTCATAATTGTAGATATCTGTAATGGCTTCTATGCAACAGAGAATCTTCAGTATATTCAGGAACAGGAGCCGTAGGCGAGCGCTGGTTCCTATATACAGTCTGAAATGAGAACTCACAATATCTGTGTATGAGATGGCTTCTGGAATAGAAGAGAGTCTTTGGAGGGTTTAGGAACATGGGCCCTCGTGGAGCGAGTACCAATTCCTATCTGTAATAGAACTCACAGTGTTCACGTCTGTGATCGCTTCCAGGCAGTAAGGAGTCTTCTGAGCTTTCAGGGACGTAGGCCCTCGAGGAGCAAGTACCGGATCCCGTCTTAGCAGTCTGAAATCAAGAAGAGAGAGCGGGGCCCCCGAGGAGCGGGAGCCCTTTGGTAGTTCAAGGAGGCAGAGTAGCTTGGGCGAATCATATCCAAGGGAGAGTGATTCGAGTCCTTGCTAACTCAATTCGTAAGCATGAAAGAAGACCTTTTATATTGGAGGAGTATGACATCACTACAGGGGACGCCCCTGAGGTTCGCGCCCTTACTGGTACAAAGTCTGGAGTGCGCGCGCGCCCTTACGTCATCAGGAACATGGCGGATCCGCAGCGTCAGGCCAGCCCGGGGACTCCGAGGAGAAGCGGCAAGGAGACGCCGCGGCAGCAAGCCGTCTATCAGGCCCGGAGGGAGTCGCCACAGCGGTAAAGAAGGACAAGAAACAGGCCCAAACGCAACATGCTCCAAGCGAATATTGCCCCTTATGTGAAATAGTAGCTTAGGATGGTCAGTTTGCACCAGTCATGGAGTTCTGCTTTCTTTTGCAGTGCAAACAGGGATTTGCAGTTGTGTTCCATTATAAAAAAAAAAAAAAAAGCAGGACCACAGATGCCTGAGCATTCAGAGACACAAAATTCAAAAACGTGGGGCAAGTGTAGTACGTGGTTAGTCTCCATAATGAATCCATACCCTTGACGGAAGAAAAGCATTTTAGTGTTCATAGGGGGTTCTTCTGGGGCCTCTTATTATGCTTGATGTATTGTTTTTGGAATATAAGGAAATTGTAGACGTGTGTAATCATAATCCACCAAGAATGGTGCTCCTGTGTTTTTTTTAACAGCAGAACTCTACCCCTTCCATTGGTGGCTGTGTGGAGGAAAAGCCGTGTCAACCAACCAAAGCCCAATACTATGTCTTTCCAGAGAAGAGGCGGCTCCAGGAGAAGGGGAGGGGGAGCAAGCCCCCCCCCCTCCCAGTCTGGCCAGAGCACTTTGATTGGTTGGAGGGAAAGGCGCCTGAAGCTTGTCCACCCAGAAATCCACTGTGCCTCTCCAGCACCCCCCCCCCTCCCCCCCTCGTGCTTTGTTCCAGAGTCAAAATTTATATTCAGGACATATAGATACAGAATGAGAGAAAAGCTTTAGTGAATTGGCCCCATATTGGAATTATGCATCCCAAGTAGGTTAACCTTTTTAAGGTATCGTTAGGAATGAGGAAGTAATATGTGAGGGGAATAAGAAAAAGATTCAGTAGAGTACAATATAGAATAATCATGGATATTAAAGTCTTGTCCAATTAATCACGTATTTGAACACACATATCTGAGCTGGTGCTAAGTAAAGGGTACATTCTGTGCTCGGTGGCTAAAAAGCTGCAGCACTAGCTTTGCTGGCCAAGGTTTCATGAATTTTATTGAAGATTATTTGATAGCCTAAGTAATGCACAGCTTGCTACACAACATATTTTAGGCGAGATGAACAGAGATAAGTTCCAAATGTTATCACCTGCTTCTCAGTTTCACTAATAAATATTCCAGTTCTGCTAATGTAGAGTGAAAAATATGGAATAACTGAAACTAAGGAGAACACTTACTACAGATTTTAGAGGGCAAATCGACAACTCAGAATTCAGTCCAGGTTGGGCCTTTAAACCAGAAATGGCCAGAAATTGTACATCTGGTGACACCCTTTAGCTGGCGCTCTTGATGGGAGGGGTTGTGGTGGTTAACCTCGAATGCCCCCAGACCCGGTAGATCTCAAATAAGGGAAACGGAGAAGGGACTGAAGAATGGGACAAGGGTAAAAACTTTTGTTGTGTCTTTTGTTTACTGTTTTTGTTTTGTGCGTGCTAAAACCCAGAAACAATGGTTTGGGGGTTTTTTTATGTCATTTTGGATGAAAATGACAAGGAATGACAAATATCACTGTGATAACCCTGGCATTTAAAAACAACAATTCATCCATAGAATGGGTCTCACACATTAGTACACGGTGTTAACACTAAGCCATGCAGCTGGCAGCTCTCTTAGTATTGATGGTATTGGAGCCTGGTCCTTTAACTGCTCCCACTTACGGGCCGATACAGTAAAGTCCGCGGGAGAGCGGATGAATGCCCGCTCTCCCAGCGCACGCACCGGCCCTTCCGCCTCCTTTTTGACAGGAGCCCATAGCTGTCAGCGGGCTTGAGAACCGACGCCGGCAAAATTGAGCGTCCGGTTTTAGGCCCAACAGCTGCGGGTTGAATTCAAATTTTTTTTTTTTACTTTTTTTACTCTTCGGGACCTCTGACTTAATATCGCCATGATATTAAGTCAGAGGGTGCACAGAAAAGCAGTTTTTACTGCTTTTCTGTGCACTTTCCCAGTGCCGGAAGAAATTAGTGCCGACCTTTTGGATCAGCGCTAATTTCTGAAAGTAAAATGTGCGGCTTGCCTGCACATTTTATTTTCTGTATCCCGTGCGCATACCTAATAGGGCCATCAACATGCATTTGCATGTTGAGGGCGCTATTAGGTGCCGCGGGTTGGACGCGCGTTTTCCTCCCCTTACTGAATAAGGGGTAAGGGAAAACGCGCGTCCAATAGCAGGCTAACAGTGCGCTCCGTCAGAGTGCACTGTACTGTATTGGCCTGTTAGGGATTGTCAGCAGACTCAGCTGCATACTTGAATTTCTAGTCTGACTTTTTTTTATTTAGGGGTAAAACCAGTACTGGATTAGCCTGTCTTAATAAAATGGACCCAGTTGACAACACCAGTCCCGCCAATATAAATGACAAGTGAAAATGTTGCTCAAAGGAATTGAGTGACCCTGACAGATCTGCTTTCTCCTCAGTGTGATCAGTACAAGAAGGGGATTATTTCTGGTTCAGCCTGCAAGGACCTGTGTGAAGATCATACCTTGGTTTTCCAGCAGTGCCTTTCCTCATCTCCCACACATCAGGTAAGTCCATTTGTCTGCAGCCTCAGTTCCAGCATGTTGGAGAATGAGCTGCAAGTAAGACTCATCATCTGGCACATCTGTTCTTTTCTTGTATGCTAATTGCACCAGTCAACAAAAATAACAAAAGCTAAACTAAAAGAATTGAAACCATTGGTAGTGTTCTGGAAATGATTGCTCTGTTATGTGGAAGGCAACCGATTGTCTACAGCGCAAGGGACATCCACTCCTGGGGACATTTCACTTCCATGGCTGTGGACTTGGTATCTTTTAGTGCCCAAGCAAAGCAGATAAGTGAGCCCAAGACAACCAGACTAAGCTTCTCGTTCAGCTCTATGAGTATCTCAAAGAACAGAGCTTGCTGGTGACTCCCAGATCCTTTCTCAGCCTTGCATATTTCACCAGTTTCCTTCACGCTTATGCAATGAGTGGAGCTATGGTAACAGGCCCTGATATTTTTCTTTCTCATCTCATGTGCCAATCACATAGTTAAAAAGGGAAGATTAAGTTCAAGTGATCTGATGGTTAGGACTAACTTTTAGCTGCAACTGCAGTTACATGAGTGGGATAACATAAGTTTCTTCTCCCAGTAACATTAATTCTATGAAAGAACAAATTCTGAAATTCATGCAGGCATTTTAGGACAGCGGTAATGCACACTGTCATGTAGTTAAGGTCACATAATAGCCTGCCTTGCAATACTCTTCCTGGCATGTGCAATTGAAGGACAATACACACCCCCAGCACCTTCTGGCCCTGCAGTGGAACAGCTACCGAAGCAAAAATATTAGTGCTTTTTTTTTTCATGTGACTTTTTACTGGCAAAGTGATCCAAAATGAAATCCATGATACATATCACAATCACACGACATTATCCCAAAGCACAGCTCACTAAGAAATCAGACTTTTCCCACATTATATTGTAATCCTACCTTCTTGTTAAGTGCGTTCTTAATGGTGTACTAGAAATGGTACTTTTGCAACGAGTTTTCATATACATTGTTCAGTTAAGGTAGGGTGATTATAGAATTTAGCTAGAAGAGTGGTGATCTGTCAGAGTTTCTTCACTGCAGGTCATTTTGGAGCAAGTAAAATCAGTAATACCTTACCCACACCCATACACAAAAATCTTGGCTGGGGGTGACTAGCTTCAGAAACAGACTTCCTGCACCCAGAGGCGCCCATTATGCCTGACAGTGTTACCTTCCATAACTGCATAAAATTCTCCAGCTCGCCCCTCATCTTGAGGTTGACACCTGCAGTTTAGGGAGTCTTAGATTGTTTTTTTCGTAGACTTTTGACAACAGCATCCTTTTCCCTGGCAGAGTGACTTCATAATAACCATGGAGTTTTAGTCTGAAAATAATCCCTTTGGTACAAATTAATTGTAACTTACTTCCGGCTTTAATGATGGAGTAAGCAATCAAATGCAAATAAATAAATAAATGGTATTAGTGCATCAGCACACTGAAGGATCTGGGGATGTCTCAGCATAATAATTCCCGGGCTGAATCTCTCAGCATGTATTGTATTGGAATCGGCAGTAACTGATCCAGGTTATCTTTAGAAGGCGGACTTCTTGGGGAAAGCACCCTCGCTATCTCCATTATCACAGTGAACCTGTGAAATTCATCACCACAGGATACAGTGGAGGCAAAGAGTAAGAAT
The DNA here is from genome assembly GCF_901001135.1 of Rhinatrema bivittatum. Taxonomy (NCBI): domain Eukaryota; kingdom Metazoa; phylum Chordata; class Amphibia; order Gymnophiona; family Rhinatrematidae; genus Rhinatrema; species Rhinatrema bivittatum. The sequence continues at coordinate 94,548,613 of NC_042622.1, read as the reverse complement.
GTTTTCATAAAGGCATTGGATCAGCCATTCCCAAACCTGTCATGGAGGACCCCCATCCAGTCGGGTTTTCAAGATATACACAATGCATATGCATGAGATAAAATCTGCATGCTATGGAGGCACTGCATGCAAATTTATCTCATGAATATTCATTGTGAATATACTGAAAATCCAACTGGATGGGATGGGGGTCCTCCGGGACAAGTTTGGGAACCACTGCATTAGATCAATTTATGGGAGCTCAATGGTTATTTAATAAAGAAACACTAATGGATGTCATCCCCAGTTTCAGCAGATCCCTAAACCCTGGCTGCCAGAAATTGAAAGGGACTGACTGTTACTATCAGTGCCAGGATGCCTGGCTTCGCAAAATGTTGATCTGATCCATTTTGGCAATTTTTATATTCTTATCAACAACCTGCTTTCTCCAAACAGTACTGATCTGAAAGTCCTTCCAGGGAAATAATAACTTTCCTTTCCTTTCCTTTCTCACTATGTTTTAAAAACTGCATAGGGAAAATAGAAATATGACCAGAGAAAAATAAACAGGAGTGGTTATCTTTCATGTTCTTGCCCATGACAATTCTCTCTTTTTTACTTAATTTTATTTTTTAGCAGCAAGGAAAAAACCCCAAACCCCTAATTATTTGTTGCATTCAATGTTATTTCTGTTCAGGTGTACAGTGGGGTATGGAGGGACAGAGATGTGATGATAAAATGTGGAATAGAAGAAACCTTGAAAATGGAGAACAATCCCGACGCCATGCCCAGGAGAGAGCTGGTGCTGTTCGATAAGCCGACACGGGGGACGTCGATGGATGAATTCAAGGAGATGCTGCTGAGTTTCCTAAAAGTCAGTGTACCTTGCTGATGCCAAGCAGAGACATACACTTTTCTGTTTGTCGCTGCTTCTTAGTCAGGGAAGGTGGCGTGAGGTCACAACCTCTCCTCCATGGGGCTGCTTGGATTATATATTTTTTTCAGTACTACTATGCTTCTCCTATATGCTTAGGGCAGAAATGAGAAGCCTTGCCTGTCATCATTTATTAATGCAATTTATTTTTAATGTAACAACCAGATAGCACTCTTGGCAAGTAGAACATAGTAAAAATACAATACAATAAATATTAATAGCAATAACAATCAGTTCAATGAAAACAGCATAACAAAATGTAGTAGTCATAAAACATAACAAACTCTAAGCATGATTCTCCTTGTTTGCTGTGGCATACTGGACTAATAATAAATGTCAAGATAACTGATTTTCACTTGCCATTAATGTGTAAATTACGATAGCAAAGTTCAGCATTCACTGCTATTAAGCTGAGCTCTATTGTAGCCTCATGAGTGCCACACACTACAAAGCAGCTCCACCATCTCCAATATTAAAGCTGGGTGGGTCCCACACTCATCTTCACCAAACTCAGTCCTCTTCAGTACTTGCATCTCATAGGTCCTACACTTCTTGTCATTAGGCTTAGGTTAATTTGACATTCTGCCTTATCCCATCACATCAGAACAGTGAAGATAACATACATCATCAAATAAAAATAAATCCTATGTCAAACTCAATTCATAAAACATATATAATACCAATAACACATAATCTAGTATTTGCAAAACTATAAAAATATAAAAACAGTAATCCCTATTAATCCTACACTAAACTCAGCTCTCCCCTGTTCTACAGCCTCATGCGTTCTATATTTCAATTCTAAGCTGTATTTTGAAATGAAGATATTTTAGCCTCATTACACATTCCTTTCCCTTTCTCATTCACCCCATCAGTTTTTCCTTCATTGTACTATAATTGGAATACTATCTATTGGTTCTAGGACATCTATAGAAATCCTCAGGGTACAGTGGCCAAATCGGAGTACCCTAAAAGGAAGATACTCGCCTCCAAAGAGGACAAGTACCCCAACAGGACACTCACCTTTATAAAGGAAGATAAAATGCAGGGCAAATGTTTGCAAGGAATTTGCATTTATGATTAGCAAAAATTAATTTGAGTATGCAGGTTTGTTTACATAGATGCAGCATTAAAAATTATTACCATAATTTAAACAGCACTACAACTCACCATATTGTAGAAGATTCTAACCAAGTGATGCAGATTACAGCGTATTTAGAATTCAAACAATAATTCCCTGCCCCAAAGAGTTGACCATCTATGTGGGATCCTTGCCCCACCTCTTGCTCTAGCTCCCTACCCCCACAATCTTCTTGCGGGCTATGGAGGGATCTGCTCCTTCCTCCTTCTCCCCCTATTGCAATGTTTCTCACTAGTGTGCCTTCAAACCTGATGAGGTGTGCTGTAGAAAAGTGACTACTGCCTAATGCCAAGTCAGACCAGCATCTGCTCTGGTATCGGAAACTTGCAGCAACAAGAAACACTTTGTAGGAACTCTTTTCTGAGATGGGGAAATACCTCCAGTACCTGAATGTAATCCGTTTTGAAGTGCTGAAAAGCAGAATATACATAAATAAAATAATCATGCATGCAGGGCATGGATAGTTGGTACCAGCTTCATGCAGGGCACACATTGCACATGGCACCTCCATCTTTGAGTTCTTCCAGCCTCTTGTCTCCAAGCTGAGTAAGATGGGGAGAGCATGCACTGAGCACTGGAAGTGAATCATTTTGAGTATTGGGAGCAGAAGCAGTGAAAGAGCTGTGGTAGCCATATGTGGCAACTAAGGTAACGAACTGAACCAGCTGCCCGCACCACACTGACTTCTCCTTTCTCTTACACCTCTAAGTAGAGGGATCTGGGCCATCATGATGGGTTCATGTGGGTCTCTGGCCCTTCTCTTTGTTTTAAAATTTGGAAGAGTCCTCTCCATGTCTTCATTGCCTGGTTTATGGAAGTTTGTGTGCCACACATTTGTGTTAATATAGGTGTGCTGTGGGTGTGCCAAGGTTGGGAAACACTGTACAGGTCCCCTCTCCCCAGCACCAGGTCCTACTCCCCACCTGTCTCTCCCTCCTCTCCTGCCCACCCCCCCTGCCCAGTAACAGATCCCCCTACCCTTTGCCTCACCCTTTACCCTGCACCAGGTCTCTCTCGCTCTCTGACATATACTCAACTTTCTCTCTGACACACAAGCACACCCACTCTTCTGCTGTTGCTTGTGTACTCACTCAGCAAGTGCTTCCACCCCATCTCCTTGCAGACATACAGCAGCGTCAAACGGGCCGATACAGTAAAAGTCGCGGGAGAGCCGGCGAGCACCCACTCTCCCGACACGCACACAGGCCAGTGTCCTGGGCGTGCGATTCAGTATCAGGCCGTATGCAAATTAGGGCCCGAGGTAAAAGGAGGGGCTAGGGACACTAGCGCGTCCCTAGCCCCTCCTTTTTGACAGAAGCAGTGGCTATCAGCGGGTTTGACAGCCGACACTCAATTTTACCGGCATCGGTTCTCGAACCCGCTGACAGCCATGTGTTCGGAAAACGGACGCCGGCAAAATTGAGCGTCCGTCTTCCAACCCGTGGGCCACGGGCAGATTTTTAATTTTTTTTTTTTAATTTTTAATTTTTTTTTTATTTTTGGGGCCTCCGACTTAATATCGCTATGATATTAAGTTGGAGGGTATACAGAAAAGCAGTTTTTTCTGCTTTTCTGTACACTTTCCCAGTGCTGGCCGAAATTAACTGCTGCCTTTGGCAGGCGTTAATTTCTGAAAGTAAAATGTGCGGCTTCACTGCACATTTTCCTTTCTGTATCGAGCGGGAATGCCTAATAGGCTCATCAACATGCATTTGCATGTGGGCGCTATTAGTTTCGGGGGGGTGGGGGGGGGGGTTGGCCGCGCGTTTTCAATATGCGCAGCCAAACGGGGGCTAACAGTGCGCTCAGCCTGAGCGCACTTTACTGCATCGGCCCGAAAGTTCTTGTGCCAGCTGCTAGCCCTTCCCCAAACTGCAGCAGCCACCTTCCCACTTCCCCCACACACTCAGTCTGGGCCACTACTCCTCTCCTCTTAGCTTAGGCTGGCTGCACCTACTGGGCAGTACAGCTTGTAAATTGTCTTACAAAGAGCGACTGTCCCTCTCCCCTCTGTTACATTCCCTAGCTCAGAGATCCCTCCCTTCCAGAGATTACTCTTGCTTTCACCTTCAGGACCACAGCCTTTTCCCATTGGATGCCAGTGTCCCACGCAGCTCTGCTGAATCCTGGTCCTTCCCACACACTGCTGCAGTCTGCCGTGCCTAGGTGAGATTATTATTTTTTGGGCAGGCAGAAGGGCCGGACAGGGGCAGAGAAAGCAGGACACATGAGTACTCTGCCTCAGGGTAACCAATAGTTGTGGTCACTCTATTCAAAGCGATGAAGCCATAATGGTTGATTGCAGCTTCTGAGCAGATGGCAGCCCAAAGAAAGTCTTTTCCAAAAAACTTCATCACAGATACCTATCTGTATACGTTTTAAAAAAAATAAGGTTCCAGCTCCATTTTTATGTGTATTAGTTCATTTCAGATGCTTTGCATTGTGATTTGGAGATTACCACTGGATTAATTTATTCTCTTTTTGTTGTGTTGTTGGCTTGCTTGTAGTCTACTCTTGGAGATCAGAACTCACTTGCTGTCCTGGTGAGTCGAATTATAACCATGGCGGATGTCAATGAGGATGGAAAGGTATCCCTGGCCGAAGCCAAATCTATTTGGGCTTTGCTTCAGCTCAATGAGTTTTTGCTGATGCTCTCCTTACACGAGAGGGAACACACATCCAAACTGCTTGGCCACTGTGGGGACCTTTATGTCACAGAGAAGATTCCCCACACTTCTCTCTATGGTATGCAAGTTCCTCGCTTCCTCCAAGCATTGTTGCCTTCATCTGTGCATAGACTAATTCACCAGTGGTTTGCCCCAGCTTGGCCCAGGAGAGCCAAAATTGCTATAGGTCTCTTAGAATTTGTGGAAGAGATATTCCATGGTACTTATGGGAACTTCTTCATCTGCGAGACCAGTTTCAAGAACATTGGGTACAATGAAAAGTATGACTTCAAAATGGTTGACCTGCGGAAGGTTGCCACTGAAATGACAATCAGAGGCTTTCTAAAGGGCCGTCACTGTGAGCAAAACGTGGACTGCACATATGCGAAAGACTGTATGGCCACCTGTGACAAACTGATGAAACAGTGCAAAGCCGACATGATCCAGCCCAACCTGGCTAAAATCTGTGGCCTTCTACAGGACTACTTACTATACAGAGCTCCATCGGACTTAAGGGAACAGCTTCAGAAACAACTGCGAACTTGTATGACCCTGAGTGGCCTGGCCAGTCAGATGGAAGTGCACCACTCCCTCGTGTTAAACAATCTGAAGACCTTACTTTGGAAGAAAATCTCAAATACCAAATATTCCTAAAAATATGATTAACGCAGCCACAGGCTGTAATTACTCCTTTGTAGTGAAGTTGCATAACTGGCACATAGTACAGTGCAAAATCATCACTGAAAGAGCTATGGGTACAAAGAAAGAGAATCCTAGCAGGTATGGAGGCCAGGATTTCCTTAGGAAATAAAGGCAAGGAGGCCAACTCAAGCAACATGCCTGCTTACCCTCCTACAGGAGCTACAAAGAACAAACACACTGAATCATCATGCTGTGATTGTTACTATTTTTTTTAGTGAACGGTGATGATGTAAATAAATAGCTTTTCTGTGAAGTTTCATTAGTACTGTTCTATTGCAGCACCAGCACTTAAATATGTCATTTTCTGTCACTCCCATGTACAGCCTCCAGTTCCTGAGCTCTTCCTTTCTTTGTTCATTGAGAGGCAGTTGCTCTGCTGCCAATGGAAGGGCTTGACCCAGACAGAAATGTGAAATAAAGTTGTGTCCTGTACATATGAATCAGCCTGGAATGGACCAAGCGGATGGGAGAATTGCTCCATACATGCACAAACCATTTTGCAAGGCCTGAATACGGCAGGCAGCTTAGGGCCTTCTGTTTTTTGTAGCCTTCAGTTCAGATTTATTTCTCCCATTCTGTGCTCATCTGCAAACTCCATTTCCCTTATAACCAGTGTCACTGGCAATTGAGATGTCATAGCCATGAAGTAAGCTAGTTTCTTTGTATATTTTAAATAAAAAAAAAAACATTACTGCACTTCAGTTTGAGATACATGTGAAGAAAGGAATGAGGTGGTCTGGTTTACAGCACCTGTGGCGTAATCTCACACTGGTCCAATAAAATCCATCAGAACCTGTATAGGAGCCAGCTACCATAATTACAAAATGGGAGAAATCCTTTTGAGTGTCTAATTTTGTAACATCAAAAAAAAAATTATTTTACTTACTCTGCACTTTAGCATCTCTCACCTTTTTCACCATGGAGTGAGATGAATAAAAAATTAACGGGCCGATACAGTACAGTGCGCTGCGACGGAGCGCACTGTTAACCCGCAATTGAACGTGCGTTTTTGACACGCTAGCGTTACCCCTTATTCAGTAAGGGGCCGAAAACGCGCATCCAACCCGCCGAACCTAATAGCGCCCGCAACATGCAAATGCATGTTGATGGCCCTATTAGGTATTCCCGCGCGATTCAGAAAACAAAATGTGCAGCCAAGCCACACATTTTGCTTTCAGAAATTAGCGCCTACCCAAAGGTAGGCGCTAATTTCTTCGGGCACCAGGAAAGTGCACAGAAAAGCAGTTTTTACTGCTTTTCTGTGCACCCTTCAACTTAATATCATGGCGATATTAAGTCGGAGGTCCCGAAAGTTTCGAAAAGTAAAAAAAAAAAAAATTTGAAGTCGGCCTGTGGCTGTCTGGTCGAAAAACGGATGCTCAATTTTGCCGGCGTCCGGTTTCTGAGCCCGTGGCTGTCAGCGGGCTTGAGAGCCGACGCCGGCAAAATTGAGCATCGGCTTTCAAACCCGCTGACAGCTGCCGCTCCGGTCCAAAAGGAGGCGCTAGGAATGTGCTAGTGTCTCTAGCGCCTTCTTTTGCCTGTTTTTACCGCCGAGCCTCATTTGAATAGAGAATCGCCCGCTCTCCTGCGGACTTTACTGTATCGGCCCGTTAGTGTTTAAGTTTGGACTCCAATTCCAAATATTGGGGTTCATTCACTAAGCCGCATTGAGGCCATTTTTCACAAGGCAAAGAGCCTGTGCTGGAAAGATTACTGGAAGATTACTGGGTTCTCACGTTATTCAAGCCCTGACATGTGCATACTTAAATGAGCTGATTAATATGCAAATGCATGCTAATCAGCTCATAACTTCCCTAAACTAATCAAATCAGATAACAGGGCTGGAGGAAACTTTCACAAGCTGCATTATCTGAAATTTCCCCAGGAGCATCAGGACAGTACTACACGCCCCAGTGCACCCAGGGCCTAGCTTTAAAAGGGCCAACGGCGTCAAGTAAGCACCCGACACTGAGAGTAGTGCAAAAACCCAAGGTCTCCATATAGACCTTGGCCTATTCTGTGCCATCTTTGGAGGAGGCCCATTGTGTAAATGTTAAAAAATCTACTTTTTAACATCGGCATAAGCCCCAGCCCAACCTTTCTCCTTCAGTATAAAAAAAAAAAAATACAGACTCCACTGGCACGGACCCCCAACCCCCGACTGAAAATACCTATTCCTGGTGTTCCAGTGGGGCCCCTTCCCTACAGCCCCTCCTGGAACCCTCCTTACTCAAACAGCCACGTCTGGTGGTCCAGTGGAGCTCCACCCTCCCCCAGACCCTTTCATTTTCAAGTCTCCCTGGTGGTTCATCCAGGAGATGGATTTTTTTTTTTTTTTTTACTAAAGGGGTTGGGGGCAGGGTTTGCACCAGTCTTCAAAAGTCGTTTGTTTTTTTTTTATTTATACAATGGGCTGCCTCCAAGGGTGGCAGCCTGGGGGGTCAATGCAGACCCTCGGTTGCACTACTCACAGGGAGCTGGGGGGGGGGGGGGGGAGGCCTTACTTGGCTCCTTTAAATAATGCTAACCCCACAGTGCCAAGGTCACCATTGTGTGTTGTTTGGGGAACTTTCACTTCCATGCTATTTTTCCCCACAGGCAAATATAGTGGGGGTCACAAAGCGGCAAGCATTTACTTTGTGACTCCTGTGTTATTTTTCCCTTGGGGAAAAATGCTGCAGTGTAGTGAATGAGCTCTCTTGTTTGTTATATTTTGTGGTATTCCCCACTAATGCCATTTTCATATATTTACAAACAGATGTTAACACAGTGGTCAAGACTCAGGGTTACTAAATTGTCTCACCACATATTTGAATTTATTAAACTTTATTGTCCACATGCTTACATTCAGTTTGAGGTAGAGAACATAGTATAGCAAACTTAAAATCAATAGGTAGACATAAAAATCAGAAGACAAATAACCTATATCCATCTGCTAGCTGAACCAGGCAGCTAATAAATTGGTCAAGCTGTGGCCAGTTCTTAAAACAAGCCTCCCTGGATTGAAAGCTTGCTGAAACAGCTGGGTCTTTAAAGCCTTTTTAAAGGACTTGCCACTTTCAGTTAGCCAAATGTGAACTACTAAAAAGTTCCAGAGAAGCAGTCCAGCCACAGAAAAGGCTTCATCTCTTGTGCTGTCTTAAGTGCACGAGTTTTAGAGAGGGGACTTCAAGGAAGCTCCTCCCTTTGGATCTTAGTGATCAGGAATGTTTATAAACCCTCAAACCTACACCACCCTCTTATTAGATGGGGAAACCAACTGGTCATCTAAATATTGGCTTCAGTATGTAAGAAAAATCTACAGCAAGGTCAGTGTATTTTTATGGCCACTGGTTCCTTATGATAGCGAATGTGGCTACTTTTTGAACAGTATTTTTGGCCTGGCAGTTTCCTCCTGCTCCTTTGGACTCTCTGCTGAATCAGAGATAGCAACATGAGCCTTCATTCACAAGAACCTGTGTTTTTTCAGTCATTTTACAATACCTCCTCTGGCCCGGCTACAGACCATAGCTCCCTCCAGTAGATGCCAGCATTGAGTGATGACTGAGACACTCTCCCCTCGGGGCTTGTGAGTGCTGCCTCCGCAGCATCTCCTACCTGCTCAGGGAGCAGAAGACCGGACCCAGGAATCAAACCTGGGTCTTCCACCTAACAGCACCCCCACTGAGCCGGCCCCAGGATGCTTTACTTTGTAATATTCAGACCAGCTCTTCTCATGAGAGCAGATAGGCATTAACAAAAATGTTCCATCCGTGAGATCATTTTTAGATTGCGATGACCATGATGGAGGAGGGGGGAGCATGGAAAGGCAGCTCCTCCTCCCCCCCGGGCATTTTCCTGCAGCTAGCTTTTTTCCAAAAGGGCCTGAATTTGCACCCCTTAAACTGGGATGAAAACTACCTCAGGGTCATGCAAGAACTTAATTTAAGAAATTTCAGTCTTGGCCTCATACACATTATTGGAAAGTTCATCATTGTCGCAGCAGGAGCCTGCCTTGATTAACACAAGTTACTCTATCCTTGTAGCGACCCAGTAATCTTCCCAGCACAGGACGCACATAGAGCACTGTCCATAACAATAAGAAAGCAAGGCTGTAGGGATTGAAACAGCAGTATGCAAACATTATTGCAGACTCTCACACAGAAGCTGGCATGGAACCGCTAATCCTGTAGCCCGCTCTGTACCAAAGTGTTTTAAGCTCTCTTTAGCACCTTCACTCCATTTCAGGTCTGTGGTAAAAACCATTCCAAATGGGACCTTCCGCTTTTATTAGCTCTGCCAATCTGTTCAAATTCTGGTAACCTGATTGTGCTGTGTATCAAAAGCACTTTACTAAATTGCTGTAGCAACCAAAGTGCAGACACTTAATTACCCTTTTCCATCAACGGGACAAATGGTGGGCAAAACTACCTCCTTTATTGGCCATTTCAAGCATGTACAACTTGGTAGTGGACTGCTCCTCATTCTTGTACGTAAACAATTGCTGCAGTATGTACATCTTAGTTTTTTAAAGAAAATAACCAGTATCCTGCAATATAGAATCAAATACTAATTAAATATTCTATAATATACTTCATACGGATGAATTCACCTACTTCTGATCACCGGGCACTGCACATCTGTGGGTGGAAGTGAGACACAGTGACAAAAGTAGGCATATGTGCAGTGACTGCTTAATTAGAACTGGACTTGCTAAGATATACTGGCTCATATGGAGGTATGATCTTGGGTAGCTAGAGGGTTAAAATACAGAATAGCAACTTTAAATCTGAGTTTTTGAAGTGTGATCAATTGGAAAATAGTATGGTGTCAGATATATGCTAGCCAAGCCCAGAGTACGAGTAGTCGCTTTCCCTCTGGGACTGCCTAACCATGATTTAAATACTCAGCCTATATATGAACAGAATGCAGGGAACATACAAAGCTATACACATCTCTATAATAGAACATAAGATATGCCATACTGGGTCAGTTCAAGGGTCCATCAAGCCCAGCATCCTGTGTCCAACAGTGGCCGATCCAAGTCACAAGTATCTGGCAAGTACCCAAACATTAAATAGATCCCAAGCTAGTATTCCTTATTGAGTAATAGCAGTTTATGAACTTCTCCTCTAGGAACTTATCAAAACCTTTTTTAAACCCAGTTACACTAACTGCCGTAACCACATCCTCTTGCAATGAATTCCAGATCTTAACTACGTGTTGAGTGAAAAAGAATTTTCTTCAATTTGTTTTAAATGAGGTACTTGCTAACTTCATGGAGTGCCCCCTAGTCCTTCTATTATCTGAGAGAGTAAATAACCAATTTATATTAGCCTGTTCAAGTATTTTCATAATGTTGTAGAACTCTATCATATCCCCCCTCAGCCAACTCTTCTCCAAGCTGAACAGCACTAACCTCTTCAGCCTTTCCTCATAGGGGAATCGTTCCATGCCCCTAATCATTTGGTTGCCCTTCTCTCACTTTCTCCATGAGATGTGGAGACCAGAATTGCACACAGTATTCAAGGTGCGGTCTCACCAAGGAGCAATACAGAGGCATTATGACATCCACCATTTTATTTGCCATTCCCTTCCTAATAATTCCTAACATTCTGTTTGCTTTTTTGACTATCATAGCACACTGAGCCGACAATTTCAATGTATTATCCATAATGACATCTAGATCTCTTTCCTGGTTGGTAACTCCTAAGATGGAACCTAACACTGTGTAACTACAGCAAGGGTTATTTTTCCTATATGCATCACCTTGCACTTGTCCACATTAAATTTCATCTGCCATTTGGAAGCCCAATCTTCCTGTCTCACAAGGTCCTCGTGCAATTTATCACAATCTACTTGAGATTTAACTACTCTGCATAATTTTGGGTCATCTGCAAATTTGATCACCTCATTCATCATACCCCTTTCCAGATCATTTATAAATATATTAAAAAGCACCAGTCCAAGTACAGATCCCTGAGGCACTCCACTGTTTACCTTTTTCCACTGTGAAAACAGACCATTTAATCCTACTCCCTGTTTCCTGTCTTTTAACCAATTTGCAATCCACAAAAGGACATCACCTCCTATCCCATGACTTTTTAGTTTTCTTAGACCCCCTCATGTGGGACTTTGTCGAATACCTTCTGAAAATCCAAATACACTACATCTACCAGTTCACCTTTGTCCATATGCTTATTTACCCCTTCAAAAAAATGTAGATTTGTGAGGCAAGACTTCCCTTGGGTAAATCCATGCTGTGTCCCATTAAACCATGTCTATCAAATATTTTGTGATTTTATTCTTTATAACAGTTTCCATGATTTTTCCTGGCACTGAAGTCAGGTTAACCAGCCTATAGTTTCCCAGATCACCCCTGAATCTCTTTTTAAATTTTGGGGTTACATTGGCCACCTTCCAGTCTTCAGGTATAGCGGATAATTTTAATGATAGGTTATAAATTAATTGTAATAAGCCTGAAATTTCAATTTTTATTTCCTTCAGAACTCTGGGGTGTATACCATCTGGTCCAGGTGATGTACTACTCTTCGGATGATCAAACTGGCTTACTACATCTTCCATGTTCACCATGATTTGATTCAGTTCATCTGAATCATCACCCTTGAAAACTGTCTCCGGAATGGGTATCTCCCCTACATCCTCTTCAGTAAACACCAAAGCATTTATTTAGTCTTTCTGTGATGGCCTTGTTTTCCCTAAGTGCCCCTTTAACCCCTCGATCATCTAACAGTCCAACCAACTCCCTCGCATGCTTTCTGCTTCAGGTGTATTTTAAAAAGTTTCTATTATACGTTTTTAAATGGCTATGATTATCAAATTCTCTCTTAGCTTGTCTTATGAGTGTTTTACATTTAATTTACCAATGCTTATGCTTTATCCTATTTTCTTCTGATGGACCCTTCTTCCAATTTTTGAATGAAGATCTTTTAGCTAAAATAGCCTCTTTCACCTCATTTTTTAATGATGCCAGCAATCATTTGGCCTTACTTCCACCTTTCTTAATGCGTGGAATACATCTAGACTGTGCTTCTAAGATGGTATTTTAATGTCAACACCTGTTGCAGACTCTTAACCTTTATAGCTGCACCTTTCAGTTTTCTTTAAACTATTTTTCTCATTTTATCAGTTTTCCTTTTGAAAGTTTAGTGCTAGAGCCATGGATTTACTTACTTCCCCCTTCCAGTCGTTAAATCAAATTTTATCATATTTTGATCACTATTGCCTTTGTTATCCTTCTCACAAAATCCTGCGCTCCACTGAGAATTAGATTTAAAATTGCTCCCGTTCTCATTGGTTCCTGAACCAATTGCTCCATAAAACTGTCATTTATTCCATCCAGCAACTTTATCTCTCTAGCATGTCTTGATATTACATTTACCCAGTCAATATTGGGGTAACTGAAATCTCCCATCATTACTGCACTACAAATTTGGTTAGCTTTCCTAATTTCTCTTAGCATTTCACTGTATCAACATTTTAGCCAGGTGGATGGTAGTATATTCCTATCGCTATACTCTTCCCCAACACACAAGGATTTCTACCCATAAAGATTCGATTGTGCATGTAGTCTCTTGCAGGATCTTTATCCTGTTGCACTCTATGGCATCCTGAACATAAAGTGCCACCCCACCACCAAGTTGCTCCTTTCTATCATCACAATTTGTACCCTGGTATAACACTATCCCATTGGTTATCCTCTTTCCATGTCTCTTAGATGCCAATTAAGTCTATGTCATCATTCACTGCTATACATTCTAACTCTCCCATCTTCTTACACTTCTGACATTAGTATACAAGCATTAGTATACAAGCATTTCAAAGTGGTTTTTTTTGTTTGTATTAAATTCTGTTTTATGGTTGACAGGGATAAATTGGAATGTTAGCTCAGGCGATTCTTTACTTAAAGGCACATGGGTTACTTTTCTTATTATTGGAACCTCTCTGTTGGGATGCCCTTACTCTAATGCTTGATTAGTATCCTTCGAAGATACCTCCCTCTGAATTATGCGCTGCTGAGTGACTGTCGGCTTTCCGTTTTGATTTACTTTAAAAGCTGATCTATCTCCTTCTTAAAGGATAGTTTCATCTTGCTCATCAGCAGCTGAAGATTCAGCCATCACCAAAACATAAGACAGTACAATGGTAGAGCAGGATCCTAAAGCACTAGACCGTGGTGCCAGAATTGGAGCAGGGGTGGGTGGGAATAAGATTCAATGACAAAGGAGTATATGTAGTACAGCACTAGGTACAAAGCCAGGCAAGAGCAACAAAGGACTCATTCAATAAGAAAACCAGGAAATCATACAGTGAAAGTGATGACAAAGTAGGGAGAATGTACATTGATTATAACTTTGAGTCATACAAAAGGGAAAAGATTCATAAGCAAAGGTCTGCAACTCAAAGTCCAAAAAATATACTATACCACACAACAAATTAATTCTTTCACATTTTGTTTGCATCAAAAGATGTCAGATTTAGCTTCATATATTAATTCTGTTGCAGACCAAGGCTCTAGAAAGGAGTAGGAGGACAGAGGTCAGGCTTGCTTCCTATCACCCTGCATAGTAATTTGTTAAGCTCATCCTGTAAAACAGAAAAAGATGCAAGACCTAGCTATGTGCCAACACAACTGTAGTGTTAATGACCATTCCTCTTCATTCAGGCAAACCAGTCCACACTAGTGGGTTATGCACTCCAACCAGCAGATGGAGATCACTGACTTGCTGATGGCACACTCACATAGCCCTGCTCAGACATAGCCTGCAAGTATTCTCCATCTCCAGCAGATGGTGGACATGCCTTATTGATGTAGCCCTGCCAGATATAGGGCAGTTGGATAGACAGACCTCCAAGTGCTCCCTCCCTCAGTTGAGCGTATTGTGAGGAAAGCAGTTGAGGACAGTAGTGAGGTGAAGGCTGGTAGCCCTCTCCCTCCTCTGACAGTGGCGGTGGTCCCAGAAGGGTAAGGAAGTCTTGGGCTCAGCCCTTCTTTTCTGCTTGCCTCCTTCACTGTCTGTGTCCTGCTCCCTTCTCAGTGCTCAGTCTGTCTTTTTGCTCTTGGGAATTTCCCAACTGGATAATGGTCATGACAGATGCGAGCCTCTAGGGCTGGGGAGCTCACTGCCAGGAGTTGGTGGCCCAGGGACAGTGGTCTCCCGAGAAGTTCTGCTCCATCAATCATCTGGAAGCCTGGGCGATTCATCTAGCATTCTTGGAGTTTGCAGACCGGCTAACTGGAAGAGCTGTGCGAGTGATGTCAGACAATGTTATGGCAGTGGTCTACTTAAATCATCACAGGGAGTCTCTTGAGTCAACAGGTCTCTCTGGAAATGGATATTCTCCTGCCATGGGTGGAGCAGCATCTCCAGGCACTGTCAGACTCCCATATCACAGGGGTCAACAATGTTTGGGTGGATTATCTGAGTCACTACACATTGGCCCCGGGAAAATGGGATTTGATGCCCGAGGCCTTTTGCCTCATTGTTTCTTAGTAGGGGTGGCCTTTCCTGATCTGATGACAAATGGGAGAATGCAAAGGTGGAGCGTTTTTACAGTTGAAAACAGATGCTTGAGCACTCGGGGTAGATATGCTGGTTCAGTCTTGGCCTAGGAATGAGTTGGTTTGAATATTTCCGCCATGGCCCATGATTGGTGGGCTGCTCCAGAAGATAGCATGGCATCCAGCCTTGGTGTTGCTAGTGGCTTGAGATTGGTGTCTTCTGGTGGATGGGCCGCTAAAGTTGCCTACTTGCAGGGGTCTACTGTGGCGGGGTCTAATCCTCCACTACAATCTGGATAAGTTTTGTCTTACTAGTTTGGCCCTTGAGAGGCTCAATTCTTGAAGTGCTGCTATTCCTTAGTAATGGTGAGTACACTATTGTAAGCATGCAAGTTTTCTACTTCATTGGCCTACATTAGAGTCTGGCGGATTTTTGAGACTTAGTGCCTGGATCACTCATCTTCTCTTGACAATGTCAATTCCCTTACTCTTGGAATTTCTGCAGGAAGGTCTGAGTAAGGGATTGGCTCTGAATATGCTGAAAGTGCAAGTGGCAGTGTTGGCATGTTATAGAGGTCGGGTGCAAGGGAGACCTCTCTCTTTGCATTTGGGTGTGTCTTGGTTTTGAGAGGTGTAAAGCACAATAGGCCTCCATTATGGATGCCAGTGCCCCTTTAGGATTTGAATCTGATCCTTTCTTTTTTGGTGGGTCCGACCTTTCACAGCATTTGTTACATTTGTTGACCATGAAGACAGTGTTCCTACTCGCTATTCAGTGAGACAGATTTCATAACTACAGGATCTGTCTTTTAGAGAGCCTTTCTTGGTCATCACTCTGGGAAGGGTACAGATAAGGACAGTGCCTTCCTTCTTTCCAAAGGTGGTTTCAAATTTTCACTTGAATCAGTGTTTCATTGCCATCCTTGAATAGGGGTTTGGATGAGCAGGTATTCCGGATATTATGCCCTTTGGATATGTGGTGGCATCTGTTGCAATATCTTAAAGTTACAAATGAATTTCGTATGACAGATGATCTCAGAAAGTTTCTGGATCAGCAGAGAACCTGGTAAGTGGACTATTTACTGTTTTCCTCTGTTATTGTTGCATTAGTTTCATGCCGAGTCCAGTGCTTCTGTTTAAAAAAACAAACAAAAAAAACCCAAAAAGAGGTTTGCACACTAATTCTTGTTAAAGAATTAGTTTAGTTTTCTACAGTTGGCTTTTGAAGAAAATACTGGCAAGCTGATATTAATATGATAGTGACATTAGCAAGTTTGTGATCTCTGTCTCCATCTGCTGGTTGGAGTGCATAACCCACTAGTGTGGACTGACCTGCCTGTCCTAGAGGAAATAATCAGGTAAGTAATAATTTCATCATTTATGTAAGCAGCAATTGCTATATCTGCAATGGTTGAAGGTATGAACAAAGGAACTCTACAGATTATTCACTACAGCAGATCAGTGCAGCAAAACTTGTACACAAGAAATATAAGCTGGGGGTAGTTACTGTTGCTGCAAGGCTATTGTCCCCTTGATCCTGCTTCCCAACTGTCTACAGTACTAGAAAGACTGCAAAAAGCCCCCAAATCCCTGTGATTCCTAGATGTTTGAAAAATTCTCAAAATGCCTCATTTTCTTGTACTCCCAGTTTTCTAGCATCTCCTTCTATGGATAAAGCAGAAGTCTCGTCAGATAAGCAAGTTAGTGATCTTGCCTCCATTTGTATCAAACGTTTCCGACCACAAAGGTTAAGTAAATTACTCAAGCACAGTCAGTTATGGACAAGTAGGACAAAAGAGCTTGGTGCTCTACCCATTGCATGCAAAACTATCAGCCTGACCCAGGACATTTGCTGAGAGCTGGGAAAGGAAGGATGACTGCAGATCTGGTTACAAGTCAAAGTACACAATAAAAAAAAAGCTTCCAAAATACACAATCCTACACATGCTGAAAGTGATTGTCTACTCTGCTGGATAAGCTTGTCCTGATAGCAACTGGACAAGTAAGCCCAATTTTGATGTTCCAAATTTGTCCTATAAAGTTCAAGTTGCTCCCGAATCTTCCACTTCATCTGCCACACAGGGCAGTGTTTGAAAAATTCTCCCAAGGCTTACAAAGAAGAAACACATTCACCATGTACTCCTACCACCCCCTACTCCATAAACAATTTTTGGGAGGGAGGGGCAGTTGTACTAATGAGTGCATACCCCTCAGGTAAACCCCTTTTTCATTTTCCTTTCCTCCTCCTCCAGCTGCCACCCCAACACTCCTGCTGTGGCAAATATTAGAGATGTGCTTCGGCCGAACCTTTTGGTTCGGCTTTCCCGCCGCGGGAAATTTTGGTTGCAAAATTGGGCTTTTTTTTCAGCCGCCCCAAATTTCGGGTTAGTGTGCACTAATTCCCCGGTAGTGCGCACTAATCCTGAAAAACAAAATTTCTGGAAAATTTGCTTCGTTTTTCGGGGTTGCCGAAACAGGACGAATTAGACAATTTTGTTGAAATTGTCTATTTGTCCCAGACGAATGCACATCTCTAGCAAATATTCCCTAACCACATGTAGGTGGATTTTTTCAAACCCTAACATGCAAGCTTTTAGCATTTCCCCGTTTGGGGATCACGTGCTGACTTTGATGTGAAGGCTGGCAATGATGGAACATCAATTCTCTCTGCACTTGCTTTAGGTGTGATGGAGCACAGGCATGCCCACACTAGCTGATTAAGTAAATGATTCTAATTTTTTTGTATTTTTAAGAGTAGCTTGTTACTGACTAAGGGAACAAAAGACAAGGAAACATACAGAAGACTCAACTGGAATGGTAGAGTAACTGTATGAACATTTTATTTTAATCTCTGCAATCAAAACATACATTGCCTGCATCCTAGAAGCAGCCACCTGGGAAACCTGAGGCTCCACATTGTGTAGAGACTGCGCAGAGAATTACCTCAAGGCCAGTGCCTGCTGTGTACTGCAGCATCACATTGAGATGCAAGGGATCCGACAGATCAGCACAGCCAGGCTCTTGGCTTTTTGGGATTTTCTCAGAAACACATTTGCAACTGAAATTGAGTTATTCTGAATATAATTTTAAAATGTCATTTTTGTTGATACTTTAACAATATTCCAAAAAAACCTTGAAAGTGAAACAATATCATATGAAGATTATAACAAGCTCAAAAATGTCCAGCAGTAACTTAAAACAATTAAAATTATACATTTACTAAACATTCAGAGTATTTTAATGAGAAAATGTACTTCCCCCCACTACTATGGAAAAAATGTGGTTCTTACCTGTTAATTTTCTTTCCTTGAATTCTACCAGCCCAGTCCAGATGCATGGGGGTGGGCGGAGATGAGGGCCATCAGATTGGCTCTGAAGAAGTTTCTCTTGTTAATCAAGGGGAGAGTAGTAGACAATGCTACAGCAGTGATGAATGTGAACTGATAAGGAGGAACAAGTCAGGTGGTCTACCTGAAAGGGACTTCTCTTCACATGGGCAGTAAACTTCATCTTCAGGCTCTTTTGACAACTCACATTGCAGGAGTGGATGCTTTCCAGGCAGATTTTCTGTTATCATATCTTGGATCCCAGAGAGTTGGAGTTGGCAGGCTCAGCCTTTATGATGATCTGGGAAAGTTGGGAATGCCAGTCATGGATCTCATGGTCTTGAGGTAAAACACTAGGGTCCCCCTCTTCTATAGTCAAAGGAGGGAAGAAGGATCAGAGACTCTGGCTGCTCTATCCCAAACCTGGCTGACAGATCTTCTTTACACATTTTCTCAGTGGCCAACATAAGTGGTTTCTCCCTTTCATTTAGCTTGTCAGTAGAACTGCCCTTCTTTAGAAGGCCAACTCAGAGGAACTCCATAACCTCAATGTACACAGAGCTCTTCTCAGGTATTAGGTTACCAATTCCTTCCTGTCAGATTATTTGTTCATCCTGTCTATTAAAGAAGAGAAGCAGCCACTAAGGCCACATTAGCAAGATGGCTGAAGGAAGCTATTGCTTCTGCTTATAAACAGAGGAGCCTGGTCATGCCAGTGGGGATTAAAGCACATTCAACTAGGGCCCAGGCTGCCTCAAGAGCAGAAACTCATTTAGTCCCTCCGGAGGAGACTTGCAAGGCAAGTTTATGGGTGTCCTTGCATACCTTCTCCAAACATTAAAGATTACATGTACAGGCTCAAGAGTCTGCCTCTTTTGAGCCAAGTGTTCAGGGCAGGCTTTTCAGGCTCCATACCTGACTTGGGTACATCCCATGCATTTGGACTGGACTTGTAGGACAAAAGGAAAAAATTGGTTTTACCTGCTAATTTTCTTTCCTTGTATCCTACCAAACCAATCCAGAATCCCACCCACTTGTCTTTAGGCTGGAGCCTACCTCTTGGTGTGGGTACCTTTATTCACAGTAAGATCTGATTTTGTGAGTAGAATAAATTCCTTTACAGTTGTGCAAGTATGTTGCCGATGCCGCCTGCTCAGTATGGAGGGAGTGTTTAATTTTCATCAATGCTGTGTGCTTTGATATACAAATACTGAGGAACTGAGCAGCACACTGCCCTGTAAGGGGTGACATCTGCAAATCAGTTCTTCTGTCTCCATCTGCTGATAAGGGGACAAATCCCCTTCCCCTCAAGGAAACTACTCTCCCTTGATTAACAAACTGATGACCTTCATCTCTGCCTGCTCCCATGTGTCTGGACTGGTGGGATGATAAGGAAATTATGTATTTACATTGCATGTTAAGGCACCACCTTTCTGTACAAAAATAGTTCACTTTTTAAGATCAAGCTTTTTATTTATTTAGAATTATTTGTAACCCGCCCCTCCAATGTTCAGGGGCTGGAAACAAAGCTTATGAGGATAAAATATATGGTTACACATAAAACAATTTAAAGGAGAGTAAATAAACTATACACAAACAATAACAGTGGAAAATCACAAATAAAATCTCAACAGTCGTTATTTTTCCCATTGGAGTGGCTATCTGCTATAATTAATTTTAGAATCATAGTACCTGTATGTCACCATGAGTGCAAGCTTTACTATGTGAGAACTTAGCTGGTTGTAGGTGGTGAGGGAAACACAGTGGAGAATAAATGACTTTTTAATGCAATTTTAAAGTCTTTTTTTGATTTGAGAGAGACCATATGTGCTGCAGTGAAGAATTCCAAAATGAAGGGCCTGCAAGTGAGAAAGCTTTTTCATGGGTGGAGGACAGTCTAGTTAAGCGTAGAGAAAAGATTTAGAGTAGAGCTTGAGAGGCTGATCGAGGGATCTGGTCGGAGCATACATTTTTAGAGTGCTGCTGATGCATGGAGAATGGACATGATGTAGCATCCTCAGGTCCCCTGATCTCCTGCTGCATGCATCCCCCTCGCTCCCTTATTTGAAGCATTGCATTCCCACCTCAAGTTTTTTGGCCTGACAAGTTTGCTTCTGCTCCTTTGGGCTTCCAGCTCAATTGGAATGAGACATTTATTGGGCTACAGTGCCATGAACCTTCATTTCAAACTATCCAGTGTTCCCCCCCCCCCCCCCTTCCAGCTGTGCGCTGCCATCAAAGTGACAATCCTCAGCCAGGGGACACACACCATAGCTCCCTTCAAAACCCAACTACTGTGGACCCCAAGTCTGACCACCGGCTAGTGAATAGCCAGGAGCTGTGCACCCTGCCTCCGAGACATCCCCAAGCTCAGGGACAGAAGCCTGGCTTGGGACTCAAAACCTAGGTCTGCCACATGGCCCAGTGCAGCAATATTGTGGAGGTACTGGGCTGGCCCGTAACATCCTACTCAACCATTTTCAAGAAGCCCCTTCATTTAGGCAATGTGTCCACCCAGTTCCCTGGCCCATTTTCCAGCCAGCCAGCTTTAATGACACCTTTGGCTCTACTATTGCCCATTTAACAAGTACACTTTCCAGTGTTCAGTACTGGCAGGTTATTAGATTATGGTAGGAACATAGAATATTATATTCTCCCACCTGAAATGAAACCTGCCATACATATGTGTCACAAACCACATGAAATACTATATTCCTCTTCCGTGTGATAGATCCATTTCTTGATAAAAAGTATCTCATTTCAAAGGCTAAAAGTAGGAACTACAAAATAAAAAAAAAAACCTCAATAAATGCAAATTTGATATTTTGTCAGTGCCCAGTCCATTCTGACTCGGCGCAGGAAATGTAAAGGTCTGCGGATGGACAACATTTTGGCAACAACCCCAGCAGCATAAGAAGCAGGGTTTCGGATCCTGGTGCTTAACGATCATGTTAACCAGGGTTAAACTTTGTTGTACAGGTGATAACTAAACTGTGTTAATTACTTATAAAAATTTTTACAGCTTTTTCAAATGAATTTTCTCAGATCAGATAATTAACAAATCCAATGCATTAATTCCTGTAGCAACACTGCAGAACAGAAGACAGAGCCACAGAAGAAGTCCTGCGCATGTTTCACCAGGGGTGTCATGAAGCGGGTCCATAAAGATGTAGATCTGGCAAGGGCCTTTCATGTACACTGGGTGCAGAACTGCTGTGACATCCTTGGATACTGGTCAGAAGTAAGGAAAAAAAAATAGAAAATATAATAGAAAGCTTGCCTAGGCCTAGAGGTTGGCAAATGTGCATATGATAGAGGTATTAACCAAACAGAAACGTTGGTGACTTATTATCTTAAGGGGTAGCATTGGCACTGGAAATTACAAAATGCACTAACTAAAAGGAGAACATATCAAACTGGGAAGAAGCATATTATAAAACAAAGGGGGAAAAAAACCATTTAAGATACTTTAGTTACCATTTTCAGAAGAGCTTGGATATAAATAAGCAGAGACATGAGCTGGACTTGTCTGGATTTGATGTGTGGGGATTCTAGATATAGTTTGTGGTTACAACTCTTTTGTCCTGTACTTACTATAAGGTCAATATGCAGACATATATAGAGCTGAGTTAGCCAGATAAGATTTATTTGGCAAAATAGCAGCAAATACGGGGACATTCATCAACATAGCCATGCTGCTGAATATCCCATGTAAAGTAGCCAAATAAGTCTTATCCAGCTAAGTTCAGATAAGTCTGAATATCGCTACTTATCTGGCTAAGTTAGCCGGGTAAGTAGCACCACCCAGTTACACCTGGCTAAGTGATGACCACTGAACATAGCTGGGTATTCAGTGATCACCACGTAGCTGGATAAATCCTACTTATCTGACTAAGTAGCAACTTCACGGTTACTGTAAAAAAAAAAAAAAAAATCCCCTGTGGTGCACTAAGAATGTCTAGGACAGGGAGAACTGCTGAAGTATCTCTGAAGAACAACAGTTATTATGGTTATGAAACAAGCTTGAAGTTAAGGGCCAGTACTGGAAGTAGGAAACAGGAAGCTACAGGCTGTGGTTAACCAGGCTTCAAGGAGCCAAGTTGGGGGAAAAACAAACTCGTTTAGACCTAAAATGAACACACCACCTTGGAACAATAAGCATTCACTTCTCCCTCTTGTTCAAAAGGTGACACTGAAGTCCCTTCCTACAATCCCAGAAACTTATTGAGCCTTCTTGGGACAGGGAAATACCTAAAGCACCTGTATGTAATCTGCTTTGAATTGTTTGAAAGGCAGAATATAAATCAAATAAGGCATCAAGCCCCCATTAACTACTGGCAGTTATAAACGAAGAAGAAATTATGATTTTCACCCTGCTGAGCCAAGGCAACTGCACCACGGTGAAATTTAAACTTACTTGCTAATTTCCTTTCCTTTAGTCCTGCCAGATCAGTCCAGACAAGCAGGTTATGTCCTCCTGCTGCAAAGCACTTGGGGGGGGGGGCCTAAGGATATTGATTCCCCGTACAGTTGTCTCCCTCTGTTCTTTAAAGCTAAGGAGGCCATGCCCAGAATTAAGAGTCACTAGCTTCTATCTCTTGCACAGCCTCCCCAATGAAGAGGCACAGCCATCTCTTCTTGTCCTGCTGATTCCCTAGGACTGACCAAGCCAGAAATGCACTAGCACTCCACACATTGCCAACTAGAGGAAAAGTGGAAAAATGAATGGCTGGGAAGAGAGCTGGTTCTACGGGCTGTTCCCTCAATCGCTCCCCTAGTGGAGAGGGTCAAAACATGCCAGAAGGTCGCCAGCTGCAATAACTCCACAGCAACTGGAGCAATGAACACTCTGCATTGCCAGAGGGTAAATCTGTAGCACTCATGGAACATCTCTGCTCGACTACTGGAGGGGAAAGTGTATGCTTGACTTAGTTATATAATTATCTATTTACTGCCAATCCTTACATGTGCACCATAGCACTGCCTTCCACCCTAGGGGCCGGGGCTTGAACTGGGGAACACACCCAGTTTTGCTTTTGGTAGAGTACTGATCTTCCACAAATCACTGACACGCTGTGACTTTCCTGTGGTGCCTCACCTCCCTTCCCTACCACCCAACAGAGAAACCAAAAGCCAATTAAGGGAAGGAGCAGGTAAACTGATCCCATCCAACCGCCTGACCAAGTCCTAACCCGACACAGCACCATAGGAGACCGGGAGGCAGTCTGGGAAAGATGATGTACTGTAAGCCTATCCTCCTTTTTAGGATCCCACTCCATCAGGGAAATCAGCCCTGCTGCTGGAGTCACCAAAGGAACAAAGTCACTGGGGACCACCTGGTGCTTGACTCATGGGTGCAGGAACTCAGGCCCCAGATGAGTCGCTTCCCAAAGGGGGAAGGGAGATTCAGTCCCACAGGAGCATCACCTAGAGCACCCCCAGGCTTCTGCCAACCCCTAGCTGCAGCTCCACTTAACATGTATAAACCATCTGCTGGAGACAGTACAGATCCCTGACGCACTCCACAATGGTGCAAGCAACTGTGAAAAATGATTTTTTTTAATACCACCTCTGCCAGAACAAGTTTGACCATCTATGTGCTCATATTTACCCCAAAATGCACTAAGTCGCAATGTTTAATCGCAAGATGGGTCCCACTATCACGGGGGGGAGGCTGTCACTGTGATAGTGGGGCCCCTTCCCTGAAAAATCATTGTGGCTCTCTGGCGCATTCTTTTGTCTCAAGACCAAACAACACGGAACAAAAGAATGCAGAGAGCGGCCCTTTTAACACAATGATGGCCCCAACCTCACGGGACTACCATTGCCTTAAGGGGTTAGTTGAGTGGGAGTCAGTGCTGATCCCAATCTCAACCCAGGGCCACCAGTCGAAGTGGTCCTGACTCCCCCCAAAATGTAAATAAAATATGCACCCGCAGGGCGATGGACCCCCCCCCCCCAAAATCTCTCCAATAAAATAAAGGCTCTGCCCCCTTTTCTCATCCTATTCCCCCATGTGACAGTGACAGCTCCCCTCCCCCTCCTAGTGACTGAAACAGGAAAAAAAAAGCCTGGTCCCATTCTCCCCCCCCCCCCCCCCCGACTGAATGACTCTTCTGGTGCCAGCCGCCCCCACAGAGGATCCCTGCCCCCGAGGCACAACTGGAGAAGAGCTCGATCCAATTGAGACGTGTGCGTCTCTTGCCGCAGGCCATGCAGATTCTCTCATGCTCTTCTGCCATGCGCCTGGACTTCCATGCACGTGCGCCCCGACTTCTGCTCCCTTTGCCGCTTGAGTGTACTGAAAAGCCCTGCTGCCGGCACCTGTCACCCTCTCGCATCACCGAAGCGCTAAAAAAGACTCCAGTGATTCCTCTCACCTTGCTCACCGTTTCTCGCGCTTCCTCAACAATCGGCTTCTCCTATCCTTTATTTTCTTTCTTCTTAAAAAAAACAGCACCCCTCAAAGAGAGAACAGGAAAGGAAATACTTCCCTGCTGCTGGCTGTCGAACGTGGCTGAGAGGACTTCAAAGGGGACCGAGGGACCCAGGAACCCTGGCTTTGAGCCTCTCCAGACGCCATGGGCCAAACCAGAACAGGGATCACCCCTGTCACCCGGCTCTACCTGAGGGATGACACATGAAGGAACCTAACACCTCAGGGAGCACCTCTTCTATAAATTTCTGTCTCTTTTTTTTTTTTACTCTACCTATCTTCCCAACTGCAGAAATGCACCTCTACCATCTGATGGAGACAGAGAGATACTGAGAGTCTGCAGGTGGCACTCTCAGTTATGTAGCAGTGCCTCAAAAGTTGTTTGTTCTCTGCCTCCATCTGCTGGTAGGGATGCAAAACCCACTTGTCTGGACTGATCTGGTGTATGAACAGGAATGACAGTTTATAGACTCCTCCAGGAATTTGTCCAAACCTTTTTTAAACCCAGCAACACTAACTGCCTTAACCACATCCTTCAGTAATGAATTCCAGAGCTTAATTTGTATTAAGTGAAATAATTTTCTCTAATTGTTTAGAATGTGCTACTTACTAACTTCATGGAATGTCCCTTAGTCTGTGTGAGGTCAATATTGAAATGCTATTTAGTCAGATAAGTAGGACTTATCCAGCTAAGTAGATCACCGGATAGTCAGCAGGTGGTTTGGGATGGCGCTACTTATTTATTTATTTATTTTATTTATTATTTTTTATACTTATCCAGCCTTATACTTATCCAGCCTTAACCAGTTAAATTACTTTGATAAGTTAGACCTGCCATAGAGTTGGCCCAACTTAGCTGGATTTAACTTATCCAGCTAAGTAGAGATTTATACACAGATATTTATCAGCATAGCTATGCTGCTGAATACCCCATCTAAGTTAATTTGTTAAGTCTTATTTAGTTAAATTAAACATTCATTTTGAATATTGGGCCCTGTATTTTTAGAAAAAGTAACAATTTACGTTTACCTGATCCATGCCACTCATGATTTTATCGACCTCTATCAAATCCTCCCCTCAGATGTCTTCTCCAAGCTGAACAAACCCAACCTCTTTAGCCTTTTCCCACAGGGGAGTCATTCCATTCCCTTTATCATTGTGGTCACCCTTCTCTATAGCTTTTCCAATGCAACTATATCTTTTTAGAGATGTGGCGACCAGAACTGCACTCAGTACTCTTAAGTGCTGAGACATTATGACATTTGCTATTATTCTCCATTCCTTTCCTAATAATTCCTAACATTCTATTTGTTTTTTTTGACTATCACAGCACACTGAACCTAGGATTTTACAGTCTTAGCCACTATGACCCCCTGTCCTTTTCCTAAGTGGTAACTCTTAGTATGGAACCCAACCTCATGTAACAGTGTGGGTTACTTTTCCCCCAATGTGCATTACTTTGCACTTCTCCACGCTGAATTTCATCTGCCATTTAAAATGCCCAGTCTTCCAGTCTCGCAAGATCCTCCTGCAATTTTTCACAACCTGCTTGTGATTTAACTACTCGGAATAATTGTGTATCGTCTGTATGTGTCTCTGGAGCTAACAGCAGAGCTTAAAGCTTTTCTGCTGATGTTGCTCAGCCCAGTGTATATTAAGCTGATCTTTGGAAGAGCATTCTTTGTCCTCCCTTACTGTTCTTCCATTCCACCCCCTCTCAGAAGATACATTCAAACACGGCAGTGTCACTGTCAGGCTATTAATCATCCTGAGTGCTCACGGAGTTCAGAGCACAGAGCGTAGACATAGCCTATCCCTCTCTGCCACCTAATGACACAAGCATGGCACTGCAGCCATGTCTGCAACGCCTCTAGGGGCAGAGACTGAGCCGGGGCCCGATCTCTCCAAAACATGCTCACCTCAGGTCCAGGATAGCAGTGGCTCACCATGTCCCATCAGTCACAGTTTCCTAACAAAAAAAAATATATATATATATATGACTGTTTGACATTATAGGGATCTGAAGGGATCCATAGAGCTTTATGTGCATCAGCTTTGGAAAGTGACTGTCTTACCCAATAAAGAACACAACACGCAGACCATTGAAAGCTTTTATTGCAGCAAGCATGTAAAATGTTTTTGTTTTCCATTTGCCAGCCTTCATGTACAGCCACGCACTAGAAACCCTTTAGAATCACGCTGCTTAAAACTGTCTATGGGAAGAATGAGAGCAGAACTTCCCCAACGTTTAGCACTTGAAAATTCACATGATCCCAGATGACCAAAACAAATTAGCAGGGGTGCGTGCGGTCCCCCTCCAACATATTGTCACTGCACTCCAGTCGATCCTCTCAAACTCCTCCAACCCTCTCTCATCAAATCTTCTCTCGCAAATTCCACCCCCTCCAAATGACCTCCTCTCAACATCCTCCACTCCAGCAGACGCTCTCTCTTTCAACCCCTGTCCCTCCAGGTTCCCCCCACCTTACATCTCTCAGATCATCTCACCTACTGAGCCTACCCCCCTCCAGCCCTTTTCACATTCTCCCAGCTGATCATTTCACCTGAAGCCCTTTTTATAACAGTCCAAATGATTTCCCACCTCAGTCTCATCTCCCTTCCTCTCCTCACCTCCAGCCTTTTCTCTTCTTACATTTCCCAGTTGATCTTCTCATTTCCCCTCTCATCTCCGTACCCAATCCCTCTCCAGTTGTTCCAACCCTCCTGCATCTGATCCCTCCCTTCAAACAATTCCTCTTCCAAATATCCCCCCTTGGCCAAGGTCAGTGGCCACATTTTCCTTTGAGCCCCAAGCCAAAGGTGGATGACAACTGGTGGGAAGAGAGGGAAGGTGGATGACAGAGGCAACACTTTAACTCTTGGGTAGGTTCTGAGGTGGATGCGGAGAAAAGGGCAGTGACAATCTCCACTGGTCTGTGCATCCTCATGACTGGTCCCAAGCCCAGCGATCTGCAGGCGGCAGCAGCATTAGTAATGAAAATCAGCTCAGGGCTTTTGAGCCAGTACAAGCTCAAAGGCCTTGCAGTGGCCCTTGAACCAGCTACAGAAAACTCATGCGAGGGCAGGGCCTGTGAACACTTTCTGGCTCACAGGCCCCACGCTAACTTATAATGCTGCTGTTGCCAGTTGAGGCAACTGTGACCCCAGCTGAAGGTTTTGTGACCCCCATTTGGGAGCCCTGACCCATAGTTTGGGAAGTTAGAGGCCTTTGTTTCACAAAATGCTCCTTCCCAGCACACATAGATGGCTTTGATTCATTCCCCTCTCTCTCTCCAAAAAAAAAAAAAAAAAAAAAAAGATATATTTAGACTCGGCTGTGTAACTGTCAGGCTATTAATCATCCTGAGTGCTCATGGAGTTCGGAGCACAGAGTGTAGACATAGCCTATCCCTCTCTGCCACCTAATGACACAAGCATGGCACTGCAGCCATGTCTGTAACGCCTCTAGGGGCAGAGACTGAGCCGGGACCCAGTCTCTCTAAAATTGCTCACCTCAGATCCATGACCTCAGTGGCTCACTTTGCTCCATCATCTTTATAATCTTCACCTGACAAAAAAAAAAAAAAAGCACAATCTGAAAAATGTAACAGGAAAAGCATTACTAAGCCTGAAGACAAACATGAACCAGCCAAAAAAAGCCACAGCCGCATAATAAACTTTCAGAGTCCCCCCCCCTCCCCTAATATATAAAACTGCTTTGCCACCAACCAAAAGAAAATTGGTTCTTACCTGATAATTTTTGTTCCTGTAGTACCATGGATCAGTCCAGACTCCTGGGTTTTTCCTCCCTTCCAGCAGATGGAGACAGAGAAGTTTTTAACAGACTCTGCCCTATATCCTAAGGCGCCACCTACAGTCCGGCAGTATTACTCAGTATCAAAGTAGAATGGTCAAAAACTAAACTAACTATATACAAATAACACTGTAATAGAAATGGCTCACTTAACCCAAATGGGAACAGAACCAGTTGAACACTGCTGAACCCTGCAAACAAAAAATGATCTGCAGACTCAAAATAAACCAAAGGTGAACGAGTGGACTCTCCTTTACCTCTATGTCCACACACGGGCGAGACTCTGGACTAATCGGTGGTACTACAGGAACAAAAATTATCAGGTAAGAACCAATTTTCCTTTCCCTGTACATACCCGGATCAGTCCAGACTCCTGGGATGTACCAGAGCTTTCTTACCTGGGATGGGACCCGGAGAGGCCCGCTCGGAGCACACCTTCTCCAAATCCCCCGGAACCCGGACATCCAGTCTGTAATGCCTCGCGAAGCTATGTAAAGACTTCCAAATAGCCGCCCTGCAAATCTCTTGAGGTGAGACTTGTTGGTACTCCGCCCATGACCGGGTGGAATGGGCGCAAAGACCAACCAGTAGGGGTCTACTATACAGCAAATATGCTGAACTTATAGCCTCTTTCAGCCAGCGAGATATCGTAGCCTTAGAAGCCATATTATCTCTCCTTGGCCCACTCCACAGAACAAAAAGATGATTGGACATACGAAAAGCATTCGTAACCTCCAGATAACATAGCAAAGACCTGCGAACATTCAGCCTCCGTAAGTCTCTAGAAAAAGGCTCCGACCAGCTCAAGTCCAGAAAAAATGGGAGCTCTACCGATTGATTCAAATGAAAGGAGGAAACCACCTTTGGAAGAAAAGAAGGAACCATCCGTACAGAAACTCCAGAATCGGAAATTCTCAAGAAAGGCTCTCTACAGGATAGCGCCTGAAGTTCAGACCCTCTACGAGCCGATGTGATAGCCACAAAAAAAATCACCTTTAATGTGAGATCTTTTAACGTCGCCCTTTTTAGAGGCTCAAAGGGCGCCGCACGCAGGGCTGAGAGAACTATGTTCAGAGTCCAGGAAGGACAAGGGTGTCTGATCTGAGAAAACGAGCCACATCCGGATGTGCAGCCAATGCTACTCTTTGTATCGAACTACCCAAACAACCAAGAGCTGCTACCTGCATTTTCAGGGAACTACACGATAAGCCCTTGGATAGACCAGCCTGTAGAAAACAAAACATCCGCCACCGACGCCCGGGTAGGAACAACAGTACGGTCTAAACACCAAGCTTCAAAAACTTTCCATACCTGAACATACGTGAGATTGGTGGATGCTTTGCGCGATCTCACCACTGCGTCCAAATAACTTTTGCTCCTCAGGCGCCGCCTCTCAAAAGCCATGCCGCTAGACAAAAGCGATTGGCTCCATCCAAACAAACGGGCCCTTGATGTAGCAGGTTTGGGAGTGGCAGAAACCTCAAGGGCCCTGCCACCGCTAAGTTGACTAGATCCGCAAACCATGGACGCCTCTGCCACTCTGGAGCCACGAGGATTACCTCCGCCAGGTGAAGTTCTATTTACCTGAGCACTTTGCCGATTAGAGGCCAGGGAGGAAACACATATAATAGGATGTTGTTTGGCCAGGGAAGGACCAGAGCATCTACCCCTTCCGCTCCTGTCTTCCTGCGGCGACCGAAGTGCAGGGCTTTGGCATTCCGGAACGTCACCATCAGATCCTTGCTGGGTATGCCCCACTTGTCGCATATGAGCTGAAATGCTTCGACTGCCAACTCCCATTCCCCGGGATCAAGACGGTGCCGACTGAGAAAATCTGCCTGAATGTTGTCGATGCCGGCTATGTGAGACGCTGCAATGCTGATCAGATGCTGTTCCGCCCAGCTGATCAACTGCTGAGCTTCCACCGCTTCTGGTAGACTTTTGGTTCCTCCTTGGCGATTGATATAAGCCACTGTGGTTGCATTGTCAGACAGAACCCTGAGCGACTTCCCCTGGAGGAGAAGAAGGAACTCACGCAATGCCAAACACACTGCTCTGGTCTCCAGATGATTGATCGACCACTGAGATTCCTCCTGGGACCATTGCCCCTGCAGAGACTTCCCCAGACAAACCGAACCCCAGCCAGAGAGGCTGGCATCCGTGGTAACCACTGTCCACTCGGGCACCACCAAAGGAACTCTGCGGTCTAAGTTGTCTGAGAGGAGCCGCCAATCAAGACTGGATCGTGCAGCATCCGTAAGGGGAAGAGGCAGATGAAATTGCTTGGAGACTAGGTTCCAATGCAAAAGCAAAGCTGACTGTAAAGGACGCATATGAGGAAATGCCCTTGGCACCAACTCCAGGTTGGAAGTCATCGAGCCTAGGACCCGCAAGTAATCCCGTACTCTGGGAGGATACTTGGCCAATAAGTCTCAAACCTGACCTTGCAGCTTGCAAATGCGCTCCGCGGTAAGAAAAACTCTCCACTGTTGCGTGTCGAATCAAGCTCCCAGGAATTCCAGGGACTGGGAGGGCACCAGTCGACTCTTGGAAATTTGACTACCCAACCGAGTGACCTCAGTAGCTGAAGCACTCTGCGGACCGACGACTGGCATAATGACTCCGACTTCGCTCAAATCAGCCAGTCGTCCACATATGGATGCACCAAGAGCCCTTCCCTCTGGAGTTGCACCGCTACCACAACCATCAACTTGGTAAAGGTGCTGGGCGCGGTGGCAAGTCCGAAAGGCAGAGCCCGAAATTGAAAATGATGCCCCAGGACAAAGAACCTCAAGAACTGCTGGTGGACGGTCCGCATGCCGATGTGAAGATACGCCTCTGTTAGATCCAGCGATGCTAGAAACTCTCCCTTTCGCACCGAGGCAATAATGGACCTTAGAGTCTCCATGCGGAAGCGGGGCACCCGAAGACATCTGTTTACTCGTTTTAAATCCAGAATTTGCCAAAAATCCCCTGGAGGAACTGGCGTAATGACGCCGAGTTCAAGAAGGCGCTGCAAAGTGTCTTGCACCACCCTTCGTTTCTCCTCATAACTGCATGGGGAGACCAGAAACCAGTGCCGGAGGAGACGTGCAAAATCTAAAGTGTAACCTTGTCTTATCACGGTGAGGACCCACTGGTCCGACATCAATCTGGCCCATTCCTCGTAAAACAGGGATAGTCTGTCCCCTACAATCGGCACCGAGGAATGGACTGGCGTCTCTTCATTGTGAAGGCTTGACCCCAGGCGTGGACTGGGGATTACCGGCTTTACCAAAGCATCGGCCACGAAAGGACTGAGACCAAGACTGCTGCCTACTCGCATTCTGCCGAAAGGAGGAACCGGCAGACCTGGATGAGCGAAATCTTTGATTTCCTCGGAAGCGAGCTCGAGAAGAAAAGGAGCCCCTTGACTTGGGCCTATTCTCTGGTAGTCTATGAACCTTATTCTCTCCCAGGGATTGAATCATGTCTTCCAGGTCTTTTCCAAAAAGTAACTTGCCCTTAAAAGGCAACGAACCCAGCTGAGCCTTAGAAGAAACATCTGCAGACCAGTTTCTCAACCATAGAAGTCTGCTAGCAGAGACAGCGGGCACCATAGACCTGGCCGAAGTCCGCAACAGATCGTAAAGAGCATCTGAACTATAAGCGATAACAGCTTCCAGGCGACTGGCCTGGAGAGCTTCTCCTTCTGAAAGACCGGCATTGGCCTGCAATTGTTGCACCCAGCAAAGGCCAGCTCGCAAAGAAAAACTGCTGCACATGGCTGCTCGCACTCCCAGTGCTGAGACCTCAAACATTTTCTGGAGCTGAAGCGCCAACTTTCTATCCTGCAGGTCCTTGAGAGCTGTTGCTCCCGTAACCAGGATGGTGGTCTTCTTGGTGACTGCTGACACTGCTGCATCCACCTTGGGAACCTGAAGAAGGTTCAAAGCTTCCTCCAGCAGAGGATATAGCTTATCCATAGCCTTATTAACCTTCAACCCTAGGACAGGGGTGTCCCATTCCCTAAACAGCAAATCAGTTACAGAGAAATGAAAAGAAAAAGAAGTTGTGGGACCCCGCAGGCCCAACACCGGATCCATAGCTCCCAGCTCTGGCCACCAGCTCCCTCTGGTGGCCCTTCGATGCCTAACTCCCCTAGAATCGCGGGGATCAGCAGACCCAGCTCTTCTTTTCTAAACAGGCGGACCACTTTTGGGTCATCTCCTTCCACAATATGGGAGCCACGTCTGGAATCCTGCTGTTGATTGGTATCCATATCCACCCCCAGCGGAAGCTTGGCCTGAAGGTTCTGGTTCCCTGGGTCAGATACGTGTCCGGATGAATCCGTATCCGTATGGGGCGTCCCTGACCGTAACGGACGCTTACTCTTTGAAGACCCAGTGTTCTTTTTGGTCTTGGACCTCTTCCGTGGATTTGAACCCAGTAAGGAGGTCTTACCTCCAGCCTGCTGCTTCTCTGACTTCCTGGCCTTAAAGGCCTTGTGAAGCAATAAAATAAACTCAGATGAGGAGGAGGAAGAGGAATCTGAAGCCCCCTTGGGGCTGTCCTCCATTGCAGGTGAGTCAGGCTCTGATTGTTCGCCACCCCCGGGGCCCTTTGCTGTGGGGATAGGGGCGGTGGAAGAATCCCCTTCCTCCCCCACCCCCCCGTGGCTCATGTCACTGCTCTTTCAGAGCTGGATATTTGGCGAGTATATTTGGCGAGTATTACATCTTCAGGAAGCAGATTTCTCATTTTATTCTGCAGCCCATGATTCATATTCACATCTGGATTATTTGTTGATGTCCTTTTGGTTATTTCTTAGTGTTCATAAAGCAGAGATTGGGGTAATGACCTTTTCTGATCTGTTTCTCTTACTTTTCAAATAGATACATTTTCTTCTTGTGCAGTCAAGTGATGCTAAGTAACAGCATCCAAGCAGTACAGAGAGATTTCCAGTCTCTAGCGAAAAAGATTAGTCACATGGCCACAACCATCGCCTTTTCAGAAGTATTACCTGTTCAGGGAAAGGGGAAGGAGAGACTAAGCCATATTGATAACGTCAATGTATGGCTCAAATCCTGGTGTAAGGAACAAAGTTTTGGATTTATTGGGGGCTGGGGCAGTGTATGGAACAACAAAAAGCTATGTGTCAAAGATGGCTTACATCTCTCTGTGGCAGGAAAAAAGGATCCTAAGAGATAAATTCAAATCCTATGTCACAAGGCATTTAAACTAGAAGCCGGGGGGTGGCAGAAAGAAAATAGAATGTCACCCCCCAAATACAAATACAAAGGAAAAGGGTGAAGTGGATAACAAAACTCAACTAAATAAGTCACAAAGGGAGTCCAAGAAAAGCAGTAACCTGAACGAGAAAAGCTGGAAAGCTATGAGCAGAAATGCTCGTAGTTTGGGCAATAAAATCCCAGATCTGCAAGCCCTAATTGTGGAGGCAGACTTGGACATTGTTGCTGTCACAGAGACGTGGTTCACGGAATCTCATGATTGGGATACGGCAATACCAGGCTATAACTTATTAAGGAAGGACAGAGAGGATAGGAAAGGGGGAGGAGTGGCTCTTTATGTCAGAAACAATATTCAATCATCTGAGCTGCAAGAAAGATGGGGCAAAGAAGAAGCATTATGGGCCAACCTAAAAAAAGATGATGGGGCATCCGTTTCTATTAGTGGTTTACAGGCCTCCAAATCAAATGGAAGAGATTGACAGAGATCTGGTTGAAGACATCCAAAAGATGGGAAAGAAGGGAGAAGTGGTGATTGTTGGAGATTTTAATCTGCCGGATGTAGACTGGAGAATCCCTTCTGCAGAATCTAACAGTAGTAGAGAGATAGTGGATGCCCTGCAAGGGGCTCTGTTCAAACAAATGGTAATGGAACCCACGAGGGAGGGAGCCATACGTGACTTAGTTCTCACTAATGAAGATAATGTCTCTAATGTCCAGGTGGGTGCCCACCTCAGCACCAGTGATCATCATACAGTATGGTTTCATATCACAAACAGGATACAGAGAAGTAGCACGAAGACTCGAGTTTTGCAGTTCAAAAATACGGACTTTGATGAAATGGGGAAGTACCTGGAGGAAGAACTAGAAGGCTGGGAGAACGAGAGAGATGTGGAACAGTGGACCAAACTAAAAGGAGCAATTACCAAGGCAACAAATCTATATGTTAGAAAAGTAAAGAAAAGCAAGAGAAAAATGAAACCTATCTGGTTCTCAAAGGAAGTGGCTGAAAAATTAAAAGCTAAAAGAACAGCGTTCAAGAAATATAAAGAATCCCAAAGAGAGGAACACAAGGAAGAATATCTGGTGGAACTGAGGGAGACGAAGAGAGCAATCAAGAAAGCAAAAATTCAAGCGGAAGAAAGGATTGCCAAAGAGGTAAAGAGAGGTTACAAAACATTTTTCAGATACATCAGTGAAAGGAGAAAAGTCCAAAGTGGTATAGTGAAATTGAAAGGTGAAAAGGATCAATGTGTGGAGAGAGACGAAGAAATGGCAAAATTAAACAAATACTTCAGTTCGGTATTCACTAAAGAAGACCCCGGAGAAGGACCGACGCTAGTTAACAATAAACTGGAGGGAAGCGGAATGGATGAAACTCTGTTTACGGAAAAAACATGTATGGGAAGAGCTAGGAAAACTGAAGGTGGACAAAGCCATGGGGCCTGATGAGGTTCATCCCAGGATACTGAGGGAGCTCAGAGATGTGCTGGCGGCTCCGCTGTGTGACCTGTTCAATAGCTCGCTGGAAACGGGAGTGGTGCCGAATGATTGGAGAAGAGAGACGGTGGACCCGCTTCACAAGAGCGGGAGCAGACCGGAGGCTGGAAACTACAGGCCGGTTAGCCTCACCTCGGTGGTGGGAAAGGTATTGGAGTCGCTGCTGAAGGAAAGAATTGTGAACTATCTACAAGCAACAGAATTGATGGACCAGAGGCAGCATGGATTCACCAAGGGAAGGTCCTGTCAGACAAATCTGATCGACTTTTTTGATTGGGTGACTAAGGAATTGGATCGAGGAAGAGCGCTCGACGTCATCTACTTGGATTTTAGCAAAGCTTTTGATACGGACCTGCACATGAGGCTGGTGAATAAAATGAGAAGCTTAGGAGTAAGTGCCAAGCTGGTGGCCTGGATTGCAAACTGGTTGACGGACAGAAGACAATGTGTGATGGTAAATGGAACTTACTCTAAAGAGAGAGCGGTGTTAAGCGGAGTGCCGCAAGGATCGGTGTTGGGACCGGTCCTGTTCAATATCTTTGTGAGCGACATTGCGGAGGGGATAGAAGGTAGGGTTTGTCTTTTTGCGGATGACACTAAGATCTGCAACAGAGTGGACACGCCGGAAGGAGTGAAGAGAATGATATGGGATTTAAGGAAGCTGGAAGAGTGGTCGAAGATATGGCAGCTGAGATGCAATGCCAAGAAGTGCAGTCATGCATTTGGGGTGTGGAAATCCAAAAGAACTGTATTTGATGGGGGGGGGGCTGGTATGCACGGAACAGGAGAGAGCCCTTGGGGTAATAGTGTCTAACAATCTGAAGTCAGCGAAACAATGTGACAAGGCGATAGCTAAAGCCAGAAGAATGCTGGGCTGCATAGAGAGAGGAATATCGAGTAAGAAAAGGGAAGTGTTTATCCCCTTGTACAGGTCCTTGGTGAGGCCTCACCTGGAGTACTATGCTCAGTTCTGGAGACCGTATCTCCAAAGGGACAGAGACAGGATGGAAGCGGTCCAGAGAAGGGCGACCAAAAAGGTGGAGGGTCTTCATCGAATGACTTATGAGGAGAGATTGAAGAATCTAAATATGTACACCCTGGAGGAAAGGAGGAGCAGAGGTGATATGATACAGACTTTCAGATATTTGAAAGGTTTTAATGATCTAAAGACAATGACAAACCTTTTCCATTGGAAAAAAATCAGCAGAACCAGGGGTCACGATTTGAAACTCCAGGGAGGAAGACTCAGAACCAATGTCAGGAAGTATTTCTTCACGGAGAAGGTGGTGGATGCCTGGCAGCCCTTCCGGAGGAAGTGGTGAAGACCAAAACTGTGAAGGACTTCAAAGGGGCATGGGATAAATACTGTGGATCCTTAGTCTAGAGGATGTGAATGAAGAGAAGAGGCATGGGGATAGCTTGCAGGAATGACAGCTACTACCTGGAGATTAATACCCTTATTCAATAAACATTCCACTATCAATGAGACTCCAGCATTGCTCTATGCTTCAACGGCAAGAGGAAATGTGGTAAAAAGGATTTGCAATCACAAAAAACCGGGGAGTAGCTTGCTTGCTGCGGCGGTTACTACCCCAAACCAAATAATTCTGATACTTCACTTTCAATGCATATCCAGCATAGCTCTCTGCTTCAACGGCAGGGGGGAAAGAGGAAAAGAGGATTTATATTCAGGCAACAACCAACAAGGACTGAATTACATAGTCTGGGTAAACAAATAAGCATGGGAGTAGCTTGCTTATTGTTGGAATTATAGGCTTTTCTCCTGATAGCTGACAGAGTATGTCAAGGGGTTAACTATTACCACGTCTAAACTGTCCTTTTCTTGGGCCTACGCTTAGTGTAGTAGAAATGTCATATTCCAACCGCAGTTAGCAATAGCTTGTAAGCAGCCTTCATCTGGCACTAGCTAACAGGAAATCAGTC
The DNA here is from genome assembly GCF_901001135.1 of Rhinatrema bivittatum. NCBI lineage: Eukaryota > Metazoa > Chordata > Amphibia > Gymnophiona > Rhinatrematidae > Rhinatrema > Rhinatrema bivittatum. Next base: position 94,511,438 of record NC_042622.1, on the reverse strand, counting down.
TGCCGGAGGCATATCTAGTGCAAGCTTTTAGCTGCCCCCGAAACAGCTCTCAGCCTACTCGCCTTATGTGGGTTTCACACTTAGGCAAAATAGGTCAACACAGCACAACTGCCTCACGACCAGCTGGTGACCTCCCCCCTCCCTGCTGGAAATACTCTGCCCACCTGCGCCTACTTGGAGAGAAGGTCAGCACAGACATTTATGGTAGAAAACATGTAGCAGCAAAACATGTGACGTATGTATGCTATGCTATGCAATGGAATTATGTACAATAAAAGGAGAGGCTTCCCAGAAGCTGGGAAGACGCTTCACCATGAATACTGTCTGAGGTGTCTTCATTGCTGCTAAACCTTGCTGCTGCTACACTTAGGGGCGGATTTGAAAAGCCCTGCTCGCGTAAATCCGCCCGGATTTACGCGAGCAGGGCCTTGTGCGCCGGCGCGCCTATTTTCCATAGGCCTGCTGGCGCGCGCAGAGCCCCAGGACTCGCGTAAGTCCCGGGGTTTTTCGAGGGGGCGTGTCGGGGGCGTGGCCAATCGGTGCGGCGTTTGGGGGGCGGGACGCGGCGTTTTGGGGGCGGGTCAGGGGCGTGGTTTTGGCCCAGGGTGGTCCGGGGGCGTGGCTGCACCCTCCGGAACCGCCCCCGGGTCGCGTCTCGGCACGCTAGCGGCCTGCTGGCGCGCGGGGTTTACTTCTCCCTCCGGGAGGCGTAAATCCCCCGACAAAGGTAGGGGGGGTTTAGACAGGGCCGGGGGGGTGGGTTAGGTAGAGGAAGGGAGGGGAAGGTGAGGGGAGGGCGAAAGAGAATTCCCTCCGAGGCTGCTCCGATTTCGGAGCGGCCTTGGAGGGAGGCTGCGCGGCTCGGCGCACGCCGGCTACACGAAATCGGCAGCCTTGTGCGCGCCGATCCAGGATTTTAGCGGCTACGCGCGTATCTACTAAAATCCAGCGTACTTTTTTAAAATCTACCCCTTATTGCAGCAGTTACTACCCCTAACCAATTAAGCTAGATACTTCACTTAGATGCAGCTCCAGCACTGCTCTCTACATTAATGGCGGGGGTGGAAGGTAACTAGAACCGAAAAGTTACTAATAAGGGTCAAGAGTAACAGATAAGTATGAGAAAAAAAAAGTGTGAAAGCTTGCTGGGCAGACTGGATGAGCCATTTGGTCTTCTGCCGTCATTTCTATGTTTCTAATGCTTCTCTATATCAGGATAAGTTTTTTGCATCTTTTCTGAAAGATAAATAGTTGTAGTATATAGAGGTTAATTCTTCCCCGCAGATAACTCACTGTCCTATAGGCAACTGGAAAGATTTATGCGAGGAGAGAATCTCATATATGGCATACAAGAATAAAGAAGGGGATGTGGAGATTCGGCGTCTTACACTCCAGTTCACACTAAAGCAACAACATATTACATCTATGGTGCCAAGAGTGCCTTGATTTTGTGAGGCTGAATCATTTGCTACATCAGAGGACTCAGGGTTCCATTTAGGGGTTGAGATTAAAATGGTGTGTCATGCTAATAAGGCAAGTAAGCTATTATTAAGATTGGTTAAGAGAGCCCACAATCTGAATATTATATTACTAACTTGCAGAATTAGCAAAGTGCGATTATTCAAAGCACAGGTGATATTCTGAAAGTTTTATGGATTATTCTAGGCTCTGTTCTGAACAATCTGTGCTGGTTGGTTATAGGGAATAATTTTTACCAATTGCCCTTACCTCTTATCTGAAAGTCAAAATGCTAAATTAAAACAAGCGCATTCCTTCATTAGAGTTGGCTCTTGATATAAGATACTTAAAACTGGGAAAAGCCCCTGGTATAGCTGGCTTAGCTCTGAATTTTATAAGATCTTATGGGAAATATGCTGGATCCTCTATTAGGGAAATATAATTTTTCCTTATATTGCGGCGGTTACTACCCTAAACCATTTAAGCCTGATACTTCACTTTGAAGGCATATACAGCTTCAATGGCTGGGAGAAATGTGGAAAAGAGGATTTACATTCAGGCAACATCCAACAAGGCATTGATCTGTGCAATCTGGGTAAACAAGCATCTGGGTAACTTGCTTGATGCGGCGGTTACAACCCTTAACCATTAAGCCTTATGCTTATGCACCTCCAACATTACTCTCTGCATCAATGGCAGGGTAAGGCAGGAAATTTGAATCAAACAGTTACCAACAAGGGCCCTGAACTTGGTGGTTGATGAAAAGGATAAGTATGGGAAAATAAATGTGGGAGCTTGCTGGGCAGACTGGATGGGCCGATTGGTCTTTTTCTGCCATCATTTCTGTTAGCACTGTCATGATGAATGCTAACCAATCTCTTATTACTGTCTTTTCCTTAAAAAAAGAAAAGTCTTGTCCAAACCTGCATGTTATGGACTTATTTCTCTTATCAATATGAACTTTAATATCTTGGCTTCAATTTTGGCTCATAGGCTGTGTTTAGTAGTGCCTGATTTTGTTTCAGATCAGGTAGGGTTTGTTTAAAGTAGGCATGTTGTGTGTATATTTGAAAAATAATCCATGCTTAGGGAATGAAGATTTATCCTATAAGCAGGGCCCCGATTGCTATCTTAGATATAGAAAAGGCCTTTGATAAGGTACAATGGAAGTATATGTTTTGGATCTAATGTAGGTTTGGTTTCTAGGGGAGCTCTGTACAATGGCTGCAGTTATATGCTACTCCTCAAGCTAGACTTACTATCAACGGTCAAGTCTTGGCTCCCTTCATTTTATTAAGTAGAAAAAGACAGGGTTGCCCACTGTCTCCCTTGCTTTGTGTCTGTGGAACCTTTAGCTAAAAAATTGAGATTGCACCCTCAATTCAAGGTTTGAAGTTGGGTAAACTTGAACAGAAGATTTATTTACAGAGGATATCTTGCTATTTATAGTGCCTCATTTAATATTGTCTTGAATGTTTTTCAAAAATTTGGTAAATTTTCTGGCCTTGATAAGTCAGATGTGCTACCCCTTAAATGCCTCATTGCTGGCAGAATGGCAAGGTGATTCTCCTTTGAAATGGTCCACTCAGGGTTTGGTTTATTTAGCACTGCAGTTTTATTCTTCTGCTGGTAAGCTTTATTATCTTAATAAAACACCTTTATTAAATAACTTTCAACAACAGCTACAGGTTTGGACAGAGCTCCCTTTATCATTATATGGTAGTTGTGCATTGTTTAAAATGGTGTTGCTGTCCAAACTTCTGTACAGATTACAAATGTTCAGTAAGTCCCCACAACTTCAAAATTACTGACCAAAATACTTTATTAAGATTTGACAGTCACCACCCTACTGCCTTGAGAACAAACATTCCAGCTGGTCAACTATTAAGACTGAGACGGCTCTGCTCCTTCCGAGCAGATTTCATCAATGAAGCTAAGCAGATGTTATCAAGGTTCCAGGCGAGAGGGTACCCTCGATGTATACTCCATAGAGCTTTTAAACGTGCACTATATGCCAATTGTGAATACCTTTTTTTACCACAAAGTAGGTCATTCAATGAATGCATAAATTGTATCTTGCCCTTCAACTCATGTGCATACAGTAACTTCAATTATTAAACACTACTGGCCAATATTATCTACTTACAAAACTTTTGATGTCCCTATCCCTTTTTCATTTTGTCAGGGACAGAATTTGAGAGATATTTTGGTCCACTCACATTTAAATGATCTGATGCAGCTAGACTCTGAACGACCTTCAGGCCATGCACCCTGTGGGCACTGCTCGGTGTGCCCCCATTCAGCTTCCGTGTCTATAATTGAACATCCTAGTTCTCATGTTAAGTTCCAGTTGGGGTTCTCTGCTACATGTCAGACTCAAGGAGTTGTGTATGTTATTATGTGTCCCTGCCCCAAATTGTACGTGGGGAAAACTTCCCGCCCGATTCGGACCCGAATCTTAGAACACCGCTCAAACATTAGAAACAGATGAGAAACTGCCCCTCTGGTGCCTCACTGGATCACTTCTGGCCATGTTGGGGGCGATCTAAAGTTTTTTGTTATTGATGTGGTGCCTTTGCCACCCCGGGGCGGGAATTTTTCTGAAATTTTGACTCGTCGGGAACAAAAGTGGATCTTTAGATTAAACAGCTTGGCACCCCATGGACTTAACAGCGAGACTGAATGGCAATTTTTTCTTTAATGCTTTGATTTTTTCATTTTTTATTCCAAAAAATCTTTTTATTGTCTATTTTCCATTGTATTCTTCACTCTTGTCCTCTTATTGGTTGGCTGTATGTAATGCTGGTGTGTTTTGATTGGCCAATTTTTGGCGCCATTGTTTGGTACCTTTAAACGCTGAGATCTGTCTGCACTGTCTGCTCTCCTTGCGAATTAAATGTACCCACAGAGTCGAAAAGGTATGTGTCTTATAATTTTAAAGGAATGTTGTTTATTTTCTGATCCATTATTTATTGGTCCCCATCATTATTTTGTTTAAAAGTTCTTTATGTTATAGTTGATGAACTCTCTATCAAATTGCCTGTCCCTCCCGACACAGCCGGGTTTGGCGAAACACGGATCCGTGTCGGGGGTCCCTGATTAAAATCTATGCCTTTTCAAGCAATGGAGTTGCCGCTAAAAAAAATAAAAAGAAAATTCTTCATTAAATAATTTTGAAGTTGTGGGGACTTATTGAACTATCTGCATCTCCTTATTGAATATTTGGAGTGCAGCTCTCTGCTCCTGCATGGTGTTTCAGATTACAAATGTTGCCATACTGGCCTACGCATGCAGATGTTTGCAGACTGAAGTCTTTAGTCTTGGGGTTTATATGATGGGCAAGAGCTAGATGTAATAACTATCATACATTCATGCATGGCAATCTAAATAGGCCTGATTTTTGTTTTTATAATGCTGCATATCAGATTAGATTTGGGTGGGAATCGGTTGTAGAAGAGTATAAATTGTGATCTCCAGATTTGGTATCATTAGTGGTTCATTCTTTATCCCCATGAGGAGTTCTGCATGCTCCTGAATCTACAATACAATGGTTAAGATCTTATCTATTGCTGGCTGTGTTTAAAAAAGCTTGGAAATATCTGTGTTAATGGTGGAGGTCTTCATCGAGATTTTGCCACTGGCTGGCTGTGTTGGCTTTGTACCTGAATTAAATAGTAAGTTCTTTCTTGACTGGCATAAGCAAGGTATTAATATTTCAAATCTGTACTGTCTGGCTAGAGATATCTTGCATTTCTTTGCACTGCAACAGGATTTTAATATTTCCAAGCATTTTTTTACTTCGTTGCAAGCTAGGCATTTTATTAAGAGCTTACAACAATCCCCAGTTATTTCAACCCTCACTTATTTAATGAGTCTCTCAAGCTGTAGATATAATAAGACTGCATTTTGGTACATGATGAGATTAGACAAAGTTTTTGATGCAGATATGTCTAAACTCACGTCACTGTGGAATGCTGAATTGAGTACTGACTTTTCTATTGATATCAAGGGCAAAATGTTCAGTAACTTATGTTGTTTAACTTTGATAAGCTTCAAGAAATTCAATTCAAAATTTTACAAAGATGATATTTTGCTAAGGACAGAGCCTTTCGGATGGATTCATTTCTGACCTCTGCATCAAACGTAAAATGATGGCTGGTGTTTTGACACAATTTTCTGTTTTGTATGAGATTATATGATTTCCGGGTTTCAGTTCTTGATGCTATTGTGGTTTTTCTTAAGCCACAGTTGCAAGGTGAATTTCTTCTATTGAATTGCACTTCCTGGGCTATGTCTGTCTAGAGGTTTGTCTAAATTTGTGCAATGTGGTCCATTAATGGTTAAGTTATGTATTTTAAGGTTTTGGGTTAAGGATGATCCTCCACTAATAAAATGCTGGTATATATGTAATTTGGATTGGATGCTGTTGAAAAACTTGGATTCTAAGTTTTTTCAGAAACTGCATAAAGGATTGATGGACCCTTGGTCTGACCCAGTATGGCATATTTTATGTTCTTATGATTATGTAAAAGCCTGGGAACAGTTTTGTGAAATTATGCCAAAGTCATTTGAAGAGGGTCTCTTGTAACTAAGTGAGAGACATGGATCTGCTCTGGTCACTATGTGTGGGAGAGGCTGTGTGTTTATGAATGGGCATCTTGTGTTTGTGTTGCTATCTTTGACAGCTAGTTCATTACAAAATGTGTACCAGGTTGTATTTTGGTAACTATATTTGTGGTGATTGAAGCCTATTAAATTGAAAATAAAATGTAAAGAGATATCCTCATATGCAAAGAAACTAAACTGTATTGACTAAACCATTCTCATGTAATTCTGGTCAATACTACAAATCAGAACAGGGCCCTTGGCCAGACTTCAAAATTAACAGGCATTTTAACTGCAGAGCCTAGAAAACAATTAGGGAATGCATGCAAGGAAAACATATGGATGCTGCTGGAAGATTGTATTGGAAAGGGGGAAATCTTATCTCTTAATTTTTGTGGATAACCATTATCGATGCCTCTGCATTAAGGATGTATCTATAATTTTTGTAATAAATTTTCACAATATGAAAAGAAACTGGGTTTTATGTATGTAAATGCACTTTACTCTTGTAAGTGGGCTGAAAATTGCTACAATATATGCCATTGAATTGTCCATAAGATTTACCTACATAAGTGCACTTTATGGCGTAAATGGCTTTTGAAAATTGATATAATAGTACGTTACATTTATGCACACAACTCCTTTGAAAATTATCTCCTAAGTAAATATAATTCTTTCCAACATTTCATATTTTGGAAATCATAAAAAAAGAATTGACTGTGTGGCAGAAGATCCTATCATGAGAGCAGTACTACAGCCCCTAGGAAAAGTGTCTAATTTTTGTGAGACGTGTTTAATCACAAAACCAGAATGCAAAGCAGTACCCTGGCATTTAGAATTCTTTTTCCCCAGATTACTTACCACAGGGCATACTATGCCTCTTCTCAACAGTAGATTTTGAGTAATACAAAGTTTGATCCTCCATAATTTTCATTATAGTCTGAAAAAAACAGACACAAGAGAAATATCAAATGCATGTTTGTGCCATTGTAGAGTGAGAACGTTAATCAAGTGGAGTCTCCAAAATCCTGAATAGTAAGAGTATTAGCAAAAAGTACTTTAAAATAATCAGGAGGAGGGAATTTTGTCTGCCATCGTTTACTAAGTTGGTTATTTGCCATTTTACCTTAAACATTTTGGAATGAATTTCTAAGTCCAGCATGTACGAAAGACGGGCGATAAATGAAGTCAAGCCGGCACACCACGATTTTAAAAGGCTTCCGTGTATATCCTGGTATGCGCACACAATTATTTTTTCTGAAAAGGGGAGGAACATGGGCATGGTCTGGGCGGGGCTTGGGCATTCCAGGATTTATTAATGAAACCAGCGCATAAGTACTTGGGTGCATAAATACACACAGAGGTCCTCTACTGCATAAATTTACTTTTACTATGAATGGCATATAAGTCCTAAAACTAAAAAAAGTAGGCTAGTCAGCAGGGTTTTAAGGGTAGGGACCAACAGGTTAAAAGGGAGGCTATTTAACTAGGGGGGTTAGGAAGTCCTGTCCTTTAACTGGGCAAATTGGGAATGAACTGGGGAAACTGGTAATTGCATTGATGCGCGTCTACTAAAATCCCACTTATGCGGTAGAGGTGGCAGTTGCGTGCACATGTGTGCCCATATAAAATTGTGTGCACATGAACATGCGTACAGCCTATTTTATCCCATGTGTATGTTATAAAATGGCTGCGTCCTTTGGCGTGAGCCAGCATACATGTGTACACATGTGCGCCTGTGCTGCTATTTCAAAGTTACCATCTATGTGCAGAGAAGTAGCACATATCATAGCAATTTTCCAAATTTCTTTTATGCACGTAAATATTTTTGAAAATTACCTTCATTGTTTTTAAGCATTACTACAAATGTACTCTTTCCCATAAGCATGCAGCAAGAGTTTACCAAGGCATTAAACTATATTTCATCCTGCTTAAAATGGCTTTTATATGAGTAAATGCATTTTACCCTTGGAAATGGGCTTCTGAAAATTACTACAATATATGCCATTGGGTTGTCCATAGGAGTTACCTGTATAAGTGCACTTTACATGTATAAATGGCTTTTTTAAATTGCTACAACATTAGTTACATACGTAAATCCTTTTGAACATGACCCCCTATATGAATACAGCATGGATAGCTAAAGAGCAGATCTTCATCGGAGCATCATGCAGACGTCGCTCCGATACACGTAAAGCATGAATACATCATGCACAACTTTGGTGGGTACTCATAAAAGGAGACAATTTTAAGAACAAAGGGTTTCGTTACAATAAAATGTAAAAAAAAATTCCAAGAAACCAAACACGATAGGACAAATAAGAGAGCCCTAGCAATAGCGCCAAAAAGGAAGAAATTGGTATTTTAAGCATCCTGAAAACCCTGTGTGTCCGAACCTGCACGCGGCTTCCAAGTCCCATATAAGCACTTCCTATCTCAAGGAGACCCGACGAGGAAAAGGACTAAAGACACGAGGGCTTCGACCTTTATACACAGCGCTACGGAAGCCTGCGAGGGCCAAAAGACCAGGCGCATAGATCTGCTCAACAGCGATCACTACCGGGCTCGCGCGCGCCAGCCAGTTAAGGAATGGGAGAGAATGCAAAAGAGTCTCGCGCGACCCTTTCCTCTGTCGCCTTACGCTCTCAGGCGCCTTTCTATATCCCAGTGCAAAGCTCTGTGCAGGTCTGAAGTTTGCACATTTGTTCGGTAGTGCTGGTCACTGTGGAAGAGAGCCAAACGTCCTCTAAGCCGATCGACATAGCTTTTCTGCAGCAGGAAATAAAATGTCACGGGATGCGTATGTCAAGCTATTCAACCATTGCCCATTGCTGTTACCAGGCTTCAGTCTGTTTTGGATTAATTTGGCCTTGCTCTTTTCTGCTCATACTAAAAGTATGCTGCAGACTTCTAACTTGGGATTCCTGTTGTAAGAGTATATCACAATTAGGGAACATTTCGATCTGCGGTTATTAACACAAGTGGGCCTGTATTTGCATTTTTCTTCACCAAGACAGGTAGATTGATAAAACACATTCACTTCACAATTCGCTAGTCTATGAAAAATGATTTCTGCATGTCAGCTAATTGTCCTTACCGACACTTTACCCTGGGTTTCATGTTTATATCATAATTTTCATTTTATGGCCACAGGACTTTTCAAATCATCCTGGGGGGGGGGGGGGGTCTTTCAGAGTTAGCTAAGTGGGGGGAGGTAGAGAGCCTCTTTGAATTGTTTGCAGAGAAGGGTTGGTTTTTGTTTTTGTTTTTTTTGGAAGGGGGTGGGCTGAGGAAGGGAATGACCATGTTTGGCCCTTTCCATAATTTCAAATGTTGGGGAAGAGGGGGCAGGGTTCACAGGGGTGTAGAGGTGTTGCAGAGAGACTTAGTAATATTGCTAGATTTCTCCAAAGTTGATTACCCTGCCTCCTCTTCCTCAATATTTGCCTGCCTAGGGAATTAGGGGCAGGATAAGGTGTTTGTGTATGTATGGTGCCCTCTCATTCACTCTTGCTCCCTGTGTACTGCCGACCCCTTCTCCCCTCTTTTCGTTATCCTTAACATGTCAGATTCAAAGTATGAGCAAAACAATCCCCTTTGGAGATCCTAATCTAGGGGGAGACATTCGGACTTGGTATCTGGATTATAATAATAATCATTTCTGCTCTCTGAGCGTCCAAAGCCAGCATCCTTAGGGGATGATGTCTATGCCCTCCCCCCACAGCTCTGAAGAGACGGAGGCATAATTGTGTGCTTCAGGAACTACCATCCTTACTTTGTTTTCTTGGAAGCCCTGCAGAAGAACCCTCTCTGGTGTGTCCTCCACAGCAGCTGAAAACACCTTATGGCTAAGCCGCAGCCTCTCTCCATATCTTTGGCCTAAGTGGATCCACCTGCCCAAGCATCACTAACTTCAGCAATGAATGATGCCAGGGTTTAGGATTAGTTTGTGTTTGGGAATATTGTGTGTAATCCACTGAGCAGGACAATGCTAGAGATTTGTCTTTTGCAGTGAGCATTATGTCAAAGCTGGCCAGAAACTGAATGAAGAAGCTTTATTTATTTATTTTTTAAGAGTTTAATAAATGAGTTCTCTTCTAAACACCAGCCAGTTCATACCTTCCATGCCCCATTAAACACGCTGCGTATTCTCAGAGCGGACCTAAAGTATGTTACCCAGGGTGGATACTTCCTTTGGCACCCCCCCCAATTTATAATTTTAAAATTTATTAACATTGATAAATATTTCAAAACAGTAGACACATCAAATAACACCCAATAATTAAAATAAGGATTTAAAAAATCTCCTACTCTCCATATCTGTCATCCTAAGATTGGCATAGACTGGGGGCACACATGCACACACAATATGTGCCCTCTCTCCCTCTCACACACACACACACACACACACACATACATGCTTGGTTAGAGACGGAGGGAGCATGTGTGTGTGTGTGTGTGAGAAAGAGAGGTAGAGGAAGCATGTGTATATAATGAAGACTATATGCAAATTTATAGCATATATAGTATTTATAGTAAATGCAAATTTATAATAAACCCATACTAACTAAAAGAACAGATTTCAAAATAGCTGATGAATGGAATATCCAATAATTAAAAACTCATATAAAAGATTACTAGATACCAATAAAATATTTCAAAATAGTAGACACAAAAACCCAATAATGAAAAATAATAAGGATACAAAAAATGTTTTGCTCTGCATACCTGGGAACGTTTGATATCCAGGTGCTCTGAGATTGTTTTGAATTAGCAGGAGGAGGGATGGTTTGTTTGCAACTTTCTCCTCTTTCTGTCACACACATGCTCTCTCTTTCTCACTTACATTGGCTCTTCAATCATACACATATACACATGCTTTTTCTCTCTTACTTATATAGGCTCTTAATCACACTTTTACACACGTCTGTCTTCACACTTACACACACACACAGGCTTTCAATCACACACTTACATGCTGTCTCTCTCATAAACTGTCATATACATACTTGCACACATGCTTTCTCTCTTTTGCACACAGGCTCTCAATCACATACTACATGCTCTCTCTCCTATACCAGCTCTCAGTCACACACAGACACACATGCTCTCTCTCTTACTTTTACACACAGGATCTTAATCATACATACACATGGGGCCGGATTTTAAAAGGGTTACGTGCGTAAATGGCCTTGCGCGCAGGTTTGAGAAGCCCTGAATTATGCAGTCATTCAGTAGTGGCCTTGCACCAACATGGCTCACTTTTCAAGTATCTAAGCTGACTAGTGGCAGAGTGCACGCTCACTGCTGGTCAGATAAAGCTCCTGCCATTGCTGCTGGGGGCTGGATGAGATTCAACCAAGGTTCGCATCTGGCCCAGTTTTAAACTTTGCTTCAGTGAAACCATAACAGCAGAAAGTACTTGGAGTGAACACTTGGGGGCAGATTTTAAAACCTTGGCACGCACAAATATATGCCCGATTTTATAACATGTGTGCGCATGTTACAAAATCCGGGGTTGGTGTGCGCACTTGTGCACCTTGCGCTCACCAAGCCCTAGGGGAGCCCCGATGGCTTTCCCCGTTCCCTCCGAGGCCGCTCCGAAATCGGAACGGCCTCAGAGGGAACTTTCCTTCCGCCCCCTTCCCCTATCTAACCCCCCCCCCACCTTTATTTTGTTATTTACGCCTGCCTGTGGCAGGCATAACTTGCGCGCGCCGGCTGGCTGCCAGCGCGCGATTGCCCGGCCCGCCCTCTGTGCAGGAGGCCTCGGTCCCGCCCCTTTCACAAAGCCCCAGGACATATGTGCGTCCCAGGGCTTGTGAGCGTCGCCGGGCCCATGCAAGATAGGCTCGGCGAGCGTAACCGTTTTAAAATCCGCTCCTTGATGTTTAAACTAGAGCTTTTGTATTGTTGTTAATAATGGTTGCCTCCTGTGTAGACAGTAGTAAGGCTTAATTACAAACTACTCCATCCCTGGGCACATAACAGTTAGATTGATTTTATTCTGTAGTACCAACACATCGTTTTATGACAATTGTTAAAAATCAAAATGTGAGTCTTGGGAGTTCAGAAAGAAGTTGAAGTGCAGGTCTACTAAGTTGCTAGGTTTCATTAAGAGGGAGAATGCAATGTGTTTAATGGGGCATGGAAGGTATAAACAGACTGATGGTTTAGAAGAGAATTAATTTATTAAACTCTTTTAAAAAGCCTCTTCATTCAGTTTCTGGCCACTTTTGACATAATGCTCACCACAAAAAAGACAATTCTCTAGCACCATCCTACTCACTGGAACACAAAATATTCCCAAACACAACTAATCCCTATCACCGTACCTGGTGAGTATGTGTGTCCCAAGAACTTAAAAAAGGCTATGCTGGCGGATGTCTCTTTCTGACAGCCCCTAGGAAGAGTGTCTGATTTTCGTGAAAAATGTTTAATCACAAAGAGCCACTACAGGGAGCAGCTACCTGGCATGTAGGATCCTTTTTCGCTCCGTTACTCCCCACAAGCTAGGCCATTGCATTGCTCCATTCTGAGCAGTAGTAAGTTTGAGCCCCCATGGTTTTCATCATATTGTCTGAAAATCAGGTATCCGGAAGTACCTGGCGGGTCCTAAAGGGGGGGGGCATGGGGGTGGAAATACATTCTCTGTTACTCTCAGAAGTGATCCCCATGCTATTAGTTATTAAAAGCAGGATCATTTTGCCAAAATGTGCAATAAAATCTTGCATAATACAGTATTTACAAAAATCTGAAAATCAGCAATACTGGATACTTCCCTCAAAACAGCTATTTCTGTACCCTATGGCTCAGTTTCTCCCACTGCTGCCCTCTGCCTGTTTTCTCTTTTGCTAAAGCACTGCAGCGTTTGAAAACTTACATTATTTTTAAAGCTAGGAATGTACACGTAGAGCTAGATCAACACCATGAAAGCTTTAACCTCTTCTTCTCCTATTTAATAAATAAATAATAGTTTCTCTGCCATCTTTATGTCTGTTATTGATTTGGATAGAAGGGGGTCTGATGTACAGAGGCTGTAAGGCAAAGGATGTTCCAAAAACAATAAGTAGAAAATAAGACTTGCAAAAAGGTTTTATGGTAATTATTTCATGCCAAAGCCTGTTTGGGGTTTTTTTTTGGGGGGGGGGGGGGGCCTGCAAGCCATTTTTCTCTGCATCCTGACAACTTTTCCTGGCAGTTGTGTCCAGAATCTTTTTTTGGTCTACCTGACTGTGGCTTTAATTTTCCACTTCTCGATCAAAGTGATTGGCATTTTCAAATCTTTGGATTTTTTTTTTTATATCCTTTTCCTGATTTATTTAGTTGAACTATTTTTGCTCGCAGAGCCTTTGATAGTTCTTTTGTTTTCCCATGCTTCAGTAACCACCAAAGTTGGTGCAACCCTGGATGAAATGAACAAGGGTTTCTCAAGAGCTAAGACACCCATTTACTGTTTATACACAGACACAAATTACAATCAAACAAAAAGGCACAGGTGTGGATACCTATCCTTCACTGCCAATTCAACATTAGGAATCTCCATTCAGGAAAAGGATTTAGGTGTTGTCATTGAAAATATATTGAAATGTTCTGCGCGGTATAAAGCAGCAGCCAAGAAACAACTAGAATGCTAGGAATTATTAGGAAAGGCATGGAGAATAAAATAGAGAATATCCTAATGCCTCTATATTGCTCCATGGTGCGACCTCATCTTGAGTATTGTGTGCAGTTTTGGCTACCACATCCCAAAAAAATATATAGCAAAATTAGAAAAAGGTACAGAGAAGGGCAACCAGTATGAAAAAGGGGATGGAACAATTTCCTTATGAATGAAGGCTAGGACTCTCCAGCTTGGAGAAGAGATGGATGAGGAGAGATATGATAGAGGGCTATAAAATAATGAGTGGAATGGAATGAGTAAATAAGTTGTTTACTCTTTTGAAATGTACAAAGATTAGGGGCACACAATGAAGATACTAGGTAATATGTTAAAAACGAATAAGAGAAAAAATATTTGTATTCAATGCATTATGCTCTGGAATACGTTGGGGGGGGGGGGGGGGGGGAATACGTGTGTGGCCGAGCTGTTTTTAAAATGCACTCGGCTCGCGCCCAGCCATGCGTGTATCCCCACTTTTTGTGTGCGCCGGGCTTTTAAAATTTGTGCAGCTGCATTTAAAAAAGGTTTGGACAAGTTCCTGGAGTAAAAGCCCATTAACCATAGAGTTGCAGAAATCCACTGCTTATTCTTGGGATAAGCAGCTTGGAATCCTGCCAGGTACTCGTGACCTGTATTGGCCACTGTTGGAAACAGGATACTGGGCTTGATGGCTTTGGTCTGACTCAGTATGGCAAGTCTTTTGTTCTAAGCAGAACACAGAGAGAACTGATGCATCTTAGTTGCCAGCTTTCATATCAAAGAGGGCACACGCTAAGTCTCAAACATAAATTTATATTAAAAGATTAGCACAACTCCAGGTAAAGAAAAACATGTATATTTTATTAGCTATAAAGAACTTGTGGAAGATGCAATTAGATTTGTGCAGGAGAGTGAACACATTTTGTCTAGGCTACTTGAAAACTTCATAAAATGGCCACATCCAAGGAAGATGACCTGGATAAAGACCACAAGACTATGGCTCATTCAATTTGCTTTTCAGTCCATACAGGATCTCCATATGCCTCCTTTTGTCCTTTGCCCGGCTGATAGTCATTTTAAAGAGTCTGCAGTAAAGTTCCACTGAGGACGGTGTGTCGTCATTGCCAGGGACAGGATACGTAATCAGGCTGGGGTTGCAGTTTGTGTCCACGATTCCTACTGTAGGGATGTTCATCTTGGCAGCATCCCGAATGGCAATGTGCTGCTCAAAGACGTTGTTGAGAGTATGGAGGAAGATGATCAGGTCCGGAAGTCGGACCCCCATGCCATACTGGACATTTGCATTGGTGAGCAGGCCCCCCTGCCAGTAGCGGGTGTGGGCATACTCTCCACAGTTCTTAGCAGTGTTCTCAACCAGGTGCCCAAACTGACGGTTTCGGCTCACAAACAGAATCACTCCTTTGCGGTAGGCAATGTGGGCTGTGACGTTCAGAGCTAGGTGGAGATGTTCCACTGTTTGGTCCAAGTCCAAAATGTCTTGCTCAAGGCGGCACCCAAAGATGTATGGCTCCATCAGTCTACAAAACAAGGAGATTGGAGGACAGAGTGAGTCTGTGCTTGTTTCTGCCAACAAATTCCCTCAGGCAGAATCGTAAAACCATCAAGAGTGCAGAACAAGGATGAAGACTCCCACAGAAAGAGAGTAGGCAAATTAAAAATACTTTTCTCTAAAACAAGGCTTATTTCTACATTAAAAAGTCTCTACATGATCAACTACATCTCCTTAAAATATATTGTCAATAACATTATGATGCATAGAAAAACAATAGGACCCTTTCTATTAGGAGGTTCCAAACATCCATCTGAAAAGGACAATTCTTTTATGATTGTTGCGCTGTAACCTGCCTAGAATGGGTGATAAATGGGAATACATTTTTTAAATAGAATAAAAATATTGTATTATTATTTGGACAATTTACAACAAAGCCTACTTAAAAAAAATAGCTTGTACTATCAGAAAGGAATAGATATACATCTGACGAGTTTGTCACTCTGCAGTTAGCATACCTGTGGCGACAACCTTTTTTGTGTCCCAAGTGCACCCTGGCATCAAACAGGTCGTTGAGGGAGAACAACTCTTTCAAGTTGAAAAAATCTGGGTGTTTAAGAGGTTCATTTATGATCTTATCAAGAAAAGCTGGAAAACAAAACAAAAAAAACAAATCACAATTTCTCTAAAATTGGATGAACAAAAGCTTTATATTTTGCTTTAAATACGATTTGAAAAAATTACTTAAGGGGACACATCAATCTAGCTGACTCATACAGTTGGCTAAAGGGTTTGAATAATTTGAGTTTAAAAACTTATTTTCTTAGTTTCATTAACATAAGTGTGAATTTGTTAGTACTGTTCGTTGTGTTGGGATTTATAGGATACATGCCAGTAACCCTAAACAAGGATGTGGGTAAGTGAACTGAGGCCTGCTGCTATGCACACAGACTGAACCAAAGATCAGGCTAAGCAACACAAAAATGGAATCCTCAGCCTCGTGATGATCTTGGCAACTTTGTATAAAACTGTGATTCACACAGAGGAGGAAAAAACTGCGATTGTTTCCATATCAGACATTTGTCAGCACTTCACAATGTGAGAGGAGAACCTTGGACAAGAACTGTGCATATGTCCTTGGTGAAAACTTTGTATCCAGTCATGAGACTAGCTATGAATGGGTAATGTTCCACACTTGTCTGCTGATTAACTTTATGAGAATATTCATATGCAGCTGGCTCAGACGTCATCATTTGCATTCCACCAATCCTTTGTCTACAGAAGATGGTAACATCCAAATAAGATCAAAAGTTCGATCCTATGGAACTGAATATGCAATGAGGCAACAGAGAAAACGACTGAATTATTCAGATGGTGAGCTTTGCTTCCAGAACTTTGATTACAAAAGTGCATTAGACTTGCAAGAAAGATTGAATTTCATACTCAGCAGCCTGCTCCGTAATCAAGAAGCAGAGGAGTCATGCCAACTATCCTTTGAAATAATTAAAGCTAAGAACTTCTTTATCCTGTTCTGGCCGACATATTTCAAAGATAAGTCTGTGAATTCTAATTGTCATCTGCCAGATGGGCTTTGTTGGATTTGCCCCATGGCACTGAGACAGATCCTGGACTATTGCAGGAACTTGACCTGTAATGGCTAAGGGTGAGATAAAATCAGCTTAATTACCTTTCAGCTGGGTTAATTAGTTTGGCAATTGCATAATTAACAAGTGCAAAGTTGGGCTTGGAGATAATATAGTTCTGTCTAACTCATTACAGTGCTTTGCACTGTGAAACAAACTAAAACCGAAAACAAAAAAGAAATATCTGTACTGTATTAAACCTTGTATACTTATGCTGCTACAATAAAAGTGATTGATTACCTCACAAAAGTGTAAGCAACTTCCTTAAAACTAATGAATTCGTATCATAAGGTTATCAGATTAAATTCTTTTACTCTCCTATAGCCATCTATCCTACAGATTAAGGGAAAAAACTGGCAATAATTTCTTCTGTTAATATTCTCTCTCATATATTCAATGGCCCCTTATGATCTTTACCATTAGTGCCTTCAGTTAACTCCTTTTAGCTATGGCAGTCAGGTTAGAAAATTAGTGGATGTTCCATTCATATACAAGCCCCCCCCCCCCCCTTTCAGGGTGCTGAAATGGTCAACTCCCTGGCTAGATTTTATAAGCAGCTTTCTACTGAGAGCCTGCACACAGTGCTTTTGGTTTTTGTATAGGTGACAGTGTAGGAGAGTTATCCTGCATTGGTTTTTCAGGCCTACTTGGAGGACTCAGGCAAAGCCTGCTTAGGAAGCCTAAGCAAGTTTGGTAGGCTGCACTTCCAGTACACTAACTGGCTGGATGGGCATCTCTGGGTTGCTCTTGGGATTAGATTTTTCTTTGTAAAAGACTTTGAGACCCTTGGGGTTTTTTCTGGGTTCAGGGTACGAGTAACCCTGTGTTCCTGGGGTGCCTATGATAAGGAAGACATGCTCCTCTGTAGCTTCAGCGAGGAAGGAGGAATGGTGGTGATCTGATGCAAGGACATTCTGGTGTTATCTTCCGTTTTTGGACAAGGAAGGATTTGCTGCCCATCTTCCTGGTCTACAAGGGAACATTGGGAGCTGTATTGTTCCTTATAGGATCCCTCCCATTTTGGGGGGGGGGGGGGGGGGGGGGGGGGGGGGGGAAGGGAGGAAGAGAGAGAGAGAGAGAAAACTGGAAACATCAACTAACTATGAGTAAGAACCAGTTGGGACATTTGAGGACACCCACTCGGCGTCTTCAGCCCCTGGGGAGAGAAGATTTGTACTCTCTGTGCAGAGACTGTATTTTTGCCCTTCTTGCCAGATTGGAGGGCTTTTTTTTCCTGTCCCAACAAAGGGTACCCTACCCACATGGAAGCATCACTACCTCCACTCCCTGGAAAGTGAGGGCCTCTCAGTCCTGGTAATACGGAGATTCCTACACGGATTGAGGGAAAGAGACTACAGTATATTCTGAGAATTGCTGTAGTGCTGAGGAGCTTGTTATTTATTCAATTGCTCCATCTAATTTTCCATCGGTAAAGATTTTGTTTTTTTGACACTAAACCAAAGTCTCTGGTGTTTTATTGGCACTTAGCGCACCCAGAGTGGGAAAAACAGTGTACTTTCCCCCCCCCCCAGGGGGAAAAAAAAAGGAGTATCCTACCACCCTTGTCACTCTAGGCCCTGAAAGCATAAATCTACCCCCCCCCCCCCCCCCCAAATCAATAAACAATCCAGACCCTGGGAAGGAAACATATTGTGTAAAAGAGCTAGCCAGAAGTGGTTCCAGCCCCAAACAGACATTAAATCTTTTATGGCCCCCATCAGTGTTAGGACTGCACCCGGAGATGGTGTTACATGCAATTGCCAATAAAAATTGTTGCACTATAAATGCTTGCTTTCTCATCATAGGGCTCCCTTACAAGTGTTGTATGCTGTGCCACCCCCCACCCCCCAAGCGCTTTCTGCTTCTTTATGGAACAATCACAGAATTGGGCTCCTCATGGTTCTGGGATGCTGCTGGAGTGGCAACCAGTGTTCTCTTGGTGAACAAGCAGCCCAGGAGTTACCTAGGGCTGGGAGTAGGGGTGCACACACTTTCATGAGATACCACACTCACAATACCTTCCTGGTTCTGCTACATTGCACTAGTAAGATTTCTGCCCGATACTTTGTATCAAAATGCTTACAGAATGCAGTACAATCTTTCATCCTAAAATGTTTTACAATCACATCCAGTATACAAGTGAATACAATCAGAATTCACAAAGTCAGAAATGTTTATTGGATAATCAGGGTGCTCCATTTCACCAAATAGGACAATTAATTTCATAACTAGGTGGTATGATCTATAAGTAACACAGTAACATAACATACTTATGATGGCAGAAAGAGACCAAAATGATCCATCCAGTCTGCCCAGCAAGCTTCCCAAGGCAGTAACTGCCGCTCTGTGCAGGTTACCCTCACATTTTTGTTAAAGGAGGTAACTGCAGCTTCATGCAGGTTACCCCCAAACTTTTTCATTCATTCCTATCCTCTACAGTCTTTAGGGATCCACAGTATTTATCCCATGCCCCTTTGAAATTCTTCACAGTTATAGTCTTCACCACTTCCTCTGGAAGGGCATCCACCACCCTCTCTGTGAAGAAATATTTCCTGACATTGGGTCTAAGTCTTCCTCTCTGGAATTTCAAATCATGACCCCTAGTTCTACTAAATTGTTTCCAATGGAAAAGGTTTGTTGTTGACCATAGATCATTAAAACCTTTCAAGTTTCTGAAGATCTGAATCATATCACCCCTGCTCCTCCTCTCCTCCAGGGTGTACATATTCAGGTTCTTCAACCTCTCATAAGTCATTCGAGACCACCCACCATTTTGGTCACTTTTCTCTGGACCTCCTCCATCCTGTCTCTGTCCCTTCGGAGATACGGTCTCCAGAACTGAACACAATACTGCAGGTGAGGCCTCAAAGGACCTGTACAAGGATATCACTTCCCTTTTCTTACTCGATATTCCTCTCTCTACGCATTCTTCTGGCTTTAGCTATCGCTGTGTCACATAGTGTCTAACGACATGAAGTCAATGAAGCAATCACCCCAAGGTCTCTCTCCTGCTCCATGCACATCAGCCCTTCACCCCCCCAACACATACAGTACTTTCAGATTACCACACTCAGATGCATGACTCTGCACTTCTTGGCATTGAATCCCAGCTACCATATCTTCAACCACTCTTCCAGCTTCCTTAAATCCAGTCTCATTCTCTCTACTCCTTTTGGTGTGTCCACTCTGTTACAGATCTTAACATCATCCGCAAATAGACAAACTTACCTTTGACCCTTTCCACAATGTCAATCACAAAGATGTTGAACAGAACTGGTCCCAACACCGATCCCTGTGGAATTCCACCTAAACACCATTCTCTCTTCAGAGTAGGTTCCATTCACCATCACTTGTTGTCTTCTATTCGTCAACCAGTTTGTAATCCATGCCATCACCTTGAAGCTCACTCCCAAGCTTCTCATTTTGTTGATGACTCTTCTATTTGGGACTGTATCAAAAGCTTTACTAAAATCCAAGTAAATTACATTGAACACTCTTCTCTGATCCAGTTCTCTACTCACCCAATCAAATAAATCTATTAGATTCGTCTGACAGGATTGTAGATAGTTCACTATCCTTTCCTTCAGTAGAGTCTCCATTAGTTTTCCCACCACCGAGGTGATGCTAACCGGCCTGTAATTTCAAGCCTCTTCTCTGCTCCCACTCTTGTGAAGTGGGAACACCACCACCACTCTTCTCCAGTCACTAGGTACTACACCCTTTTCCAGGGATCTACTGGTGACACAGTGGACCCGCTAGAACATCTGAGTTCCTTCAGTATTCTGGGATGAACCTCATCAGGCCCCATGGTTTTGCCCACTTTCAGTTTTCTTAGCTCTTCCCATACATTATCTTCCGTAAATGGAGTTTCATCTACTCCACCCCCTTCTACAGTTTTGATTATAGGTGATGGTCCTTCTCTAGGGTCTTCCTTAGTGAACCCTGAACTGAAGTATTGGTTTAATATTTCCGCCATTTCTTCGTCTCTCTCCACCATTGATCCTTATCACCTTTCAATTTCACTACACCACTATGGACCTTTTTTCTCTGATGTATTTGAAAAATATTTTGTCACCTCGCTTTACCTCCTTGACAATCCTTTCCTCTGCCTGATTTTTTGCTTTCTTGATTATTTTTTTCGTCTCCCTCAGTTTCGCCAGATAATCCTCCCTGTGTTCCACTTTTTGGGATCCTTTATATTTCTTAAACGCTGCTTCTTTTGTTTTTATTACATTAGCCACCTCCTTTGTGAACCAAATTGGTTTCTTATTTCTCTTACTTTTGTTTACTTTTCTAACATATAGATTTGTTGTTTTTGTACTTGCTCCTTTTAGTTTGGCCCATTGTTGTTTGACCTCTCCCATTTTCTCCCAGTCATTAAGTCTTTCGTTCAGGCACGTCCACCTTTCTATAAAGTCTGTTTTTTTTTTAAGTTGAAAACTCGGGTCTTTTTGTGACTTCTCCAGATCCTATTTGCAATATCAAACCATACTGTTGATGATCACTGGTGCTAAGGTGGGCAACCACCCAGACATTAGAGACAAAATCTCTCCGTTTGTAAGCACTAGGTCAAGTAAAACTCCTTCCCTCGTGGGTTCCATTACCATTTGTTTGAACAGAGCCCCTTGCAGGTCATCCACTATCTCTTTACTTCTGGTAGATTCTGCAGAAGGGATTCTCCAGTCCATGTCCGGCAGATTAAACTCACCAACAATCAACACTTCCCCCTTCTTTCCCACCTTTATAATGTCTTTGATTAGATCTCTGTCTAGTTCTTCCGTTTGAGTTGGAGGCCTGTACACCACTCCAGTAAAAAAATGGATGTACTGTCATCTTCTTTTAAGTTGGCCCAAAATGCTACTTCTCTCCCCCACTTTCCTTGCAGTTCAGTTGCTTGGATATTATTTTTTTATATATAAAAAGCTACTCTTCTCCCTTTTTTTTCCCTTTCTGTCATTCCTTAACAAGTTATAGCCTGGTATGGCCGTACCCCAGTCATGGGAGCCTGTGAACCATGTCTCCGTGACAGCAACAATGTTCAATTCCGCCTCCACCATTAAAGGCCTGCAGGTCTGGGATTTTATTGTCCAAACTACGAGCATTTGTAGTCATAGCTTTCCAATTGTTTTCTTGCACTTCCTAGGAACCTTTTCTGTTTTTTTGAGCTAAATGATTTTGTTATTTTCACTTTGTGTGTCCTGTAATGTTTGTCTTGCTTGGGGGTGACGACAATTTCAAGGGCCATCTCCTGCCACCCCCATACTTTAGTTTAAACCTCTATTAATGTAAGATCTGAATTTTTCTCTTAGCGTCCTTCTTCCTGCTGCAGACAAATGTAGGCCATCCTTTCCATATAGCCTTTTATTGTTCCATACATGACCCCATCCTCCAATGAATCCAAAAACATTTGCTGTACACCAGGATTTAAGCCAGGTATTGAACTTATTTATATGGCAAAGCCTCTCACCTCCTATTCCATGAACAGGTAATACTTCTGAAAATGCAATAGCCTTTGCAGTAAGAGTGAGCTCTGTAGCTCATACTTACTGACTGTGACATTGGACAGGTCTCTTTATCTGCCTGTGGCTCTGCTTGTCACCTGTTAAAAAAACAAAACAAAACAAAACACAACACACCTAAACACATAAATAGGCCCATGCAATACCAGTGTGCAAAAAATGGACTCTCACAATGGAGTGCCTGCTTTCCTAACATGAGTCCATCCACCTCTCCCGGGAGCACGATGCAGTAGGCAAATGAGCCGTTGCGTTACAAAGGAGGCACGAGGGGAAATTGTGCATCCCTAGTGCCTCCTCAGCATCGGGCACTCAAGAAAAGTGACTGTGCGTGGGTTAGGAAAACGGACGCTTGTTAATTGAGCATCCGTTTTCCTAACCTGATTGCTGGCAAGCCTTTTTTTTTACTTTACTCCTTTTTTTGGGTTCCTCCGAATTAACATCGCCACAATATTAAGTCAGAGGAACTACAGAAAAGCAGTATTTTCTGCTTTTCTGTTAATTTTAGGGGCTCCACAAGACTTAATGCATGCTCTGGGGCAGGCATTATTTTGAGAATGAAAACGTGAGTGGTGGGTGCACGTTTATTTTTTACATAAGTGGGTAATAGCTATTAGCCTCATCAACTACTCTCTGGTTTGGACACACGTTTTGGAAATGCTAATCCCTTTATTGCATAAGGGGGTATGGACACGCATCCAACCATAGGTTTACCAGTGCGCTAGCCTGAGCGCATGGTATTGCATCGGCCTGAAAATAATACCAATCCTTCTCTCACTCCTAGGAAGTTGTCATAAAGATGAAAGACAGCAGCCACACCTACCACTCCAGATTTTGCTATCTATAGAGTTATTCTAGCAGTCAAAGCATACCGAGATTGTATTCTGGTAACAGACGATGCATAAATCTAAAATATTATATTGCTTTCCCCATGGAAACCATGGTCCTTATTTTTTTTATTATTTATTTTTAATTTTTATAGACCGAAGTTCTTGTAGGAACTACAAATCAATCCGGTTTACATATAACTTTTAAATGCCCAAAAAGAGTAGGGGCTTTACATAGAACAATAAAACAAATAACAATAGAACAATAACAATGATGATGGAACAAATAGAATAGATAACCAATTAAACATGGTAATATAGTAATAAATATTATATAGAAAATAAATATAAAAGAGATAGAGTAAATACAGTATAAATACAAAAGATATACAAATAGTCCTTCTTACTATTCGCATCCATCTGTTTGTTTTCTACTGCCAATAATGCACCAGAGCCATAAAGCCTCGTGCTGGGCTGGAAAGAGGCATCCCTGAAGAAGGCAGCGCAGCTTAGCCTCGGCATCACTGCAAAAAAAAAAAAAAAAAAAGTTGCAAGGAAAGATTGTATTTAGGGGTAACAAGTCCGCTCAGCAAAGGGGGCGGGCAAGGGAATAGAAGGAAGTTTATAAATCCCTATCATCTGTTTAGTCACTGGGATGACAGACTACTAGTTTCATTATTTCTAGCAATGAGAATTATTGTGAACCTTTATGTTTCCCGCATTCTAGGGCAAGACGAAAAAGCATTGCAATCCTCTACAAAAGCTTACTAATGTTTCTTAAGACTTTTAAAGCTACACTGATATCAATTCTTTCGTTTTAATAACGGAAATAACTTCATAAACCCGATAAAAGGAATAAGAAAGAGATGCTCCCCGACCCCACCCCTCCGGATGCAGATCGGAGTGGAGCTTTCTGGCCTCCCTATACTCACCGGCCCTTGCCAGCCTTGGTGCTGCAGCCATGCTCACAGCTGTCACCGGAAGGTCAGCGGCGGCCGCACTGCGTACTACCGAGAGGAACGGCCCTTTTCAGGCGGATCGGGCTGTCTGCTGCCCACACTGCCACCTGCTGCCGCTCCAGTTTTATTGCATGTCGGCTGCTCCCAGGAAGGAACTGCATGGTTTGTTTGTTTCCAAAAGCTTTATGAAAAAAAATGTTTTTGTTTTTTTAGGGCGAGGACCCTAATTTTGTCCGATTTAGTCGCTTTGTAGCAAAAATGGCTTTAGAATGCAAGCATGGGGCTTAAGGTGCCGGAAGAGCTAGCGACCATAACAGAGAACTGTGATCTGGTTAATTTGCCTGTAAATCCCCCAGCCCCTCCAAAATAAAATCAGGGAGTTGCTGCATTTGTCCCCAGGGACTGACTTCGTTTTGTCCTCAGCAAAACTTCGAGCACCACCGTTTACCGCTCACAAAAGGCATTCAACTCTAACCCTCAGCCAATGCACAATAATCCGCAGCCATGAATGCACAGCCTGCAACACCGAGCGTGCTGTGTTCTCATTCCTAAGCGCCCCATAAGCAATGGGGCTCATGTGTAGGATTTAACCAGAAAATGCATATTGCCTGCAAGCCGCTCTCCGTGATATTTATTGAAAGGATCCTAATAATCAAACCCTGTGACTGATTCAATATTCTGCAATGACCGGCTCGTTTCTAATTCTTTCGGTACATCAGACGTATCCTGAGGTGTATTTGTGTGCGTGTTGAAGAAAAGGGGCGTTTGGGTGGGAGCTCTAAGATTTGAATGGTTTGGAGAGTACTACGCCTTTAAACAATGCTGATATTTTGTTGCCATTCGAGGGTCGCCTAGCAACAGTTGCCGAGTTTCCGTCTGCGGATGCCAGTGGATTGTCGGGATCAGGAGTGCGGACTGTAAGGGTCTTCTGAGCCTTACAACATGTCCCAAGCTCCCCAGCAGGAGCCTCCCTCGTCTAGCCCAAAGCCAGACCTTCAGCGGCAAAAGACCAGCGACTACTACCGAGTGAGCCACGACTTACCCGCCAAATTCAATGATCCTGCATCCTGGCACGGAGGCTACAGGTGAAGTGAACAAGGACCATTTTGCCTTTTTCAGATCAGTCACATTATTTGATTTTGATATAGGGGTATATTCGTTTGATTAGCCGAAGAGACCAGCGCTCCTGTGGCCATAGGACTGCTGTTTTTTGTTTGTTTGTTTTTTTTAGCGTACAGGGCTTTATTTAAATATTTATATTCCACCTATAGGAGAAACTGTGCTAAGCGGATCACATAACAAAACTAAACCGAAAAAACAAGACATTTAAAAAACAGTCAAGCAAATTCCTTTATCCAACTGTAAAGCCTAGGGCAGTTTAAAATTATATAAATGCTTCTAAAAAAACCTGGGAGAAACAAAGAGGAAAACGGAATAGACTGAAGTGATATACCAGGAGTTGCTAATATTGAAAATAGTGATAATGAAAACAAACCTTGGGTACCTCATCAAGAGAGCAGGCCTGGCATTACCAGTGTACAAACCATGGAATTACATAGGACAGCACAGCTGGGGGGGGGGGGGGGGGGGATCCTGTTGCTGCCACTAGCAGAGCCCATGCTGCCAGCAGCGGAAGAAAGAGGTCCAGAGAGAGACTGCATATGAGAATGAGCATATGTGTGAGCAAATATGTGACTGTGTTTGTGTGTGCTAGAATATACTGTATGAGAAAGAGGAGAAAATTTGTGCACTCCCCGACTAATCAACAACAATTTCAAGGTCATTAAGACAAAAGTTCCCAAGTAGAGAGAAGCAGGGGATTTTTTTAAATTGTTAGTTTTAATTATTGGGTGTTATATTTATTTATTTATTATTTATTTATTTATTTATAGATTTTTCTATACCGGCATTCGAGATTAGGAACCCCATCATGCCGGTTTACAAATAACAAGAGGGTGTGCACAAAAACAGAACATAAACAAGTGCAAAGAAATAAAAGTTACATTACAACAGGGTCATAAAACTGGGGAGAGAATTAGAGTAAGATAGTTGAGTAGTAAAGATGGATTATTTACATTAATAATTTACATAATATTGTGTAGTGTCTTATAAGATGTTATATGATGTTCACTGTTTTGAAATAGTTTGTGTTTGTGACGTGTAAAAAATTTCATGAGTATTTATCAAATTTTTTTTTATATGGCTTTACAATTAAGCTTTATATTTCTTGATTTTGTTTTATATTTTATGAGGAATGGTGATGTTTCTGTTTTCCCATTGTTGCACTGCATACTGAGTGTGGCTTGTAATGGTGTCGATTTTTAAAGTTTAGTCACCAGGGGGAACTGGGCTTTTTTTTTTTCCATCGGAGAAGGTGGCCCTGATCAGAGGCTGAGACTGACTAAAAGCAAGACTGTTTCTATTGTGTTTTGGTTATTGTGTTTTTGGTTATTGGAAAAACAAAAATTAAGAAGTAGATTTTAAAAGCCTTGCTTGTGCAAAAACAGCCACACTGACACGGGTAACCACTCATTTTTCTCAGCCAGCACGTGTATATTAGGCATGTTGCTTTTCTACAACTTCTCAGTGGGTGTCTGGGGGGGAGAAGACTCTATAGTCAAACCCCCATTTTCCATACCACTACCTACTTCGGTATCTAATCTCTTGCTGCAGGACACTTGAGACTTTCTCACTTATACGTTATAATTTTTATGCTCAATAAGACCTGTCAACTTAATTGTTTAAGTCTTTTTCTTTTCTTTCCTTTATCTTTTGGTCATCAATGTTACACGTTATTGTTAAATTTTGAACTTATGTACTCTGTTCCAAGTTTCATAACCTTGTTCTATGTAATGCCTTTTGGCAATTTTCATGTTCTGTTTCAATGTAAACCGATGTGATCTTTATTTCATATAGGAACACCGGTATATAAAAATCTAAAAATAAATAAAATAAATATAGGGCTCAGCCTAAAGGAAAATTAGTTCTTACCTGTTAATTTTTGTTCCTGTAGTACCACGGATCAGTCCAGACAGTGGGTTGAGCCTCCTTTCCAGCAGGTGGAGACAGACTAAAACTTGCAGGATGTCCTATATCAGGACAGAGCCTATCCTCTCACCCTTCAGTATAACGTATGTCAAAGCATAAAACAATAAACCCAAGAATAGGATCAAGCAAGTAACCAAAAAGCTCAACGGAGCAACCATAGATTAATGTAGAAGCATGGTATACCTATACGCTCTTGCATAAACTTGGTATAAAATAACCACCAAGGCTTCCGGTGTAAATGCTCAGTAATCTTGCACCAAGGAAAATATGAAAATCTGCAGACCTGCAAGAAAACAAGCTTCGAGAGGACAGAAGACAGACAGGGAAGGTCGTCTGGACTGATCCGTGGTACTACAGGAACGAAAATTAACAGGTAAGAACTAATTTTCCTTTCCTGTACGTACCCGGATCAGTCCAGACAGTGGGATGCACCAAAGCTTCCCTAAACTGGGTGGGACCGAGACAGTCCCGCTCGAAGCACTTGCTGCCCAAAGGAACCGAACACCGGGGTGTGGACATCCAGACGGTAGTGCCGAGCAAAAGTGTGCAGAGACGTCCAAGTGGCAGCTCTGCAAATCTCCTGCGGGGAGACAGACAGACTCTCCGTCCACGAAGTAGCCTGAGAACGGAGAGAATGGGCTTTCAGACACTCAGGAAGCGGACGACCCTGACAAAGATATGCCGAGGAAATAGTTTCTTTCAACCACCGCGCAATCGTGGTCTTAGAAGCCTGTTTACCCCGGTTGGGACCACTCCAAAGGACGAAGAGATGGTCTGATATGCGGAAGTCATTGGTGACTTGAAGATAATGAAGCAGACTCGCTTGACATCCAGCCGACGGAGGTCGCCCCAAGCCGTACCCGCAATCTTCTCCGGAGAGAACGCGGGGAGTTCTACCGACTGGTTGATGTGAAAGGCGGAGACAACCTTAGGCAAGAAGGAAGGAACCGTTCTGAGAGAGACCCCGGAATCAGAAAAACGCAAGAAGGGCTCCCGACAGGACAGCGCCTGAAGCTCGGAAATACGACGAGCAGAGGAAATAGAGACTAGAAAGACAGTCTTAAGAGTAAGATCCTTGAGCGTAGCGTGGCGAAGAGGCTCAAAGGGAGCCGCACAGAGAGCACGAAGGACCAGGTTGAGACTCCAAGATGGACACGTGGCCCGGGAGGGGGGGCGGAGGTGTCTAACACCCCTCAGGAAACGAATCACGTCCGGGTGAGCAGCTAAGGCATGACCGTCCACCCTACCCAGGAGAGAGCCGAGTGCAGAGACTTGAACGTGTAAGGAACTGAAGGAGATACCCTTAGAGAGACCCTTCTGAAGAAAAGAAAGAACCAAAGGGATCGAGGCAGAGCGCGCCGGGACACCCGCCTCCGTACATGCGGACTCAAAGACCTTCCAGATGCGCACATAGGCCAGAGAAGTCGACTGCTTCCGGGCTCGCAGCAGGGTGGAGATGACCTCCTCCCTATAACCTTTGCGCCTCAGGCAACGCTGTTCAAAAGCCAGGCCGCTAGACAGAAGCGATTGGCCTGGTTGAAAAATACAGGCCCCTGCCGGAGGAGACAAGGGAGATGATTGAGGCGCAGGGGCCTGTCCACCGCTAGATTGATGAGATCCGCGAACCATGGCCTTCGCGGCCACTTGGGAGCGACGAGAATCACAGGACCCCGGTGGAGTTCGATTCTCCTGAGAATCTTTCCTACCAGAGGCCACGGGGGAAACACATACAGAAGGACGTCCACTGGCCAAGGGAGAGCCAGAGCATCCACGCCCTCTGCGCTGTGCTCCCGCCAGCGGCTGAAGAACCGATTGGCCTTGGCATTGCGCAGAGTCGCCATGAGGTCTAGATGAGGAGGACCCCACCTGTCCACTATCAGAGCCATGGCCGCATCCAAGAGCTCCCACTCTCCCGGATCGAGCGACTGCCGGCTGAGGAAGTCGGCTTGAACATTGTCTTTTCCCGCGATGTGAAAGGCCACAAGGCACTGTAGGTGACGCTCCGCCCAGGCGAAGAGGTGGCTGGCTTCTAAGGCTACCAGGGGACTGCGAGTGCCCCCTTGGCGATTGATGTAGGCGACTGTGGTGGGGTTGTCGGACAGGACTCGTACCGCCTTGCCGCGGATCAGGGGAAGGAACTCCTGAAGGGCCAGGCGGACCGCCAAAGTTTCCAGTCGATTGATGTGTCAGCGCAACTGAGTCTGGGACCATGTCCCCTGGGTGGACTGAGAAAGGCAGACCGCGCCCCAGCCCAACAGGCTGGCGTCCATGGTTACTATCATCCACTGTGGAGCTTGAAGAGGCATCCCTTGCAGGAGATGAGGAAGAGACAGCCACCACTGTAATTCGTCGGTAGTAGACTCCAAGAACGGAAGGACTACGTGGAACTGCTCCGACACTGGTTGCCAACGAGACAGCAAAGCTTTCTGTAACGGACGCATATGAGCAAAGGCCCAGGGGACCAGATCGATGGTAGAAGCCATGGAGCCCAGGACTTGGAGATAATCCCAGGCTGTCAGGGAAGATAGCGCAATCAGATTCTGGACCTGATCGATCAGCTTGAGGGCTCGCGCCCGAGGTAAGAATACCATGCCTACTCGGGTGTCGAAGTGTGCTCCCAGAAATTCCAACTCTTGGGAGGGTTGAAGCTTGCTCTTGGAAAAGTTCACTATCCACCCAAGAGAGGCAAGGAGCTCCAAGACGTGATCCACCGCCCGCCGGCAAGAGGTCTCCGACTTGGCCCTGATGAGCCAATCGTCCAGTTAGGGATGGACGAGAATCCCCTCCCGGCGCAAGGCTGCTGCCACTACTACCATGACCTTCGTGAAGGTGAGAGGAGTGGTCGCAAGGCTGAAGGGGAAAGCTCGAAACTGGAAGTCCTGGTTGAGAATGTGGAATCGAAGATACTTCTGGTAGTCGCGGTGGTTGGGAATATGAAAATATGCTTCTGCGAGATCGAGGGAAGCAAGGAACTCTCCGGGACGGACAGCCGCAATGACCGCCCGTAGGGTTTCCATGCAGAAGTGGGGGATCTTGAGGGCCCGATTGACCCTCTTGAGGTCCAGGATTGTGCGGAAGGACCCGTCCTTTTTTGGCACGGTGAAGTAAATAGAATACTGGCCGACGCCAATTTCCCCTTTTGGGACTCGGACCACCGCCCCAGATCCAGAAGCTTGGAGAGAGTCTGGACCACCGCGTCCCTCTTGGCCTGGCCGTAAGGGGAGAACAGAAAGAGATCTGGAAGTTCCCTGACGAGGTCGAAAGCGTACCTGTCTCTGATAATGTCGAGGACCCACTGATCCGACGTGATTTTGACCCATTCCTCGAAAAACAGGGAGAGGCGTCCGCCGAGGTAAGGGACCGAGGAATGGGTCGGCTGAACTGCATTGCGTGGCAGGTTTAGCGGTGGTATGCACGGGCTGGCCCTCGCGAAAAGGCTGCCTGCTACGAAAGGACTGCGACCAGGAGACCCCCTCGCAGCACTGCCCCACCCAGAGAAGCGGAGCGACGCTGACCCCTGAAGTGAAAGCGAGAGGCCGCGAAGGACCGAGAAGACTTAGGGTGGTCCTCTGGAAGCTTATGGACCTTGTTGTCAGCCAAGAAGTCCATAAGCTTGTCAAGGTCCTCGCCAAAGAACATCTTACCTTTGAAGGGAAGCGTGCCCAGCCGGGTCTTCGAGGACTGATCAGCTGACCAGTGGCGTAGCCAAAGGAGCCTCCGGGCAGCCACTGCTGAAACCATCACCTTCGCCTGGACACGGACCAAATCGTAGAGGGCGTCTGACACGTAAGCGATTACCGCCTCCAGACGTTCGGCTTGTTCTGCCTCACCTGGCGGAAGCTCCCGGGCGCAGAGTAACTGTTGGACCCACTGGAGGCCCGCCCGCATCATGAGACTGCTACAGCAACACGCCCGAACCCTGAGGGCTAGGACGTCAAAGATGCGCTTCAGGTGAGCCTCCAGCTTATGATCTTGTGAATCCTTCAAGGCCGTGGAACCTTCAACCGGAATCGTGGTGTGCTTGGCCACTGCAGAAACATAAGAATCCACCAATGGATATCGCAACAGCTCTAAGCCCTCTTCTGGGAGGGGATACAGCTTATCCATCGCACGCCCCACCCGGAGCGCACCCTCAGGAGCCTCCCATTCCCGCAGGATAAGGAGCTTAAGCATGGGGGTGGAAGGGAAAGGCTGAGGCCGGGGCCCGGAGCCCTCCCAAAACCAGGTTCATATCCTTAGGGAGTGAGGCCATGAGATTATCCACGGAGGGACTTTCCAGACCCAGCTCCTCCAAAACAAAAGGGAAGAGGGGCTCTAACTCCTCCTTACGAAAAAGACGAAGGGCTCTGGGGTCATCCCCCTCTAGGGGGGGGGGACATCCGCCGAATCCGAGGAAGCAGCGGGGTCCGAGGACCCGGGAGACACCGGGGGGGCACCCCCGGGACCAGCCGCACCCGAACTGGTCCCTGAGGCTCCGCGGCCGGTCCAGTGGTCAACGGCGCTGAACGAGGGATTTTTGGCGTGGGGGGAGGGGGGGCTTTCATCCAGCTCATGCAGGCTAGCTAGATAACATTTGTGCATGAGGACGAAATCCATGGAAAAAGGGACCCTGGATTTCCGGGGGGGGGGGGGGAGAGGGAAGGTCAGGACCCCCCCTCCTGGGGACCTGCGGGGGCCAAATCGGGGGTTAAATCAAAAAAATCCGGCCCCCTTGCCCCAGGGAGCACTGAAATCGGCCCCGATGAAAAATCCAAGATGGCGGCCGTTCCCGGGCTCTGCCGACCTGGGAAGGCCTAGCCATGCCGGGAGGAGTGGAGCCCCGGGCTAAATTTGCTTGTCCTGCCGAGGAGGGACGTTCCCCACCCGGCAGGCAAGCAGTGCAGAGGCCCTGACACGAAAAACGCGAAGAGGACAGCCCACAAGAAAGACAGGCTGTCAGCCGGGACATAGCTAAACCTCGGCTGAAGAAAAAAAGGCTGAAAAAAAGCTTGATTGACAGCCTGCACAGCAGGAGAGAGCAGGCGGGAAACCTGCTGCCTTCTGCTTCTCTGACTGCCGGTTCTAGCCCTACTCTGACCAGAAAAAAATAAAAAAGCTGGTCAACTGCTGCAAATAAGTTAGAGGTAGGTGAGTACCTGCAACTTATTGAAGTTTAACACCTTTTAACTCCTTTTTTTTTTTCACTGAGCGCAGCAGCGGGTTCAAAACCCTCTCGGCAGCCAGAGGGGGAACGAGGCCCAGAGAGCGTCGGTCCCCACATCTGGAAGCGTCCACGGACTCAGGACTATGGAGGGAACCCCCTCCTGCAAAAGGGGACAAGCCCCCCTGAGCCGGGCAAGAGCTGGGAGATGGACATC
The DNA here is from genome assembly GCF_901001135.1 of Rhinatrema bivittatum. Classification (NCBI taxonomy): domain Eukaryota; kingdom Metazoa; phylum Chordata; class Amphibia; order Gymnophiona; family Rhinatrematidae; genus Rhinatrema; species Rhinatrema bivittatum. The sequence goes on along the minus strand of NC_042622.1, from coordinate 94,478,873 downwards.
TCCCACACAAAAAAACAGAAAGCACTAAAGAAGGCAGAAATTTCCTTCAGAGATCCTTTTTTTTTTTTTAAACAAGAACCAAAAGAAGTACTTGCTTGAGCCTAAGAGAAAGAAGAGGCCGACTAGCCTACAGCAGAGAACCGAAGGGGAGATGCTGCACCTGCTGGAGACAGACGAATACTGAAGGGTGAGAGGATAGGCTCTGTCCTGATATAGGGCATCCTGCAAGTTTTAGTCCGTCTCCACCTGCTGGAAAGGAGGCTCAACCCACTGTCTGGACTGATCCGGGTACGTACAGGAACACTCAATATATGCACCATTGTAAGGGGGGCACTTTGAATCGGGGCAAGTTTTCAGGAAGTGGAGTTGGGGCATACCTCTGAATGTGTATGTAACCCCCCCAAACCCCATCTCCTGAAAACTCACTCCAAATTAAAGTGCCCCCCCTTACAATGGTGCATGTATTTAAGTGTCAGGCTGAGCCCTGTGTTCTCTTTCTCCCTCCCCCCCCCCCCTCCGAACATGCAGAAGATATGCGTGTAAAGGCTGTAGACATACGTGCGTGAAGAGTATTTTAAAACCTATGGGGCGGATTTTAAGAGCCCTGCTCGCCTAAATCTGCCCAAATCTGGGCGGATTTAGGCGAGCAGGGCCCTGCGCGCCGGTGAGCCTATTTTACATAGGCCTACTGGCGCGCGCAGAGCCCCGGGACTCGCGTAAGTCCTGGGGTTCTCCGAGGGGGGCGTGTCGAGGGGGCGGGCCCGGTCGTCACGGCGTTTAGGGGGCGTGTCGGCAGCATTTTGGGGGCGGGTACGGGGGCGTGGTTACAGCCCGGGGCGGTCCGGGGGCGTGGCCGCGCCCTCCGTACCCGCCCCCAGGTCGCGTCCCGGCGCGCTAGCGGCCCGCTGGCGCGCGGGGATTTACTTCTCCCTCCGGGAGGCGTAAATCCCCCGACAAAGGTAAGGATGGGGTTTAGACAGGGCCGGGCGGGTGGGTTAGGTAGAGGAAGGGAGGGGAAGGTGAGGGGAGGGCGTTAGAGGATTCCCTCCGAGGCCGCTCCGATTTCCCTCCGAGGCCGCTCCGATTTCGGAGCGGCCTCGGAGGGAACGGGGGTAGGCTGCGTGGCTCGGCGCGCGCCGGCTATACAGAATTGATAGCCTTGCGCGCGCTGATCCCGGATTTTAGCGGATACGCGCGGCTACGCGCGTATCTACTAAAATCCCGCGTACTTTTGCTGGCGCCTGATGCGCCAGCAAAAGTACGCCTATTCACGCTGTTTGTAAATCTACCCCTTTGCGTATACTTTATACAATAGCACATATCTTTGCGTGTGGTGAGATACCTGCGTTTATGGGCGCATGCGGCCCTTTTAAAATCTATCCGTAACTGTTAAAAGAAAACAGACAAAGAAGGGGCAACACAGTAATTGCTTGCACAGGGCAGCAGTAAAGCCAGCACTTACCCTGCAAAAGATTTTAACCCTTGGCATGGTGTCACAGAAACTTTTGAAAACAGGGACTAATGAATTCAGCTGCTTCTCTAACAGGAAACGCAAGCCTACCTGTTGTTTTGTCTTTTACTGTCTACATAGACTTATTCCATTTTAAACACTTTCAGACACACAGACACTAACCCTCTGTTCCGGACATCTAACCAGACTTATGGAAGCAGACTGCCTACAGTCCACGAAATGCCAGTAAGTATGTAAGCATGTAGTGTCCGATGCTATCCAGAAATGAGAAAATATTTGATCAGATCAAGGTTCTAACTTTTTTGTTGTCTTAAATTACGAAAACTGTTAAAGACCAAATACTTTACCAAGTACAGGAGCTGTATCTACCAAGTGTATCTGCCATCAAAACACTCCCTTACATTTCATGATTGTTACACAGAATCAAAAAGCAACCACAAACAAGAAACTTAGGCCTAGATTTACAAAGACACCGTGGCGGCATGAATCCCGCAGTAACGGGGGACGGTCCTGCGATAGCCGGCAGTGATCGCACCTCCACGGTGCGCTCGCTGCTGGCGTCGCGCCGAACAACTACACCATAAAAGGTGTAGTTATTCAGCGTGAAACTGGCAGCGATAAAGAAGCGAACCTTTCGCTGTCGGCGAAGTCTTTGCGGCGTCAGCCCCGGTGCCGCCCCGACTCCTCCTCTTCTGAGGCTGACGCCGCCCCGACTCCACCCTGATTTTGGTATCACACGCAATAAGGGACTTTTCGCATGCAAAACGTCCCTTATCGCATGTGATCCGTATAGAAAATGACCCCCTTAGTTTTGTTCTTCACTCACATTGGAAAATATGTATATATAACTGAGTAGCTGTAAGTTCATTAATAAGTTGAGCTGAAAAACACCCCCTAAATTACTAAAGGAGAAAAGATACCCCATCCGTCCAGTGTGCTCAAAGTTTTATGGTTTAATTTTTTTTTTTTTTTTTTAAATAATGAGACTTTATCTTGCTTTTTCTACACAGACATGTTTCAATGGAATATCACTTCAATTTTCAACCCATCTGCTAAACAGTGGAATGTTCAGAAACCATGGTTTTAACACCTTCATGGAGCGAAGTTATGTGACTGGCCCTGATAACTTCATCACCTTCTATGACAGGCTCAACTTTCACAAAAGTTACAATATTAAGGGCCCTTCATTCTCTGATTAGTGCACAAGGATCCTGCCTTGTGCACCACAAGAAATTGATCACTCAAATCATGAGAACTGCCTGGTTTAGGAACAAAATACATAGATTTTTCCATGTTGAAGTGAATGTAAAATAATACAGTTATGGTAGTATATCATTAAAAAATGCTATTGATTTAAATCTTAGTACAACAAAGAAGGAAAACAGTATGGATTAGTTAGAAAAGTGTACATTTGACTGGGTATTCTGGGCCAGAAATCAATCATCACGTGAAACAGACAATTGGAAACTAATTTCAAGGCTTCAGGGCCATTCCGTTTCTGTTTTATGTCTTCCCTTAAACACTTGGGGGCGGATTTTAAGATCCCTGCTCGCCTAAATCCGCCAAAAACCGGGCGGATTTAGGCGAGCAGGGCCCTGCGCGCCGGTGAGCCTATTTTACATAGGCCTACCGGTGCGCGCAGAACCCCGGGACTCGCGTAAGTCCCGGGGTTTTCGGAGGGGGCGTGTCGGGGGCGTGACCGAGCGCAGCGGCGTTTTCGGGGCGTGTCGGGAGCGTTCCGGGGGCGGGCTCGGGGGCGTGGCTACGGCCCGGGGCGGTCCGGGGGCGTGGCCGCACCCTCCGGACCCGCCCCCAGGTCGCGTCCCGGCGCGCTAGCGGCCCGCTGGCGCGCGGGGATTTACTTCTCCCTCCGGGAGGCGTAAATCCCCTGACAAAGGTAAGTGAGGGGTTTAGACAGGGCCGGGCGGGTGGGTTAGGTAGGGGAAGGGAGGGGAAGGTGAGGGGAGGGCAAAGGAAAGTTCCCTTCGAGGCCGCTCCGATTTCGGAGCGGCCTCGGAGGGAACGGAGGTAGGCTGCGCGGCTCAGCGCGCGCCGGCTATACAGAATCGATAGCCTTGCGCGCGCCGATCCCGGATTTTAGCGGATACGCGCGGCTACGCGCGTATCTACTAAAATCCAGCGTACTTTTGTTTGCGCCTGGAGCGCCAACAAAAGTACGCCTATTCGCGGTATTTGAAAATCTACCCCTTGGGGATATGCAGTCCTGCATTTTGTACTGACTGAATTAAGACTCTGTTTTTAGGGAACAGTGGTTAAAATGTCCCTATTTGCGGTTGGCTAGCAGGTATACAGACCAGAACTAACTGCCCACTTGGTATGTGAGCCATAACCCCCATATGCCAGACTGAACGGTATGCACTTTCTGTTCATCCAGCAACATCCACAGCTATCCTGCACAAATCACTCTGCTATAGGACTGTATGCTACCTGTCAACTGTATTTGCACAAATCTGTCTTGAAAGTTTTGAAATAAGCTACTGGAACATTATTCCATTGGTCTGTTATTGGTGTGTCCTGGTGCTAAAAATGGGTCATGCAATACATATAAATGTAATTCAAGTTAATGAACTTTATTAGAATATAACAGTTACAACAAAGTACAGTTCAGTTTAAGCAATGTTTTTCTTTAATCACAAGTGAATAAATTTGGACCCAAATGCTATACCGGGATAGGAACTCCAGTTCTCATGTGCAGTTTTCAGTGAGGTTTTCACGCTATCCACAATGAATATGCATGAAATGCATTTGAATGTAGTGGAGACAGTGCATGCAAATGTATCACATGATATTCAGTGTGGGTAGCTTGTGGTACTCAAGGACTGGAGTTGCCTCCTCTGTGCTATATTATTAAAGAACACATTTTTGACGGTATCAGAAAACAAAAGGTTTCCATTTTTGCATATTCTTGCATTTTTTTCCCCTACTGGTAGTATTATGGACTGTGATAACATAGTGGAGGATCTTCTCTGTAGGTGCTCTTACTGACACGAATATGCTTGCACCGGTCTTCTAAAGAGAAGAGCACATATGAATCTGATCATTCTGCCACCCTAAGGGTTCTTTATCGAAGTACAAAATAAAAAATATTTTCCTACTCCCTTCCTTGAGGGCCGATGCAATAAAATTTGCGGAAGCTTTCTTAGCGCACGCATGGCGCCCGCAAGGGGGGCACCATGCAATAAACAAATTAGAAATAGGGGTGGATTAGTGCCTATTTAACCCGCATCCGACAGCGGGTTAAATAGTGCGCTCGCCTGAGCGCACTGTATTGCATTGGCCCCTTGGATTGTGATGTGTGAGATAAATCTGCAGTAGTACCTCATATGCACTGGGTAACAATCTTCTGACTGATGGCTCAGTTCAGATGGTCATTTCTTTCAGTCTTGAACTGACTATGCCCAATGCCCATGCTTTTAATCTCAGTACTCCACAATGCAGCAGCTTCTGCTGTCCTTTTTTTCCCCCAGTATGTGCAGTCAAGCTACTCTGGAAACTGCTGCCTCTAAGGTTCCTTCCTGATACGTTACAAAGCAATCTTCAAGGAATGAGGCAGCGAGGAAGCCCAGCTGTGGCAAGCAGTGTATAATCCCTCAATAATAAACAGGGAAAATAAATATAGATAGAATAAATGATCCAACAGAGATCAAGACAATCTAGGAAAAATAAAAGATCATTTACCAGTGGGTCATGGGCATATCTTAAACACAAATGTCCACTACTCCAATCAAATCAAAACATGAAAATATCATCCCAACATTATAATTTGCACTCTTCATTTTAGAATTTTTATGTAAGAGGAGATACATATCTTTTAAATTCTTTACATTTTATTTATATGGTTGCTAAGAGATGGTTTCTAATATTCCAAATGTCATTTCAGCTTCTACAGATCAGAATAGTGAAGACATTATGTTAATGTGTATTTCATTTGTAAACATGGGCAATAAACCCTAATAAAAACATTACTGGGGCTGCATCTCCATTACAGCAATATGCTTGCCAGGAATTAATACTGATAAGGGATTTACACAAGACAGACTATCTTTACAGGGAACTAAATGCTCATGGCCATATGTGTTATCAAGAAAGGACCAGAACCTGCTAGTTCCTCCACTGTTTATCATTTCCAACTGATTATATTACAGAGTATCGGGATGGGATGATATCTGTATAACTAATTATATTGGGTTAGGATGCTATCTTCTGATATAGGAGCATCGTCTCTCAAGTTAGGTAAAATGATATCGTCAACCAACAATGAAAGATTTCGGATGTTTTTCCTGAACTAACTGATGACACCACAGCAACAGACAGCTTTAGAGCATCTCAAAACATTATTTAACTCAGGAAAATTATTTTTTAAATGTTCTTTAATAGCTAAAATAAAACTGTAACTCCCATCAGCAGTCTAGATAGAAACAGATCATACTGGTGGAACATCTTTTGTGTCTTGCAAAAAAAAAAAGCATTGTGGGCCTAGCATGGGAGCAGGAATAAAAATTCACAGACCCAAGGCACTGAACTGTGACATAACATTACATTAAACAAGTTTCAAATCCAGTAAAAACAATAAAAAAAAATTCTTTATTGTAAAAAAAACCAAACCCTTAAGACTTGGAACAAAATTTCCTTGTTTCTTCGACAAAGCTGCTCTCCTTTTCTTCATGCTGGTTCACTTCCTCACTTTGCACTGTATTTGTGTCCTTTCTGAAATGTTATAAAAAAAAAACACACTCACAACTGTTAGAAAGGCAAGCTTTTTATATTTTCTATTTAACTTGTTTTTCCTGTGATGTACTATGCAATTTTATCTTTTTAGAACACATGGCATGTAACAAGGTGCATGATTGTTAATTGTATAGCTGTTTTATTTTAATTTTTAATGTGCTTTCCTGCCCTTGCAGGAGCAACTCTGGTTGGAGAGGTCAGAAATGACTTGCCACACACTGACCCCTCCTGGCTGACACAGTCACAAATTACCTCACGTTGTGAATAAGATTCCTGTGTCTGTGATGAGATCTATCGTATTTTTTCAAACATGGCGATAGCCAGTGAAAGATGAACCAAATTGTAACATAGATTGACCTTTAAGGAAATGAATTTTCAAAGATGTACATAGGGGTTGAGTGCATAAAATTGGCAAATATGCATATAAGTAGCATCTGTACAGTCAGTGAATTTTAGGAAGGGTGACAGTTATGTGTATGCAGTTACTGCTGTGCAGAAATGTATAAGCAGAGAATGGAGAAATTACTTAACTGATAATTTCATTTTCCTTAGTGTAGACAAATGAATTCAGGACCAGTGGGTTTATTCTCCCCTGCCAGCAGATGGAGACTGAGCAAGCTGACGTCACAGTATATGTGGTCCTGCAGTGACCCCAGCTTGCCAGTATTCTCTTCAAAAACAACTGTGGACAGACTAGCAAAAAACATGATTAAAAACTTGACCAAAAACAGGCAACCATATCTGTTTTGGTTTTTTCTTTTATAATTTTTTTATATTTCAATTTTCCATTTACATATTCAAGCAAACACTTGATTTGCAAGCAATACAAAACAAACAAGTTACCAAAAATATCAATACCAATGGCATTCATATAACAAATACAGGAAATATTGCCAAATGAGGACACCAAACACAACTTCAGGTATATTTCAAACAAGAGGAAATATGTAAGATCAGGTTCATTAAGCTATTTTTGATCGAATAAACTGAAGTCAAAGGTAATCATTCAGCAGCTACCGAGGAGGAAGGATTTATAATAGGCTTTTTTCCTTCCAAAAACTCTGAAAGCTGCTACAAAAAATTATGTATTTCCCTGATACTTGATTATGCATTTGCATGGGTATTTGAACAAAAAAGAAAGCTCCTAATTGTAATACTTGAGATCTGAATTGTAGGAAAGATCTTCTCCTGGATTGAGTTGATCTAGCAAGATCTGGATAAATACTGATCTTTAAACCAAGAAAAGACTCAGTTCGATGTCTAAAATACAATCACAATATCCAGTCCTTGTCCGACTCAAGTAGGAAAGACACAAGGTAGACGGAGAAACTTGTTCTTTCTGGGTGGAATCCAACTTTAACTGTTCTTAACCAACAAGAAACACTGAACTCACGTAAGAATCTAGGTACCCCAAGCTAGAGACTGGATGAACACTTACCAGAAATCACTTGGAACCCGGAGCTCCATAGGACAAATATTGACACACATATAGCAGCCGAGGGCGAGAAACTGAGCCCATCTACACTAAGGAAAACAAAATTATCAGATAAGTAATTTCTCCATTTCCTAGCATGTAGACAGATGGATTCAGGACCAGTAGGATGTACCAAAGCTACTCCTCAACAGGGTGGGAGGATGCCCGCGGTCCAATCAACACTGCACATGCAAAGGCTGCGTACGCCCAGGCGATAAAACCTGGAAAAAGTGTATAAGGAGGACCACGTCGCAGCTCAGCAGATATAGACAGGAGACAACAAACAAATCTCCGCCCGTGACACTGCCTGAGCCCTAGTGGAATGAGCCCTAACCTGGAGTAGGCAATAGCTTTTCAGCATCCACATACGCGGCCGTGACTACCTCCTTAATCCAGCAAGCTTTGGTAGCCCACGAAGCCGGAATGCCCTACTTACTCCTGCCATGGAGAACAAACAGGCGATCTGTCTTCCAAAAAGGTTCAGAAACCTCCAGATACCACACGACAAGTCTCTTGACATCCAAAGCGTGCAAGAGGCGATACTCCTTTGCATCCCTGACCTTATCCAGGGACGGCAAGGAGATGGACTAATTCAAATGAAAGTTTGAGACCACCTTGGGCAAGAAGGATGGAACAGTACGAGGCTATAATGTCCCTGGAGTCACCCAAAGGAATGGCTCCCAGCAAGACAAGGCCTGCAGCTCAGAAATTCGACACTCAGATCATATAGCCACCAGGAACACAGTCTTCAATATCAACAACCACAAGGAAAGGCTTCACAGTGGTCAGAACGCAGGGCACGCCAAAAAGTCCAGCACCAAGTTAAGAGTCCCTTGAGGTTACTGGTTCCCTTGTGGAGGCCTAAGATGCTTCACTCCCTTCAAAAAACGGGTCACATCAGGATGAGACGACAATGAAATACCATTCACCTGGCCTCTGAAACAGACAAGAGCTACAATCTGCACCTTCAAGGAATTAAATGCCAATCGAAGGGGATCACGTGATGTGGTGATCTGGGGAAGACGTGTTCTTTCCAGGCTCCAGCTGTCCGTTCTCATATCGGTGTTTCAAACAGGCATCTGATCTTATATTCACCGCCTACCACCTCTGTGTTGCAGTGCCTATGAACATCGACCACTACATGAATAAATCGCCCTCCGCGATGCCTCCTAAATTAGCAAAAAAGGTCAAAGATAAATCAAAAGCGGGTGAGGACAAAATGGCGGCTAACTCTGATAAAGGATCACTGGGCCTGGGCGATGAAGCCGCGATCGCGCCCTAACTTCTGCAGTGACCGTGGCGCTTTCCGGCAAATTGGACAAGATATCGGAGCAAATTTCAAAATTAAAAGCTGAATTCGCCGAAATACACCCCCGCTTGGAGGCTTTGGAACAGCGGGTATCGGCCGCGGAAGATGAGGCTTTAGCCAGCGAATGTAGACTTCATAAACTGGAGCAGTTGGTCCAAGTACAAGATGAAAAGATCGATGACCTGGAGAACCGGTCCCGTCGGAATAATCTCCGGTTCATTGGGATACCAGAATCCATCCCAGAAAATGATCTTGCTGAGCAACCTACCTGATGGCTGCCTGAGGCCCTGGGAAACCTTGAAAATCGAGAGAGCCAACCGCCTCAGCGCTGGCGCCTTGCCCGGATTGTTATAGCTCGCATATTGGACTTTGCTGACCGCCAACGCATCTGGCAGAGCTCCCAGAAAATCCCGACTCTAACTTACCAAAACCAGCCAGTGAGAATTTTCCAGGACTTTTCCGCCCGAGTAGCAGCCAAACGGAAGGAATTTGGCCTGTTGTGTTCCCAATTGGTGGCGAAACAAATCTGTTTCACACTTCAATACCCAGCGAAATTGTGCATCTGGTTTAATGGTCAAAATCAAGCCTTCGACTCTTTTGCGGATGCCCAAAAATATCTCCAGACCGTGGTGCACGTCGCTGAAGGCTGAAAGGCGTTAGTCACTATATGGACTCAGAGCTATCTACTTAGGCCTACCTGGTAAATTGGGAATGCCTGTTAACACCTTATATTCTCTAATTTCATGGAAGGGAAATTGCTGTGTATGTATCCCGGGAGCAGTTGACTTAACGGAGGCACTGCCTTCGTGAATTGTGAAGATAGCTAACCTGTTGATGGTTGGCCGCCATTCAGGACTTGTTGTCACTATTTGATTTACTTTTTCCCTTTTTCTTTTGGGGACGGATACCTGACCACACCCTTCTGATCCTGGCTCTCACTGCGGACAGTCTGCTCGGGGTAAAAATAGGAATTCTGGTGATGTCGGGTTTGGGAAGGGCGGGGAACGGGGAGGGTAGCACCTGTAGCTTGGCATCGTTATATTACTAAAAGGAACTGGCTGATTGTTTTGCTGTGGTTAACTATGAAGTTCTTGTGTTTATGTTCCTCTGGTATCATAGGGATCCATAGGCAGCGTCCTCTGAGGAAAATGTGGAGTGGGTATTTGCCAAGTGGGCGAGCTGGGCACCCGTGGTTGGCCCGTATAATGTGTATTTGGTTTACCATTACCCTAGGGGGTAGACAACTGATTTATAAGGAATAATGAGTCCTAAGGTCTAAGGAACCGGCACTAAGGAACAGTCTTAAGTCTTAAGACTTAAGTCTTAAGTCTTAACCGGCACTTAGGAACAGTCCTAAGGTCCTAAGGAACAGGCAGAAGGGAGCCGCTAAGCCGGGTAAGCCCGCCCTCTAAACCCCGACGTCACGATCGGCGATACCGAGCCCTTTAAAGGGCTCGGTATCGCCGATCGTGGCCCCGATCGCTGGCCCCTTTGTCGCGCCGAAGGAGCGCGACAAAGGGGCCAGCCCCTTTGTGCGCCCCTTCGTGCGTACCAGAACCTTGAAGTGGCAGCCACTCTCTACTCTCCACTTTGAAAAATCCTACACACTCCTAATACAGGCCCTCCCCTAGCATTCTTCCAGCCACCTTCAGCTTTCATCCAGCCACCTTCAGCATTCATCCAGGATCCTCAGCACTCATCTAGACACCTCAGCATTCATCCAGCACTCATCCAGCCACCTTCAGCATTCATCCAGGATCCTCAGCACTCATCTAGACACCTCAGCATTCATCCAGCATTCATCCAGCCACCTTCAGCATTCATCCAGGATCCTCAGCACTCATCTAGACACCTCAGCATTCATCCAGCATTCATCCAGCCACCTTCAGCATTCATCCAGGATCCTCAGCACTCATCTAGACACCTCAGCATTCATCCAGCATTCATCCAGCCACCTTCAGCATTCATCCAGGATCCTCAGCACTCATCTAGACACCTCAGCATTCATCCAGCATTCATCCAGCCACCTTCAGCATTCATCCAGGATCCTCAGCACTCATTCAGCCACCTTCAGCATTCATCCAGGATCCTCAGCACTCATCTAGACACCTCAGCATTCATCCAGCACTCATCCAGCCACCTTCAGCATTCATCCAGGATCCTCAGCACTCATCTAGACACCTCAGCATTCATCCAACATTCATCCAGCCACCTTCAGCATTCATCCAGCCACCTTCAGCATTCATCCAGGATCCTCAGCACTCATTCAGCCACCTTCAGCATTCATCCAGGATCCTCAGCACTCATCTAGACACCTCAGCACTCATCTAGACACCTTCAACATTCATACAGCCACCTTCAGCATTCATCCAGCCATCCCACGCTTTCAATCAGCCAACTTAGCATGAATCTAGCCTCCCCACCATTCATTCAGCTAAGGATCAGCACCACCATACTACATTAATCATTTTTCCCTCAAAGAATACTTCCACAAGTCTTCACCTCCTTTACGTCTCAGAATATCATCTACTGGCAAATCCCATCAAAGTGTTCTCTTTAGTCCCATCATGATGCTTGCATACCCGATACACACATTGCACCACAACATCTGCTACAAGACTAAGCCTTTGCTACGATATCAACCCATAACTCGCAGAAATCTAACTCCGGTGATGATCTCCCCCTTTACGCAATTACTGGGGCTGGCCCTCTTTACTTTAACACTTTTCAATGCCCAGTCAATTACCAAAAAAACTCATATCCTTCACGACTATCTGCTCGATGCCAAACCAGACATCTGTGCCATCACAGAGACCTGGCTAAAGCCATCAGACACAGTCTTAATAAATCAACTTCCTACACAGATATATGATATCTTCTCTCCTCATAGCTGCCAAAAAATCTCTTAACCTCACTCTTCAATCTATCAATATAATTCCCAAACTGGAGATAGGGTTTTTCAAATCTAAGTCACTCCAAATCCTCCTCACTTACGCTCCCCCCGGACTTTTAGAACAAGACGCCTCTCCCATGGTGGAAATCATAGCCAAATACGTAAAACTAGATTCTCCAGCCATAATCCTTGGAGATTTTAATCTTCACATCGATGCCAATCCTCGATCTTCTAACTGCGAAGCCTTCCTATCAGCCCTTTCAGACATGGGCTTCAAACAACACATCAACCAACCCACACATAAAGCAGGTCATACCCTTGACCTTATCTTCACAAATTCCAACCTCATTCCACTTTCACCACCTCTATGCCTCCCGGTTCCATGGTCAGACCATTTCATGATCACCTCCACCATCAAGTCATTGACAGGATCTTCTGCTCCCCTTCAGGCGACCACTTTGTACTACAGGAAACCATGTCCTTCAGAAGACCTCGGCAACTCCCTAATCAAAGAACTTCCTAATCTGGATCTATCTAACCCCAATTCTGCTATTACCTCTTGGCAAACTATTACCGAAATGATAGCCAATGACTTATGCCCACTGTCTAAAAAAACTATTGATCCTTCTCGAAAAAATAAACAGCCATGGTTTTCTAAGGAGCTCCATACCCTGAAGCAAAACCTAAGACGGAAAGAAAAAGAATGGAGGAAGAACCCCAACCCCCACTCTCTAACCATATACAAAGCCACCCGACACCATTACAGAACGACAACGCTTCAAACAAAAAGAGATTTCTATGCCCACCGTATCCACGATATGATATTCGACGCGAAGGCTCTTTTCTCATACGTATCGGAACTCACCAAAGCTGCTCCCTCTACTATTCCAGACGATACAGCCCAATCGAAAGCCAATATCTGGCCTTATTCTTTCAGAACAAAATCTCAAACACCCTAGCTACATTACCTACCAGCCCAAACTCACTGCCTCTGGATACCCTCCACCGACCAAACACAGACATAAGATTGGAATCCTTTGATCCTACCCACACTATAGAAGTAGAAAATCTGATAAAAAGAATTAAACCTTCGACCCACCCTCTGGACCAAATTCCATCCAAATTTCTGATTCTCATACCAGAATACATCTCCAAATATCTAGCTGATATTATCAACTGTTCCCTCTCACAAGGAATATTCCCAGACGCTCTCAAATCGGCCACCCTTAAACCCATACTCAAAAAACCGAACTTGGATCCGGATGACCTCAACAACTACCGCCCCATTTCAAATCTCTCGTTTGTAGCCAAAATCATGGAGAAAATTGTAAATAAGCAGCTTTCAGATTACTTGGAGGACCATAATATTCTACACCTGTCACAATACGGTTTCCGAAAAGAACACAATACCGAAACCCTCCTCATCTCACTCCTTGATCAAATTTACATCGGTTTTGACAAAGGACAATCATTCCTCCTAGCCCTTCTTGACATCTCTGCAGCTTTCGATACTGTAAAATCACAATACCCTACTAAACCGGCTATCAGATATAGGTATTTCAGGATCAGCTCTTAGATGGTTCGACTCCTTCCTTAGCAACAGAGGCTATAAGGTTAAAATCAACAACAAGGAATCCTCACACACTAACGCCCCATTCGGAGTTCCCCAGGGCTCCTCCTTATCGCCCACCCTGTTTAACATCTACATACTCCCTCTCTGCCATGTACTCTCAAATCTAAAGCTTAAGTTCTATATATATGCAGACGATGTACAAATTTTAATCCCCATATCCAAGTTACTGGACTCAACACTCAAATTATGGAATTCTCATTTACAAACGATCAACCATCACCTTTCAAGCATTAACCTGGTGCTCAACACTTCCAAGACTGAACTATTGCTAATCACCCCAGAAGGCAGTCCCTTTCATAACCAACTGCATTCTAACGTACAAATATCCCACGCCCGAGATCTTGGAGTCATAATAGATAGTCACTTGAACTTAAAGCAATTTATAAAACATACCACACGGGAGTGCTTCTACAAGCTTCAAGTACTCAAAAAACTCAAACCGCTCCTATTCCATTACGATTTCAGATCTGTCCTCCAAGCCATTCTTTTCTCCAAGATAGACTACTGCAATTCCATCTTGCAAGGTCTACCGGCTTCTACTATAAAACCTCTCCAGTTGCTCCAAAATGCAGCGGCGAGAATTTTAACAAATATTAATTGGAGAGCGCATATCTCCCCCATCCTAAAAGATCTTCACTGGCTCCCAGTAAACTTCAGGATCCTTCATAAATCATTGACAATTATCCACAAAAATATTCATCATCAGACCCCATTAGTTCTTTCACACCCTCTCAAACTGCACTCGACGACCAGACCCTTAAGAGATGCCTACAAGGGATCCTTACATGTTCCCCCAATCAAAATTGTACACCATTCAAATATCAGAGACAGGACATTCTCTATCACAGGGCCCTCCATCTGGAACGCCATGCCTCCGGACCTCAGGCAGGAAACTTGTCTACTAACTTTCAAAAAGAAACTAAAGACATGGCTGTTCTGCCGAGCCTTCCCCGCTACTAGCCCAACAGCCTGATTTAGAACTTTCATATTGCTTATGTAAATAAACAAACGCTAATCATGCTCACAAGTCATCATGAGGTTGGCTCCTTGCCTCCCTCCCATATTCCATTGTATATAGTAATTTATCTTCATTCTCCCCTCTTTTTTTCCTTCTCCCAGTTAAGGCATCCTTGTTATAATTTAACTTTATGCTCCTTTAAATTGTCACTTGTTGATTGGTTGGTTATAGTTCTGCTTAGTTCAATGTAAACCGAGTTGATTTGATTTGTATCAAGAAAGTCGGTATATAAAAGCCTTAAATAAATAAATAAATAAGGTGCAATACATGACATGGAATGTGGCGAGTATGGGCTCCCCTGTCAAGAGGGAAAAAATTCTGGCCCATTGCCATAAGTCGAAAGGGGACATTGTGTTCCTACAAGAAACCCACATGTTGGACAAGGAACACCTTAAATTAAAGAATAAACAAGGGTACAATCAAGTGTATTTCTCATCCGGGACCCACAAGCGAAATGGAGTAACTATTTTAATACACAAGTCTGTTTCTTTTTAGTTGGAAACCCAGTAGTCTGAATCAGAAGGGCGAATGGTGCTACTCAAGGGCTGCCTATTTGGTCAATCAGTTCTTCTGGCGTCAGTATATGGTCCTAATAAATACAATCATGCATTTTTTACTGGTTTGGTCACCCGTTTATCGGATTTGGGCCCCCACCCCATGGTAGTAGCTGGAAATTTGAATTATATTGTAGACATTAACATGGATAGATGCTCCAGTAGTCCACAACACATATTGGGACCTGAGAAAGGACTTACATTTTTGAGCAAATCCTTACAGTTACTTGATGTCTGGCGGGTTCTTCACCTGACCGACAAAGATTGCACCCTTTATGCCAGAGCTCACCCAGCCAAGTCCCGAATAGATTACATTTTTCTTTCTGAATCTTTATTTCCTACCGTGGATAGGGCTGACATAGGAAATTTGGTGATATCAGACCACTGTCCCGTGTTCTGTACTACCGGTACAGCGATCGTATTGCCCTCTTTATTCCAATGGCGTATGCCGGAATTGTTGTCGGTTGATCCAGATTTTAAGATGTATTTGGATCAGAAGTGGAAACAGTATGATGAATTTAATGGGCAACATAGGGATGATCCGGTTCTTTACTGGGAAATAGCGAAGGCTGTCCTTAGGGGTGATATCCTGCAATTTACTATCCAAAAAAAGAGAAAGCAAAATGCTCAGATTTTGACCTTGGAAAAGGATTTAGCTTATATTAGAGTCCAATGGAACCGTGCCAATATGGATTTCTGGAGGGGCAGATTTCGACAAACCCAAGCTGTATTAAATGATCTTTTACACCGGAAAGCAGTAGGAAATATGTTTTCCTTTAAGCATAAACTGTTCCTCCACGGCAACAAGCCTGGGTGGCTATTAGCTCGTTTAATGTGGGCCCAACAACCCTCTAAGTTCATTAGTTCTATCCGTAGATCGGATGACTCGACTGCTGTTTCCACATCTGAGATAGGGCAAATTTTCAATACATTTTATGCCACTTTGTATGCTTCTGATACCCCCCACCAAGTTAATCAACAAATTGTTTTTGCTGGGTTGCAGCTCCCTACCCTAACAGCCCAACAACTGGATAGCCTTAATAGACCTATATTGCCCCAGGAGGTACTGACAGTCATATCGGATTTAAAACTTCACAAATCCACGGGCCCCGATGGTATCACTTCCCTGTTTTATAAAACCTTACGGGAACCGGTTACCCCAGTTTTAGTTGCCCTGTTCAATCATATGATAACTCATGCTCATATACCTGAGAAGATGAAAGCGGTGGCTATAACTGTTTTGCCAAAGCCAGGGCGGGACCCAGCAGACCCAGGGTCGTATAGACCGATATCATTACTCAACCAGGATGTGAAGATTTACGCTAAACTGTTGGCGTCTCAATTAAAGTTTATACTGCCAGACCTCATTTCTTTAGAACAAACTGGGTTTGTCTATGGAAGGAGGCCCGTTGCTAATATTAGACGCCTTCCAGTATTATTATTATTATTTAAAACCTTTTTTATACTGGTGTTAGTGTGAACATCACATCGGTTTACAATATAACAAAATGAATAGAAAATACAATTAACAAGGGAATAAAACAGGTGGGCGAAGAGAAACGCGGGAAAGCAGCATAGAAAGATAGTACAACTGGTGTAGAGTTCTTAACATACGTAACTATTGGAACATATCATGTTGGATAATATCATGAATTCTAGTATTATATACATTATATTCATTAATAGAACATAAAGATCACAGTGTACGATGGTAGAAGATGATGGTAGAAGAAGATGATCTAGTAGCTTTAGAAAGCTGCAAGACTTGTCTCATACCAGACCCTCAATTAGTTTTGATGCTGAAAAGGCCTTTGACAGGGTGGCCTGGTTGTATCTTTTTGATACTTTACAAATGTTTGGGTTTAAGGGTGCTTTTCTTTCGGCCCTCCAATTATTATACCATGACCCTAAAGCGTTTATTTGTATAAATGGAACTAGGTCTCCTATATTTACACTGGGTAGAGGTACGAGACAGGGATGACCGCTTTCTCCCCTTCTTTATATGCTTTCGCTAGAACCCCTCATTCACAAAATTAAGCAAGATAGCCGAATACCTGGTATATGGACTGGGAGCAGTGAACAAAAAATGATGCTCTTTGCAGATGATATGCTTATGTTATTTTCCAATGCCTGTAGTTCACTTCCAGTCTTATTAGATATCATCCATACTTTTGGTACTTTCTCAGGACTGAAGTTAAATTTAACTAAATCGGAAGCCATGGATATTAATGGGAACCTAAGGACGAGTTGGCCGAACTTTCCCTTGCTATGGGTGGGAGATACTATCAAATATCTTGGGATTAAGATACATAGTGACCCGAAGAATTGGTACTTTTATAACGTTCCTCCACTAATAAAGATCTTCCGAGAGAAGCTTCACAGCTGGGGCTCCTTTCCCTTATCCATTTCCGGAAGGATTGCCTTGGTTCAAATGATGCTGATTCCCAAGCTCTTGTACCTGTTGCAGGATGATACCTCTATATTTACTTTCTAGGGACATAAGGACTTGGCAGACACTTTGTGGGAAATTCTTTTGGAATTCAAAAAAAGCCCTACTTAGCTATACCAAACTTATGACCCCTAGAAGTGAAGGGGGATTGGGAGAAGCCAACCTTCGTTACTACAATGTAGCATGCCTGACTCCTACCCTATGGGAATGGCTGGGATATGGGGGATTATCCCCTGTGCTCTACTTAGAGCAAGCTTTGCTATGACCCCTGAACCTGGCTTATCTTGTGCATGCTCAAGGGGAGAACTTACAGTCCCATCATACTAGGAATATATTAGTCTCGGCAATGCGGAAATGCTGGCGATTTCTACGCACTCATCTGCAATTGTCCTGGCAGGTTTCCTTCTGTTTACCTCTTTTAGGAAATCCTGACTTCAAGCAGGGCTTACTGGGAAATAATATTCTGAGATTTCGGACGTAGGAGCCTTCAATCTGCAGCCATTTATCAACCTACAAACTGGAAGTCTACATTCTTTCCAGTATTGCTGTCAGACCCTGGGGTTAACACATATGGACTATCTGGTGTACTTGCAAATTCGCAGTTACACTCATATGGTACTTGCCATTACTCAGCTTCCTAAGACCAGTGGTCCTTTTCAACGTTTTATAAGTATGGGTGCCAAACACCCAGTTACCATTTCTTTATTGTATAAATTTTTACATAACACATCGCAGTATAAAATATACGAGTCTCTAGCTGTAAATTGGTCAAGGGATCTGCCTGATGTGATTGTCACTGCTGATCAGTTGCGCCTGTGTCATCAATTAACTCACAAACTAGTGGTTAGTGTGGCACTCCGGGAAATACATTTTAAGATCATGTTGCGGTCCTGGCCGCGAGCACTGCGGCCAGACCCTTACCTCCGGGCTCCCGGACCTGCTCCCGTTCCCTGAGGCCTAGTTTGCGGCCTGGATGGCGGCGTCCCCGCTGGAGCTGCGCCGCTGCGAGCTCCTCCATAGACGCCCTGCGCTTAGGCGCGTGCCACTTGGGCGCTTTTCTAGGCCGTTTCCCGCCAGTGGTGACTCCGCCCAAATCCTGACGTCAGACGCCGCGGCCTTGATAAGCCAGCCGCGGCCATCCAGTCTTCGCCTTGCAACGGGTTAGCCTTCTGGTTTCCTGTTGCGCTGTGCCCCGGAGTGACTCGCTTGGCTTCGTCGCTCCGTTCCTGCTACAGTACCTGCTTGGTTCCTGCCTGCTTGCTATGGTACCTACCTGGTTCCTGCCTGCTTGCTACAGTACCTGCCTGGTTCCAGTACCCATATCCTGCTACAGTTCCTGCCTGGTTCCAGTACTCGTATCCTGCTACAGTTCCTGCCTGGTTCCAGTACCTGTATCCTGCTACAGTTCCTGCTTGGTTCCAGTACCTGAATCCTGCTACAGTTCCTGCCTGGTTCCAGAACCCGAACCCACTTACAGTATTGCTACTGTCTTAGTCTGGTTTCAGTTACCTGTCCTGATCCACAACTCGCCTAAGTCCCAGCGGCCGGGTCCCTATGGGCTCCTCCCGGGGGGGGGCTTCGGCTTCCAAGGGTGAAGCCACCTAAGTCCCAGCGGTTGGGCTCCTATGGGCTCCTCCCGGGGGAGTGCCAGCTTCCAGGGTGTAGAGCATCTACGTCCTGCCCGAACATCTGCCTCCCGGCCTGCTTTGCAACAGAGACATTGTCCACCTTTCCAAGTCTCCAGCAGGTCGGCCCAAGGTTCCACTAAACAGAGACTCCCATAACAAATCATGCATAAAATAGTTGTGTGTCCCTGGAGAGCGTATCTTATGGGTGTTGCTGTATCACATGTATGTCTTAAATGTGCTTCTCCACAAGCATCGCTAGTGCACTGTTTATGGGAGTGTACCTTTATTCAAACCTTTTGGTCTCAGATTTCCCAAGGCCTTGATGTCTCCGAGTTCAGGAGCACCACAGATGTGAATATTAGGTATTCCGCCCACCCAGCCTGATGGACAAGATGTCACCGTCCCACCGCTACTGCACAAGGGAAGTCTAGTAGCATTGCGATTAATTCTGAAATATTGGTTATCACCGTCCCCTCCTTCCCGACAGGAATGGAGTTCCGCTATGATGGACTTGTACCTTCTGGAACGGAAGACCACTTTAAGCCACTCAAAGAAGAAGTAGCAGCAGTTCCAAGCAGTATGGACCTCATTCCTGGATTCCTTGCCCTCTACTATCAAGTCAAAACTTGCTTAACATGAGGGATTGGACATATTCGTGTGAATTAGTAGGTTCAGCTACACAGAGCCTTTTCCACGCTTCCTTTGACTTAATTCGGTTATTACTATGAATGTAATTCCTATGATTGTAAGCACCTAACTCAACTTCTATGCCGTTATTGTGCCTGCCGAGGATCCGACACATCTGGTAAAACAATAAATACAGCCAGATTCTTTGGTACCACTTATTGGTTCCACTTGCTGGTACTAGTTGTTAGTAATATTGGAAGTTAACGACCAAGTAGACAGTGCTAAGGGGGTGGGAAAGGGGGGGGGGGGGAGGGGGGAAGGGCTTGGGATGCTCAGAGAGAAGTTAAATCTTTGTGTTTTTTGTGTTATTGAGTTATTCTGTTTAACCATGCTCGACATTGATTGTTAATGATGTTCATGCTGTGGATGTATGCTTTATGTTTTATCTTTGGCAAAAATCAATAAACATGATTACAAAAAAAAAAAATGCCAATCCTTTATTCAATCCATCTTGCAAAAAGTCCAGAATGAGTGAGATCTTAACTGAACAAGGAAGAACGCCACATTCCTCACACCAGGCCTCAAAAACGCTCCAAACCCGCACATAAGCTAAGAAAGTGGAGAACCTGTGAGCATGGAGTAAGGTGGCAATCACCACAGAGGAATAACCACTCTTCAACAGGTGAGCCCTCTCAAGGCCAAACCATAAGAGAGAACAAAGTCAGATCCTCGTGAAATCCAGTCACTGCTGTAACAGATCCATGTGCTTCAGAAGGCGAAGAGAAGTCTCCACCAGGAGTCTTTGCAAATCCGCATACCACGGATGCCTAGGCCAGTCCGGTGCCACCAGGAGTACTAGCCCCCTGTGACCTTCAATTTTGCGAATTATCCTGCCCAATAAGGGCCACTGAGGAAAGGCATAACGCAATCTGTCTTCTGGCCAGACCTGTACGAAAGCATCTATGCCCAGGGACCATAGTTCTCTCCTGCGACAGTAGAATCGAGGAACTTTCACACTGCGAGAAGTTGCCAGCAGGTCTAGGAACAGAAGGACCAATGATCCACAATCATCTGAATCGCCTTGTCTGACAACGCCCATTCTGCTGGGTCCAGGCTCTCCCTGCTGAGAAAGTCTGCTCTTATGTTGACTTTTCCTGCAACATGAGAGGCCAAGACTACCTGTAAATGAACTTCCACCCATTCCATTAGCTGGTCTATTTCCTGCGACACCTGCTGGCTCTTGGTTCCTCCCTGGTGACTGATGTAGGCCACAGTCATCGCATTGTCCGACATCACGCGGACCTCGCAACCCTGCAGTCTGTGGCTGACTGCAAGCATGCCAGCTGTACCGTCCGGGCTTCCAGGAGATTGATGTTCCAGCGGGACTCTTTGACAATCTAATGCCTTTGGGCCGTCAGCTCCTGACAGCGAACCCCCCAACAATGGAGACTCGTATCTGTTGTGAGTACCAACCAGGTCGGGGAGGATAAGGAAACTCCCTCTCTCAGATGAGCCTCTAGCAACCACAAATGGAGGCGAGAGCAGATTTTCATCTGGAAGTGGAGCTGAACCAAATAGTCCTGAGACTGTGGGCTCTAACAAGACAGGAGAGAGCGCTGAAGAGGATGCATATGCGCCCTCACCAACGGCACCAATTCCAGGACTGCCATCAAGCCGAGCACCTGTAGATAGGATTACACCGTCGAGCATATAGTGTTCACCAACTAATGCACCTGAGACATCAATTTCTGAATCCAACCTTCCAGCAGGAAAACTCTGTCCTGTCCCATGTCGAACCGAACTCCCAGATACTCCAATGACTGTGATGGCTGAAGATTGCTCTTGGCCAGGTTCACCACCCAACCAAGCTCTTGCAATAAGGAAATCACCATGTGTGTCACTAGACAGCTCTCTTCCTGGAGACTTAGATCTAATCAGCCAGTCATCCGAGTACGGGTGCACCAGGATCCCTTCTCTTCGCAAGACCACCACTACCACCACCATAACCTTGGAAAACGTTCTGGGGACAGTGACTAGATCAAAGGGCAATGCCTGAATCTGATAATGATGTCCCAACACCACAAAATGTAGGAAGCGGTGTTCCAAACGGATGGGAATATGAAGGTAGGCCTTGGACAGAACCAGGGAGGTCAGATATTCCCCTGACTGCACTGCCATTATCAGAGAGTGTAAGGTTTCCATGAGAAAATGAGTCACCTTCAAATGACGGTTGATCCTTTCTGAGATCCAGGATGGGACGAAAAGAACCCTCCTTCTTGGGCACAACAAAATAAATGAAATATCACCCCATACTTTGAGAAGTGGGCACTAGAACCACAGTCCTCAGCCTGAGAAGCCTTTGAACCATGAACTCCACTGTCTGCTACTTCTGTGGGGAGTGGCAAGGGGACACCATGAACACATCCAGAGGAATACTGTGAAATTCCAGTGCGTATCCTTCTCATATCACCTCCAGGACCCACTGGCCCAATGTGATCTTGACCCACCTCTGATAAAAGAGAGAGAGAGATAACAAGAGAGAGAGAGAGAGATCCCCCTCCTTCTTGTTCCCGAAGGTGGGTCAGCAAATCTTCACTGGGAAGCTCGGGAAGGTCTGCCACCTGAGCCCGCTCCTATCTTGGGCTGTCTGGGACGAAAGGACTGAGACCTACTGATAGGCCGAGTCTTCTGAAAGATTGACCTTCTGTAAGGATGGAACCGTTTGGAACCCCGGAGACGATCCCTCATACTAAAGGGGCACTGTAACAGCTTCTTGTTCTGTCCGTCGCTGTCTGACGTATCTGCTCCGCCCACCTTACCTCGTTGGCGACTCCCTTCGGGGTTGATGGAAGGCTGGCTGCTGCAGCGTCTCCAGGCCGTCCTCTCTGGCATTCCCAGACTGGCTCGACGCTGCAAGCTGCCATGTTGACCAGATGCCTAGGGCGTGCGCGCGCAGCCCGACTGATGTACCAGCATTGGCGCAAACCTCAGGGGCGTCCCCCTGAGATGACATCACCAGCTCCAGATATTTAAGGTCTCAGTTTTCGCTAACAAGACGAGTTAGCAAGGGGTTCACTTCCTCCTGGTCGCTGCAGATGGGATTCGCTCTCCGCGACCCTAGCTACTCTGCCTCCTCGGACTGCACTAGGGGTACCCGCTCCTCGGGGGCCTCGCTCTCTCTTTTTCTTTGCAGGTCGCAGTCCGGAACCGGTACTCGCTCCTTGAGGGTCCACGTCCCGGACTTGCTCCTGAATACCACTTCTGCTAAGAAGTCATCACTGCTTACAACATTGTGAGTTTCCATCTATCTCTCGGAGCTTTCCCTGGGTACAGGTACTCACTCCTCGAGGGCCTAATGTATACCATCTCCTGGGCTGCCTTAAGAGACTATTGTGTGAGTGTTACCATTAAGGACTTGTTCCAGTGCTCTGCATATACTGCCTACTCACTGTCTTAGTTTCTCTACAGCTCAGCCACCCTGGGATCGTTGTTCCAATACCTGAGGGACTACAGCCCAGCCGGGCGCTTCCAGCTCACTACTGCCACCTTTGGTGGTTTACTATATTGCTTCTAAGAAGTCTTTGTTGCTTAACATCAGTTAGTTGTATCTATCTCTCAGAGCATTCCCTGGAACCAGGTACTCGCTCCTCGAGGGCCTAATGCATACCAACTCCTGGGCTGCCTTAAGAGACTATTATGTGAGTGTTACCATCAAGGACTTGTTTCAGAACTCTGCATATACTGCCTACTCACTGACTTAGTTTCTCTACAGCTCAGCCACCTTGGGATCGCTGTTCCAATACCTGAGGCACTACAGCCCAGCTGGGCGCTTCCAGCTCACTACTGCCACCTCTGGTGGTTTACCATATTGTCTAATAAAAGAACTAGTGTGTGTCTGTCTCCTACACTAAGCCTGACCAGTGGTCCCTCTCAGAATTTCCCCCGAGGGCGTGGTCACCTGCCACTGGTCCAAGGATCCACCCACAATTGCTAAATACCAGCTTTAACAACATAGCTTTCTGACACTTCTTATCCTCCGGCAACTGAGGAACCGATGATTCTTCCCACTTACTGGCCAATTTCTCCAACTCGCTCCCAAATAACAGCAAGCCTTTACAGGGTATCTTTGTAAGATTAGCTTTGGAGGCTGCGTCTGCTGACCAATTTTGCAACCAGAGTTGACACCTGGCCACTATCACTGAAGCCACTCCACTGGCCAAGGTATGGACCAAACCGCAACCTGCGTCTGCTAAAAAGGCGGCAGCGGGCTCCATAACTGCTCTGGAATTCCCTCCAGAATCATCAATCTACTGAAAGAGAAGCAGACAAGATTGCACCACAAGAAACCTGTGAGGGAGACGGTTGGACCATTAGATGACCAAGGGGTTAAAGGGGATCTTAGGGAAGATAAGGCCATTGCAGAAAGACCACATTAATTCTTTGCTTCCGTGTTTACTAATGAGGATGTTGGAGAGATACCAGTTCTGGAGATGGTTTTCAGGGGTGATGAGTCAGATGAACTGAACGAAATCACTGTGAACCTGGGAGATGTAGTAGGCCAGTTTGACAAACTAAAGAGTAGCAAATCATCTGGACCGGATGGTATGCATCCTAGGGTACTGAAGGAACTAAAAAATGAAATTTCTGATCTATTAGTGTTATGGTTTAGCGGTGTTTTGGTGGATTGTTGGGTACTGTGGCAGATGACCAAGCCCACGGGGAGGAGCCCCGTGGAGAGCCACAGTACTGGGCTAGACTCAGGACGCACAAATATAGAATTAGCTCTTTTATTGTACAGCTTGATGTATACCACCAGAGGTAGCAGTAGTGAGGTGATCCAGAGGTAGCAGTCCCAGGGCCCTCGGCAGAGGGAACCTGTCTCACCACGTTGGTATAGGGGATTCTGGTGTAGGTTTCCCAGGCAAGGCAATGCTGTAGATGAGACAGACTGAGAGTTAGATTACTCACTAGATGGTAGCTGTAGGTTGGCGATTCCACTAGGCTGAAGTAGATGGTACAGACACCGACGCAGGGAGAGCAGGCCCTCGAGGAGCAAGTACCTGATCCCAGTAAGGCACCTGAAATAAAGCAGAGGGCCCCCGAGGAGCGGGTACCCAGGTTAGACAATACGCCGAAGGGCAGAGAGAGAGTTTCCAGCGGCAGCACGGAAGCGGCACAGTAGCTTAGACCAGCTGAGACCAATCCTTGCTAACTCAATGAGCTAGCAAACAAGTACAGGCTAAATACCCGGATGGCATGATGTCACTTGAGGGGGACACCCCCCGAGGTTCGCGCCATAGCTGGAATAAAGATGTGGGTAGCGTGCACGCTCACCGTAGGAGGCCCTTGGGAGAAACATGGCAGAAGGCAACCCCATAGCCATTCCGGGGAAGCTGGAGAGTGCGGCTTGCAGATGCAGTGGTAGCCATCTTCCCAAGGCTAGCGGGGAGAGCTGAGAAAAAGGTGAGGCACAAGGGTCAAAGCCGTCTGAGACTGACGGATGCAACAATTAGTTAAAATTTGTAACCTATCATTAAAATCATCCATTGTACCTGAAGACTGGAGGGTGGCCAGTGTAACCCTAATATTTAAAAAAGGCTCCAGGGGCGATCCGGGTAACTTTAGACTAGTGAGCCTGACTTCAGTGCCAGGAAAAATAGTGGAAACTATTCTCAAGATCAAAATCGTAGAGCATATAGAAAGACATGGTTTAATGGAACACAGTCAACATGGATTTACCCAAGGGAAGTCTTGCCTAACAAATCTGCTTCATTTTTTTGAAGGGGTTAATAAACATGTGGATAAAGGTGAACCAAGAGATGTAGTGTATTTGGATTTTCAGAAGGCGATTGACAAAGTCCATCATGAGATGCTTCTAAGAAAACTAAAAAGACATGGGATAGGAGGCGATGTCCTTTCGTGGATTACAAACTGGTTAAAAGACAGGAAACAAAGAGTAGGATTAAATGGTCAATTTTCTCAGTGGAAAAGGGTAAACAGTGGAGTGCCTCAGGGATCTGTACTTGGACCTGTGCTTTTCAATATATATATAAATGATCTGGAAAGGAATACGACGAGTGAGGTTATCAAATGTGCGGATCATACAAAATTATTCAGAGTAGTTAAATCACAAGCGGATTGTGATACCTTACAGGAGGACCTTGCAAGACTGGAAGATTGGGCAACCAAATGGCAGATGAAATTTAATGTGGACAAGTGCAAGGTGTTGCATATAGGGAAAAATAACCCTTGCTGTAGTTACACGATGTTAGGTTCCATATTAGGAGCTACCACCCAGGAAAAAGATTTAGGCATCATAGTGGATAATACTTTAAAATCGTTGGCTCAGTGTGCTGCAGCAGTCAAAAAAGCAAACAGAATGTTAGGAATTATTAGGAACAGAATGGTTAATAAAATGGAAAATGTCATAATGCCTCTGTATCGCTCCATGGTGAGACCGCACTTGAATACTGTGTACAATTCTGGTCGCCGCATCTCAAAAAAGATATAGTTGTGATGGAGAAGGTACAGAGAAGGGCAATCAAAATGATAAAGGGGGTGGAACAGCTCCCCTATGAGGAAAGGCTGAAGAGGTTAGGGCTGTTCAGCTTGGAGAAGAGATGGCTGAGGGGGGATATGATAGAGGTCTTTAAGATCATGAGAGGTCTTGAACGAGTAGATCTGAATCGGTTATTTACACTTTCGAATAATAGAAAGACTAGGGGGCATTCCATGAAGTTAGCAAGTAGCACATTTAAGACTAATCGGAGAAAATTCTTTTTCACTCAACACACAATAAAGCTCTGGAATTTGTTGCCAGACGATGTAGTTAGTGCAGTTAGTGTAGCTGGGTTCAAAAAAGGTTTGGATAAGTTCTTGGAGGAGAAGTCCATTAACTGCTATTAATCAAGTTTACTTAGGGAATAGCCACTGCTATTAATTGCATCAGTTATTCACTGTACATCAACCAACCTCTTCCCTCCAATAGTAATTCATCAACCTACACCAATACAAGGGACCACTTGTGCTCTGGTGTTACTTATGTACGGTGGCTATGTTAAAGGACAGCCCATTTGGTGGGTGCCCTTGTCTTTCGCCCCGTCTATTATTCTTTATTATCTCAATTTATTGTAAATCCTTTTTTTAATTTTCTGCAACGTCAGTCATTTTCATGAAAAACCCCAATTGCCCGTTTTCCGAGGCGACCCGCTATTGATGTGTATATACTTATCGACGCAAACGCAAACAGCTACTGTGTACCTGCTAGGACACAGCACTACCCCACCCGTAGCCCCTGAAGCAGGCGACCCGCTATTGATGTGTATATACTTATCGACGCAAACGCAAACAGCTACTGTGTACCTGCTAGGACACAGCACTACCCCACCCGTAGCCCCTGAAGCAGGCACGAAGGTGCCGAAACATGGCCCATGTCGGGCTAGCAGACGCGTACCCGTGAGAAGAAGCTGAGACGGTTGCCTCGATAAGTATATACACATCAATAGCGGGTCGCCTCGGAAAACGGGCAATTGGGGTTTTTCATGAAAATGACTGACGTTGCAGAAAATTAAAAAAAGGATTTACAATAAATTGAGATAATAAAGAATAATGGACGGGGCGAAAGACAAGGGCACCCACCAAATGGGCTGTCCTTTAACATAGCCACCGTACATAAGTAACACCAGAGCACAAGTGGTCCCTTGTATTGGTGTAGGTTGATGAATTAATTGCATCAGTAGCATGGGATCTTCTTGGTGTTTGGGTAATTGCCAGGTTCTTGTGGCCTGGTTTGGCCTCTGTTGGAAACAGGATGCTGGGCTTGTTGGACCCTTGGTCTGACCCAGCATGGCAATTTCTTATGCTCTTATGTAGGAAGCAATCTGTAATGTCATTGCCACTGCCTCAAAGGCTTACTATCATGCACGTCCTTCAAGGCTGCTCCTCCCTCTACAGGAATAGTCATTCGCTCAGAGACGGTACACAACAGTGCATCTACTTTGGGAAAACACAAACACTCTCCTACAGCTGGATCCAGGGGGTACAGGCCTTCCAATGTCCGACCCCCTTTAAAATCTGCCTCTGGGGCATCCCATTCAAGATCAATCAATTCCTGATTGGCACCCATCACGGGGAAAAAAAAAAGAGGCTTTACACAAGGCAACCAAAATGGGATTCTTCTTCAGCTCCAACATGGCATCTGAACCAGGGACACCAGTTGTTTTAAAGTGTGAGAAATCAGGGCCGGCAGTTCATTTCTATGAAACAACCACAACATGGTTTGATATGGTTCCAGTCCCAGAGGAATTTCCCCATCGTCCAGAGAATCAGGATCCATATCATCATCAGTGCCATCCAGGTTCCTGTCAGGAACACACGCAAGGAACAGATGCAAGCTCCGGTGCTTTAGCATAGGACTAGAAGGAGGAGCCACCAGCTGAGGGTCTGACCTAACAGGAATGGGTGATGCGGAAGACTGCGCCTTAAGAAAAGTCTGTAAGCCTTGAAAACATTCTACCCAAGAATAAGCAACCAGATCCAGACCAAGCCCAGAAGGAAGTGGAGCGGGTCCCACAGAACTGCCCTTGCCTGCAGAGGAGCCAGTCAAGGGAGAACCAAGGTCTGGCGTCCCTCCAGTCAAAGCCATAACCAACCCATCATCATCAGAATGGGAGGAGCCAGGCTTAGCAAAATCTGAGGAAGACAAATCTCTCTGAGTGTCTGAACAGCGCTGGCACAGGTTAGAAGACAGGTCAGGCTGAGAAGCTCTAATACGACAGGTGTTGTGTTCCGTGGCCATGGCGCTCCACGACCGCAGCCCCCTACCTTGTCCGCGGCGTTCCCTCGCCACAGGAGCCCCGGGGGAGGGCTCTGATTCGGGCTGTCGCTCCCGCACAGCCTCCGGTGCTACCCGCTGCAGGGGGAGCCGTCCTGCTCCCCCCTCGCGGTGTCCAGCGGCGTCTCTCCTCCGCGGGGGAAAATCCAAGATGGCCACCGCCATCCTTAGGCGCGAGGCCGCACCTCCTCTACAGATTTAAAGGGACCTAATCCCTTTAATTGGCTTCACCTGTTCCTGATCAGCCCAGGCAGGGGAAGTATAAAGGGAAGCTTCCTCTGCTCCTTCAGTGACTTGGCAACGTCCTCCAGCGCTGTCTAGTCTGCTTGCTTCGGTGAGTTCCTTGAGCTTTGGATCCTGTTCCTGTTTCGTCTTGGTGTTCCCGGTTCCTGACTTTGGATTGGCTTACGGTGATTCTCTGGTGTACGACTTCGGATTGGTAAGCGGTGATTCTCTGGTGTGTGACTTCGGACTGGCAAGTGGTGATCCTTCGGTGTGTGGCCTCCGACTGGTGAGCGACAACCCTCTGGCACTCGACCTAGGACTCCTTCTAGACTACCGTCTCCAAGGGCCCACCTAAGTCCCAGCGGCCCAGGTCCCTACAGGCTCTTCCCGGGGGGACTGCGGGCTTCCAGGGCGAAGCTCCAGTCAGCCCTTGCACCGACACCCTGACCTCTCAAAGGTCCGCCTAAGTCCCAGCGGTCTGGGTCCCTACGGGCTCCTCCTGGGGGGACCACAGAATTCCAGTGGTGAAGACACAGCATCTCTTCTCGTCTCTTCATCCGCCTCCGCAGTCGCCTTAGTCTCCAGTGCCAAGGGTCAGCTGGTCCCGTCTTCTGCGCTGCCTCGCCACCTGATGAGAGAACCTACGGATCCTCCGAAAGGTATACCATCCTCCCGTCGGCCAAGGGTTCACAAGCCTGAGCATAACAACAGGCAATACAAATAAGAAGACACTTAGGCTTATTGTTTACAGGTGCCATCATGGCAGTAAATGTGCATCTGAATGGCTCACGCACAAAAATTTATGTGCACAAAAATTAAGCAATGCAGAAGTAAGAGTGACAAGGCGCAGGTACAATTTGTGCACCAAGCCAAAGTGTAAACCATTCAAAAGCTGGGCACGTAAAAGGCATGCCCAAAACAAAGTGCACAAAGAGGTAGATTTTATAATTCTACGTACGCCGGATTTTATAAGATACGCGCTTAGCTGTGTCAGGGCACGCCGCTGTGTCGGGGCACTCGGCCATGCCCCTGGACCGCCCACACGCTCCCGATCCGAAACCACGCCCCCGACTGCCCCTTTTTGCAAGCCCCGGGACTTGCACGCGCAGCCGAGCCTATGCAAAATAGGTTCGGCGCGCGTAACCCTTTTAAAATCTGGCCCAAAGTGTGCGCAGAGCTGATGCACTGTGCACACTGACGACCTGTAGAGAGCAGCAGAGCACGCACAGGAGCACTTGAAAACTGCTGCCGCAGCCTACCACACAGCGTGCAAGGAAAAAGCCTAACTGCGGGACCTAGCCTATCGGGGCCGCTCAACCCGCCAGGTTGCCCACTTCCTCAACCCCAACTGGAGCGGGAACAAATGTCAGAAAGGCGCGCCAAGTACAGAGACCGGAGGAAATCCTAAAAATCCTTCTTCTCTGTTTTAAAGGGAAAACCTTTTTTTTTTAAACTTTACCTGAGATCAGTGCTTACCAGTCGAGTACAGAGATGGTCACTGGTTGCGGGTGGTGGGGAGGGGGCAGGGGAGAGAGGGCATCTGGTTTCCTGCTGAACAAGCAGCTAAGTCCATGCCAGAAAATCTTGGTTACTTTTTTCTGGAGGTCTTTGCATCAGTTTTCAAAACGCAAAGTATGCACGTACTTGCACTGTAAAAACTGGCCAAAGTACCTACAGATATTTGCATCGGCTTGTTCTATCGGGTATTTTTTTTTTTCATGGAAATGAATGCATATACAATGCATATAGATTTGAAAATACAGTTTACATGCATAATTTTCCTCCCTTGCTCTAAACACACTCCTGGGAATGTCTCTTAATTCTTCTAAAAGTATGTGTGTGGTGGAACCTCGTATGTACTTTACGCCAGATTAAGGGTGGAAATTTTTATATAGCCCTCTTATCCAGTAAATGGCTTTTGAAAATTCCCCTCTTTGAAGTCTCTATCAGCAGTAGTCACTATCCTAGAAACACACTGCACAATACAGAACAAGAGACATGTGGCAGAACAGCAAATATTATAGCCAAGTAGAAAACAAGACATAGCTATTCATTTACCCGTTAAAAAATCACTGGAAATTAAATCATCATTTAGGCCAGAACACCGAAAATACAATGTCCTTAAAATGTCAAAAACCTCTATAAATTTATCCTGCCATCTAACATCTACAGAAAACTGACTCTAAAACTAAAACAAACATTCTGCATTCATGAGTGTAAATAAAACAGGGTCATTTCTTCCTTTTGGAGCATGAATACATTCTTCCTGGTAAAGATGCAGGAACAAAGTTTCAGTAGATGCTTTACCTGATGCAGGTTTATATTATTTTGTGTAATAAAGCTGAACTTTCTACACAGATGTTCGGGAGACAGAACAATGTAAGGCTCTAGCACCAATCCAGGATCAATGAAGGAACTAAACATAAGGCTGCAAAACACAGAAGAATCCATCAGTAGGTACAGACAAAAACAACAACAACAAAAATGTTTTTTCTTGACTGCCTCTAGACATAAAAAGCTGCATATGTCCATACATAGTCATCGGGATGAATGACAAATTTATTTATTTTTTTCTTTTTTTTAAAGACTTTGTGTCCCATTTCCATATTTACTTGCAATTTAACATAGAAGCGAAGGGAGTGTCTTGTTTATTGTTGAGGGAATCCCACTCATCGGTTTACAATCCAAAATATTTTTTCAGCAAGTCACTCTTCTGACACTGCCATACTATTACTTAGTCGCTATAGAAAGTCTACACCCCTTTTAACATTTTATTGTCAGTGTATCAGGTTTGCATGCATTTAAAATGAGGATCTTTTCCACTCATCAGCATACCGTAGTCCACACCTTTCAGGGCCAAAATGTTTTATTGAGAGACAAAGCATTTATGTATCAAAAACAAAACAAAACTGAAATCCAATTAGTTAAGATTTCGACTTAAGTCAATACTTGGTGGTAGCACCTTTGGCAGCAATTACAGCTGTAAGTCTGTTGGAGCAGGTTCTTTAGAAAACTGTTCAAGTTTGTCAAAGTCTTTGGGAAGCGTTGATGAACAGCGATCTTCAAATCATACAACAAATTTTTTATTGAATTGAAGCTGGGGTTCTGACTGGGCCACTCCAGGAGATTTACTTTTTATTGCCTTAGCCACTCCTGTATAGTCTTGGCTATGTGCCCCCCGAGTATTTCTTTGCATATTTTAAAACATATTCTAAGTGGGCTTTCTTGAGTAATGACTTCCTTGCTCCACAGGCCAGATTTGTGGAGTGACTGGGCTATTGTTATTACATGTGCACTTTGACCAGGTCTTCCATCATGCTAACTTGTAGCTCTTTCAAAACTGCCACTCGCCTCTTGGTTGATTTCCTAATGTGTCTCCTTGCTCAATCATCCAGTTTCGAAAGAGAGCCTTATTGAGGCAAGATCTTGGTAATGCCATGCACCTTCCACTTCTTAATAATCATTTCACC
This sequence comes from Rhinatrema bivittatum, assembly GCF_901001135.1. NCBI lineage: Eukaryota > Metazoa > Chordata > Amphibia > Gymnophiona > Rhinatrematidae > Rhinatrema > Rhinatrema bivittatum. The sequence continues at coordinate 94,446,540 of NC_042622.1, read as the reverse complement.
ATGGTCTGACGCATATTCAAGGCCTTCACAATTCTTTTATATGCATCTCCAGGTCTGTGCCTTTCCACAACCTTGTACTACAGTTCTTTGGACAGCTCACTGGTGCTCATGCTATGGGGTTTTGCTTTGAAATTCACTAAGCAGCAGTGAGAACCAATAGAAATTAATTAAATTTATCCTGTCATCATATCACAGGTAAAGACAAGTTACTTGGTGTGTGCTGTTGAAGGCAACTGGTTATACCAGAGCTTTAAGTATTTAGGACACTTAAACAATCAATTTCATGCTTTTATTTCTACTTCATTTTCTACTGAATTCTAGAATGAGAAATTACAATTTACCTGATAATTTCCTTTTCTTCAGGATAGTCAGATGAATCCAGAACAAGTAGGTTATGCACCTCTACCAGCAGATGAGACTGAGCAAACTGACGTCACAGTATATATACCCCTGCAGTGACATCAGCCTGTCAGTAATCTTTTCAAAAGCAACTGTAGACAGACTAGCAAAACTTGATTAAAGGTAACCATTTCAGTACCCAGCCAAAAGGCAACACTGAGCTCAGACAAGAATGTGTTAACAGTAGTCTAGGGACTGGACTAACACCAGTAATCCCTATAACATGTAGCCAAGGAGGAGGACCATAATACAACCATTTGGCAGCCAAGGGAGGGAAGCTGGATTCATCTGACTGTCCTAAAGAAAAGGAAATTATCAGGTACGTAGCAATTTCTCATTTCTTAGCATCCAGTCTGATAAATTCAGAATAAGTGGGATGTACCCAAGCTACTCCTGAACAGGGTGGGAGGCTGCCCGCAGTCCAGTCAAAACCGAACATGCAAAGGCTGCATCCTCCCGGGCTTGCATATCCAGATGATAATACCTGGAAAGAGTGTGTAACAAAGACCACGTCACAGCTTGGCAAATGTCAACAGGAGACAACAATTTCACTCCCGCCCATGACAATGCTTGAGCTCTAGTGGAATGAGCCCTAAATTGAATTGGCAACAGCTCTCCAGCATAAATGTATGCAGCCGTGACTACCTCCTTAATTCAGCGAGCTATGGTAGCCTGCGAGGCCAGCTCTGTCTATTACCACCGTGAAGGACAAACAGGCGATCTGTCTTCTATAAAGGCTTAGTAACCTCCAGATATCGGAAAATATGTCTCTTGACATCAAAGGGTTGCAACAGATGATACTCCTCTACATTTTTCTTTTTGTCCAGAGAGGGCAGGAAGATGGACTGATTCAATTGAAATTCAGTTACCATCTTCAGTAGAAAAGAAGGAACAGAATGCAGCTGTACCGCACTTGGAGGCACCCGGAGGAATGGTTCCTGGCAAGACAAGACCTGCAGTTCAAAAACCCTACGTGCAGAATAAAATTGCCTCAAGAAACACCATTTTCAAGTTCAGTAATTGCAAGTTCAGGTTACGCATCTGTTTAAACGTAGGGCCCGCGAAGAAATCCAATACCAAATTAAGACTCCGTAAGGGCACCGGAAACTGCAGAGGAGGAAGAAGATGCTTCATTCCTTTCAGGAAAGAGGCCACATCAGGATGAGCCAACAAGGATCCACCATTCACCTGATCTCTGAAACAAGCGAGAGCCGCTCTTGCCCACTGTACTACTTCCAGGGTTGCCGCCATTAAACCAAGTATCTACAGGTAGGACCATAAGATCCAGCACAGAGTGTTCATCAAGACACAGCTGTGCCATCAACTTCTGAATATGAGCTTCCTGCAGGAAAATCTTGCCCTGCTCATATCAAACCAAATTCCAAGGTATTCCAACAATTGAGCAGGCTGAAGACTGCTCTTGAGCAGGTTCACAACCCAGCTGAGCTCCTGCAATAGGGAGATCAACTTTTGGGTTATCAGGCAGCTCTCCTCCAGTAACTTGGCTCAAATCAGTCAATCACCCAAATATGGGTGTGGTAGGATCCCATCCTCTCTCAATTTTGCCGCAACTACCACCATTAACTTGGAAAAGGTCCTGGCACTGCCTGATCAAAAGGCAGTGCCCAAAATTTAAAATGGCATCCCAGAACTGTGAACCACAGAAAGCGTTGATGCTCTAGTCAAATGGGAATGTGAAGATACGGTTCATAAGATCCAAAGAGATCAGAAATTTCAACTGTATGGCCATTATCACAGAGAACAAGGCCTCCATGCGAAAATGTGTCACCTGCAGATGACGGTTGACACTCTTGAGCTCCAGGATGGGACAAAAGGATCCCTCTTTCTTGGGCACAATTAAATAAACTGAATATCGCCCCATATTTTCTTAAGACGTGGGTGTTGCGACCGATGCTGCCTGACGTCTCCACTCTGCCCACCTTACCTCTTTGGTGACTCCCTCTTTGCTTGATGGAAGTTTGGCTGCCACGGCTTCATCTTGCCGACCTTCTACGGCGTCCCCAGACCGGCTCAACGCTGCCTTTCCGCCATGTTCTCCTGAGGGCTAAGGGCGCGCACGCGGCGCGGCCCCAACTCAAGTACCAGCTGTGGCGCAAACCTCAGGGGCGTCCTCCTGAGATGACGTCATCATCGCCAGATATTTAAGGTCTCTTGTTTTGCTAGCTAATCGAGTTAGCAAAGGGATTCCTACCTAGCTGCCTCCAGGTATCGCTACGGATGGGATTCGCTCTCCGCTTACCTTGCTACTCTGCCTCCTCGGACTTTACCAGGGGTACCCGCTCCTCGGAGGCCTCGCTCTCTCTTTTGCTTTTCAGGTCGCAGTCTGGAACTGGTACTCACTCCTCGAGGGCCCACGTTCCCGGACCTGCTACCAAATATAACTTCTGCCAGGAAGTCAGCGCTGCCTACACCAGTGAGTTACCATCTCTCTCTCAGAGCTTTCCCTGGAACCAGGTACTCGCTCCTCGAGGGCCTACTTCATTCCAGCTCCTGGGCTGTTCTAAGAGGATATCGTGTGGGTGTACCATCAAGGTTCTGTTCCTGAACTCTGCATATTCTGCCTACTCACTAACTCAGTTTCTCTACAGCTCAGCCTTCCTGGGATCCCTGTTCCAGTGCCTGAGGAACTAGAGCCCAGCCGGGCTTCTCCAACTCACTACTGCCACCTTTGGTGGTTCTCAAAAACAGTTTAATAAAAGAACTTGTGTGTGTCTGTCTCCCAACTCTGAGCCTGACCAGTGGTCCCTTTCAGGATCTTTCCCCGTGGGCGTAGTCATCTGCCACTGGCCCAAGGATCCACCCACAACTATCACAAATAATAACAGATTGCTAACTCCATGGATCCGGCACAGCTCAATGCCTTGCAGGCCATACAGAGCCTGGTCCTAGGCATTTCGGAACAGCAAGATGCCTTGGAGAAACTTACTTCAGCATTCCATCAGCTACACACACAGAAGGTTCAAGGCCCAGCTTACAACCATGAAGGTCAGTTACAGGAGGTAACTCTAAAGACTGCTGTACCACTGGCGGCTCCAATCCGTTTTTCCGGAGAAATCCAGAAGACCCGGGGCTTTTTAAACCAGTGCTGCATGCATTTTACCTTACAGCCCTCTTTATTTCCTACGGCTCTCTCCAAGACTACCTACATCCTTTCCTACTTGGATGGTAGGGCTTTGTCTTGGGCATCTACCTTGTGGGAACGCAAGGACCCTATTTTGCAGGACATAGAAGGATTTATGGACTTATTTAAATCCGTTTTCGATGACCCTGCCTGAACTGCTGTCGCCGGTTCTGCTTTGGTTGAATTGAAGCAAGGCAACAGATCATTGGCTGGATTTGCCATAGAGTTCAAAACTCTTGCGGCAGAACTCTGCTGGGACCCCAAGTATCTCAAGACTCTCTTCTTCAGAGGCCTGGATAACCGTTTAAAGGACGAGCTGGCTGCTCGCGAAACACCTGACTCGCTGGTCGAATTAATAGCCTTGGCTACTTGGATTGATCGCCGGCTCCGGGACAAGGTGAAGGAACTCCGGCCTAAGGTGTTACCTGGGTTAAAACAGGCTAGTGCTATACCTGCACCTCGGATGGTTCCAGTAATCCCTGCTGCTGATAAAGTGGAACCGATGCAACTTGGTCATGGACGTTTGACTTCCAAAGAGTGAAGATTTCGGAAGAGGCGCGGCCTTTGCTTATACTTTGGTCAGCCCTGCCACGACATCTCTACATGCTCCATTCGTCCGGAAAACGGACGGACCTAAGTCCTGCAGGAGGACTGTTCTTAGGCTTCACTATGCCCTCTCCTCTGCTCTCTCTCCCAGTCTCTGTAACTTACTGACCAGTCACGGTTCAGACTCCTGCCCTGGTGGATTCAGGGGCAGGAGGCAACCTCATTCTCAGACGTCTAGTGGAATACTTGAGGATTCCCCTCATCAAGTTGAAAGATCCACTACTATTATCCTCCATTCATGGAGAGCCCTTACCAGGCGACGTGACTTGCCAAACTGTACCAGTTACTCTCGGCAACGGAGCTCTCCATACGGAATCACTCTCCTTCTTGGTATTGGAAAGGGCTATGCACCCTATCGTCCTGGGGTTACCCTGGTTTGCAAGTGCACCAACCACAATTTGACTGGGCATCCTTGGATCTCTTGTTGCAGTCTGGGAAGCTGCAGTCCGGAAGTGAACCCTTGGGCCGATCTACCCCAAGGATAGGGTAGGTCGGGAGGCGGAGCCACAGGCCGAGGTATTCACCCGGGAACCCGGAACCCCCCAGGAGGAGCCCATAGAGTCCTGGAACCTTGGGGACTTAGGAGGACAGTCTGAGCCTCTATAGGTGGAGAAGAAGGCCTGGGCAGAGAGTATGATAAGATAGTCCAATAGGAACACTATAGTCTGTAGACTGGCTGGGTCGGACGTGTACTGGATCAGGCTGTGAGCAGGAACAAAGTCAGTAGCAAGCCGTGAACTGGAGCAAGCTGTAAGCAGGAACGGAGTCTGTAGCGTGCTGTGAACCGGAGCAAGCTGTGAAGCAGGAACGGAGTCTGTAGCATGCTGTAAACTGGAACAGACTGTGAACAGGAACGGAGTCTGTAGCGTTGCTGTGAACTGGAAACAGGCTGTGAGCAGGAACGGAGTCTGGTAGCGTGCTGTGAACTGGAACAGACTGTTGAGCAGGAAGACGAAGTCGTAGCGTGCTGTGAACTGGAACAGACTGTGAGCAGGAACGGAGTCTGTAGCGTGCTGAGAACTGGAACAGGCGGTGAGCAGGAACGTGGACGGATCCAGGTCAAAGGCTGGCGTCAGGCAGAAGCGGAATCAGGAACAAGCAGAAGTCAAGTCAGGAACGTGGAACAATCGTAGCGCAACTCAGACTACTAACAAGTAGTGAACCTCGTTGCAAGGCAATGAGACGGTATCCGAACCCCGGTTAAATCAGGCTTGGGGCGTGGCGTCGTTAAGTCCAGGCAGGGCCAGACTTCCGGCAGCTGTGCGCCCATAGTGTGCGTCCTCACGCGCGCGTGGTGGCGGCAGGAAGAGATGGGCCGGCAATGGCGGACGCTCCCAAGAGACCGGCATAGCCGCAGGAGCGGCGTTTTCCACCACTGGAGGTAAGCACAGGGCAAAGCAGATAAGGGGAAGCGTGGAGAAACCCAACAGAACCCCCCCCCCTTTACGGCCCCTCTTGAGAGGGCCTGGTTTTTCTGGATGATCCCGGTGGAACTGTTGCAAGAGGTCTTTGTCCAGAATATTACGGCTGGGCTCCCAGGTGTTATCTTCGTCACTACAGCCCTCCCAGGCCAGTAGGTCCTCCCATCTACGGTTGTGGAAGCGGATATCTAGGACCTCCCGCCACTTGATACGTGGGATCATCATCGATGGTCGTGGACGAGGATCCAGAGGTGTGCGGTGGTACCGGAGAGCACCACAGACTTAAGCAGAGATTGCGTGAAAGGCATTGTGGACCCAGAAGGAAGATGGTAATCTTAGCCGATAGGACACCAGGCCCACTCGTTCAGCAACCCGAAAGGGTCCACAGAATTTAGGAGCGAATCTCCGGGAGGGAAGTCGGAGGTGCAAGTTCTTAGTGCTGAGCCAGACTCTATCCCCTGGCTGGAAAGCGGGAGCTGGTCGGTGGGTGGTGATCGGCCGTCTGTTTGGCCTTAGCGGCCGCGCGGAGTACCTGTTTTTGCGTCATAATCCACAAAGTCTGGAGCTGCTGGGCTGTTACCTGAACGGCGGGTGGAGGCACTGGGGGCCTCCAGCGGTAGCGGGGGTCGCAATGGCTTCCCGTACACCAGATGGAATGGAGACTTGCCGGTAGCAGCATGGACCTGGTTGTTATATGCGAATTCGGCCCAGGGCAAGAGTTCAGACCAATTGTCTTGTCTCTCGTTGATGAAGGCCCGGATGTATGCCTTCAAGGTCCTATTCATCCTCTCGGTCTGTCCGTTGCTCTGAGGATGGAAGGCTGTGGAGAAACTGAGCTTTACCTTAAAGCATCTGCATAGCGCTCTCCAGTAGCGGGCAACAAACTGAGAGCCTCTGTCCGACACTATGTCCTGAGGGAGACCATGGAGCCTGAAGACATGTTGGGCAAACAGACGAGCCAACTCGGGGGCAGAGGGAAGCTTCGGAAGAGGAACTAGATGGACCATCTTCGAAAAACGGTCAACCGTGACCCAGATGACCGTATGCCCATCAGACGGAGGTAAGTCTACTACAAGTCCGTAGCTATGTGGGTCCATGGCTCGGTGGGGACTGGTAGTGGGTGGAAGAGCCCACAAGGAGAGCCAGGGCTGGGCTTCTGGCGGGCACAGTTAGGGCATGAAGCCACATAGGAAGCGACATCACGCCGTATGTTAGGCCACCAGTAATACCGGTTAATGAGTTCCAGGGTCCTTTCTCGTCCAGCGTGTCCTCCGATCAAGGAGTCGTGAGCCCAACGTAGGGCAGTCAGCCGGTCCCGGCGCGAGAGCACCGTCCTGTCTTGAGAGAGAATAGTCATGGCAGACAGACGGACTTTAGCAGGGTCCAAAATGAATTGAGGTGGCTCAGGATCCTCTTCGGCACAGGAGGTGCAAGACAGGGCATCTGCCCGGAGGTTTTTGGCCGCAGGGCGATACTGTAATACAAAGTCGAAACGACTGAAAAACAAGGCCCAGCGGGCTTGGCGAGGGTTCAGTCGTTGAGCCTGAGTCAGGAATTCTAGGTTTTTATGATCCTTGTAAACGGTAGTGGTGTGCAAGGAGCCTTCGAGCCACTGTCTCCATTCTTCAAAGGCGAGTTTTATAGCCAGAAGCTCTTTATCCCCGATGGAATAGTTGCTTTCGGCCGGCGAGAACTTCCTGGAGAAGTATGAGCAAGGAAGAAGTTGTCCAGAGTCGGCATGCTGACTGAGGACCGCTCCCACCGCGATACTGGAGGCATCGACCTCCACGATGAATGGTCGTGAGGGGTCCGGGTGTCGGAGGCAGACATCTGAGAGAAAGGCCTCCTTGAGATCAGAGAAGGCTGCAACCGCAGCATCAGGCCAATTCTTAACATCAGCTCCCTTTCGGGTCAAGGCTGTGAGGGGAGCCACTCAGTGAGAGTAACGTGGGATAAAATGTCTATAAAAATTAGCAAAGCCCAGAAACCGTTGGAGGGCTTTAAGATCCGTGGGCCGGGGCCATTTCGTAATGGCCGCTACTTTTTCTGGGTCCATACTGAAGCCGGTAGCGGAGATAATATAGCCCAAGAAAGGCAGAGATTCTGCTTCGAATACACATTTCTCCAATTTGGCATAAAGGCAGTTAGCTCGGAGGGCCTGGAGGACCTGTCTGACATGCTGGCGGTGAGAGTCCATATCCTTAGAATAGATGAGTACGTCGTCTAGATATACTATAACGTGGGAATGGAGCATCTCTCGGAGCACCTCGTTCATGAGGTGCTGGAAGACGGCGAGGGCGTTACAAAGCCCGAAGGGCATCACGAGGTACTCGTAATGCCCGTCTCTGGTGTTGAATGCCGTTTTCCATTCGTCCCCTGGACGTATGCGGACGAGGTTGTAGGCCCCTCTAAGATCCAGCTTCGTGAAGATACGAGCCCCTTGGAGGCGATCCAGCAGTTCAGGAATAAGCGGGAGAGGGTACCGATCCCGTTTGGTGATGGCGTGAGGCCGCGGTAATCAATGCACGGCCAAAGCGAGCCCTCCTTCTTGGCCATGAAAAAGAATCCGGCACCTGCCGGTGAACGGGACGGACGGATGAACCCCCTTGCAATGTTCTCCGAGATGTACTTGGGACATTGCCTTGGTCTCAGGTAACGACAGAGGATATACTCGGCCACGGGGGGCGTCGTGGTACCAAGGGAATCAGGTCAATGGGACAATCGAACGGCCGGTGTTCGGGAAGGATCTCGCCCATCTCCTTGGAGAAGACATCCTGGAAGCTCTGGTATGGCTCAGGCAGAAGATAGGAGGAGCAGAGGTGCAGAGACTGAGGAGGGACGTGGGAGGTGTAGGCATCGTTTGAAGCAGGCAGAAACCCCAGCTGACTAATTGGAAGTCATCCCATCTAATGATGGGAGGGAGTGCTGACGAAGCCACGGAAAGTCCCAACACCAGCGGATGCACTGCCTCGTCCAGGACAAGTAAAGAGATTTCCTCGGAGTGAAATAGGCCTGTTTGCAAAGTCACTGGTTCCGTAGAACAAGAGATAACCCCGGGAAGCAAGTCCCTCGGATCGAGGAGATCCGTAGAGGAGGAACCTTTGGTATGGTGGGCAGGGCAAGTGGCGTCACCAGCTCGGCCACAATAAAGTTCCCCTCGGCTCCAGAATCGACGAAGGCCCGGAATCTGGATTCTCCCCACCAGGGTATTTGAGGGTTACTGGAAGTGTGTAGAGAGGAGCTGATCCGGTAGCGCCTAGGTGTAGCTCCTCGGTATAACCTAGGCACGAGCGTTTCCCGGACGCTCATGGCATGATGAAAGATAATGTCCTTTGCCCCCACAATATAAGCAGAGGCCCAGCGAGCGCCGTCTGCTTCTTTCTTCCGGGGTAAGTGGTGATCTGCCCAGTTGCATTGGTTCGGATGCAGGGGTAGAAGAGGGAGAAGCCCTCAGCGGTGGTGACCTAGAGGAGGCAGACAGGCGATGCAAACTTCTGCTAGACGAACGGTTCTCTCTGTCCCGTTGCTGAAGACGGCGGTCTACTTTACCCACAATGTCCATTAAGTCATTCAAATCCTCAGGGAGTTCCCTTCCTGCCAGTTCATCTTTGATTCGACCTGATAAACCCTCGAGAAAGATTCCCTTCAGGCAATCGTCCTGCCACGCAAGTTCCATGGCCAGGGTTCGAAAGTTAATAATATACTCCGCCACCGGGCGCGTCCCTTGTTGAAGGTGTAAGAGCTCCGAGGCCGCAGTGGACTGGCGCGCAGGGTCATCAAAGGCTAGCCGGAACTGCAGAAGGAAATCCTGGAGGTTCTGTAGTAGAGGGTCGGAGCGTTCCCACAAGGGTGAAGCCCAGTCTAGGGTCTTGCCATCCAGTAAGGAAAGATAAAGGCTACCTTGGCTGCCTTGGAAGGAACTGGGATGGTAGCAGGGTGAACCGTACTTGACACTGGTTCAGAAACCCACGGCATGTTTTACTGTCCCCAGCGTACCTGCTGGGAACGGGCAGCTGCATATTAGGGACAGACACCGGTACAGGAGGCCCTTGGCGACTGGAAGCCTCTAGACGAGAGACCAACTGGTCCACAGTGGCAGCGAGAGTATCGATGCAATGTTGCTGCTGTTGGAGGCGTTGAGCTATCCCAGGAATAGCCTGTAGACTGGGAGACTCCGCCGAGTCCATGGCCTTGAAAACTGTTGCAGTCTGGGAAGCTGCAGTCCGGAAGTGAACCCTTGGGCCGATCTACCCCAAGGATCGGGGTAGGTCGGGAGGCGGAGCCACAGGCCGAGGTATTCACCTGGGAACCAGGAACCCCCCAGGAGGAGCCCATAGAGTCCTGGAACCTTGGGACTTAGGAGGACAGTGAGTCTCTATAGGTGGAGAAGGCCTGGGCAGAGAGTATGATAAGATAGTCCAATAGGAACACTATAGTCTGTAGACTGGCTGGGTCGGACGTGTACTGGAGCAGGCTGTGAGCAGGAACAAAGTCAGTAGCAAGCCGTGAACTGGAGCAAGCTGTAAGCAGGAACGGAGTCTGTAGCGTGCTGTGAACCGGAGCAAGCTGTGAGCAGGGACGGAGTCTGTAGCGTGCTGTAAACTGGAACAGACTGTGAACAGGAACGGAGTCTGTAGTGTGCTGTGAACTGGAACAGGCTGTGAGCAGGAACGGAGTCTGTAGCGTGCTGTGAACTGGAACAGACTGTGAGCAGGAACGAAGTCTGTAGCGTGCTGTGAACTGGAACAGACTGTGAGCAGGAACGGAGTCTGTAGCGTGCTGAGAACTGGAACAGGCGGTGAGCAGGAACGTGGACGGATCCAGGTCAAAGGCTGGCGGCAGGCAGAAGCGGAATCAGGAACAAGCAGAAGTCAAGTCAGGAACGTGGAACAATCGTAGCGCAACTCAGAACTACTAACCAGTAGTGAACCTTGTTGCAAGGCAATGAGACGGTATCCGAACGCCGGTTAAATCAGGCTAGGGGCGTGGCGTCGTTAGTCCAGGCGGTGCCAGACTTCCGGCGGCTGTGCACCCATAGTGCGCGTCCTCACGCACGCGCGCGCGTGGCGGCAGGAAGATGGGCCGGCAATGGCGGACGCCCCGAGAGACCGGCAGAGCCGCAGGAGCGGCGTTTCCACCACTGGAGGTAAGCACAGGGCAAAGCAGATAGAGGGGAAGCGGTGGAAACCGCAACATCTCTCCAGCTGGGGCCCAGAATGTCACGGGAGGTGCCTTAAGGAGATCTCGCTTATCATTTGCATGCCTACGACTCCAGTAATGCCAGGACTTCCGCCCCAATATGCTTCCTTCGGGGATGTATTTTCCAAAGAAGTAGCTGATATTCTTCCTCCACATAGGCCCTATGACTGTGCCATAAGACTGAAGCCCAATGCTGAGCCACCGAAAGGACGAGTGTACCCTCTCTCTGCCATTGAGAATAAAGCAATGTCAGAATACATTGAAGAAAATCTCCAGAAGGGTTTTATCCGACCATCAAAGTCACCAGCCGGCGCAGGCTTTTTCTTTGTGGGGAAGAAGGACGGTACCCTACGTCCATGTATCGATTACCGAGGTCTTAATGAAATCCCGACCAAAGACCGTTACCCCTTGCCGTTAGTCTCGGAGCTGTTTGACCGGCTACAAGGGGCCAAGATATTTTCAAAGCTTGACCTGAAGGGGGCCTACAAACTCATTCGCATTCGGGGCGGCGATGAATGGAAAACGGCCTTCAACACGCGTGACTGCCACTTCGAGTATCTTGTAATGCCGTTCGGGTTATGCAATGCACCCGCAATTTTCCAAAATATGATGAACGACATCTTGCGGGACCTGCTGTATAAGAATGTCATGGTCTACCTGGACGACATACTCATCTTCTCCCAGGATTTGGACAGCCACATTGCAGGTGTCAAGCAAGTGCTCCACCGTCTTTGCGAACACTGGCTGTACGCCAAACTCTCTAAGTGTGAATTTCACAAAGACTCAGTGCCTTTTCTAGGCTACATCGTGTCAAAAGAAGGCTTCCAAATGGACCCTCACAAACTTGAAAGCATCAAGAATTGGTCCCAACCTACCAGCCTGAAGGCTTTAAGGAGGTTTATAAAGAACTATTCTTCTTTAACCGTACCCTTGACTGCAATGACCCGCAAGGGTGCCAACAGTGCACAATGGTCAGCGGAGGCCATTTCCGCGTTCGAGAAATTGAAGACTGCCTTCTCCACAGAACCGTGCTTGTGGCATCCAGACCCAAACAAGCCCTTTATCGTTGAAGTTGATGCTTCAGATGTGGGTGTAGGGACTGTGTTGAGCCAAACAGGAGACTCGAAAGCCTTACATCCCTATTCTTTCTTCTCATGAAGATTTTCTCCAGCCGAGAAAAACTATGGGATCGGCGATAAAGAGCTCTTGGCAATAAAGCTCGCATTCGAGGAATGGCGGCCTTGGCTCGAAGGTGCTCAACATCAAATAACCGTATTCATGGATCATAAAAATCTAGAGTATCTCCGCCACTCACAATGTCTGAATTACAGACAGGCCAGCTGGTCCTTGTTTTTTAATCCTTTTGATTTTGTGTTGAAGTACCGCCCTGGAGATAGAAACACCAGAGCAGACGCTCTGTTGTGCTCCTTTCATTCAGAGGATGTGCCTGATGAGCCACAGCACATAACTGACCCGAAGAAGATCCTCTTGGCATCCACTCAGTCTGTACCCGCTGGTAAAACAATCATTCCCAAAAGACTCAGGAAGAAAGTGCTCTTTTGGGCGCACGATTCCAAGCTGGCTGGCCATCCTGGCCAACGCCGTACCCTGCTCAAGATACATAAGCTGTATTGGTGGCCTACCATCAAAAAGGATATTTCTATGTGGCATCCTGCACCAATTGTGCTAAGAACAAACCCGCTTCTGGACAACCATGGGGTCAGATGCAACCACTGCCAGTTCCGGAACGACCCCGGTCGCACATCGCAACCGACTTTGTAGTCGATTTACCTACCTCCGGAGGAATGAATACCATCTGGGTGACAGTGGATAGATTCAGTAAGATGGCACACTTCGTGGCGCTCCCTGGCATACCTTCAGCCTTGGAGCTTGTAAAGCTCTTCATAAAGCACATATTTCACCTCCACGGACTTCCTTCTCACATCATATCCGACCGTGGGTCCCAATTTACGGCACGATTCTGGAGGGCCTTGTGCAAATTGTTTGACATCTCTCTAGACTACACCTCAGCCTATCATCTGCAGCTGAATGGCCAGATGGAACGGATGAATTGAACAATGAAGCAGTTTATTCGCGCTTATGTCACGTCCCGACAGAATAACTGGGCCGAATTGCTTCCATGGGCTGAATTCGCCATCAACTCTCATCCAGCAACATCTACTGGATTGTCACCATTTGAAGTGGTTTTTGGATGTTCCCCAACACCGCCACTTCCACTGACGCTCTCAGTGACGTCCCCAGCAGCTCAATCCACGGCTGATGATATCCATAATCTGTGGGTTCAGACAACGGACGTGCTAAGAAGTACTACGATGCGCACCATTCGCAAGCTCGTCTTCAAGCCAGGAGACAAGGTCTGGTTGTCAACTAAGCACCTCAGGCTTAAACTACCCTCCTCTCAGTTTGCTCCTCGCTATGTGGGACCATTCCCAGTCCTTCAACGTATTGGCAAAATCACCTACCGTCTGAAGCTACCACCTGGTCTCAACATCCATTATGCTTTCCACATTTCACTTCTGAAACCACTCATACTCAGCGAATTTACTTCCAAATCTCATGACCCACCTGCTATCAATGCAGAAGACGACTTAGAGTTCAATGTTGAAGAGATTCTGGATGTTCGTAAAAGAGGCAATACTTTTGAATACCTTCTATCATGGGAAGGTTTCGGCCCCGAAGAAAACTCTTGGGAGCCTCAGACCAATATCTTGGACAAAGAGATGCTTCGTCAGTTCCACATCACGCATCCTTCAAAATCCAAGCCTGGTTCCCGAAGAGGTGGGGGGTACTGTTGCGACCGTCGCTGCCCGACGTCTCCACTCTGCCCACCTTACCTCTTTGGCGACTCCCTCTTTGCTTGATGGAAGTTTGGAGCCGCAGCATCATCTTGCCGACCTTCTCCGGCTTCCCTGGACTGGCTCGAGGCTGCCTTTCCGCCATGTTCTCCTGAGGGCTAAGGGTGGGCGCACGCGCGGCCCCGACTCAAGTACCAGCTGTGGCGCGAACCTCAGGGGCGTCCTCCTGAGATGACATCATCATCGCCAGATATTTAAGGTCTCTTGTTTTGCTAGCTAATTGAGTTAGCAAAGGGTTTCCTACCTAGCTGCCTCCAGGTATCGCTGTGGATGGGATTCGCTCTCCGCTTACCTTGCTACTCTGCCTCCTCGGACTTTACCAGGAGTACCCGCTCCTCGGGGGCCTCGCTCTCTCGTTTGCTTTTCAGGTCGCAGTCTGGAACAGGTAACCGCTCGAGGGCCCACGTTCCCGGACCTGCTACCGAATATAACTTCTGCCAGGAAGTCACCGCTGCCTACAACACCAGTGAGTTACTATCTCTCTCTCAGAGCTTTCCCTGGAACCAGGTACTCACTCCTCGAGGGCCTACTTCATTCCAGTTCCTGGGCTGTTCTAAGAGGATATCGTGTGAGTGTACCATCAAGGTTCTGTTCCTGAACTCTGCATATTCTGCCTACTCATTAGCTCAGTTTCTCTACAGCTCAGCTTTCCTGGGATCGCTGTTCCAATGCCTGAGGGACAACAGCCCAGCCGGGCTTCTCCAGCTCACTACTGCCACATCTGGTGGTTCTCAAAAACAGTTTAATAAAAGAATTTGTGTGTGTCTGTCTCCCAACTCTGAGCCTGACCGGTGGTCCCTCTCGGGATCTTCCCCCATGGGCGTGGTCATCTGCCACCAGCCCAAGGATCCACCCACAACTATTACAAATAATAACAGTGGGCACTGGAATCACAGTCCTCAGACTGAGGAGCCTTGCCACTGTATCCTCCGCTGCCTGCTTCTTCTGTGGGGAGTGGCAGGGAGAGACCATGAACACATCCTGAGGAATACTGCGAAACTCCAGCATATATCCTGCTCATATCACCTCCAGGACCCATTTATCCGATGTGATCTCGACCCACCTCTGATAGAAGAGAGAGTGGTGTCCCCCTATCTCCTGCTCCCAGGAGTGGGTCGGCAAACCTACATTGAAAGGCTCGGGAAGATCCATTACCTGAGACTGTGCCCCTTTTGGGCTGTGTGAGATGAAAGGACTGAGATCTACCAAAAGGTCAAGTCTTCTGAAACGTCGCTCTCTATAGGGTTGAAAATGCTTGGATTCCCTAGCACGACCTCTCATGCTAAAGTAGTGTGGTATCTGCTTTTTATCCTCCGGTAATCGAGGAACCAGTCAATCGCCCCACATACTGGCCAGTTTCTCCAACTCATTCCCAAACAAGAGCGAGCTTTTAAAGGGCGATTTCATGAGGTTAGGCTTGGAAGTCACATTGGACGACCAATTTCTCAGCCATAATTGACACTGGCCGCTATTATCAAAGCCACCACTCTGGCTGAGGTGCGGACCAAATTGTAGCCTGCAGCTGCCAAGAAAGTGGCTGCTGGCTCCATAAATTCCCTGGAACTCAACCCAGAGTCATCAACCTCTTGAGAGAGAAGTACACAAGAGCAAGCTACCAAGGAACAAAGCTACTGCCACTGTTTCAATACCTGCTTAAGGATAGTTTCAATCCTAGCGTGTACATCCTTTCAAGGCCGCTCCTCCCTCCATGGGGATAGTTATCCACTTGGAGACTGCACATACAAGTGCAGCCACCTTCGGAAAACAAACACTCTCTCATCACCGGATCCAGAGTGTACAAGCCTTCCAAAACCCAACATCCATTGAAATTAGCCTCTGGGGCGCCCCACTCAAGATCAATCCATTCTTGCAGGGCTTCCATCACAGGGAAAAAAATAAGAGGCTTTATGCAGAGAAACCAAAATGGGATTTTACTTTGGCTCAGACATGGAATCTGCCCCAGATACTCCCAGCATTTTCAAGGTTTGTGAAATCAGGGCCGGCAGTTCATCTCTATGGAAGAACTGTAGCATAGTCCTATATGGTTCTAATCTTGGAGGAATTTCACCATCCTCAAGAGAGTCAGGATCAATGCCATCATCCGTGCCATACGGATCTCTATTGGGTAGTCCTGCTGCCGCTCTAGGAGTATACCAGCGCTTACCAGTAGGTCCAGGCAAGGTTTGCACCTGTGACTGCCCTAGACGGGACAGAGAACTGCGCCTAAATAGAGAAATTACTTACCTGATAATTTTGTTTTCCTTAGTGTAGACAGATGGACTCAGGGCCAGTGGGATGTACCAAAGCTACTCCCCAATAGGGTGGGAGGCTGCCCATAGTCCAGTCAACACCACATATTCAAAGGCTGCATCCTTCCAGGCCTGCTCATCCAGACAATAAAACCTGGAAAAAATGTGTAAGGAGGTCCACATCGCAGCTCGGCAGTTATCGATGGGAGACAAGAGACTAACCTCCGCCCATGACACTGCCTGAGCCCTAGTGGAATGGGCCCTAACTTGAGTAGGCAACAGCTTTCCAGGATCCACATACGTGGCTGTGACCACCTCCTTAATCTAACAAGCTATTGTACCCTGCGAAGCCGGAGTGCCCTACTTACTCCTGCCATGGAGAACAAACAGACGATCTGAATTTCAAAAAGACTCAGAGACCTCCAGATACCACACAAGATGCTTAACATCCAAGGGGTGCAAAAGGCGAAACTCCTCTGCATCCCTGACCTTATCCAGGGATGGCAAGGAGATGGACTAATTCAAATGAAAGTAAGACTACCTTGGGCAAGAAGAATGGAACAGTATGCAGCTGTAACGCCCCCGGAGTCACCCGATGGAACAGCTCCTGGCAAGTCGAGGCCTGCAGCTTAGAAATCCGATGCGCAGAACATATAGCGACCAGGAACACAGTCTTCAAAGTCAACAACCGTAAGGAAAGGCTACGCAGTGGTCGGAACACAGAGCCCACCAAAAAGTCTAGCACCAAATTAAGGCTCCACAATGGAAACTGTAACCTCAAGGGAGGTCTAAGATGCTTCACTCCCTTCAAATAAAGAGCCACATCAGGATGAGACGACAAAGAAACACCATTCACCAGGCCTCTGAAACAGGCAAGAGCCGTGACTTTCACCTTCAAGGAATTAAGGGTCAAGCCTTTATTCAATCCATCCTGCAAAAAATCCAGAACGAACGAGGAAGAACACCCCACTCCTCACACCAAGACTCAAAAACTCTACAAACCTGAACATAAGCCAAGGAAGTGGAGAACTTGCAAGCGTAGAGTAAAGTAGCAATCACTGCAGAGGAATAATCACACTTTAACAGGCGAGCCCTCTCAAGGGCCAAACCATAAGACAGAATAGAGTCAGAACCTTGTGAAGAAACTGTCTTTGCTCTACCAGATCCATGTGTGGCAGAATCTGCATACCACGGACGCCTGGACCAGTCAGGCACCACGAGGAGTACTAGCCCTGTTGCCTTTGGTCTTGCAAATTATCCTGCCCAGCAAGGGCCATGGAGGAAAGGCATAAAGCAATCTGTGTTCCAGCCAGACCTGTACGAGAGCGTCTATTCCCAGGGACCACAGATCACTCCTGCAACTGTAGAATTGAAGAACCTTCGCATTTCAAGAAGGCGCCAGCAGGTCTAGGAATGGAAGGCACCAGCAACCCACAATCAGCTGAAATGCCTCTGCTGACAATACCCATTCTACTGGGTCCAGACTCTCCCTGCTGAGAAAGCCCACTCTTACGTTGTCTTTTCCTGCAATGTGACAGGCTGAGATCATCTGCAAATGACCTTCCGCCCTTTCTGTCAGCTGGCCTATTTCCTGCGACAGTTGCTGGCTTTTGGTTCCTCCCTGGTGATTTATATGGGCCACTGTTGTCACACTGTCCGACATCACATGAACCACTTGATTCCGCAGCCTGTGGCTGAACTGCAAGCATACCAACCGTACCGCCCGGGCCTCCAGGTGATTGGATGTTCCAGTGGGACTCTTCAGCATTCCAGTGCCCCTGGGCCATTAACTCCAGACAATGAGCCCCCAACTGTGGAGATTCGCATCTGTCGTATCAACCAAGCCAGAGAGGACAAGGGAATTCTCTTTCTCAGATGATCCTCCTGCAACCACCACTGGAGATGGGAGCAGATGTCCATCAGGAAGTGGAGCCGAACCGCATAATCCTAAGACTGCGGGTTCCAACAAAACAGAAAATGATGCTGAACAGAACGCATATGCACCCTTGCCCACGGCACCACTTCCTGGGTAGCTGCCACCAAGCCAAGTACCTGTTGGTAGGACCACACTGTTGGGCGTATGGTGTTCATCAACTGACGCACTTGAGTCAATCTCTGGATCCAAACTTCTGGTAGGAAAACTCTGTTCTGTTCCGTGTCCAACCAGACCCCCAGATACTCCGACTGGGATGGTTGAAAATTGCTCTTGGTCAGGTTCATCATCCAACCTAGCTCCTGCAATAAGGAGATCACCTTGTGTGTCACAAGGCAGCTCTCTTCCTGAGACTTGGCTCAAATCAGCCAGTCGTCCAAATACGGGTGCACCAGGATTCCTTCTTTTCGCAAGGCCGCTGCTATTAGCACAATAATCTTTGAAAATGTTCTGGGAACGGTGGCTAGACCAAAAGGCAGCACCCAAAACTGATAATGGTGCCCCAACACGGCAAAGCATAGAAAGTGTTGGTGTTCCAATCGGATGGGAATATGAAGGTAAGCCTCTGATAGGTCCAAGGAGGTCAGACATTTCCCGACTACACTGCCATTATCACAGAGCAGAAGGTTTCCATTCGAAAATGAGTCATCTTCAAGTGACAGTTGACCCTCTTGTGATCCAGGATGGGACGAAAGGAGCCCTCCTTCTTAGGCATAACAAAATAAATGGAATATTGCCCCATACGTTTTTGAGACGTAGGCACTGGAACCACAGCCCTCAGTCTGAGGAGCCTTTGAAGCATGAACTGTCCTGTCTGCTTCTTCTGTGGGGAGTGGAAAGGGGGCACCATGAACACATCCCAGGAATACTGCAAAATTCCAGTGCATATCCTTCATGTATTTCCTCCAGAACCCACAGATCCAACCTGATCTCGACCCAATTCCGATAAGAGAGAGGGAGATGTTCCCCTATTTCCTGTTCAGGAAGGTGTGTCGGCAAATCTTCATTGGGAAGCTAGGGAAGGTCCACCACCCAAGCCCACTTCTCTCTTGGGTTGTCGGGGACAAAAGGACCTACCGAAAGTCCGAGTCCGCTGAAAGGTTGTGCCTCTGTAGGGATGAAAATGCCTGGAATCCCTGAAATGACCCCTTATACCAAAGGAGCGCTGTAACTGTTTCTTATCCTCCAGCAACTGAGGCACTGGAGACTCGCCCCACTTACTGGCCAGTTTCTCAAACTCGCTCCCAAACAAGAGCGAATCTTTAAAAGGCATCTCAGTAAGATTGGCTTTGGAAGCTGCATCAGTTGACCAATTTTGTAACCAAAGTTGATGCCTGGCTGCTATCATCTAAGCCACTCCTCTGGCCAAGGTCCAGACCAAATCACAGCCTGCTTCTGCTAAAAAGGTGGCAGTAGGCTCCATAACCACTCTGGAATTCCCTCCCGACTCATCAACCTACTGAGAGTGAAGCAGACAAGATCTTGCCACTAGGGCGCAACAGAAGGCAATCTGTAAATTCATCACCACTGCCTCAAATGCTTCCTTAAGAATAGCCTCAGTCCTTCTATCATGTACATCCTTCAAGGCCGCTCCTCCCTCTACAGGGCTAGTCGATGGCTTAGAAACGGCACATACCAGAGCATCCACTTTGGGAAAACACAAATGCTCTCTCACAGCCGGATCCAGGACTTACAGGCCTTCCAATATCCGAGCCCCTTTAAAATTTGACTCTGGGGCATTCCATTCCAGATCAATCAATTCCTGAATAGCATCCATCACAGGGAAAAAAAACCAAGAGGCTTTACATAAGGAAACCAAAATAGGATTTTTCCTCAGCTCTAACATAGCATCCGAACCAGGGATGCCCAGCTGTTTCAAGGTCTGGTAAATCAGGGTCGGCAGTTCATCTCTAGGAAAGAACCACAACATGGTTCCAGCCCTGGAGAAATTTCCCTGTCTTCTAGGGAATCAGGAACTGGAGCTGGTCCCACAGAACTGCCCTCACTAGTAGACGAGCCAGTCAAGGGAGAACTAAGATCTGGTATTCCCCCTAGTCAAGGTCTTGACCAACCTATCATCAAAATGGAAAGAGCCAGGTTTAGCAAAATCCGAGGAAGACAACTCTCCCTGAGCATCTGAACAGCGCCGACAGAGGTTACAAGCCAGGTCAGGCTGAGAAACCCTAATATGACAGGTAACACAATTAGGAAGACGATTAGGCTCCTTGCTTACCAGTGCCATCGCTGCAGTAAAATTGCATCAGAACGGCTCATGCTCAAAAAAGAAATTCGCCCAAAAAATAAGTACCTAGAAGAAAGCATGGCAAGGCACACGCACAACCTCTGTGCCATTTAGTTAAGCGCAGAAAAAAGTCTGTGTGCGTAAAAAGGGCGTCAAAAAACAGAGCGCACAATGCAACGCAGAGCCGATGCACTGTGCACATTGACAGCATATAGATGGCAGCAGAACATGCACAAGACAGCACGAAACGGTCGCCGTGGACTACCATGCAGCATGAAAGAAAAAGCTTAAGTGCAGGGCCTAGCCCACTGGGGCCGCTCAGCCCGACAGGCTGCTCTGTTCCCCAACCTCAACGGGAGTGGGAACGAACATCGGTAGAGCATGCTGAGAATGGAGGAAGTCCTGAAAACCCTCTGCCTCTGATTCAGGGTAAAATCTTTTTTTTTTTTAAACCTTACCACCTTACCTGAGCTCAGTGCTTACTGGTTGAATACGCAGACCGTCTCTGGCTGCAGAGGGAGAGAGCATCTGTTGTCACTGTCGTGCTCAGCCTCCTGCACCTGCTGCTTTTCAGGTGAACTAGCAGCTAAGACCTGAGGGACCATGGAAATCACCTCAGGAATTCTCAACTGGAGGAGGGACCTTTAGGTATCATCGCAGGAGACCAAGGCTTTCTTTTCCTGAATTTAGAATTTCAAATTACTCCTTCCAAAAACCTCAAAGCAATCCCCATAGGGATTCTACTGGAGATGGAGAATACTAGCAGGCTGGAGTCACTGCAGGGCTATGTATACTGTGATGTCAGCTTACTCCATCTCCTTCTGCTAGCAGGGTAGCATAAACCCTCCGGTCCCGAGTCCATCTGTCTACATGCTAGGAAAGAAAGGATTGCAATCCCTGGAAAAATTCTACCCATGAAAATATAGAAGTATCCAGACCATGTGGTACAAGGCATACTCACTGAGCTGCCTTCCTCTGCTGAAGAACCAGTTAGGGGAATTCCAAAATCAGGCGCCCCACCTGAAAAGTCTTTACCCAAACTACATGCAGCTGGGAAGAACCAGACTTAGTGGAATCAGAGGAAGATAATTCTCCCTGGGTCTCCAAACAGCACTGGCACAAGTCAGCAGGCACTCCTGGCTGAGATGCCGAAACATGACAGGCAGTGCAAAGAGAAAAGCACTTAGGTGCCATTAAACCGGAAGTGTGCTGATCGGTAGCTAGAAGCATGGGTCTAGCTTTTTTTTTTTAGGAATCCCAAACTTCTTGGCGTCCCAGACTTAGACATCCCTATGATAGGCACTGTAAAAAATTAAGCACATGGCAACTCAACTTGTGCGCACAGGCAAGCGGACGGACACTTAAGTTGCCGCTTAACTTGGACATACAGACTATTACGCCTGCTTAAGCGCCCAAAAACTGGACGCACAACTTAAGACGCATAGACGCGTACACTGAACTGACAATTCTGTAAAGGGCAGCCTAAAGAACGTGCACAAAATCCCTTTGAGGCCCTCCACACGACACACAGCAAAAAAGCCTCAGAGTGGGGCCTAGCCTACTGGGGATGTTCAATCCACCAGGCTGCTGACATCGCTCTGCCTCCATGGAGTGGGACGAACTTCAGAATGGGGCAATGAGCACAGAGACCGGAGGAAGGAGGAAGCCCTACAGCAAAAAAACCTCCTTCTGTCTGTATTTTTTTTTTTTAACTTACCTGAGCTCAGCCTTACCTGGCTGAGTACAGAGACAGTCTCCAGCTGCGGGGAGAGAGGGCATTTGCTGTTACTGCCTCACTTGGTTTCCTGTATCAGCTGCCTTTCAGCTGCTTAATAGCTAAGTCCACGCTGGCTGAAAAACCAGCTACTGGACCAAGTCACTCATCTGCAGATCCACAGAAATCACCTCAGGAATTCTCAACTGGGGGAGGGACCTTTTGGTAGGAGTGCGGGGCAAATTTATTTGCCTTATTTCTTCTTTTTTAAATCGAAGCAATCCCCAGTAGGGAGATGCACATTCACCATCTGCTGGAGATGGAGATTACTAGCAGGCTGTCACTGAAGGGGTGTATATATACTGTGATGTCAGTTTGCTCAGTCTCCATCTGCTGGTAGAGGTGACTAACCCACTTGTTCTGGATTCATCTGACTGAATCTAAGAAATATATTTCACTTAAGAGTTGTGGGATAGGATGAAGGGATACGTGGAATAAACACTGATTTTTTTTATATTTTATTGACAGTTTTAACAAGCACAACATATCAGTGAAAATACATACAGCATTATGCATCAATTAATAAACATAAAACTTGTGTAATACTTCACATCAATGGTCTCTCATTTATGTGTCATTAAGTGCTTTATAAATTGATCCTTTCCCTTCCCCACCCCCCACCCCCTCCTTGGAAGGTATCCAATCTAAAATGGTGCATTATCAACAAGTATTCATGTTTGAGAATAGTATGTCATCATGTAATATAATCATTGCTAATCATGCTCTCACCGTGGCCGTAATCATTTGATTATTCAATCATCCCTTATTACAGGTTTCCACATGTGAAGCTATACATGTCAAGAATTGGTTTATACATGTGAATACGTCTCTCTCACCCCTTCCTATATTGTGATCTCCTAAGCTTGTGATGTTTGGAGCCAATTCCAGGTCCTATAGTAAGACCCAAGAGTATTGTATTTGTTCTTTCAAGAAATGATTTAATAGTTCTATTAAGGAATATCGTATTCATATAAAATTTCAGTTAGAATGTTACATAAGGTTCTAAGTCAACTGTATGTATTATGTTGTTATCATGTAAACCGGAGTGAAGGCAGAACGCTATACTTTGGTATATAAAAAAAAAAAAATCTTAAATAAATAAATAAATAAATAAGCCAGCCGCTGGTTATTGCGTAGCTTGGCGAACACTTCTGCCAGAATCGGCATGGCCTGTGATTTCCATTGTCTGGCAATCGATAGCATTCGAGCTGCTATCCACACTTGCCTACAAAATTTTTGCTGGTCCCCGTTTAGTTCTGCCATTGAGCTACCTAGTAGAATAATTATAGCGTCTAACAAACTGTTTTTTTAAAGTATCATTTACCCATTTTACTAGCTCTGTCCAAAATTGTTGGACCCCTGGGCAAGTCCAGCACACATGGATGTATGTACCCAATGATCCACAGCCTCTCCAGCACAACAATGATACTTGGGGGTATATGCTGTGCAATTTCTCCAGTACTAGGTGCCACCTATATAACATTTTATAACTGTTTTCTTGTAGCCTTGCCGATATAGAGCATTTAACTGCCATTATAAATATGTGTTCCCACTCTTTTGGTGTTTGTGGTTCTCCCAGGTCTTTTTCCCACTTCGCCATATGTGGTAGAAGTGATTGATCGGCATGGTTGAGTATGCTGTAGATTTACAAATTCTATCTGCCCCTTGACAAAGATTCTCAAATAAAGCCCTATTATTCCTCTATAAAATGCTTGATCTGTGCATAGGCTAGGTAACTTTTGTTATCCAATTTGTATTTGTGACTTAATTGATCAAAACAGGACAATGCTGCCCACTGATGGAGGTGGTCCATGTTTATTCCTGCTCTTATCCAAGAGCCAAAAATGGTTGATTGGAGTCCAGCCGGAAATAGTTTATTATGATATAAGGAAGATTGATAGAAGTATGAGAAATCCCCTACCAATCTGATTCTCCAAGTGTCCCAGATTTTTAATGTCATTTAGAGAGACCATGGGATACATGAGATTGGTTTCCAAGTATGACGATGTTGCCACAACATTGCCTCCAGTGGCAGTAACCCCACCATAGCTTGCTCTGCCTGGGCCCATTGTTTAATTGTATGTTGTGAGGCAACAAAATACAATTGAATATTAGGGGTTCCCATGCCGCCCTGTATCCTGGGGAGAAAAAGTGTGCGTCGTGCCACCCTGGGAGGACGTTTTTGCCAAATGTAATCAAAACTTTCCTTTTGAGTCCTTCGTATTGTTGTAGTGGATAAATATACAGGCAAGGTGGAGAATAGGTAGAAAAGTCAGGGAAGGACATTCATCTTTACAGTGGCCATTCTCCCCAGCCATGAAAAGGATTTTTTGTGCCATTTGTCAAGATCCCTATTAATAGAGTTGAGGAGTGGTATATAACTTAAGTCAAACAACTCCTCCAAGGAGGAACTAATCCGGACACCCAAGTATTTTAGTGCTTTCTTGGCCCATCTAAAGGGCATTACTTTCCCTATATGTTGAACTTCTGTATTAGGCAGGGTTAAATTAAGCAATTCTGATTTGTCTAGGTTCACATTAAATCCTGAGACCTGACTGAAAGAAGCTATTTCTTGATGAACCCCTTCCAGTGAGGCTCCAGGATTGGCTAGGGTGAATAAAATGTCAATCGGCAGATAAGGAGAGCTTAAAAGCGTGGCCATCTATCTTTATTCCCTGAACACTCGGGGATCTTCTAATGCGTTCGGCAAAAGGCTCTAGAAATAGAGCAAAAAGCAGTGGGGATATAGGACACCCTTGTCTTGAGTCTCTTGCATTTGTAAAGTTAGGCCCATACCGCCCATTGACCTTCACCGATGCCTTCGGTGCATTATACAGCTGTTTTAACTACTGAATGAAGAAGTCTCCAAAGTTCATTTCCCCCAAAGTTGAGAACAAAAAAGGCCAATGAACTAAATCAAAAGCATTTTTCCGCGTCTATAGATAACAAGGCAGCAGGTATCTTTTCATGCGTCACCCACCAGATTAAATCTATGATCTTGCGGACATTATCTGCGGCTA
This sequence comes from Rhinatrema bivittatum, assembly GCF_901001135.1. Taxonomy (NCBI): domain Eukaryota; kingdom Metazoa; phylum Chordata; class Amphibia; order Gymnophiona; family Rhinatrematidae; genus Rhinatrema; species Rhinatrema bivittatum. Next base: position 94,421,679 of record NC_042622.1, on the reverse strand, counting down.
TGCATTGAGGTATAAAGCCCACTTGATCTGAATGTATTAGTGCTGGAATGTATTTATTTAATTGCATGGCTATTATCCTTGCCATTATTTTTAGATCTTGATTAATTAAAAGAGATAGGTCTGTAAGACCCACATATCGTGGGATCCAGTCCTGGTTTGGGGAGCACAGTTATACCGGCTATATTGGCATGTTCATGAAATATACCTCCCTCTCTGATAGCATTGAATAAGTTTACCATGGGCTTTACCAAGGTATCCATAAATGTCCGATAATATTCCCCCGCTAGCCCATCCAAACCAGGAGATTTGCCATTTTTGAGATGTTTAATGACCTTCCCCCTCTGATTGGTCCATCTAAGATCATCCTTTGCTCCGCTGACAGCAATGGAAGATGTACAGATTCTAAATAATCTTTAATGTCAACGTCTTTAATATTGGTATCTTTACTATACAGAGCCGCGTAGAAGTCAATGAAGCACTTTCTAATTTCTGTAGGTTTAGTTGTATAATTTCCACCTGCATCCTTTATCTTAGTCATCATGCTTTGCACTATGCGGGATTTTAGTTTATGTGCCAGCAGCTTGCCTGCTTTGTCATCTCCCTCAAAGTGTGTCTGTTTTAAGTGTTCAAGCTGGTGAGAGATCAATCCATCATCCAGTTGCCTCAATTTATCTCTGGTATCAACTAATTTACTATATGTTTTAGAAGATAGAGTATTTATTTATTAATTTAAAATTTTTTATACCAACATTCATGTGCACATCACACGGTTTACAGAGAATGAGTAAAAATAACTTTGGAAAGGAAAGCAAAGTTACATGTAACAGGGAGATAAAGGAACAATGGAGGTATAAGAGAGAAAATAAAGTGAGGTCAGGAGGACCAAGGCAAGGTGTTTATAGTTGAACTTGAGGCATAAATAAACTTGAATGTTATAGGGTAACTACAGATAGGCCAGAGGTGCTGAGAAGTACCCAAACAAAAATGGCCAACATATCTATTTCATTCTGAAGCTTTATCCTAGTGGCTTCCTGTTCTTTTTTGAGTGCTGAGGCTCTAGCTATGCATAAACCTCTCACCACCGCTTTAGAGCAATCCCAGATCGTGCCCATTACCCGAAGGATCACAGTTAATATCAAAAAATTCCTTAATGTGAGTGTTCAATTGCTTTTTAAACCCATCATCTTGCAGTAGAGAAGAGTTCAGTCTCCAAAAACTCTGTCCCTCCCACTGTTTCCTGAGGCCGTAAGTCTATCCCCCATAGCTCCGTGATCAGGCCAGGTAATTGGATAAATCTCTGTTCCCTGTACTTGGGGCAATAGACACTTGTCTATCAAGAAGTCGATGCATGAATAGGAGTTGTGTGGGTTCGAGTAGAATGTATACATTCCGGCTCTGGGGTTATGGTGTCTCCATATATCTATCAACTTCCAATTGTTTATCAAGGAAGTCACCATCTTCCTGGCTTTACTGCAATGGTAATGTACTCCTCCACTAGTACTACCTGAATTGTCTTTGATAAGGTTCAGTGTTAGGTTAAAGTCTCCCCTTACTATGAGGTATCCCCCCCCCCCTCCCCCCATATCAATTAATTTTTGAATCTGATGCCAGAATATAGGTTGATTTTGGGTTGGGGCATAAACAGATGATGGAGAAAAAATTTCTTGCCCTATTTTGAGTTTGAGGAATACATATCTACCCATAATATCCTCTTTCTGCGCTAAGATTTCAAATGTCATGTTGGAGGAGATTAGGATACCCGTACCAGCATATTTAGCCTTTGTGCTTGCTGCTGCCAGGAAGATGCATGGGAATTCCTTGTAGTTTAGGAGATACTCGTGTCTCTTGCACAGGTAAGTTTCTTGATTGAAAGCAATATTAGCTTTTAGTGTTATTAGTTCCCTGCACAATAGGTATCTTTTCCTGTGGGTATTGAGACCCTTCACCATAACTGATAGAATTTTTAACATTCAGTATTGTGTCAAATCTTATAACTAATATTTTCCTGATATCTGCATGAGAGCTAGTCTGATAGATGTATTGTTGGACTGCTGCAAAAGCTTTCCCTGGTATTGTCTCATAAGGTAGTTGTATAAAAGCATTTATCAATGTAGCGATGTCAGGGCTCTCCAAAGGATATATTGCTCCCATTATTGTTCCGCAACTCTTCTCTCCCAGATCTCAACCTTGGAGAGCTGAATTCCACCAACCAGACAGCCCCCCCCCCCCCCCCCCCAATTTGAACAACTATAATGTGAATTCTGCTCACCCCCTGTCAGTTCATAAACAAGTAAACTGGTATCATCATTGATAAACATGAAAAACAAAAAGTCCACCTGCCATAATAATCCATATTTCTCTAGGTATCAGAGATGAAAGCATAGTTCTGTAGTCACCATTACCGGCCGTTCAGAGCAGAGTCGGCTTGGTTCTGGTGGTGCTTCTTTCTGTGCTGCAGGCTGCTTCGCAAATGCTCGCCTCTATTTTCCTGCACGTCGCCATGTTGATTTGGTCTCCTCGTGGCATCCTGTCGGAAGCTGTGATGGAGCCTGAAAGCTGACTTCCAGTTCCACCTCACGAAAAGCTGTTATGGCTTGTTACTGTCTTTAGCCGGTACATAATGCCATTATGTTGAAAAGAGAGTGAAAAAGGAAAATTCCACCTGTCTTGCATTTCATTCCTACGTAGAGCTTGTGTGAATGGTCATAGCTCATATCTCTTCTTAAGTGTACTGTATGCCAGATCTTGAAAGAGCACAATCTCCAGTCCTTTCCACTGCCATTTTTGATTTGCTCTTTTTGCTGGAAGCCGTGGAGATTAATTATAATACCTTGTGCATTGTTATCCCTTCTTGGGCACGCTCTATTTTAATGGAATTTGCTTCTGCTTCTTCCATTTGGGTAGTTTCACCTTGTTTCTGTGATATTATGAAGGTGCATATCTTTATGGCTATCGCATGGCAGTCTTTATATTCCACTGTCTCCAGGGGTTCCTTTAATTCATGTTTGAGCGGCATGTACTATTTTCTAAATCTTCTAGCATGCCACTTAAAGTAGTGAGCTCCTTTTGCATTTCAGTCTGGGCTATAGTCACGTCCTGAAGTGCCAGTCCTTGTCCCTCCACCCGCGTGTCTACTTTGTCAATTCTTTGCCCCAGAGCCATCTCTTCCTCCCGGCTCTCAGTGAATGAGCTCAGCAGTTCTTCTTTATGCTGCCTCATCTCCCTTCTAAGCTCCATGAACCATTTTAATTGTTGTTTTGGTGGGCACGCCTAGATTTTTACAGAACTGCTGCAGTTCCCCTATTTTCCTATTTGAAGACATTCTTTTTCGGCGACTCTTACACGATCGGGGGCTATAGCAAGATTCTTGCTTTTTATTTTTTTCACTGCGAAAATGCTGTTCGGGGAGAAGGCAGAGTGGGAGCTTCAAGCACGAGCAGCCATCCCATCTCATGGCAAACAGCATTCCCCCCCCCCCCGGCCAAATACACACTGATTTGATGTATTTTACTTCCAGGTTATAAGGTAACAAAAGATGAATATCTTGGAAGATGGTATAGAATTTCTATAGCCACTGTCACTGTTTAGAACATGAAAGAGCAGTTGCCAAAACATCTCCACCTATATTTCAACCTTCAACTCAGATAGTTACATAACACTACTTCTTGCACTCCTTACGCAATAAGTACTCAAGGTGTGGAACATGCTTAAATAACCTTACCAAGAGAGATGACAATTTATTCCTATACTATCAAATTAACTTCAGCACAAAATGGCAGGCCAACTGCTCTGAATTATCACTTGCACTACATCAGAATGACTGAAGAAAAACAGCAATTAGCCCATCCAGTCTGCCCTGCTAGTCTTATCTATATTATGGATATACCCCAGCTACTGAGCATAGAAGCTTAGGCACTTTTAGGATATTGCTCCACAGCCATTTTTGTCATCTTCCTCATAAGTTCTCTATTATCCTCTATAGATGACCATACAAGATACCATACTTAATCCAACATCAATCCATACATATTAACACCAAGCTTTATAATAATCTAATCAACTACCAAAACTAGTGAGGCTGTTACTAATCTAGGCTCTTAGGTCACTGTAGTCTTGCCAAATAATAAACAGGCCACCATGAACATGGTTTGTTTCTAGGAGTTTTAGCCTATTACCAACCTAACTACCCTATGGTCTCCTGTATTACTAAGTCATTTTTTTCTTTATCTGCCCTCTCAACCTTATCGCTTCTCCTCCTGGTATCTACTCGAGGAAGTGAATGTGGGTTGTTGGCAAGTCTGCAGTATCCAATTCTTCATTTTCTAGTGTCACCTTATTTCCTTAAATTACAGCTGACATTGAGTTTTTAATATAAAATTGGACCCTCCCCTTACCCCAAGGAGGCACTAGTACAAGGGAAGGTAATTCCAGTTCTTGAATACTAAAAATAGGTCTGGTTGTCAGGATATCCACAATAAATATAGATAATATATTTGCATACAATGGAGGTAGTACATGCAAGTATCTCTCATGCATCATCATTGTGGATATCCTGAAAACCAGACTGGTTGTGCCATTCGAGGACTGGATTTGCTGACCTCCTGCCCTACTGACTACTGTCACAGGTTTTGGTTGGCCTTTCAAGCAAGTCCCATCGTATCTGGAAAAGCTAATGATATAAGATTAAGATGGAAAGCCATCTTCTGCATAAAACCATAGGACTAGGAGTCAGCCATCACCATCATATTGCCTACACCAGCCCAAGGGTATGCTAGCAGATCTTTTAATCACTTACACTGAAACTTTGCTTAAGCAAGAAAGAAAATACCACAGTTTGAATTAAACCAAAAACAGCTTATGACATAGAAAAAAAAATATGGCTTGCATCATAAAAAAAATTACATCTTTAAATCATAAGTAAAAAAAATAGTATAGCTTCTAACTATAACTGATAATCAGAATAGATTGGACAGTCTCATACAGACAAATGACTGAACTGGCATGTTTGCCACCCACGAGTCTTATATGGTGTCAAACTTGTGCTCGTTCAACCATTGCCTACGTAACCATAAATACTGCAGTTGATTTCTGAATGACAGTACTTAATAAATTAACCAGGGTAAGCCTAAGGATTTACAGAGCACCTTTGTGAGTACAACCAGTTTGCTCACACTTGCAATTTCCTCCTCAGGCTGCTTCTGTGCAGTCTAGTTGCCCTCCTAGTGCTGGATTAGGACTCAGCCCTGGGTACTTTAATAATATGTGATCCTTTTTTCCAAGGAATGAATGGAGAGTCACATTCAGACTCAGCATTAGTAGTTGAAGGAAATCGTGTCACATGCCAAATTAGAGCTTCTTTACAGTCACAGCTTAGCTTCTCCTCAGGTCAGATCCTTCTTGGGAAGGAAGCATGGGAGAGTACAGTACTAGATTAATATTCTCATCCTATCCCTACCCAAAATAGGAATGCTGATTTATTCAGCAGCATACTCAAGGCAGGGAAAGAGGAAGGGGAAGAAGGAAAACAATTAAGAGTCAGATATGTTTAGATATCTTCATTTTCAGTTTAAACCTATTTCACCTGTCAATCCAGATTTTTCCAAAGATAAACATCAGTTTAAACTGATTTTCACCTTGATTGTGTCTCTTAAAAAGCTGTGGAGACAGCATTCCAAACCTTCCAGAAGTCAGTGCAGGCAGAACTGTATTCAAGTCCTTTCCTCCTCCCCCATGCAGTGAAAAATATGCCTCAGCCCTTTTCCCTACATCAGCCATGCTCTCCTACAGGAGCAGAGATGAGGCTTGTAGACTCAGTTTTACTGACTTCAGCTCCATTTGTTGAGAGGAGCTTTGCAGGCTCAGTTCCGATGACCTCATCTCCATGTGCCTCAGAAATCACTGCTTAGGTGAAAATTCTCCCAGTACACTGAGATGAGGCCATGCAGAACTGAGGGTGCGCAGCTCCTCTCTGCTGCTGTAGGACAGCAAGGCTGACATCAGGAGAGCTGTTAGGTTACTGGTTTAGCTCTGGGAAAAGACTGGAACTGAAGCATCAGCCAGAGCACGGCTTCAGTCACCCACCTAAGCACAGATGAGCAGCAGCCCCACCCCCAACCAGAAGTTTCTGGCAGGATTCCCAGTCGCTCTGGCTCAGCACAGACTCAGAAGTGAAGACCTACACTGCACTACAGCATGCAGGAACATGGGTATGCTTCCAAAAAAACTGGAATGGAGGAGCCTGGAGCCACCACAGCCAGTAAGAATGATTGTTTGAGCAGAAAGGGAGAGAGAAAAGGGGATTCTGTGAAAGGTAAGAGAAAGGGGAGAATTCTTGTGTGTGTGTGTGTGTGTGTGGGGGGGGGGGGAGGGGGAAGGGATTTTTAGAAAGAAGAGAGAATGAAAAAGTGGAAGAAAACTGGGAGAAAAGGGGGAAATGCTAATAAGGATGAGAAGGGGAGGTTACACAGGCAGGGTGGAAGGGAATGGGACAGTGGGGGGGTTTCTGTCAACCAAAAATAAATTCTGATATTCTTCCAAAATAGCGGAAACATTTTTTCCCCCACTGATTTTCTCCTGGTTTTTGTTCTTGTCAAATAAACCCTGATAAATTCCTGGGAAAATGTTAATAAAAACTGAAAATGAAGGTCCCTAGATATATTTAACAAGTGGCAACACTTAATCCTTCAAACAACTGGTTTGGTTCCCCCCAACTCAACCCTGAAAAAAATACAACATATCAAGCAAAACCAAAAATCAATGGTATAGTATTTATTTTTATTTAGAGATCTTAAACACAAACATTGTTTATAACCTGTAAAATAACAAACATCTAGAAAATAATTATGAAAATTGGCAATGCACAGCAAAGTCAGTAAATATATACACAATAAGTTAGAATCCTTCAACTACATATTTTTCAAAAGCTTGTCTCAAAAGGTAGAAAAGTCTGAATTTATTTGTTTTTAACTTTATAATACAGTGATAAGTAACAGTACAGACTGATGTTGGAACTTCAGATAATCGATCAAGCCTCACAAAGATTACAAGAGTATTATTACATGTAAGGAAAATTATACAAAACATTACATGCGCAAAGTAACATATACCGCAACAAATTTGGGGAATAGATATTTCCACGAACACCAAATAATAATGGAGGAAAAACATTTTAAAAATCAAATTTCAGTTTGAGCACCTTGAAATGTAGGTAGTTCTGGAATGTACTGGTTACAAAATTGTCAAGAGACCAAGCGTCAGTGACAAACTAAGGGTCAGGCGGAGAAGTAGGCTTAATAGCCAGTTACACCAACTAGAAGATTCAAGTAGGAGCCACTGTAATCTGTGGTACCACTTTTTTCCCTCTTCTGAGTCTGTGAAACAATGCCACAGAAAAAACTGGAGCAAGTGGCCACCTATTCAGATTTCTGGTTGTGATGGTAAAGTACTGCTCTGTACATTGCTTTTCACTTTAATAAGAATGAAAAATAATTTGCAGCTGAAGAGGCTCTGCACACAAAAGCTAAAAATTATGAAGTACAGAATTAGTGGTGCATGTGTATGATACTACACAGCCCATATCCATCATGGCAAACCATAAAACTCTATGTGAAATGACATGACTCACTAAATAGAGCAAGATTCAAATTTGTCATATAGCCTTTAATTAAAACTTTGCTTTGACATAATTGATAACGCTTTCACTGCCTGATTTACTAAGGCTTATCTCCCATTCTGTGTCTATAGGAAAACACCTTGATGCATCTGGCCTTCAGTGACTTATAATAATTCTAAACTATACAGGTTACATGCCTGGTTGACTGAGTATACATGATACATCATCTTTCACAAGTTTGATAGCAAATAGATTTCTCTTTGTTTCTGTATAAACTGAATCAGAAATTAACTCTAACACACCTGGGGCCTAGTTTTCTAAGCCTTTTCCCCTATTGACACAGAATGGGAGAAAAGCCTTGGTAAATCAGGATCTTAAAGTTTAAATTAATTTGTTTCAGTTCTAATTTCTTAGCACCAGCTTTCTCAGAGAATACTCACTATTGGTCTTTCAAGTCTAGGGTTTAAAATGACATGTCTGTGAGTTATACAGGGTGACTAAGTCAAAAGTGACTTCACTGAATTATCATGGTATAATCTTAGCAAATCCTACAAACCCAATCAGCTATCTCAGATCACAGAAGAGCAATTGTAAATACTGATCTTACCCTTTAAAGCAAGTGCCCCTGTCCTGTACAAAGATATATATTTATATATACACACACACATAACACAATAGGCTGAACTAGGCAATTTGACTGCCAAAAACAGGCTTAAACAAAACATTTCAAAACTATGTTATTTTGTCGTCCCCCCCCCCATAGGATTCACCATTTCACACTAAACTCTGAAGACTGGAAAAAAAAAGTTAATAAAGATACTTCTGATAATTTACATAAAAGAGCTGGTATTTAAAACATTTGATTTAGCATCAATGGCATCCACTCCGTGATCAATTGTTTTTAAAAGATGTATTTTCTGTACTAATATTGTTTGGAATATATATGCAATAATGATGCATGAGCCCTCTCCCTTCTTCAAGACTGTGTGCAGTCTTGATTTTCTTGTGTGTGGGGTGGGGGGGACTCAGCCATTTTTACCCCTGCTCCTTTGAGCCTGTACCTCAATCAGAACCAGCCTCTGGCTAGCTAGAGTTCCATTTGGACCTACCCATTTCCACTTCCCACCACCTTTTTTCAATCCTCTTCAATAACCCCTGTCTGGTCCATCCATCACGGTGAAAGCCCCTGGCCAATGGCCACAAACCACAGCATGCACACCTACCCTGAGACTACCCACTGTGTGATGGCTGGAAATCAAACACAGATCTCCAGTAGGACAGCACTACCACTCAGCCTTCAGGTCAGTCCCACACTTAACATTTTAGAGTACTTAACCTAATCAGTGGAAAACAAAAAGCTCTGGTCACACATTTGGCTGAATCACAAACTTTAAACACATAAAAGGAAATTTTCTTAATTTGGATAGCTTTGATATTAATGTAGACCAAAAGCCCTACTATCTGAAAACTAATTTTACCCAACAAGTTCAGCAAAAACATCTGATTCTTCTAACGACTCCTGGAAACTTTGGCAAGCATTACAGTTCAGGTCTTTACTGGTCCATAAGTTTTACTATTATTATCCCAAGATTGTGAAATAGAAGTTATTCTTCACAACTACAATAAGCAAAGGATAACAAGAGATGGAATGAAATGAAGCAAACTGACAAAAAAAAAAAATAATAAATCTGGCAAATAAATGGGGGTGGGAGAGGGAGCAACAATGTAAGAGCCTAGAGGTTGTGCCACTTTAAAAGAAAAAAAATAGAGGAAAAACTTTAACAAACAGGAACCCAATTAAGGGAAAAAAAATGGATAGGGTCCTAAAACAGGCTGTTTGAAATCTTGCCCTGAAACACAAATGGAACGTGCAAAAAATGAAATACAAGCCAGTCCTATCCTCCTCTTCACCTAGTTGATGCCCTTGGACCTGATCAGCAACAGTTTAAAAAAAATAAAATAAAAGCTGGTGCAATGATAGGCACAGCATTTAAATGCATCATCTTCAGACATCCCAGAAAAACAGGAAGATTTAGAAGGTATCTTTGCTAAATGGAAAAAATAGCTATAAATAAGCAGTTGTACAAATACATTTTTGTACTGCTGCTACCTTGGCAAAGATTTTTTAGTTATAAATGTGCATATGTTTCTAACAAAATTCAATATAAAGAATAAAAATTGTTGTAAATTTAATTTTTTTTAAACAGTTCTTTTTACAGCTGAAAGGAGAACAGCAGCTAAGTTCCAAATATTACATACATAATTTTTTCATCTAGTAGTTTCCTCCTAATGCTTCCTGCTTCCACCTAAACTAGAAGCAGGGCTAGGAACCAGTGCTATGACCCTTCATTCATAACTATCCCTATTTTCTCTCTCTTCTCCTCACTTACACCAGCCATCACAGCAATGGTTCTTGGGCAGCAGCCATCTTCCCAGACTTATAGATGTTACTATTGAGCAATAGCTTAGGCTTCCCACAACTCTGTGGGCTGTGAACACTGCCTCCATATTATCTCCAGTCCCAGAATCTAATTCAGTTCCTTCTGTATGGCAGTGCAGAGCAAAGGCACTAGTCACAAAGTGCATTCTTTTTCCTGAAATGTCTTCAACCTTAAAATGTTTAAGACTGACTTTCTAAAAGGGTAACAGAAGCACTGATAGCAATTCCTTGTACTAATTCAGTCTCCAGGTGCATTAAATTAAAAAAAAAATGTAATGCAAAATTTGACATGAAAGACTGGTCTTTCAAATTTTACTCCATTGATAGAATGCATCTAACTAGATCTCATTCAGTCTTGCATCCTGGATTCGTTACAAAGGATCATGAAGTCACTTACGTTCAAGACTGGCTCTAGCTATATAGACACTTGCCAAACATAGCTCCACTATACAGATCAGGGAAGAGGATTTGATTTATGTATTAATTTTTAATTAGTTTATATTATGAACACAAGTTGTCCCGATGCATAAATGTTTAGTTATGTGATCATGAATGTTCCATAAAATTAGTGCAGTCTGCCTGTACAAGAGACAGACAAGGAGTTTGTTACAGCAGACTTCTACTGGTCATACTAGTCCTGGATAAATTATCTGCAGGCTAAGAAAATCACAACTGGCAAAGATTCCAGTTAGAGCTGAGATAAATTCACCAGAATTACTTTAATGCCAAATTGCAGTTTGTTATAACAGCTTGAACTTATATTGTTAAATAGGATCACCGTGCACTTTTCAAATCAGACATTTATGGTGGATAGAATGGCAGTATATTCCAGACACACAGAGAAAGCATCAAGAAGAGAAACAATATGATTACCCAGCTCAAAAAATGGTAATCAGCGGAATTTGATCTCCTCTCTTATTATATAACAAAGCTTTATTCAGTGCTTCCCTCTCCCCATCACATACATGACATTAACACAACTTGTATTTTGGTTGTCTTAACAGCAGTACAAATGTTACATGTCAAAACCAAAAAGCAAATGCTGTAAAAGCTGCCAAATTATTCAAACATGATTTTCTTAATGGATATGAAAAAAAGACAGCTGTTTTAAAGCTTTCACCTATCCAAGGACTCTGGGGACATCAGAAATACCATGCCGAACATCAGGGACCCTTTAACTAAGACACTATTCAGCTAATGGATTTTACTTCATAAAATTCTTATTCAGGTGGTTTGATTTGCTTGAAAAAAAAAAAAAAGTTTCCATTTCCATCTGTTATCCACAGAAACAGAATTCCCATTCTAGACCTTGGAAACATTGTATCAGGACTTTGAGTACATAAAATCCCAGACCCAACAACTTGGTATTTAGCCAAACTCTGTGCTTCACCACTGGCATGGGACTTTTCTTTTTGACAATACAGCAGACCAGGATTTGACTCCTGAACCTGCCTTCTGCTCAGGATGCTGCAGAGGCAGCAGAGTCCATGGATGGGGAGGAGCATACACTCAGCAACACCTGTGGTCTCCACGGTCCAATGGTGATAGATTCAGAAGGGAAAAAAACCCAAGCCATGCCCCTCAAAGAACTGTTGCTATAATGGCTGGTCTAAATGGGAAGAGATTAAAAAAAAACCAAAACAAAACACAACTTGGGTAGATGCACATACAGGCTCAAGGTGCTGTAGTCCCAGTAGGGGCCTGTTCTAATTACAACAGTAGCTGCTAGGCCAACAGAAAGGAAATCAAAGTATAAATCAGAATAAAGAAAGGGAGAAAAATAGGGGCAGGGTATGTGACTTGTTTAGTGCAAATAATCACAGCAGTGATTAGAAGACAAACGCTATGTATAATTACTATATTCATTTAAGTTCACATTGCCGCAGTGCTATGTAGTTGGTCCAAGATTAAGACTACAGGTAGATCTGGTCACTTTCCCAATAGTCATGTACATTTTTAGTTTATTTACATGCACCAAAATAACTCCCTATATATATATTTTTCCAACATGCATGGCAAGTACAGGATTATGTAAAGTACATGCACCCTGTAAAATAATTCATCAAAAATTGTTTCATTAAAGCACTTTTAAATAGTTTACAAAATTCTACAAAAAATTAAGTACATTTATCCTTATCTGTCAAAGAGATGCATTTTTTATATATATATGAATTTGAAAATAAATTCAAGATATGCTGTGAAATTCAATCTCAAGGGTCAGGGGCTCACTGAAATATTTACAAGTATACTTAATCTCTACAAAGACTGATAGGTGAAAAAGTACTTACAAATCTGAAACCTTTCCTCTCTCTTTCCATCTTTTGCTATCCTCAACACAAAGGGTGTTTAATTTGCTACCATCTTCCTGACCTTGATCCTCTTTCTGGTCACCCCTAACCTGGTGTTCCGACACCTCTCTTTCCGAGTTCACAATTCCTCCTTCAGGAATGTTACATCTCATCTGAATGCTGATGTTCTGCTTTACAACTGTCTTAGCTGAAATATGCACCATTTGGTTACCCTGCATAATTCCATCTCCTTGAACCATTGCTAACATTGCCTGCTGCTTGCTATTTCTTATTGTAGAAAACCCCTGAGTTGGTGTCAGACTAACAGTTTCTTTACAAAGTAGGGGATCTTTTCCCAAACACAATGCTGTGTCGTCCTTCTTTAGGAGAGCAGCACTATCAGTTTTTTCTTTATCTTTTTCTGTCATTACCACATCCAGCTCCCTACTCACTAGGACATCTCCAGGAACGAATGGAGAAGCATATTTTTCCTTGTCTTTCTCTAAGCTGAGATTTTCACTTTGTACCATCCTGTTGGTATTCCAGTTATCTGTAAAAGCATTTTGGATGTTCGCTGGAGGCATAAGCCTGGCATCTCCCTCTACCCTACAAGTCATAGGCCCTGCAGTTTGGCCCTCGACAAGCATACCTTCTTCCTTTCCAGGAATGTGTTTCAGATCAGCTAGAAAACTCCCTGAAAACTGCACCTGAAATGTACGTCTGACTGAAATAGTCTCAGGATTAAGATTGTTTTGCAGTCTTCCCTCTATGGAAGCAGACTCAAACCTCTCTTCACTATGGTCCATATTCTTTTCAGTTTTTCTAACTAAGTGCTCTCCATTCCCAAAGGGGCTATCACTCCTAGTAATACTCTGATTGAAGTTCTGGTCTGTTGTTACTTCAGTAGTACTGTGGTCCAAGTGACCTGTGTAGGACATGCTTTGTTCACACTCATTGAATCCGTATGCCCTGGCAACATGCCCAGAGTTAGCCAAGTCTTTAGCTCGCTGGGATCCAAGTTTACCTGTCAGATCCAGATTTAAAACCGCATTCCCATTCTGAGTCTGATACTTTCCTTTATCTTCAAGATTGGTTTTAGAAGGGTTCAGTGTATCCTCTTGTAGTGCTGTACTGATTGATTCTTTGGCTTTTTCCGCCAGAAACTTCCTAATTTCCTGCTCAATGCTATCATCACTGTCTACAGAACTATCATCTGTTTCTGAAATGACTTCACTTTCAATAGCAGTTAAGTTCATCAGGTTACAAACTGATTTAGGATCATTATCTTTTTGTAGCTGGAATGCAACCTGCATGTTATTGTTCAGTGTTTTTGCATCTAAATTTCTTTTCAAGTTCTGAGATTTATTCAGTGCATTCTCTTTGACATCCTTTTTGGGTTTCGAGAGGCAGCTTTTCAGCAAACTAGGGTTCCTATGTTTCCACTCTTTTGGTTTAATGTTCTCAAATTTGTCCAAAACTTGTGTCTCTGTGTTGCCAAATCGAACTTTTTTCCTATATTGAGGTTTTTGTTCTTTTGACTTTTTTTTTAGCTTTCTTTTTGATCTAAGGAGATCCTTGATAGCAGCATCAAGATCCTCATCACTGTCTAGTGAGCTGCTTTTGTCACCAGGACAGTAAATCCCTTCAACCTGAAGACCACCTCTGAGAATTCCAACATTACCATGAAGAGGTTCTAAAGTGCTCTCTGCCTCCAAGACTTCATTTTCATCAACAGTTCCACTGAAGTCCGAAGGGGTCATGTACCGACTCTTAACCTTCAAGTCTACAGGTTTCCAAGATTGTATGTAACCACTTCCACCTTGACAAAGACTATTTCTTGGATTGCTGCAGTCAGTTACTTGAGAAGAACATCTCTCTGACCCTTCACAATTTGTTTTCAGGTCTACTTGCACAACCTTGCTTTCATCCCTTACTTTTCTTTTGCGAGTCAATGACAACTTTGACTTTGAAAAAGAACTGTGGCCAACAGTGAGGTTACTGTGCTTAGTCAGGGTACCCGAATCTGCAGGTGTCAGAGTTGCCGATTGTGCCTTGAGAGCCAAGAAGCTTCGGATTTCTTGCTCTATGCCATCATCACTGTCCACCGAGCTATCGCTTTCTGAGCAAGGTGGCATTCTTTTCGGACACGAAATGGGATTTGCTATAGATAGATCATCATGGTTTTCAATTTGGAATGGAATTATAGTTTTGGAAATATCAAGTATAGCTTCTGCACATAGCAGTTCAGCTGCTGTTTCTGCTCTGTAGGAGGCTTGTAGCTCCTGCTCACATTTGGTTGTTTTGTCCACCATGGTCGATGAGGATCGTTTAAATGGTTTTAAATCCAGATTAACATCACTGCCAGATTTGCTGAGCTCTACTGATTTGGAAGTAGTCTGCTTTCTTTTTCTGCTTGCCGGTTTTTTATGGGCATCTGCTGAGGCACTTTTTGATGGACTAACAGCAACATCTGCAGATGAATCTTCAGTTTTTACCATAAACTGTTCCTTTTGTAAAGATTCACTGTGCACTCTATGAATAAATTCTTTCCTGTTTTTCTCAAGCTGATAAAGCTGAATAGCTTCTTCTATGCCATCATCACTACTGGAATTAGATAACTCTTCATCCAGAGTTTTCACTGCTTGTGCACATTGATGTTTGTAATCGTCATTTCGTTCCATCAATGGACGGGTAACTTGTACTTTACACATCCGCTTATCTTTACCAAAATGCTTCAGTCTTGCAAAGCTTTTAGAATTAAGACATTTAAGTTGTGTATTGGTTTTTCGTAGCTCTGAATGTCTTCCTATCAAAGTATTTTTGCATCCTTGTTTAAAGGTAGAACAGTTAGTTTTGTCCATTCCTTTATTAGGCTTAAAATCAAGTTTTGCCTGCAGCCCCTTCTGATCCACTTGTCTCATCACCGTGGCTTCACTTTTGATGGCTCCCTGTTGCTTCTTCTCATTTAAGAACTGTTCAATTTCAGCTCTTATGCTTTGCTCAAAAGAATCATCACTACTTATACTAGCGGGTGATGCGCATCTTAGCTTTTCATGAATCTCTGATTTGTCACACATGCTGTTGTTACAAACAGCTTCTGCTCTGACAGGAAGCATACTGTGTCTTTCAGTTTGTCGCAGATTTTTGTTAAAGGCAGTTTCATCTTTCGCATGATTCGACCACTCTGCATCCGCAGGATGTGATGGGCCAGCTTCACTTTTCTTTTTTAAGTATTCCTGGATAGCTTCTTCAATACCACGATCAACAGAATCATCACTATCTGAATCCAATACTAAGGGCCCAAATTCGGAATGCTCTTCTTCTGTGCCAAAGTCAGTGGAATAAATGAGCTTGGCACGTTCTTTGTTGTGCCCTTTAACCACTTTAGAATCAGTGGCAAGTCCATTATTTATATATGTCTCTCCCTTTCTATTCTTCTGCATAATACATATATACTCATTTTTCACATCAGAAGATTCATCACTCTGTAGATTGTTAATAATCATCTGAACTTGTGCAGTAAGTGGTGTTCCAGAGACATCCTCTTCTGATTCAGAAAAACACACAGGAAATTTATAATTTGTTCCCGGTCCATAGGATCCCCATTTTGTCTGCAGAGCAACCACAGGAGGTGCATTCATAACAAACATTCTAGCAGACAATGTTAGGAGTCTGTAAACAACTCAAAACAGACTCACATCCTAAAAAGAAAGAAAGAGAAAAAAAGTGTATTTGATATGTGCACATAAAATATAAAACCTCAATATACAGCTCCTAAGTTTACATACCCCTGGCAGAATTTGTAAGATGCGTATTTTACGAAAACATGAGTGATCAGATAAGACATCTCATTTTAAATGTTTCAAATTAAACTATTTTATTGCTCAAAATGTTTATTAAACATATAACAGCACAACACACGTGAGGAGTGGATACTGATAAATTAAGCTATTTTATGCATCACAGAATAGCACAATCATTAAACCATAGCAATAAAGGAAATAATAAAATGGTCCTATTCAAAAGTTTACATACCCTTGAATGTTTGGGCTGATAATATACACTCAAGCTGACACACACAGGATGAGATGGCAGTGAAGGGTAGGTATCCACACCTGTGCCTTGTCTGATTGTAATTAGTGTCTGTGCATAAATAAATAGTCATTGAGTTTCTTAAGAAACCCTTGAGCATTTCATCCAGGGCTGCACTATCTTTGGTGGTTACTGAAGCATGGGGAAAGCAAAAGGATCTGTGAGCAAAAGTAGTTCAACTTTATAAGTCAGGAAAAGGATATAGAGACATCCAAAGATTTGAAAATGCCAATTAGTACTGTTCAAACTCTAATCAAGAAGTGGAAAATTATGGGTTCAGTTAATACCAAGCCCTTTAAAAAATGATTTAGGCAACTGCCAGGAAAATTTGTTGGTATGCAAAGAAAAATCCACAAGCAACTTCTATTGAAATATAGGCTTCTCTGAAACAAAGTGGTGTGAGTGTTCCGGCATGCACAATAAGAAGATACTTGAATAAAAATGGGCTGCATGGCAGAGTTGCCAGAAAATGTTATTGCTGCACAAACACCACAAAACAGCCCACTTAAAATACACCAAACAGCCCCTAGAGAAGCCTTAAAAGGTATGAAACAAAATAAGATGGAGTGATGAGACCAAAACTGAACTTTATGGTCACAAATATAAATTGTCATAAATGCTATGTTTGGAGAGGAGTCAACACTATTCCTGCTGTGAAACATGGAAGTGGATCCCTACTGTTTTAGGGGTGTTTAAGCTATAGCAGCACGGGGGAGTTTAATCAAAATTGATGGCAAGATGAATGCAACATCTTAGCAGAAAACACTGGAAGAGAATTTGCATTCATCAGTGAGGAAGCTGCACACAGGGCACACTTGGACTTTCCAACATGACAAATGATCCGAAACAGAAGGCCAAGTAGATCCTTCAGTGGCTGCAGCACCAGAAAGTGATGGTTCTGGAGTGACCATCACAGTCTCCTGACTTCAACATCATTAAGCCACTTTGGGGAGAACTCAAACATACAGTTCATGCTAGTAACTGAAGAATTTACAGGATCTGGAGGTTTTTTGTCAAGAGGAATTGGCAGCTTGACCACATGACAAATTAAAGGGCATCATTCATAACTATCTCAAAAGACTGCAAACTGACATTGATGCAAAAAGGAGCAATATACAATATTAAGAAGTAAGGGTATGCAAACTTTTGAACAGGACCGTTTTATTATTTCCTTTATTACTATGGTTTAAGGATTGTACTATTCTGTGATGCAGAAAATAGTTTAATTTGAAACATTAAAAACAATAGACTTGTGTCTGATCACTCATGTTTTCTTAAAATTCTATACATCTTACAAATTCTGCCAGGGGTATGTAAACTTATGAGCACAAATAAGCAGCCTGTGTTTCTCTCTTTTCATGACCTAATTTAGAAGTTAACTTCTGTACCTGCTATAAAGTAGAGAAACCAGGATTACCAAAACAAATTTTTATCCAAATGCACGTCAGATTATCCAACCTTCAATCAAAACATTTTTTTCTATAGTCTTCTTAACACCAGATTGCTTTATAATCGTATTCTCATTTTGTTATTAAATATAATACAACTGTAACATTTAACTCTTCCCTGAAAAACATAACAGACTCCTGGGAAATGCTATTAAACCTGAGTGTAAAAACCAAAGTTAAGAGTCCGTGAGGGGACACTTGCGTTTACTCCTGAGAAAGGAGCAGTCATATAGAGCTCGTATTAGAGCGCTGATGTCCTCCGTCGTCAGGCCCCAGCTCACACCGCGACTTCCCGCAGCCTACGAGTCCGGCTCATTGCGGCCGCTTCCTGCGGCTCTTACTGCATCCCGGCCTGGTCCCTGCTCTCCTGCAGAAGGGCCCCGGCCGCACACACACAGACTTGAGCGCTGGAGTACGGCGCGACCCGGTGCTTCCCAGGCCGCGACCCAAACCCCTCCTCCCACTCATAGCACCTGCGCTCCGGCCTGACCTACCTTACCTCCGGGCATGCTTCCCGGCCTCAGTAGCTCTCTGCGCTTTCTCCCCGATTACAGGCCAGTGCTCCCCGGGCCCGGTAACAGAGTTCGGACGCGTTACTTGTGCTGCTTGACCCCCCCCCACCCTTTCGGTCACCCGGGTGACGCTGAGACTCCTTCTCGCTGCTCGTGCGCGCACCCTTGCAAGCGAGCATGAGCGCGCAGCACGTGCGTACGTCCTGAAACCCGCGCAAATAGGAAAGCAGACCGGCGCTTTCCCGCCAAGCCCAGACGGCGCGCGCCCGCTTCCCCGCCTCCTTCCGCAACGGTCGCGCACTGTTCCTGCTATGACCCGCCCTCTTCTTCCAGTGCGGCTGTTCAGTCTTGCCCCTTCCTGCTTGCGCGATATTGCTGGAAGCTTGGCGGGGTCTGTGGCGGGCTGTGGTCACTCTTGTTGTATGGGCTTTGTTGCTACTGCCGTCTTCATTAGTCAGCAGCAAGGGACTACTGCTAGAGTGGCCCTCATTTTCCAAGTAGTTCGTTTTTCTCAAGAATTTTAGTGGGAGATCAGCGTGGTATCATCGTGTATGTTTTCTCTCCTACATGCAAGTTTGACCCAGGAAGCTCCTTCCTTGAGGATAAAATAGATCGA
This sequence comes from Rhinatrema bivittatum, assembly GCF_901001135.1. Lineage (NCBI taxonomy): Eukaryota > Metazoa > Chordata > Amphibia > Gymnophiona > Rhinatrematidae > Rhinatrema > Rhinatrema bivittatum. The sequence goes on along the minus strand of NC_042622.1, from coordinate 94,402,671 downwards.
TCGCTTAATGATTTTAGCCATTTTCTTTATAAAATAAATTCCTAAAGTCTCTTTTGCTCTCATGTTTGTCTTGGATTAGATTGCAAGCTCTACAGAGCAGGGACTACCTCATATGTTTTTGTACAATGCTGCTGATGTAGACTAGTAATAATAGAAACATAGAAATGGCGGCAGAAAAAGACTGATCGGCCAATCTAGTCTGCTCTGCAAGCTTCTACACTTATTTTCCCATACTTACCTGTTTCACCAACCACGAACTTAAGGGCTCTTGTTGGTAACTGTTTGATTCAAATTTACTGCCATCCCCTGTCATTGATGCAGAGAGTAATGTTGTAGTTGCATCAAAGGTGAGCATAAGGCTTATGGTTAAGGGTTGTAACTGCTGCATCAAGCAAGTTACCCCAATGCTTGTTTACCCAGATTGCACAGATCGATGCCTTGTTGGATGATGTCTGAATGTAAATCCTGTTTTCCTCACTTCCCCCTACTGTTGAAGCAGATAGCAAGCTGTATATGCTTTCAAAGTGATGTATCAGGCTTAATTGGTTTAGGGTAGTAACCGCTGTAATAAGCAAGCTACCCCCACACTTATTTGTTTACCCAGATTGCGAAGTTCAGTCCTTGGTTGTTGTCTGAATGCTAATCCTCTTTTCCACATTACCCCCTGTGTTGAAGCAGAGAGCAATGCTGTGTATGCATTCAAAGTGATGTATCAGGCTTAATTGGTTTAGGGTAGTAACCGCGGGCAAGCTACCCCCATGTTTATTTGTTCACCCAGATTGTGAAGTTCAGTCCTTTTTGGTTGTTATCTGAATGTAAATCCTCTTTTCCACATTTCCCTTTGCCGTTGAAGCAGAGAGCAATGTTGGAGTTGCATTAACCGTACAAGGGATTTTTTTGAGTAAGGGTAGTAATCACCAGGTAATAGTTAACATTCCAGCAAGCCACCCCATGGCTCTACTCTTCATTCCCATCCTCTAGCCTTTATGGATCCACAGTGTTTATCCCACACCGCTTTGAAATCTTTCACAGTTTTAGTCTTCACCACTTCCTCCGGAAGGGCATTCCAGGCATCCACCACACTCTCCATGATATTGGTTCTGAGTCTTCCTCCCTGGAGCTTCAAATCGTGACCCCCTAGTTCTACTGATTTTTTTCCATTGTAAAAGGTTTGAGGTTGACCATGAATTATTAAAACCTTTCAAGTATCTGAAAGTCTGTATCATATCACCTCTACTCCTCCTCTCCTTCAGGGTGTACATATTTAGGTTCTTTAATCTCTCCTCGTAAGTCATTTTATGAAGACCATCCACCTTTTTGGTCGCCTTTCTCTGGACCGCCTCCATCCTGTTTCTGTCCCTTTGGAGGTACGGTCTCCAGAACTGAACACAGTACTCCAGGTGGGGCCTCACCAAGGCCCTGTACAAGGGGTCATCACTTCCTTTCTCTTACTAGATATTCCTCTCTCTATGCAGCCTAGCATTCTTCTGGCTTTAGCTATCGCCTTGTCACATTGTTTCGCCGACGTCAAATCGTTAGACACTATCACCCCAAGGTCTCTCTCCTGCTCCGTGAAAATCGGTCCTTCACCTCCATCAAATACAATTCTTTCGGATTTCCACTCCCCATATGCATGACTCTGCACTTCTTGGCACTGAATCTCAGCTGCCATATCTTCAACCACTCTTTCAGCTTCCTTAAGTCACGTCTCATTCTCTCCACTGCTTCTGGCGTATCCACTCTGTTGCAGATCTTAGTATCATCCACAAAAAGACAAACCTTACCTTCTATCCCGTCCACAGTGTCGCTCACAAAGATATTGAACAGGATCGATCCCAACACCGATTCTTGTGGCACTCCGCTTAACACCGCTCTCTCTTCAGAGGAAGTCCCATTTACCATCACACATTATCTTCTGTCCATCAACCAGTTTGCAATCCAGGCCACCATCTTGGCAACCAATCCTAAACTTCTCATTTTATTCACAAGCCTCCTGTGCGGGACCGTATCAAATTCTTTGCTGAAATCCAAGTAGATGACGAGCGCTCTTCCTCTATCTAATTCCCTAGTTACCCAATCAAAAAAAGTCAATCAGATTTGTCTGACAGGACCTTCCCCTGGTGAATCCATGCTGCCTCTGGTCCAGCAATTCTTCTGACTGTAGATAGTTCACTATTCTTTCTTTCAGCAGCGACTCCATAACCTTTCCCACCACCGAAGTGAGCCTAACGAGCTTGTAGTTTCTAGCCTCCTCTCTGCTCCCATTCTTGTGAAGCGGGACCACCACTGCTCTTCTCCAATCACTTGGCACCACTCCCGTTTCTAGGGATCTGTTGAACAGGTCACTCAGTGGATCTGTCAGTACATCTCTGAGCTCCCTCAGTATCCTGGGATGGACCTCATCAGGTCCCATGGCTTTGTCCACTTTCAGTTTCCCCATCTCTTCCCATACATCCTCTTCTGTAAATGGCGTTACATCTACTCCACTCCCCTCCAGTTTCTTGTTAACTAGCGACAGTCCTTCTCCAGGGTCCTCTTTAGTGAACTTCGAACTGAAGTATTCGTTTAATATTTCTGCCATTTCTTCGTCTCTCTCCACACATTGATCCTTTTCACCTTTCAATTTCACTATACCACTTGGAACTTTTCTCCTTTCTCTGATGTATCTGAAAAATGTTTTGTCACCTCGCTTTAAAATTGGTAAGCCTTTCTTCCGCTTGACTTTTTGCTGTCTTGATTACTTTCTTCATCTCCCTCAGTTCCATCAGATATTCTTCCTTGTGCTCCTCCTTTTGGGATCCTTTATATTTCTTGAACGCTGTTTTTTTTTTTAGCTTTTATTTTATCAGCCACCTCCTTTGAGAACCATATAGGTTTCAGTTTTCTTTTGCTTTTCTTTACTTTTCTGACATATAGATTAGTTGCCTTGGTAATTGCTCCTTTTATTTTGGTCCATTGTTGTTCCACATCTCTCTTGTTCTGCCATCCTACTAGATCTTTTTCCAAATACTTCCCTATTTCATCAAACTTCCTGTTTTTGAACTGCAAAACTCGGGTCTTCGTATTACGTCTCCGTATCCTATTTGTGATATGAAACTATACTGTTTGATGATCACTGGTGCTGAGGTGGGCACCCACCTGGACATTAGAGACATTATCTCCATTGGTGAGCACTAAATCAAGTATAGCTCCCTCCCTCGTGGGTTCCGTTACCATTTTTTGAACAGAGCCCCTTGCAGGGCATCCACTATCTCTCTGCTATTGTTAGATTCCGCTGAAGGGATTCTCCAGTCTACATCTGGCAGATTAAAATCTCCAACAATCACCACTTCTCCCTTCTTTTGGACGTCTTCAACCAGATCTCTGTCAAGCTCTTCCATATGATTTGGATGCCTGTAAACTACTCCAATAAAAACGGATGCCCCATCAACTTTTTTTAGGTTGGCCCATAGTGCTTCTTCAGATGCTTGGATATTGTTTCTGACATAAAGAGCCACTCCTCCCCCTTTCCTGTCCTCTCTGTTGCTCCTTAACAAGTTATAGCCCGGTATTGCTGTATTCCAATCATGAGATTCCGTGAACCACGTCTCCGTGACAGCAACAATGTCCAAGTCCGCCTCTACCATTAGGGCTTGCAGCTCTGGGATTTTATTGACTAAACTGCGAGCATTTGTGCTCATAGCTTTCCAGCTTTTCTCGTTCAGGTTACTGCTTTTATTGGACTCCTTTTGTGTCTTATTTAGTTGAGTTGAGTTATCCACTTCACCCTTTTCCTTTGTATTTGGGGGGTTACATTTCTGTATGCATTGGGTTTCTTCTTTCTTTTCGGATATCACTTCAATCTCTTTCGCAAGAGCTTCTTCAATAACTAATACAGAGAAGGCTTTTTGCGCTTGTATCACTTGATACAGTGTGTGTCTCCGATTCACAGGTCTGATTCTACCAGAGCCCACTGTAATTCTGTTTGTTTAGTTCCTTAATGCTCTATGTGAGTGAGGGGGGTAATCTTGTAGGCTGCACAGCTGTCAAGAACGGGTGTCTGTGGGTCACAGGTCTTATCCTGCCTGAGCCCACTGTAAACCCCTTTTTCCTTGACTTTTGGTTTTTATGTGGTAATGTGGAATTAATTCCTGAATAATATAAAGTGGGTGAAACTTTCTTTATTGCAGCTAATTCAGCTGGAAAATTGGGCATCAAAATGGCAGACAAAATTTAATGTGGATAAGTGCAAGGTGATGCATATAGGGAAAAATAACCCATGCTATAGTTACACAATGTTAAGTTCCATATTAGGTGCTACAACCCAAGAAAGAGATCTAGGCGTCATAGTGGATAACACATTGAAATTGTCGGTTCAGTGTGCTGCGGCAGTCAAAAAAGCAAACAGAATGTTGGGAATTATTAGAAAGGGAATGGTGAATAAAACGGAAAATGTCATAATGCCTCTGTATCGCTCCATGGTGAGACCGCACCTTGAATACTGTGTACAATTCTGGTCGCCGCATCTCAAAAAAGATATTATTGCGATGGAGAAGGTACAGAGAACGGCTACCAAAATGATAAGGGGAATGGAACAGCTCCCCTATGAGGAAAGACTAAAGAGGTTAGGACTTTTCAGCTTGGAGAAGAGACGGCTGAGGGGGGATATGATAGAGGTGTTTAAAATCATGAGAGGTCTAGAACGGGTAGATGTGAATTGGTTATTTACTCTTTCGGATAATAGAAAGACTAGGGGGCACTCCATGAAGTTAGCATGTGGCACATTTAAAACTAATCGGAGAAAGTTCTTTTTTACTCAACGCACAATTAAACTATGGAATTTGTTGCCAGAGGATGTGGTTAGTGCAGTTAGTATAGCTGTGTTTAAAAAAGGATTGGATAAGTTCTTGGAGGAGATGTCCATTACCTGCTGTTAATTAAGTTGACTTAGAAAATAGCCACTGCTATTACTTGCAACAGTAATATGGAATAGACTTAGTTTTTGGGTACTTGCGAGGTTCTTATATCCTGGATTGGCCACTGTTGAAAACAGGATGCTGGGCTTGATGGACCCTTGGTCTGACCCAGTATGGCATGTTCTTATGTTCGTAACTCTGGTTCAGAAGCTGGTCAGCCGACGCAACGGCCAAGACAAGACTCACGAGAATGCCCTTTAAGGGAACCCTCCTGTTTGGAAGCGAACTGGAGAAGTTAGCCGACAAATGGGGCATATCCTCAGTACCGTGGCTATCGGAGGACAAGAACAAGAGAAGCCAGCGCCCCTCCCTCTGAACATCTAAGGGAGGGGATCACAGTGCTTCAAACTGTACAGAAGTACATATCAAGCATCTCGCACCGCAGGCAGGGGCCAGTCCTTTCGGAACAAACACAATAAAAGGGAAGCTGGCGCTGGTCCAGGCCCCAGCCGCACCCCGCAATGAAGATCAGCCAACCCATCCATAGGAAGAAGCCATAGGGGGCAGACTTGCCCTATTCTACCAAAGATGGGTCGAGATAATTTCAGACAAGTGGGTCCTAACCATCATTCGAGAGGGATATTACCTGGACTTCCACAACATCCCTCTGGACAAGTTTGTGAAATCTCCCTGCCACGACCCTTTCAAGAGGACAGCAGTGGAATCTACACTGACCAAATTGCTTGACTTAAAGGCCATAACGCACGCAACAAGAAAATACAGGCCACTATTCCATCTATTTTATTGTTCCCAAGAAAGAGGGTACGTTCTGGCCCATCCTGGACCTCAAGTCCGTCAACCGCCACCTGAGGGTACCTCGCTTTCACATGGAAATCCTACGCTCGGTCATAAGGGCGAAACAGCTGGGAGAATTTCTCACATCCTTTGATCTGTCAGAAGCCTACCTGCACATCCCGGTCGATCACAAGCATCAGCGTTTTTTACGGTTCGCAATCCTGGACCACCACTACCAGTTCCGGGCACTACCCTTCGGGCTAGCCACAGCACCCCGAACATTCACCAAAATCATGGCTGTATTGGTGGCGACACTGAGGAAAGAAGGAATCCTCGTACACCCATATCTGGACAATTGGCTGATCAGGGCAAAATCCCCAGAGGAAAGTCATCAGGCGACCACCAGAGTCAAAACTCTACTGGAGAACCTCGGGTGGATGGTCAACACAAACAAGAGCTGTGTGCAGCCCTCCCAATCTCTGGAATACCTGGGAGTCCGGTTCAATACCAGACAAGATAAGGTCATTCTGACTCTTAGAAGGAGAACAAAACTGATGAACCAATTGCGAAACCTGTTAAGCAGTCTTCGCCCCAAGGTGTGGGACTACCTCCAAGTCCTCGGTCTCATGACATCCACACTGGAAGTGGTCCCATGGGCAAGAGCTCACATGTGACCCCTACAGCGTTCCCTACTGTCACGATGGAATCCGATGTCCCAGAATTACTCCATTCGCCTCCAGCTCCCGGAGGAAGTTCGAACCCAGCTACAATGGTGGCTACAAGAAGACCATCTGAGCAAGGGAGTAAGGCTATCCTCGTCGACCTGGATCCTGCTCACCACAGATGCGAGTCTACGAGGGTGGGGAGCCCACTGCCAGGAACTGACTGCCCAGGGGCAATGGGACAAGGAAGAGTCGGGATGGAACATCAACCAACTGGAAGCATGAGCAGTCAGGCTAGCCTGCCTACAGTTCAGTCACAGACTCCGGGGCGAATCGGTCAGAGTCATGTCAGACAAGCCACAACAGTGGCCTACATCAACCACCAGGGAAGAACCAGAAGCCAACAGGTGTCCCTGGAAATAGACCCCCTAATGGCTTGGGCGGAATCAAACCAAGAGATCTCAGCCGCCCACATCGCGGGAAAAGACAACATCACTGTGGATTACCTCAGCAGAGAAAGTCTAGACTCGGGGGAATGGAGGCTGTTGAACATAGGGATGTGAATCGTTTTTTTCGTCCGATATTTTTTAAATCGTCAAAAATCGTTAGAGTGCGCGATACAATAAAATTTCCCCCGATTTATTGTGAAAAATCGTAAATCGGGGATTTGGGGGGAGGGCGGGAAAACCGGCACACCAAAACAACCCCTAAACCCACCCCGACCCTTTAAAACTAAACCCTTACCTTCCCTCACCCTCCCGAACCCTCCCAAAACTTTTTACGAGTACCTGATGGTCCAGTGGAAGCCCCGGGACCGATCTCCCGCTCTCGGGTCATCGGTGCCATTTTGATGCCACTAATAAAAATGGCGCCGATGACCCGATAAAAAAACAACCCACCGACCCTTTAAAAATCGACCCCTTAGCTTCCCCCACCCTCCCGACCCCCCCCAAAAACGTTTTAAAATTACCTGGTGGTCCAGTGGGGGCGTGGGGAGTGATCTCCGCTCTCAGGCCATCGACTGCCACTAATAAAAATGGCGCCGATGGCCCTTTGCTCTTACCATGTGACAGGGTATCCGTGCCATTGGCCGGCCCCTGTCACATGGTAAGGGCAAAGGGCCATCGGCGCAATTTTTATGAATGCCATTTTTATGAATGCCACTCTGTGAAGAAAAGCCTCCAAACACCATCAAGACTCCACATCTTAGAATCCCTCCAGTTTTCCTCCTCATCGTGGGAGAAGAGGTTTTACTCTTCTGATAACCCTCCCAGAGGGGAGTGGGACTTCTCTTTAACACACTGACATCACAGGCAGGCAAAATCTAGAGAGACCTCTATTACACTGAGAGTGCTCAGACTAGCTAAAGCTTCCACATGCATGTTTGTAAGGGGCAAGGTCTGCTTGCTGAGGGGCAGGAAATGGGCGCCCCTCCCTAGAGAGAAATGAGCACATTTTGGTTTATTCACTGTCAAATCTGTTTTTGCCTCCATATGTACTTCGCTTATAATAGAATTCACTGTCTGTTGTGGCATTAATTTGTATGTGGAACTTGCCTTCCTTTTTTTCTTTTGTTATATTTACATCTTTGATACAAGCCAACACTTACCTTGGGATACCTGAGAGGAAAAAGTCATTGAGATGTGCCAAGTTTGCTTCTGGAACTTGGGGGTCTTGTATATGGAATACTGTGAAACTCAAGAAATGGATATTCTGAGACTATTTCTTCAACCACTGATAGTAGAATGGGGGGCTTAAATGGTCACAGGAAAGATCAGTACAGTAATAGAAGAAAGCCAGTAACATCAGCTGGTGGCAGATTACATGAGAAGTGGAGACTGAACAGCTTGGAGTGCTATGTACAATAGATGAAGTTAAATGCTGATCACAAGGAGGTGGAGTAGGCTGGTAAGAGGAGGGGAGAAGGGCCGACTCATGGACAGCCCCTCCTATAGTGAAACTTCAGTATCCACATATTTTAGTCTTTGGCACTGAGATAATTTGAAAAAATAGTACCTGGGCAGAAGGAAGGTGGTGAAATCTCCACTTCTATTATGCAGTAAACTAAATAAACAATATGGTTATACTACTAATACTGCTACTTATAATTTCGAAAGACATACATAGTGCTGTATACACATGAGACAGTCCCTACTCCATGGAGTTACCATCTAGTCAAGACAAGCATACATGACAGACAGGAGTCTATTGGAAATGTATTTATTATAGAGAAGTGGTTAAAATTTAAAAGCAGCCTCAAAGATGTGAGTTTTTATACTCTGCCTCTAAAGTATAGTGCAGCCACCAGTTAGTAAGTGTTAGTAAGAAAGAGAAACTGTGCATGTCAGACCTAGATTTTGTACTTACAGCTTTATTTAATAATAATAAGCCATTCTGGAGAGGACAGATACGAAGGGATACAGATAAAGGGAAAAGCACCTCCTTACATTTGTAGCATTTCTAATGCTGGCATGATTTAAGTATTCACCAGCTGGTGGAGCTATGAATTCACAGATGAAGCTAGAATGCTTCCGGCTCAATGTTCTGCTCACCACTTGCAAAACACTATGTAATAGGGGTATTTTTCAAAAGGATTTATATGCATAAGGGGTACTTTTTGAAAGGATCTGTATACATAAGACGGGGTTTTATATGTGTAAATGAATTTTACTTGTGTAAGTGGGCTTTTGAAAATTGCTACGATATATGCCATTGAATTGTCAATAGGTTGTACCCAGATAAGAGCACTTTAAGCATGTAAAGGGCTTTTGAAAATTGATATGATAGTTTGTTACATTTACGCGTATAATTCCTTTGAACATGATCTCCTTAAAACTGGGTTTTACATGTGTATGTTGCGGGTGTGGACCCTTAGGCTGAGGTGGAGATGGCACAACTTTCAGGCCCCAGTGTCAGCCCCAACTAGAGCTTTACTCTGCCTGCCACCAACCACTGCCTGAACCACGACTCTGAGTGAACTCTACCTGCCTTTGATCACAGCTTGTACCTAACCCTGTCTGTTTGCAGCCTGCCCTGTCTGCTGCTCATCTCCGACTCAGATTCCGCCTCTTCTTGTGCTGGCCTGCAACGTCTCCCACGTAATGGATCTTCATCTCCACAGAGGCCCGTACCTAAGTCCAGCCGGCCCCGGCACACGCCTTGCCTCGCCTTAGGTTGATCCCTTGTGTGCCGGGGCCGGCTGGACTTAGGTACGGGCCTCTGTGGAGGTGAAGATCCATTACGTGGATGATGTTGCAGGCCAGCACAAGAAAAGGTGGAATCGGAGTCGAAGATGAGCAGCAGACAGGGCAGGCTGCAAACAGACAGGGTTAGGTACAGGCTGTGATCAAAGGCAGGTAGAGTTCACTCAGAGTCGTGGTCCAGGCAGTGGTTGGTGGCAGGCAGAGTTCATTCAGAAATGGTAAACAGGCAGTGGTCAGAGGCAGGCGGACATCAAGCAGCGTCAAGCTTCAAACCAGGGTCAAGCCAGAAATCCAATCTGAAGTCAAAGCCAGAAGTCCAATCCGAGGTCAAGCCAAGAGTCCAATCCGAGAAGATAAGGAGCGAAGAAAAGGACAAGAAAAACAAGGGATTACCGGAGGATGACAGAACGCTGAAGACAGACGAGGAGAAGACTGACCACAAAGACAGGAACTCAACACAAACCAGACTGCCAATGGAACCAGGAACAGTACACAGGAACTCAGGAACACACAGCGGGAGTCAGGAAACAAGAAATAGGAACCAGGAACGGAGAGGCAAAGCACCACTTTGATGGAGTCGACCTATTGCCAAGACGCTGAAGGGACATCCAAGAAAGCCTTATATACTGAGGAGGCTATGAGGTCTTCAGGAGGCACCTCTGGTGGATTCCTGCTGCTGGCCCTTTAAATTGCTGGCAATCAGCATGCGGGTGCACTAAGGGCAGCAGGACAAGGAACGGCGGCATCCTGCTGCGAGTGTTGTGTGGACATGCCGTCGAGCCACGGCGTGGCCTGTCGCCTCGGAGGAAGAAGGCTGGCGCCAGGGCATCTGTGGGCTTCACAAGCTGAGGGGACCTCGAGCCGCTGAATGCACCAGTGTAAATGCACATGACATTACACATGTAAGTGGGCTTTTGAAAAATGCTACGATAGTATGTTACATTTACATGTGTAAGTCCTTTGAAAATTACCTTTAATACTTGTAAGGACTTTTTAAATCTCTATTGCATCAAATCTTTTGCAATGATTATATTTTGTCCTCTGTCAGTTTACTTGCAATCTTCAGAATTGCTTTACTTTTTAATAGTTTAATTTGCAACTTCCAGGAAAACAAATTATTTTCAAGACTTTTCAATAATTGCATAATTAAAAGGAACCTGACATGCTATATCCTGAAAAGATCTCTTTGATCCTGGCAGAATGTTTCAGTGTTTTTTTTTAATAAAAACAAGAGGCATAGTCCTGTCACTGTTGGATGAGGCAAAGTATTGAGTGGCTTAGCATCCTTTTGTAATATAGGTGAATTAGCAGATTGGATATAAATGTTTTTGCATCATGGCTGAAAGATTCAAGTCTCACCTGAAGGTATTCTCATCTGAAATTAGTTTCACACTTGACCTGGTAACAGTCCAGTTCCCCTGTGCAAAGTCCACTTCATTGAAATTACCAGCATGTCTGGTATAATTTAGCAGGCAAGCTCATAGTCTCATAGACATAGATAGAAGTCATAGACAATCATACACAGAATGATATGAACTATATATACCTATCCCAACCATCATCTTGATCACTAATACTTCTTAATAAGTTTATGCATAATTAATCCCTTTTGTCTCATGCTAACTTGTTATACTCTGCCTTTGCCGAGATGTTATAAATATATATATTCTCTTCTTGTATAATGTTATAATCTATATGTTATACCTGTTCTCTGTATAAATTTGTTACACTGTTTCACTGTAAACCGGAATGAAGGCATTCTGCTATATTTCGGTATAAAAAAGAATATAAATAAAAATAAATAAAAAATAGTCTCAGAAGAGAAACCTGGTACTGAATGAGCCTTAAAACTGAATTCATCTCATTCCTTACAGGGCTGAAGCAAATTGACAAGGGTGCATGAGGGAAGCTTGCCCTGCAACTGATTATTCTCCACTTTCTCTGTGGTGTGGTAGCATGTGGGAGAACAGGGTGCTAGGACAGCTGTTGCCCATGCTGTACCTGTTCTGTGATGGGGTAGTGTATATGTGTTAGGGTTTGTGAGGGAGGAGGGTGCTAGCATGGCTTCTGCCTGTATTGTGCCTGTTCTGTGGAGGGGTAGAGTGTGTGTATGAGGGGAGGAGGGGGGGGGGGGGGGGAAACTTGCACTGCTCACTGCTATTACCTGTGCTCTACCTGGTGGCAGAGAGGTTAATACAGGTGGGCAAGATGGGCTTCTGCCTGGGATGCCAAACTGGGGGAGGGCATCCCAGGACAGTGGGAGATGAGTGAATTGCACATCACCTGGCCATCTTCCATATTTTCCCTCTAACTCTGAACATGCCCGTCTGCGCCCCAAGTTGGCTAATGGTGGCCCAGCCTGCCCTGATGTAGAGGGTGGACCATAGGATTCATGCAGCCATCCAGAGAGGATAAGTGTTGTGGCAAGGGGGTGCTGATGGCAATCTTTGTCCGTAGCGCTATGCTCCCCAGCAACAGTCCTGCATGGTGGAGAGGAACATGCATGTGTGTGAAGCCTGCACTGTTGCTGCCTGTACTGGTCCTGTTTTATGCAGGGACAGTGTATGTGTGTAGTGAGGTGGAGGGGAAGGCTTTCATTGCTACTGTCCATGCTATCTCTGTCCTGTACATAAACAGAAACATTCAGTTCTATTTTCAAAGTTTCTAACCCTGCCTTTTTAGGGGGAAGAAATCCTTTTATTGCAAAATTTTAAAGTACACTTCTTGTACTGTTCAATTCATCTGTATTTGTGAAATTATAACATTTTTCATGACAGTTATTTTCCAGCTTACGCAAATAAAATAATGAAGCCCTGCCTGTCTCAAAAACACTAAATAAACCCCACTTGCATGAATTTTTAAGTCAGTGCCCTTACAGATTTGTATTTATTTAAAAGTTTTATATTCCCCAATTTCCTTCGATCAATGCGGATAACAAACTTACATTCCATAAGCTTGCTGGGTAGACCAGATGATCCATTTGGTCCTTTTCTGCAGTCATTTCTATGTTTCTGTTTCATAAATGAAAACAATATAGAACACAAAATAATAAACTACTGTCATCTTTTCTACCCCAAATATCCCTCTTATTAGCTTTCGAAAGTTAACATGTATGTGTTGCATGTGTGTGCAACGTGTAGACAATCTGGCCCCTTCTATGAGTATTAAGTATACTATAAATCTTTCCTATCGTGCAGTTTTGCACCACTATTCTCAGAGGCAGTGGTAAGTGTTTAAAAGTGTATCCTAAAAAATTTTTCATGGTTTGTTTCTACAGGAAATAAATTCTTATTCAATAGAGATCCAACAGACATTAGGATCTGCATCAGCAAGCAGCAAAGTCTATAGAAAAGGTTGTACAATTTAACACAGTTACTTTAAAACATGATTCATCAACGACACATGGTGAGACATCCAGCTTTATCAGATCAAAGCAATATGTTTCAGCTGTATGCTGTAACTCTCAAAAAACCATTTTCCTGCTCTGCCTTTTCACCAAAGTCATAGAGAAAGCTTTTCTGTGTGACAGGAAGAAATTAATTTTACTCTAGAGCTGTCAGTGTCTCATTATTTTTGGACGCTCTCTTCCCTGCCACCAAGTCATAACTTGCCTCTGGTGTGTTGGCCTTTTCTTCTAAAGTTCAGCCTTGTTCTCTGGCTCCGATTGTGTAGTCGCATCCCCAGAAAGGCAATCAGTCTTTGGCAAATACGCTGAGGTAAAAACCTGTCTCAGGATTTTCTTTTTAAAAAGGATTCTTTGGTTTATTTTTAGCTTATTTCTAGCTTTTCTGATCTCCACTGGCTACAAAAGCAAGATATGCCATGAGCTTTCTGCAAGGTTGGCTTTCATCATGGGGAAAGCTGGGTGTCTGTATGCATGGCAATTGCAAAAGTTGCCAATGCCATCAAATTTGATGGGTTTTTATGAGTATCATGGAAAGTTCTTTCTTAACTATGGGAAAAAAAAATCTAAAGTGAAGAGTCTTTATTTATGATGCAATGTTCATTAGGGCTGACGATGAATGGGCATTACACTGTGCTCATGGAGTAATATCAGCATTCACCTACCAGAAACTCCTTTCACTTTCCCCATTTCTTTTGAGAGTTATCATATAGAAATATGGATCAACAAACAAACTGAAGGTGGTAACCTTTTTACTGGACCAACTCAGTATATCTGTGACTAGTTTTTTAGAGCCATGCTTCCTTCATCATGTCAATACAAAATCACTCTGAAAAGATAGTTACAGATATATGAAGTTAGTCCAATATTTATTTATTTTTTATTTATTAGAATTTTTATACCGGTATTTGGCACGAGCCATCATATCGGTTTACATCAATTGACAATTATCTAAAAAAAACATTACATCAAATAAATAAAATTATCATATACGTAAAAACAGTATTACAATTTACATTATTAAATTCTATTACAATCTTATGTTAAAAAATAAAACTATAATCACATCACAAAAATGACATTAAAGACATTAACACTTGCATTGCTCATCATTCATGTTTGTCAGGGAAATTGCTTATGCTTTGTTTTCGCCCACATTGAAAGCCTGTTGAAAAAGCCATGTTTTGATCTTTTTTTTTTAATTCTATCATATTTGTTTCTAATCTTAATTCTGTTGGGAGTTTATTCCGGATTTTAGGCCCAGCTAGCGATAACGCTCTGTCTCTTATGGATGTTAATTTTGCTGAAGCCAAGGATGGGATGGATAACAGACCTTTGTAGGATGATCTTAAATTTCTTTGTAGCCTTATCGCCGCATTCAGCCATTCAACTTTGTCCCCGTGGATCGCTTTGTGCAAAATACGTAACGTTTTAAATTGGATCATGATTTGAAGTACCAGGCTTATTTGGTTTGGGGTAGTAACCGCCGTAACAAGCAAGCTACTCCCCGCTTTTTTTGTGAATGCAAATCTTTTTCCACATTTCCTCTTGCCGTTGGAGCTTAGAGCAATGTTGGACTCGCATTAACCATGTGTATGTTTATTGAATAAGGGTTTTATCTCCAGGCAGTAGCCGTCATTCCCGCGAGCCACCCACTCTTCATTCACGTCCTGGATCCATAAAGTCTAGAGGACGTGAATGAAGCCTGGTACTTCACTTTCAATGCATATCCAGCATAGCTCTCTGCTTCAACGGCAGGGGAGAAAGTCAGATACATCACGCATATCCAGCATAGCTCTCTGCTTCAATGGCAGGGGAGAAAGTCTCATAGTTAACTTTCAATGCACATCCAGCATAGCTCTCTGCTTCTACGGCAGGGGAGAAAGTCAGATACTTCACTTTCAATGCATATCCAGCATAACTCTCTGCTTCAACGGCAGGGGGAATGAAGAAAAGTGGATCTATATACAGACAACAACCAACAGGGTCTGAATTATTTAGTCTGGGTAAACAAATAAGCATGGGTATAGCTTGCTTATGCTTATTGCGGTGGTTACTACCCCTAACTAATTAAGCTAGATATTTCACTTAGAGGCAGTTCCAACACTGCTCTCTACATTAATGGCGGGGGTGGAAGGGAAATAGAATCAAAAGGTTACTAAGAGCCAAGAGTAACAGATATGTATGAGAAAAAAAAAGTGCAAAACTTGCTGGGCAGACTGGATGGGCCATTTGGTCTTCTTCTGCCGTCATTTCTATGCTTCTATGTTTCTATGTTTATTGACCGTATTTCTACATATTTAAATGCACTAATATAGGAAACACAATACAGCATGAGAGTGATCACAAAAGGTAGATATCAAGTACATAGTAAGAGTTGTTTCTATCTGCTGTTGTTCCACAAACAGTTCCCAGATAGATGAACAGGCCTAAGTGCCAAATAAAACCTTGGGATGAGGATGTATAGATCCTACTAAATGGTAGAGATGTGAATCGTGTCCTCGATCGTCTTAACGATCGATTTCGGCTGGGAGGGGGAGGGAATCGTATCGTTGCCGTTTGGGTGTTTAGAATATCGTGAAAATCGTTAAAATCGTGAACCGGCACACTAAAACCCCCTAAAACCCACCCCCGACCCTTTAAATTAAATCCCCCACCCCCAAATGCCTTAAATTACCCTGGGATCCAGCGGCGGTCCATAGCTAAATCGGGGGAAGGGGGAGGGCAGGAAAACCAGCACACTAAATCCCCCTAAAACCCACCCCCGACCCTTTAAATTAAATCCCCCCAAATGCCTTAAAGTACCCTGGGGTCCAGCGGAGGTCCGAAACGGGCTCCTGCTGTTGAAGCGTGTTGTCTTCAGCCGGCGCCATTTTGCAAAATGGCCGCCGCAAAATGGCGGCGGCCATAGAGCAACACGATTCGACCGCAGGAGGTCGCTTCCGGACCCCCGCTGGACTTTTGGCAAGTCTTGTGGGGGTCAGGAGGCCCCCCCAAGCTGGCCAAAAGTCTCTGGGGGTCCAGCGGGCGTCCGGGAGCGATCTCCTGCCGCAAATCGTTTTCCGTACGGATAATGGCGCTGGCAGGAGATCGACTGCAGGAGGTCGTTCAGCGAGGGTTCCGGTTTTCCTGCCCTCCCCCTTCCCCCGATTTAGCTATGGACCGCCGCTGGACCCCAGGGTAATTTAAGGCATTTGGGGGGGGGGTTCGGGAGGGTGGGGGATTTAATTTAAAGGGTCGGGGGTGGGTTTTAGGGGGTTTTAGTGTGCCGGTTTTCCTGCCCTCCCCCTTCCCCCGATTTACGATTTTTTGACGATAAATCGGGGGAATTGGTATTGTATCGTGGCCCTAACGATTTTTGACGATTTAAAATATATCGGACGATATTTTAAATCGTCAAAAAACGATTCACATCCCTACTAAATGGATGTCCACTGTCCAGCCCAAAACAGAGCCTAGGTTTTGTGGGTTCTGAGTATGTTGTACAGTGCTGCGTATGTTGCACAGCATTATAGTAGTAGTAGTAGTAGTAGTAGTAGTAGTAGTGGGAGAAGTAGACCATTGTCATCATGTTTCAATAGGGTTATTCCAAGCTAGCTTCTCAGGCACATTGATAGTGTTGGCTCTTAACAAAAATTCATCTGGTCTTAACACAGTTGGTCTTCCTGGGAATGGAATCTCCCACTGCTTTCAATGGCAGGCCTATGGCAAGGCCTAGTCAGCCTTACATTCCTAATGACCTGGACTGACTCTTGTTGAAGACAGGATACTGGGCTCAATGGGCCTTTGATCTGACCCAGCATGGCACAACTTATGCTCTTATGGGAGCCTCACTAACCTTCACTTTACCATGTCTTACCATTCTTAGCTTTCAGAATTACTTTGCTTTGAACTAAGAGCCTGGGTCTTTGTGAACCAAGATCTTGATCTTTTCCAACCTTCTTTTCTCTTTGAAGGCAGTGAGATATCTTTTCTTCCAACACACAAGGCCAGATTTAAGCAAACTTAAAGCAAAAGTACCTGTAAGTCAATTTGTTTGCACAATTTTAAAATAATATATTTTTTCAATGATTTAATTTTCTGTAACTTTGAGGAAGGGAAAAATATTCCATTGAAAAAGTGTTGCAGCCAAAAATGGCTACAAAAAGCACAACAGGACATTTCCCAAATGTGCTAAATTTCATAATCAAGTGCAAATCCCACCCTGCTTTTTTGCTAAAGTGCATTCACAGCCTCTCTCCAGTGTGGAGTTCTTTTCCCTGTCAGAAACAGCAGGAAATAAATTCTTTTGGCAAAAGATAACACCATTTCAAAATTGCACCAGCAAGCTGAGTTACAGGTTTGGGTTTTTACACTGTTTGCTATTCTTCAAGGCATAAACGCGGCCTATAAGTTCATGATTACAACTCATATACTTATTAAGCAATTTAGAAAAGGTTTACTAGATTACACATCTTGGCTTCCAGGCCTTTATCAGACTATGTAATAAAACTGAATTAAGCAGATTGATTTTTTTCTCCATGGTTAACAACAGGACTGGCAGCTAGTAATCCCATTACTAGAGATGTGAATCTGAACCGGAATCGGTTCGGATTCCGGTTCGGATTCACATCACACGGGCCCGATCGCGGTTTTGTTTATCGGCTGCGCCCGAGCCGATAAACAAAAAACCCACCCCGACCCTTTAAAACTAACCCCTTAGCTTCCCCCACCCTCCTGACCCCCCCCCCCCCAAAAAAAAACCTTTTTACAGGTACCTGGTGGTCCAGTGGGGGTCCCGGGAGCGATCTCCCGCTCCGGGCCATCCTCCCGATCCCGGGCCGTCGGCTGCCACTAATCAAAATGGCGCCGATGGCCCTTTGCCCTTACCATGTGACAGGGTATCCGTGCCATTGGCCGGACCCTGTCACATGGTAGGAGCACTGGATGGCCGGCGCCATCTTGTTCTCCTACCATGTGACAGGGGCTGACCAATGGCACCGGTAGCCCCTGTGACATAGTAAGGGCAAAGGCTATCTGCGCCATTTTGAATACTGGCAGCCGACGGTCCGAGTGCAGGAGGTCGCTCCCGAACCCCTGCTGGACTTTAGGCAAGTTTTGTGGGGGTCAGGAAGGTCCCCCAAGACTTGACAAAAGCCCTTGGTTGTCCAGCGGGGGTCCGGGAGCAATCTCCTGCACTCGGGCCATCGGCTGCCAGTAATCAAAATGGCGCCGATAGCCTTTGCCCTTACTATGTCACAGGGGCTAGCGGTGCCATTGGTCAGCCCCTGTCACATGGTAGGAGCACAAGATGGTGCCATCCAGTGCTCCTACCATGTGACAGGGTCCGGCCAATGGCACGGATACCCTGTCACATGGTAAGGGCAAAGGGCCATTGGCGCCATTTTGATTAGGGGCAGCCGACGGCCTGGGAGCGGGAGGACGGCCCGGCGCGGGAGATCGCTCCTGGGACCCCCACTGGACCACAGGTACCTGTAAAAAGTTTTTGGGGGCGTCGGGAGGGTGGGGGAAGCTAAGGGGTTAGTTTTAAAGGGTTGGGGTGGGTTTAGGGGTTATTTTTGTGTGCCGTTTTTCCCGCCCTCCCCCAAAACGATACGGGAACCCCCACGATCAATATCGTGGGGTTTTCCTATCGTTTTGGGGGAGCCCCCGATTTCTGACGATTTTGAAAATATCGATGATATTTTCAATCGTCCGAAGCCCGATTCACATCCCTACCCATTACTGCTTCCCTTTGTGGTATGATTGTTTTCTGAATGTCCACTGGTGATGCAGGTCTGGCACTTGTGAGACTCTCTTTTTAAAAGTGAGCAAACTGTGTGACTGCCTAATTTCTAAAGTGAAACAAAGAACATGGATTGTGTCACACACGTTGAGGGTGGTGGATGCCTGGAACGCCCTTCCGGAGGAAGTGGTGAAGACCAAAACTGTGAAGGATTTCAAAGGGGCATGGGATAAATACTGTGGATCAATAAAGTCTAGAGGATGTGAATGAAGAGAAGAGGCATGGGGTTGGCTTGTGGGAATGACGGCTACTACCTGGAGATGAATATCCTTATTCAATAAACATACACACGGTTAATGCGACTCCAACATTGCTCTATGCTTCAACGGCAAGAGGAAATGTGGAAAAAAGGATTTGCATCCACATAAAAGCAGGGGAGTAGCTTGTTTGTTACAGCGGTTACTATCCCAAACCAAAAATGCCTGATACTTCACTTTCAATGCATATCCAGCATAGCTCTCTGCTTCAACGGCAGGGGGAATGAAGAAAAGATGTTTTACATTTAGACATCTACCAACAAGGACTGAATTACAAAGTCTGGGTAAAACAAATAAGCATGGGTGTAGCTTGCTTGTTACGGCGGTTACTACCCCAAATCAAGCCTGATACTTCACTTAGAATACATATCCAGCGCAGCTCATTGCTTCAACGGCAGGGGGAATGAAAGGAGGATTTATATCCAAACAACCAACAAAGACTGAATTCACAGGCTGGATAAACAAGCATGGGAGTAGCTGGCTTATTACAACGGTTATTACCCCAAACCAATTAGCTGGATACTTCACTCAGATACAGCTGCAGCACTGCTATCTAAACACTGCACTGAAAGTACACGTACCCAACAGGAACCTGAGATCCGCAAACAAGACATTACTAACTATTCCCTCCATTAAAACAGCAAGACTAACTCAAGTAAGGGATAGAGCCCTATCATTAGCAGGGCCTACATTATGGAACACCATGCCATCAGAAATGAGATTGCAAAAAGACATCAAACCATTCAAAAAGAGCCTAAAAACATGGCTATTTAAACAAGCAAACCACAAAGAGAATGGAGAATAGAATCCAAAGAATTGTAGAAAGCGATGAGTTTGTGCTTTGACACAACACACCTACTCATAATGAGTATTTTTTACTTTTAAGCAGTAACAGATAACATGTAGATTATTAATAATTTTGAACCGACCTGATAAACCTAAATATACAACCTCACCTAGCATCTTATAGCTATTATGAAACTCTGTACCGTACAGGCACCTGTGTAGAGATTAAAATAACAGTTAAGCAACATTATTTTAAGTGCCTTATTGTTAACCATTGTGACGGCTTCTAGCTTAACAACGGTATAGAAAAGAGTTTAAATAAATAAATAAATAAATAAATAAATAAATACCTATGATGGCGGGGGTGGAAGGGAAATAGAACCAAAAAAGTTATTTAAAGGGTCAAGAGTAACAGAAAAGTATGAAAAAAAAAGTGTGAAAGCTTGCTGGGCAGACTGGATGGACCATTTGGTCTTCTTCTGCCGTCATTTCTATGTTTCTATATAAAATACAATACCCGCGCACACATGTGCGCTTGATTTTATATCTGCGCATGCATGTGCTGGCGGGTTGCGACACGTGTGCGAAGGAGGGATAATTTTCAAAACAAATGTGCAGAGACACAATCAGGCCGTTCCCTATACCCGTACCTACCATTCCTCCCCTTTCCCCTCTCCTTCCCGACCTCCTAACCCCCCCTACTAACCTAATTTTTTTTTTTAACTTATTCGCTCTCTTGAGCTGTAGTAAGTTCCGCGTGCTGGCCAGCTGCTGGCACTCGCTTCCCCAGAACAGGGCCTAATGGCCACTGTCCCTGCCCCGCCCCCACCCTGCCCAGACCCCGCCCCCGGCCCACCTCTTTTACAGACCTCGGCACTTCCATGCGTACCGGGAGATACGCGAGTGGCTAGGCCGTTTCGAAAATGCACTCGGCACAAGCACGGCTCGGCCATGTGCGTATCTCCCGGTATTTATGCGTGCCGGGCTTTAAAAATGTACCCATCAGGAAATACATGTACTTAAAGAACACCTGTCCCTCCTTCAACCATCATCATCCCCACTACCATACACAAACACTTTATAATTCAATTATTTTTTAAGACAAAATTTATTTTATTTAGAAGGTTCAGCTTTCACATTGGGCTGGCAACACTTAATGACTCTTTTCTGTAATTCAATGCCTCTCTAAAATAGTTTGTTATGCTACTGTTACTGTTTATACAATACGCACATTAAACTATGTATGCATTTCAACTTAATAAAAAAGACATAGAAAAAAAAAAATGTATATGTCCCATCATCTAAAATTCTGAACGGCTTACAAAAATAGCAGGCACAATCATAAATACTTAAAACAAAAATAGATAAAGTCATTAAAACCATAATAAAACAAGACAAACTCATAAAATAACTAAGAACTAAAAACTAAAAATCTAAGACAGCATCTGCTCAAACAACATATTAATACCTCATACCAAGGAATATTTTTAAAAAATTTTTAAAGTTAGCTGGTTTAAACAAATGCATTTTCAGCTGTTTTTTTTTAAGTTTTAGAACATGCCTGCTTACATAATGAAAGTGGAACTAAAAACTCACCTGAGCTAAAAAAATTCTAACTTAACCCTATCAATTAAAAAGCAGAATGAAAATACAAACAAAAAACAAACTTTGAAATGTTTGTATGCTAATGCCAGAAGTCTAAGAAGTAAGATGGGAGAATTAGAATGTATAGCAGGGAATGATGACATAGACTTAATTGGCATCTCAGAGACATGGTGGAAAGAGGATAACCAATGGGACAGTGCTATACCGGGGTACAAATTATATCACAATGACAGAGAGGAGCACCCAGGAGGCGGTGTGGCACTTTATGTCCGGGATGGCATAGAGTCCAACAGGATAAACATCCTGCCTGAGACTAAATGCAAAATTGAATCTTTATGGGTAGAAATCCCTTGTGTGTTGGGGAAGACTATAGTGATAGGAGTATACTACCGTCCACCTGGTCAAGATGGTGAGACGGACAGTGAAATGCTAAGAGAAATTAGGGAAGCTAACCAAATTGGTAGTGCAGTAATAATTACCCCAATATTGACTGGGTAAATGTATTATCGGGACACGCTAGAGAGATAACATTCCTGGATGGAATAAATGATAGCTTTATGGAGCAATTGGTTCAGGAATCGACAAGAGAGGGAGCAATTTTAGATCTAATTCTCAGTGGAGCACAGGACTTGGTGAGAGAGGTAATGGTGGTGGAGCTGCTTGGCAATAGTGATCATAATATGATCAAATTTGATTTAATGAATGGAAGAGGAACAGTGTGCAAATCCATGGCTCTCATGCTAAACTTTCAAAAGGGAAACTTTGATAAAATGAGAAAAATTGTTAGAAAAAAACTGAAAGGAGCAGCTACAAGGGTAAAAAATGTCCAAGAGGCGTGGTCATTGTTAAAAAATACCATTCTAGAAGCACAGTCCAGATGTATTCCACACATTAAGAAAGGTGGAAAGAAGGCAAAACAATTACCGGCATGGTAAAAAGGGGAGGTGAAAGAAGCTATTTTAGCCAAAAGATCTTCATTCAAAAATTGGAAGAAGGATCCAACAGAAGAAAATAGGATAAAGCATAAACGTTGGCAAGTTAAATGTAAGACATTGATAAGACAAGCTAAGAGAGAGTTTGAAAAGAAGTTGGCCATAGAGGCAAAAACTCACAGTAAAAACCTTTTAAAATATATCTGAAGCAGAAAGCCTGTGAGGGAGTCAATTGGACCGTTAGATGATCAGGGGGTTAAAGGGGCACTTAGAGAAGATAAGGCCATCGCGGAAAGATTAAATGATTTCTTTGCTTCGGTGTTTACTGAAGAGGATGTTGGGGAGGAACCCGTAATGGAGAAGGTTTTCATGGGTAATGATTCAGATGGACTAAATCAAATCACGGTGAACCTAGAAGATGTGGTAGACCTGATTGACAAACTGAAGAGTAGTAAATCAACTGGACCGGATGGTATACACCCCAGAGTTCTGAAGGAACTAAAAAATGAAATTTCAGATCTATTAGTAAAAATTTGTAACCTATCATTAAAATCATCCATTGTACCTGAAGACTGGAGGATAGCAAATGTAACCCCAATATTTAAAAAGGGCTCCAGGGGCGATCCGGGAAACTACAGACCGGTTAGCCTGACTTCAGTGCCAGGAAAAATAGTGGAAAGTGTTCCAAACATCAAAATCACAGAACATATAGAAAGACATGGTTTAATGGAACAAAGTCAGCATGGCTTTACCCAGGGCAAGTCTTGCCTCACAAATCTGCTTCACTTTTTTGAAGGAGTTAATAAACATGTGGATAAACGTGAACCGGTAGATGTAGTATACTTGGATTTTCAGAAGGCATTTGACAAAGTTCCTCATGAGAGGCTTCTAGGAAAAGTAAAAAGTCATGGTATAGGTGGCAATGTCCTTTCGTGGATTGCAAACTGGCTAAAAGACAGGAAACAGAGAATAGGATTAAATGGACAATTTTCTCAGTGGAAGGGAGTGGGCAGTGGAGTGCCTCAGGGATCTGTATTGGGACCCTTACTTTTCAATATATTTATAAATGATCTGGAAAGAAATACGACGAGTGAGATAATCAAATTTGCAGATGACACAAAATTGTTCAGAGTAGTTAAATCACAAGCAGATTGTGATAAATTGCAGGAAGACCTTGTGAGACTGGAAAATTGGGCATCCAAATGGCAGATGAAATTTAATGTGGATAAGTGCAAGGTGATGCATATAGGGAAAATAACCCATGCTATAGTTACACAATGTTGGGTTCCATATTAGGTGCTACAACCCAAGAAAGAGATCTAGGCATCATAGTGGATAACACATTGAAATCGTCGGTTCAGTGTGCTGCGGCAGTCAAAAAAGCAAACAGAATGTTGGGAATTAGTAGAAAGGGAATGGTGAATAAAACGGAAAATATCATAATGCCTCTGTATCGCTCCATGGTGAGACCCCACCTTGAATATTGTGTAGAATTCTGGTCGCCGCATCTCAAAAAAGATATAATTGCGATGGAGAAGGTACAGAGAAGGGCTACCAAAATGATAAGGGGAATGGAACAGCTCCCCTATGAGGAAAGACTAAAGAAGTTAGGACTTTTCAGCTTGGAGAAGAGACGGCTGAGGGGGGATATGATAGAGGTGTTTAAAATCATGAGAGGTCTAGAACAGGGGGGCACTCCATGAAGTTAGCATGTAGCACATTTAAAACTAATCGGAGAAAGTTCTTTTTTACTCAACGCACAATTAAACTCTGGAATTTGTTGCCAGAGGATGTGGTTAGTGCAGTTAGTATAGCTGTGTTTAAAAAAGGATTGGATAAGTTATTGGAGGAGAAGTGCATTACCTGCTATTAAGTTCACTTAGAAAATAGCCACTGCCATTAGCAACAGTAACATGGAATAGACTTAGTTTTTGGGTACTTGCCAGGTTCTTATGGCCTGGATTGGCCACTGTTGGAAACGGGATGCTGGGCTTGATGGACCCTTGGTCTGACCCACTATGGCATGTTCTTATGTTCTTTTGTTTTTATCTCAGCTCCAGCTACAGATAATGAGTTGTCATGGGATTCTGCTAAAATAATGTCTTAGCACCTTAAGTGCCTGCTCAGTGCAGGCCTCCTAGAGCTTTTACCCTCATTCTAGTATATTTTGTTCTAATATCACAAAACTTTATTGTTACTCTAAACTATGAAAAGCTGTATTATCTCAGAATGTATAAAATTGCCATGCATATATGTGCAGCTGGTCCCCCATGTTGGTGTTTTATCTGCTACTAGGGGTGCTACGGGTCCAGGTTCAGTTCCGGACGGGGAGGAAGATTTATCTTCTGGGGCCCCCGGCACTGTCTACCATGATCTCCACGACTGCTTCCCACTTTGTATTTGCGATTTCCAGAAGGTGCCAGACAGTGAAAAATAAAGCAGGGAAACGAAAATTATCACCACAGGGAAAAACCAGGGATCACAAAAGGGTTCACCCATCCCAATAAGTCCGCACTTTGTTCAAACTCAGTGAAAACACTGGAGTCTGTAGTTGGTGTTCAAATAAAAGATAGTCTTTACTGTAACTTAAATATGAGAATCCAGGTCAAGATGACAAAAATAAGAATCAGCATACATCCAATGATCAACAAAAAGTAAATGGTTTCTGTGTCCATCCTTACTCTGCTCACTTCCCTTCTGGCTTTTGCACCTTCATCCTGATTGAAAATATCCTCATTAATGAGAGTGGGATAACTAGATTGTATTTCCAGTTCAGGCTTGAACTGTTCTGTAAAAATCCCTAAGAGAATATCCAAAAGAGGGTTCCAAAAAGCAAAAATCTTCAACTGTAATTCAGCTATCAAAAATACAAGTCTCTTGAGTGGTTGGTTCAAAAGGCTACATCCTTTTTTCCACCCAATTCTTTCACTGGTCATATGATCTTTGCCCCAGCTCTTTGGGATACTGGGCGATACCCTTCCCTCAGGCACTGGTTAACCCAAATCCAAAAATCATCTCACAAAGTTCTTCTTCAAAACCTCTTTACAGAAATGCTTGAACAGTGATTCAAGATGGCCACATGCTAAGAATTGTCGCTCCATCAACTTCACTTTTGCCTTCAATATTTTTCTTTGCCTATTGAAATTCTTACCTATATTAACATGGGTAAGAGGAAGGGCAAGGCTAGAGAATTCCCAAACACATTGGAGGGTCCGTCTTCAGCCAGCCCGATGGACAAACATGTTTTCCGGAGCCAAGATCTTCTCTCCAGCTCCATCAAACCGTCTTTGGGCAGCCCATCGAGATGTGCTCTATTGCCAGCAGCCCCAGACTCTGAATCATCTTTTATTCCAGAGCAGCGCCGAGTACCTCCTCAACCTGGCCCCACTGTGAGTGGCACTGATGCGATCGCTGTGCTCCTGTTACACTTTGATGATACTACATTGCCGATTGCTTCAGCATCAGGAGGTGCCTGTGTAGAGGAGATAAGTCATGGGAGCTGGTAGCCAGTTTGTCGGGGGAGCTAAATTCCTGCCTGCTTCTTCCTTGTCTGCTTTTTCAATGGCTGGGACTATTTTAAAGAGGTAACATTTCCTCTCTTGGTTAAACCCCCTAATATTACACTGGACATAATCTGGGAAGCTATTGCCAATCTGACTAATCAGGCTTCACAATTTGTTTTACAAAAGTGTGAGTTGTCTAATTCACTCCAAGGTTCCCAGTCTCAGTTACTTGAAATTAAATCGCAAGAGGACTTTTGGGAGACTAAGGGTGTTGCCTTGCCAAATTCTGTTGAAATTATTTCGGTTGGCCATTTGTTCCTGCAGAATAAGCTGGAAAATTTGGAAAATGTTATACGTTGTTGAAACATCAGCATTATTAATTTTCCTAAAAACAGGCTTACTACTCCTATGGAGATTTTACGCAGATATTTTATGGAAATCTTATCTATCAAGGAAAGTCTCCTTGATAGATCCTTCCTCCAATTTCCAAAGCTTACTATTTCTCTGTGAATTTGAAGGCTCCTCAACCAAGTGATATTCCTGCTGATGCTGGCCTTGTTGATTCTTCCCATCTTTCTTCTTTTCTTGAAAGTTCAACAGATGAAACTGTTGTGCCCTCTACTTGTCACGTTTGCCTTGGACTCTGATTGGGACTTTATCTTGAAATTGTTTTTTTGCAAGAGAGATATTTCTTTTTTAGGGCTTCAGGTTTGTAGTCCCAGATGTGTCCACAGTAACCCAGTCTAAGAGGAAAATATTTTTGTTAATGTGTCCTGTTGTTTTGAATTTGGGGGATTTTTTCTGACTTTATTTTCCTTGCAAATGTGTTGTTAAGTTCCAGGGGGGTTAAATATGTTTTCTTTGATCCTTCCCAGCTAAATGTTTTTCTTAATGATAAAATTAGGCAGGATATTGTTCCCTCAACATCCAGCCCGTAACTCCTTTGATTTTCTGGTGCTTTTTATATTTGAAAATTCTTACCCTTAGCAATGCTTGGCTTTCTTTCTTTTTTCTTCTCATGTTTACAGTTGGGTCTCTCCTCACTTGTGTTCTGACAGTGTACTATTAAGAACTTATATTTCCTCTTATGTTATTTTCTAATTTTGTTTGATCTGATCTTTATTGTACCATTTCTTGTCAAGTTGTATTAATTTGTTAACATATTTAAAAATGATAAATAAAGAGTTAAAAAAAAAAAAAAGGAAATGCTTGAATTGTCTTCTGCAATATCCAGGGGGAATCTCCAGCTCTCCAAACACCTTGTTTTGAGATCCTATAGAAAATCTCTAGCTCTCCAGTCCTCTTTATCTTGAAAACCAGAGAAGGTCTCAACTCCTTCTCTTCCTCTCACCAACCTTGCTCAACACCCACCCACTAACACACTTGCTTTGAAATCCTGGAGGAACCTATAACAGAGACTCCTATCTCTTCCTCTGTCTCCATCCCATTAACCCTCTCAGGTCTCTCCTTCCCTCTAAAGTGCTGAGCATGCTCCAGGGAATTATATATGCTAGATGCAATACCCCGAAAAAGATGGAGTTACAGCAATGGGAGGAATTTTAAAATACGAAACCCCTCCTACTATCCCTAGCTAGAAAATTCCTGGGAAATATTAGTGACTGGCGAAGCCCGGTCACATATGTAACATATACCACATGCATCATGTCACCACAGAAGGATATTACTCACTACTGTCAATGCAGAATACAGAATTATGAAACTGTATAAATAAGAGATGTAACTTTAATCACCATCACTTATCTGTTCTTCTTCTGCTCCGTAGTTAGTTATCACACCTGGTAGTATATTTTCTTACTCTAACACTTCATGTTATGATAGGTATTAAAAACTCATAAACAAATAAACTGCAAACAACATGGAAGACCTGTAATAGACACCGAATAACTTGCATTTAATTTAATTTTCAAAGACTTATATTCCACCTTTACAGAATAAACTGAGCAAAATATAAATAAAATTTAACCCCATTCGTTGTGTAGACTGGGTTGAGGATGCTATTGAGTGGCCTGGACGTTTACTTTTTGTTGTCATCTCTTAACTCCAATAGCTCCTGGGTTGTTGGTGGCTCACCAGCGAGGAGGAGGTATGAATCTCCATGGCCTTCAATGTGATCATGCCTGGCATGACTGAATGTGCATTTGTATGGGGTGGCACATCTGGGGGAAGGGGGATGACAGCAGCAGGAGAGGCCAGCAGAGGAGCTGAAGAGGAAGAGAGGCTGCATGCTGCCAGCAAAGCTCAACGTGCCGGTGGCCGAAACTCTGGAGAGGCCGTGATGTTCCTTTAATTTGTGGGGCAGGGGAAGTGGAAGCTGTGGGTTCCCACTGAAAAAGTTGCCAGTGGTTGCACACAGTTTCTGCTTCCCTGCCCTTAGCTCCGGAAGGCCTACATGTCCATGGTGGAGCTCATCCTATCACGGCCTGAAGTCAGGAGGAGGCCCGAGCGGTCATGGTGGAGCTCATCCCATCACAGCCAAAGTCAAGAAGAGGCCTGTGTGGTTATAGTGGAGCTCATCCCACCATGGCCAGAAGTTAGGAGGAGGCTATGTATGTGAGAGCCCACATGCATATGTATATCTGTGTGAGAGTCTGCTTGTATGTGTGTGTCTGTGTGAGAGCCTGTGTACGTTATGTGTCTGTGAGTGTTAGTCTGACAGCCCTTGCTGGAATCCCGGGGGTAGCCCTCCAGCCAATCTACAAGTCCTTTTGGACTGAGTGTAGTTTCCATGGACCCTTGGGCTGAAGTCAGGTATCAGGCCAGTGAATGCAGATTGGATCCTGGTTGACAACAAGTACAGGAAGCAAGTCAGAGAAATCCAAGTCCGATCCAGGTTGAGGCAGGTAGCAGACAGCAAGGTCCAAATCTAAGCAGAGGTTGGTGCAAGTAGCACAGTCCAAATCCAAGTAAAGACAACATCCAGCACCACACATACCTCAAGCAGAGAAGAAACAGGAACAAGCTAAGAAACCTTTTGCCAAAACTAAGATTCTATGTTCCAGCAGGGTATAAGTCTGAAGCATACGACATTTTCATCAGAGCGACTACCCGACCTTCCCACCAGAGTGTGTAGAATCGTGCACAAATATGAATATGTCATCAATATGTCCCTCCGCCGGGTCCTGGTTATGTGCACAACAGGATACCTGATATTGGTTCTCTGCCACACAGTGAGCATCCAACACTGAGGATTCTGGGAAGGCAGCTAGATTCTAACAGTGAGGGAGAGAGATCATGTATATGTGAGAGAGAGGGAGTGTCTGTGAGAGACAACATTCTCAGAGTGACTGGAAATGAAAAGATTCCAGGTATGGAGAGGAGGAGATTTTTTATTCCTTATTAGTTTTAATTATTGGGTGTAATTTGATATTTCTGCTATTTTGAAACATTTTGTTTAGGAAATTTTAGAACATTTTTTAATTATTGGATTTTTTATTCATCAGATATTTTGAAATATTTTATTGGTGTTTGGGAAATTTTGGATATTCTATTCATTAACTGGTTTGAAATATTTATTCTTTTTATAAAAATGATGTTATTGTGATTAATGTTTTATATTTCTTGATTTTATTATTTAATGTTTTATGAAGAATGGTAATGTTTCTATTTTTCCATTGTTGCTCTGCATATACAGGCTGGCTTGTTGTGGGTTCCAGTTCAATTGTTCTCAGCACGTTTCTATTTATACTTTCTGGTTTCTATATTCTGTATTTGGTCAGGGTCTGCCTGTGTTCTGCATATGTGACTGAGGTGAGGTATTTTGCTGGCATACAATTTCTGTGTAGGGATCTACAGCAGCCTGGCTTATTCTGGTTTCTTAATAGGAGTTGTATTGGTGTTCTAGGGCCTGGTATAATATATGCAGTGTTGCCTTTTCATAGATAAGGTTGTTTATGTTTGAGTGCTGGCAGTTAGGGCTGTTTTGGTATGGGAGCTTTACTTTATTGTAATGGTAATCCCATTTAGTCATGGCCTTCTGAGGGTCAAGCCCACACCCAACACGCATTACAAAGTCTTATTCTATAGGATTTCCAAGTGTCTTTTTTGCAGTTTTCTGGTTAGCACCACAGTAGTACATGTAAATAAAATATGCATTTTATAAGTGATATTTTTGCCTCAGAAAACTACTTTTGAATGTTCTTTTTCATGTAAAATCTGTTATAAATGCATAATTTGTGTGTGTCTGTAAAGGGTGTGGGAATGTGGACCGGGGGGGTGGCGTGTGTTCAAGGCTGCAAGGTTTGTCTAACTGATACCCTTCTCATGACCATGGGTTCTGGGGCATGGCTGGTGTCATTTTAAAGAATATAGATTGCTAGAAGGTGCTAGATGTTTTTGGACTGTCCTGGGACAGAGTCTGAATGTGTTGGGGGGGGGGGGGGGGGCGGGGAGGGCAGCACAGTAATTGTTTGCAGAAAGCAGCAAAAAAGCTAGCACCGGACCTCAGTGTGATGGTGGGATTATGCCACACAGTCATTCAAGATCACTACATTCTCAATCACTGAGCAGTAGATGCTCACTATAGAGAAGTTCAGAGGCTGGAGGGCACCCACATTACAGCAGACAGTGATGGTGTTCAATGAAAAAAAGGAATTTACTTCAGTTTAAAGAACAAAATCCAGGCCAATGCTGTAAAATCATAAACTGCATAATAAAAATCATAATAACATAAGACTTGCCATACTAGATCAGACCAAAGGTCCATCAAGCCCAATATCCTGTTTCCAACAGTGGCCAATCCAGGTCACAAGTACCTGGCAGGATCCCAAAGGATAGATCATAATTACAGAAGTTACAGTATCTTTTCCCATGATACAAATTCTTCCAATTCCTCTTTCTCTTACTGAATCAGTGTCCACAAAATCTCCCTGTAAAGGCTGAGAAAATTCTCTTTTTCCTGTAGCATGAACTAGAGGGAAAACAATGGCAACCCTCTCACTTCAGACTGGATCAAAAATAGTCTTCAACTCCAAATGGTATTGTTATGAACTGATATGTTTGTGGACCCTGGATCGTGGTGAGAGTTGGCTCCACCCACAGGGAGGAGCCCTGTGGGGACTCACCAAGATAGGCGTGGCCTCAGCTGAGCCGGACACAGTAGCAAGAGACTTTATTATACTGGAAATGTTAAGGAATCCCACCAAGTGGGAGAGAGACACAGTCCAGAGTAAAGGTAGTTCAATGATGATAACCCCGGTAGTGGCCCGTAGGATGGGATTCGCCGGGGAATGCCTCCACAGATGGAACTTCTCTAGTAGATCCGGTACGCCGAGAATCACAGGAGAGTGTTTGAGAGTAGTGCAGGAGGTCCGTAGAGCTGAATGAAGGATGGTACTCACTCTGAAGTATGCCAGGAAGGTTGCTGAAATGATCACACCGGAGATTCCGACAGCATAAGGAAGCAAACTCACAAGGCTGAACTTGTCACACCCAGAGTAGATGGAGAATGACTCTAGGCAGGAAGGCCCTCCGAAGAGCGGATAGCCTGAATGTAACAAGGCCCCCGAGAAGTGGGTACCTAAGGTGTTCGAGTCTCAGAGTCAGGAAGGGTTCAGTGTAGCGAAGCTAAGTATCACCGAAGGATTGGAATTCAGCAGGAAGGAAGTCCTTGCTAACTCGTAGGTAGCTTAGTCCGGCAGGGTTAAATACACGTTGGCAGATGATGTCATGCGGCGGGGACGCCCCCGAGGTTCCTGCCATGATATGAATAAGATGGAGCCTGGCGCGTGCGCGACTTAGGTGATCCCTGATTCAAGATGGTGGACAGGATTGCCCACGCCATCCCAGGAACACCGAGAAGAGCGGCATGAAGAGGCAGAGGTTGCCAAATGTCCAAGATTCACTGAAGCAGGGAAAAAGGAGGTAAGCAACAGAGGTCACAGCTATCTGCGACCGGGCGCAACAAGTATATAACTCCACTGTTCACTGGTCTCAAGGTAGATCCACTGGAACCTCCAACCCTTCCAGCAAGGATTAGTTGGCCCCTGTGACAGGATTTGGTCAAAAAAGTAGAACAAATTCCAATCCCTCAATAGCATCCACTGGTCCTTTGCTGGTGAGCTCTGAGGCCTGCATAAAAACCACCATATTTCCTCCTCTCTCTTCCTCACCCAAAGAAATCTTACTGGGAACCTCAAAACTCTCTCCTAAGCATGCTCCAAAGGGAATATATAAGTACAGTCAACTACTCCCAAAAAGGGGATGGTAAAAAGAATGGGGAGGACCCCAAAATGCAAAACCCCAACATAGGCAAGGAAAATAGGAGTTATAGCAAAGCCCGTCACAAAAACAGTGTGCATAAAAATATATAACATAGCCAAATGATAAAACCATTACAGTATAACTTAGGACAGATGTCAACAAATTTCAACAAAATTCAAACAAAGCAATATAAAGAAAGACAATAAAAACTCATATACAAGTTCAACACCAAGGGCATACCTAGTCTAGGCAGCAAGATCTATGAAATCTAGGAAAAATCAACCTAGATGGAAGTATGCCTATAAAAAAAAAAAACAAACAACTAAAATCATAAATCAACAACCTGCAATCTATAATAGAATGAAACCCCTCAAAAATATGTTAATAAATTTGGATGTTTTGACCAAGGGACTTAGAGCAATAATTTTTGGTATTTTATTATTTTTGTTATTATATTTTTGTCCTGGCAATTTCTTCCTGTGCTTTGGGATTCCAGTTCAATTGAAACCGTTCTCTATTGAGCTATGGTGCCGTAAGCCATCATTCTCAATTATCTGGATTTCTTCTCCCTTTTTTTTTACATCCTCCTCCCTTTCATTTAATCTATCCATTGCAACAAAATGCCAAGGACTAGAAGCCACAGACTATGAGTCCTTCCTGAATCTGGTGCACATGCAGCCGAAGTCTGCATGACAACTGAGACTCTTTCCTTCCTGTGATCACTGCCTCCACAGCTCCAGCCAGCCCCGGGAGCAGAATCTGGGCTAATGATTCAAACCTTGTCTGTCCCATATGGCAACGTAGCACAATCCCACAGAGCTATTGGACTGGCCTCACTTGGTGGTATTGATGTCATGCAGGAATCTGCAACAATACTGATCATAAGATACCCAAATGATAAACTGCACATATACATTTAAATTAATATTTTTGAAGTATAATTGTATTAATTCAGGGCTATTATTTTCAAGTAAGTGTGAAGGAGTTTCCTTCAAACCCCTCTTTAACCTGTGCAGTTATTCCATATATGGTATCCATGTGGGGATTTATGTACCACACATTTGCACAGGCAGAAACCCCAGGAGAGGAAAATAGAATAGAGAAGAAAATAAAAGTTTTGTTATGTGTTTCCTGCCCAGAGAAGCAGTTCGGAGCAGAGGCAATGCTGCTAGCTGTGTACATAGAGCACTGAGAAGATTAAAAGGCTGTGGGTCAGAGGGAGCACAGAAGCCTAACAGCTGGAAAAAATTGTGTTTAATACAGAAAATTGTGTCCTGGGGCCTGAAGCAAAAAGTCATTTTAAAAGCATCGCAGATAAGGAGAATAACTCAACCTGGCTAGAAAGGGTCTATAAAGTGAGTCAGTGCTGAACTCACTCACTTTATAGACCTTGACTTATAGACCCTGTTGTTTTTGGTTTTTTATTTGCCTTTCCTGTCAGAGAAAAAAAAAAGGAACCGTAGGTGATGTGTGTGTTTGAACAGTGTGTGGTGCTTGGAAGTAAGCATGACTGAGCTGGAAATGCAAGCTGTGATTCAAAGGTTCCTGGAAGAACAGAGGCAGCTGCAAGAGTGTACCATAAAGTACCAGATTGCCTGGGCATGTGCCTGGAAGGAATGGGAAGTAAGGTAAAGCCAGTGAAGGGCTCATTGCAGCAGAAAGCAGAGGAAGCACAGCAGCTGTTTGAATCACCTGACTGGTGTTTTACCTTCAGAGGGCCAACAGTTCAGAGGAAAATAATGATAGCAATTGTGCTGGTGCCAGAAAGGACCTGTGGACAGTGCTACAGGAAAATATGGAGAAGAGCCAGAGTTGCAAGAATAGGCACAGTGGAATATAAGAAAAGAGAATGAAAGCTGGTTAAATGAACCTACATTGACTGTGACTTATATGCAAGGGAGCTCATGGTGGAGTCTTACAGACTGCCCTGAAGAAGGCAGTGCAGATTGGCATGAGGGAGGTAGCACAGATTGGCCTGAGGAAGACTGCATGGAGAAGCCAGACAAAAGCACTGTGGTAAACATTGGAAAAGAGGTGGAAGCTGTGATAGCGAGAAATGTAGAAATGCAGGTTATAGAACAAGTGGAAGAGAAGCCAGAACTGGAGTACTTAAGTGGAGGCAAAAGAGTCCTGTCGGAGGAGGATTGGAACCAGAGCTTCACATGGACTCATATAAAGAACAATGGGTAGAAACTGGGCAAAGGGCACAGTGGGTGGCAGTGGTAATGGAGGATTGGTTAAGGGTAACCCTAGTAAGAGGGTGAGAACGTGACTCTGTAGTTCCTAACCTGAGTTTAACTGGCAAGATGCCAGAAGATGCACATGGGGGAGAAAAGTTACTTCTTTGGAAGAGATCCAGGGCAAGTAAGAACACTTTCCCTGACAGGTTAGAGCTGAGGAGGAGGGTATGTGAAGGAGTGTCCCTATAACCTCTCTTTAATCTATGCATGACCAGGCATTTAGCCTGGTCTACCTTAAAAGCTAGAAAGAGAGAGAGATAGCTCTGTGGGCTGAGCAGGAATAAGGATGCAGGCTCAGCTGGGAGGAGACAGGCCCCACATCTCCAGAAGGCAATTCCTATCACATCTCTGTCCTAAAGTGAATGTTAAACTGTTATGCTGCTGAAGGTAAGCAGATTGCATGCTGATTTATGTTATAATAAAGTGGAATATTTAAGAAAGAAGGCTTGAGTCAGTGTGGCTTATGTTTTCAGCCTAAAAATGTACTCGGCTATTCCACAGTAAGTTATAGATAAGAAATGTAATGTGGTCACATTGAAAGGGTAGACTAGATGAAGCAATTGGTCTTTATCTGCCATTATTTACTATGTGACATGACATCCATTATCTGCTGACCAGGATCAAATTGCTAATAAATGGAAAACAATGTTTCTTGCAATTAGATGTGTCATTAATAGTTAGTTCAAGACAGGAGTCCAGAAATACAAATCATAAATCAAATTTTAATGCAGTGTATAAGTAACCTAATGTCCTAGTTGAAATAAAGAAGACCATAACAAGAAACGAGTCTCAGATACAACTACACTTGCAAATTTTAGCTGAATAATTATCATTCCATTTATCTACAGATCTATATAACTGTGATATGCTGAACTGATGCAGACAATCATCATATTTAGATGTGGTTATGAAACTCCTGAAAATATTTGACTTATGTGATATCACTAGATCAGCCTGGAACATTGCTAGACAGTAGGGATGTGCATTTGTTTGAATCAAATGGGCAAAACATAATGAATGTACCTATATTTGTTTCATTTGTGGCCCCTTGAAATGAATGGAGCGGTCCCATAAATTAAACAAATATTTTTTTTTCTCATTTGTTTATGCTTCCTATTCATTTCTATGACCCATTGAAGTCTATGGCTATGCAGAGAGAAAAAACAATTGTTGCCTGTGTGACCTCACTGCCTTATTAGAGCCTTATCAGAACTAAGGCAGGACCAGTTGGCAAGGAGACTAGTCAGACAACAAATCACTGTGCAGCATCTTTTTAAATAGTCTATAGCTGCTCTCTAGATCAAGTAACACTGATGTCCTCCCATAGTAAAGTTCAAGAATAAACAAGAAACAGTCTGTACTTCCTCTACAGCGCTTTACAGAGAAGGAAGTGCTAGGATAATCTTTCTGAGAATTTTAAAATAGCTTAATTTTTTGATGTGGCACTGGTAAAGGGCTGCTTCTAATCTTCTTTGTGTTGCAGTGTTCTCACTGTGTCAGAGAGAGAGACAGTGCACTGCCGCTGATTTTAATTTTTCTGTTCATTGGCAGAGGGTCAGGGTAGGAGACGGTGTGGAGATTGCAGTTGTGGCAGTGCTAGTGATTTTTTTTGTCTCTGTCTGGACACCAGTGAATTGAGCAATGCACATTCAGAGATTGAAGAGAAAAGTCTTATCAGGATGTCAGTCTTTTTTGTCCATTAATGTTTAAACAGTTTTTTTGTGTGTGGAGTTAGAAATAGTGTATGCAGCACAGCACATATAAGCGGTATACTGTATGTGCCTGTGTTTGTGACACAGTTTTCTATAAGGGAGCGGTACTGTGAGTGAGGGGTATAGTTACAGCATCAATAAATTCATTTGTAATATCAAAACTCCCAGTAGGCAGTGCACTGACTATCATGTCAGGAAAAGAGAGAGGATGTTGACAAGATTGGCAGCTTTGGCAAGGGTAGCAATAAAATAGGCAGTTCTGCAAATAAATTGAGGAGGGACTTTTTAAGATCCAGAATGGCAGGAGAAGAAGGCAGC
Organism: Rhinatrema bivittatum; assembly: GCF_901001135.1. Taxonomy (NCBI): domain Eukaryota; kingdom Metazoa; phylum Chordata; class Amphibia; order Gymnophiona; family Rhinatrematidae; genus Rhinatrema; species Rhinatrema bivittatum. The sequence goes on along the minus strand of NC_042622.1, from coordinate 94,366,356 downwards.
TTAATATAGTAGAAATTGAAATTTGCAGAGCATATTCCACCACCTGCTCCTCTTCCTCTTGTTTTGGAACAGAGGGAAAAGGTAGGACAGTTATGCAAGACTGGAATTAGCAGGGCAGGGATAGAAGAAGTGCAATGCACAAAACCAGCAGCATGCTTCTCTTTGATTCCTGCTTCTGAGGCAGTGAAGAGATTATTTGCACTAAGTGATTCAGATGATGCTTTTGACACAACTATATTATCACTCTTCGCTTTGATGGGGGGGGGGGGGAGGGGGTGGTGGTAGTGATAGAAGAGGAATTGAATTCAGATGACAACCCACTCAGGCCCTGACTTTTACGGTCTGGGGTACTAGAAACATAGAAATGACGGCAGAAGAAGACCAAACGGCCCATCCAGTCTGCCCAGCAAGCTTCACACATTTTTTCTCTCATACTTATCTGTTTCTTTTAGCTCTTGGTTCTATTTCCCTTCCTCCCCCACCATTAATGTAGAGAGCAGTGATGGAGCTGCATCCAAGTGAAATATCTAGCTTGATTAGTTAGGGGGTAGTAGGGGTAGTAACCGCCGCAATAAGCAAGCTACACCCATGCTTATTTGTTTTAACCCAGACTATGTTATACAGCCCTTATTGGTTGTTTTTCTTCTCCCCTGCCGTTGAAGCAGAGAGCTATGCTGGATATGCATCGAAAGTGAAGTATCAGGCACATTTGGTTTGGGGTAGTAACCGCTGTAACAAGCCAGCTACTCCCCGCTTTGTGAGTGTGAATCCTTTTTTCTTCTCCCCTGCCGTTGAAGCTATGCTGGATATGCGTGAAGTATCAGTTTTTCTTTTCCCCTGCCGTTGAAGCAGAGAGCTATGCTGGATATGCGTGAAGTATCAGTTTTTCTTCTCCCCTGCCGTTGGAGCAGAGAGCTATGCTGGATGTGCATCGAAAGTGAAGTATCAGGCACATTTGGTTTGGGGTAGTAACCGCCGTAACAAGCCAGCTACTCCCGGCTTTGTGAGTGCAAATCCTTTTTTCCACATTTCCTCTTGCTGTTGAAGCTTAGAGTGATGTTGGAGTCACAGTAACCATGTGTATGTTTATTGAATAAGGGTATTGTGTCCAGGCAGTAGCCATCATTCTGGCGAGTCACCCACTCTTCATTGGCGGCCTCTTGACTTTATGGATCCACAGTGTTTATCCCACGCCCCTTTGAAGTCCTTCACAGTTCTGGTCTTCACCACTTCCTCCGGAAGGGCATTCCAGGCATCCACCACCCTCTCCATGAAGAAATACTTCCTGACATTGGTTCTGAATCTTCCTCCTGGAGCTTCAAATCGTGACCCCTGGTTCTGCTGATTTTTTTCTTATGGTAAAGGTTTGTCGTTGCCTTTGGATCATTAAAACCTTTCAAGTATCTGAAAGTCTGTATCATATCTCCTCTGCTCCTCCTTTCCTCCAGGGTGTACATATTTAGATTCTTCAATCTCTCCTCGTACGTCATCCGATGAAGATCCTCCACCTTCCTGGTCGCCCTTCTCTGTACCGCTTCCATCTTGTCTTTGTCTTTTTGTAGATACGGTCTCCAGAACTGAACACAGTACTCCAGGTGAGGCCTCACCAAGGACCTGTACAAGGGAATAATCACTTCCCTTTTCTTACTCGATATTCCTCTCTCTATGCAGCCCAGCATTCTTCTGGCTTTTGCTATCGCCTTGTCGCATTGTTTCGCAGACTTCATATCATTAGACACTATCACCCCAAGGTCCCTCTCCTGCTCCGTGCACATCAGCCTTTCCCCCCCCCATCGAATACAGTTCATTCGGATTTCCACTCCCCATATGCATGACTTTGCACTTCTTGGCATTGAATCTCAGCTGCCATATCTTCGACCACTCTTCCAGTTTCCTTAGATCCCGTCTCATTCTCTCCACTCCTTCCGGTGTGTCCACTCTGTTGCAGATCTTAGTGTCATCCGCAAAAAGACAAACCTTACCTTCTATCCCGTCCGCAATGTCGCTCACAAAGATATTGAACAGGACCGGTCCCAACACCGATCCTTGCGGTACACCACTTAAAACCGCTCTCTCTTCAGAGAAGGTTCCATTTACCATCACACATTGTCTTCTGTCCGTCAACCAATTTGCAATCCAGGTCACCACCTCGGCACTCACTCCTAAGCTTCTCGTTTTATTCACCAGTCTCCTGTGCGGAACCGTATCAAAAGCTTTGCTGAAATCCAAGTATATGATATTGAGCGCTCTTCCTTGATCCAATTCCTTGGTTACCCAGTCAAAAAAGTCAATCAGATTTGTTTGACAGGATCTTCCCCTGGTGAATCCATGTTGCCTCTGGTCCATCAATTCTCCGGACTGTAGATAGTTCACTATTCTCTCTTTCAGCAGTGACTCCATTACTTTTCCCATCACCGAAGTGAGGCTAACCGGTCTGTAGTTGCCAGCCTCCTCCCTGTTCCCACTCTTGTGAAGCGGGACCACCACCGCTCTTCTCCAATCACTCGGCACCACTCCCGTTTCAAGGGATCTATTGAACAGGTCACACAGCGGACCCGCCAGAACATCTCTGAGCTCCCTCAATATCCTTGGATGAATCCCATCAGGCCCCATGGCTTTGTCCACTTTCAGGTTCTTTAGCTCTTCCCACACATTTTCTACTGTAAAAGGATTTTCATCTATTCCATTTCCTTCCAGTTTTCTTGTTGTGTAGAGATGTCCTTCTCCAGGGTCTTCTTTAGTGAACACAGAGCTGAAGTATTCGTTTAATATTTCTGCCATTTCTTCGTCTCTCTCCACACATTGATCATTATCACCTTTCAATTTCACTATACCACTTTGGACCTTTCTCTTTTCGCTGATGTATCTGAAAAATGTTTTGTCACCATTTTTTATCTCCTTGGCAATCCTCTCTTCCGCTTGACTTTTTGCCAACTTGATTAATTTCTTTGTCTCCCTCAGTTGAATCAAATATTCTTCTTTGTGTTCCTCCCTTTGGGATCTTTTATATTTCTTGAATGCTGTTCTTTTAGCTTTAATTTTGTCAGTCACCTCCTTTGAGAACCAGATAGGTTTCAATTTTCTTTTGCTTTTCTTTACATTTCTAACATATAGAGTAGTTGCCTTGGTGATTGCTCGTTTTAGATTGGTCCACTGCTGCTCCACATCTCTCTCGTTCTCCCATCCTTTTAGTTCTTCCTCCAGGTACTTACCCATTTCCTCAAAGTCCGTGTTTTTGAACTGTAAAACTCGGGTCTTTGTGGTTCTTTTCCCTATTCTTTTAGTGATATTAAACCATACCGTTTGATGATCACTGGTGCTGAGGTGGGTGCCCACCTGGACATCGGAGACATTATCTCCATTAGTGAGCACTAAGTCGAGTATAGTTCCTTCTCTCGTGGGTTCCAATACCATTTGTTTGAACAAAGATACTTGCATGGCATCCACTATTGCTCTACTATTTTTAGTTTCTGCAGATGGGATTTTCCAGTCTACATCTGGCATATTAAAGTCACCCATGATCACCACTTCTCCCTTCTAACCTATCTTATGGATGTCTTCAACCAGATCTCTGTCCAGCTCTTCCTTTTGGTTTGGAGGCCTGTAAACCACTCCACTATAAATGGATGCTCCGTCATCTTTTTTTAGGTCGAGCCATAGAGCTTCTTCCTTACCCCAACTTCCTTGTAGCTCAGATGCTTGGATGTTGTTTCTAACATAAAGAGCCACACCTCCCCCTTTTCTATCCTCTCTGTCCTTCCTTAACAAGTTATAGCCTGGTATTGCCGTATCCCAATCATGAGATTCTGTGAACCATGTCTCTGTGATAGCAACGATGTCCAGTTCTGCCTCTGTCATTAGGGCCTGCAGATCTGGGATTTTATTTCCCAAACTATGAGCATTTGTGGTCATAGCCTTCCAGGTACTCTCTTTAAGGTTATTGCTTTTCCTGGACTCCTTATGAGATTTTATTTGAGATTTGTTATTCACTTCACTCTTTCCTTTTGCAGTTGTGCCACTGTTGACAGAGTTATCCATCTCAATTAGATTTTTCTTTTGGTTATGGATCTTGAAATTCTGCATGCATTGTGTTTGTTTTCTCTTTTCTGGTAACACTTCAATGTTTTTCTCAAGAACTTCTTCAGTTTTTAATATAGAGAAGGCTTTTTGCATTTGGTACATTGTGTGTCTCCTCATCACAGGTCTAATTCTACCAGAGCCCACTGTATTCCTGGATTTTAAATAATTTCTTAATGACCTGTTTGAGTGGGAGGGTGTACCTGTTGGCTGTCCATCTGTCAAGAATGGGTGACTGTGGGTCCTACCTGAGCCTAATGAATCTCTTTTTCTTGACTTCTGGTTTCTCTGTGATGTTGGGGAATTATTTTCTGAGTAATGCAATGTGGGTGTAATTCTTGTAATTGAAGCTAATTGAGCTTTAACCTCATTCAGCTCCTTTTTCAAGGAAGATAGTTGTGCACAAATTGGGCAAGCTCTAAGTTTCCAGATGCTTTCCCTCAGAATAAAGGCTCCACAGCAGTTACATTGGATAATCCTCATTTTGGTAAGTTTTGACATTTGATGAATAGCAATTATGGAAATACTAATTTACCTTGTTGCCATTTATGAATCTAGGCAGGTTATATAAGAAACACAAACCTAGGGGTGGGTGGGTAGAGGGGTAGGGTGGGAGGGTGTTAAACAGGTAAAGCAGACTAACAGCCCTCCCAAATATGCAGATATAAGTGAAAAAGCATAGGACTGCTTCTAAGGTCAAGTCCATAAGCAAAACACATCAGCACTGTCAGAATTTCAAGAAGGTTCATCACCCAGTAAAAATATAAGAACATAAGAATTTAAGATATGTCATACTGGGTCAGACCAAGGGCCCATCAAACCCAGTGTCCTGTTTTCAAGTCGCAAATACCTGGCAAGCACCCAAACATTAAATAGATCCCAAGGTACTAATGCTGGTAACAAGGAATGGCTATTCCTTACTGATTAATAACAGTTTATAGACTTCTTCAAGGAACTTATCCAAACCTTTTTAAAACTCTGCTACACCAATTGCCTTAACCACTTTCTCTGGCAATGAATTCTAGAGCTTAATTGTGCGTCGAGTGAAAGAGGATTTTCTCTGATTTGTTTATATGTGCTATTTGCTAACTTTATGGAGTGCCCCCCTAGTCTTTCTATTATCTAAAAGAGAAAATAACTGATTCATATTTACCCGTTCAAGTCCTTTCATGATTTGGTAGACCTCTATCACATCCCCCCTCAGCAGTATTTCCTCCAAGCTGAACAGCCCTAACCTCTTTAGCCTTTCCTCATATGGGAACCGTTCCATGCCCTTTATCATTTTGGTTGCCCTTCTCTATACTTTCTCCAGTATAACTATATCTTTTTTGAGATGCAGTGACAAGAATTGCACACAGTATTCAAGGTGCAGTCTCACCATGTAGCGATACAGAGACATTATGACATCCACCGTTTTATTCGCCATTTATTTCCTAACATTCTGTTTGCTTTTTTAACCACCACAGCACAATGATCTGACAATTTCAATGTATTATCCACTATGATGCCTAGATCTCTTTCCTTGGTGGTAGCTCCTAAAATGGAACTTAACATCGAGTAACTACAGCAAGGGTTATTTTTTCCTATATGCATCACCTTGTACTTGTCCACATTACATTTCTTCTGTCATTTAGACACCCAATCTTCCAGTCTCACAAGGTCCTCCTGCAATTTATCACAAACCATTTGTGATTTAACTAATCTGAATAATTTTGTGTCATCTGCAAATTTGATCACCACACTTGTCATACCCCTTTCTAGATCATTTATAAATATATTAAAAAGGAATGGTTCAAGAACAGATCCCTGAGGCACTCCACTGTTTACTTTTTTCCACTGTGAAAACAGACGATTTAATCCTATACTATTTCCTGTCTTTTAACCAGTTTGCAATCCACTAAAGGACATCTCCTCCTATCCCATGACTTTTTAGTTTTCTTAGACGCCTCTCATGAGGGACTTTGTCAAATGCCTTCTAAAATCCAAATACATCACATCTACTGGTTCACCTTTATCCACATGTTTATTCACCCCTTCAAAAAAATGTTGCTAGCAATGAAGTTTTTATGGGTTATTAATTTATAACTGCATGGAGTGGCAGTTGCTAATCTTAAGAGAAACATGGGGGTAACCTGCATGATATGGCAAATACTACTATTAGAAGCTTCTGGGCAGTCAGGATAGACCATTTGGTCCTTTTCTGCCATCATTACTATGTTACTATATTTAGAAAATATTGCAGAGCTACCAGCTGAAAAGAATTTTGGAAGTTTAGTCAGTAGCATCTTAGTTCCAGATGATACTGACAATGTTGATACTGACAATGTTGAGATCAACCCCCAGGAAAAAACAGGTAGCACAGGTAGAGAGCATGAATGATGTCCCCGGCATTTTTCCCCAGAGTCCACCCTCTACCTGAACCAATGTTAGCATCCTGCTGCAAAGTTGTAGAGAAGGGATTGTAGAAGAAATCCTTGATCTGTAGATAATTTAAAGTGAGGGAAGACTGATGTTTTGCTCAATGTATTCATTGTAGGAAAGATATCAGTTAAGGGAAGCTAGAGGGGCATCTCACAAATGGTGGTTATGTAGTATCACCTGCACTAGCAGTACCCACTAGCACTAGCTTCAGAGGAGGGTGGTGGTACTACCTAGGGATCCCTTCTGCCACTTCAAGTAAAAACCAGAGGAAACAGATTGAAAAGAGAAACACTTTTTTCCAAGCTGACCTCACAACCCCTTGCAGCAGTCAGGTGGCAGGCCAACAGTCTTCAGCTATGTGTCTGAAGCAGCAACCTATCATAGAGGAAATGGGGTGGTGTTCCATAGCATTGTCCCAGGGCAGGAGGCAGGCAGCATCTAAAATAGTAATGAAGAGCATCGGGGAAATAATTGCACTTAATGACCAGTTCCTGCAGGTAGTGGAGAATGTAGGCTTTAAGCGTCTGCTCCATGTGTTATCCCCTAATTACAAAGTGCCCTCCAGGACTACATTTAGTAGGAAAGTCATCCACACCCTGTACAACAAGAGTCATAGTCACATGCAGGCATAGCTGGCTAAGGCAGAGGAGAGTAGCATGCATTGCACTAGCAATTCCTAGATCAGCAAGAACGCTATGCACTCTTACCTCTCCCTGACAGCACACTGTTGGGACCTGGTTGAGGCAGGGTCTGGCAGCAGCTCTAGTGGGGACAGAGCTTCAGAGTACAAATGGGCTTTCCTGTACACTCCTGCAATATTCTATCAGTCATAAGAAAAATGCTGGAGGGTTAGCAGATAGGCCGTAGAGGCTGGAGTCTTCAGATAGGTTTCTTTATGAAAGATTAAATGGTGCAAATATAGTGAACAATTATTTACATGAAATTCAACTTATTGTATGGATTCCTCATATAATTGCACTGAACTATTCCTTTGGATTGTTGATTTACTACGTGCAGTACCTCTCCTTCTTCGTTTGCAAATATAGTGAAGAAATAGAAGTTGGGGGCTTTCAGGATATCCATTGCTTTGCAGACTTGCAGCACCTGGCATTGACAGATGCCCTGGGACTGGGACCCAGTGAGAGTGGGAAAATAATTCCTGAAGAACCTGATAGGTGCAGAAAAATAATAGGGAATTTCCATAGATGTGTATAGGCGGGGCAGCATCTCCATGAGAAACGGGAATAATTCAGGATGTCTCATAAGCACCTGATTCAAGATGTTGGCATCTGCTGAAATTCTAACTATACAATGCTACAGAGATTAGTAGAGTAGCAGTCACCCCTTCATGAGCTGTCTTTGGAAACAGATAGGTGTGCATTGCCGCCTGGGGCACAATAATTGGGTAGTGATGAGGCAGCTGGTACCAATCCCGAAACCCATCAAGGATACAAAGGGGATCTGAGTTCCAAACATTCCTCTTTGGGTGGGGTCACTCCTATAGTAAATATTCTGGAGAAAAAGTTAGAGGGCTTCCATGAACAAGAAGGAATGAAAGCAGAGGTGTCAGTTTTTGGGCTCCTTGCAGCAGCAGGTGCAGGAGAGACTAAAACCTCTCACAGAAAACAATGCATACCTGCTTGCTACACTTTGTGATCCATAGTTGAAAGGAAGTCTCACACTCCAGTCCCAGTGTCTCACATACATGAAGGGGATGCTGGTAGCTAAGGTGTCTGAATAGGAGCACCGAAGGCAGAAGCACAGTGAGGATGCAACATAGGAAAAAGTGGCTACCTCAGAGATTAGTGAAAGCATGAACAGCACCCTATTAGCTACCACTTTCTCCCCAACCTTAATACACCAAAGCCATGTTGCCCGTAAAGAATCAACTCTCCTGAATCATGCCATAGCTAAAGCAGCTGGCAAGAGACATCCTAGCATAAAGTTCTGTGACATACTATCTTGCAGAGCCCATAGAAGACATGGATACAGATGTGCTGGCAAATTGGGCACACAAATCTGCAGTCTCACTGTTGTGCAGGAGGTGGACCCTTGAGCCGAGGTGGGCTTGATGCTACCCGCAGGGCAAGTCCTACGGGTCCCCACTGTCTTAGGCAGAGCTGGTTGACTGACAGAGGCTGGCTGGAGCTTCGCCAATACTAGCCCTCATTCCCCACAGGTTGCGCCATTGGGTACCGGGGCCGGCTGGAGTTACGAGGGCCTCTGTCCGAGGTCTTCTGATGGACGAGGAGGAGATCAGCCAGGGACCAGCAGCGGTAAGAGTAGTGAGTCTGATCTGGACGAGGCAGAGTCCCAGAGACCCGGGCAGCAAATGGAATGAGAGGCAGACAGGGGGCGCCCGAGTAAGACCAGGCCGAAGCCTGAGAAGCCAAGTCCAGAATGAGTATAGCAGAGGCGTCTTTGAACAAGCTGGAGTCAGGGCAGGTTGCAGGCAAGGTAGAGTGGTAAAGTAGCAATGGTCGAGTTCAGGAGAAGATCAGTAGCATGGTCAGACAAAGCAGAGGCCGGGTCCAGGAGATGATCAGTAGCGTGGTCAGGCAAAGCAGAGGTCGGGTCCAGGAGATGATCAGTAGCGTGGTCAGGCAAAGTAGAGGTTGGGTCCAGGAGATGATCAGTAGCGTGGTCAGGCAAAGCAGAGGTCAGGTCCAGGAGTCAATCCATAGAACAAGTAGAGTAATGCAGGATCACAGGAACAAGGGAGAGTACCGGAACTAGGATCAGGAACACGACAAGACAGGAACACGAAGGAATCACCAGAGGAAGCAACGAAGTACACGACCAGCATGGAGACCTGTTGCAAAGGCAACTAACAGTGGCTGGGCCCAGCCTTATATATAGGGACTCAGTGACGTCATCATCCGGGGCCGTGGGTTAGTTTCCTGCCGCAACCCCTTTAAAGGAAGAGGAGATGCATGCATACGCCTAGGGAGGGGCGTGGCACGGGATGGCAGCATCTCCCCACAGACTACGGATATCTGTCGCGGAGACAGGGGCACCGGGGGTTGCCTGAGGTCGTAGGCGGCGGCCCATGGCTATGAGAGAAGTGGAGTCAGATGATGGAGTAGGCAAAAGAGGGTAAGAGGGCCTGGCCGTGGGCCTGCTGTGGCTGGCACACACAACAGTACCCCCCCTTACGCCCCCCTCTTGGAGGTCTGGGTTTGCCCGGATGGGCACGATGAAACTGCAGGAAGAAGCCTTTATCCAAGATGTTATGAGCTGGCTCCCAAGAATTTTCTTCTGGGCCATAACCCTCCCAGGCGAAGAGGTATTCCCACCGACGGCCCCTACGGCGGACATCCAAAACTTCACAGACCTTGTAAGTAGTATCAGACTCAGCAACCAGGTGGGATGGTTCTGGTACTTTACGAGATGGCCAGGAAAGAATCACCAGTTTCAGTAGTGACACATGGAATGTGTTGTGGATACCCAGAGTCGGTGGTAACCGGAGCTGGTAAGTGACAGGTCCGATACAACGGGTGACTGGGAAAGGTCCAATGTACCTAGGTGCAAATCTTTGAGATGGTATCTTGAGACGGATGTATCGCATACTTAACCAGATTTTTTGACCAGGAAGGAATTCAGGAGCGGAACGTCAATGGGTATCTGTGGATTTCTTAGCCCGGGCCGCTACTTGAAGTAACCGAAGATTAGTCTGATTCCAAAGGGCTTTAAAAGTGTCAGCAGTGGTTTGCGTGGCTGGCGAGGGCACTGCCAGCGGGATAGGTAGTGGAGGCTTTGGCTGCCTACCATAGACGATGATGAACGGCGATACTCCTGTAGCAGCGGCAATGTGGGAGTTATGAGAAAACTCCGCCCAAGGAAGAAGCTCTGCCCAGTTGTCCTGCCAATCATTTATATAAGGAAGTAAAAAGGCTTTCAGGGAATGGTTCATACATTCTGCTTGACTGTTGGCCTGTGGATGGTAAGCTGTGGTAAGGTTGATGTTGATGCCAAACTTGCAGCATAGAGTGCGCCAGTAGCAGGCTACAAACTGGGGTCCTGTATCCGAGATTATGTCCTTAGGTAAGCTGTGCAAGCGGAATACATGGAGAAAAAAAAGGCACGCCAATTCTGGAGCAGAAGGTAGGCCAGGTAGTGGAACAAAATGAGCCATTTTAGAAAACCTGTCAATGATGACCCATATAACAGTGTTTCCTTTAGATGGCGGCAGATCCACAATAAAATCCATGGAAAGGTGTGTCCACGGCTCCTCTGGAGCAGGAAGCGGCTGGAGGAGGCCCCAGGACTGACCTACCAGGGGCTTTTGTTGGGCACAGGTATTCCAGGAATCAAAATACGCCCTGGCATCAGTGGCCATGGTAGGACACCAGAAGAATCGCTGGAGTAATGCAAGCTTTGCGCCCATCCTGGATGACTGGTGAATTTAGAATCATGTGCCCATCGGAGGACTCTCTCACAAAGGCGACGAGACACAACTGTTTTCCTGGCAGGGACTGGGAAAGTTGTGGATAAGCAGATACATACGGGATCGATGATATGACTAGGTTCTTCGAGAACCTCTACGGGTTCAAAGGAACAAGACAGGGCATAAGCCCAGAGGTTCTTCTCTGCTGGCCGATACCAGAGTTCAAAATTAAACCTGGAGAAGAACAAGGCCCAGTGGGCCTGGCGAGCATTGAGGTGCTGGGCATGACTCAGGTGTTCGAGGTTTTTGTGATCACTGAAAATAGTAAATTTATGCTGAGCGCTCTCTTACCAGGGACGCTATTCTTTTAAAGCAAACTTAATTGCAAGCAGCTCCCGATCCCTGATACTGTAACTCTGTTCTGCGGGGGAGAACTTGCGGGAGAAAAAGGAACATGGAGTCAGGGTCCCAGATGTTGAATGCTGGCTCAAGACTGCCCCAGCCCCAACAGCAAAGGCGTCCACCTCGACCAGAAAGGGGCGGTTTGGGTCCAGGTGACGAAGACAGGGTCCAGCAAGAAAAGCCTTTTTAAGGTGTTGAAAAGCTGCAAGGGCCTCAGGACACCAGTTCCGAGAGTCACAGCCTTTATGGGTCATGGCCGTGAGAGGAGCTGCCAGAGTAGAATAGTTGGCGATGAAGTGGCAGTAGTAATTAGTGAACCCTAGGAATCGTTGTAGGGCTCAGAGACCCACTGGTTGGGGCCAATCCTGGATTCTTCTAAGTTTCTCTGGGTCCATGGAAAATCCTCATTGAGAAATGATATACCCTAAAAAGGGCAGACTAGAATGCTCAAAAAAGGCACTTGTCCAACTTGGCAAAAAGATGGTTCTCACGAAGACATTGGAGGACCATACGAACATCTGCATGGTGAGTATCCAGGTCCTTAGAAAATATGAGAATATCATCTAGGTATGCCACAACTTTAACATATAGGAGGTCTCTGAAGATCTCGTTGATCATTTGCTGGAACATAGCAGGGGCGTTACAAAGGCTGAAAGGCATTACCAGGTATTCGTAATGCCCATCCCTGGTATTACAGGCTGTTTTCCAGATGTCTTTGGGGCATATACGCACCAGGTTGTAGGCTCCACGTAAGTCCAATTTAGTAAAATGGAAGCCCCTTGGAGGCGATCGAACAATTCAGAGATCAGAGGCAGAGGATACTTGTCTTTACAAGTTATGGCATTTAAGCCATGATAGTCAATACACAGCCTTAAGGATCTGTCCTTCTTCGTGACAAAGAAAAATCCCACTCCGGCGGGAGAAGTTGATTCTCTTGGACATAGTCCTTCATAGCATGGGTCTCGGGCTGTGACAGAGGATAAGTCTGGCCTCGAGGAGGCGTGGTACCAGGTAGAAGTTCAATTGGACAATCAAACCTATGGAGAGGCAGAAGAGTATCAGCCTTCTGTTTTGAGAAAACATTCTCAAGGTCCGAGTATGGAGCTGGAATGCCGGAGGAAGTGGTCACTAGAGAAACTGTAGGATGTGGTACTACCTTTTTCAAGCAGGTCTGGTGACAGGCTGGGCTCCATTCAATGAGCTGGAAAGATCCCCAATCAAACTGGGGGGAATGATTCTGGATCCAGGGTAAGCCCAAGACCACAGGATGAATTGATTTTTCTAAGACGAGGAATTCCACCTCTTTGACATGGAGAGCACCAGTGAGAAGGCGAACTGGCTCAGTTATCAAGAAAATCTGGCCGGATATTGGCTCACCATAAATAGATGCAATATACAGAGAGGTCTCTAGGGAGCGGGTAGCAATACCTAGGAGCTGAACTAAATCCTTGAGAATAAAATTCCCCCCTGCTCCAGAATCAATCAGAGAAAGGATTGGGAAGGACGTCCCAGGTTAACGTCACTGGAAGAGACAACTAAGGGGCCGGAGAACTAGCACCCAAGTTCAGGACTCCCACTGAACTTAGGCCCGGTAGTTTCCCGGACGGACTGGACAGGTCTGGAGACAGTGGCCTGAAGCTCCACAATATAGACATAGGCCCGACTGCCTCCGCCAGAGGTGCTCTACCAGGGACAAACACCCATGGCCCAACTGCATGGGCTCTTTCGCTTTCGCTAGTGAGGGAGTCCTGCCAGAGGTGGAACTCGTGGTATGTGGTGAGCAGGAGCACTCCAAGGTGGACCTCTGGGGCATTCGAGCCTCCCGATGGCGCTCTTGGAGGCGATGGTCAATGCGGCCTGTCAGGTCAATGAGATCTTCAAGGGAAGATGGGAGCTCACAGGCTGCCAGTTCATCTTTGAGCTGAGGAGATAGTCCGTCCAGGTAAATGGCTCATAGGCAATCTTCTTGCCAGGAGAACTCTGTAGCCAGAGTCCGAAATTCTATGGTAGAGTCAAGCAGTGTCTGTTGACTTTGCTGCAAATGAAGCAGATTGGTGCTTGCCACAACCTACCATCCAGGGTCATCAAAGGTCCAACAGAAGATGGACACAAAATGAGAACGGTCTTGTAGGAGCAAGTCTGACCGCTCCCATAGGGGCGAAGCCCATGCCAACGCCTTACCCTCCAGTTGAGACAGAATGAAGGTAACCTTCATGAGTTCATCTTGGAAGATGGACGGCTGCAGAGCAAGTTGCATGTAGCATTGATTAATAAATCTTCTGCAGAGCTTGGAATCTCTGTTGAAATGAGGCGGAGCTGGTAGGGCCAGCAAAGCTCTGGAAGAGGAGGGAGACGGCTGTTGGTTGGCTGAAGCTGGTATTGGAACTGAATGACCAGGCTGGGCATCAAGCCGGGCATGAAGACACTCAATGGAGGAGGCCAGTGCCTCAAGGAACCGCTGCTGTTTTTGCACTTTAGAGGCCAGGTCAGGGATGACCTGGAGAGCACATGGCTCTGCCGAGTCAATGGCCTTTGCAACCTGTTGCACAGGAGGTGGACCCTTGAGCCGAGGTGGGGTTGACAGAAAGGTCCCTGCTTATTGGGCGTGGAGAAATAGTTTGCATGCATTAATGCAAATGGAAAATGTTGACACCTCAAGATCCTTTCAAACTAAATTACGCTTTATGATGATTTGGGACAAGTACTTGTAATTGCTCTCTCCAAAAGCAAGGAGCCTGGTGATTAATTATCCTTAGGCAGTCCAGGTTGCTGGCTCCCTTTGCATTCAACAAGCCATGCTTTACTATTATTTATTCACTTATGGGGGTTCTTATAGGGAATTTTGTATGATGAGAGACTTGATGGGGGAAGGGGGGTAAATCTGAGCCAAGTTTGTTAAACTGATGCTAGTGCAGTTGGTAATTTTGTAGAGATGTTCATTGTCTAAATGTCAAATTGTTGGGGGCAGACATGATATCTGTGAAGGGCAGTCTGTTTTAGCCAAGATCATAGTTTGGGGTTTTGTTTTTCTGTTGGTCTAATACCTGTTCACATGTAAAGCATGTAAGGGGCTGGGGGAATTAGATAAGGGGAGAAAAATATAAGCAATCCATGTCTCTTTTTTGCAATTATCCTGGTATGTATCAGCAATAAATGTGTGCCAATGTTTGTTGTATTGTTCTTGCTTAATAAAATGATTTAGATTACTTTTGCGGGTACTAAACTGCCACTCTGTGCAGGTTGTTCCCATGCCTTCTGTTATGGGCTGAATTTTAAAAGTGCTGCTTACGCTCAAAGGCCCATATATGCGAGTAAGTGGGCTGTGCCTGAGCGACACAGATTATGAAACCCACTAATTAATGTGTGTTTATGTGTATGCGCGAGCTAAAAAAAAAGGGTGGTGAAAAGGGATGGAGCATGGGCAGTCTGGGTCGCAATCATCAGTTCCACACATAAATCCGTATTTAAAAAGGCTGCACGCAGCGGCTTGTTAGCTGCGTATATTTACCTACTGCTGCTGCTGAATTATAAGTCTGCAGAAAACGCGTTTTCGGCCTAACACAACAGGGTGAGAGGTCCGGGTCAACTGGGGGGAGTGCAGACTGAAGAACCAGAGGGGTCTGGATGATCTTGAGATAGACTGGGTAAACTGGTAGACTACTTAGTAAAACTGGGAATGTCCTTCGCGCAAGCATGTTTTAAAATCTGCTTATCTGTGCACGTTACAGCCAACAAAGTCATAAGGAAGATATGCGAATTAAGTTTGCTCGAGTAACGACTTAAAATTAGGGGCACGGTAGGTGTATTTTAAATCATATGCATGTACTTGCACACATGATTTAAAATTCCAGTGTATGCCCGCAAGCAAGCCCACGTGCACGTGTACGGGTGCCCGCGGGCTTGTTTTAAAGTTACCATACTAGGATAATAAATACTGCTCTGTGCAGTTTACCCTCCCTGCCCATGCCTTCTGTTAAGGGTAGTAATTGCCGCTCTGTGAAATAATTTAGCTGGAGCATTTCAGTTTTTTTCATGTGGAATTTCTTGGTGAAGGGTGGCGCTCATAAACAGAAATTGCAGGAAACTGAAGCTACTATTACGGCTCGTTCTGGCTGTGATGTAATCCAAAATGTGCCATTGTGAATTCCAGCTGTTGCTTATAGGGGGCAATCTTGCTCCATTTCCTCCTCGGAGGCTTACGGAGAGGCTGTGGCCAAAAGCAAGCCAGAGTGAACTATTACTGTAAGTAACTGTGGCATGCCAGCAAGGCTCGCCAAACAGCATGAGCTGTGCAATCTCGGGTACATTTTATTTCTGACATATTGCAGCCTAATTTGTAAAGATGCTAAGTTCTCATTAAGCCTTTTTGACATTTTGGGCAGGAAAAGAAATGTTGTATATTATACCAGGCCAGGAACTGAGAGGAAGTATTATTTTTTTTTCTTCTTCATGTTTTGGCTTTCTAATCTCTGACAGGATTATTCATCTCTCAGCGTAGATAACTTGGGAGGTGGGAGGACTACCGAGGACTTCAAACGGGTGTGTTATCTTCTAATAGAGAAGTGACTCTGTGTTATTATATCTCAGATGTCATTGCTAATGCAAGTTTATTTAAAAAGTACAGTAATTTTTTTTAAATCCAACTACACTGCCAAATTTGTATCTGTTGAAATAAGATACTGGATTTGTTATACTCATTAAATTGTCAGAAAGACTAACACATAATAAAAGATGTATATATTTTTTGGGGGCAATTGCACAAATAAATAATGGAGTAATGAAACACATGCAGCACAATCAATAAAGGAAGAATGTGTGCTGTGACTTCTCGCTGTTCAATGATATCAAAGTATTTTGTTCATTTAAAGAGTTATTTATTCAAATAAATGTAGTAAGGTATATAGTCTCTCGCACAGGAACTGCGTCAGGAGGAATACATAGAAACAGAAATGATGGCAGAAGAAGACCAAGCGGCCCATCCAGTCTGCCCAGCAAGCCTCACACTTTTTTTTTCTCATACTTATCTGTTACTCTTGGCTCTTAGTAACCTTTTGGTTCTATTTCCCTTCCACCACCACCATTAATGTAGAGAGCAGTGTTCTGCATCTAAGTGAAATATCTAGCTTTATTAGTTAGGGGTAGTAACCGCCGCAATACGCAAGCTACACCCATGCTTATTTGTTTACCCAGACTATGTAATTCAGTCCTTGATGGTTGTTGTCTGTATATAGATCCACTTTTCTTCATTCCCCCTGCCGTTGAAGCAGAGAACTATGCTAGATATGCGCGAAGTATCGGTCTTCCTCCCCTGCCGTTGAAGCAGAGAGCTATGCTGGATATGCATTGAAAGTGAAGTATCAGGCTTATTTGGTTTGGGGTAGTAAACGCCGTAACAAGCAAGCTACTCCCCGTTTTTTTGTGAATGCAAATCCTTTTTTCCACATTTCCTCTTGCCATTGAAGCTTAGAGCAATGTTGGAGTCGCATTAACCGTGTGTATGTTTATTGAATAAGGGTATTATCTCCAGGTAGTAGCCGTCATTCCTGTGAGTTACCCACTCTTCATTCACGTCCTCTAGACTTTATGGATCCACAGTGTTTATCCACACCCCTTTGAAGTCCTTCACAGTTCTGGTCTTCACCACTTCCTCCGGAAGGGCATTCCAGGCATCCACCACCCTCTCCATGAAGAAATACTTCATGACATTGGTTTTGAGTCTTCCTCCCTGGAGCTTCAAATCGTGACCCCTGGTTTTGTTGATTTTTTTCCGACGGAAAAGGTTTGTCGTTGTCTTTGGATCATTAAAACCTTTCAAGTATCTGAAAGTCTGTATCATATCACCTCTGCTCCTCCTTTCCTCCAGGGTGTACATATTTAGATTCTTCAATCTCTCCTCATAAGTCATTTGATGAAAACCCTCCACCTTTTTGGTCGCCCTTCTCTGGACCGCCTCCATCTTGTCTCTGTCTCTTTGGAGATACGGTCTCCAGAACTGAACACAGTACTCCAGGTGCGGCCTCACCAAGGACCTGTACAAGGGGATAATCACTTCCCTTTTCTTACTCGATATTCCTCTCTCTATGCAGCCCAGCATTCTTCTGGCTTTAGCTATCACCTTGTCACATTGTTTCTCTGACTTCAGATCATCAGACACTATCACCCCAAGGTCTCTCTCCTGCTTCGTGCACATCAGCCTTTCTCCCCCCATCGAATAAACTTCATTCGGATTTCCACTCCCCATATGATTGACTCTGCACTTCTTGGCATTGAATCTCAGCTGCCATATCTTCGACCACTCTTCCAGCTTCCTTAAATCCCGTCTCATTCTCTCCACTCCTTCCGGCGTGTCCACTCTGTTGCAGATCTTAGCTTCATCCGCAAAAAGACAAACCTTACATAGATATTGAACAGGACTGGTCCCAACACCGATCCTTGCGGTACACCGCTTAAAACTGCTCTCTCTTCAGAGAGAGTTCCATTTACCATCACACATTGTCTTCTGTCCGTCAACCAATTTGCAATCCAGGCCACCACCTCGGCACTCACTCCTAAGCTTCTCATTTTATTCACCAGTCTCCTATGCAGGACCGTATCAAAAGCTTTGCTGAAATCCAAGATGACATCGGGTGCTCTTCCTCGATCCAATTCCTTGGTTACCCAGTCAAAAAAGTCAATCAGATTTGTCTAACAGGATCTTCCCCTGGTGAATCCATGCTGCCTCTGGTCCAGCAATTCTCCCGACTGTAGATAGTTCACTATTCTCTCTTTCAACAGTGACTCCATTACTTTTCCCACTACTGAAGTGAGGCTAACTGGTCTGTAGTTACCAGGCTCTTCTCTGTTCCCACTCTTGTGAATCGGGATCACCACCACTCTTCTCCAATCACTTGGCACCACTCCCGTTTCTAGGGATCTATTGAACAGGTCACAGAGTGGGACCCGCCAGCACATCTCTGAGCTCCCTCAGTATCCTGGGATGAACCTCATCAGGCCCCATGGCTTTGTCCACTTTCAGTTTCTCCAGCTCTTCCCATACATTCTCTACTGTAAATGGAGTTACATCTACTCCACTCCCCTCCAGTTTCTTGTTAACTAGTGACTGTCCGTCTCCAGGGTCCTCTTTAGTGAACACAGAACTGAAGTATACGTTTAATATTTCTGCCATTTCTTCGTCTTTCTCCATACATTGATCCTTTCCACCTTTCAATTTCACTATACCACTTTGAACTTTTCTCTTTTCACTGATGTATCTGAAAAATGTTTTGTCACCTCGCTTTAAAATTGGTAAGCCTTTCTTCCGCTTGACTTTTTGCTGTCTTGATTAATTTCTTCATCTCCCTCAGTTCTACCAGATATTCTTCTTTGTGCTCCTCCCTTTGGGATCTTTTATATTTCTTGAACGCTGTTCTTTTGGCCTTTATTTTGTCAGCCACGTCCTTTGAGAACCAGATAGGTTTCATTTTTCTTTTGCTTTTCTTTACTTTTCTAACATATAGATTAGTTGTCTTGGTAATTGCTCCTTTTAGATTGGTCCACTGTTGATCCACATTTCTCTCGTTCTCCCAGCCTTTTAGTTCTTCCTCCAGGTACTTCCCCCATTTGATCAAAGTCCGTGTTTTTGAACTGTAAAACTCGGGTCTTTGTGCTTCTTTTCCGTATCCTTTTTGGGATATTAAACCATACCGTTTGATCACTGCTGCTGAGGTGGGCGCCCACCTGGACATCAGAGACATTATCTCTATTAGTGAGCACTAAGTCGAGTATAGTCCCTTCTCTCGTGGGTTCCATTACCATTTGTTTAAACAAAGCTACTTGCAGGGCATCCACTATTTCTCTACTATTATTAGATTCTGCAGATCGGATTCTCCAGTCTACATCTGGCATATTAAAGTCTCCAACGATCTCCACTTCTCCCTTCTTTCCTATCTTTTGGATGTCTTCAACCAGATCTCTGTCCAGTTCTTCCTTTTGGTTTGGACGCCTGTAAACCACTCCAATAAAAATGGATGCCCCATCTTTTTTTAGGTCGGCCCATAGTGCTTCTTCATTGCCCCATCTTCCTTGCAGCTCAGATGCTTGGATATTGTTTCTGACATAAAGAGCCACTCCTCCCCCTTTCCTATCCTCTCTGTCCTTCCTTAACAAGTTATAGCCTGGTATTGCCATATCCCAGTCATGAGATTCCGTAAACCACGTTTCTGTGACAGCAACATGAGGAATTTGCAGATCATTATTTTAGGGGATACACATGTATTAAGAAGAGTTTGTATTTGGACAAACTGGTTGCTGTGGCATCTCTGGTAGCTTTATGTTATTTTCTTTGGCCCAGCAATTGCCTCTTGCTCCAATGGGTTTCTGATTCAATCAGAACAGGCTTCTATCTGTTTACAGTGCCATGAGCCTTCATTGTAACTCTTTGGGGTTTTACTTTCATTTTTAACTCTTTATCACTCCCATCCAGTCCAGCCATGGCAATGACCATAGGCACCGACTCCTGAGCCATTGTGCGATGACTCTCTCCCTCCACCTTAGGGGCTGTGAGCGCTGCCTCTGCAGAATCCCCAGTCTGGGGGAACAGAAGCCTGGCTACAGAGTCAAACCTAGATCTCCTGGCCATCAAACTGGCTCATAATAGATTCCTTGCTAGTTGTGATATTATTTATTGAATTAATTATAGGTGGAGTTCTACAAGAGCAGACATCACATCTAAAGAAGGAAACTCTGTTTTCCGAGAAATTCACGTAGAGCATTGTCTTTGGAAATTCTTATGTTAGTTCAATTAAATGGAATATATAGGCTAATAGATGGCGTACATTGTGCAGAATACACTTAATACTGAACTACCCTCAGACTGAACAGCTTCCTTCTTCATATCTCTTTCAACTTGTTTTCCCTTCCTCAGACATTCCCCAAAAGGCTTTGCAATCCCAAGGGCCACATAATAGTGTTGTGACCTTGCCAACTCTGTTACGTACACCTCCTCTCACAACACTACTCAAATGTAGGAGCATCTAGGGATGTGGTATCGTTTTCATAGACAGATGAACCACAACAGCATTTGTTGTCTCATTTTGTGTCTTTTCCCATTCAAAATGATACAAAACATAAATAATTGTTTCATTTCTGTGTTTTAGAGAACCCTAATACAATTTAGCACAGACTACAATGATTTATCACATGCTGAAATGCTGAAATAAAATAAAAAATAATAGTAAACCAAATGACAAAATGTAACAAGTTTTTCCCATACACACCCCAGCAACAGTACATCAGTCGAAAATGTCCTATTGTCCTTATGTCCTTTATATCCTACAGTGAGGTCAGACACACTTCTATTACTGACCCACTGCTCTTCCCCATTACAGGTACCAAGCAGAGATCCCTCTTCAAGCAAACACAGGTCTCTGCCCAATTTGCATCTGGAAAATATTGTGCAGCTAGGCTAGGGAATACAATCTGTAGACCCAGACAAGATGTTGCCTCAAGTTTTGAGCAGGAAAGTTCTTCTTGAACTTTTATAAGGGAGTTTTACTTATCAGAAACAGTGTGAAAGATGGTGGCCAGCAAGTAGATTAAGCAGATAGCACCTGAAAGTCAGTGAGCAAGACACATACAAAAGAGATCCAAAGATCACACTTTTACACAATGAATGTTAGAGGAGGGGGAAAGCCGGAGATCAACTGGAGTCTATGGTATTGCACCAGGAACCAAACTGGGTGGACTAGATTGCCCTAATGGCCCTTATTTGCCACCCTATTTCTATGTTACTGTGCAAAACATGACAGTGTTGGCAGCTCTTTAAAATGTGCCCAGACAGTTGTTGTATCATTCCTTTCCTTCCTCCACTTGCTCCCTGCTCAGATTTGCTAGCTTTAATATTAGCAGGTCAATGCCGCTCCTCGGTTCTCACATGTCTGGTTATCTCAAGCTCCTGCAGAGAATGGAAAGATGTGTTACCATGGCAGACTCCACCAAAGCCAGCACTGTATCTGAGCCACACAGTTCATTCATGTAAGAAGGATCATTGCCTACAACTGAATGCGACATACCTTTAACTCTTTGTGGCCTTCATCATCTGGGCTTCTCCCATTCATTAATGATAAAAATAGGGATAGCTTTAGGTTACAGTGCCAGGGCACTCACCTAACTTGGGCCCCATATTAGGAAAAAATGATTTTAAATAGTCATGTTTGATTTTGGTGCCCAAGGATGATTGTGGACTACTCCAGGTCTCCAAGACAATAATGAAATTTACATTTCCCATGCAGGCATAAGGTCGCCCTTTGCAGGAAATGAGTGAAAATATATACAAAGGGCCCAATGGTGAGAAATCCAGGTGTGGAGGGGAATCTCTTGAAGACCTGGAGTTAGGCTGGTATGCACTGTGATGGTTTTCTGCCAGTTGGCAGTGGACATTGGAAGCCATATGGCAACAAGTCCTGGGAGATTTGGGCTTAGCAAGGTTCTGGCTCTAGTCATGCCAACTTCCCTAACTCAGCTATTCAGGAATATCTTTTGTTTCATGATAGGTTTATTTTGTCCTTTTTTTATTAAACATATCACACTCACTCCCTCCTGACTAGTAGATAGTAAATTGCCAATAGAAGCAGCTGTGTTTTTCACTTGTTTACACATCTTCATTCTCTGTGGCTTCATGGCTTCTGTTGACTTTACTGATATTAATGCTTTGCATTTTCCAAACTCAGAAATTGTTGCAGAGTACTCCATTGGTGTCATGAATGAATCTTGGCACATATTCCTCTTCCTATTTTTTTAACACCTTCCTGAAAGTATTTTATTACTATTGCCTCTACTTATAATTTCTAGAGCACTATTAGACATACCCAGCGCTGCACAGATACACATGAGGGACCATCTCTGCTCCATGGAACTTACAATCTAGTCAAGATACAGACAAGACTGGAATGTGTAGTAGATCAAGGAGGGAAAATACTGAAAAGTCCAGTGATGTTTTCCTATGTTCCAAAAGGGCAGGTGTCTATTTCCATCTTAAAAATAAACAATGACTTTAGCAACACCAGCTACCTCTAATGTCCTATAGCTTATAAAATGCCTTAAATTGAAAGTGCAAGCTGATTGGCTGATGAACATGCAACGTGATGAGCTTAGAATTTGTAGCATTTGGGGATAGGGTTTTGTGTTGAAGCATGAAGAGACATCTTGTAACAGTAGTGGCCACAACAAGGAAATTTCATTTATGATTACTAGTAAAGTATTTGTAATCCCTGAGCTGATAGTCCCAGATAAAGTCCCAAGACACGCACCTCAAACAGTCTCTCAGAGTTAAATTTTCCCATCTTAATAATTCATCTGAATGTTCATGATTCCCTGAGATGGGGGAAGAATAATCTTCTAGGCCCTGTACATTGCAATTACTAAAATCCCAAGTTAAAGTTCTTGTATACAGCACTGATGATCATTCACAAGTCAACAGGAGCAATAATCACACTGAAAGCATTGGATGGTTTCCAACATTACCTTTTATTAATGGATTGTGTAGTTGATAGAAAAAGTTCTTTATAGCTTTTGTGGTCTTAAATTATGATTTTATGATGTAACCTTTTCTCTTTCAATCAATTTGAATTGATGACCAAACTCTAATTCCAGTTAATAAGTAAAATTTCTTCTCATTTCCAATCCCCTATGAGGAAAGACTAAAGAGGTTAGGACTTTTCAGCTTGGAGAAGAGACGACTGAGGGGGGATATGATAGAGGTGTTTAAAATCATGAGAGGTCTAGAACGGGTAGATGTGAATCGGTTATTTACTCTTTCGGATAGTAGAAGGACTAGGGGACACTCCATGAAGTTAGCATGGGGCACATTTAAAACTAATCGGAGAAAGTTCTTTTTTACTCAACGCACAATTAAACTCTGGAATTTGTTGCCAGAGAATGTGGTTCGTGCAGTTAGTATAGCTGTGTTTAAAAAAGGATTGGATAAGTTCTTGGAGGAGAAGTCCATTACCTGCTATTAAGTTCACTTAGAGAATAGCCACTGCCATTAGCAATGGTTACATGGAATAGACTTAGTTTTTGGGTACTTGCCAGGTTCTTATGGCCTGGATTGGCCACTGTTGGAAACAGGATGCTGGGCTTGATGGACCCTTGGTCTGACCCAGTATGGCATTTTCTTATGTTCTTATGTTCTTAATATGGTAATCTCCCTCCCAATTGATAGGGAATAGTCTTTCTAATCAATTAAATCATAATCCATTGACAAAGTAGCAGTTTCTCATACCTTTCCTATAGTTTTTCTTCCTCTCCATCATACTCTGGTAATACCTGATAGGTACCTGGTTTACTCCTCTTCTTCACTTTGAGATGATACCAAACCTAAGGATGAGTTCACAAAGTCTCCTTCTCTTCCTTGTACTCCTTCCTCCAGAAATGGATGAAAACTCATTTCTCCTCCAGGACTATAAATAGGTCCATCCATGCTCTCTAGCCAAGAGACGCCACTCCTCTAGTTAACATACACTGAGTCCCTGGGATAATGCTCAGGCAAGTTAGAAAAATAAATGTTTCAAAAAGGGAAACCAAAATATGAGATGAGGAGAGTGGGAAAACCTCCCCTCTCAAGAGAAAAGAAAAGTGAACAAAATATGGTCCTTAAATGAATAAAGGCTTCTCTATCTCCTTCCTGAATCCAGGTCTCACCCCTAGAGATCCCAGAGGCCTTCCTTTCTAAAAATAACAAAAACTAGGGTCAACTAAAAAATTCCACACCAGAAAATGGTGGTCTGGGTTTATAAAGCATAGGAGCAAACCACTTTCCATCTCCCACATGGGAAGCTACAAATCCCCTGAGATTGGGTGCACTCAAGGGCGAACAGGCAGGCAAAGGGGGAGGAATGTCGACAGGAGCAAAGATAAGCCACGAAACGCAGTCAGAGGGGGGAGTCAGATACTGCTGGCTTGCTCGGCCCGCACACCCGACCATGGGGGGTCGCACGGGGAAACGCAGGTCGAGCATGAATTAGACCCCAATCAACAGGGACAGGCATGCGCTGTCCAGCACACACGCGAAGGGAGCACATACAACAACGGGGCTCCTGGAGGATTTGAAGGAGGCACAGGCACGCTCCATATCAGCGTTCCATATCAGGGGTTGTGCAGCATGGCTAGGGCTTCACATGGGCTTCCCCACGCAAGGCCCTTATTGGAACCCTTCACAAAACTGGACCGCTCCAGTCCTTATGCACCACTGCCTCAGATGGCCAACTACCCATGGGCGCAGATGGGCAGCGTTCATCACAGTGCTGCGAGTGCAAGCACCCCGGGCAGGTGCTGCCATGGTTACCCATCACTTATCTGGGTTATGGGGGTTGCTGTAATTACTACATGGTGGCCCAGGTATGGGGCCCTCAGTGTCTCTCAGTAGGGGGGTCAAGACATGTCATAGCAGAGCTGGTGTTGCCAGATGGGCCACAATGGGTACATGACGGCCCCTGTAGTCAACCCAGTACCATCAAACGCAGAAAGCGCAGTGATACAGGCATCAACAGCACTCATAAAATCTCCAGCAGCAGTTCCCGACACGACACCACATGGCAAGGGTGGCATTACACCAGGACCCGAGGCAGCAACCCCATGTGGGTGCCAGGCAAAAACACAACCGAACCAACAGAGCAAACATGGGTGAGTCATCGAGGGTGTCCAGGGAAAGTCAAATTGCGAGTAAAGGGCCAGAAGTGCAGAAAGAGGGCAAGCAAAAGGCAAACGCAAACGCAAGGTCAGGTCAGATTCCAACACTGGCAGTTCTTCCGATTCCTCAGACGCAGAGTCATCTTTGAATGATGGCTCCAAGATGCAGGAAGAAAGCGGGGCCGAATCTTCCAGAGGCCACCAGCGCTAATGGCTCTAATGCAATTGTGGGAGAGTGTCCCCAGGGACCTGCACAAGAAAATTAAGAAGCGGACATACATTGATATTTCCAGCATTTTGGAAGGGTGGAGAAAGGGAAGCGCCAAGAGAACCAGCAAGGAGTGGGACGAAGTGCCCGATGCAGACCGAGGAACATAATCAACTGGACAAGGGCCTTCCTATGGATGATAAGCATAGTGGGACAGGATGGCCCTTCTCAGTATGGCCTAATGTTGAGCTATGTGGACATTATACTGGAGGCATACAGGGAGTAAGAAGGCTAGGCCTGGTTGAATTACGACAAGCGATTCAATGATAAAATGGAGGAGAATCGTTTTATGTCATGGGGCACCCAGGACATTGGGCTGTGGCTGAGACAAATGAAGAACAAAATGATGGATGCAAGAGTTACCACACGAGCTTCGCAGAAGTCTGGCCAATCAACAGCTCAAGCTAGACAGGTGGTCGCGGGCTCCCATAGCAATGGCACATGTTAGAGATTCAACAAATCATCATGCAACTTCAAGGACTTTAAGTTCAAACACACCTGCTCCATCTGCCTTGCCTCTCACCCAGCCTCCAGATGTCAGAAGAGGAACAACTCAGGGAGTAATGTAAAACCATAGAGAATACAGTGTTCTGGAAGGCCTCATCACTGATTAATTTAGGTGTGATGCTAGAATGGCTCAACCACTACCTGAAGAAGAAAGAGGCAAGAAAATTGACTGTTGGTTTTCGCGAAGGGTTCATCATACCCTTTCAGGGCAACATAGAAGGTTCAAGCACCACTAACACCCCCTCAGCTGTTAGGCATGCTGACATAGTGCAGCAGAAGCTGTATTCAGAGCTGGAAAAGGGATGAATGGCAAGTCCCTTCGAGTTACCACCTTTCGATAGGATGATCTTATTCCCTTTGGCAATCGTACCGAAGAAGGAGCCGGGCAAATATCGATTAATCCAGAACCTGTCCTAGCCTCACAGATCTTCAATTAATGAGGCATACAAGGTGCAGTATGCCTCCTTTGCAGTGCCATAGTGATTCTTCGCCAGTGCAGATGAGGGGGCCTCATGGCTACCTCGCAACAAATTTCAGAAGCTTTTGATGTCGCTGGAACATGCCATGTCGGCCAAGAAGCTAACACTGGGACAGGTGCAATCCCTCATTGGCAGCCTAAAGTTTGCTTGAAAAGTGATTCCGAGGGGGAGGGCCTTTTTGAGGCGACTTGACGGCATCAACTGCTGGCATCAATTATCCAGATCACTGCATCAGAATCACGCAAGTGTTGAGGGACGATCTAGCCATTTGTGTATCACTCTTGAGCAAGTTCAATGGAATATCCATATGGCCAGATCCAACTATTTCTAACTGTGACCTGGACATACATTCCGACGCATCTGTGGGAGGTGGGGTTTCGGCCAAGGTTCCTGGTCCATGGCGCCATGGCCCCTAGCTTGGGTCGAAGAGGCTTGACACAGAATGTCACCTTCTTGGAGCTCTTTCCCATTCTGGTTGCGCTGGTCATATGGGGTGAGAAGCTCCGCAATAAGCACATAATATTCTGGTGCGACAACATGTCCGTTGTCCAAGTAATAAAAAAACAGTGCACTAGATGCCGTAGGGTAGGTCACGGTTGGCTTGAAGGGCCCATCCCAGTGGGTTTAATAGTCAATTACATATCCTGGGCTAAGGACAGAGGGATGTTGAGGGGCTCGGTGTGGAACCATTTAGCAGGGTTCACTTTCTTTTCAAAGGCTTGGGGATGTGGAGATCTGACTAAGAGTTTCATGGTAAATAAGATGTTGACAGGGTGGGCAAGAAAAATGGGGCCGGTATGTGATCATAGATGCCCAATCACTCATAAGCTATTGAAACAATTGTGGCAGATCTTACTGAGAATATGTAATTCTGTTTTCAAAATCAAATTATTTTGCAGTGCTTTTTCACTGGCTTTTTTTAGCTCTTTAAGAGTTAGCAAGCTGGTGGCCTCATCCAAAAAGGACACAGGTTATCAATAGGGATGTGAATCGTTTTTTGATGATTTAAAAAATCGTCCGATATTTTTTAAATCGTCAAAAATCATTAGAGTGCGCGATAGAATAGAAATTCCCCCGATTTATCGTGAAAAATTGTAAATCGGGGATTTGGGGGAGGGCGGGGAAAACCGGCACACCAAAACAACCCCTAAACCCACCCCGACCCTTTAAAACTAAACCCTTACCTTCCCCCACCCTCCCGAACCCCCCCCAAAACATTTTACGAGTACCTGGTGGTCCAGTGGAAGCCCCGGGACCGATCTCCCGCTCTCGGGCCATCGGCGCCATTTTGATGCCACTAATAAAAATGGCGCCGATGGCCCAATAAAAAAAAAAACCCACCGACCCTTTAAAAATCGACCCCTTAGCTTCCCCCACCCTCCCGGCCCCCCCCAAAACGTTTTAAAATTACCTGGTGGTCCAGTGGGGGCGCGGGGAGCGATCTCCCACTCTCAGGCCATCGACTGCCACTAATAAAAATGGCGCCGATGGCCCTTTGCCCTTGCCATGTGACAGGGTATCCGTGCCATTGGCCGGCCCCTGCCACATGGTAGGAGCACTGGATGGCCGGCCATGGCCTCAGGGGGAACCACTTATTCTCATTCATCAATGTGACTGGAGTTACTTGAACCTGGTGTCAGCATTACTCAGCGTATTATTTGATGCATTTTGTATTATTGCAATTTGTATTGATTATGTAATTTTTATCTGCTACCTTTGTTCTTCCACTGAAGAAAATGGCATATAAGTACAAGACTAGAATGTCTTATGCTGGAGATTTTCACCACCTGAGCACTGGCTCTGCGGGTATGACAAAAATCACTCAAAAACTAAAAAAGGGCAAAATTATGCCACAGAAAATTAATCCAAACCCACAATGTGGTATCATAAAACCTTGGTAAAGTTTTAAAGTGAGAAAGTACATAAAATAAATACTTTATTTTAGAGAAAACACATATCAATGTTCCTTCTTACTTCACTTTCAGCACATGATCCAGTGTAATCATTGGTCTTTAAATATCACTGAGAATAACACTGTCATAATCTTTTAATTCAGAGTGTGCAAAGCATCATACTGCAAATTAATTCAGAAACCATATATTCCTCTCAGTAATATGATTGAAAAAGTACTTCTCAGGAGTGAAGAAAACATCTCTGCGGTCTGCTAATTTATGAAATTGTCCACTCCACAAAAAATGTGTTTCACATTTCAAATTCACATCTACCTCAGGGTTTTCTTTCCTCACCATCTCAAATGTTTTCAGGGGGCAAACAGTCTTTCAGGGATGACAGCAGTGGTAAACAAGAAGACAGGGCTATCTCTGAACATTCAGAACCTTCTGGCTCTTTGCAAGACCTCTCTTAGGAGAGCAGGATCTTTGAGGATAGACACATATCAGAGCAGACCCGTCAGAATAGCGCCGAAGACAATGGCAGTGATGAGAACATTGTGAAAGTTACTATTGGCAACATCAAAACGCAAAGGCCTTCCTACTTGGGAACCCTGATGAATCTGAACTTTAAAGCAGGTAGAAGCTATGGGGCATCAACTTCAGTCAAATCACAGTCATATGATGGAGACTTAATAATTATTTGAGCAGATTTAAATAATAAAGAAGCTGGAGATACAACAAAGTGTGTGTTAAATAAGACCATGGTACCCGGTGTGTACCATTCTACAAAATATCCAGGAATCATGCAGAACTTATGTTACCGTCACTATACAACATGTTGATTTTGACTTGATGAAGGGAATGTAGTTCCTGAAAGATAGTCATGAAATCTATTAAATTCATGCAAGAAAAAGATATAATTGTATATATTTTTTATTGCAACATTCCACACCTTCATGTGAACTAGCACGGCAACCACACTACTTTATGTAAGAAAAAATAAAATCAAAGAGAAGACGAAAACACACTGAAGCAGCACACTGAAGATCCAGTTACAAATCCTAACTCCAAACTTTTCAGTGTTAATCAGACCTCATGCTGATGGAGGCGTACTGTGTGAGCAGGCCTCAAAGCTACAAACATTGAACAGGAGAATAGCTTCAAGAAAGCTGGCTCCAGGTTGTTCAAACACAAGCAAGGAAAAACAACTTCAAAACCAGAGGCCACATCTCACCTGTCAAAAATCAATAGGACATCAATGAGCATCCCGAATGAACTTCGAAAGAGTGAAGGCTCATAAATTAAAAATTCAGTGAGCAGGACTCTCCCAATAGGAGAGAAACTCCATAGCCAACAGCAACTGGGTAGTTTTCTCAGTCTGAGCCCTGGTTGCCTGTTTGTAATTTTAAAATCTCAATCAAAATGTCTAATTTTAATTAAATATTCAAAGCCAATCAAGTGTCAGACATTGTACAGCTGTACCTAAGTGCTATTGTTCAGGCTAGCTCACAAAACCTTTCTGTAGTTCAGTATTACTCTGACTATATTATCATAATATAGAATAAATACAGTAATGGAGTAACTTTATTTATAAGAACATCTTTTAAACT
Organism: Rhinatrema bivittatum; assembly: GCF_901001135.1. Lineage (NCBI taxonomy): Eukaryota > Metazoa > Chordata > Amphibia > Gymnophiona > Rhinatrematidae > Rhinatrema > Rhinatrema bivittatum. The sequence continues at coordinate 94,336,648 of NC_042622.1, read as the reverse complement.
CCCTTTGTCTTTAATATATGGAAAGGATATGCATGACATGTTAGCAGGGAAGGCTTTTTGCTGATTGTTCATGACCCAATGATTCTGGCAAATGCAGTAGGAGACTGGATTAGAGGCACGTAAAAAGATTGGGGCGGATTTTAAAAGCCCTGCTCGCGTAAATCCGCCCGGATTTACGCGAGCAGGGCTTTGCGCGCCGGTGCGCCTATGTTCCATAGGCCTACCGGCGCGCGCAGAGCCCCGGGACTCGCGTAAGTCCCGGGGTTTTTCGAGGGGTGTGTGTCGGGGGCGTGTCGGATCGGCGCGGCGTTTTGGTGGGCGGGACGCGGCGTTTTGGGGGCGGGCCCGGGGGCGTGGTTTCGGCCCGGGGCGGTCCGGGGGCATGGCCGCGCCCTCCGGAACCGCCCCCAGGTTGCGTCCCGGCGCGCTAATGGCCCGCTGGCGCGCGGGGATTTACTTCTCCCTCCGGGAGGCGTAAATCCCCCGACAAAGGTAGGGGGGGGTCTAGATAGGGCCGGGGGGGTGGGTTAGATAGAGGAAGGGAGGGGAAGGTGAGGGGAGGGGAGGGCCAAAGTGAGTTCCCTCCGAGGCCGCTCCGATTTCGGAGCGGCCTCGGAGGGAACGGCGGCAGGCTGCGCGGCTCGGCGCGCGCCAGCTACACGACATCGGCAGCCTTGCGCGCGCCGATCCTGGATTTTAACTGATATGTGCGGCTACGTGCGTATCTCAGCTAAAATCAAGCGTACTTTTGTTTGCGCCTGGTGCGCCAACAAAAGTACGCTTGATTTTAGCTGAGATACGCGCGTAGCCGCACATATCAGCTAAAATCCAGGATCGGCGCGCGCAAGGCTGCCGATGTCGTGTAGCCGGCGCGCGCCGAGCCGCGCAGCCTGCCGCCGTTCCCTCACCTTCCCCTCCCTTCCTCTATCTAACCCACCCCCCCCGGCCCTATCTAGACTTCCCCCTACCTTTGTCGGGGGATTTACGCCTCCCGGAGGGAGAAGTAAATCCCCGTGCGCCAGCGGGCCGCTAACGCGCCGAGACGCAACCTGGGGGCGGTTCTGGAGGGCGCGGCCATGCCCCCGGACCGCCCCCGAAACGCCACGTCCCGCCCCCGAAACGCCACGCCGATCCGACACGCCCCCCCCCCGACACGCCCCCCTCGAGAAACCCTGGGACTTACGTGAGTCCCGGGGCTCTGCGCGCGCCGGTAGGCCTATGGAACATAGGCGCACTGGCGCGCAAGGCCCTGCTCGCGTAAATCCGCCAGGATTTACGCGAGCAGGGCTTTTAAAATCTGCCCCTTTGTATACAACTAGGGACTCAGCTTTACAGAGTCAGTGCTTCAGAAGCTTGTAACCTCCACATCAGAAGCACATGGCCTGAAACCCAGGTTCAATGCTCACAAACCACATCTGAATGAAGAGACAGCTGTATGGAGAGTCAGAGGAAATCTAAATTCACGAGCTCAGGACTCTCACCAGGGAGCACGGCACCTTGAGCAATGGTTTCAGTCAGTGCCGTCTATCCCACTCTCTCCACTCTGTGCAACTCCCACGCATTGGAGCAGGCTGGGCCGCTATTGGCTAGCTCAGGGAGCATGTGGGCATATCCAGGGGCAGGAGGAAAGCATGGTAGAGCTCTGGGCAGTGTGCAACTTGCATGCCTATATCAAGAGACTTGCATCTGCCAATTGCTCTCCTGACACCTAGTCCTGTGCTTTATCCAGAAGACCATTCCTTCTGCAAGGCACTTCTCCAACCTGTTGAAGAAGGTCAGTTGAGATTGCTCTGAGATGCGACCTAAGTGGTCTCTAAAACTCATGTGATATATCATTTTTCTATGTTGGTCCATTAAAAGGACTACAACAATTTTAGTTGTCCCTTTGACACATTTAGTTACCGGAACTCTACAGTGAGGCCTACCAAGTATTAGTATTACATTGTTCTGTCAAAAGGTAACTGCTCTTTATCACTTGCTCTTGTCCTCCTATCTCTCCTGTTCCTTCCCCAGCAGTGAAAAGAGTCATAAATTGGACTGTTTTTCTGTCCCTCTCACATTAAATGAATCTGTTCTAGCCAGGCTGAATGAGCTTCTGGTAAGATCAACTTGTCCTTCCTTTGTTAAAGAAGCAGGTTTTTAATCTGTGTCTGAAAAGCAGCTTGAAACATTGTTGTCTACAGAGTATTGATTGCTGTATAAAAATGATCTCTTATCTGCTGCCACCTTATAAATTGCTGCATCTCTCTCACTGAGAAATCTGAAAACCTTATAAATATGAGTTGTCTCTCCTGACAGGACATCCTGTAAGCATACAGGGTTTAATCGCCATACTGTAGCTGGAAGCCATAAACTGGGCTAAACATCTGGAATTTTAATAAACTCAACATTATTCCTCATTATACTGATTAAATTCTCTTCTTCAAGTTCCCCCAAGGAAATCCTGATTGTAAATGCTAATTTAAACAATAAGCACTAACTGGTTGTAATATTATCTAATCCATCTCTCTAATCTATTTCTCTGTTTTGGTACCTAAACCTCTATGTCATTTCTTTTAGTGCCTGGCAATATTTACCAGTACTTATCTGACTGTCTTTAAGTGGCGTATTTGAAGTGAGTTGAAGGTCTCACAGCAATAAAGAAATCATCTTCGTTTTGAATGTTGAGCCCAGCTTCTGCTCCTGGGGTTGTTCCAGGAGGCGGAGCACAGGAGGAGCAGAGGCTAGCTGGAGCTTCACCACTGAAAGCCCGAGGTCCCCCCGGGTGGAGCCCTTGGGGACCCGGGCCGCTTGGACTAAGGTGGGCCTTGCAGGGTCTCCCGGATAGGAAATATAGAGGTGTGCCCACCAGGATCAAGGGTGTGCGGTCGATGTCAGAACTGGAGCCTTGGGGGCAAGGAAGGCCAGAACAGTATCTGTGATGACAAGGCTAGGAGTAGGGCCTGGCTCAAGGAGACATGGTCAGTAATAGCAGGGGTCATGTTCCAGAGGTCAGTCTGAGAGTAGTCAGCCAAAGCAGGGGTCAGGTTCCAGAGATCAGACGTGGTCAAGGAGGCAGGCGAGGGTCAGAATCCAGGCAGCGATCAGCGTAGTCTAGAACAGGCAGAGGTCAATAACCGGGCAGCGATCAGTGTAGTCGAGAACAGGCAGAGGTCAGTACCAGAGAGTCAGTCTAAGAGATACTACCTGAGGAAACGCAGGAACAGCCAGACGCTGGAACAGAAGGAAGCTGGAACAGGAGGATTCTGGAACAGGAGGACGCTGGAACAAGACTGGAACAAGACTGGAACAAGTGATGAGACACTGAGGCAAACTAGTACACACACGGTGTCGACCCGATTGCCAAGGCAAGGAAGTGAAGGCAGGAACTTCCTGATATACTGTGCTCAATCAGAGCGCGCTGCAGAGCTAGGACCCACCCCTGGCCCTATAAGGGACCAGGCAGTCTGCGTACAAGCGCCTAGGGATGGGGTCGATGCCACGGAGGACGCCGAGCCCCGCCGTGAGGCCTGGTGCATTGAGGAAGGCCCGGCGACCGCCGCTGCGGGATGCCGAGGCCTCAAGGAGCTAGCTGCGGCTGCAGGAGAGGCTGACCCAGGACCTGCAGAGGAGTTGGGAAAGTAAGCAGGCCCGTGCACGGGCTGAGTGCGGACGGGGCGTGCAACAGTACCCCTTTTCTAGGCCTCCCCCTACACGGCCGAGGTTTCTCAGGGTGAGCCCTGTGGAAGGCCATGATGAGCTCCTTATCTGGGATGTTGTGCGAGGGTTCCCAGGAGTTTTCTTCGGCCTCATACCCTTCCCAGGCAAGCAGGTATTCCCAGCGGCCTTGACGCCGACGGACGTTGAGGACTTCTCTTACCTGGAGGGTGTTGTTGGGTTCTGTAGAGACCTGTGGAGATGGAGGATCTCGGCGGGAAGGCCAGGTGTTGTGTTTGTGGCATTGTGGACCCTTGGTCTCTGTGAAGATGACTCCGCCCACGGGGAGGAGCCCCATGGGGAACACAGTGATAGGCTAAACTCAGATAGCAGACACAGATAGAATGGAAGGCTTTATTATACTGCTGTAGGTAGATGGTATGAAGCAGGAAAATAAGGCACTGAGGTCCGCGAGGTGCCAATACGTTCAACAGTCTCAGATGTAGATTCTCACCCAGATGTTACAGAGAGGCAGGGACCCGCGGTGCGGGTAATGCCGAGCCTGGTGGGTGGAGTTGGAGCACTGGATCGTAAAGGTATTCACAGGAGTGTAGGCGTCTTCCTGGTAGGACCAAAGGTCCGTGGTACAGGATACTACAACGGTAGGCCCTTGAGGAGCGAGTACCTGGTAGTCCAGAGGACCTGTAAGAATAAGAGAGAGAGAGAGACCTCCGATGAGCGGTTGTCTCAATTAGTAAGGCCCCGAAGGGAGATGGAAGCAAGAGACCCCTGAGGAGTGGGTGTCTTGAGCTTCTGAATGAGCGAGGCCCTTGGAGTGTAGTAACAAAGCGGAGGCTTTATATACCCGGAGGTATTGACGTCATGCGGTGGGGACGCCCTTCGAGGTTCCCGCCATGACATGTATTTGAGTGTAGGAGAGGTGCGAGCACGCACCCTAGGAGGCCACGGGAATGAGCATGGCGGACTGGAATGCCCATGCTAGACTGGAGACGCCGAGGCCCTCGGCCCTCAGCACCGGAGGCAGCCATCTTGCACAAGGAGGAGGAAAAGGGAAGAAAAGAGGTAAGGCAGAGCGGTCGCAGCCGTCTGCGACCGACGGACGCAACACCAGGAAAGCATGAGTGGTTTTAACAAGGAGACGTGGAACGTATTATGAATGTCCATCGCACAAGGTAATTGTAGCTGGTATGAAACAGCACCGACTCTTCGAAGGACCGGAAATAGGCCAATATATTTTGGTGCCAAGCGATGTGAGGGAAGTCGTAACCTTATATGTTGGGTGTTAGCCACACCTTCTGGCCAGGACAGAAGAGTGGCGTGGGATGTCTGTGGGCGTCGGAAGTGCGTTTGGAACGTTCAGCGGCTTGGTTGAGGCGTTCCTTGACTTGATTCCACACCTGTCGAATGGTGCGAGCCATAACCTGGGCGGCTGGCAACGGAATGGAGAGAGGTACTGGTAGTGGTAAATGTGGCTATCGGCCAAACACCACGGAGAATGGTGATACATCGGTGGCAGCGGCGACATGGGTATTATGTGACAACTCTGCCCAAGGCAGTAGATCGGACCAGTTGTCCTGCTGATCGTTCACATACGAGTGAAGGAAAGTCTTTAGGGTCTGGTTGGTTCTTTCCGCTTGGCCATTGGCCTGGGGATGGTAGGCCGACGTGAAATTCAAGGTTATATTGAACTTTTTACACAAGAAGCGCCAATACCTGGCAGCGAATTGTGGTCCTCATTCCAATATGATTTCTTTAGGAAGGCCATGAAGACGAAAGACGTACTTGAGGAATAACTTGGCCAACTCTGGAGCTGATGGAAGGCCATGCAGGGGAATAAAGTGACCCATTTTGTAAAAACGGTCAATGATGACCCAAATCACTGTATTATTCTGTGATCATGGCAGATCCGTGATGAAATCCATTGATATGCTTGATCAAGTTTCAGTGGGAGCTGGAAGCGGTTGGAGAAGGCCCCATGGTCGCCTGTTGGGGGCTTTTGTTGGGCACAGATGGGGCACGAGTCAATGTAGTTGTGGGAATCTTGAACCATATTGGGCCACCAATAATGTCTCCGCAGCATCTCGAGGGTCCTTGTGCGGCCCGGATGGCCTGCTAGCTTAGAATCGTGGGCCCACTTATGAACCTGTTCACGTAACCTCCGTGGAACTACGGTTTTCCCGGCAGGGCTTGTGGTAGTCGCTGCAAGTGTTACACAGGCAGGGTCAATGATATGTCTTGGGACATTAGAGACATCTTTTGGCTCGAATGATCTGGAGAGCGCATCTGCGCGGAGATTCTTAGAACCCGGGCAATAGCGCAATTCAAAATCGAATCTTTCAAAGAACAGTGCCCATCGGGCTTGTCTCGGGTTCAGGAGTTGGGCCTCCTTCAGATGCTCAAGGTTTTTGTGGTCGGTGAAGATAGTAAATTTGTGTTGCGCCCCTTCCAACCAGGGGCGCCACTCTTGGAGGGCCAGCTTGACCGCAAGGAGTTCCCGATCCCCGACTGTGTAGTTCTGTTTAGTCGGTGAGAACTTGTGCGAATAAAATGAACATGGTACTAATGTACCCTTGGGAGAAAATTGGCTCAAGACCGCCCCAGCTCCTATAGTGGATGCGTCGACTTCTATGACGAAGGGGCATCTAGGGTCTGGGTGTTGCAGGAACAGAAGGCTTCTTTTAGTGTTTGGAAGGCAGCTTGAGCTTTGGGAGTCCAAACATGGGTGTTAGGTCCTTTCTTTGTCATGGCGGTAAGCGGGGCAGCTGAGTAGAGTAATTAGCAATAAAGCTTCTATAATAGTTCGTGAAACCAAGAAAGTGTTGCAATGCGCGGAGGCCAACTGGCTGAGGCCAGTCTCGAATGCCTTCTCTGGATCCATAGAAAATCCTTGATCGGAGATGATATACCCTAGGAAGGATAAGCGGTTTTGTTCGAAGGTGCATTTCTCCAATTTGGCATAGAGACGATTCTCTCTCAGGCGTTGAAGTACGGTCTTGATGTGATCATGATGTGATTCTAGATCCTTAGAAAATATCAGGATGTCGTCAAATATATGACTGCAAAAGAGTACAGCAGATCTCGGAGGATCTCGTTCATGAGACATTGAAAGACAGCGGGGGCGTTACATAAGCTGAAGAGCATCACGAAGTACTCATAGTGACCATCCCTAGTGTTGAATGTGGTCTTCCAAATATCTTCTGGTTGGATACGTATAAGATTGTACGCACCCCTCAGGTCCAACTTTGTAAATATGCAAGCCCCTTGGAGGAGGTCAAACAGTTCGTTGATGAGGGGCAACAGGTATCTGTCTTTACGGGTTATGGCGTTAAGCCTTCTTTAGTCAATACAAGGGCATAACCCTCCGTCTTTTTTTTTTGCCGAAGAAAAACCCCGCTCCGGCGGGAGAGTCGGAGGGTCTGATGAACCCTATTTCCAGGTTTTCTTTAATATACTTGGACATGGCTAGGGTTTCTGGATGAGACAATGGGTAGGTTCTGCCCTTGGGAGGTGTTGTGCCTGGCAGAAGCTCTATAGGGCAATTCAGTTTGCGAAGTGGAGGTAGTGTGTCAGCCTTTTGCTTAGAAAAGATGTCCTCTAGGGGTTGTAGAGGAATGTTCAGAAGCTTGATGATGTCATCCATAATGAATCTGCCACTTTCCCCTGTATCGACAAGGGCAGTGGTGGTGAAGGAGCGAGGCTCGATGCTAAGCGAGATTGGAAGTAGAGGTTGGGGACCGGTGACAGTAGCACCCAAGCTCGGGACCCTCGCCAGGCACAGGCATTGTGGTTTCCCGGTCGGACCGGGCAAGACTGCCGAAGATGTCCATAAGCACCACAGTAAAGGCAAAGACCCTCCTTCCTCCGACGAAGATACTCAGTTGGAGACAGGTGCCCATGGTTAACCTGCATAGGTTCCTCAGCAGGAAGTGGTGGTGCCGATGAAGCCTTAGAGGGAGGGCTTACGGCACGCATTGGGCGTGGAGTAGATCGAGAGGCATTTACTTCTAGGCGCTTTTGCTAGAGTCGATGGTCGATTCTCCCAGAGAGGGAGATCAGGTCCTCTAGAGACGTGGGAGTCTCACGGATGGCGAGTTCATCTTTAAGAGCACTGGAGAGACCATCTAGGAAGATGGCTTGCAGACACTCTTCTTGCCTACCGAGCACAGTAGCCAGGGTCCTGAATTCCACCGTGTACTCAGAGAGGGTTTTCGACCCTTGACGGAGGTGGAGGAGGTTATGACTGGCTACAGCTTGACGACCCAGGTCTCTGAAGGTCTGCTTGAAGACAGTGACGAACTCTGATAGCTGGGAGAGCATGGGATCAGAGTGTTCCCACAATGGAGAGGCCCATGCTAGAGCCTTTCCCTCGAAAGCGGGAAAGAATGAAGGTTATCTTTGTGGTTTCCTTCAGGAACAAAGAGTGTTGCACTGCAAATTGCATGAAGCACTGATTAAGGAAGCCTCGACAGAGGCGTGGATCCCCGTTAAACCGAGGAGGTGCTGGAAGAGCCAATGATGCTCTGGGTAGCAGAGAAGCTGACAGGCCCACGGGGTTGGCCAGAGCTGTATCACTCAGCTTGGAATGAAGGTCTTCAACCGAAGAGGCCAATGATTCCAAAGCTCGTCGATGTTCTTGGACTGTTGCGGCCAAACCTGGTATGGCCCAGGAAGCGGGGGACTCCGCCGAGTCCATGGCCTTGGCAACCTGTTGCACCTGGAGATGGACCCTTGTCCTGAGACAGTGAGGAGGGGCTTCCTGGTCAGACCCAGGAAGCAACTGCCACCAGAAGGTGAAGCACAGGAGGAGACAGAGGCTAGCTGGAGCTTCACCACTGGAAGCCCGAGGTCCCCCCAGGTGGAGCCCTTGGGGATCCAGGCCGCTTGGACTTAGGTGGGCCTCACAGGGTCTCCTGGGTAGAAAGTATAGAGGTGTGCCCACCAGGATCAAGGGTGTGCGGTCGATATCAGAACTGGAGACTTGGGGAAGCAAGGAAGGCCAGAACAGTGTCTGTGATGACAAGGCTAGGAGTAGGGCCAGGCTCAAGGAGACATGGTCAGTAATAGCAGGGGTCAAGTTCCAAAGGGCAATCCAAGAGTAGTCAGTCAAAGCAGGGGTCAAGTTCCAAAGGTCAGTCCGAGAGTGGTCAGCCAAAACAGGGGTCAGGTTCCAGAGATCAGATGTGGTCAAGGAGGCAGGCGAGGGTCAGAATCCGGGCAGCGATCAGCGTAGTCAAGAACAGGCAGAGGTCAGTATCCGGGCAGCGATCAGCCTAGTCAAGAACAGGCAGAGGTCAGTATCAGAGAGTTAGTCCAAGAGCTACTACCTGAGGGAACACAGGAACAGACAGACACTGGAACAGAAGGATGCTGGAACAGGACGCTGGAACAGGAGGACGCTGGAACAAGACTGGAACAAGTGATGAGACACTGAGGCAAACTAGTACACACATGATGTTGACCCGATTGCCAAGGCAAAGAAGTGAAGGCAGGAACTTCCTGATATACTGTGCTCAATTAGGGCACGCTGCGGAGCTAGGATCCGCCCCTGGCCCTAAAAGGGACCGGGCGGTCCGCGTCCACGCGCCTAGGGGCGGGGTCGATGCCACTGAGGACACCGAGCCCCGCCATGAGGCCTGGTGCGCTGAGGAAGGCCCGGCGACCGCCGCCGCGGGACGCCGAGGCCTCGAGGAGCTAACTGCTGCTGCAGGAGAGGTTGACCCAGGACCTGCAGAGGAGTTGGGAAGGTAAGCAGGCCCGTGCGCGGGCCGAGCGCAGACGGGGTGCGCAACACCTGCCTGGTCATGCACCCTGGAGGATCTCTCATACCAGATGTTTACACTGGTCTTTGCCATCTTAACTTGGTTGGATCATAGCTATTGGGGCCTTCCCTACTTGCTAATACTTCAAACTCAAGTGGCAGGACTGGAGAAGAACTGGTAGAATCCTGAAGCAGAGGGGACCATACTTGCTGTCTTATCTGGAAGTTTTGGGTTGTTTTCAGTGTGGTTTTGGTTGGTTATTAAGACATTGGTACCTTGTGCACTTCTTGTTTTTTCATGGAGGATCTCACAAAACAAGAGAAATTATCCTCCACTGAATCTATGGTAATTCACATTTCTGGGAGTCATTGCAGAATTTTACTTTGCATGAGACAAATGTCCTGCTTTGCTTTGCATCTAATGAAGATCTCTGTGAATTCCAGTGCAGAAGACAATGTAAATTATTGTGATTTTCTGCAGAAAATAATACGCGGTAAAGAAATGCATAGAGGATTGTTATGATCCTCTTGAAAATACAAATCACTGGCAAGTTGGCATACTACCAGCATATTTTGATATCAGTGCTACCAGAGGGGTGGGGCTGGGTGGGAGGGCAGTGGATTTTGCTAAATTGATCAAGAGTTGAAGCTCTCAAGCCATGGTAGCATCAACTGGCAGAATTGTGAATCGGAAGTTTCCGTACACCACATCAACATTCTTTTCCAGGAAATCACTTGTCCATCATGTAACCTCCAACCATATAGGAAAAAACGGCATGAAAAAATTCAACTTTTACCCCTAAGGAATCTAAGAAGGTACATTGTACAAAGCTGACTGCCAGCTCTTTAACAAAAACATGCCCAGGCTTCTGTAGTGAATCTGTTTGGCCAGTAGGGGACAGCACTGATCCGCAGTGCAACACCACAAGACCAATTTTGAAATATCAGGTTTTTTTCTCTCTAGCTGAAGCTTTGTGAAATTCCTGAAAATTCTTTTGTAGTCAGTCTCAGAATGTCTTGGTGCTGGGTGATGCATTCATGGTCCTGCACTTTCAGGTGGGAATGACTACGCTGACAGCTTAGCAGAAACGGCTCATTTGCAGCCAGGGGCTCTGAAAGTTTCAATGTGGAAAATAATCCAAGAGTGCGTTAGAAAGAAGTGCCTACCACATATAATTAAACATTTGATGATGTGAAATTTTGCTAGCTAGATACAGAAACCATGGATCTAAGGGGAACTGTGAAGAGAAGAGTGCCAGAATATTACAATTTGTGTCCTTTCCTCATGTCACCTTGGCGCGGTAATAAATCTGTTTAGCTATCCATTCCCCTCATCCCTCATAAACAAAAATAAAACCAGGCACACCAGAGTACGTGTGAGAGTTAGAATGGGGTGGAAGGGTAGGGAGGGAAGAAGAGTTCAAAAAGGAGAGACAGAGAGACAGTGAGACAGAGATAAAATGTGTTATTAAGTGTAACCCCTGGGACCTTAAACAAGCTAATTTACTGATTTGAAAACAGGCCGATCTGAAACTTACCTTCTTATGTAGAGAGCCTAAAGGTCTCTGTTAAAGAGAAATACCCCATCTGTATAGGGGGAACAGAAATAGCATTATTATGGGTTTTGCTTCCCCTTGTGGGAGCCTGAGAGTATATTTATTTATTTATTTATTTATTTAATTTATTTAACAGTTTTATATACCGACCTTCATAGTAAATAACCATATCGGATCGGTTTACAATTAACAAGAATAAAAAACTGGGGTAACTATTCAAGTAAACGAAAGATAAACAGTAAGTAGGAATGAGTCAAAGTTACAATCAACAGGGAAGAGAACTTGGAAGCTTGCAACAAGCTGGAAAGAAGATAAGGCAGGAAATAAATATGAAGTGATGCCATAGGGCGTACGGGTTAAAGCTTAATGGTGCTTTAACCCCTGTCTCCATCTCAGACTATGGGAGATGTGCATACCTGTGAACTTGTGATTTCCTGTCACCCTGAGATTGTCTCTCTCTCACAATAGCACTCACATTTTCACTCACACACACATACGTGCTTATTCACACACACTCACTTCTCTCCCTTGTCCACACATACATGCACTCAGACACACATGCATTCACTCCTCTCCCTTTTTTTTACACATACAAACTCCTCTCTCTTCCACACACATACATATACACTCACTCACTTCTCTCCTTCCACACACATACATGCACTCACTCCTGTTTTACACACATACACACTCACTTCTCTCTCTCTTCCATGCATATTCATGCACTCGCTCCACTGCCTTTTCCACACACACCCATACATGCATACACTTCTCTCCCTGCACTTTTATTCTCTCTTCTCACCTTGATTCTCATTAGCTATAGGAGTCTCCTTTTCCCCCAGGCCTGCGGAACATGCACTTCACTTCCTCTTTCTGCAGCATTGGGCCGCTCTAGCCTTGTTTTATTTTCGGCGCGGCCCAACACTGCTGCACGTCCTGCATCATCAGTTTCTTGTTTCCAGCGGGGGAGGGCAATGCTCCTGCTCGTCTCATCCTTGCTGCACAGCACCAGGCTTCACATCATCTTCCGGGGGCATGGGTGCTGCTGATGCTCCTCCTCTCTCTGACGCACTGCTCCCAGCCCTTTCTCTTCCAGCCTTCTGCAGGAGGGCACCTGGAGTTTTTGGGTGTTGTCCCGGAGACCTGGCAATTCATTCAGAATTCCGGAGTCTCTGGGCCAAATCCGGAGAGTTCCCAGGTATGGAGGTGAGAGGTAAAGCCAGGGATAAGTCCAGAAGATCTTTAGCTGTGGGGAATGAGGAATAAAGCCTGGGATAAGCACAGAGGACCCTTAGCTGAGGGGGGAGGGGTAAAACCCAGGATAACCACAGTGGATCTTTAGCTGTGGAGGAAGTGAGGGTCAAAAGCCTGGGGCAGGTGCAATGCATCATTAGCTGAGGGGGGCAGGGGTTAGGGGTAAATCCTAGAACAAGTACAGAGGATCCTTAGATGTGGAGGAAGTGAGGGGTAAAGCTTGGGGCAGGTACAGTAGATCAATAACTGTGGGGGGTAGGGGGTTAGGGGTAAATCCTAGGACAAGTAAGAGGATCCTTAGCTGTGGAGGAAGTGAGGGGAAAAGCCTGGGGCAGGTGCAGTGGATAATTAGCTGAGGGGTGGGGGTTGGAGATTGGGGTAAAGACAGGGAAAAGCACAGAAGATCCTTAGCTGTGAGGGAGTGAGGGGTAAAGCTTGAGATAAGCAGAGAGGATCTTTAATCGTGGGGGAGTGACGTGTAAAATTTAGGATTAGCACAGAGGATTTTTTGATGTTGAGGAATGAGGGGTAATGCCTCAGAGGGGTAGGCACAGAGGATCCTTAGATGTGGAGAGTGAGATTTAAAGCCAGAGATCAAGTAGGGTCTGCAGTATTTTAACCTGAAGGAATAATAGGCAGGCTGGATGGATCTGGTGATTTTTATCTGCTGTCAGCACGTGAAGACTTGCTATGTACGTGACTGTCACTGCAATGTTACATTATTGTTTATGAAGCATAAGCATTGCCATTATTCCATTGTCTCTCTCCTAAAAGTCTATTGCCTTTCATGGGATCTCCCTCTTCAGAGCTTTTAATCATGGGTGTGTATGTGTAGGTCCATTCAGTAGCTCAGGGGTGGCCAACTCTGGTATTTGAGAGCCACACACAGGCCTGGTTTCAGAACAACCACAATGAATATGCATGAGATAGATTTGCATATAATGGAGATAGTGCATGCAAATCTCTCTCATGCACATTCATTGTGGATATCCTGAAAACCTGGCCTGTTCCTGGCTCTCGAGAACTGGGGTTGGCCACCTCTGCAGTAGCTGTTGTCTCCCATTCTGTGCTGCGGGGAGTTGGCTGCTGCCTGGGGATGGCTGACATTGGATATTCCCGTTTACGCTATGACTCACATGACCATACAGCACTTTTTCTGCTGGGGTTTCATTGCTGTTAGCCTGTGTGATTCGAGGAATTCATTTCACTCATTTTCACTTTAATATCAAGCTACTGAATGATGATCACTCTTACCCTCCTCGTCAAGTCATCTTGATACTTGCTGCTGACAGATAGGCTCTGAGTCACTCAGCATTTTTCCATAGATATAGATTTGGAGAAAAACTTTCATGAATCAGGCCCATATAGTTACATTTTTTTTAAATAAGAGAAAGCTTTTTTATTGACCTAGCAGTTTCCTCTTGTTTCTTTGGGTTTCCAGTCCAATTAAAACCTGGGCAGGGGTCTGATGCCGCAAGCCATCACTCAGGGATTTCCCCCATCCCCTGTTTATCTCCTCTCAGCTTACTTTAGTTCATTCAGTGCAGCAGCATTCCTGGGCTAGGGGTCACGCACATGGGCTCCTTCCAGAACCCTTCAATCGTGGGCCCTGAATCAAAGTGATCACCAAAAGAGAACAGTAATACTCATGAGATTTGTATTCCTTTATTTTTCATTGCCGGTGCCAAAACAGCATCAAACTTGATCAGTTCATGGACTCATAAAGCTTTGGCATCATGCATGTTGTTACTCCCAGGTTTCCGGTCTGTCCTTGGGCTGCTAACAGTTCTCATGGTTTCCGCACATAAGCATTTTTAGTGTCTGCGTAGCCTTTGGGGGAAAAAATAATAACTTTTAGTTCCCAGAGAGATCTAGAGAGGACTCTCTAAAAATACCAGCATTTGTAGCAGGTGTCCCAGACATCTTCTTCCTCTGTGGCCTTTCGTTTCCCTGAGAGCTCTTTCACTAGCTGGGGTTGGCTAATTGTGGCCAGCAATTAGACAACCCCCCCCCCCCCCCCCAACAGCATGTCATAGAACGCCGACCGCAGCTCCCCTGGGACGACCCGCTTCCTCCCTCCCGTGCAGTGCACCTTCAGTGAGGATGGGAAGCAGAGCAAATACAACAGAGGTGATCACAAACTAGAGAGGCCAACATTTCAGACCCCAGCCAAGAAGCCCCAATGGAGCTCATTACAAACAGGTTGTCCCACGGCAGTCTTATCTCTGGAAAATCATTTTAACAGTAAACTAAGCAAATATTACCAGAGAGTAGGGAGCAGCATCCCCCCCCCCCCACCCCCACCCATTAAGGAGCTTTTTTTTTTTTTTAAACACAGAAGAAAAACCTTTTATAGTGACTAACACTCACTGACGTTTTTGAATAATGCTGCTTTTAAGGGGGGGGGGGGGGGGAAGCAAGGGATCGATTCATGTTTCCCCCAGTGGCCATGATGTGGCCGCACAATACATCCTGGCAAAGATGGAACTGCTCAAGCTGATTTGCTGGCAAGTGACCCAGATCCTGGAGGGAGACTTCCTGCCGGCCCTGACTTTGTGCTAGCCCCTCTTGACGCAGTTGGGTGCCTGTGGTGCTGATATCAAAAGGAAGAATGCAAGACTACAGAGTCCATAATACCATGGAATACAAGGGCAAAAAAAAAAAAAAAAAGCAGGAATGGGCAAAAGTCTCCTGAAGATCGGGGAAGAGAACAGCTCTGCTGATTTCCTGAAAACTAAAACCATGATGGTGGGTCAGCGTATCAACCCCCCCCCCCCCTGGCTTGCTTCAGTTGGTCCCAGTGCCATAGCTAGGCAATTTAGAGCCTGGGGTAGGCAAAAAGATTTACCCTCTCTCACCCTCATCCTGATCCCTGCTTTTTTCTCCCTCCACCCTCTCCGCTCTGATTCCCAGTCTTCTTTCCCTGTCTCTGGACAGTAGGACAGCGGCACTTTTCCTGGTTGTTCAAATCCTGCTGGACTATGCTTGTATTTCAGTTACTTTGCCATCCTCAAAGGACTCTGTGTACAGGGCAGCTGCCCCTCAACCACGACTAGTCACGCCCCTGGCCTCCCCAGCGCCTTGCCCTCCATTACAAGCTGGCTTCGATCAAATACAAAGTAAATTAACAGCACTGTGTCAATAAAATGGAATTTGCTTCACTGAAATCTTATCTTGCTGAAAATAAAAACCATTTTCTCAGGAGGGCACAGGTTCTTCTCTACCAACTTGTGTCAGAAACCTTGAAAAAAGCAGAGCAAATATACACGCTGGGCAAAAAAGAACCAATAGCAGAATTTATAGATTTTCCAATTTTACTTGTCAAGATAAAACAGTGAATTATCAGGTTCTTTCGCTGTTCCTAAGTAGTCTACAAAAAAAGGCTTCTTTAAAAGTCAGAAATTCACACCCACGGTCTTTTTTATTAAAGGACTGACATCTTTTAAGAGCCTTTTAGTTAGACTGATCTATTTGATATTTAATGTTAAGGTCCAGAAGAAGGCTTTATGGGAATCATTCATTGTAGATGTTTGGATTAATTTGACTTTTTGATGGCTATTATTATCTTATTATGATGTTTTATATTTACTTGATGCTTTATTTCTTTGCATATTATAAGTGCAATATAAGAAATTAAGCTGATGTTTGTTTTTATATAATGTATGGAGATGTTCTATTTATTCTATTTGCTGATGTATTTGTACCAGGCCTTTGTATATTGAAAATTGCTTTGAGCAATTGTTTTTTTTTTTTTTAGAAGAAGAAATAAAATAAAATAAATAGTGACTGGAAAATCTTTGGAAGGAACCAGGTCACCAGAAAATGTTCCATTTAATCAAGAAATTATCTCTATTGCTGCCCTTTACTGTATCGTCATCATCATTTATTTATTTCATGCTTTTCCAACCAGCAGAACTGAAAGTGTGGTACAAGTTAGGGTACAAGAACATACAGTAAGGACCAATAGATAATAGCTACGTTCAAAGTCCAAACATTATCACAGTCCTGCCCTCGTCTGATTTTGTTCTTTTCTATGCTTTGAATCTCTCAGTGGGCCGAATGAGGATCAGTTCCTCTTTCTAAAAATGATCCTTTCTGGTGTCCTGAAGACACCAGAAATATGTGATTACTCCAGCACTGGATAAATTAACAGGATAAAAAGAAGTGTTGAAATCTTTGCTGTTCCTGTTGAATATCTCAAGTAACACTCCCATTTGTTCCCAGTACTGTGAAATGGCTCCGAATAAGCTGAATGTGCTGAAACATATTCAGGTGACCAGTCACTGCATGCCCCAGAGGCCAGATCTTAGCTCCTTCTAGGTCACAGCTGCCAGTGTCAAACGCTGAGTCAGTTGTACGGTTTCTCTGTAGAAGGCATGACTCTCCCTTCCCTGTCGCCCCACACAATTACAATTCCCCTGTGTTCTCTCTTCAAAGTGTCCTTGTCATTCAGTGGGAACGTGACATGTATCACTCCTCTTTCTCTTAGCTCAGTCTCTCTCCAGCAGTGAAAGTCACCTTGTAAAAATGAGCCTTTTAGATTGACCATGGGCTTGTGCTATCACTCCTAGACCACGTCTGCTCAGCATGTGGGCTAGACTCATTCTCTTTTAAATACATTCATGGACACGCTTTGCGCAGGTGACATCATCACACGATCACCTGATGTCACTTGACAATAGACAGACGCCATGAGGGTCATTTGCAATAGTGTGCATAACTCATTCCATACACTCATAAATAGGTGTGCCTAACATTACACCTATATTTTATAAACTGCGCAGCAGGAGCCACACAGTTTACAACTTACTGACCTGAAAGTACAAGTGAATGTTTTGGTACACACACGTTTTTTGTTTTGTTTTTTTTTAATTCTTTATTTATCATTTTTACAAATATTTAACAAAGATAGACTTTGTAATGAAACATTAAGAGACAATAACAAGAAATCTCAATATTCTTAACAACGAAAGAGAAAGAAAAAAGGAAGAAATAAAAAAATAATTATGCCATTTCTCTTATTCCCAAAAAAGAAACTTGAGGGGGAGAAATTTAACTATAAGAACCGAGGAGCTGTAACATAAACTTATACAAAGAAATTTAAGCTGTTTACATTCACAGTATATAATTTAATGATCCAGATTATTAAATATTAACAGGATTTTGTACTCTACCATTCAAAACTTTCCTCAAATGATCTGGGTTGAAAAACACATACATATTGCCAGATAATTTTATTATGCATCTATAGGGATAGCGCAATTGAAAAGTTGCTCCAAGAACAGTTACTTCCAGTCGCATCAATAAAAAAGCTTTACGTCTTAGGGGGTTATTTTCTAAAGTGTTATCGCGTGCGTTAGAGCCCTAATGCACGCCATAAGGCCATATCGCATGCGAAAAGGGCCTTTTTGCATGCGATATCATGCAAATTAGGGGGAGGGAGAAGTCGGGGTGGGGAGGGGCGGAGTCGGTGGTGTCTTCGCTGCCGGCGATAATGTTACTAACATTATCGTCGGCAGTAGCGCGCCGAATAACGCCACCTTTCACGGTGGCGTTATTCGGTGCGAAAGCCGGCCACCGGCGTACCACTGTGGAGCGAAGGCTGCGGGCTTTCGCAGGCCCGCCCCCTTCACCCCCTCGCCCCCCCATTTTCGCAGGATTAATCATTCTGCGAAGAATGATGACTCCTGGCCTTAATTGGGTAGGTCTTGCCAAATCTGGATACATCAGAACAGTTTCTCCATGATATTACGCATTTAAATTCTTAAAGTAAGATCTCATTATAAAACTGAAATCCTGCTCGGAAGAAAAGGAAACAAACAATACTGCTCTCTCTGTAATCTCTGGATTTGTATTTTCAAGATATTCTGTTAAATTTGAGAAGTCAGCCCTATTTGCTACTGTAACTTGTGTAGGACCCAATCTCTGAGCTAGAAAGAGGATCTTCTTTAAAGGAGGTATTTGATCAGAGGGAATGTTTAGGGCCTCCTGTAGGTATCTTTTAAAGGTACTTATTGGTAATTCACCCAGCACTTTAGGGAAATTCAGTAGTCTCACATTTAAATGTCTTAGATAGTTTTCAACTGATTCTAATCTCCTTGAAGAGGTCATACAGTTGCGAATAGTTGCTACTGAGGAATCTTGTATACTTTTCACATCTTTCTTTAAAGATTGGATAGCTTGTGCATGCTCATGCAATGCCAGTTGGTATTCATTGGCTACTGAATCCAATTTCTTCCCCCTAACTTCTATCCAGTGAGACTGTTCTTTGAAAATAGAGGACATACCTGCTATTAAATCCCATAGGGATTCTAGCGTGACAACCTCCGGTTTTTTAATCTCCATGGTCTGGATGATGTCTTCTCCAGGGTTTTGCACCGAGTCCCTCTCCTCTAACCCCCGGGAGGGATCAGCTCCACTGGCTGCTCCTCTCTCCTCAGGAGTCTCGGTCTGCTCGATCCATGGTAAAACCAGTCCCATTTCCGGGTAGACGCCGGCATTCCCAGCCGACTGAAGCTGCCTGGTGATATCATCATCCCGCATCCCAGCAGCGACAGCGGTATCCAGAGGGGAAGCCAAGGGAGGTTGTCTAGGATCCGGGGGGGCTCAGCGAAATCTCCCCGGGCGACAACAGGGCTCCTCTCCCTCTTGCGCCAATGGGGCTGGAAGCCCAAACCTGTGAAGAGGCAGCGAACTCAGATATTAAACGCTGATCCGATGGAATACTGAATTCAGCTGGGTAAATTCTGATTTTCCCCTTCCTTTTGTGTGGCATATTTATAATATTTAAGCTTTTTCAGGTAACAGAAGCAGGAGCAGTGTTGAGACCGTCTGCTCAGGCAGCCCCCCCACACATTTTTTAATGTAGAGAGTCACATAATTTATAGACCTTGCATGATAAACGTCTGAGAATTTATTTTATGCATTAAATAATTGTAATGTGATGATGATTTTAAAACAAATGCACGTGCGCCGATATACATGTGTATTGGCGTGCGAGTGAAGATCCGCTGGAATTTAAATTGAGTGTGCACTTATGTATGTGTGTTTTAAAATACACAACCATGTGTAAATATGCTCCTAATTTTGAGAAGTTACTTGAGCACAGTTAGCGTGTGTCTTCCTTAGTGTTTGTCGTCTTTTACATGTGTATGTAAGCAGATTGTAACATAGAAACATAGAAAAGACGGCAGAAAAGGATCAAATGGTCCATCCAGTTTGTCCAGTAAGCTTATGGCAATATTTGCTGTGCCTTTAAGGTTACCCATGCTTATCAGTTTCCCACACTGTATAAGTCAGGGCCCTCATTGGTTGCTGTTGAATCCAATTCCCTGTTATGCTTTGCTGTTGAAGCAGAAAGTAATGTTTGAATTACATCTACAGTATCAAGGCTTATTGGTTAAGAGTAATAACTGCCGCATCAACAAGTTACCCCCATACTTGTTTCCCCAGACCATAAAAGTCGCGGCCCTCGTTGGTCACTGTATGAATCCAAATCCCCTTTTCCCCCTGCCGTTGAAGCAGAGAGCAAAGGTGGAGTTGCATCACCAGTATCAAGGTTTATTGGTTACTTCATGCACTCTTTTCTTCATTTCCATCCTTTAGCTTTTAGTGCTCCACAGTATTTATCCCTTGCCATTTTGAATTCTTTCACTGTTTTGGTTTTCACCACCTCCTACAGAAGGACATTCCAGGCATCCACCACCCTCTCCATGAAGAAATATTTTCTGACGTTGGTTCTGAGACGTCTTCCCTGGAGTTTCATTTCGTGACCCCTAGTTCTACTGAATTCTTTCCAATGGAAAAGGTTTGACGTTTGTACATCATTAAAACCTCTCAGGTATCTGAAGATCTGTATCATATCACCCCGTGCCACCTCTCTTCCAGGGTATACATGCACGCTCGTGCAAGGCACATTCCCAGTTTTCCGATTAGTCCACCAGTTTGACCCCTCTGGTTCTTCATCCTGCACACTGCCCAGTTGACCTGGACCCTTCACCCTGTCCTATAAGCCCTAAAACGTGAGCTCTACAGTCTTGTTCCTCATCTGGAGCAGCAGTAAAGTTATGCGGATAACAAGCCAACATGCACTGCGGTTTTCAATTTTAAAATATGGAGTTAGGCACATAAGTGTTGGCCCTGCTGCAGAACATCCCTGCCCCCCCCCCCCATGCCCTGCCTCTTTCCTGCCCCCTTATTTTCCACACACGCACGCATACCTACCTACGTGAGTAATTTATGGCTTTTTAAAATCTGCGGTGCCTGTGGGCATTTTTGCACGAGCAACACTTTTAAAATCGACCTGTGTGTATGTAATAACCCTCAGTTTATGCACAATGGCAGTTTTTTTTTTTAAATAAAGTGACCGATATATGTATGTATCTCGTTTAATAAAATACTTATGTGCATACTTCTAAGCATCAGTTTGCTGAGACCTTTACCGGTTAACTCACATTCTCTACCATGGGGTGAGCAAATCTTTTGAGCCACGGCCCCCCTTCCAGCTATGTAATTGGTTGGGGCATCTCAAGTTGGATTGTATCTTATAGATTACTCACATACACACACATACACACACACATGCACACACACACACACACACAGAGTATCCTGGATTCCTGAACTGGTATCACATTCTACTGCCAACCATGCAGCTCTTGAACCAGCTGCTAAACCATCAAGTAGCCATGCTGCTAGCCAGTGGCTCAAATTGAGCCCCTATTTTGTTTCTCTTCAAGTTGCTAAAAAGAGCAAGCGCACACACACACACGCACACACAAACATGGATACAGACAGAAATGGATATCTTACACCCAAACAGCCATAGACACTGCACACAGAAAGGCATGGAGAGACACAGATTCCTCACATCCAGGCAGATATAGATACAGATGCCCACACCCAAACACAGACAGACACATCACCTGGGCACAGGCATCATCCTACACTCAGACACAGAGAGAGGCACAGATATACCACACCTAGACAGAAACACAAGCAGACACACCACACCCAGACACAGAGAGAGACAGGCAGACAGAACACACCACAGACACAGACCGTAGCATGTCAGACACAGAGAGCTCAATATTCAAAGCTTGCCATTTAAATAACTTGGTACCTGATTCACTAAGAGTTTTTCCCATAGACACAAAATGGCATGGCTGAGTCACTGAATATATGAATATACAGTATATTCACACTTAGCCGCATAAGTTATAACTGGCTAAGTTAGACCCGCTGTATGGAACGTCTGGCATAGCTGGGTAACTTATGTGGCTAAGACTGAATATCACCATTTAGCCTACTAAGTTATGCAGCTAAGTAGCTCCACCCCGATCTGCCCACTACATGCCCACAAGTTAGCCATATAAGAGACTTATGTGGCTTTAGTGGCGCACATATTCAGCGGCCCCCACTTAGCCAGATAAGTCACATTTATGCGGCTAAATATCACTGAACACGCTTTGAATATTGACCTCTGCTCCACGCACACTACACACCCAGACAGATCCAGAGAGAGACACCACACCCAGATGGGCCACCATTACAGAAAAACTGTAAGGGATGGAACACTTTTCGAAAAACTATGGTGCCAGCCAACACTTTTAGGAGCTGGGAAAAACTTCATCTCACCCTGCTCAACATTTGTTTTTGCTTTACCTTTTTCACTAATTGTCTGATTTTCCTTTTATTTTCATTTGCTCATCTTTTTTTTTTGTCTTTATTCTCCCTCCCTAAATTCCCTCCTTCTCCCTCTCTCCCCCCCACCTTCTCCCTTTCTCTGGCCTCTTTGTCCATTTCTTTCCCCTCCCTCACCACTTCTTTTTCCCTGGGGGGGGGGACGGCAGCTGCAGTTTCTCTCCCTGGGTAGGGAGCAGCAGCAGGAGCTCCTCCCAGGGTGGGGTCTGAGGGTGGCAGCTCTCCCTGGGTTGTGGAGTTGCCGCGGCAGCTCCTCCCGTGTTCAGGCCTGCCATTGCAGAAGCGGCTTCTTTCCAGGACCCGCCAGGGTGAAGGCAACTCTTCTCCAGGTCATGTAGAAACACGTGGTTAAGCCATGGCCTGCTTACAATAACATCACTATGCTCCCTCCCTCCTGAGCTTGCCCTGTTTCCGCTGTGCTGAGATTGGACAATGCAGCCATTTTCTTCTTCCTTGATCAGCCAGCCAGTGTCCCGTCCCGTCCCCCCCATCAGGATTGTTCATGCCCCACTGGGAGGCCTGCCTCTCCATTTGTTCACTCTAGCTCTACCATTTGCTCCAGACCCTTCACCCCACCCAAAAACTGCAGACAAAAGAGAAATTGGATTTAATATTCATGACTTGTATCGGAAGACCTATGAGGAGAGGCTGAAGGATCTGAATATGTATATACCCTAGAGGAGAGGAGG
Organism: Rhinatrema bivittatum; assembly: GCF_901001135.1. Taxonomy (NCBI): domain Eukaryota; kingdom Metazoa; phylum Chordata; class Amphibia; order Gymnophiona; family Rhinatrematidae; genus Rhinatrema; species Rhinatrema bivittatum. The sequence continues at coordinate 94,314,032 of NC_042622.1, read as the reverse complement.
AGAAGGAGAGAGATGATACAGACCTTCAGAAACCTGAAAGGTATTAATGATGCACAAACATAACACCTTTTCCATTGGAAAGGAAACTGTTCAACTAGGGGGTTACGATATGAAACTCCAGGGTGATGATTCAGAATCAACATCAGGAAATATTTCTTCATGGAGAGGATAATGGATGCCTGGAATGCCCCCCCCCCCCCCCCGGAAAAGATGATGAAGACAAGAACAGTAATGGAGTTTAAGAAGGCATAAGATAATCACTGTGGATCCCTAGCAGCCAGAGGATGGAAATGGAGAAATGGGGTAACCTATGTTAACATTGGATGTAACATTTCTGCATCAACATAACCTGCATGGAGCTGCTGATGCTACCCTTAACAGAAGGCATAGGGGTAACCTGCATGGAGCGGCAGTTACTATCCTTAACAGAAGGCATGGGGGTAACCTGCATGGAGCAGCAGTTACTACCCTTAACAGAAGGCATGGGGGTAACCTGCATGGAGCGGCAGTTACTACCCTTAACAGAAGGCATAGGGGTAACCTGCATGGAGCAGCAGTTTCTACCCTTAACAGAAGGCATGGGGGTAACCTGCATGGAGCAGCGCTTACTACCTTAACAGAAGGCATGGGGGTAACCTGCATGGAGCGGCAGTTACTTCTCTTAACAGAAGGCATGGGGGTAACCTGCATGGAGCGGCACTTACTACCTTAACAGAAGGCATAGGGGTAATCTGCATGGAGCAGCAGTTACTACCCTTATAAGAAGGCATGGGGGTAACCTGCATGGAGTGGCACTTACTACCTTAACAAAAGACATAGGGGTAACCTGCATGGAGCAGCAGTTACTACCCTTATAAGAAGGCATGGGGTAACCTGCACAGAGTGGCAGTTACTATTGTAAGCAACTGCCTGGGCAGACTGGATGGATCATTTGGTCTTTATCTGCTCTCATTTACTGTGTTACTATATGTTACTTGATTAGCAGGTGTGAAAGCATGTGTGCATGTTTGATGATGTATGCATATACTTCCACTCCTACCCTGGAATACCCTCAAAATGCCTTCATCTTACATGAATACTTTCCATGTAGCTAACACAGTATGCACATATTTCCATCCTTCTGAAAATGTGCTTACTACTTATACACATATATGTTGATTTTATGTGCACAACCCCTGTGTATTTGAAAATTACACCTCATGTGTCCAATATATGCACCTGCATCTTTCTGTGTAATCACTTGACAATGACCGTGATATCATATCTGGGATTTGGTGTTCAGCTGAGCATGTGAAGAAGTGATTTTAACTAGCAATCTGTGTATATGGGAATTGGAAGTCACTGAAAAGAGTATATACTGCACTGATAAAGGAGCCAATTTACCAGAGTAGTGCACCCTACACTGATGATACTGAAAGGGGCTGATTTACCAAAGGAGCAGTCACTGCAACAATAACAACAGAATGGAGACAATTGACTAAAAAAAGCACCCACTGCACTAATAACACTGAAAAGGACTGATGCACTGACCATTATTACAGTGAGCGTTGTCCTTGTGTCATTGCATATTCTCATGTTTTTAGATTGAAAGAGAAAACAGCTGAAATGTAACAAATGGTGCACTGTCTTCCTCAGGTCCTTGAAAAAAAAAAATTGTCTGCAAAGGATTGCTGTAATATCCAAGTGCAGAGCCAACAGAACCAAACTCTTTTGTTTCAGCTGCAGTGCTTCTATCTACCAGCAGATGGAGCAGGTTGCCCTTGTTCCTGAGCATCATTTACAGCTTTCTCCAGGGTGAAGGCTGGAAACGTTCTTAGTTCTTTTTCCATCACAAGCTAAAGATTCTGGGCTTCATTCACCCCTGGAGGTTTGGGTCCCAACTCAGAGAATAACACCAGGCAAATGGATTTTGTTTAATGTTGCTTCTCATGAAAAGAGTTTGGGCAGAGTCACATCTTTTCCAATGGAAAAAAAAGCTGTAGAAACTAGTGGCCATAATATGAAGCTCCAGGGGGATAGACTCAGGAACAACATTAGGAAATATTTCTTCATGGAAAGGGTGGTGAATGCATGGAATGCCCTCACGGAAGAGGTAGTGAAGTAAAAAAATGGTAATCAAATTCTGAAGACCATAGGATAAATACAGAGGATCCCTAGTGGCTAAATTATGGAAATGAAGATAAGGGGTAACCTGAATGGCATTGGGGGTAATATGCACAGACTAGCAGTTACTTCTCTTAACAGAAGGCTTGGGAGTTACCTGCACGGAGAGGCAGTTGCTACCCATAACAGAAGGCATGGGGGTAACCTGCTTGAAGCAGCAGTGATAACCCATAAAAATAAAATAAAATAAAAAACTTGCTGAGCAATCTGAATGGACCACTTGAGTCTTGTTCTGTCATCATTTACTGTGTTAGATGGTTCTGGCGTTTTGCCCTTTGTTGGCTCTGACATCATGGTCCACATATGCTCAATGCATTTTCCATGCCCAACTCCAAATGTTACAGATGTTAGGTGAGTGAGTTTATTTGTTGGACAAGGGATAGTGGGGCTCATGCTTATAGAAGTGAAATACTCATGGGTTCTGCAGCTCAAAGCAAGGCAAACTGCTTCATTATATACTCTCTTGCATCCAATTTATCTCAAGCTGGGCAACCAAACAGCCTCTTATTCCAGTTTTTTAAAGCAATTGTTTTTCATTCACCATCCTGCCTGAATAGCTCTTCACCTTGGATTCTTTTCTGGCCTCTGAATGAGTGAACTGACTCCACTGTCCATGGTTACACTATATGAGGCCACGAGGTCACCATGTTAATCCACTTAGTTATATAGATATAGAGACACATAGGTCTCCAGTAGATGGCCCTAGTTTCCTACCCTTGTATTTAGTCAGCTAGAAAGGATATACCATTCCTTACAGCACCTCACCCTGAGGTTGGCTGGGTGGTATAATCCTAATCTGGTAAAGGGGGGGGGGGGGGGGGGGTTTGAGTCTAGGGATAGTTGACGTAGTGAGCTTTGGGTTTGATGAAGGAAGAACTATTTGTGTGTGCTCTCCAAGATAGCTCCTCAGTCTAGCACAGTGAGAGAGAGACACAGCCCTACCTGTTAGGAATCTGTGTTGCGGGATCCTGAAAGAGGGAGGAGTTACCAATCTGATATAGATCTGCTATCTAATAGGCGGAGCAATCAGATATTAGTAGCAATCTGTTAGGAAAGCTCTGTGATGGAGCTGTGAGGTAGCATATGATGTAATGGCTCCTAAAGGAGGAGGAGTCAGCAATCTTGTAGTGTCTCAGATATCCTCTTGCTAAGGAGTAGCAATCTGTAATGAATCTGATATAGTTATAGGAGAATCCTTGGTGGCAGATGACCACGCCCCCGGGAGGATATCCCGAGAGGGACCACCGGCTAGGCTTGAGTATAGAGACAGACACACATTAGTTCTTTTATTAAACAGGTTTTTGAAAACCACCAGAGGTGGCAGTAGTGAGCTGATATGCCCGGCAAGGCTGTAGTCCCTCAGGTACTGGAACAGTGATCCAGGATGGCTGAGCTGTTGAGAAACTGTAGAAAGTGAGTAGGCAGAGTAGGCAGAATTCATGAACAGAACTAGATGACAAAACTCACATAAGGTCTCAAGGAAGCTCAGGAGCTGGAAAGGTTTAGGCCCTCGAGGAGCGAGTACCTGGTTCCAGGGAAAGCTCTGAGAGAGCGAAGGTAACTCACAATTGTTTGTAGTAGTGATAGTTTCCAAGCAGTAGCGAATCTTCAGAGTGTCCAGGAACATGGGCCCTCGAGGAGCGAGTACCGGTTCCTATCTGTAATCTGAAAGAAAGAAAAAGAGCAAGGCCCCCGAGGAGCGGGTACCTCTGGTAAGTCCGAGGAGGCAGAGTAGCTTTGGACAGCCAAAGCGAGTCCTTGCTAACTCAGGGGGTCATTTATCAAAATGCGATAAGGCGTTTTCAACGCATGTGATAGCACCATATCGTATGGTGCGATGCAAATTCAGAAAATAGGAGGAGTTAGGGGCTAGCCTGTCTGCGAAGAGCTATTGCACAGCTGTAACGCTGATTTTAACTACACCTCTTTGAATTGTGTTAGGCTGTGCGATAGCTGCTGCAACTGTGTGGTAAGGTTTCATTGCCTTTTGCGATGTCTCCCGTAAGGCCTATTTGATGTGAATTGAAGGGTCCAGAGTCCATCAAGCTAGGTTGAGAGAAAACTGCACAAATCTCATCTTTGGGTGAGTTTCCTCTCTCCGTAGGTCATCAAATCTTCACAAGAGACCACTGTTCTGTTCGTATGTGTCACATAGAATGTCAAAGTGGCCCCTAACCCCCTACACTCATACCTAAACCCCACCTCGAGTTACTAGGTGGGCCTACCATAGAGATACAAATACCTACCTATGGGGATGACATTATGGCCAGTCTCTCTCTCTCTCTCAAAAATGGTCATATGCAGGAAATACAACAGGTCTGACACAAACTCAGATAATGTGCACTAACCAGAATTTTTGCATAAACCACGCCCCTTTTGCTATCACATGCAGTACTTACCTTGAATACTGGAAGCAGATGATGTCATCTCGGGGGACACCCCTGAGGTTTGTGCTCTTGCTGGTACTTCAATCAGAGCGCACACACACACACCCTAGGTCTTCAGGCAACATGGCGGATCTGCAACGTCGAGCTGGTCCGGAGATGGCATGGAGACGCCGCGGCAGCCAGCCATCCCTCAGACCCGGAGGGAGTCGCCACAGAGGTAGAGAGGGCGGAGTGAGGGCATCGAGCAGCGACGGTCGCAACACTACCAGCCCTTGGTACTAAAGGCTGGAGGGAAGAAGGAAAAGAGAGGTTTTGTTCACATGTGAATACCTGTAATATTTTTGACTACCAAACCTGTACCTTCAGGGAAGCAGAAATACTCTCTCCAGGAGTGCAGGAGGAATCTGTATTCCTTTTCACCCAGCCAAGAGGAGGTTACAGAGAGCACAGAAAGATTCCAGAATTGTTTTCCTAAGACTGAATTTACCACCTTTCGGGAAGGAAGAATATATTTTGCCCCCTTCCTTGCCCAGGTCTGGAAGTTAAAATATGCTTCCAGAATAGCCCTTTCCTCCCGGAAGGTCCCAGGATATCTGAATTGAAGAAAAGAAGAGGAAGGCCCCTGGAGGCCACTCTAGGATGCAGGACCACAAGTTGGAGATTGGGACATGCACCATGGACCTCAGGTAGTCTGGGAACCAGGGACCTTACACACTGATAGGACACCCTGGCCACATTGGGAAACATATTTTTCCCCAATGGAGGATACAAAGATCTAAACTCCTCGTCCCCACACTGAAGGAAACTTACACAGAAAAAGAACTTCTAAAATCCTATACTCTGAAGCCATCACTAAACCTGGATGTAACTGGACTTGTTACTTATACACCTTGCTTGCCTTACTACAATTCACAGTAACATAGTATTTGAAAACCCACCCAGTGAGTCTTGCTTGGTCTGTTCAGATACCTGCCACGAAGAGCTATGGTAACACAAACACACACACACACACACACACACAGAAGGTTTTCAATTCTGGGTCCTGAAGTTTAGCCTTCCCCTCACAGAAAAGAATCCACCCCTTGTACACACAAGAGTTGGGGGAAAGGCAGAGGAGCTAGGCCAGTTTACCAAATTCTTTTATGGCCCTTTGGAATCCAACCTATTTTCCGAATGATCAGAGTGCAGGCCACACCTCATTAACGGACTAACCTCATTCATTAGTGATTATCTCTGAAAAGGCTCACTCCCTTCCCTCTGCAGAACTGTTGAAGGCCTTCTAACTCTAGCAAGCTGGTTGCCAGCAGATGAGGTCAGTCTCACCTGAACCTTGATTATTGACCTATATTTCCAAATACATGAAGAGAAAGCAGTTTTTACATCTTCTGTCTGTCACAGATTAGGAAAACGTAGGTGAAGCCTGTCTTGGGGCATCAAGATCGGACACGGCCAATGGAATTCCACGATGCATTCCAGTTTGTCTTGCTTGCCTTCGTAAATGGACTGTGGAATTGCGAGGAAAGTTCTGTGAAAGGTCACATGTTAAGAGCCTGAAAAGTGCAGGTCTCTCTGGAGAAATTTGGGCCCTCATCTCTCGGTGCAAAACAACTTCCTTATTCTGAAAAGTAATTCCTTAGTCATGTTGACTCCATTTGTTTGAATATAATCAGCTATCTTAAAGTTAGCTGGCTAACTTTATCTGGCTTACTTTGGGTCAGCGCTTTGGCCCAGTCAGACTTAGCCAGATAAGTTATCCGGCTAATTCTGAATATCCAGTTAAAATATAGCCGGCTAAGTGCCCACATATTCATTTAGCCGGATAATTTCTGAGCTATCCATTTAAATGTTTCTGAGTATGGAAAATGTGATGTGGCTAATTGGGTTTTTCAACTGGGAAACTATATTTGAAATTACTGTCTGTGGGGGGAGGAGGGAACAGAATGTGCTTTGAAAGAAGGCATTGGGCCTGAAACATTTATCACCTTTTCCTTTTGCACATTATATGCAAACATTGGCGTTTATTACTTACTTGAGTTTATGCTGGAAATCTTTCTCCACGTTGTAGGCCTAGGAAAGCAGGAAATTCAGAGAGAAAATGAGGCACAAACGCAGACACAAAAACGCTGGGCTTGGGGATAGAAGGAAGAGTATTGGGGTCAGGTTTGGGGATATCCCTGGAGGGGGAAGAAAATAGAGTATGTGTGTGTGTGTTTGTGTAAGAGAGTGTGCTGGGGTAGGGGAAGGGGAAGAATGGAAGAGAGAGAATGACTTACACTCTCTCTCACTAATCAGCACTGAATCTCAGAGTAACCATAGCTCAGAAGCTCCCAGGTATGCACATGTTGCTATGGCAAATAAACAGAGATACAAAAAAGACACTCGTGTGAGCAAACAGAAAACACTTCTAGAAAATCAAAATTAGAAGACTGTAAAAATGTCATTTTTATAACTGTTTTGAAATAGAAATTTTACAGCTGGTAAAACATAGCAGACAGCACTGAAATCTACTTCCTTATGTATCCACCAAACAGGTAATCAGGTACACCACAGACAGAACCAGTGCATGCTCCCCCCCCCCCCCCCCCACCAATACAGGCACACATTCATACACACACACTGCCCTACCACAAACAGGTACAGCACAGACAGCAGCAGTGTAAACTCCCCCCCCAACCCCGCAAACAGTGCTGCACCACAAAACAGGTACAGCACAGACAGCAGCAGTGTAAACTCCCCCCCCCCAAACGGTGCTGCACCACAAAACAGGTACAGCACAGACAGCAGCAGTGTAAACTCCCCTCCCCCCCCCACAAACAGTGCTGCACCACAAAACAGGTACAGCACAGACAGCAGCAGTGCAAGTTACACACACACACACACACACACACACACACACTATCCCAAAACATAACAGGGATAGAATGGGCAGTAACATTTGTTATTAATACAATATTAAAAGTAAAATACATGCCAGATAGAACAAAATTATGCAAAACAGTACAAACCCCTCTCCCCAGCAAGACTGTTAGCATCATTTCGAGACAGTGCAAAATGCATTTTTCCCCCCAGATTTAATTTCCTGTAATTTCTGGGAGGAAAACCTTAAATGAAATGCTCTGGGGGACTTGCAGTCAGGAACTAAATTTAAGACTTGGTCAAAAGTATATAAATAATTAAAGCAATTCAATTAAAAAAAATATTGTGATAATTTTAGAAAAACCATTAACAACTTTTTTTGCAGCTCAGCAACAGATTTCTTGTCTGCCTTAAGTACAGTGAAAACAAAATTTCCTTCTCATCTGGACATTTTGTTCCTTGGCAGAGCTTGATTTTCAGAAAGTTGTAATTATCAAGAAGCTATCCTTGGAGCCTCAATGGAAGGAGGGAGAAAGCCTTTATCTTGCATTTTGCTGTCTGAGGTTATTTGCCAAGTAGGAACAAGGGTTTAGTTTTATATTTTGCCATCTTAAACAAGATGGAGTAGATTTGCTTGATCTTTTTAAACAAGCCTTTATTTATTTATTTAATTTATTTATTTAACACTTTTCTATACCGACCTTCATAGTAAAAACCATATCGGATCGGTTTACATCGAACAGGGTAAAAACTGTAGCGACAACTAAAGTAAATAAACAAATGAAGTGGAAGAGGCAAAGTTACATTCAACAAGGAGTAAGAACTTGGAGGCTTAATCAGCTGGAAAGAGAGGTTAAAGCAGGCAGTAATTATAAATATAATACAATAGAGAAGACAGGTTAAAGCATAATGTGCTTAGAAGTACCAGGGTCCATCGTTCAGGCAGAGAATTTATTAGGTAATTTTATCTATATTTTTATTATTTTTATATTTTATTATTGCATGAACTTTGTGTACATGTTTAATTGTTTTATGTATACTGTGTATGCTAATTGTATTCCTCAATGATATGTTTTAGAACTGTGGAATGTCAAACAAGTAAATAGTAAACTTTTTAAAACTCTTTGGGGTAGATTTTCAGACCGCGCGAATAGGCGTACTTTTGCTGGCGCATCAGGCGCAAGCAAAAGTACGCGGGATTTTAGTAGATACGCGCGTAGCCGCGTGTATCCCCTAAAATCCTGGATTGGCGCGCGCAAGGCTATCGATTCTGTATAGCTGGCGCGCGCCGAGCCGCGCAGCCTACCCCAGTTCCCTCCGAGGCCGCTCCGAAATCGGAGCGGCCTCGGAGGGAATCCTCTAACGCCCTCCCCTCACCTTCCCCTCCCTTCCTCTACCTAACCCACCCGCCCGGCCCTGTCTAAACCCCCTCCTGACCTTTGTCGGGGGATTTACGCCTCCCGGAGGGAGGCGTAAATCCCCGCACGCCAGCAGGCCGCTAGCGCACCGGGAGGCGACCTGGGGGCGGGTCCGGAGGGCGCGGCCACGCCCCCGGACCGCCCCGGGCCGTAACCACGCCCCCAGGCCCGCCCCCGGAACGCTCCCGACACGCCCCGAAAACACTGTGTGGTTCGGGCCCGCCCCCCGACACGCCCCCCTCAGAAAACCCCGGGACTTACGCGAGTCCCGGGGCTCTGCGCGCGCCGGTAGGCCTATGTAAAATAGGCTCACCGGCGCGCAGGGCCCTGCTCGCCTAAATCCGCCCAAATCCGGGCGGATTTAGGCGAGCAGGGCTCTTAAAATCCGCCCCTTATTTGTAATTTTCATCAACTATAATAAGCACACAAAATGCTTTACAGAAAATAAGAGCCATTATCATATAAGTTACACAATTACAATTGATACAGAAAAATAATAAAAGAAAATAACTTTTAATAGCCTAAAAAAGAAAAGATCTCAATAGGAGGAGAGGAGATAAAGAGACAGTTACAAAGAAAGAGGAAAATCAGTACAATTTAACACTGAATTGTAAGAAAATGCCCAATATATTGCATTGCCCCCAAGAGATTGGAGATGAAAAGGTAACTTGAAAAGACCCGTTCTCTACAAAGGTTTTCAACTGAGAGGGCTCAAAGAAAACATACTTATTGGCAGAATACTGAATAATACACTTTGCAGGATATCTTAAAGAAAAGGGATCCTCAAGCCCAATCACAGTATCCCTAAACTGGAGGAACGTTAGCTGCCACCTGAGTACTGTTTGGAAGAAGACGACCTAAGTGAGTAGCCTTGTGGACACTGAGAGTGAGGAGTGAGAGAGACTGTGTGAGACGCCCACCTGCAATACCATGGGCCCCGCAGGCTTAGAGCCCCCTCCCTGCCAGTGGATCCTCAGTGCCCAGTGTCAGAAATTTGATGTTTGAGTGAAAGATTAGAGGGCCGGGATGGTGAGAAAGACCCTGGGCACTGCTGAAGCCTTTGTATTATGTGCGCTAAAATCAAGAGGGGAGTTGCCTTCGTTTGTGTACGTTTAATGTTTTATGCATTATTGTGTATGTTAATTGTACTCCACAACGGATAAATCTAATTGTGCAGCAAAATCCAGACTCTGATTTTATTAACCCCAAATTAATTTTCTTTCCCTTTTTTGTTTCTTCTCTTTAGACTCAATTCCCAAATCAGATTCCTGGCTACTTTTTAAAAAATTGCTTATCTCCTTGCCACTGGTGCCAGCTCTGTGGGTGCATCTGGGGGCTTGAGCACCCCAAATATTGAACAAACTCTTCAACTGCAGCTAGGGAAGGGTAATCTGTGTTGAGTTTAGCACCATCATTTTGAAAAGTTTACCCCTAGCCTCCACCCTCCACCCCTCCCTAGACCATCACATCCCCTGACAAACCTTTTTCCCCATTGACATTCACATTTCCTAAGGAAACTCTTCAGTTGTTTGTAGCTAGAACACCCAGCCCCTTCTGCTGAAGCACAGGGTGAGCTATAGAAGATGGGCTCTCTCATGTAGATGTTTTTGTCTTCTGTAAGATAATCGAATTATGATCAAATATGAAAAATGCGCAAATGGACCGTGGCTGCGGTTGAAATCTTGACAACTGGCGCTTCTGCTCACAAGTTTCCAACTTGTGCTAATCCAACCTCATTTTGTTCTATTTCTCCCATAAAACCATGGGCAGTTATAATGGTTGCCCTGTAGCTACCGCTGAGACGTTAGAGGGTCTGATTCAGGAAAGGTTTGCACATAATAGGCTCTCGGAAAGAAAACCTTACCTGAATGAGGCCTCACATGTAAGGAGAGGACGGAAAGGAAAGTTTTCATTTTGCATGTATTTTGGCAGAAAGTCTGACAAATTAGCGTGTTTCCCTAAACTTAGAGAGAAAATTTCCATTGACCAAATCTGACAAGTTCCTTAGCATTTCACTGTTTTTTATGGGGAGAGGGTTGATCAAGGATTCAATAAAAGAGCTAATTTACTCCATTTTTTTACCTGTTTGATCTAAAGTCATTCCCAATAATATTGAGATTTTGTACATATTTTTGTTGCAATACAGATATTTTTCACACATTTGTCCACAAACAAACAAAGTCAAATTCTGGCTGTGAATATTTTTGTGCGCCCATGTGGGAAGATATTAAAAATAATTTAAAAATGTGGTTATTCCGACAAGCACTTGGTGTTGATATGGAGGAATGACTGTTGTTTTGTTTTTATGATATCTGGCACTTTACATTGCATATGAAGGCTTGTATTGTTTGAACTGATTATGTATATGTGTTGTACCTACCCAGCTTAGAACAATGGCTAGAGGCAGTTAGAAATGTTTTAAATAAATCTGTACCCTAGGCTCCTACAATGAGAAGAGTTTCTAAAATTCCATACCTACAGCAAAAATCTTTGGCACGTAATCTGCAATGGCATGTCCCTCATTTAGTTCATGCCCTATGGTCACCAGACTGGTGTGTCCAGAGCCCTGCTGCATTCTGGGTAGCAGAGTAGAAATGAGCTACAATAATTGCCCTTCTACTTTCTAAACTCTGAATCTCCATGTGGTTTTGCTTGCTCTTGCTTTGCTATACGACAGCCTCCAAGCCGCCTTGTGGCTGTCTGCACCGATATCTACAAGACTAGTACAGTTCTATTTGCCCAATTGCCACTTGCGCAATTTCACTTTTAGGTCAGTATGTCCATGCCTTCTTATTAAGGACATGAATGCTAGCCATAGGAACAGCTCTTGAATAAACCAAATTCCCTGCTCGACAAAAGTAGAGCTGACAATTGTGCCTCCTGAGTCTGTTAGGGACATGCAATCATTTTTAAATAATTGGGAAATTACTATGCCATTTTTTTTTCCATTTTGTGTCATTTCTCATCTAAAGTGACACAAAAAAACAACACAATTTTGTTTCATTTTTGGGTTTTAGCATGTGCAAAAACTCAGAAAAGAGAAAATAGTTAATGAAAAACAAAACAAAAGCTTCTCCCATGCACACCCCTAGTGTCTGAGCACAGGAGTCTTGATGAGAGTTACACTAAAAAGTAGATTTTAAGAGTTGCATGCAGGTGCACATGTGCAAGCAAATGCTGTCTCGCACACGTAAGTGGGGGAATTTAGTAGATTTGCGTGGCAATGCATTAGGGCCTATTTTCCTGTTCCCTCCCAGTTTCCCCAGTAAAGGAGTGGACTTCCTAAACCCCCTACCTAACCTGCCTCCCTTTTACCCTACTAGCCCCAACCCCTAAAACCCCGCTACTATCCTAAATTGTTTTTATTTTACTTCTTACCCGCAGTCCATAGCAGCAGTAAGTTACGCAGTTGTGGGATCCCGGCACGCGCTTTTGTGTGACGCTGTCCCGGCCTGCCCGTTTCCCACCCCTGCCCTGCCTCTTCTTTGCAAAAACCTTTCCGATGTGCATACCGGGAGATATATGCATGGCTGAGGGCCTCTTAAAATCCGCATGACCTGTGTGCGTCCCAATCATGCACGTATCTCCCGGATTTGCCATGCATAGGGCTTTTAAAATTCGCCTTTTAGTGAGTAGTGGAGATGGGACTGAGCCCCAAGTCTTACTGCTTGTACAACAGCTCTAGCAAACCAACAGGAAGAATTTTAGTTTTTCCATTACTCGTCTCTACAAAAAGGTACAATAAAAAGCACTTATAAAATAACATACAGAAATCAAATGCAACAAAAAAACAAATCCGGGCTGAGCATCAGCTGTTAAAAACAATGGAGATAATTCTCCAAGGACTTACATGTGTAAATGTAACATACTTTCATAGCAATTTTCAAAAACCCATTTACACGCAGGGAGGACTTAAAAAACCTATACGTGTACCCAAATATGGGTGTATATGGCCATCCGGAGATCTACCTCAGTATTATATAACCTGTACGTATCATATACACGTAAGTTATAAAATATGCATAATTCTTCCCTGCAACACTCATGCATATGTAAAAACACACATGAATAGATATTTAAGTTAGCCAGATAAGTAATGCTTTTTAAGACTTATCCGGCTAAGTGGCAGTAAGACGCCCTTAGCCAGATAAATTAGAACTTATGCAGTTAAGTGATGCTGAACTGCTGTACATGCATTTCTGATTTTACATATGAAATTCAAGTATATACCATAGGCAAGTAGGTCTGTGTGTTAATTCTGCACATTTTCTAACATGCGTGCGTGAGCGAAATTACTGGAGCTGTATCATATATTAATTTGTAGATCAGAGTTAGCACCTTATATTTTGAGGGAAATTGAACTGGGAGCCAATGCAAGCCAGACAATACAGGGGAAATGTGTTCTTATGGTGAAACATTTGATAAGAGATGAGCTGCACTATTTTGAACTATTTGAAATGCTCTCAACGAGCTGGCTGGCACATTGAAGAACAATGAATTGCAGTAATCGAACAAAAGAAATACAAGAGATTGCAAAACAGTTTGGAAATTAAAGGGATCTAACAATGATTGTAATCTACACAATAAACGTAGGTTCATAAAAGCAGGTCATAATTAGTTTTTAAATGCAGTCTCATAAAAAGATCTGTATCAGTCAAGACCCCCAGATTTCACACTTCAGTTTTGATTGGAATTTGACAACTTTCAAAACAGAAAGTCAGTGAGAATATGAGAATTTGGAAATCTGGTAAGAATAATGACCTCTATCTTCTGAATATTTAAAACCAGTCAATTGTGATGTAACAATTGTTTGATAGTAGATACATAAAATAGACAGATCCTTGAATGTAGTGGACCAAAAAGATTGAAAAGGAATGAAAAACTGTATATCATCCGCATATACTTTGTAATTCGATCCTAAATCAGCTAACAACTTACACAATGGAGTAAAATAGAAGCTGAAGAGAGCTGCAGAGAGGACTGAAGCCTGAGGAATGCCAATAGGCATCTGGTGTCATGACCAGCAAGAAGCTGCAAATTAGATACCAAAGCGAGAGGAACTCCACCATTCTGCGAGAGGTCATGTGGAGCAGCATAATCCTCCATTCTCTCTCATTTTATTTATTTATTAAACGTATAGCTGCTGATCCACAGAGCTCAGCGGGTTACAGGGCTACACACACAATAATTAAACACATAAAACACTGACTAAACACTCTTAAAAAACAAAACAAAAAAATCATAAAACAACCAGCTTTCCAGCATTCTCTTGCTAAACTGTCTCCCTCCTTTAGCCATGTTAATGGATCTGGCTGAAAGAAGCAGGGGAGCAGTTTCGGAGAAAAATTCCTTCGAGGCAACAACTCTATTCCCTGCTCCTTTGATCCCATATTAAAGTAATATTGCAGGGAAGATTTAACTGCAAAGACCATCCTTCCTCAATACCCTCTATTGGGAATTTGCAAATGGTAACATTTTGGGCACATAAAGGAGTCTCTGAATTACACAGGAACAGGTAAGATTTCTGGGTGTCTTGCCAGCTGTGTTCCGGCTATTTCTTTTCCTTAGTAATGAGAAATTATTCTTCAGTGGGAAACCCCATCCCCTCCTTTCTCCAGTCAAGCATATGAACTGTGTCTACCTGTGAGTCCGCCTCTGGTTTTGGTACCTGCGTGCCCTTGGGGATCCAGGGGCAGTGGAACATCTGTCTGAGAAACATCAAACAATTTGCTTTGGGAGTAAGCTAAAAATGTGTGACGCCCATGGAGGAGAAGAGAGGAGTATGATTCCCCAGTTCTGCGTCTATAGAACCTAATGCATTAAAGGTACACACCACACACACACACACACACACACACACACTAAGAAGATCCCATGCTACTGATGCAATTAATAGCAGTGGCTATTCCCTAAGTAAACTTGATTAATAGCCATTAATGGACTTCTCCTCCAAGAACTTATCCAAACCTTTTTTAAACCCAGCTACACTAACTTCACTAACCACATCCTCTGGCAACAAATTCCAGAGCTTTATTGTGCGTTGAGTGAAAAAGAATTTTCTCCGATTAGTCTTAAATGTGCTACTTGCTAACTTCATGGAATGCCCCCTAGTCCTTCTATTATTCGACAGTGTAAATAACCGATTCACATCTACTCGTTCAAGACCTCTCATGATCTTAAAGACCTCTATCTGACTTGTCCTCAGCATATAAAAAGAAATCAATTACAAGATGCTGCACAGGACCAGCAGCAATCTATTCACTACCTCAGACAGTCTCAGGGTTCATATCATCAGTTGCTAATCTAATATCCAGGTGACACCTTACAGGAGAGTCTGGACAAACTTAAATTCACTGGCCACTTGCCTGCTCTGCTTAATCTGCCTTTATTGAAGATTATGGAGAACTTCATTTTTTGTTTCAAAAATATCTACATTTCTCTTATGTGTTGATGATTTGCATAAGAAGAAAACGGGGGACATAAGAAAAGACCATGGGAATGTGTAGAAAGTTTTGGTTAGTAAAGATGAAGGGTTACTTTACCTGCGTAATCTGTCTACAACTTATTGTATATATTCTGTTTTATTGCGTGATAGATTCCTTGTGCTTTCTCTTCTCTTTTTGTGTTATTCCCATCTTAACCCCACATGCTCCCTTTCACCTATCTTTCCTACCTTCCCTCCCAACATTTAAATAATAAGGTCCAATGAACTGGGCATCCCTTGGCCACTTAGTAATCTGAGGGGTTTCTGTACATAAAGACATATAACAATATTACACAGTCAGTATACAAAGGACACAAACTATATTACACTTATCCTTTATAGTGTACTTATACACAGTCACACAACTATACTAGTACAGCACTCCATCATTATATGGAAGTCCACTGGCAGAATGTTGCTATGATGGAAGTTCCGTACTGGACATGAATTAAATACATGGGATATGGAGACTCTCTAAAATGAATTCTGTCCTGGCACACGTTCTTTACTATGGCGCTTCCTGTGGATGACGTCTTGTCTGCTACAACCTGCTTTGCATCCTTGGTGAAACGTGGAAAGCCTGCTGGTATGCAGATCCTCATCGATAATGAAGTAGCCATAAAGTTTCCAGAGGAATGAATGACATGCTCATCTGCTCCAGGGAGCTGTATGAAGAGAAGCACACAAGACAGCTGTCTTCACTCTTTTGCAAAAAAATACATCTAAAGTCTAATGAAGAATGCCCCTCCTCATCTAGAACTAAAGAAGAGGAAGAAGCCCCAAAGGAAGAGACAGAATGATGACTCACTGTTATCTAAAAAAAAAAAAAAGTTCTTGTTTTTGCTCATTTTCTGTGTCTGATTTTTTGTACAGAGGACCACATCTCCAGACTTTTAATAGGAGTCAATGGAAAAATAGGTTTCGATATATGTAAAAAAAAAACAAAAAAAGAAAGAGAAATGCAACTCTTCCTTGTATCAAGGGCTTCTTTTATTGTGCTACATACACATCCCACATGACTAAACTGTAGATATACTTACCCTGCGCATATGAGATGTGCTTCTTTAGTCTTCTATAGTTGCAAGGAAGACTTGGTTTTCCAGGTAACCAAGCAGTGCCTTACCCTAAGGCCTAATTCACAGGGAGGATAACTTTCAAGCAACTGTGTGTGGCGGCATATACATTTGTATGTGGCCATGCGTAGATATACTATACTATTTTATTACGTGCATTTTTATATAAAATATGTGTAGCTCTACCCTGCAACATAAGTGTGTATTTAAAGTTATGCATGAATACATGCAATGCATTGAAACCATGTATTTTAATCACTTATTTAAAAAAAAAAAAATACATACATATATTTTATTTGTGAAAGTAAAGTAGGAATTCTTTATTTATTTAAAATGATTTATTTTCTGTGCACATACTAGAGTGTCTAGCCAGATTACAATTTCAATGTACATAAAATTACAAATAAAAAACTAACATCAAACTCTATAAGACACAGTGGGTCCTAGTCATACTAGAGACATGCTAGAAAAGGTAAAGTTCCTGGATGGAATAAATGACTGCTTCATGGAGCAATTGGTTCAGGAACCAATGAGAGAAGGAGCTATTTTTGCTCTAATTCTTAGTGGAATGCAGGATTTGGTGAGAGAGGTAACAGTGGTGGGGCCACTTGGCAATAGTAATCATAACATGATTAAATTTGACTTAATGATTGGGAGACAATAAGTAAATTGACAGCTTTAACACTAAACTTTCAAAAGGCAAACTGATAAAATGAGGAAAATAATTAGAAAAAACTGAAAGGTGCAGCTGCAAAGGTTAAGAATGTACAACATTGCTTAAAAATTCCATCTTAGAAGCACAGTCCAGATGTATTCCATGCATTAAAGAAGGTGGAAGGAAGGCTAAACGATTACTAGCATGTTTAAAATGTGAGATGAAAGAGGCTATTTTAGACAAAAAAAGTCCTTTAAATATTGGAAAAAGGATCCATCTGGAGAAAATAGGATAAAGCATAAGCATTGTCACATTAAATGTAGAACACTGAAAAGACAGGCTAAAAGAGAATATAAAATGAAGTTGGCTGTAGAGGCATAAAATCATAATAAAAACTTTAAAAAATATATCAGAAGCAGGAAACCTATGAAGAAGTCAGTTGGACCGTTAATGATGGAAGGGATAAAGGGGCATTTAGAGAAGATAAGGCCATCGCGGAAAGACTACATTAATTCTTTGCTTCCGTGTTTACTAATGAGGATGTTGAGAAAATAGCAGTTCCGAAGACAATTTTCAAGGGTGATGATTTGGATGAACTGAACCAAATTACAGTTACTCTGGAAGATGTATTAGGCCAGACTGACAAACTGAAGAGTAGCAAATCACCTGGATCGGCTGGTATACACCCCAGGGCTCTGAAAGAACTCAAAAATGAAATTTCAGACCTATCAGTAAAAATTTGTAACCAATCATTAAAATCATTCATTGTACCTGAAGACTGGAGGATAGCAAATGTAACCCCAATATTTAAAAAGGGCTCCAGAGGTGATTCAGGATACTATAGACCGGTGAGCCTGACTTCAGTGCCAGGAAAAACAGTGGAAACTATTTTCAAGATCAAAATCACAGAACATATAGATGGACATAGTTTAATGGGAAACAGTCAGCATGGATTTACCTAAGGGAAGTCTTGCCTCACAAATCTGCTACATTTTTTTGAAGGGGTTAATAAACATGTGGATAAAGGTGAACTGGTAGATATAGAGGTAGATCTTTATAAAATCCGGGGTCGGCGCGCGCAAGGCTGCGCAAAATCGGCAGCCTGCGCGAGCCGAGCCGCGCAGCCTGCCTCCGTTCCCTCCGAGGTCGCTCCAAAATCGGAGCAGCCTCGGAGGGAACTTTCCTTCCACGTCCCCCCCACCTTCCCCCACCTTCCCCTCCCTTCCCCTATCTAATCCTCCCCCCAGCCCTACCTAAATCCCCCCCTACCTTTGCTGTACAAGTTACGCCTGCTTGAGGCAGGCGTAACTTCCAAGTACAGATCCAACTTCCAAGTACAGATCCAACTTCCAAGTACAGATCCCCGAGTCACTCGGGGATCTGTACTTGGACCAGTGCTTTTTAATATATTTATAAATGATCTGGAAAGGGATATGCTGAGTGAGGTGACCAAATTTGGAGATGACACAAAATTATTCAGAGTAGTTAAATCACATGCAGGATTGTGATAAGTTTCAGGAGGACCTTGCGAGACTGGAAGATTGGGCGTTCAATTGGCAGGTGAAATTTAATGTGGACAAGTGCAAGGTGATACATATAGGGAAAAATAACCCATGTTGTAGTTACAAGATGTTAGGTTCCATATTAGGAGTTAGTTACCACCTAGGAAAAAGATCTAGGCATCATAGTGGATAATACATTGAAATCATGGCTCAGTGTGCTGCAGCAGTCAAAAAAGCAAACAGAAGGTTAGGAATTATTAGGAAGGGAATGGTGAATAAAACAGAGAATGTCATAATGCCTCTGTGTTGCTCCATGGTGAGTCCGCACCTTGAATACTGTGTTCAATTCTGGTAGCCGATTCTCAAAAAAGATATAGTTGTATTGGAGAAGTTATTGAGAAGGGCAATCAAAATGATAAAAGGGATGGAATGGCTCCTCTATGAGGAAAGGTTAAAGAGGTTAGGGCTGTTCAGCTTGGAGAAGAGATCGCTGAGGGGGGAAATGACAGAGGTCTATAAAATCATGAGAGGAATTGAATGGTTAAATGTGAATCGGTTATCTACTCTTTCAGATAATAGAAGGACTAGGGGGCATTCCATGAAGTTAGCAAGTAGCACATTTAAAACAAATCAGAGAAAAATCTTTTTCACTCAATGCACAATTAAGCTCTGGAATTCATTGCTGGAGGATGTGGTTAAGGAGGTTAGTTTAGCTGGGTTTAAAAAAGGTTTGGATAAATTCTAGAGGAAATGTCTATAAACTGCTATTGATCAAGTTGACTAACAGGTAGATTTTAAAAGCAATGCGCGCGCAAAAATGGCCCCATACATGCGTTTGTAGGCCGTGTGCGAGTAATGCAAATTTTAAGAAGCTGGGAAATATATGTGTACATACCTGTGTGCATGTCAAGAATAAGGAGGCAGAAAAGGGGTAGGGCATGGGTGCTCCGGGGTGGCGCCAAGACTTGAGAGCGTAACTCCGAATTTTGCAAAGGCTGATCATGGTGCACGTTGGCACGCTACCTGCGTAACTTTACTGCTGGTCCTGATGAGGAGCATGGTTCAAATTGAAATGTGGGGCTTACAGAATGAGGAAGCAAAGGGGTCCTGAACATGAGTGGGGGGTGGAGTGAGAGAGAGAGAGAGACAATATGACATGCTATATATCTCCCACTGTATGAGGGGCACTTTTAACAGAGTGGGTTTTTTTTTTTGGGGGGGGGGGGGGGGGGGGTGGTGTTACATTGATCTGCCTAGGTGCAAGAATATGTAGACCCTTGTAGCACCGTCCCGCCAAAACCCACCCTGAGTTGAAAGTGCCCCTCTTACAGTGGGAGATATATAGAGTGTTATATTGTGTCTCTTTCTCTCTCCCCCCCCTGCCAACATGGTCACTCGTGTGAACATGTTATTAATATATACGCGCGGCAGGGATTTTTAAAATGATATGTGTGTACCTGCACGCACGATATAAAATTAAGCGAATCTCTGCTCGCCTGTCAATATGGGCGCATGTGCGCTCCTTTTAAAATTTACCTGTCAGGGAATAGCCACTGCTATTACTGGCATTGGTAGCATGAGATTTATTTAGTGTTTGCGTACTTGCCGGGTACTTGTAACCTGGATTGGCCACTGTTGGAAAGAGGATGCTGGGCTTGATGGTCCCTGAGTCTGACCCAGTATAGTAATTTCTTATGTGTTTATATACAGCCTTGCCAGTTAGGGATAAATCTTAATATATCAGCTCAGTGTGATTCTGAGTCAGAGAATGCCTGTGAAAAAAAGGTATATCTTGAACACCTTTTTAACTAAGCCCACGTAAGTCCCTATATTTTATAGCATGTGAGTGTTGATGAAATTATCAGTTTTACCAATTAGTCCACTGGTTTGCCCAGCCCTTCTCCAGGTCATTGAGACCCTCCTGGTTCTTCGGTCTGAACTCCCCCCAGTTCACCCAGACTTCCCACCCTGTCAGTACTGTACAATAAATGTGTTATGAACTCTGCCCGCGGGTTTCCCCGCGAGCAGGCTCACTTACCATGCTGTGCTTTTCTTCGCCGATGCGGCGGGACGCCGCTGTTGGCCTGCCCACGCGGCCCAGAAACCGCCCCCATCTCTCCTCTTCACCGCGGCCGGAGCCGCGGACTTTCCAGCTTTCTTCTGGGCTGGGACCGCCCCCAACGCTTCTTCCATCTTCGCGGCACTAGGCCGCAAGCCCCGGTGCCATCCGGCGGATGGAGCTGCCCTTGGGGCCTCCTGCAGCGGCTGGAGCCGCTGCCAATGTCGGGCCTGCGTCCCAGGCCAGCCCTGCCTCTTCTTACACTCTGCGTCGGTGCAGGCCGCTGTCCGCGGTCCTGCACAGCTTCCTGCTTCTCCTAGGCGAGCGGCCGCGTCTTCCTTCAAGATTTAAAGGGCCAGACACAGGAAATGTCTTGGCCCCACCTTGGTGACTGTTTCCTGCCTCAGCCCTATAAAGGGCTGCTCCGTCTGTTGTTCCAGGGCCTTGCATCGTGGAGTCTTCGCTCTGGAGGCTCCTGCCTGCCAGAGCCTGTGTAAGGTCTTCCAGTCTTGTGGAGCTCCTCATCGTGATGTCTTCTCGTCTTGCCATGTCATGTCTTCGTGCCTGAGGTCCTCGACCAGGTGTCCTGGTGTCTTGATCTTCTATGTCCTGGTGTTCCTGCCTTCCTCGATGTTCATTCCTACGTCTCCTTCAACGCTCTCGAGCCTTCTGGTCCAGTAGGCCGGGGGTCCCTCAGATGCAGTACTCCTGAGTGGACTAGCCTGCTGGTGGACAGTTGTCCTGTGCTCCTGAGCCGTCATGTCCTGGTTGTGTGTTCCTGCGCTGTCCCGCTTTCCTCGTGGTCCGTGACCAGTCTGCAAGGGCTGTGTAGGGCGCGCAGTGGAACAGGGTGGTCCATGACTCAGTCCCGCGGGTGGCCTGAGTAGGGCGCCCTGAGAGACAGTGCCAATGTCCGTCTTCCTCGTCTGGATTCCAAGTCCCTCGTTGTGTCTGCCCTTCAGCGTCATGTTTCTGATGTTGTTGCATCGACCCTGGTCCGGGATGCCGTCGCATCGACCACTGGTCCGTGATGTCTTCGCATCAGCCTTGGTGTCAAGTCTCGCCTGCGATGCCGTTGCATCGATCCTGGTGTCACATCTCCATAGTCCTGGTGTCATGTCTTCAACCCAAGTCTTCGTGCCATGTGATGCCGTCGCATCAACCCAAGTCTTCATGCCATGTGATGCCGTTGCATCAACCTTCTTGTCCTCGTGTCAAGGTCCGTCTGCCCTCAACCTCAGGCCAGGCCTGCTGCTCCATGCTGCTCGCAGCAGGTCCGAAAGGGCTCGGAATGGTCGGAGGACCATTCAACTTCCAACATCCTCAGATGTTGGCCTTGGGAGCTTGCCGGCCTGGCCGAGGGCACTATTGTTCAGCCATGCAGAGCCACCGTCAACCCTTGGCTCGGCCCGGAAGGTCTGGGTCGGGCTGAGGCCCATGGGCACACTAAACCACCAGAGTATAACAGAATGCAAGGCCTTTCGAGGCCGTACTCAACAAAATGCACTTAATGTCACTTATGCCAGGTATTTAGCAGGTGTAAAAATATGCGAGTAAGTTAGAAAATGTATGTGTGTAAGTGTATTTTAAAATAGCAACTTTCATGCGTAACTATTGGCCGTGCCCAGTAACACCCTTAGACCACCCTTTTTTACACACAAATATATGCGCATGAAAGTGAAAATACTTACATATTTTAGACTTTTAGAAAATAAGGCATACACGAGTAGAGGCTACTTACACACTTAGGGGGGGATTTTTAAAAGCCCGGTGTGTGCCAAAATGGGGAGATATGCGCATAAGTCGGGCTAATGTGCGCCCACTGAATTTTAAAAGCCACCCAGGTGTGCGGGTATCTGCCGGAGTGCACATCTAGGACGTTTTCAAAAAGGGCGGGGCATGGGCATGGTCGGGGGTGGGACATGGGGGTTTTGAGATGTGGCCAAGAGATATGCGTGGAAATACTTACATGCCTGGGCGTGTGCCCAGATCTCCTGCCGTGTAAGTTTACTTCTGCTAGGGACAAGGTGTAAGTCAGAACCCCCCCCCAAAAACAAAACTAGCCATACTCGAGGTGTTTTAAGGGTCTGGGGTAACTGGGGGGAGTGGCAATGGCTTGGGCACATACCCCCTTTAAATTCCCCCGATTTATGTGGTAGAAGTGGGATTTGCGCTCCTAGTTGCAGGCCTATTTAAAATTAGGTGTGCATGTGTGTGCATCCAGGCTATTTTATAACACGCGTGCAAGCTATAAACATTGTCGCATCCCTGCGTGTGCGCCTGCACACCGATATAACATTTACCGTCTCTTTTGCTAATTTTTACGCATGCAACCTTTTGAAAATTCACCTCGAAGCTTAAGGATACAGCAGGAGTGTTGTGTTAGTCCATTGAAATGCTCAGAAATAAAGATTAACATATAAAAACAGAAAAAACACATTTTATATAAGATGATGCCTTTTCATTACACTAACTTAATACTTCTCTTGTCCAGCTTTCAAGAGCTATCTCTTAAGCTTTTGTCCCATAGGCACAGAATGGGAGAAAATCCTTTGTAGATCAGGTCCCAAATGTGTGCAGATATGCCTGATGAATGTTCATTGTGGATTCCCAGAAAAACAGTCCGGTTTGCAGTCCTGCAGTTCCAGAAATGTGCACCTCTGCTATAGAATATATTTATTTACACACACACACACACACACACACACCGGTATTGCAGTGCTACAGTTTCCCTATGCTGCATGTTAACAGACATATTAAAATGTACATTTACTCTACAATGTATGCAAAGCCACACACGTTTTTCTGTACATTAGCATACCCACAAGCACTGTGTGCTGTGCACACACAACCACCCCCCATCATGCTTGATCTAACAGGCAGAAAGTTCAGCCGCTATGGATTTGACTACCTTCCCCAGTGTCCTGGCACTGCACAGGAAGCTGGAGGTGGAGGATGGAAGTCTCAGCTTGATTTGCGCAGGAGCAGGAAAGCAGAATGATGTTCTTGGAGCACAGGGGACAGCTGGATTTAGCCTACTGCTGCTGTCCTGTCCTCGTTCCCACCACCAGGGGAAGGGAAGGAAATGGCAGTTCTTACTCCATGCCAGGATTCCTGAGGTGAAGCAGGATGGAAGGGAGTCAAAGCTCACAGAAGGTGGCTGAGCCTGAAAAGTTAATTAGTGAGCAGTGGGTAAAGTGTTGAATGCAGGAAGCATAGGCTCATTAAATAACCCCCCTGGGGCATGTCATTCAGATCACTGAAGAAGGCCTTTGATGAGGGTCCATGCAATGACAAGCCCCAGGAGAACCATTTGTTTAGTTTGTAAATTTAACATGAGCAGATGAGATGGCTCAATGAATCGTCAGAAGGCTACAAAGCTTTTTTTTTTTTCTCATCAAGGACTGACTCATGGGAATGACACAGGGATATAGCCCCTATCTCCTCTAGCACCGAATGTGTCAGGATACAGATTCTATCACCTGTAGGACTGGAAGGCTTAGGGGACTGGCACAAGGATCCAGAACCTGTTGCTTCTAGGACTAGAGGGCCCAGGCAATAGGCATAGGGATAGGAACCTGTCACCTGTAGGACTAGCGTGCTCAGGGGATTGTTACTGGGCTACTGAAGCAAATTAAATCTGGGTCAGCAATGGCAGTCATGACCTTCTGATGGCCATTTGTGGTCTAGGTAGCATGAACTGGCGGTCTCCGTGCAGTCTCAAGTGCATAGGCACCTACAACACTAAATAATAAAAGTCATCTTGGTGGATTACTGGAGTGGAGGCTAGTACCTGGTGTTTACTACCCTTACTCAATAAGCCTTCGCACGGTTAATGCAACTCCAACATTACTCTCTGCTTCAATGGCAAGGGGAAATGTGGAAAAGAGGATTTGCATTCAGAAAACTACCAACAAGGACTGAACTTCACAATATGGGTAAATAAATAAATGTGGGGGTAGCTTGCTTATTACGGCAGTTACTACCATAAACCAATTAAGCCTGATACATCACTTTGAATACTTATACAGCGTTGCTCTCTGCTTCAACGGCAGGGGGAAATGTGGAAAACAGGATTTACATTCAGACAACATCCAACAAGGCATTGATCTGTGCAATCTGGGTAAACAAGCATCAGGGTAACTTGCTTGATGCAGCAGTTACTACCCTTAACCATTAAGGCTTATGCTCACCTTTGATGCAACTCCAACATTACTCTCTGCATCAATGACAGGAGATGGCAGGAAATTTGAATCAAACAGTTACCAACAAGGGCCCTGAACTTGGTGATCGATGAAACAGATAAGTATGGGAAAATAAGTGTGGGAGCTTGCTGGGCAGACTGGTTGGGCCGATTGGTTTTTTTCTGCCATTTCTATGTTTCTATGTATGTTTCTATATCATTACCTAGAGCGCATCAATAAATTGTTATAAAGGAAAAAGAAAGGCAAGTCAGCACTAGATTATTATCATTATTCTAAATAAGTGATTGATTTGTGAAGACAAGTGACAGCAGACTCATTTACTATGCTCAAAATCCTCAGGCACCTGTGAAGCTTCGCTATAAGGCACTTCTCTATGACGCAGCTCTGCACCTGCCTTTCCCACAACCGTGAGGATGGATTGGACCAACACTGCCACAGCGATCTGAAGCTATGGGACAGCACTTGATAGAGGATGGAGTGTTATGCTGAGATCGTGACATGCGATGAGGCTGGAGGATTTATAAGAGCCCAGGCGTGCTCTTATTAATCCACCAGCTACCTCATGCAGATGCCTGTGGCTTCCCATCAAAATTTCTGTTCAGAGGACATGCAAATAATACTACAGGTATTTTCTAACTGAGATGCTTGTTGGCGTTTTAGTGAACATTCTGTCAAGATGTTGGATCACTTCTTGGAGATTAATGGTGTCAATGGGTTCATAGCTTATATATTTATTTATCTAACAGCTGTGTACCCTGCACTGCCTCCCATTCTAGGCAGTGAGGCTCTCAGTGTGGTTGAGGTTTTAATTGAAATTAAGTTTGATCCCTGATTCACCTGCTTTCTTATGTGAAATTAGGAAGGCTCTGGCGGGTGCTATTTTGTATGGCAGAAATTTACAATGGTGCTG
Source organism: Rhinatrema bivittatum (assembly GCF_901001135.1). NCBI lineage: Eukaryota > Metazoa > Chordata > Amphibia > Gymnophiona > Rhinatrematidae > Rhinatrema > Rhinatrema bivittatum. The sequence continues at coordinate 94,288,320 of NC_042622.1, read as the reverse complement.
GCGTCAGTCCACTAGCGCCATTTGCAATAGAAAAGGAAGGAAAATAAATTAAATCTGTTTACTTTTCCTTCATCTTGTATTTTAAAAAATTGCCATTTCATTTCCAGCAAATGCACATCCCTATCCATTTTTTGTTACTTACTTCCAGGGATAGGCGCTGGCTTTTCCCTAATAATTGTTTATGGTCTTTTCTGCCAGGAACTTGTCCAAACCCTTTCAGTCTCAGCTATGCTAGGTGCCTTGACCATATTCTCTATCAACAAATTCCACACTATGGGCTGGATTTTAATACCTACGTACGGGCGTAGATTTGTGCACGCAACCCGGTGCGCACAAATCTACGCCCAATTTTATAACCTGTGCGCGCAGTTGCGCGCATGTTATAAAATCTGGGGTCAGCGCGAGCAAGGGGATGCACACCTTGCGTGCGCCAAGCCCTAGGGGAACCCCAATGGCTTTTCCTGTCCCCTTCGAGGCTGCTCTGAAATCAGATCGGCCTCAGAGGGAACTTTCCTTCTGCCCCCCCACCTTCCCCTACCTAACCACCCCTCAGTCCTACCTAACCCCCCCCCCAACCTTTGTTCCATAAGTTGCGCCAGCCTCTGGTCAGGCGTAGGTTGCGTGCGCCGGCTGCATGTGCCGGCGCGCGATCCCCCAGCACAGCCACTGAGCCGAAGGCCTCAGTCCTGCCCCCACCCCGCCCCTTTAACAAAGCCCCGGGACATATGCAAAATAGGCTCAGTGCGCGTAGGGCTTTTAAAATCTGCCCCTTTGATTGTGCACTGAATGAAAAAAAATGTATTTGATTTGTTTTCAATCTGCTACCAACTAGTTTCATGGAATGTCCCTTACTCCTAGTGCTATTTGAAAAGATCAATAAATGGTCCCTTTTTAACTGTTCCACCCTGTTCATGATTTTATAAACCGCTATTATATCCCCTCTCTGTCGCCTCTTCTCCAAGCTGAAGAGTCCTAAACTATTTAGTCTTTCTCCATGAGGGGGCTTTTCCATCTCCTCTATCATTTTTGTTGCCATTCTTTGTATCTTTTGGGGTAGATTTTCAAAAAGGGCGCCCTCGCGTACTTTGTAGGCGCATCAGGCGCAAACAAAAGTATGCTGTATTTTAGTAGATACGCGCGTAGCCGCTAAAATCCTGGATCGGCGCGCGCAAGGCTACCGATTTCGTGTAGCCGGCGCGCGCCGAGCTGCGCAGCCTACCTCCGTTCCCACCGAGGCCGCTCCGAAATCGGAGTGGCCTCGGAGGGAATTCGCTAACGCCCTCCCCTCACCTTCTCCTCCCTTCCTCTACCTAACCCACCCTCCCGGGCCCTGTCTACACCCCCCCCTACCTTTGATGGGGGATTTACGCCTCCCAGAGGTAGAAGTAAATCCCTGCGCGCCAGCGGGCCGCTGGCACGCCTAGACGCGACCCGGGGGCGGTTCCGGAGGGCGCGGCCATGCCCCCGGACCGAAACCATGCCCCCGGGCCTGCCCCCGAAACGCCGCGTCCCACCCCGAAAACGGCGCGCCGCTCGGCCCCGCCCCGACACACCCCTGACACGCCCCCTCGGAAAACCCCGGGACTTATGCGAGTCTCGGGGCTCTGCGCGCGCTGGCAGGCCTATGTAAAATAGGTGCACCGGCGCGCAAGCCCTGCTCGCGTACATCCGGGCGGATTTACGCGAGCAGGGCTCTTAAAATCCGCCCCTTTGAGTTCTGCTATATCGTTTTTGAGATGGGGTGTCCAGAACTGAAGGCAATACTCATGATACAGTCACACTATAGATCTATAGAAAGGCATTATGATATTCTCAGTTTTGTTCTTCATTCCTTTCCAAATAATTTCTAACAATCTAGTTGCTTTTTTAGTCACCATTGCCCACTGAGCTGAGGATTTCAAAGTATTGTCCACAAAGACATCAAGATCTTTTTCCTGCGTAGTGATTCCTAATACAGGACCCAGCATTCTATATATCTAGATTAGGATTCTTTTTCCCTTTGTGCATCACTTGTTCACATTAAATTTAATCTGCCACTTAGATGTCCACGTCTCTAGTATGGCAAGATCCTTCTGTAATTGCTTACTGTAATGCTGAATGGGAGAGTGGACCCTTAATGCCTGATTTTAAAAAGCCCATGTGCGTAAAAAACGGGGGTTACGTGTGGCCGGGCCTTGCGTGTAATGCACGCACTTTCATGCAGAAGTGCCGGACCAACAAAAAGGGGCAGGCCATTGGGCCCTGTCCCAGAGAAGCGTGTGCCGGCAGCCGGCCAGAGAACGGAAGATACTTCTTCTCGGGAGGAGCAGTAGGTATTAAAATTTTAAAAAACGGGGAAAACTAGGGTAGATTTATGGGTCGGGGAGGAGAGGGGAAGAAGGAGGAAGGATAGTGTTAGGGTTAGGAAAGTTCCCTCCCAGTCCGCTCCTTAATTGGAACGGACTGGGAGGGAAATGGGCAAAGGCCTGATCGCATCGCCGCTTGTACTTTTGAAATTTCTCCCCCCAGCGCGTGCAAGTCACGGACTGCCCGTAGATGCGTACAAGGATGTTAAAATCTGGCTCAGATGTGCGTGTGGATGTCTTCTTTTATAAAATGTGTGAGCGGATGTTGCATTTTATAACATGCGCGCGCCAATGCACACATGTTATAAAATGATCGCATCCATGTGTGCATGTCAGGAATTGCGCGCACACAGACACACTTGCGCTCATTTTAAAATCTACCTTTTAGTGCTGTGATGTGATTGGTACCACCTAGTGGGTGAACCCACTTGGCTCGCACCAATAGTTGATGGAGAAACTCTTGGGCAGAACCGGCTGGAACTTCGTCTATACCAGCCACCTCCCCCGCAGGTTGAGCCCATGGGTTCTGGCTACCTGCGGGTCTTAGGTGGGTCCTTAGGACTATCCAGGAGAATGGAGAGTCCGAGTCCAGGCAAAGGGTCGGGGAAGGCAGCAAACAGCAGAGACAAGAGGCAGGCCAGTGGTCAGGGCAGGCAGCAGATGAAGCAAGGTCAAAATCCAAGCCGGGATCGGAATCAGGAAGTTAAGCCAAGGGGAAAAGGGAACAAAGAATAACATAGACAAGACAAGGCATGAACAAGGCAAGGCAAGGGCAAAGCACAGACGAGGCAAGGAAGAGGAAAGGAGAACGGTAAGGCAAGACAAGAACAAGGAGTTGAACTAGCAACACTCACTCACTGAGACACAAGACACACCAGGGGACCTGTTGCTGAGGCGTCAGTGGCTCATCTGAAGGAGCCTTTTGTAGGGAGAATTTGGTGATGTTATCTAAGGGTGCTGCGGGGACTTTCTGCCACGTCCCTTTTAAGAATCCAGTAGGGAGAATTTGGTGATGTTATCTAAGGGCGCTGCGGGGACTTTTCTGCCACGTCCCTTTTAAGAATCCAGTAGGGAGAATTTGGTGATGTTATCTAAGGGCGCTGCGGGGACTTTTCTGCCACGTCCCTTTTAAGAATCCAGTAGGGAGAATTGGTGATGTTATCTAAGGGTGCTGCGGGGACTTTTCTGCCATGTCCCTTTTAAGAATCCAGTAGGGAGAATTTGGTGATGTTATCTAAGGGTGCTGCGGGGACTTTTCTGCCACGTCCCTTTTAAGAATCCAGGCATCTGGTGCGAGTACGCCTAGGGGAAGCCGTCCAGAGCTGGAGGCTGATGGCGTCCATGCTGAGCGACGGCAGGTGAGGGAGGCAGCTTCTTGCCACTTTGGCTTCTTAATGACGTCAGGGGTGATTGAAGTGGCAGCGTCCTGTGAGCCAGCAACCATGGCACTCACAATCTGCTTGTGTTTTAACTACTTTGAATATTTTTCTGTCATCTGGCAATTTCATCACTTCACTCATTGTTCTCTTTTCCATTTTATTAATTAACAAGTTAAACAACATTGGCCCAGTACAGATCCCTGATGCATTCCACTATTTACTTCTTTCCTTTGGGAAAACTGATCATTTGGTCTTATTCTTCATTTCGTTTTTTAATCAATTCCCTAATCCCATGCCATTTTAGTCATTAACTAGGAGATGATTCCCCCTGTTTTGTATCTTCCCACAACATACCTTGGGGCCGATACAATACAGTGCACTCAGCCGAGCGCACTGTTTAAGCCGCTATCGGACGCGGGTTAAACAGGCGCTAATCCACCCCCTGATGCAATAGGGGGATTAACGCCTACTTAACGCGTGTCTGACGTGGAGTGAATGAGTTAGCGCTCATCACATGCAAATGCATGTGAATGAGGGGTTAGCTGAGTGCACTGAAAAAAAGTACAGAAAAGCAGAAAAAACTGCTTTTCTGTACTTTTTTTAAAGTAAAAAAAGAAAAAAAAACTCTGCCGGCCGCTTTGAAGACTAACACCAATATACTCGGCGTCGGTTTTCATAACTAACAGGCTGCAGTAATGAAAAGCGACGCCGATAAAGTCGGCGTCGCTTTTCATAACCGGCTGACTGCAGTTATGAAAACCGATGTCGAGTTTATCGGCATCGGTGTTCATAACCGGCAGATCGCCGGTAACTTCGGGGTTGCTAGCGCGACCCCCTAATCTGTTTATTGCATAGCGCCCCCCTTGCGGGCGCCATTCGTGCTCTAAGAAAGTGGGCGCTGAAAAGTCAGCGCCCGCTTTCTGCAAATTCATTCCAGTGATGGTCTTAGGCCAGGGACTCCTGCACAAAGGCTTCTTACAGAGCCCTGCAATCATGGGTCCTGTATTTGGTCACCAAGGACTATGACTTCCTCTTCCCTGGGGCCTGTGAAATCTGCCTTCGCAACCTCCATGGCCTCCAGCCAACCCAGGGAGCAGAATACCCAATTTGGGGATTGAATTGGGGATCTTCTGCAAGGCAGTGTGTACTGCATTTACCTTCTGAGCTACTAAGCTGGCTCATTTGTAATGCTTTCCTCTAAATCACCAGTTAATTAATAGTAGGGAGTTTGAAGAAAAGAAAAATGTTTTTGGATAATATGGCCAGCCTCATATGTTTTTTTATGCTTACCTGACTGGAACAGGTGAATATATACACCTACGTCCCAAGATTAGCTGTATGTGTACGGCTTGGCCAGTCAGGTGATACATAAATATACATAGAAATGACATCAGAAAAGGACCAAAATGGTCCATCCAGTCTGACCAGCAAGCTTATGGTAACATCTGCTGCGCCATACAGGTCACCTCCGAAATTAGTTTCCCAAATCATCAAAGTCAAGGCCTTTGTCAGTTGCTGTCTGAGTCCAACTCCCCGTCACTTCCTGCCGTTGAAGCAGAGAGCAATGTTGGAGTTGTTTCAACAGTATCAGGCTTATTGGTTAAGAGTAGCAATACCGCAACAGCTAGTTACCCCATTCTTATTTGTTTTCCCAGACCTTAAAATTCAATATCCTTGTTGGTTGCTGTCTGAATCTAATTCCCCTTTCCTCTTTTCCCCCTGCTGTTGAAACAGAGAGCCATAATGGAGTTGCATCAACAGTATGAAGTCCCATTGTTTAAGGGTAATAATAACCACCACACCAGCAAGTTACCCCATTGGTTGATACTGAGGCTGGAGACACACACAGTAACCGAATTTAAGAAAGCCTTGGATAAGCACAAAGGAGCTCTAGTTTCAGATACATGGGGGGAAACTCCAAGATCCACTGGGGGTCAGTGGATCCTCATTTGACATTATATTCTATTTCCATACAGTATATGACACAGAAAGAATTTTTACAACCAGCAGAATGAGGTTTCAAAGCCAGGGAAGTTAATTACTAAAGTAAAGTGTTTCATCCTCAAACAGAAGTCCAATGTTCCTCCTCTTGGTCCTGGGTAGCTATGCCTGGAAACCTTGATTTGATAATGGCAGATAAGAGTGGAGCTAAAATCAGACTCCCAAGGACGCTTCATCAGGCTTCATGTCCGGTCCATAGAATACAAAAGATTTTTTCTGGAGCGGAGAGGGGTGGGGTCCGTCAGCCAGAGAAAACACAACAGAAGACTCCTGTGCAGAACTGCAGAAGCAAGGAGCACTGCTCCCATCGGGAGAGGGGCTTCCTGCCTGCACCCAGGATGCTTCTGTTTTCATTACCAAGGTTTAGTCACATCTCTGCCCAATGCTTTCTTTTCAGGAAAAGGGAAATTACAATCAGCAATTTTATTTCCATCCACATTTATTACCTTAGAGAGAAAAGTTAGGGGCACAGTGTCACTGTTCTCCTCTCCCCCTCCTTCCCCGCATGGACGCAGAATATGAAAATAAAACTTGATATTATTATTATTCGGCTATCAAGGTCGAGAGCGGACTCCCTTAATAAACTCATACTCTAGATAGTTTCTTCAGTTTCTCTCCAATTAAAGTGCACCGTAAAAACCAGAGAAACTCAATGTCTGCTTGATTGATTTCCGTTCCCTTCATTCAATGCCGAAATGAAATTTTAAGTGTGAAGCCAAGCAACGGCGTGACAAAATGTCACACATCTCGCTATGCAAAACACAAATGTGAATGATCTTACTTGCCCGCAGGTTTAACCAGCTCTCCGAGGACTCTGATGCTGTAGAAATGAAAAGCGCAATATTTTATGAAAAGATTTTAAATTACATTTTCTGTAGGTCTGTGAGAGAACAAGCAATCTTGTTCCTTAAGTAATTGTAAAAGCAGAAAAATGTTTCACCTTAAGTCAGCACCATTGCTGTAAGCAGAAACTACTAACACTTTGTGCCCTCCATAATGCCTGGGATAGCTGGTTTAATATACTGGACGCATCCTATGAGTCTTTATAAAGAGGGTGATGGATTTGTGTTATTGGCTTCTGTAACACAGAATGAGGGTAACTTTCACACAGCTCCACATGGCCCAGTGTATATGGCCGCGCAAAGATCTACTACAGTATTTTATAACCTGTATGCATCAGATACATGCAGATAAATACATGTATTTGTACCCCCCGTGCAAATATTTGCAATGCATTGAACGAGTATAAGTTTCCTATCTATTTTAAAAACATACACATGTATACTATATCTTTATGCACAAAAAAATTGTGACTTGCTTGCATAAAACCCTGTTTTACGGGCGAAAGTCTCACACATAATTGAGATTGCCAGTTTGCCAAAATCTCCACCAGTTCTTCTCCAGGTCATCGAGATCCTCCTAGTTCTTCACTTTGAACTCCTCCCCCTCATTCAACCAATAGTAGACAGTAGAAGAATCTGATATCAATTGTGCAAGGTAACATAGTAATATAACATAGTAATGACAGCAGATAAAGACCAAATGGTCCATCCAGTCTGCCAGCAAGTTGCTTAAGGTAGTAATTGCTGCTCCGTGTAAGTTACCTCCATGCCTATTGTTAAGGGTAGTAACTGCCGCTCTGTGCAGGTTACTCCCCATACATCCTTTCCTTCATTTCTATCATCTAGCCTCTACAGATCTGCAGTTTTAATTAGCAGGTGCAAAATTATGTGAATAAGTTGCCAAATATACGTGCTTAAGTCTCTTATAAAAGAGCATCTTGCATGCCTACCTCTTGGCATCATCCCGGAACACTCCTGGATTGCCACTTTTTTGCATGCATAAATATGTGCGCGAGACTGAAAATGCATTTATAAAATAGCATGTATGCAAGTGCAAGCTGTTTACACATGTATATGCTAATTTTACATGCATAAATGTTTTGAAGATTCACCTCTAAGTGTTTTAGTTTGGATTGGAAAGGGTAACTTTTTGATCCAGTGTCAGCTGCTTTATCAATGTGCCACCCAGAAGTTACCTCACTGTGCAAGCTGTAGATGTCCTTTCCTCTCCAATGTACCCGCGCCTGTAGTCACAATGGAGACCTGCAGCCTTCTCTGGCTGTGATCAGGGACAAGATGGAGAGGGCTCTCAAGGGACTCTGGGTTCCCCTTGTTAAATTGCTGTATGATTTTGCTAAAAATAAAATTGTGACCCTTTGATAAGAAATTGGAGTCATGTATGTAAGTCTAAAGGAGACAGTGCCCCTTTCCAGTGATGGGAGTTCAAGTTCTATAAAACAGTGTTTTTGACTCTTTTTAGAATGGCCGGACTAGACTTTGTCATAAAAAATGACTATGCTCCTCCCCCTAATTCATAATTTGGACCTGCCAAACTATGGATTAATGCAAAAAAAAAAAATTAATCTCAGTGAGGAATTAGGGCATGACCAGTCTTTCCACAGAAAATAATCTTCCTCAGATCTTTTCATAGTTAGGATATGTTTACAATGTAAAACATCTACACTAAAATCAGCAGGCTGAGGTGGTGCTAAACTTCTGCTGTCGAATCAGCAGGCTTGGGGATAAACAGTGCTAAATAATATCTGTGCTACAATCAGTAGGCTGGGGGTAGAGGGGAGCCAGTACCAGCAGGGCTCCAGGCAATTGGAAAGTTGGAAATTGCATGTCCATGGAACTGGCTGCGGTCTTCTCCCATAGCTTGGCAGTCACTGCAGGATTATTTGTGCTAAAAAAAAGTTACATTTTAGTTTTCCAAAGCCTCTAGTAGAACAAAATATAAGTCCATTTCCACTTTTTCTATTTTGGTGGTAACATCCTGTGCATTTTATTCTTTAATTACATTTCTAGGTTTGATTTGACACTGGGGAGATAACTTGTGTTCGCACGTGGGTGTAACATAAGTGCATGAGTGTAACTCATTACTCTCCTTCCTGCATCTCTGCAATTAGCTTCCTGCTTCTGACAGTAACAAAGAAATTGCACAATTAGCTTCATGTAGAATGTGACTTTTGCTCCCCATCATGTAATATTTCTGATAAGTAAGCTGCCAATGGAGGACAGGTAGGTTCTTCTTTAAAGGAAGCAGCATGAATCCTCGGTGGGAGTTTGCCGAGCACTCACAGATCTATTTTTACCTTCCTGTGAAAAGAATGTTCATGTCTTTCAGGAAGTGTTGTCTTCTTACTGCATAATTCATCTGCCGGCTTCCTGCTCTGAGCTACCGGCAGTGTATCCAGCACCAGGGGCGAATGAAAATTGCTAGGCACAGTACATGTCCAAGCAAAAGCACAGAACCTCTGGCAAGCTGCTGCTTGTATCACAACTCATCAGTATGCAATTGATGGGTTTATTATTATGCCACTGTTTGAGAGCTAATTAGAAGTTGTGCTGAGCTTTCCCTATAGAATCAGAATTCCCGACAAGGTTTTCTTGTGTGGTCAAAAGAAGTGCTGGAGACTATTTGCTGTTCCCCTAGTCTGGGTTTTGACATTCTCAGCATGTGTCCCTACCCCAAGCAACGCACCGTACTGCTTGAAAAGCGGAGGGGGTTGAGGTTGGGCTAGTGAAAATAAGTTTCAGCCTTCTGTACTAAAACTCTATTCCTGAGGACACATCTTTTCCCTCCATGGTGGTCTCCTACACGAAGGTCCACTTTACAGCTGAACCCCAGTGTGAGAGGCAGACTGCGCAGCCCTTATGGTCTTTTCCTTATCAGCCATGATACACTATCATCCTATATAGGGATGCGGTTTCATTTCAGACAAAATGGGAAATTGTAATGAAATTTCCCATTTTGTTTCAATTCATCTTGAAAATGAAATAAAGAAAAGCAATTGAAATTTTGTTCATTTTTTTTGTTTCATTTTTAAAAGCAAAGACTGCCAACACCAGCATCAAACAAAATAAAATAGAACAAAAAACCTTTTCCTGAATCCTCTCTCCATTACCCCCCATTTCCCAGGTCCTCTTACCCTATCCAGAACTGTAAAAATCGAGCCTGCCCCATTTTTGAATTGGGTCCTGGGAGGGCAGGAGCAACTGGGGATCACTCCTGCCCCTTTTAACTTCAGGAAGAGAGTAAAAGACTTCTGGTAAGGGTGGGAGGCTTATGGGGAAGGCCTGGCGGGGGAGGGGAGGGGTAACTTTGCTATTTGGCATCTCTTTTTTTTTTTTTTGTTGATGTTCTAAAACAAAATTCAATGGGAAAAAAACAAGACTTTCAGAGGATTTTGTTTCAGAAATGCATAACTCTAGTGGATGATTCTGGATATTTATTTTTTTACATGATGTGAGATAGAGTTTATTTATTATGGGGTGGTGATGTTAGTTATAGTGTGGGTGTGAACCAGAGGTTTGCGATTTCTCCTGCCCTTTGTGAGAGAAGGGGGTTGGAGACTGATGGGATATTAGGGTGGGTTAGATATTGCTTATGTATGTTTTGAAGTTCTTTATGAGCTGTATAACTTTCAAACTGCACAGAAGTGTAAAGTCTCCGGGTGCCCTTTACCTGCAGACTTCACGCCAATTATCAAAACGGAAAAAGTTCTTGAAAACTGAGCCAGGAGAAAGTTCACACACAGACCTGCACTTGCTATTTGTGTGGGTACCTTTTTCTGGGAAAATATACATGCGTAATTTTGAGACACCTCCTCAGTCCCGCCCCTACAAACACCCCTCCTAATTGCACGGAAAGTTATATACAGGCAGACAGGCAATTTTCAAAACCCCATTTCTGCACATAAAACAATCTTTTATGCCTGAAAATGTCTTTGAAAATTGCCCTCTTTTATTGTATGCATTTTGTAATTTATTGCTGAATTGTTGTAAGCCACCTTGAGTTCTGTTTTATATATATAAATATATATATAAAATATATAAATATATAAAACAGGAGAGGAAACATTCTGCAATTCGCTTGTGCTCTGGTGCATTGTTCTCATCTCCCAGAGTGAGCCTTGGACTTTTAGGGCTTCTTATCAATGACTGTACTTGATGGGGGGGTGAAGGGCTGATGTGCACGGAGCAGGAGAGAGACCTTGGTGCGATAGGGTCTAATGATCTGAAGTCAGCGAAACAATGTGACAAGGCGATAGCTACAGCCAGAAGAATGCTGTAAGAGAAAGGAAGTGATGATCCCCTTGTACAGGGCCTTGGTGAGGCCTCACCTGGAGTACTGTGTTCAATTCTGGAGACCGTATCTCCAAAGGGACAGAGACAGGATGGAGGCTGTCCAGAGAAGGGTGACCAAAAAGGTGGATGGTCTTCATAAAATGACTTATGAGGAGAGACTGAAGAACCTAAATATGTACACCCTGGAGGAGAGAAGGAGCAGGGGTGATATGATACAGACTTTCAGATACTTGAAAGCTTTTAATGATCCACGGTCAACAACAAACCTTTTCCGTGGGAAAAAAATCAGTAGATCAAGGGGACACTATTTGAAGCTCCAGGGAGGAAGACTCAGAACCAATGTCAGGAAGTATTTCTTCACGGAGAGGGTGGTGGGTGCCTGGAATGCCCTTCCGGAGGAAGTGGTGAAGACTAAAACTGTGAAGGATTTCAAAGGGGCGTGGGATAAACACTGTGGATCCATAAAGGCTAGAGGATGGGAATGAAGAGAAGAGCCATGGGGGTGGAGTACTGGAATGGAGGCTACTATCTGATGATTACTACCCTTACTCAATAAGCCTTCGCAACTCCAACATTGCTCTCTGTTTCAACAGCAAGGGGAAATGTGGAAAAGGGGATTTGCATTCAGATAACAACCAACAAGGACTGAACTTCACAATCTGGGTAAACAAATAAGAGTGGGGGTAGCTTGTTTATTACGGCAGTTACTACCCTAAACCAATTAAGCCTATACATCACTTTGAATACATATACAGCACTGCTCTTTGCTTCAATGGTAGGGGGAAATGTGAAAAACAGGTTTTACATTCAGACAACATCCAACAAGGCATTGATCTGTGCAGTCTGGGTAACCAAGCATCGGGGTAACTTGCTTGATGAGGCAGTTACTACCCTTAACCATTAAGTCTTATGCTCACCTTTGATGCAACTCCAACATTACTCTCTACATCAGTGACAGGGGATGGCAGGAAATTTGAATCAAACAGTTACCAACAAGGGCCCTGAACTTGCTGGTAGATGAAACAGATAAGTATGGGAAAATAAGTGTGGGAGCTTGCTGGGCAGACTGGATGGGCCGATTGGTCTTTTTCTGCTGTCATTTCTATGTTTCTATCTTACTGCATCCCAGGCTGAACATGACTTGGCAGTTTCCCTCCAGAAACCCATCCCTTGCAAGGTGCTTTAGTGCTTTCCCCACCCATCCTACCTTTCATCTGTCAGGAATCATTAAGCAACACAAACAGAATTTTCTAGGAATGCACTCAGGGTGGGTGATGCTTCTATTTCTGTAATAGATACCATAGTTAAAACAATTAAATGGTTGTACCTCAATTACTTGTTCAGACTTATTTTCTCCCCTCCTTTTAATTTAGCAGCATGGAGAGGGCTCTGATCACTGATAATTGTCTGTGACTTGCAACATATATAAGGAATGAACACTTCTCTGTCCACCACAGCCTGAATCTAAACTGTGCTGCTGCTAACAGGACATAAGTTAATTCTGAAAGCAGGGCATCCGTGGTTTAGGCTGTATAAGGAACATATTCATTTTCTTTGTGACCAAAGAAGGGTAAAGCAACAGAAAGAAAACTAAAGAAGAAGATTAAACTCAAAGCATCTCCTTCCTTCTGTGCTTGAGTTTTTGCATTACTGCTGTATTTGCAAAGCACTTCCTGAAATGCTAACTGTGTATTGCGGGAGGAGGTGCAAAAAGAGGAGACTTGAATATGGAAAGGTAAATTCTAGTCCCTGCAGCGATGAAGAATTGCAAACCTCCTATCAAAGCGTATGATTCTTTACGGTTCTGCTTTGCATCCATAACTCAACATCCAGCTTTGTATTCAGCACATGCAGTATGTAACAGTTCGTCAAGTTGGACACTAATAAGTGTAAACAGCACCCCTGATTCACTGCGCCTTCCTGCAAAATCCCATGTGCATCCCCACAGACATTACATTTAGTCTTCTCAATCCATTTATCATTTTCTCCTATGCAAACAGCAGCAGGACAGAATCCAAAGTCATTCCATTCAACTTGAGCACAGACAAGCGAAGGCCCTGTCCATCCCCAGGGCTGGTGCAAAGGTATTAGGTGCCCCTAGGGGAACCTTATAGCCTTATGCTAGCCCCCTCCAGCCCACCCAACACACAATAAAAAATTATGCATTTGTAATAGTTTTTACATGAAAAAGGACATTCAAAGTACAATTTTATTACATTTATAGGCACTGCTATATATCAACCAGAAGACCCTGCTAAAAAGCAAAAAAAGACACTTGGAACCCATATGGTATTAGTCCTGTTGTAACGAGTGATGGGTGTGTGCTTGGCACTCAGAAAGCCATGAATTACAACTACAATAAAGTAAACCTTCCTCACCAAAACAACACTAACTGCCAGCACTTAAACAGCAAAACCTGACCTATGAAAAGGCAACACTGCAAATATTACACCAGGTCCTAAAACACCAATACACCTTCTATTAGGAAAACAGAAAAAGCCAAGATTCTATAGCTCCTTAAACAGAAACTACCTGATTGTAGAATAACTCAAGCTTGGATATACATGCAGAACACAGACAGACTCTCAGGAAATACAGAATAAAGAGATCCTAAAGTCTAAATAAAAATGTGTAGACAAAAAATGAACTGGAAACCACAATAAGACGGACTCTTTGAACAACACAATGGAAAAACAGAAATATTACCATTCATCAAAAACATCAAGAAATATAAAACATTAAGATTACAACTGTACTAATAAAAAGAATATTTCAAAACAGCTGACAAATAGAATAACATCCAATAATTTAAAACTCATATAACAATTTTAATAAATGTTCCAAACACCAAAAAATATTGCAAAACAGAAGACACATCAAATAAATGCCCAATGATTAAAACTAACAAGGATTAAAAAAAAAAATCACCCTTTCTCCATACCTGGGAATTTTTGATTTCCAGATGCTCTGAGATTGTCATATGTTAGCTGGTGGGGTGGGGAAGGAGGATTGTTGCACATAAACTTTCTCCCCTCTTTCTCTCTTATACACCTAAACATACATGTTATCACATACACATGCCTCACCTCTCTCTCTCCCTCATACATGCTCCCTCCCTCTTTCACTCACACACAGCCCCTCACACATATGCAGGCTCCCTCTCACTCTCAGATACACACATACACACACTGGCACCCTTACTCCCTCATATTTGCTCATTCACTCTTTCACTCACACACAGCCCTTCACTCCCTCACACATACGCAGGCTCCTTCTCACTCTCAGATACACACATACACACAATGGCACCCTTACTCCCTCATACTTGCTCACTCATATACCCTGGCTCCCTCTCACTCTGGTTCTCTGCCTATCTTCTTCAGTGACGAGTAGGATGGGCTCCAAGCGCAGCCCTTCCAGGCTTCTCTCCTTCTGTCTTGGGCCGCCTGCCTTGGTCTTTGGCTGCAGGTAGGATGGGCGCCGCCCACAGCCCCGGTGGGTCACATTTCTCATTTTGGCTGCGGGCGGGATGGGCTTTGCATGCAGCCCTGCTTTCCTAATCTTCGGCCACAGGTGGGATGAACTTCGCCTGTGGCTTTCCTAGGCTTTCTAATCTTCATCCAAGGGCAGATGGGTCCCGCCCACGGCCCCTCTAGGCTGCTTTCCATATCTTTGGCTGTGGGCAGGATAGGCCTTCTTATCATCTTCGACTGTGTTTCTACTGGGCCATTCTGCTCATCTTCAGCTGCAGATGGGATGTGCTCCGCCTGCGACCCAGTGGGCCTCTCTCTTGTTTGGTTTCTGTCACTGACCAGGAGCTTGTGCCAGGGATTTTGCTGTTTCCTATGGGTTGGTACTCTAGATGACTGCTTAATTTGCCTAATGGAAGCACCGACCCTGCCTATTCCTTCTTTCAGCAGACCATGGCAATGTCAAACAAAACAATGTGTGCTGTCCTCTTTGAGGAAGGTTTTGCACAAATGCTTTTGCATTTTAACAGTATGAGTGTAAAGTTTCTTGGTACATTTGTGCAGATATTTTAGCAGATGTAACTGTGTGTATGTAGTTTCGGTGGGTGCTTACTTTCCCTTTGAAAACTGATGTAACTTATGTGTGCATTTGCTGGCTAACTTATGCAGGCTGTTACAAAATTACCCTTGATACCTCAAACTTCTACTGCATCTGTTACACACCACCATGTGTGTCTGATGCGTGAGTGGAATACAGGCAAAATAAATCTGCCATGTGACATGCCTTCCAGGAAAAGACAGTGTGAAAATAAAACTCTTATTATCTAAAGATGGCTATAAAAGCAGTTCTCCACTTGAGACAACGATTAGCATTTTTAATGGCCCTGGGAAGTCTGTTGGAACCACAGAGTGTCGAATATTTTCTAGAATTATTTCTTCAGATTTCTTGAACATGATATAACTTTTAGCAAATGTAGCTTGAGTACACAGTCTGTATGTCTACAATTGTATGAAAATTATGAGATCATTAATATTTTACCTCAGGCAAATTAACATGTTGTTTAAAGTGTTAAAATGTAACTTCCTTTCATGCTTCAGATCGTTTTACTGTAAACCGATGTGATCTGCAAACGAATGTTGGTATATAAAAGCGTTAAATAATAATAATAATAATAATGGGGTAGATTTTCAAAAAGGGCGCCCTCGCGTACTTTTGTAGGCGCATCAGGCACAAACAAAAGTACGCTGGATTTTAGTAGATACGCGCGTAGCCACGCGTATCTGCTAAAATCCTGGATCGGCGCGTGCAAGGCTACCGATTTCGTGTAGCCGGCGCGCGCTGAGCTGCGCAGCCTACCTCCGTTCCCTCCGAGGCCGCTCCGAAATCGAAGCGGCCTCGGAGGGAATTCGCTAACGCCCTCCCCTCACCTTCCCCTCCCTTCCTCTACCTAACCCACCCCCCGGCCCTGTCTAAACCCCCCCCTACCTTTGTTGGGGGATTTACGCCTCCCAGAGGGAGAAGTAAATCCCTGCGCGCCAGCGGGCCGCTGGCGCGCCTAGATGCAACCCGGGGGCAGTTCCGGAGGGAGCGGCCATGCCCCCGGACCGCCCTGGGCCGAAACCACGCCCCCGGGCCCGCCCCCGAAACGCCGCGTCCCGCCCCGAAAATGGCGCGCCGCTTGGCCTCGCCCCCGACATGCCCCCGACATGCCCCCCTCAGAAAACCCCCGGACTTACGCGAGTCCCGGGGCTCTGCGCGCGCCGGCAGGCCTATGTAAAATAGGCGCACCGGCGCGCAAGCCCTGCTCGCGTAAATCCGGGCGGATTTACACGAGCAGGGCTCTTAAAATCCGCCCCAATGTTACTTACAGAGGTACTTGGGCCATAGACTATTTGAGACTAGGGCTATGAATATATTTGAAATAATGAATAGTACATCTCCTGTCACATTCTTAGTAGGTGCCTTCTGTGGTTATAACTAAGGAAGAATATGTTGAATCCTGATAATAGATGTAATCCAACAAACAAATAGGAGAATAAATTGGCACTCCAAAAAATCATCCACACAGCAAGAAGGAGATGCAAGACGAGTATACAGTCCAAAACTGAACTAATGTTTGTTTTCAAAATATATTTTTTATTTTCAATATAAAGCGGCTACTCCAAAACTCAGCATGGTAAATTACAGTCGTCAACCAGGTCCCCCGACACGGACCCGTGTTTCGCTCAAAGCTGCGTCAGGAGGGACTAACAAGTATATTTCAAACACTGTAAATCAAAACAGAAAATAAATACATGTCAAATACTATGGACTGTATGATAGGGCAATCTTATAAGTGACGCTAGGACACATACCTTAGCAGAAATTTCATGTTGAATAATTGTTCAAGTCAAGGAGAGTGGTCTGCATCCTGATAACAGGCCAGAAATGTGATCTCACCAGGAGCAACATGGACTGGCACCAGAACCTATGAATTGTCCTTGTTGTTATCCTTTCTAGAGTCTATTTTATCGTACTGTTATCATTATTATGTATTTTTTCTCTCTCTTTCCTTTTATTTTAACCACTTTATGTATTACTTTGGTAACACATTCAAATTGTCATGCCAGTAAAATCTCCCGAATCTGAAACAGAACAAGGAAAGGTCCAGCCTTCAACTATCTATAAGCCAAAACGTCTGAACACAGTATGAATACTGTATCCCAAAGGCAACTAACTGCTCTCTTGTTAGCAAATCCTACCTATTGGCAGAGCCTGGTACCTCAGGCTTTCAACCTTGAAGAAACAGGGAGCTTTCATTTCAGGTAGAAAGATAATAACATAGCAACTTAGTACATAATGGCAGATAAAAACCAAATATGCCATCCAGTCTGCCCAGCAAGTTTTAGTTTTCGTCTTTTTAAACAGATGAATTTTGTAAAATGATCCTCTTACTACTGTTGAAATATTAACTGACATTGATAAAGTGGAATTGAGGACAATGCCTAGATTACAGGCACAGCTCAAGATGGGAATGGTGCAGTTTTCAAAAGGTAAATTCTGAAGGGGGGAGCACAGGAATTCAGTGTAGTGGATAAATATAATATTTCTGTTTTTGCGGGTCTCAGTCCAAGACGATTGTGAAATAACCGCGTTTTTATTGTTTTGAAATATAAATTCATTAATGATAGCGTGTTGGACAAGGAAGAAGCATATGGCAAGATGACTTGGATATCGTTTGCATATATTTTGAAATTTAAACCTAGACCAGAGAGTAAATGGCAAAGTGGCAGTAGATAGACGTTGAATAATATGACTGACAGGGCAGAACCTTGTGGAACACCTGAATCAGTGTAATACCAGTCTGAGTGATATCGACCGAGACGGACTTGTTGAGGACAGCGAGATGGAAATGATTTAAACCACTGAAGAACGGTATCATTGATACCAATATGTTGAAGGTTAGCACAAAGGATTTTGTGATTGAGAGTATCAAAAGCTGCAGAGATGTCCTGAAAAATTATGATATAGTCTATGTTGGAATCAAAGCCATGAATAATAGTGTCAAAGGAGGAGAGGAGAAGAGATTCGGTGCTATGTCCTTTGCAAAATCCATGTTGGTTCGGGTGAAGAATGTGGTTGTCATCTATGTATTCGCTCAGCTGATGGAGGACTTCGGAATCAATCTCTTTGGCTATGTAGGTAGGGATTCTATCAGTCAGTAATTTGAGAGATCCATAGGATCTGTTAATTTCTTTTTTGGAATTGGTAGAATTGAAGTTTGTTTACAGAATTTGGGAAATTGTCGCTAGTTAATGATAGGTTAATAATTTGGGTTAAGGCAGTGAAATGAAATCTTGGATTTCTTTTAATAATTGTCCTGGGCAGGGGTTATAAGGGCTATTGGAAACTTTCATTTTAGTAAGAATGTGAGTTGTGGTTGAGGAGTCTATGATGGAAAAATCAGACCAAGTACAGATAGCTGGAGGAAGGTTGACAATTGGAAAAGGCAAATGAGTGAATTCAGAGAAGATTTTGTTAATTTTATCACTAAAAAATAGAGCAATATTATTACAAAAGATGTCAGAGATGCGATTAAGAGTTTCATTTTTAAATGTAGTTAATGACTTTACAATGTTAGAGTCTTAGGATTGCCATTCGCTGCTTGTATTTTGCTAGCGTAAAACAGTCTTTTGGCATGGTCAATTTCTTTTTTATATTTATGTAAATGTGAAAAATAGTTATTTTTTCATCCTAGAAGAGGATTCTTCCTCCATTGTCTTTCAAGGCGACGTAGCTTGGTTTTCATACTGCACAGAATTGGGGAGTACCATGGGGAGCTGGATCGAGAGGAAACACTACAAATGTTTGGGGGTCTATGCTATGGAGAGCTAGAGATAGCGTGATTCAAGTCTTTACTTATAAGATCTACATCAGCATCAGTATCAGTGATGGCTGAAATATGTACGCCCGATTTTATAACATTTGCGTGCAGGCAAACGCATGTTATAAAATCGGGGGTCGGCGCGCGCAAAGGGGTGAACAATTATGCACCTTGCGTGTGCCGAGCCACGCTGCCTTTCCCTGTTCCCTTCCCCTAACCTTTCCTCCCCCTATCCCTACTCTAACCCCCCCAAAATTTTTAATTTACCTTTTGCGCCTGCCTCTGGGCAGGTGCAAGTTGCGCACGCTGGCAGTCGGCCTGCACGCGATCCCAAGCACAGCGGCAAATGGCTGCTGTGCCTGGAGCCTCTGACCCTGCCCACTCCCCGCCCCCTTAGTAAAGTCCTGGGACTTACACGCGTCCCGGGGCTCTACGCGCGTCACGGGGCCTTTTGAAAATAGGCCTGGCACGAGTAACCTTTTTAAAATCCGGCTCACAATGTAAAACAAAAAGAGTACAACAACATACAATTAAAATCACTAATAGTCAAAATAAAAAAAATTAAAATAAATTAAAATGGTCCAGGTTAAAAAATAGAAAATAAGGAGTTAAAATGAACAATGGACACAAGAGTTTAAGTGACAAAAGGATTAACCATAAGCTAAATTATCAAGTACCACTCCCTCCTTCATGGGTTCCATCACCATTTCTTTGAACAGAACCCCTTGATGGGCATTCACTATTTCTCTACTTCTTGCAGAATCTGTAGCAGAGATGCTCCAATCCACATCTGGCAGATTAAAATATTCAGTCTTCTCCTTTCTTTCCCACCAGGTCTTCTGTTTGAGTTGGAGGCCTGTAGACCACACCAGTGTAAATGGAAGCACCATCTTCTATTTTAGGATAGCCCATAGTGCTTCTTCCCTGCTGCATGCCCCTTGAATTTCAGTTGCTTGGATATTGTTTTTGACATTAATAGCTTTTTCTTCTTCTTTTCTGTCCTCTCTGTACTTCCTTAACAGGGTATAGCCTGGGATTGCTGACTCCCAATTATGAGACTCGTTGAAACATATCTAAGAAATGTTTAAGGACATGATACTTCCTCAGTTTGATGCTCAGAGTGCCCTCCCTCCTTGTGTCTCATCCACTCACTCCATTTCCTGGTTTTCTTATATAAATTGTTACTGGGGCAGAGGCTTAATTTCCTGCCCCGTTACCCAATTTGACAAGTGATCTATTTATCTACCTTTCAGTCTTAACCCTAGCTCTTCCCAAACCTTATTTGTCTTATCTGTCTGTCTTGACTGGATTGTAAACTCCATGGAGAAGGGACGATCTCTTAGGTGTTTCTGTATAGTGCTGCATACACCTTGTAGCACTATAAAATGACCAGTACTACAAGTGTTTTTAGCTTGCCATCTTGCCAGAGATCTGTCCTTTTTCTTACAGTATGGGGCAGATTTTAAAAGCCCTGTGCGCATGCCGGCAGCCTATGTTGCATAGGCTGCCGGCATGCGCAAAGCCCCGGGATGTGCATAAGTCCCGGGGCTTTGCTTGGGGGGGCGTGTCGGGAGCGGCGCGGCATTCGGGGGCATTCCGGGGGCGTGGCCAAGGCCTCCGAACCAGCCCTCGGGCTGGGGAATGGCACGCCGGCAGCTGGCCGGCGCGCGCAAGTTACTCCTGCCTTGGGCAGGCGTCACTTTCTGAACAAAGGTAGGGGGAGATTTAATTAGGGCTGGGGGGTGGGTTAGGTAGGGGAAGGGAGGGGAAGGTGGGGGGGGGGGCGGGAAAAAAAGTTTCCTCCGAGGCCGTTCCGATTTGGAAGCGGCCTCGGAGGGAACGGAGGCAGGCTGCTCGGCTCGGCGTGCGCAGGTTGCACAATTGTGCACCCTCCTGCGCATGCCGACCCTGGATTTTATAACATGCGTGCTGCAGCGCTCGCATGTTATAAAATCGGGCGTAGATTTGTTCATGCCTGGTTGCGCGAACAAATCTACGCCCGCGCATAACTTTAAAAATCTACCCCTATGGCTAGTATTTGCTTGATGTGGCAAGACAAAAGTTAAACCTCAAGCCTCTAGAAGAAGCACTGAACAGAGTCATGCAGTGTTAGATTTAGGAAGCAACACTTCCCAGCTAGGTCAGATGTTTTAAATATACGCCATCTTCTGAGAATAGTCCTGTCAGATGTGTCATTTTCCTTACTTTTAATTCAAACATTTTTGCCTCCTGATAAGCATTTATCTTATCTAAAACAAGTGAAAATAGACCTTTTAAAAATTGTCTCACAAGTTAAGGCATTATGAGGATAAATAATTTGACATTATGCACAGACTAGGTTAGTGTGGTATAAATTTTTACTTTAATGGAGACTGGATAATTCAGGGGGACTAGAAGAGGGACACAAAGCTTCTTACCTCTAGGACTGATCAGGAGATGGGTGCAGGGATAGAGAACTTGTCATTTTTAGGATTGGGGGATGGGCACAGGTGTGCAAAGCCTGTTTCTTCTAGAACTGGAAGGTTCAGGTGATAGACATATGGACTGGATACAGAGCCTGTCACCTGTAAGACTAGAGGACTCAGGGGATGAGCACATGGATACAGAGTCTGACACCTCTAGGACTGGAGGGCTCAGAGGATGGGTGCAGGAGTAAAATATCTGTCACCTCTAACATTAAATAAGTTTGTAAGCAAACAGAAAAAGATCTTAATTTATTTAGGTCATCAATTCAAAATCATCTCAGAGAGCAGTGATCAAAATACCTTATTTTTGCAATACCCATCGACTAGTCACTGGCATTAGTTACCCTTTCCCTCCACTCTGCCCTGCCTAGTTGATAATATTATGTGAATGGTTGGAGACTGACACTGGTGGGGAAATCAAATATTGGCACTGTCTGTGACCCACCTGTCTTATGGACACATAGGCCTGGATTCACCATTCTAAAGCAGAATGGGTAATCCAGCGAAAATGGGGGGGGGGGGGGGGGGGTGAAGGGGGGTTGGCCTGCGAAAGCCGGCAGCCACCACCGCAGTGGTATCGCTGCTGTCTTTCGCACCCAATGGCGCCATCGTGAAAGGTGGTGCTATTGGGCACACTACTGGCGATGATAACGGTGCTTACCTTATTGCTGCCAGCGAAGACATCGCAGTGTCTGCCTCCTCGCCACCCTGACTCTGCCCCCAGTAAGCTATCACACGCGAAAAGGGACTTTTCGTGTGCGATAGTAGCTTATCGCATGCGTTAAGCGATAGAAAATGACACCCATAGGGAGGGTGGATAGGCATAAGGCTGATATCTCGCATCATGCATGGGATTTCTAAATGTGGTCTAATAAATTCATTTTAAAGAGAGCTGAAGGAACACAATAAAAACTGTTAAGGCCTGATTTTAAAAAAACATTTACATGCTTAGAATTGGGTTTTACACGTACAAATGTACTACCTGTGTAATTGGGCTTTTGAAAATTGCTACAATATATGCCATTGAATTATCCATAGGATAGTCACGTGCAAGTACACGCTTTGTGCATAAATGGCTTTTTAAAATTGCTAAATAGTATGTTACATTTAGTCGCATAACTCCTTTTAAAATTACCTCCTATATGAACTACATTTAGCTATTGCAATTACTATTGAATGAACAAAATGAAACCATGTATAAATATTTTATTTTTTAATTCATAAGGTATTGAACATTCAGAGCCTTCTTGATTTAAGAACTGAAGAACCTTCTTTATTCTGATGATACTCCCTTGTCCTCTGCTACTAAATCAGTGGCTGTTAGTCAAGTTGATTTAGGGAATAGCCACTGCTTATTATCAGCTTTAGTAGCATGGGATCTATTTAATATTTGAGTGCTTACCAGGTACTTGTATCCTGGATTGGCCACTGATGGAAGCAAGATGCTGGGCTTGATGGACCTCATGTTCTTAATGTAGACTAGAAAGTGATGTTCTCCAGGGGGCCATATTGTCATTTACCCTCTTTGATGTGTACACCCTTCATCTGGGCCAGGTCATTCACACTTCTGTAAGTAGCTCACTAATACCTGGTGAATACCTTGGGAATTTATAATTTCTAGTCACTCGGAAATTGTCATGGATTAGTAGATCTGAGGGGGGGGGGGGGGAGGGGAGGGAGGAGGCGGCATGCTCACAAACTTTCTCATAAGAACATAACATACCCTCTAACATGTTCATTCTCACACACGTGCTTGCTCACACTCTTCTTATTCTACCACACACATATGCTCATTCACTCTCTCCCTCTATCACATACCTACTCACACACACTTGTCTTACACATTCTCTCATATACACATGCTCACTCTCTCTTTCTCTTCCCACCCAAATCCACCAGTGGCAGTAGCCACCTCTCCTTTCTTCCAGCTGCATGGGCCAATGCTACTCCTGTTTCTTCTGGCTACGCTGCTGATGCTCCTTCTTCTTCCCAGCCAGGTGGCTGATGTCCCTTCTTCTTCTCACCTGTACAGGTCCAGCTGGCTTCCTTTTCTGGGGTGCACCTGAGCCACTTCAGTAGCAGGCTTATTACCACGCTAGCACTCAAAGTCTTCCATGCTTGCCCAGCAAACTGGCAATTCCTTTAGAATTCAAGAGTCTCCGGTCATATTTGGAAAGTTCCCAGATATGATGCTGCAACATACAACTTTATACTGTTCTTGGTGACCATGGTGAAGAGGCCTTAACTGTTGGAGGTTGCTTGGTGGATGAAATTAATAAATTGAAATTGAACCCCCTCTAAAACAGAGGTCATCTGGTTCTGAAGACCTTCATTCTCCTTTTATAGCCTGCATGCAAAGCTGAGTGAGAAAGTGCTACCCCTGGCAGATCACATTAAGAATTTGGCGTCTGTTTTTGACTTATTTGATCTTTGATATACAGATTTTTGCTGTGGTGAGGAATAGTGTATTTTTTCTTATGGTTTCTCCATCAGTCATGCCCTAGTCTTTCTTTTATTTATTTATTTAACATTTTTCTATACCGAACTTCATGACAGGTTCATATCAGGCCAGTTTACATCAAACTTGGGGATTAACTTAACAAAAAACCATATAACAAGAAGGCCAAAGCGCAGATACAAATAACAGGGGGAATGAACTTGGAGGCTAGAGTAGCCAGGAAATAAAGGACAGAAAAAACTGGAGAATGAACATGAATGAATATGCAATTACTGGGTTGGACATTTAGTCTATTGAGCTAAATGAAAGCACTGTTGCAATGTTATGTTTGAGGGAAGGCTTGGACAAAAAGCCAAGTCTTGAGTTTTTTCCGGAAGGTAGTCAGGCAGGGTTCCAGTCTTAGATCCGTCGGCAGGTTATTCCAGATGATGGGGCCAGCTGTGGAAAGTGCCCGTTCTCTCGTGGAGGTTAGTCGAGTGGATTTAGTAGGGGGAACTTGAAGGGTTCCTTTGTGTGCCTCTCTGATGGGTCTTGCAGATGTGTATGGTTTGAGTGGTAACTGAAGGTCTAAAGGAAGTTGGTTGTGTATGTATTTGTGGATGATGGTGAGAGCTTTGTGCCAAATTCTGTATTTAATAGGTAACCAGTGTAGGTTTCTAAGTATCGGGGTGATGTGAGTTCTCCAGTTAGTGTTGGTTAAAATCCTGGCTGCTGAGTTCTGGAGCATCTGTAGTGGTCTGGTGGCAGAGATCGGGAGTCCTAAAAGGAGAGTATTGCAGTAGTCGATTTTGGAGAAAATCGTTGACTGTAGTACTGTTCTGAAGTCCTGGAGGTGGAGGAGGGGTTTGAGTCATTTCATAACTTGTAGCTTAAAGAAACAGTCCTTCGTAATATTGTTGATTGATTTTTTTAGGTTTAATTGGTTATCAATGGTGACTCCTAAATCTCTAACTTGGGTAGTCTGAGGAATAGAGGTCGTCTGATCATGGCTGGTAGAATGGTCAGGGGAGATGAGAAGAATTTCTGTTTTGGCTGCATTAAGGACCAGGTTCAGGCTGGTGAGTAGGTGGTTGATGGACTTGAGGCAGTTTTCCCTTAGGATGCACTTGCTGCTGTAGTTTAAGCCATGGTTATATCGAGGCTGAATGTCATGTTGGTCTTTCAGGAAAAGCCACTCAGCGCCTGCAGATTTGTCAGAACAATGCTGCTCATATTATCTCTGGCCTTGCCCCATTTGACCACATTAGTTGCATTTTATACAATGTCTATTGGCTCCTTATTTCAACCCAAATCTATTTTAGGTTGTGCTCCTGATTCTTAAGTCTTTACACTAGAATGGTTTGTTCTTTTCTATCAGAGTACGTAACTTGTGTTTCATGCAGATCAGCTCAGGGTATTTTTATCCCAACGTCCTCCTTTAAAGGACTGCAAACTGGAGAAATCCAGGAGAGGAGCATTTCCATTTGCTGGTCCCAAGAAATGGAACCCAATGCCTCAGAACCGTTGTCTCCTGGAACAATACCAATCTTTCCATAAAATACTTAAAACCTGGATTTTTTTCTTCTGTATTTGTTTAGGCTTTGCCTTTGGATTAGCGCCTTATCAAACTGGTTAATATTTATATTTTGTATGGACGTGTCCTTTTCCAGGCTTTTGTGCTAACCATGCTGTAAGCATTTAATGGCGAGTTTGTACCATTTGGTGCTCATTTTTGCCTGTTAGCCACCATGCCAGGAGCAATTTCTCAGAACTGACTGAATATAAATATAAATAAATGTAAAATGTTGCCTTCTACTCTGATTTGCCTCTCACATACAAGCAAACCATTGAGAAATATCTACCACCACATACACACCACAGACTGTCTATGTGAAACAGAACCCCTTGTCTGTAAAGGCCAAAGACATAAGCTCCGGTGCTGAACTTTACAGATGTGTCAAATTCCTGCTGCAGGTATAGATGCCCTTTTTTGCTCTATGGCATCTTATTAATAGGCTCAAAAAGAATAACTATCTCCCCGATCATTTCCAAAAAATGTTTTAAGGAATGTCTGTTAGAAATTGTTATGAAACCCTGCCCGCGGGTCCCCCCGCGAGCAGGTTCACTCACCCCATGCTGTTTTTTGCTTTGCCGACATGACAGGACGCTGCCGTCGGCCTTCCCACATGGCAGGACGCCGCCGTTGGCCTTCCCACGCGGCTGGAGCCGCGGACTTTGCGCTCCCCTGCTGCCCGGAGGCCGCCCATCGGGTCTCCCTCCATCGCGACCGGAGCCGCGGGCCTTTTGCCCTCTTCAGCACGGCCGGGAACGCTGCCGACGTCTTGCTCATCTTTGCGGTGCAAAGACCGCATCCCTGGGCCGGAGTGGCGGCTGGAGCCGCCCCCGGGGCTTCCTGCAGCGGCTGGAGCCGCTGTTGTCATTGGGCCTGCTCCTCAGGCCCTGCCCTGCTTCCTCTGCATCTGATGTCGGTGCAGGCCGCTGTCCGCGGTCCTGCACAGCTCTCCTGCTTCCTCTAGGTGCGCGGCCGCACCTCTCTGCTGGTTTTAAAGGGCCAGGTACAGGAAGTGTGCTGGCCCCACCTAGGGAGTGGACTTCCTGCTTCAGCCCTATAAAAGGGCTGCTCTGTCAGTCAGTCTTGGCCTTGCATCGGAGTTGCTTCACTTTGGAGGCTCCTGCCTGCCAGAGCTCTGTCAGGTCTTCTTCCATCTTCTCCATGGAGTTCTTGTTGTCACGCCATGTCAAGTTATGTCTTCGTTGCCTGAGGTCCCTGTCCAGGTGTCCTGGTGTCTCGCTTTGATCCTCTGTTTCCTGATGTCCCAGGTTCCTTGATGTCCTGCTCCTGTGTCTTCGTCTTCAGCGCTCTTGAGCCTTCTGGTACCTGTTAGGCCGGGGGTCCCTCAGATGATGTCTTGCCCGAGCGTGGACTAGCCTACTGGTGGACTGGTGTCCTGTGCTCCTGAGCCGTCATGTCCTGCCAGCCTTTGGTGGAGCTTCGGACGACATCGGCTCCGTCGTTGGAGTTCTGCTTCGACTGGATCCTTCCCTGCGCTTGTCCCACTCCCAGAGTGGTCCGTGACCAGCCTCCTCAGGCTGTGTAGGGCGCGCAGTGGGACAGGGTAGTCCGCGACTCAGTCCCGCGGGTGGGCTGAGTAGGGCGCCCTGAGAGACAGTGCCAATGTCCTTCTGCCCAGTTTCTCGTCTCGTCTGGACTTCGTCAGTTCCTCGTCTCGTCCTGGATGCCATTGCATCACTTTTGGTATCATGTCTTGTTCCTGATGTCATCGCATTGACCCTGGTCCGGGATGTCGTCGCATTGACCACTGGTCCGTGATGTCTTCTGCATTAGCCTTGGTGTCAAGTCTTCGTCCGCGATGCCTTTGCATCGATCCTGCTGTCAAGTCTTCGTGTCAAGGCCCGTCTGCCCTCTACCTCAGGCCAGGCCTGCTGCTCCATGCTGTTTCATGCAGCAGGTCCGAAAGGGCTTGGAATGGTTGGAGGACCATTCACATTCCAACATCATCCTGTTGTTGGCCTTGGGGGCTTGCCGGCCTGGCAGAGGGTAAGACCATCAGCCATGGTGGAACACACCGTCAACCCTCGGTTCGGCCCTGGATCTGTCTGGGGTCAGGCCAAGGCCCATGGGCACACTAAACACCCCCCGTTACGTAACAGAATGCAAGGCCTTCCGAGGCCGTTACTCGACAGAATGCAAAGCCTTTCGAGGCCGTTACACAACAGAAATGTTCTGCCAGCTAAGTACTTTGCTATTTAGTCTTTTCATCAAATGTTTCAACATTATAATTCTATAAGTATTCAGAAGAAATTAAGAATTTTGCAGAATAATACATTTGTAAAGATTTAATAAGTATTCAGAAGTAATTCAGAATTTTCTAAGAATAACTCATTTGTGAAAATTTAGATATCATTCTTTATTGGGAATACATAATTCATAAAGAATTGTTTTCGGCACATTGGTTGCACGACGATCATTCTAACAAAATATTTAATGACCTATGATAATACAATATGGCAGAGTTAAAATATTGTGTTTTCTATACAACACATTTTACGATGATGCCATATATGAAGGTCATCACATATAAGTAAATAAACCTTTCTAACAGACATTACTTAAACATTTTTTGGAAACGATCAGGAGAGATAATTATTCTTTTTGAGTCTACATACCAACTATCGCCTGAAGACAAACACCTACGTGTTTGCCTTGTTAGTTGTCATCATATCAATAGGATCATTCATTAAAGTGGGATGGGCCATTGTCATGTACATTAACGCCCTAACACACACAATAACTACTGCATCGCAACAGTAAGATTTAAATTAGGGAAAGGGGCAGGGTTAGGGCGGGGTTAGAAACATTTTGATTCCAGTACTGCTGCAGGCGATAATATTTTAGACATTATCTCCGGCAGTAGCGCTAGAAATAATACCACCTTTCCCACTGTTGGTACGGGGGAGATAGTGTGTGCCATGGCTGCAACTGTGGCGGGCAAAAATGCACCGCCATGATGCGGCCAGGTGCACACTATTTCCCCCCTGCCCCCTTTTGATAGTTGACATTATTCAGGCAATGTAGCTAAAAACAGCCCTGCTGTGATGACAGAGACCTTGGGGTGGTGCATGTTACTGTTCTGTAAGTTCCAGACCATGTTTCTCTTGTTCATAAAGACAATTTAATCAATTCATTTAAGGAGGAATACAACCTGCTACTGATCATTAGGGATGTGCAGCCAATTTTTTTTTTGGTGAAGTTTGGGTCATTTGTTTTGATCCTGTTTTCTGACCAAATTTCATTTTTTGGGGGAATGGTGGGGAGTGTCAGATTTTTTGGGTTATTCGTTTCAGAAAATAGTGAAAATTTGTGAATAGCGCACACTATTTGCCAAAATAAATAATCTGAAAATTTTCAGAATGAGACAATTTTTAGTTTGGATAACCCAAATTGAATCCATAATCGACTCATTCGGATCCGTTTCACTATTCGGACTATCCAAATGTACATCCCTACTGATCATTTCATTAGTGCGTCACGGCACATAGACAAGGCAAATAAGAGGCTTCAGGAAATTTATTTATTATGGAAAACATGGTTAAAATCGATAGTGCTGTGATAGGGAGAACTAGGGTTTAAAACTTAAAAACAGCTTCTTAAAGGTGGGTCTTCAGACAAGATTTGAATATGGTAAGAAAGGGAACATGCTGCACCAACTCCAGGAGACTATGCCAGGCATATGGTATAATAAGGTAGAACATGAAGAGTGGGAAGTATATAGAAAAGAAAGGCTCAGACAAGAGCAGCTCTCCTAATGAATGGAGTTATAGAAACTGTATTCCTCTGCTGTGTTACCCTGGTCAAACTGTTCTACCGAGAAATTCTAGTCCCTCTCAAATTGATCATGTGCATTTAATGTCTTCTGTTTCTGTTCCTACTGTGCGATCATATTCCTAATCAAATTACAGCAGGATTCTCAGTGCCATGAGACAGGCAGTTTTCCTGGTCTTTTAGCAGCCGACAGACTGATAAATGCATTGATAGCTGCACTTCTAAAGCACTCTGCAAAATGATCACTCCTGTTTTACACTGTACTGATCACATCTTCAGAAAAGAAGCATTGACCTGAATTTCAGTGTCCCATTGGACCTTAGCAGCTTGAAAATTATCAAATTAAACTGAAAGGCTGAAATCAGAGAGAACTAATGAGCAATATGCGTAGGCTTAGCCAAGTATTATCATCATTGACGAGGCTGGAGATCATGCAGTACAGCTTAGAAGTAAGGAATATTCAAAGGTTCTGCACAAAGTCAGATTCTGTTAACACAGATGTGTGTATCGGTACAAATGTGCTACAAGGAAGTGCAAAGACATGGCAACAAGAAGACGATCTGTCTTTCTGTCCAGTTTTCATTTACATCAGGGGTTCCCAAACCTTTCCCAGTAAGGAGGATAACATAGATTGTTTCAAAACACCAGGAGGGCCAAGGGGAGGGAAGGAGATTATCCACCCCTTCCCCCATCAGTTTGCTGAGAGAGGAGAAGGGGGGGGGGGGGGGGGGTCAGTAGAAGTACTCTCTAGCTCTCTCATTGATTTGAAATATTGGGGAAGAAGGGAATTATGGGAACCCTGCCTTATTCCATAGCATCTGCCTTTCTCTTTTTCCTTCTCCCCATAGCATCTCCTCTTCTCTCTTCACCTCTATCCCCCACAGCATCTTCCCCTTCACGACTCCTCCAGCATCTCTTCTTCTGTCTTCTCTTCCTCCGAAGCATCTACCCTTCTCTTTCCAACTAATCCAACCCCCTTGCCCCTCCCAGCATCCTTCTTGACCTTCTCCAGTATGGGCCTGTCTCCTCATCCACATATTGCTTCACACTTTTCTAAATTTAAATGTCTCCTCATCCACATATTGCTTCACACTTTTCTAAATTTAAATGTTAACCCTGCTACTGCACATATTGTGCCATTTTGTCCAATAAGGCAGATAAGGATGCTTGGGGGTCTGCTATATGTAATAGGATGTCATCCACGAAGACCGCCAATTTAAACCCATATTTAGCTTTCCCATCTAATAGAATCCCTTTAATCTGGGTGTTGTTCCTGATTCGCACAAGCAGAGGTTCTAATGCTAAAATAAATAACAAGGGAGATAATGGGCAGCCTTGTCACACACCTCTGCTTATATAAATGGGATCAGAGGTATATCCATTTTCTGATATACATGCTTGAGGGTTGTTATATAATAGTTCTAAAGCTTGCACAAAATAGCCATGTATTCCAAAACAAGACAGTGCTTAAAACATAAAGCCCCACTCAAGATGGTCAAACACATTCTCCACTTCCAGACTTAACATTAACAATGGAATCCGCCCATATTTACTGCTCTCCAGGGATGCAATTATCCGACACATGCTCTTGATAGGATAACGGCCCTTCACAAACCCAACTTGTTCATCCCCAATAATAGTAGGTAATATGTTAGCCAGACGGTTGGCCAATATTTTTGCAAACAGCTTAATATGAAAGTCCAACAAGGAAATCGGATGATAAGATGCAGGTAAGGCCAAATCTCCCTCCTCACCTTTGGTAATACTATGATCATGGCACAATTAGGAGCCAAGGAAAAGTGACCCAGGTCAACCAAGACCTTGAACATTTTGCCCAGAGGAAGCAATAAATGCGAAGAAAGACGTTTGTAAAATTCCGCGGAGAACTCATCTGGGCCAGGAGCTTTCCATAACTTTGTTTCCTTAATACCTTGCAATATCTCCTGCAACTGTATGGGCTGGCTCTAGGACTGTAGCTGCTCCAGAGTCACTTGTGGCAAGGGAGTGGACTGCAAGTAAGCTGTAATGTCTGGGGTCTCACCTGGAGAGGCCGTATATAAGACTTGATAATAAGTCTTAAAGGTTGTGCTAATATCTTTCCCTGAGTTGACCAACTTCCCCAACTCATTCCACAACTAAGTGACATGCCAGGTCTGTGTCCAATTTTTTGTTAAGTTAGACAGAGATTTACTCACTTTGTTGCCATGTTGGTAAAATTTACACTTATAGGGGCAGATTTTAAAAGCCCTACGTGCGCCGGGACTATTTTCTAAAGGCCTGACGGCGCGCGTAAAGCCCCGGGATGCGTGTAAGTCCTGGGACTTTACTGAATGGGTGGGCAGGGGGGGTCATGGGCAGAGTTGAGGCCTCCGGCACAGCGGCCTTTGCTGCTGTGCTGGGGGATTGTGTGCAGGCAATTGGCCGGCAGGCACAACTTATAAAATAAAGGTTGGGGGGGTTTAGGTAGGGCTGGGGTGCGGGTTAGGTAGGGAAAGGGAGGGGAAGGTGAGAGGGGGTGGAAGAAAATTCCCTCCGAGGCCACTATGATTTTGAAGCAGCCTTGGAGGGAACGAGGAAAGCCAGCAGGGCTCCCCAATGGCTCGGTGCGCGTAAGGTGCACTACTGTGCACCTCCTTGCATACGTCGACCCCGGATGTACACCTGCGCATAGGTATTAAAATTCGGCCCATAATACATATGATCCTTCTTAGCTTTCTGATGCAACAGTGTATTCAAGGTAGATTGGGTAGCCAAAAAGCATTCTCTATGGGCCGCATTTGGGACTTGGTCATATCTCTGCTTATCTGACTGCAAGTGTTTTTCTAGGGCTAAGACTCTTGCTAGCATGGCCTTTCTCTGCTGAGCCACATAAGAGATAATGTCTCCCCTTAGCACTGCTTTCATGTATTCCAAAATAGTATCGGTTTCCTGTTGCCCCTTATTGTTGGCAAAAAGAATTTCCATTTTTTCACTAAATATTCCTGGAAGGCCAAATCTTTATATAGATAACGGGGAATTTCTACATCAAAGAACCATCCCAGGGGCAAAACCCCTCCATATCCACCCATACAGGCACATGATCGGCTATTATAAGCGGACCAATCGTTGAATCCATGATCCCAGAAACGGCACATGGGTCAGAAGCATATAATCTATGCGAGACTGTGTGTTGTGAGTACGAGAAATGTGTGTATATTCCTTGTCTAAGGGGTGGAATATCCGCCATACATTGATTAAATCAAGATTAGAACAAAGATAATTCACCCCTTTACTCACTGTTGATTCCGGGTTCACTCTTGTTGTAAAATGATCTAAGTGGTTATTAGCAACATAATTAAAATTCCCAACATAATAGGCACAGGCCTATAAGGTAATAATAATTTCACTATTTTAACAAAAAAAGGAGTGCTCATAATTATTTGGGGCATATATACTGCACAACACAATAGGTTTCCCATAAAGAAGACCTTCTGCTATCAGGTACCGCCCCTCATTGGTTGATAGATCTTAGTGTCTTGAAATGAAACAGTTTTGGCTATCAAAATTACCACCCCCACTTTCCGAGAGTTGGATTGAGCAGAATATACTTTCCCTACCCACTGCCTTTGTAACTTCCCATGTTCCACGGCATCTAAACGAGTTTCCTGAAGCATTGCAATTTGCGTCTTCCATCTCTGTAATCCTTGCAATATTTTGTACCTTTTTGTTACGTAACCAATACCCCCCACATTCCAAGTGAGGCAATGGAAACAGCTAAAGGTCATCCATCTGGGAAAAGACATGGTTCGTCTGTGGAGAAATACATAAACCAGCCAGAGCCCCCAGCCTAGGCTCCAACTACCTGTATGTATAACCAAATCCCTGTCCAGAGCTGGTGTTGGCTTGACACAGAAATAGAATAGCACAGCTACCTCTTACATAACCCTTAACCCTTATATTCCCTACCCCCCTTTCCCACATTCCCCCGACCTCCCCACACAAGCATCGCAGGGAATACCGTAAAGTATTAATCATATCACCCAAAAAATTGCTTGAAGTCGAGCTAGAGATAACGTGAAATACGAGTGTTGGGGCCCCACTACCCTATGTGAACAATAAGAACAAGCACATGTAAAGGTGAACCATCTTAGTCTCATGTAACACTGAAGTGAAACAATAGGAACATTCTCTCTAAGACAGAGTCTGAAACTGACTCAAAGAACATTTCCAGTCACCCATGAGAGAAGAGAAAGAGAAAAAAAATGTTCCCTCAAGTTCTTCCACAGCCGCTGGGTACAGTGTAAAGCAAATATGAGCTACCTAATAGTCTCTCAATTACTATCCAAGTACACCAACAGGCTCAGGCGTGAACGAAAGTAATCTTCTGCCTCTTGCATTGATTCAAAGAGGTAGTCTACATTGTTGTAAGTAACTCGCAGCTGTGCAGGAAACTGCAGCACAAAGCGCACCTGGTGCTGCACCAGTTGAGAACAAATGGAGGTAAAAGGTTTTCTCTTGGCCGAAATTGCCACTGAGTAATCTGCAAAGATTAACACGGAGTGACCATCATAAACCAGCTCTCTTTTCTGACGGTACTGCTTAAACACTTCCTCTTTATGCTTAAAACTTAAGAAGCGGGCAGTAACAGGTCTGGGCCTTCCTTGAGGTCTACCACACAGATCCTTGCAGTGCACCCATTTTATCAACAGTTTCTTGGAGATTGCGGTAAAATTGAGCTCTACCTGCAACCACATTTCCAACATGCCCCGCAGGTCGCTATCACCCACTACTTCAGGAATACCAATGAAGTATATGTTATTCCTGCACGAGTGATTCTCAAGGTCTTCCATTTTTAGGTCCGTTTTTGCCACTTCTGACCTTAAAGCCTCCACCTCCCACTCCAGGGCCTGCACGTGTTCATCGACTCCAGTGAGGTGAGTCTCCACATCGACCAGACAGCGGGAATTATCAACTAATAACGCTTGCAAATCATCGAAGCAAGAACATATTTTATCCAGCTTTGTATCCATAGCATTTAGTAAAGGAGGGTTGGTCTCACTTACTTCTCCCCATCTAACATGGGCAACGACGGATTGCTTGGGCTGCCTGCCATCTTGCTTACCCCAGGTTTAGGCCTGTCTTTCCTGAGCATTTTCATCGCCATCGATGCCTAAATCTGCAGAAAAGCTCCGCTGTGCAGCTCGCCGGTTTAGTGGTGTATCACAAAGGCTTTTTTCAGCTGCTTTTATACACAGAAGGAAGCAGATGTGGCTCGATATGGGGAGTGGGGCCCTGGAGCTAACAAGGCTCACGTCCTTGCGCTCTCACCACATCATGTGATCTCTCACCAGCGAGCCTTATTAGAGCAATTCTGTAAGGTTAGCCTTGGAGGTCACATCGGCTGACCAATTTCTCAGCCATAACTGATGCCTGGTCGCTATTACTAAAGCCACCCCTCTGGCTGAGATGCAGACCAAATTGCAGCCCGCATCTGCCAAAAAGGTGGCTGCTGGCTCCATAACTGCCCTGGAATTCAATCTAGATTCATTGACCTCCTGAGAGAGAAATAAACAAAAGCGATGTTTGCTTAAGGAAGGTATCAATCCTTCTAACGTGCACATCCTTCAAGGCCACTCCTCCCTCCATTGAGATAGTCGTCCGCTTGGAGACAGCACAGACAAGCGCATACAATTTCAGAAAACGCAAACACTCTCTTATCACTGGATCCAGGGAGTACAGGCCTTCCCACTCAAGATCAATCAATTTTTGAATGGCCTCCATAACAGGGATAAAACAAGAAGCTTTACACATAGAAACCAAAATGGGATTTTTCTTCAGCTCGGACATGGAATCTGCCCCAGGTACTCCCAGCATCTTTAATGCCTGAGAAAACAGAGCTGGTAGCTCATCTCTATGAAAGAACCGCAACATAATACTATACGGTTCCAGTCCCGGAGGAATTTCCCCATCCTCCATAGAGTCAGGATCAGCCTCATCATCTGTGCCACCCGGATTCCTATTGGGAGTACCTGCTGCCAATCTAGGTGTACTTTGGTGCTTAACAGTAATACTGGGCGAGTGAGAGGTCACCACCTGCGACTCTGACCTGGCAGGACTGGACGGGGCTAAGGACTGCAGCTGAAGAAAGGATTGCAATCCTTGAAAAAATTCTACCCAAGAAAAGGCAGAAGGATCCTTGCCAAAACCAGAAGGCACCTGTGCTGTGCCCACTGAACTATCTGTCCCCACTGGCGAACCACTTAAGGGAGTTCCAAGGTTAGGTGCCTCTCCTGACATAACTTTACCCAGGCTGTCACCAGGCTGGGAAGAACCAGGCTTAGTAAAATCAAAGGAGGATAATACTCCCTGAGCCTCTAAGCAGCACTGGCACAAGTTAAAGGGCACACCAGGCTGAGATCCCTGAATATGACAGGCAGCCAGAGGGAAAAGGGTTTAGGTTTCTCCTTCTAACACTTAAAGCAATTCCCAGTAGGGAGATGTACATCCACCATCTGCTAGAGACAGAGAATACTGGCAGGCTGACGTCATTGCAGGAGTATATATACTGTGATGTCAGCTTTGCTCTGCCTCCATCTGCTGATAGAGGTGTATAACCCACTGGTTCTGGATTCATCTGACCAGATGCTAAAAAAAGAGGAATTTAGATTCAGACAGCAACCAACAAGGGCCCTGAAGTTTATGGTCTGGGGAACTGATGTGCAGACAAGGGAAAAAAACACAGGATTGCATCTACGACCAAGTCCATAAGCAATGCATGTCAAACAGCACTGTCTGAATTTTCACATAGGCTCATCCCCCAGTAAAAATGTTGCTAGCAGTACATTTTTATAGGTTATCATAAGGCTTGGTGATAACTACATGCAATTGCTACCCTTAAGAGAAACATGGGGTAATCTGCATGGCATGGCAGATACTACCATAAGAAGCTTGCTGGGCAGACTGGATGCACCATTTTGGTCCTTTTCTGCCATCATATCTATTTTACTATTTTACTATAACTGGGAGACGTTGAGTTATCCAGTTAAGTTATCTGGCTAACTCCAATGTTCAAAGTTAGCTGGCTAACTTACAGGATCATTTATTATTTCGCGTTAGAGTCTTAACACTAACGTTAAGGCCCTACTGCACGCAATAACACCGTAATGCGCACGTTAGTATGCAAATGTCACATTTGCTTTGTAAGTGGAAGGAGTCTGGACAGAGTTAATAGTAATGAGCAGCTTATAACATCAAATGTGATAGAGTAACACACAGCAACACGGGTTTTAATGCTAGAAATAACTACACCCTTTTTCTGTGCGTTGTGCCTGCGGTAGCTGTGCAATACTGGGAAAAAAGTTTTATCAGACATGAGAGAGAGAGAGAGAGTGAGAGAACAATGTCACTCAATTATTTATTCCACTGTAAGAGGGGGCACTTTTAACTTGGAGTGAGTTTTGGGGGTGGGGTAGGTTTGGATGGGTGGTTTTACATACACAGTAGGAGGTATGAACAGCAAAGTACACATCACTGAAGATTTTCTGTCATTTCCATTGATGAAAAGTACAAGAGGAGTTGATTTGTACAATGCACTCTCTACCTAGCTTCCAAGAATTTCCCTTGAGGAAAATCAGATATCTAACATAGAAGTCCTCCATGTCTTATCACCTCACACCTTCTAGTGGCATATAAGGGCCACATAATCTTGTAATCATTTTTAGTTTACAAAAGCGAGCTTGACTTCAGTCCCGGGAAAAATAGTGGAAACTATTCTAAAGATCAAAATCACAGAGCATATAGAAAGACTTGATTTAATGGAACACAGTCAGCATGGATTTACCCAAGGGAAGACTTGCCTCACAAATCTGCTTCATTTTTTTGAAGGGGTTAATAAACAAGTAGATAAAGGTGAACCAGTATCGGGCGGATTTTAAAAGCCTTGCTCGCCGGTGCGCCTATTTTCTATAGGCCGCCGGCGCGCGCAGAGCCCCGGGACACGCGTAGGTCCCGGGGTTTTTGGAAGGGGGCGTGTCGGGGGTGGGGCCCGATTATGCTGCGTTTTGGGGTGGGGCACGGCGTTTCAGGGGCGGGACCGGGGGCGTGGCGCCGGCCCGGGGGCGTGGTCTAGGCCTCCGGACCAGCCCCCGGGTCGGAGGACGGCGCGCCAGCAGTCCGCTGGCGCACGTAGATTTATGCCTGCTTCTCGCAGGCGTAAATCTACGGACAAAGGTAAGGGGGGGGGTTTTAGATAGGGCCGGGGGGGTGGGTTAGGTAGAGGAAGGGAGGGGAAGGTGAGGGGAGGGCGAAAGAGAGTTCCCTCCGAGGCTGCTCCGATTTCGGAGCGGCCTTGGAGATAATGGAGGCAGGCTGCGCGGCTCGGCGCGCGCCGGCTGCCCAAAATCGGCAGCCTTGCGTGCGCCAATCCAGGATTTTAGAGGATACGCGCGGCTATGCGCGTATCTGATAAAATCCAGCGTACTTTTGTTTGCACCTGCTGCGCAAACAAAAGTATGCGATCGCGCTGTTTTTAAAAATCTACCCCTATATGTATTGTATTTAGATTTTCAGAAGGCGTTAAACAAAGTCCCTAATGAGAGGCTTCTAAGAAAACTAAAAAGTCATGGGATAGGAGGCGATGTCCTTTCATGGATTACAAACTGGTTAAAAGACAGGAAACAGAGAGTAGGATTGAATGGTCAATTTTCACAGTGGAAAAAGGTAAACAGTGGAGTGCCTCAGGGATCTGTATTTGGACTCGTGCTTGTCAATATATTTATAAATAATTTGGAAAAGAATACGATGAGTGAGGTAATAAAATTTGCAGATGATACAAAATTATTCAGAGTAGTTACATCACAAGCGGATTGTGATAAACTGCAGGAGGATCTTGCAAGACTGGAAGTTAGGGCATCCAAATGGCAGATGAAATTTTAGTGCAAGGTGATGCATATAGGGAAAAATAATCCTTGCTGTGGTTTCACGATGTTAGGTTCTATACTAGGAGCTACCACTCAGGAAAAAGTCTAGTCATCATAGTGGATAATACATTGAAATCATTGGTTTAGTATGCTGCTGCAGTCAAAAAAGCAATGCTAGGAAATATTAGGAAGGGAATAGTGAATAAAACAAAAAAATGTCTTAATGCCTCTGTATCACTCCATGGTGAGATTGAACTGGGAGTTCTGTGTACAATCTGGTCACTGCATCTCAAAAAAGATATAGTTGCACTGGAGAAGGAACAGAGAAGGGTGACAAAAATGATAAAGGGGATGGAATGGCTCCCCTATGAGGAAAGGATAAAGAGGTTAGGGGCGTTCAGCTTGGAGAAAAGACGGCTGAGGGGGGATATGATAGAGGTCTACAAAATCATGAGAGGTCTGGAATGGGTAAATGTGAATCAGTTATTTACTCTTTCTGATGATAGAAGAACTAGAGGCACTTCATGAAGTTAGTAAGTAGCACATTTAAAACTAATCAGATAAAATTATTTTTCACTCAGTCTTCAATTAAGCTATGGAATTGGTTGCCAGAGGATGTGGTTAGTGCAGTTAGTGTAGCTGGGTTTAAAAAAGGTTTGGATAAGTTCTTGAAGGAGAAGTCCATTAACTGCTTTTTTTTATCAAGTTGACTTAGGGAATAGCCACTGCTATTACTGGCATCAGTAGCATGGGATCTACTTAATGTTTTAGGTACTTGCCACTTACTTGTAACCTGGATTAGCCACTGTTGGAAACAGGATGCTGGGCTTGATGAACCCTTGGTCTGACCCAATATGGCAACTTTTTATGTTCTTATCTTCTTATGCTCTTAAAGGCAATTTTAGCTGATAATTTCACCTGGGTTTTCATTGAGAGTTTTGCATCTAAACAAACACTCAGCTACCGAATCAGAATTGTTGCATCTCCCATTTTGAAAGCAGTCAAACCATGGAAGCTTTATGTGAAGTAGGCAGCAGGAATAAGCTCCCATGAATCTACAGTTCACAAACAGATGACAAATTATCCTAGAATTCAGAAACTTTCCATCAATTTCACATTGAATTGTATGTTTATGGAGGTGACACATTAAAATTAAATACCACAAGCTGTTATTCAAATAGCCCCTCATGGCAAGTGGCAAAATCTACAGCAACTGAATGAACAGAAGCTGCGCTCCTGCTCCCTTCTGCCTTTCCAAAAGCTCAGTCCACTTTTTTTTTTTTAGGACTCTTATTCTATGGGGTTTTTTTTTTGCACTTAATGGGAAATAAATCTGCATTACACACTCACCCATCCCAAAACCTGCACAAAGCTCCCATCAGGCAAACTGTTTCCCCGGGTGCTTTGAAAGTTACATGGAACTGTGGCAGTCAGTGCATCTGTTTATATGACTGAAGGGAGGGCAAAGATTATAGAAAGGAAAGACTTTAAACAGTAATGCTTAAGATCACGGACTAAGTGACAGAGATGGAATTATCAAACCCAATTACAGATGTGCAATAGGGAGGCAGATTTCCTTGTTTTGGAGCAATGCCTCACACATCGGCTCACAATATCACAAAGATAGCAGAGACAGCTCCCAGGGAGCGGCCCCATCTCTACAGCTGGCTTTTGCTTCTTGCCTAAGGTTCTGACCTCTTGTTACCAGGGGCAGTTAACAGCATTCTGCCATTCCCAAGAGGTGTAATCACTGCTTAAAATTGCAGCCACCAACGTTAGAGAAAGATGTGCAGCCCCCATCCCGGTCAGCTTTTGGGCACGAGGGCAGAAGGAGAGGGTAACGGACCGTGGAAGGCCTCACGGCCTCCTGGGGTTTCTGCTCAGAGAGGAAAGGGTTTATTTTTCAAGGCCTTTAGGGTTTTGTTCACTCAGGGGCTCTTCTGCACACCAGTTCAGCCACTTCAAACATCACCTCTCTTGACTCCACTTCCCTTGTTCAAAGTAAAAGTCTTTTACTGGCACTGATGGCAGGAAAACAAAGCCCAAAAGGATACACCAGTTAGTTGTTAGTGCCCCAACAGTAACACCAAGTCCAAATCCAGTACAAAAAAATATTAATTCAGTCACTTTCCACAGAATTCCATAGCCTTTCCAAAAAGTCAACTCTTAGGGGCCCTTCCTCCCTGAGCCCTCCCGTATCTTTTGGTAGCTTTCTCTATTCTCTCTCTCCATCTCTTGTCAGACACAATGCAGGGCGCTCTTTTGTGATGTCTTTCAGCCAAGCAGCGTCCCTCTGATATTCCCACTTTTCTGCCTATGAAATAATCCCTTCTTCTTTGGACCTTCAAACTCAGAACTTCCAGATACACTTCTCTTCAGAACTCACTGGAGTCCCAGGATTTCTCTCCTCCTGGACTCCTTCCTCTCTCCAGGCATCCTTTTGCCTAACAGAGAGAGAGAGAGAGAGAGAGAGAGAGAGAGGGCTCACTCTGTGGAGGGACAGACCCCCAGAGTGCCTCAGCCCTGTGCTAAGTCTGATTCCCCCAAATCCCTTGGTGTCGCATGAGCAGAAGGGTTCTGTTAACTCAAATGACCCCTTCCAACGGGCAGCGGTACACCTCACTGACCCATCTAAGGTCAGAGCTCACACAAAGGGGCAGGGTCTGGTGAGACCCCTGACAAATACTGCCGGCAAGCAGACCCGTTGCAGCCGCTGAAGCCATAAAGGCAAAGGGCAACTCTGTAAGCAACGGGCACATTTGGTACCTTCTTACAGGTGCTTGTCTCTGCGGTTTGCTTTAAGAGCAGCTCTTTAGAAATCCTCCTGCTTCCTCTGTGATTGTGAAGTATGAAGCAGCACAGAACTCATGGTTGGGAGCTTGCATGCAATTTACATGGGAAATGTGGTGTTAAAAAAAACAACAAAATAAAAGGGTGGGGAAAGGGGATATTTAGCATTGAGTACCAATTAAAAGTTAAATTAATAAAGTTATTAAGAGCTGATTTACTGCATTGAGCAAACTAATAATTTTTGGAGGATTATTGTAATGAGCTGAGCAATTTGCATCAAACTCCATTAGAGAAAGGTACATTGGAGACTTTTTCTAGTGCATGCAAGATGGAAGTAATTTGTGTTGATGAGGAATATTACAAGGGGAAAAACTGGGTTTTCTACAAAAAAAACAAACCAGCTGTATGAGCTAATTTAATCTTCTTGACAGCCTAGGTTAGGATGGATCCTGACAAATTCCTTTCCTGGTGCTTATTCTTTATTGTTGTGAAGTTGTTGCTGGCAAAGTGGATCTCATCCCAGCATGACCTGCTCAACCTGATATTTAGTCTTTGAGCTTTAGCGAAAGGCCAAAGGTAAGATGAGCGACCATAGGAGGGGCTTTACAAACAACGAAACCAATGTACTAAACTGCACAAAGGACAAATAGTTTATGTTAAATGGGATAACTCACATTATTTGCCCTTTTAACATGCAAAATTGAACTATTTGCAAAACAAATGGCTTCTTTTTGCACAGTTATTTATTGATTTAAAAAAAAAAAAAAAAATGTATATACCCCACAACCAGATCCGGATTTAGGAATAGATAACATAGGCAACAGCTTCTGGTACCAAATTTTGATAGGCACTGGAGCGTTGCCACTGCTGCTATGCTCTATCAGGGCCTGCCTCCCAACCACTTACCTTCAGCAGCGTTGTCCTGATCCTGCACGATGGTGGCAGCAGCAGTAACCTAAAAGAAATTCAGCACAGGCCCTGCAGTCCACAGCCGCCCTGCCCCTCACTTGGGTTTCCATAGTAACAGAAAGTCCTTGTGGGAGGAAGGGGCAGGGCCTTGAGCCTGCAACCTCAGGCTGCAGGCCCTGTGCTGAATTTCTTTTAGATTGCTGCTGCTGTTGTGCAGGATCAGGATAACACTCCTTTAGGTAAGTAGCTGGAAGTTGGAAATCCTTCCCCCCCTGTATCTCAGGAGAAGGGAGGGGAGGGGTGCCTGCCATCCCCTCCCCCTCCCCTGCTGCCTATGGGTGCTGGCAATGCAAATACAGCCTTGAGTGCAACCAGTAAGATATACAATAGAAGCAGTTTACAGATTTAATATACATAATGAAATCCAGCAAAAATTCATAGACTATGATGCAAAATTATGCAAAGCAACTCATTAGTTATGAACGCATAGCTGTAAACTATGTGTGAAAAACCCTTCAGAAAAGCAATTTTTGGAAAAAATAAATAACCATGCCTTAATAAGTTGTAAGTAAATTTTTTCAAAATTATCCGTAGGAAAGCCGCACATGTTATTTTGCTACCAGGTTTATTTGCATATCAGTTCCAGTAGCAAAATAGTGCTCATTAAAATGCAAATCAAGCCTTCAATTCTGTTCACGTTAGTGCATCAGCCTGCCAATGTGAAATGCGTAGCTCTGCCTCATTTTATTGTGGGATAGTGATAGAGTAATGGCAGCCACGTGTGTGAATTCTTATCCTGAATATACAGTTTGCATTTTTGGAAAGGCAAAATTTAAAATTAAATGGCCCAATTAAAAACTGACCCTCTTCAAATGTAGCTAGAAGTATGCGTGGCTTCCAAAGCATGTGTATGAAGCCCTCTACTTTGGTGTTTGGCCCAAATTGGTGCAGGAATATTCACTCAGTCATGAGGCTACATAAAATGGCACCCAATGTGGGCCTCAAGAGCGTTAAGAGTGGCAAAGTCAGGTGTGAAGATGTGAGTTAAAAAGTACTTTTGTGAACTTTGTAATACTTTGAGAAATTTGGAAAAAATGTCCCCATAGAACTTAATGGACTAAAGATGGCAGCTGTCCCTGCCTATGGGGTTGGGGTTAAGCATGAGGCTCTGCATACCACTTACTTGGAGGTGGTACCAGTGAAACAGCACAGGAGGAGATGATACCAGCCTCGGGAGAGCTGGGTGATGTCAACAGGGAGGAGAAGATGGTCTGACTGAAAATGATGTGGCCTTCAGGAGGAGACACGGGCTTCACAGCCAGGAGGAGGGGTGGATGATGTGGCCTGCTGAGGCAGGGGAGCTGCCTGCCAATGAGCCCAGCAATTCCTCAGTAGCTGCACAGGAGGATCAACAGGAGCCATTTGCAGCTACTGCTGCTGGGACTCCAATCCTGGCTGAAGAGCAAACCTGGCAGGGAGAGCATTGGGAATGGTGCAGGAAAGTGCTTAGAGTCGAACCTGCTGCAGCTAACACTGCAAGAGTGCTGTGAGACTGAAGGCATCTGACCCTAAAATAAACATGGCATTTGTTGAGACTTACCCTGGAGCAGCAGGATCATGGCTGGAGCCTGGCTGAGGGAGAGGCCTGCATCGGTGAGAGCACAGCTGCTGCACTGAGAGAGCAGGTAACTTCTTTTAAAGGGGCAGCCCCGAAGTTGAAAGACATTTTCTCTAAGAGAGCTAGATCACTGTGGGGTCGATGCAATAATTTTCACGGAAAGCGGGCACTGAGTTTTCAGCGCCCGCTTTCTTAATGCACGCAAGTTTATCAGTGGCCATTTTCATTACTGGCAGATGGCCGATTATGAAAACTGATGCTGAGTTTACTGGCATTGGTCTTCATAACTCAGCAGTCTGCCAAGGTTTTTTTTCTACTTTTCTTTTACCTGCACTCAACTATTAATGCCTGCCCAGAGCAGGCATTAATAGCTGAGTGATAAATGTGCACCTG
Source organism: Rhinatrema bivittatum (assembly GCF_901001135.1). NCBI lineage: Eukaryota > Metazoa > Chordata > Amphibia > Gymnophiona > Rhinatrematidae > Rhinatrema > Rhinatrema bivittatum. The sequence goes on along the minus strand of NC_042622.1, from coordinate 94,244,734 downwards.
AGACACACATTTAGGGCCTCATTTTCCAATATTGCATTAAGGGGTGTTTCCCATGCAAATGAGGCTTTTTTCATGGAGAGAGAGAGAGAGAGAGAGAGAGAGAGAGAGAGTTGCTATAATGTCTACACCCTAGGCAACTATTTGTATCCCTATGAGAGGCCCACCTAGTAACTCGAGGTGGGGATTAGGTATGAGTGTAGGGGGTTGGGGGCCACTTTCACATTCAACATGAGACGTACGAACAGAACAGTGGTCTCTTGTGAAGATTTGCTGGCCTTCGGAGTAAGGAAACTCACTCCAAGATGAGATTTGGGCAATGTTCTCTCCAGATTGAGAGAACATTGCCCAAATCTCATCTTGCGGCACCTGCTTTGTCTAAGATTTCTTTGCGGCACGTGTTTTGTCATCATAGATGAGTTTCTGTATCAAACATAGGGCCTCATTTTCTAAAGTATCGCAGGCCTGCAATACTTTAGGTAATGAGGGGCGGGGGCCGAAACGGGGGGCGGTTGTTTCATATTTAATTCTGAATCTATTATAACACCTAAATTGCTCACTTTTTCTGCTAAAATCACCGATTGACCATTTTTTAAGCTAATTGGTTTTTCTACTGTATTCATATTTTTACGTTCTAAATGGAGGAATTCTGTTTTATCTATGTTTATCACTAATTCCATTTGATTCAACAATTGTTTTATGTCAAGATACATATTAGCTAATTTTAGTGTTTTCTCTATAGTATCGTCAATTGGTAAAATTAGCTGAATATCATCAGCGTATATATAATGCACAAACCCCAATCCTGCGAGCAACTGGCAGAGCGGTAATAAATAAATATTAAAAAGGGTCGCAGACAGAGCCGATCCCTGTGGCATACCCGTATGCAAGTTTATTTTCTCTGATATGGTGTTTTTTATTTGTACTTGGTAAAATCTATTTCTTAAATATGATTTAAACCAATTTAAAGTTTTGTCCTGAATGCCTATATCTTTTAATCAAAATTTCATGATTCACTGTATCAAACGCCGATGATAAATCCAGTAGAACCAGAATATAATGTATACCACTGTCAAAACCTCTCAGTATTATGTCAGAAAAAGATAAAAGTAATGTTTCTGTACTATAATGTCTACGAAAACCATGTTGTGAGGAATATAAAATATCTCGGACTGTAATGGTATAAGTAATTGTATCATGGTATTTTCTGTATTGTATTTGATGCTTTATGTCTTGTATTTCAAGTGTTACTCATTGTACTCTGCCTTGATCATTGATTATAAGTTTAACAAATTAATATCCTATATAATATGCAGTGTTTCTCATTTCGGAAAACACACATATGCATGTAGCATCCAGCCATAGGCACATACATTTGTCCTGTGGTGTTACACCGCGCAAATTTCCAGAAAGATTGGCAGATACTGAAATGTCCTGAATCAGAGCCAACTTCAAAGAGAGACTGGTGGGGCTGGGCTGGGGGGAAGAGAATGAGTGTGGGGGAGGAAAGTTGAAACAAATGAGTTGGAGAGAAAGAGTCACTTTTGGTGGGGGATGGGGAAGAAAGATTGATGGGTACAGGTTGGGATGGGAAAGAGCGTGGTGGGGCTAGGAGAAAGCGAGAGAAAGAGACAGATAAAGGAGAGACTGAAAGTACCTGCATTGGACAATGACACTCATTTCACCACAAATCTTTTGTGGGTTTGAGTAAGTCTTTAGATAATTCTGACGGTGCAATAAATGGTTTCACCACCTGTAAACCATCCAGGGTTCACCAGGACTCTGGCTTTGGCTCCATTGCATCTATGGACTTGTAGTTCCAAATTCTTCCAGAAAACCAGGCCTGCATATCACTAGATGGAACTGGGTCAAAATCAGGACTTTTTATAAGGCTTCCAACATTTTTATAATTCAGTTAGCAGTATTCCTTGCATTATCTGGAGCTGGGATAACATAACTCCACTTTGCCTCAGCACCTTGTTTCCAGGACTCAGATAACCCACAAGGTCCTTATAACTATAATAAACAAATAGAAGTTGTAGAAATCCTAGAGCTTTCTTATAATATGAATTATCCAGGGATGAATAGGTTATGCCATGTTGGGGAAACCCCTAGTGAATGTGTCGTATATAATCTGGGACCAGTGCGGTATGAGCTTTGCTGCAGTGAGTCATATACTTTGTCCCTTTTGTGTTCACTTCACAAGTTTCATTTTAAAAACCCACTGAACACTTTATCAGCTTTGTTTGTTTTGGCTGTAATAAATTATGATTTGCTAGGAGTCCCCTTGGCATGAACGACAATTATCACATCTGCCAAAGAATATTACTCCCGGAAGGTTATGCAGCTTCCGGTAAAATACTGTTTATGTCACTTCTCTGCTTTGCTTTAGAAGCAATTACTGGGTGTGATAAAGAAGACATTCAAATATGGGGTGTACTGCACTGTATGCGCTTCTTCTCTGGTCTTGTTGATGATAAAATACTCTTACTCAAGATCACATTTAAAGGCCTCACTGTTGTTTTTGCGGGTGAGTGAATTTTATCTCATCACGAATTTTTGAAAAATTCAGTATTGCCTTTCTGTAAAATGATTTACATCAAGTGGAATGGCAATGGAATACCCCATGGTGTATGTGTGTCTCAGGGGAGAATGTGAGGAAATGTCCCATTTTATTTCATTCCGTACCACTAGGGTGTTGTTGCCTGGCTGTCATATGCTAAAATGCAGTTGGAAAAGGAAACACAAATTTGCAAAACTCTCCCAACTAGAAAAAAAATCCCTGATAATATGAGGGTAGTGGGTGGCGAACTCTGGACCTCAAGAATTACAAATAGGTTTATTTTTTATCCCTAATAAATTGTGCATGAGGTATATTTGCATGTACTATACCTCCATTGTATGTAAATATATCTCATGCATATTTATTGTAGGTATCCTGAAAATCAGACATATTTCAATTGCGGCTCTTGAGGACTGGAGATGGCCAATCCTGTGCTATGGTTTTCAACATTCAGGAAGAAGGAAGTTTTTAGCAGTACTGTAATACGGGCATCCAGGACATCACTCTCTCACATCCACCCTTTACATTCCTCAATAATCACAGACAATGGGGGTTTGGGTTTAACAAGGCCGCAGCTTTAATAATAACCTGGAGGCCCGAGCCCCAATAACATTACAAAATCAACAGTAACAATCTTCCAGCCGTCCGCCACTCCTCTAGCAAGACGACTCTCCACCAGCCACTCAGCTTGCCTTTGGCCTCCTCACCAGATTCAGACTCCAACCACCTTCCAGCAAGGAGCCAACCCAGTGTGCCACCGCCGCCTTCTAGCAAGTAGCCAGGCCTGCCGAATGACTCCCGCCGCCTTCTAGCAAGGAGTCCGCCGCCCAAGCGTTCCTCAGTAGTACATCACATTGAAATCGTCCCCTGAATCCAACATCTCATCAATATATAAACAGTGTACCGCCAGCATTGGCTCGGGCCATCCGCTGCGACAGCCATCACAATTCAAAATAACAGACAACAATAATAATAATGAGGGTGGGCGGGAGGGAAAACGGCCTCTGCCTCTTGGAGCAGCCGCGCCGCAGAGAAGGACTGTGCCGCGTTGCTCCGAGGCAGCCCCTACCCTAAATTCAAACACGGCTTGCTGGCCAATCAGGATTGGCCAGCATCGCCTCAGCTCCTCCTTCTGCCCCTAGCCTTACCTTACTGATAACCGCCTCACCTTCTCCTGACCCCGACCCCCCCCCCTCCGCTGCCTGTCCCTCAGGTGACCCCTGCCTTCCTGGGCCCTTCCTCGTCCTGTGGCACCCTACCCCTAGGGACCTGCCCCTTCCCGAGCATGCCTGGGCCCGCATTACCTTGGCCTGCCAGTCATTTCGACTGTCAGGCCCTCCAAGACATTGGCATGGGCATTAGCATGATCTGACTGGTATGATTAGTTGAGTATTCTTGGTATCTAGATGGGGCACTTAGATTTCCAGTAAGGTCCATTACCTCATGGAGGTGTCTACTTGGCCATTGATAACTATATAATAACATTTTCTTTTTCACATATTTTGAAGTCTTTTCTTTCTTGTCATAATACAGAGTTCCAGTAGTTGGATTGGTCTTGGTGAAAACTAGGGTTTTGTACAAGCTGTAAAAACATTTTATTCACTCAACAGAAGAGTTATCCAAAAATGATGATGTACAGGAACTGCAGGTCCCTTCTTCTTTGACTTGAATGCCAGATTGCTAGCGTTGCTTCTAAGCCACCATTCAGAGGAAAGAAAGCAGGGATGCATCCCCAATTGTTTCTATGCAGCTCTGTCCCCTCGCTGAGACACTCTTTTGCTTCATAAAATAATTTAACAAGGGACCACCTGGAAACCCCAAAAGCCTCGTCCAGCACAACATTGAAGAAAAGCATCAATAGTCTTTTTACTTAATTTTCCCTCTGGTATTGCAGGAGGTAATTTACAAAAATATTTATGTGCATAAAACTGGGTTTTTGCTAATTGCTACTTTCACATACAACTCCTTTGAAAATTGACTCCATAAGGCTGAATTTTCAAAAGGTTTTATGTATGTAAATGGGCTTTTGACAATTGCTACGATATATGCTACTTTTAAGCGTGTAACGCCTTTGAAAATTCACTCCACAGTATTTAATAGCCTTAGGGGGCTTATTCAATAATAGTTATTTTCATAGTCAACCAATATAGGAAAAAGTCCTTTTTGAATAACGCCCATAGAATATTTGCTTTAGAATTTTTGCAATGTATTTTATTAAAAATGCTTGGGTAGACTTAATCTCTTGCCAAGCTTTCTAAAAGTGCATGCAATGTATATTAATGTTAGACGCACCGACCACGGCCATCTGTGGCTGGCCCCTCTCACCTTCCCTGCAGGCGTGGGAATGCAGTGGGGAGATGCCCCGCCGCTCACAGCCAACCTCATCCTCTCCTGCAGCTGCCGTCGCCAAGGCTGCGCGGTCCCCCGTGGCTGGAGAGCCGACCCTGGACCCTTTCTTCATGGCTGAACACCGCAGGCCAATGCCGACAGCAGCCCCTTCTGGGCCAGGCCCTCCATAGGCACGAGGCCGTGCCTCCTGCTGGCCTTAAAGGGCCAGCTACATACAACACTGTCCAGCCCCCTAAGATGACATCAGAGACCAGGGACTATATAAAGAAGCTTCCTCTTCCTGTTCCTTGACTTGGCAATGAGTCTGCTTTGCTCTGGTGAAGTCTTCTGAGCTGCGTTGGTTCTTGTTCCTGCCTTCCGAGTCCTGTTTGTGCCTTCCGAGCTCTATTATTTACTCTTTCGGATAATAGAAAGACTAGGGGGGACTCCATGAAGTTAGCATGTGGCACATTTAAAACTAATCGGAGAAAGTTCTTTTTCACTCAGGCACAATTTAACTCTGGAATTTGTTGCCAGAGGAAGTGGTTAGTGCAGTTAGTGTAGCTGTGTTTAAAAAAGGATTGGATAAGTTCTTGGAGAAGTCCATTACCTGCTATTAATTAAGTTGACTTGGAAAATAGCTACTGCTATTACTAGCAACAGTAACATGGAACAGACTTAGTTTTTGGGTACTGTGCCAGATTCTTATGGCCTGGATTGGCCACTATTGGAAACAGGATGCTGGGCTTGATGGACCCTTGGTCTGACCCAGTATGGCATGCTGTTATGTTCTTATGTTCCTGCTCTACCTCTCATCCTTGGTTCCTGTGGACAGATCTTCTGGCTTCTGACCTCGGACTGGCTTTCAGGGATTATTCTGGCTTCGACCTCGGACTGGCTATCGGCGACTCTCTGGCTTCTGACTCTGGACTCGCTATCGGCGATCCCTTGGCTTCTGATCTTGGACTGACTTTGGACGACACTTCCGACTGCTACCAACCATCTTCACAGGGGCCCCACCTAAGACCAGCCGTCCCCCGCACCCAAGGGCTCAACCTGCGGAGAACGGGGTTGGTATTGGTGAAGCTCCAGCCGGCCTCTGCAACAGCCCGGCCTCGCCTCCCGACAGTGAGGACCTGCGAGGGTTCACCCTCTCAGGTTGTGCCAACTCCACCTCAGGCAAGGGGTCCACATTTTCCGTCTGTCGTGGCAATTAATTACCAAAGTTACAGACCTATTGCCCTCAAAAGTTGCGTTATTAAAAAGAAATCTCTTCAGACATAAGAAGGGTAATTTTTAACAATGTGCATAGCTCAGCACATACACACATAAGTCTGGTGCACACCAAATCCTGTGTTCCACTAAGGACTCAGTCTAAAATAGCTTCCCCTCTTGTTGGTTCTTGTACCAGCTGCTCCATGAAGCAGTCATTTAGCAGATGTAAAAGCATGCACATATGTTTAATGATATATGCAGTACCACTCCATTTATAAAATACATAAATGTGCACATCCAAACCCTGCCCCAGAATGCTTTCTTTGTATGTGTATATATTTCCGCACAGCAATGACATATGTGCGCACCCCTACCCTTCTGAAAATTTGCTTACCATGCACAGAGGCTACCTACATGCATATATTCCAATTTTATACTCACAACCCCCCTATAAGTCTTCAAATATTGTCTCCATAAAATGCACAAATCTGTTCTATAACATGCCATGCAGCTGGACATAACTGAAAGTGTAACTAGGGCTGGAAGGAGGCCAAGCATGGCAAACATTATTAACAAGGAGAAATTGCCTTTTTGACGTCGTTGTTTCCTTGCCTAGTATAAACCTCCATTCCATATGTGATGTGCTAATGACGATTAAGAGAGGAGGTGCAAAGGCCTTAGTGGCTCAGGCAAGACCTCGATCTCTTACATTCATCATGTTGGATAGGAAGAAGGACAGCTAGTCTATCCCAAGAAAGGGAAACAAAATGTTATCTGCTCTCCTCACCATCAATCTGCATTGAGCTATCACACCAGATGTTTTAACAGATTACGGTGGTGTCAGCAAGTAGAGCATTCATTTACACCTTACCAGACAAGTTCATGGGAAATGCAGTGCTCTTATTTGGTCTTAAAACTTAGCTTATTTTCATACAGAGACTCAAAGACTTTCAACACTTTCTGCTAATCACAAAATTGTCCAGTTGGGTAAAGGGAAGTGCAGGGAGAGGCTGAGGTGTGTCTTCATGAATTCTACACAGAAGGTCAATAGAGTCAGAACACCTTCCAGTTGCAGGCTTTATGCGGGTATCACAGGCTGACTTATTTCCCCATTGTGCTCTCTGTTTCGCATGACCCCCCTCTGTCTTCACATCTTTAGCGTACCCACTAAAGGCCGATTCCCTTTTGCCAGGATCAAGAAGTCTGTGTCTATCCATTGACAGTTTTTCAGAACCTTCTGACATAGGTGTTCCCAGACAGATTCAGAGTGTTTGTTTTGTGCTTTTTAGAAAACCCTCCATGAAAGAAAATACCTAGGGCAGGTAGAGAGGAGCAGTCACAGGGGATTTTTACAAACTTTGCTAATGCCCTGGGGTTTCATCCTCACAGGTTACAGACATCAGCAGAATCCCTGATACTGTTCTGTTCTCAGAATACCTACCTGGACATCCTCACCCATAGCTTCTCTGTCTTTATTTTAAAGAATGCAGAAATTTGACAATTTTCTCTTATTTGCCTGAAGTAACATTTTGTTATGACAGACTTTTTCTCCAGCAAAAATGATTATGCGTTTATATGAGCTTTTATGTCCAATAAAACTCACTTTTTAATTTACAGGAGCCACATCACACTGTTGACAGTCATACAAGAATCTCCCTCCATAGTTTATGCTGGTGAGATCACAGCTTTTCTTATGGGATTTTTATACTGCATGCCTGTGATGATGTCAGAACAAACCACAACGAGTCTGATAGTATAAAAACTATAGATCCTGAATAATTTAATATGAAATCAGGGTTATAATGAAATCTGGAGACCCAGGCCCTAATCCTACTCTCTTGCCTTAGTAAATCAATTAACCTCTCAACATTTTTACTAAAAAAAAGTCAAGTTAACACTGTGCAATTTAGAGGGATTTATTTTTATTTAGGTTTTTTTTTGTTTTACAAAACATGTGATTACAAGTTATGGCATTGCAGTTTTCTGATAGAATACTGACAGAATGTTGCGATGATACAGAAATATCTGTTATTCAGCATCATTACCTTGTAAGTTATTTTCATTCTCTCAAGAAGTTCTGCTCGAATTGATCCTGATTTTACCACAAGTATCCTCAGAGTTATTATCTGGGAGACCTGTGCCAGGGCTTAGCTAGAAGATCTGGACTGTGTTGCGTCGGAGGTGGACCGTTGGGCTGAGGTAGGGTTGACGCAACCCGAAGGCGAGGACCTATGGGTCCCCACCGTCAGCAGGTGGAGTGGGCTGAAGCTAGAAGCCCTAGAGCTTCACCTGTACCAGCCCTCGTTCCCCTCGGGTTGAGCCTTTGGGTGCCGGGGCTGGCAGGACTTAGGTGGGCCTTGAGGTTAGCTAGAGGTGAGTAGCTGTTCAGCCCAGAGACAACAGTCAGTGGATGGTGTAGTTCTATCCTGGACTGGATTCAATATGAGGGCTCAGGTGCCAAAGGAACAATAGGGAACTGAAGGCCAAGCAAAGGAAGGCATAAGCCTTGAAAGTCCATGTCTAGAGGAGAGGCGTCGCTGACAGGCTGGATTCTGAGCTGGCGGTGAGTGGAAGTTGTGGCAAACAACAAAGAACTCTGGACGAAGGAGAGTCTGTAGCATAGACATGCAAAGCAAGGGTCAGGGCATGGAGCATGCAGGAGTGGTCAGGCAAGCCAGTGGTCAGGGCACGGAGAAGACAGGCATAGTCAGGCAAGGCAGAGGTCAAGGCGCAGAGAAGGCAGAGATGGTCAGATGTAGCAGAGATCTGGGGCTGGAGAGAGGCTGAAGGATAGTCGGGTGTAGCGGAGGACCGGGGCTGGAGAGTAGTTGAAGAGTAGGCAGGCGTAGTGGAGGCCCAGGACTAGAGAGTAGCTGAAGAGTAGTCAGGCGTAGCAGAGGTCCGGGGCTGGAGAGAACTGAAGAGTAGTCAGGCGCAGCGAAGGTCCGGGACTGGAGAGAAGCTGAAGAGTAGTCAGGCGTAGTGGAGGTCCGGGACTGGAGAGAAGCTGAAGAATAGTCAGGCGTAGCGAAGGTCAAGTCCAGAGAATCAATTCAACACATAGACGAACAGGAACTAGGAGAACAGGAATCGGGAACCACAGGAAGACAGGAACACACGATGAGACGATTCAAGGAATAGCAACGAATATTCAGAGTACGAGGAGACCTGTTGCAAAGGCAACGCTATGGAGGGGGGGCCTGAGCTTTTATACACTGAAGAGTCTGACGTCAGCATTCAGGTATGCTGCCAGGTTCCCGCCGCGGGCCCTTTAAAGGAATCACTGATGCACACGCGCACATCTAGAAAGGGGCATGGCACTGGTGGTGGCTTCTCTCTGCGGGCCACGCGGAGAGGCCCGACGAACAAGAACATCCTGTCTGGAAACACTGGGTGGTGTGGCAGGGCTGGAGGCACTGGAGGGAACCCGAGGTCGAAGCTGGCGGCCCATCACCGCCAGCGAAGAGGAGCCAGCAGCTGGAGTCCGTCTGAAGAGGTGGAGGGCTGTGGTGCGGGGCTGCCGCAGGCAGCATGCATAACAGACTGGCCTTTGCAGCTGAGCACACACAGGTATATCACAACTTATGTGAACAGCTTCTCTTTTGCTCTTCTCCTCTAGCTAACAGCTCATCTCGCAGCTCCACTTCGTCAGGATACTGTTACGATCCCAGTCGCGGGTCCCGCGACCGGGCTCTTACCTCCTGTGGGTCTCTCTGTTTGCCACAGGAGTCCCAAACTGTCTCTGGGCCTTGATAGGCCTTCTCTGTGGTGGCGTCTCCACAAGGGAGACTCCGTCAAGCTCCTTTCTCTGTCCCCGCCCCTTAGGTGCGAGTGCGTGCAAGGGGCTCTGATTTAAAGGGACCTTGGCGAGAAACGTCAGCCGGCCTCCTGGATGACGTCAGACGCCGGCAGGGTATTTAAACCCAGCTGCTGCTTCAGGTCCTTGCCTTGCAACGAGGTTCGCTCCCTGGAGTCATCAAGTTGCTGATCCTGTTCCAGCCTTGTTCCTGATCCTGCCTTGTTCCTGATTCCCTCGGCTTGTCTTCCTGGTTCCTGACTTCAGTACGTCTTTTGGATTTCCTGTCTGCTGCCAGCCCCGACTATCAGACCCGTCCTTACGTTCTGCTTCTCTGCCTCCACTGTGACTTCCGGATTACCCTCTGGACTTTCCTCTCCGGGAGACCGCACCTAAGTCCAAGCGGCTCAGGTCCCCAAGGGCTTCTCCCGGTGGGGGGGACCTCGAGCTTCCGGTGGTGAAGCTCCTGATTGGTCTCCTGGCTCTGTTCCGCCTCCCAGCAACAACATCTACTACGGACTTCTCCTCAGCATTTCTTTGCCATCCGCTGGCCGGCTAAAGGGTCCACAAACCGTAACAGATACTGTATATCAGGAAAAACGACAGAGCACAAACCAGATAATGTGTAGGGAAGAGCATGATTAATGGATGCAGACAGGTGTGATGAGAGCCCTATTTCCAGAGGAAGACTTTTGGCCAGTCCTGGATTTTGATCTTCCATCCCATTGCATTGTGGGTGCTGTAATCAGCACTACCAGTACAGGGAATGTTACAGAGAAGGGAGGCATAAAAAATCCGGGACTGGTTAAAATTCTCTCTCCAAAACAAGATCTCATCACCTCACTGTAGCTCAGATCCATGAGTCCATTTGGATAAAAGAACAGTAATTTTGCAGTAATGCCCCTTTCTCCTTGTTTCATGGCATTGTGTCAAGAAAAGGCATAATAAGTAACCTGTGAGTTAAAACACAGTAAATAATTTAACACTTAGGGGTAGATTTTTAAAAAATACACATGCGCATCCATGTGTGCGTGCGCTACCCGGCGCGCAAACATGACTGTGCAATTTTATAACATGCGCGCGCCGGTGCATGCATGTTATAAAATCGGGGGCGGCGCACGCAAGGTGGGGTCAACTTTGGCCACTTTCGCACGGCGACACATCGGGGCCTTCCGCAGTTCCCTCCCAGTCTGCTCCAATTAAGGTGCGGACTGGGAGGGAACTTTCCTATCCCCTACCCTAACCTCCCTTCCCCTTCCCCTCTCCTTCCCACCCTCTAAAACCCCTTTTTTTTTACCTTTTATTTTGCAAGTTACTTCATGGCCCGACCTGAAGTAACTTGTGCGCGCCGGCAGCCGGGACAGAGAGGAATGGCGCTGTCCCAGGCTGCGCTGTTCCGCCCCCCCGGCCCGCCCTTTTTGAGGCCCAGGAACTTACTCGCATCTCGGGGTTTACACACGTGGCCGGGCCCTTTTGAAAATTGGCCCGGCGCGCGTAAGGCCCAGCCACGCACGCAAACCCTGGGATTTACGTGGGCCAGGGTTTTAAAATCCGGTCGTTAATGTTTTTTTTTCTCTACAGATTTTTGGGTTTTTTTAAACCTGTAGGGTTTTCAACTCTTCTCACAATTTCTTATATGGCTGTTCACCACTCTGGTGATACATTTAACTGAAAATATTAAAGCGTCTTCTTTTTGAGCCAAGAGAAAAACTTTTATATTGCTATGACAATGACCTTTTACATTCAAATATCACCTCTCCCTCCTTCTCCTGTCTTCCCTCCCCCCATTCTCACTTTTCTGTTCTTATATTTAATTCATAATATGTTAGCAGATGTTCATCATTCGCATGCTGTTATGCAGACATACAAGTGCCTGCTGGCCTGGCCCTGGTAATTCTGAGATCGCTCGGCAGAACGGCTGCTGGCCGGTCCCTGGTTAATCTGAGAACATTCGGAAGTACAGCTGCTGGCCGGTCCCTGGTTAATCTGAGAATGCTCATAAACACAGCTGCTGGCTGGGCCCTGATTAATCTGAGAAGCTCATCAACACAGCTGCTGGCTGGGCCCTGGTTAATCTGAGAACGCTTGGTAGCATGGCTGCTGGCTGGGCCCTGGTTAATCTGAGAGTGCTCATCAGCATGGCTGCTGGCTGGGCCCTGGTTAATCTGAGAACGCTTGGTAGCATGGCTGCTGGCTGGGCCCTGGTTAATCTGAGAGTGCTCATCAGCATGGCTGCTGGCTGGGCCCTGGTTAATCATAGAGTGCTCATCAGCACGGCTGCTGGCTGGGCCCTGATTAATCTGAGAACGCTCATCAGCACGGCTGCTGGCTGGGCCCTGGTTAATCTGAAAAAGCTTGGATGCATGGCTGCTGGCTGGGCCCTGGTTAATCTGAGAACGCTCATCAGCACGGCTGCTGGCTGGGCCCTGGTTAATCTGAGAATGCTTGGTAGCATGGCTGCAGGCTGGGCCCTGGTTAATCTGAGATTGCTCATCAGCATGGCTGCTGGCTGGGCCCTGGTTAATCTGAGAACGCTTGGTAGCATGGCTGCTGGCTGGGCCCTGGTTAATCTGAGAATGCTTGGTAGCATGGCTGCAGGCTGGGCCCTGGTTAATCTGAGATTGCTCATCAGCATGGCTGCTGGCTGGGCCCTGGTTAATCTGAGAACGCTTGGTAGCATGGCTGCTGGCTGGGCCCTGGTTAATCTGAGAGTGCTCATCAGCATGGCTGCTGGCTGGGCCCTGGTGAATCTGAAAAAGCTTGGATGCATGGCTGCTGGCTGGGCCCTGGTTAATCTGAGAATGCTCGGCAGCATGGCTGCTGGGACATTTCAGGCTTATTTCCAATTAGTAAAACAGACAGAAAAATAATTCTTTTTTGATACAAGAGTAACTTCACACATTGCAAATTAAAAAGGAAAATTGTAGATTTTTGTTGTGCTTTTAAAAAGATCTTGTTATCGAAATGCAAAACAGGGTAAAATAAGTATTTGAGTGAAGAGTCAAAGTCAATTTAAGTAGGAACATTAAACAGAGGAAGGGTGATTATGAAATGTAGCCTTAAGTGCTTTCCATGTTACATGCCGTTAAAGTAATCTCAGGGGAATTATTGTCAGTCCTGTTAATAGTGAAAGCATAACAACACTCCACAAAATTTTTTAAAATCCCCTTAAAGGAGGAAAAGACTTCATAAACCTGCTAGGAGTAAGAATTAAGATTCATACTTGGCTAAAGAATAATAAATTTAAAAAAAACCCAAAACTTAAATTCTAGAGAAACTTATAGCATTTGATAGTGAAAAACATCTTGAATACCATCTTTCTGATTGGTTCTTTTGAAAAGTTTGTTTAATGTATTTTGATTGGATTATTCAAGTCATGTGATTTTTTTTTCCTCCAATAAGATGGGGTTCCAGCATCTGAAAGTCTGTATAAAAAGCAGCCATGATTGTGAGTCATTCATATATGAAAGAGACATAGAAGATGGAAGTCACTTGTGTAACCCCTCCCCGGTGTGCCTGACCTGCATTGGTGGGGCCATTAAAGTATTTGTAAGTTGTTTGGGGCAGGAACTCTGACTAGCTCTTCTCTGATGCTCCTTCCCCAGGGTGTAATTCATTTTGGCTGGGGGAAGAAAGGTGTCCTTTCGGGTCCCAGTGCAGGGGTGGCTAACTTCCTCTTGGCTATCCCTGAGAGAGAGGTAACTTCTCTTTCTGTGTGCTGTGTGCCCAAACAAAGACGCTGGACACACTGGGTTAGTGTCCAGTCTTAAATTTACTGTATAAAATAGTTGCAGATGACACAATAAATATGATACAGAAGCACAGTCTTTCCTCTGGTTACAATTCCTTACTCTTCTGTCTGTACAGGAATCTTTTCTAATAGGCAAGGAAACTTTCCACCCATCTGGATTTAGAGGATGGGAGTCCCAGGGGGCAGGGCAGCACTTAGATGGTTGGGAAACCCCTACCAAGCTGGCCAAAACCTGTCTCTGCACAGAGAGCAAAATCTCTCTCTCCCTAGGGGCTTTTGAAGACTCCGGTCGGGCGTCCACCAAATTGTAAATAGTTCTTACTCACAGTTAGTAGTTCTTTCTTTCTGTTTCCTCAATGGGGATCCCTTTTGGGAGGGATCCTGGATGGACTGCTGCTTCACAGGTCTGCTGATGTGTAGGAAGAGGGGCAAAACCACTTCCTCTCAGATCTTCAAAAAATACCTTCTGGTTCCCGAAAAGGAAATAACACCGGAGTTGTTCCTTGCAACGGGTCACCACCACTTCGGGGGCAGGTCTTCCCTATCCCTGGGCATTCCAGACACAAGAGTTCTCCGTGCCCTGGATCCAGGAAAGGCCCAGGTGTCCAGCAAGGCTCCTAACAAGTAAAAGTCCAAAAATCCAAAATATTCCCAGGACAACCACTCTGCACCTTGGGAGAAGAGTACAGCAGTGGTGCCCTCGACCGGCCCTGAAGGATTCCAGGCAGGATGGAGCCCAGGCCCCCCAGGATAGGCCAAAAATATAACTAAGGCGAAGATCTCAAACCTTCCTCCTGAACTGCAAACTTAGACTGCCCCCAGAGCTCGCGGTGGAGCTCTGCTACAAAGCCTCTGAGTGGGACGTCCATTCCAGCATCTTCAAGGAATGGACCCGAATGGATCCTTCCCTAATTGTCTCTCTCTTTCTCTCTAACTGCACTAACACTCTTTCCCAGGGCTTATTGGTAGCTCGAAAAGGTGCCCGGGTTACATCTGTAATGTGTGTTATACAAATTATACCTGAAAAGTAAATTATTTCTTGCATCTCCTTTTCTATTAAGTGATTAGTGAAGGCCTAATGATCATGTTTTGTTTTGAAAGTTTGGTTCCTGAGGCAGTCATAGGTGGCAAAACGTTGACTCTCTCAAACCATTGTGCCATTGCCTCATATTGTAAGAGGTTGTATTTTGCAATATAAATTTAAGATACTTTTTTTTTTATTTTTTAATTACACTGGGTAAGTCTTGGACTGTTGATTACATGGACTGTTGGTTAGAATGAAAGATTCATGATTTGGAGATTTGAATTCAAGATAAGTTTTTCACTATTAAGTGCTATAAGTTTCACTAAAATTTAAAGTTGTTTTTTTTTTGACATGATTATTCCTTAGCTGAATATGAATCTTTATTCTTACTCCTTGCAGGCTTATGAAGTCTTTTTCTTCCTTTAGACAATTTACCGTTCAGGGAATTTAAAACGTTTTTGTGGAGTGTTGTTTAGCTTTCACTTGTTAGCTCAACCCTTTCTGACCCCATTATTTTTTGGTAATAGTACCATGTAAATAACAGCAGATAATGACCCAAATGGACCATCTAGTCTGCCCAGCTGAGATTCATCCACTTTGGGTAGATGCACATGTGAATTTCCATTTGTAACCCAACACTCTCCTCCCTGCTCCTCCATATCTTTTATCTACCTTCTCAGCCCCTTTCCTACCACTTTCTTCCTTATTTGTCCCAAGCAGGCCTCAATCTGCCACAGAGATTGCCTCCTCAACCTCCTCTAGCTGGCCATTTCAGACCTTGACATCTTCAGTTTTGCTTCTTACAAAACCAATACTTTAGCGCAGCGGTTCTCAACCGGTGTGTCGCGACACACTAGTGTGTTGCCAAGCACCGGCTGGTGTGTTGCGTGCTCCCGGTCTCTCCCGCTGCTCTTTCTTCCCTGCTGCCGTTGCCACCGGGCTATCAGCATGTTCAAGCCCAGTGGGAACGGCAGCGGTGCTAGAAGAAGCTGTGGCATTTGTGGCTGGCCTTTTCTTCTTCCCACGCCTGCCCCCCCCCCCCCCGTGACCCGGAACAGGAAGTGATACACGGTGCGCGGGAAGGAGAAAGAGCAGTGCCGCATGATAAAGTAGCAGCAGCGGCTGCAGCATCGGCCCCCGAGCAATTGAAGCAGCCGGTAATCGAGAAAGGAGACAGCAGCATGAGCCTCCCACGGCCGATGGGATTCTACTTTCTTGGCTTGCGGGGGCTGGAGGAGGAGGCTGCTGCAGCTACCATTTGTGCTCGGGGAGGGGCGGGGAAGAGGAAGTGAGTGAGAGAAAGAAGCAGCCAGCCTGCGTGTGATTGAGAGCATGTGTGTGAGTGAAAGAAACTGGTCAGAGAGCTGATGTATGTGTATATGTGAGAGACTATGAAAGTGACTGCTCAAGGAGATGACTGATGTGTATGTGAGAGTGTGAGACATTAGTCAGGGAGGTGACTGATGTGTGTGTGTGAGAGAGAGAAAAAGCATTGAAGTGAGAAATCTGGGTATGTCAGAAAGCATGGGCGTAAGAAGCCTGTTGTTGGGGGGGGGGGGGGTGGATGTGTGTGAAAGCAAGCATGGGAGTGAGAAGCCTGATTATGTGAGAGTGAGAGCATGGGAGTGGGAAGCCTCTATGTGTGTGCATGCATGAGAGCGAGAGACTGGTTGGTAAGGTGACGGTGTGTATGAGAGAAAGAGACTGTTGTGTGTGAATATGAGAGAAAGAATGTGATTCAGGGAATGAGAAGCCTGTGCAGTGGAGAGCGAGCATGGAAATGAGAGAGACTGGTGTGTGTGTGTATGTATGTCTATGGTCTATGGTTCCCTTATATAGAACTGCGTCTACTGTTAACTCTATAGTTAAATAATAATCGACCTGATATTCCGCACTACATAGCTAGATAAATAGCAACGTATCTGGCTAAATGGTGGCTGCTGAATATCCAGCTACGTTCAGTGGCTGCTGCTTAGTCAGATAAGTCACTTATCTGGCTAAGAAGATAGCCGGCTATCTAGTCGGCAGGCACTTGGTGGATCAGGGTGATGCTACTTATCCGGTTAACTTAGGCGAATAAGTAATGACATTCGTACTTATTTGTAGGGCTGGCAGGAATGTTAGGTGGACTAGGTGGTCTTTAGGGCACCATAAGTGGGTGCAGCATCATAATTGGACATGAGGGCAGTATTTTTGAAAGCAGAGAACAAGGATGGAGAGACATGGAGCTTGCAAAGGTCGTGGTGTATGAACGGAGGTTTGGAGGTACGTGGTGTGCGATCTGCGGGGTTCGGGTTGGTGAGGGAGGAGAGAGCAAGCGAGATATCACGTGATACCGTTATGTCATCGCCGCCTAGGGTGACTGCAGAGCCTTGTACCAGCACTGCTTATCTGGTTAACTTAACCAGAGAAGTCATACCAGCCATAAAGCAGGTCTAACTTAGCCGGATATGACTTATCCAGCTAAGTGGTGATTTTGAAGGGGATACTGAGCAGTATAACCGTGCTGCTGAATATCCCATGAAAGTTAGCCGGATAAGTCTTACATTGATTTTTTTATTATGAATATTTACCTCATAGTGAATAAAATTGCATTTTGTTGCCACATACCAGTGCATATCTTTATAACACTGCAAAATCTCAGTAAAATGTAGCAAAGTTTATAACTACTTTTAATTTGTAACAAGTAACTTAGCAACACAGCCAGCAGCCTTCATAACCTGATTAAAACCACTCATGGAGAATAATATAAATCAATGCTATTACCCTTCCTCTAAGAGAAATGACTTCTTAGATGCTTCTGTCTTGTTCATTTTAAAAAATTTTAATCATCAGGGGTAATGAATTGCTCCTTCCATGGGCTGGGAAGTGCAACAATCTGACACCATAGGCTCTGACTTGAGATCTTTTTTATTTTGCTCAGCCTTTTTGTTGGTAGCTCAAGGCAAGTTACATTCAGGTACGGTAGGTATTTCCCTGTCCTTAGAGGGCTTACTATGTAAGAGGCCAATGTAATATCACACACATAAAAATATGCGTTCAGAATATGCGTCCAGTTTTTGTGACACGCGTGCCGCGCCCGATGCAGTATTCAAATCAAACTGAAATGAAAAGGGTTCCAAAAAAAGCACACGATGTTCAAAAAAGAGTGTCCATATTGCTACCAAGTTTATTGCATCGGACGTCCACATTGCATCATGTGCGCACATTATGGATGCGCATACATTCTGTCAAATGGAATATGGGGAATGTTTATTAGAAATTAATATTTTGAAATTGAATGGTGCAATCCCAACATGACATCAAGATGTGAGGTCATAAGCCTGCAGGGTATATAAATAACTGCTTGGAGTCCAACTGTCCTTCTGTGCTCAGACCAGATTAGTCCTGTGCTCTACGCTGACTGGTGTGGACTGTTGCCTGGCATGCGGGACCTGGGCATTCATTTTATGCGTCACAATGATCTCTATGAAATGGATGCACAAGTGAGGGATGTCAATGTAAGGTATTTGTGATGTTCCCTTGAGGCTTCCTATGCATCCTACCCCATACAACAGGTTCTCAAGCTAAGATGGCCTGTGATAGGCTGAGGAGAGGGCTGCCAATGCTGGGGGCTTGTGAGAGGGCGAGGAGATGTACGCCAGCAATGTGAGCTTGTGAGAGGGATGCCCATGCCTGTAAGGATGTTAAGGACATAGGGATCACATGACAGACTCCATTAAAGAAACTCAATTAATTTATTAATTTATTTTATTTATTTATTTATTTATAGATTCTTTTATACCGCGGTACGTATAATTATACATCACCTCGGTTTACAGTGAAACAATAAATTAGCAACAGTGAAGCAATAAATCAGCAACAATAAATTAGCAATTTATTGATTAAATAAGAAAAATAAGGAAGAAAACAAAACAAATACATTTTTGGTGCCTGGTCCATCCATCCATCCATCCATCAGCCTCCAATTATAACTCCTGAAATAAACACAAAACAACGGATTTAGCTTTTCACACAATAAGCAGTTTGTTATTGCATGTGATACCTCTGCTTAGCTGACTGGATGTTAGTATGACCTTCTTTTGTTAGATTTTTATATTTGTTAGATTTTTCTTTTCTAATTCTTCCCATTGATTATTGGAAACTGGAGTATATGAATGTTATTTCTTGTATATAATTATTTTACTGATTGATTCATTCCCTTCTATATATCTTAGTTTTCCTTATTTTCTTTGGTAACACATTGAAAACTAATAAAAATATACTTTTAAAAAATTGTCATAAAATTCAAAGTATAAAAAGACTAAAAAAAACATAAAAAATAAAACAGTCAGATACAAAGCAATCTATCGACAAAGCATTTAGGTATGAATTTTAAAACAGTCCTGACAGAAATCAATAATCTACAGATATGCATCAATAAAAAGGAATGTCTTTAGCTATTTCTTAAAAATTCTGTACAAGATACAGATCTCAGATCAAAAGGCAGGGTGTTCCAAAAATCAGGAGCAGCTACTGAAAATGTGCGCTGTCGAGTCTCAGATAGACATACTTGGCATACAGAAGGTATCTTTAATAGGTTCTTCTGTGACAACTTTGCATTTGATTCTCGACTTAACTGGAAGCCAGTGAAGGTCAGAGCATTAACAGTGGTATGATCTCACTAAGGCTGTACAAGAGGAGCAATGCAGCACCAATTATGGCACAAATAGCTCAAGGCACCTATGGGAATGAGTGGTGATTCCCATAGGTCTGGAGACAAACTAGATTGACTCCAGCCTTCTTAAAACAGTACACTTTATTATAACTTCACACATGTACACTCTTTACGTACAATGTGTTGCTTCATCTCAGCTCATTGTTTGGACATTGTTGCATACAGGAGCTGCTTTCCTCCAGGAATCCTGGCTCTGGAATAAGAGCTGGGATCCAGGTGGGGCTAACCAGACCAGGCCAGGTCTCCTGGAGGAAAGCATCTCCTGTATGCAACATGTTGGTTTGCATGGAATCGCAAACAGCATAAAAGCATCAAAGCTCCCAAGGTGTACAATGCAGTGAATCACAGACAGCACAAAGTCCTAGACAGGTTTTGACATCAAGACAGAAAACCATAAAAGAGGTAGGGTGGGAGGAGAAATTTGTATTTTTTTTCTTTTTTCACATATTTTTGTGGGGACAAAACATTCCAGTATAGTAGATCCAAACAGCAAACAACATAGAGACACCAAAACTCCATGCTGGCACAACATAGGCATGACCGGTAGGCATATTAACAGCATGACCCCAATGGTGGTATATCTGGTGCATAGCAGATAGGCAGTGTAGCATTTCTACCCTTATAGTGGTATATCTGGGGAATGGCAGGTAGGTAGACTGGCAGCAAGACCTTCAAGGTGCTTTCAGTCATCTTGCCACTCACATGGAAATTCTGGAAAACCTAGCAAAAGCAGATTGATTTTAAAAAAGATCACCTTTTCCTTTGACTGTGGCACCAGCCTTGAGTGATTAGGATTCATGATGTCCCATGCCATTGGGAACACATATTCACTGGATACGCTGGTTGATGGGCAGGAAAGATTTTGTTGACCCACCTTGGCTAAGTCTGGCCAGACTGTGGAATGAGTACCCAATATGCCAGCACATCTATGTCCATATCCTCGATGGGCTTGGTGGCAGCGCAATTGTTTTCATGTCCTCCATGTCACAGAAATTTATGCTGGGGTCTCCTTTATTCTGGTGGGCCAATGGTCTCTCTTGTCAGGAGAGAAGGTTCTTTGTGGACAATAAGGCTTTGGTGTATTGAGGTGAGGGATGAAATGGAGCTGACAGGATGCTACTGAAATGGCCAATGTTTCCTGTGCTGCATCCTCACTGTGCTTCTGCCTCTGGCACTCATGTTCACTCAGCCTAGTTACCAGCATCTCCTTCATGAATGTGAGACACTAGTATTGGATGGCGAGACTCCCTTTCACCCGTGGATCACAAAATATAGCAAGCATGTATGTATTGTTTGCTGTCAGAGGTTTCACTCTCTCTTGCACCTGCAGCTGCAAGGAGTCCACAAACTGCAACACTTCTGCTTCCATTCCCTCTTGTTCACGGAAGCCCTCTAACATTTCCTCCAGAATATTTACTTTAGGGATGACCCTACCCAGGGTGACGCTTTTGGAACTCAGATCCTCTGGATTTCTATCAGCTGCCTCATCTCTACCCAATAATGATGCCCCAGAGGACAAGCCACACCTATCTCTGTTGTCTGAGACAGATCATGAAGGGGTTTCTACTGCTCCACTAATTTCTGCAGCATCATATAGGTGGAATGGCAGCGGGTTCCACCATCTTGAATCAGGTGCATGTGAAGCATGCCAAATTCTTCCTGCTTCTTATAGAATAGCTGACCTTCCTTCATGCTTTGATGGAAATGCCCTGCTATTTTCCTGCACCTGTCTATTAGGCCCTTCAGGAATAGATTCCTGCCATCATTGAGCCCTAGCCCCAAAGCATCCCTTAATGCCAGGTGCAGCAAGTGTGCAAAGCAACAGATACCCTGAAAGCCCCCATCTTCCAATGCCTTTACCATATTTGCACCGTCTGTCACAAAGAAATCTATCTGCCAAATCTTCAGCATCTTTCTTATTGCTAATAAATTATTGCATGAGATATGGAAACTATCCACAACTGAGTGCGCAGCAAAGCCCACCTGCACCCTGATGCTCCATCCCCACTAAAACTTCTGCCTTCCCCAGCCTCAACCAGGTCCTTCTAGTGTGTCGTCAGGGAGTGGTAAGCATGCATAGAATTCATAACAGTCTAGATATCGCTGATAAAATGCATGCTGCTCCCCTCTGCCTTAGCCAACTTTTCCTGTATGTAACTATAGTTCTGGTTGTACAGGGTATGGATGACCTTCCATTGCCGGCTCCATCTTTTGAATTCCCTCCCTATACAGCTTTGCAGTATAATAGATTTTAAAGAATTCAAAAAGGCTTTTGAAAACATTCTTCTTCACTGCAGCATTTCTAGTCACAAATGTACAACAGATATAACCTACATCCCCTGTAATGAAAGTAAGCACAAGTACTGCAGAATTGTCACTCTTTTGATGTATTGAGATTCAGTATTGAATTGATATGTTGATTCAGCATTTTATGTATGTTTTTGAATTTTATTTATGCTCTTGAAATTTGGAAGGCACATGCAATAAGAAATTTAAATAAATGTAGTTCTGGAGGGGACTGCAGCTGCTGGTCATCCACAGCAGTCATTTCCCAGATGCTCCTCATTCTACTTTAGATGCTGCCTGCCTCTGCTTGGGACAGTGTTACAGAATACCGCCTCATTTACTCCTTGGTGGGCTGCCACTGCACATGCATGGCATAGGACTGCTGGCCTCCCACCTGACTGCTGGTTGAGGTCATGGGATCAGCTTGGGGAGAAGTCTTCCCCTTTTCAACCTCTTTCATTTTTGACTGGCAAAAGTCTTGGTGCTAGATTTTTTGACGGGCCCTACGTTCCGACCACTGTGTAGCCTTTCCTTAGGGTTGTTGACCTTGAAGAGTGTGTTCCTAGTGTCTATATGTTCTGCGCATCAAATTTCTGAGCTGCAGGCCTTGTCTTGTCGGGAGCCATTCCTTCGGATGACTCCGGGGGAATTACAGTTGACTACTGTTCCATTCTTCTTGCCCAAGAAGTCCATCTCCTTGCCATCCCTGGATAAGGTCAGGGATGTAGTGGAGTTTTGCCTCTTACGCTTCTTGGATGTCAAGAGACTTGTCGTGTGGTATCTGGAGGTTTCTGAACCTTTTCAAAAGACGAATCGCCTGTTTGTTCTCTATGTTTATTTTATTTATTTAACATCTTTTCTATACCGGTATTCGTGAGTACATCATATCGGTTTACAAAGTGGGAATAAGCAGAGTGCTCCGGCTTCACAGGCTACAATAGTTCAATTGATTAAGGAGGTAGTCACTGCCGTGTATGTGGATGCTGGAAAGCCGTTGCCTACTGAGGTTAGGGCTCATTCCACTAGGGCTTAGGCAGTGTCATGGGGGGAGGTTAGTCTGTTGTCTCCCGTCGATATCTGCCGAGCTGCGACGTGGTCCTCCTTACACACTTTTTCCAGGTTTTATCGTCTGGATGTACAGGCCCGGGAGGATGCAGCCTTTGTACACGCGGTGTTGACTGGACTACGAGCAGTCTCCCACCCTGTTGGGGAGTAACTTTGGTATTTCCCACTGGTCCTGAGTCCATCTGTCTACATGCTAGGACATGGAAAAACTACTTACCTGATAATTTTGTTTTCCTTAGTGTAGACAGATGGGCTCAGCTTTCCAACCTCAGCTGCTGCATGAGTGTGTCGATAGTCCTCCTGTGGGGCTCTGGGTCCCAAGGGACCCAGAGCCCCACAGTGTTCATCCAGTCCCTAGCTTGGGGTACCTAGAATCTTATGTGAATTCAGTGTTTATGGTTGGTTTAGTACATGATTAAAAACAGGGACCCCCCCCCACTGGACCCCAGGTAATTTAAAACATTTTGGGGGGGTTCGGGAGGGTGGGGAATTCATCCTAAAGGGTCAGGGTGGGTTTTAGGGTTGTTGTGGTGTGCCGGTTTTCCCGCCCTCCCCCGATTTACGATTTTTGACGATAAATCGGGGGAATTGCTATTGTATCACGGCTCTAACGATTTTTGACGATTTAAAATATATCTGACGATTGTTTTAAATCGTCAAAAAACGATTCACATCCCTAACCAACACTACATCTAAACCTTTTCATGCCAGTAAAGCAAGAGTACCAGAGTATTTATAAGAAGCTTTTATTTTCTGAGAATTTCAAAGAGCTTGACTTACTGCAATAGGCTTCAGTTAACCTTTTCTAGGATTATGCATTATTTTTCTTGCGTTAACAGGGTAGCAGAGGGATACACTATTCTGAGGCCTGGAGACTGATTTCCATCTTTGCTTGCTCGTCTTGACTGAGCAAATCAGCTGTTTTCCCTCTTTCGCCTCATTGCAGAATGGAGATGGCTGTATTTTATCTGCTTTTGAAGGACTGTTGGATATAATACATGGGAGAGGTGTTACAGAAGATTAGCATTTTTCATGGTAGAGTCTTCTACATCTTCACACCTACTATCTTGATAACTTCTTTATGTCAGAGCTGCTTGGAAACTAGGTCTTCTATTGAGAGACTAGATCCCTTTGTTTCTTCAGTTTACAGTATTTATTTTATTTTATTTATTTTATTTAACAGCTTTTCTATACCGACATTAAAATACACATCATATCGGTTTACATTTTAACGTAAAAAAAGGTGGAAATTACAATAAACAGGGAAAGGGGGAACAGGGCAACTGATAAATACAAAAGGAAGCACAGAGAGGCGAAATTTAGCAAAATGAAAAATGAAAACTAAAGAGAATACAGTACTTAATGAACAGCAAGCCAGAGAAAATTATTAATAAGGGCACCATTTATTGAAATTACCATGGGAACTGTGGGGTTCAAACATGATTTAGTTCTGCTAAGATGAAGTTCCATCAAGTCCTACAGCGATACAATATATATTTTTACTTCAATATTAAACTGTGGATGGCTGTCTCAGGGGGGGGCCTATGAACCATGTTCATGCTAAGGGCCCCCCTGGGATCCTTTTCTTTCTTTCAGATTGTAGGTTAAGCAATCCCTCCAACCATTGACCATTCCCAGAGCGCCAGTTGATTCCATAAAGCGCATCTCATCAAATTAAAAAAAAAAAAAAAAAGAAAAGAGCTCTGAAAAGAACTGGACATGAAACTGAAGCTGAGAATGTCCCATCTGCCACCATTATCCATAGGAAGCACGTTCCCCTTGGAAGATAATGTACTGCTCAGGAGGACAGAGGCACCGACATCAAATTTACATCATGGAGATGTGGTCCTGCCCATGGTTGTTATACAGGCTGCATTGGAATGGGAGGAAGGAAAAAGAGGACTGGACTTAAATCTCATGAGGGCTTAGAGTAAGGATTGGCAGCACTGAGCGTTAGGGGTAGCAACTGATTCCATTTCTCTGGACAGACTGATCAAGGCCCAGTTTTACCCCAGTTGGACGCATGAACATGCAGACCTGTTGTTCTTAGAGTGTGTAATGTTCTGCTCCTACTTCTGAGCATACTATTATGTTCAGTGTCTACCAGATTAGTGGATACCTTTGCTGGCCAGTGTGTGTGCTCTGCTCATCCTCTGCCTCTCTAGATTACTGTTTGTCTTTGAACATTTAACATTCTAGTGCACTGTTTTTCATGTATGATTTCTAGTCACATTGCAAGGAGTTTTTGTTTGAATTGTCTTTAAATTGTTTCTTTCTTAGTTCCCTTCAAAAGTGGGAACTAAGGTTTTGCTCATGACCCGATTCCACCACAAGATGGTGATCAGCAGATCTGCTGCTCTTAAGGAAACAAGATCTATTTTAGACCATGCAATGGGATAAAACCAGAACAGGAACTGGCTGCCTAGAAAAAAATAGAGCCTTTTGATCACCTTAAACACCCCCCCCCCCTGCTTTGGAGGGAATATTATGCCTCAGATGATTCCAGTAATTTTCCACTGATTAGGTGGCAATGCCCAGACTGAGTTGTAGGTTCATAGAGGAGACAGATGTGAAAAAGCAATGATTTTTTTTGTGTTTTAGCCATAGCAACGAGAACAATTTTAGAGACACAGAAAAAAAAAGTTCTCACTGCAGTCTTAAAAAAAATCTGAGAATAGGGCTCAGTTATATGGGGGATTAATTATATCTTTGTTATTTTTATGCTTAGTCATTCCTGGCAGTTCCGCGTGAGAAAAGAAGGGAATTCGAACATGAAAGTGCCGAATTAATTAAGTGACAGATAATCCATGCTGACAGGTAGCCATTCCCCTAGCACCAGCCCAAACTGAATAATTTTAAAGCTGGGGCCTGTAGTCATACATGGAAGGAAGAAGTATAGAAGAGAGAGTGATCATTGACCATCAGACCATAAGCCACAAAGAGCAGGTGATGTTGTCCTCTTTAGGGTGTATACCGGACTGTCTATATGTTCTAGCTTTGATGTTTGTTTATATATAAAAATTCTACAGTAAAGAGTTTGATAAAAGAAATGCTAACCAGTGACCAACAGTAGGCAGTAACAGCCACAGCAGAGAGAATGATCAGTGACCACAAAGTTCAGCTGAGTCAGAATAGTCTGAAACGAGCTGCAAAAGCAGGCACAATTCGATCAGTTGATCTTGTCTGATTAGGTTTTACATTTTTATAGGCTGAAATTTTCCATGACATAGAATTTTCCAGTAGGCAGATTAGTCCTGGAGGAAACTGAATACTATGCACATTGTGATTTCTTTTACTAGACCAATAGATTTTGAAAATGTTATGGCAGTCAGCTTTTGAGACTTCACAGGTCTCTCTTCTTCAGACGTTTTAGGAATTTTCATGTAATTTTCTGAGGCTTGATCTCAAACAACTAGCTTATTGTTAATAAAGCAGATACATGCATAAGAACTTAAGAAGTGCCATGCTGGGTCAGACCAAACACCCATTGAGCCCAATCCCTAAAAGATTCAATTTCTTGCTAGTGATTCCCTATATGGGTCTCCCTGAGTCACAGGGAGGTCCATATTGAAAAGCATTTAGCCGGCTAACTTAGAAGTTAGCTGGCTAAATAATATTTTGACACATATCTGGCTAAATTCTAATTTACTAATAAGTTAGGCAGCTAGAATTTAGCCAGATAAATTAGGGGCATTCAGGGGTGTAACTGGGATATTCAAAACTAGCTGGATAACTTAGCTGGCTAAGTCTGATTGCACCAAAGAGCTATCCTAAAGATAGCCAGCTATAGTTAGTCGGCTAACTTTGATAGCCAGCTGTATTCAATAGTGTGGCTGAAATTTCCTTATTTGTTTGTTTTGTTTTAAACTAATACATCGAGTCTAGATTTAGGCCTGAAGCCGGGGCCTTGCCTAGGCTGAGGCACAAGGCAGGGGCCATGGCCTAGGCCCGAGCGCAACGCCATGGTCTTGATGGAGGCACAAACAAATGCCGGGGCCTCAGACAAGATCTCTGAAAATGTAAAAAAAAACCAAAACTCAACTGATCTGTCAAGTAACCAACAGATGCCATCACTTGATTTGGAGGCCAGGTCCCAATGCTGGGTCCTTGGCCTAGGCTGGAACCCGAGCCCAGGCCAGAGGCTGAGTCCCGAAGTCGAGGCCTCTGTCAGGACCCAGGTCCAATGCTGCAACCTGGCAATGCTGTAGAATGCCATACATCAAAATGGCGCCGTCTACTGGGGTGAAAGTGCCGAAGTTAATTAACTCTAGCACAACCCCAGTGGATGCCTTCATTTGGCATTGAAGAGTCAAAGAAAGAAGAGAATCCAAAGAGGAGATCCCAGACCTGGGCTCCGAGGCCTGGGCCTTACCCTGAGCCGAGGCCCAGGCATCAGGACCCGGCCTTCTGGCGAAGGCCCTGGCATCAGATCCCAGCCTCCTGGCTGAGGCCCTGGCATCAGGACCCGGCCTGGGCTCGGGCTCCAACCTAGGCCGAGGCCCCGACATTGGGACCCAGCCTTCAGGTCAGGTTACAGCTTCGGGGCTGGGCTTGGGCTGAGGACCCGGTATCAGGACCTGACCTCCAGGCCGTGGTGTCGGGCTTGGATCTGGGCTCTAGCCTAGGCCACAGCGACCCATCGTAACCTCGGCCTATGCAAGTCTGAAGCTTTGGCCAAACCTTGCCAGTGGATCGCCACTGGACCGGTTTAGTGGGACCTGGGTGGGATCTTGTCCCTGGTAGTTTTACAGGAGGGTGGGAGGAATGTTTCGCTTTTGTTTTTTGGCCCTTTTTTATGGCTTGATTTGTTTTTTTCACATGAATGAAATGAATCAAGCAATCCACGAACCGAAATTTATGAGAGAAAAACCTTCTGAAAATGAAGTGAATAACAAAAATGATTTTGTAGCCCTCAAACATATCCCCCTGTGTTTTGTGGGAGGGGGGGTTGCAGCTGAGGGATAGGATTCAAATTAAAAATGCAACCCTCCAAGCACTGAGTTTTGATTAATGAAATATTAGCAGTTTATTTTATTGTTAGTATTTTGTGATTCTCTGTCTTCACATGGGTTCAAAATTAGAAAAAAACAATAATCTTTTCAAACAGAGCTTCAAATGATCTTAGTATGAAAGTTATCTACCTTTCAAAGTCTTCAGAAGTATTTTTCTTGATCCTATGAATACTGTCTTATCAATTAACCATCAAAATTGATAGACGTTTTACCCTAGAGTAGGCTGCATGCATGTTTCTAAAGTATCAAACTATAAAGGTTGTTGTGGAACCAGTTTGAAAAGAAAAGGCATTAAATAATCCAAATTATCTTCATGACTTAACCATAAATTAACAACATACAGCTCCTCATGCTCTGAGGTCAGTGGGCCATGGCCACTGTGAAAGTTGTGTCTGAATAATGCATTCCCCCTGAAACTGAAGGGCAGTGATATTTACTAATTTTTAAGCAGGGCCTACTTTGGATCCAAAGGGGCTGGAGCAGGACCAACAAATTTTCCTGCACACGGCAATGGGCCAAAAACTCCACTGCCTAGTGTGTGCCAACAGTATCATGTCCCTACCACTCTCACTCTCTTTTTCTATCAACCTTCCCTCTAGCTTGCACCTCCATATTCTTTCTCTCTCAACCCTATCTCCAATCTCTCACATATTCCCTCACCTATCCCTAGAGGTCTCCCTTTCTCAATCCCTGTGCTCTCCATATACAGCTGTCACCTATCCCTAGAGGTCTCCCTTTCTCAATCCCTATGCTCTCCATATACAGCTGTCACCTATCCCTAGAGGTCTCCCTTTCTCAATCCCTGTGCTCTCCGTATACAGCTGTCACCTATCCCTAGAGGTCTCCCTTTCTCAATCCCTGTGCTCTCCGTATACAGCTGTCACCTATCCCTAGAGGTCTCCCTTTCTCAATCCCTGTGCTCTCCATATACAGCTGTCACCTATCCCTAGAGGTCTCCCTTTCTCAATCCCTGTGCTCTCCGTATACAGCTGTCACCTATCCCTAGAGGTCTCCCTTTCTCAATCCCTGTGCTCTCCATATACAGCTGTCACCTATCCCTAGAGGTCTCCCTTTCTCAATCGCTGTGCTCTCCGTATACAGCTGTTGCAGCCTCTCCCTCAGTCTCCCCACTCCAGCAGCATTTGATCCCTTCAGCAGCAGCAGCCTCTGTTCCCACCACCCTTCCTCCCCACTGTAGCAGCCTCTCTCTCAACCCCCCACCCCCTCCCATCTGCAGCAGGGAGAGTACAGAAAGCTAGTCACAACATAGGATCAACAGTACTTTCTTTTGTCATGATATGTTGGTAATTATATCACTGCCGCTGACTCCTCCCTCATTGCTATCTCCTCCATGCATCCTTTCTTCCCTGCTGCTTTTCTGTCAGCACAGGCCCACTGCAATGTCTCCTTTGTGTCACTGGCCTGCGCTGGACGTCTCTTCTTTCTCCTGCCATGATAGACTGAAAAATACAAACCAAGAGCCGCACCATCAATGGGGTCTACACTAGAGGTCTGTAGGAGCTGCCACTGGCCCCCGGGCCTTACGTTGAAGAATACTGCTATAGAGTGCTGCAAGAAAACAAAAGTTCTCTTGTGTTTTTTCTACTTTTAGGGCTACGTGGGAGGTGTAAAGCTAAGCTGAGCTGGAAGAGGGTACAGTCATTGGTACATCACATGCTCATATAGCATAATGCAGGGCCCTCCATCATTCAAAAAAAAAAAAAAATATATATATATATATCTTCAGCTGCAAATTCATCCTGATGTAAAGATGTCCCACTGTTTGCTTAGAATTTTACTCCCATTTTCCAACTTCCCTAACACATTCCTGGGGCTGAAAAAACTATAGAATTGTTGATCAAAGATTTGGGTGATTTCATGAAACAACAGTTCATCAGCACAGCCTGACTTACCTGGTAACAAGCCAAGAATATTTCTGTTTGAAAAGCACTTTGGATGACAAAAGCATTCTATAACAAACACACACGGGCCATGTCTTTTCTTTCTTTATTACAGGACCACCAGAGGGAACTGTGGAGAAGGATTAGGAAACAGAAGGGGAGCAGCAGCAACAGCAGTAGCCAAGCATTAAGCATTTTTTTTATTTATTTATTTATTTATTTATTTGGCGTTTATATACCGTCTTTCCAGAATAGATCACAATGGTTTACATAATCAACGTTCATATTCTTGGCTGACAATCATATTACCATTAATAATTTAGGTCAACATCACAACAGTTATATGTTCTTGTTCATATTCGTACATATTCTTGATCAGCATGGCAGCAGATTTATATACTTCATACTTGTACATTTTTAAAGTCGGCATTACAGCAACTGTAGATTCTAATTCTACTACCTATACACGTTACATCATTCATTTTTTATTGCTCACTTCACTACCATTGTCTCTTGTACTGACATTGAAGTTATCAGTATATTGGTGTTTTATGTTATTATAGAATTACTATTTATTTTTCTTTAAGAGAACCATCTGTTCCTATTTCAAAAGTTCCCAATGCAAATAGTAACACTCATCCCAGAACACTCTGCAGATTTTTCTTTAAATTATTTTACAATTTTATACTGTTCTTTACAATGTCTAAGGTCCAGAGAGCAGTACAGTGACAAAAATGACATCATATAGACTAGTTCCATATGCCAGATGTACTAAGGTAGTTTTCCCATTTTGTGTCAATGGGGGAAAATACTTGGTACATCAAACCCTAATCTGAATGTGGCTGCTCCCAGATTATTGATTAGATGACCGGAGAGTTCCCTACCATAAAGGCCAAGCTAGGCCAGGCCTGGGTTTTACCCTATTGCATCTCTGAACTTGTAATTCAGATTTCTTGAAGCACAATTTTGTCTACATATTCAGAGATGCAATAGGATTAATCCTATGGAGCCATCTGCTCACTTTAGGGTCAGTGGAGCACCTTAGAGAAATCAACCTCTAACAACATAGTGACTTCATAGCACTTCAAAGGGGCGTGGGATAAACACTGTGGATCCATCAGGTCTAGAGGACGCAGGAAACAGAGAGTAGGATTAAATGGGCAATTTTCCTCAGTGGAAGGGAGTGGACAGTGGAGTGCCTCAGGGATCTGTATTGGGACCCTTACTGTTCAATATATTTATAAATGATCTGGAAAGAAATACGACGAGTGAGATAATCAAATTTGCAGATGACACAAAATTGTTCAGAGTAGTTAAATCACAAGCAGATTGTGATAAATTGCAGGAAGACCTTGTGAGACTGGAAAATTGGGCATCCAGATGGCAGATGAAATTTAATGTGGATAAGTGCAAGGTGATGCATATAGGGAAAAAATAACCCATGCTATATTACACAATGTTGGGTTCCATATTAGGTGCTACAACCCAAGAAAGAGATCTAGGTGTCATAGTGGATAACACATTGAAATCGTCGGTGCAGTGTGCTGCGGCAGTCAAAAAAGCAAACAGAATGTTGGGAATTATTAGAAAAGGAATGGTGAAAAAAACGGAAAATGTCATAATGCCTCTGTATCGCTCCATGGTGAGACCGCACCTTGTGTACAATTCTGGTCGCCGCATCTCAAAAAAGATATAATTGCGATGGAGAAGGTACAGAGAAGGGCTACCAAAATGATAAGGGGAATGGAACAACTCCCCTATGAGGAAAGACTAAAGAGGTTAGGACTTTTCAGCTTGGAGAAGAGACGACTGAGGGGGGATATGATAGAGGTGTTTAAAATCATGAGAGGTCTAGAACGGGTAGATGTGAATCGGTTATTTACTCTTTCGGATAGTAGAAAGACTAGGGGCACTCCATGAAGTTAGCATGGGGCACATTTAATGTGTGTCCCGGAAGTGGATCCTTAGGCCGACCGGCGAAGAGAGACGGTCGGGAGGCAGATCACGCACAGCCGAAGAAGGATCTTCACCTGGAAACCCGAGACCCCCCAGAGGAGCTGTCGACGCCCGGGTCGCTAGGGCTTAGGTGGCTTCGCCCTGGAAGTCCGAGGTCCCCCCAGGAGGAGCCCGTAGGGACCTGGACCGCTGGGACTTAGGTGAGACTACGAGCCGAGGTCACAGCAGGCAGAAGAAGACAGAAGCGTGGAGAAGTACCAAGGTCTAGGCAGGCAGCAGAAGTCAGAAGCGTGGAAACGTACCGAGGTCAAGGCAGGCAGCAGAAGTCAGAAGCGTGGAAACGTACCGAGGTCAAGGCAGGCAGCAGAAGTCCGAAGAACAGGAACAGGAACAGAACAGGAACGCTGAAACTGGCAGGCAGGATCAGGAACAGCAACTAACACTCAGGAGCGACCACGTTGCAAGGCAAAGCAGGAAGGAGCACTGCAGGCTTAAATCCCCCACCGGCGCTGACGTCAGGGAGAGGGCGGTTCAGCACTTCCGGGTGCTGGACCTGTAAAAGGACGGCCCTCGCGCGCGCGCGTTCCCTGCAGGGGGAGGAGTCACGATCGGGCCTTGGCAGCGTCGGCAGCGTCTCCCTCGTGGAGACGCCGCTGCCATGCGGCCAGGCCGGCCCCGAATCCCGCGGCTCGCGGCAGTGCGGAGAGAACCCCGGTGGAGGTAAGGACCCGGTCGCTAAGGCGGCGACCGGGGCTGCAACATTTAAAACTAATCAGAGAAAGTTCTTTTTCACTCAACGTACAATTAAACTCTGGAATTTGTTGCCAGATAATGTGGTTAGTGCAGTTAGTATAGCTGTGTTTAAAAAAGGATTGGATAAGTTCTTGGAGGAGAAGTCCATTACCTGCTATTAAGTTCACTTAGAGAATAGCCACTGCCATTAGCAATGGTTACATGGAATAGACTTAGTTTTTGGGTACTTGCCAGGTTCTTATGGCCTGGATTGGCCACTGTTGGAAACAGGATGCTGGGCTTGATGGACCCTTGGTCTGACCCAGTATGGCATTTTCTTATGTTCTTATGTTCATATAAAGAGCAGGCAGCAAAACACTGCACGGAGCGGCAGTAGCCACAGAGGCATTCACGGAGCAGGATGCCAGTGGCCAGTGGTTGGTATTCCACCTTCACGGAGCAGAAGGATGGAGGGCTGCCATCTCCCAATTAAAAAAAGAAAACAAACAAAACAAAACAGGGATGGGTTCATGGGCTATAGGTATTACCAATTATTAGGCTTTTCAATATTTGATGATAGTTAATGTGACTTTCAAGGCATAATTCACTTTCAATGCATATCCAGCATAGCTCCCTGTTTCAACAGCAGGGGAGAAGAAAAACTAATACTTCACGCATATCCAGCATTGCTCTCTGCTTCAATGGCAGGGGAGAAGAAAAACTAATACTTCACGCATATCCAGCATTGCTCTCTGCTTCAACGGCAGAGAGCTATGCTGCCGCTTACTCAACTAATCAAACTTAATATTTCACTTGGAAGCAGCTCCATCACTGCTCTCTACATTAATAGTGGGGGTGAAAGGGAAATAGAACCTAAGGTTACTAAGAGCCAAGAGAAACAGATAAGTATGAGAAAAAAGAAGCGTGAAGCTTGCTGGGCAGACTGGATGGACCGATTGGTCTTCTCCTTCCGTCATTTCATTTCTATGTTTCTAATTGATATGGTACCAGATGGGTCTTATATTACTTCTCACCATGTGCACATCAGAAATATTATACAGTGTATTCTGGGTAGGATTTGTTCCTTAAAAAACAGTGTCCTGGTTTCTGGAAGGAGACTTTGTGTCATCCCTTGGATTTGAACTAACAGCCCCAATGCATTGTAGTATCTGTAGTCCCTCGCTGCTTCCAAAATGCATCAGGAGGGAAGTTGGGGAAAAAAAGCCAAGACTGGCCCAAAGTCTTCCTTCAGAAGTTGGGTCACAGATGCAAAAATCCTGGATATATTTCAGAAATACAGCACCTTCCAAGTCTTGTAGAAAAAAAAATCCCCAAACCTGATTGCAGGTGCCATGAAAGAGGAATAAAGCAGCAAAGGTACAGGATAAAAAAAAAAACCCAGGCACTGAAAGAGGGACAAAGCAGCCCAAAGAGTGTCATGAAGATCTTAAAGCATCAGGAGAGATGCAAAGCAACCATCCACAGTGGCAAGAACCCCCCAAGATGTAGGTTCTGTGGTATGGCAGCAAGGCAGAGTGTCAGAAAGACATCCAAGGTATTGTATAAGTGCTTTAGTAGCAAAACAGAGTGGCAGCAAGATTCCCGAAGTGTAGCATCAGGAAATATGGAAGGTAGCAAGGCAGGGTGGCAGCAGGACCCTCAAGGTGTAGTGTCAGGAGCAAGGCGGCAAGACAGGGGGGCAGCAGGACCCTCAAGGTGTA
This sequence comes from Rhinatrema bivittatum, assembly GCF_901001135.1. Lineage (NCBI taxonomy): Eukaryota > Metazoa > Chordata > Amphibia > Gymnophiona > Rhinatrematidae > Rhinatrema > Rhinatrema bivittatum. Next base: position 94,210,670 of record NC_042622.1, on the reverse strand, counting down.
GCATCATAAGAACATAAGAATTTTCCATACTGGGTAAATAAGGGTCCATCAAGCCCTGTATCCTGTTTCCCACAGTGGCCAATGCACGTCAGAAGTACCTGACAAGATTGCAGACAGTAAATAGATCCCATGCTGCTATTGTGCAGTGATAAGTAGTAGCTATTTTTTAAGGCTGCTTGGTTAATAACAGTTAATTGACTTTTTCTCCAAAAACATGTCCAAACCTTTTTAAAACCCAGCTACACCAAATGCCTTAACCACATCCTCCAGCAATGAATTCCAGAACTTAATTCTGAGTTGAGAGACAAAGAATTTTCTCAAATTTGTTTTGAATCTGATACTTACTAACTTCATGGAGTGCCCCCTAGTCTTTGTATTTTTTGAAAGAGTAAATACCCGATTTACATTTACCCATTCTATTCTACTCATGATTTTATAGACCTCTATCTGGAGCAGGGCAGCTTCACCTTAATTACTTGCCCTCTTCTCCCATCTTGGCTCTATCTTGACTACTACCTCACTCAGGAATTTCTTGGTTGCTATACTTCCTAATCTCACTGCAGCACTTTCCAATGGGCCATAGACTTGAATGGGAGACATGAAAAATGAAACTAACATTTTTGTTTAATTTGTGGGCACCCTCTATTCATTTTGGAGGTATACAAATGAAACAAATATGGCCTCATTTGTTGCATTTTACCCATTTGTTTCAAACAAATGCACATCCCTACTCCTTCCTCCTTCCCTGGTTCAAAACTTCCACTAATGAAGAACCCTTTATTGTTAATCTCCTGAGGTCTGGTTCTAATCCAGGCAGAACAGCAGTTCCAGCAGGAACATGACACTGTGTTTCTAAGCAATAATCTGGTTCTTTCATAATTTATCCTCTAGGGAATAGGCTCATTGCCTCATAAAGCAGAGCAGGAAAGCTATTAGTGCTTAATTATACATGTGTTTGTTACCGTCCTCAAAACCGGGCGAGAGGGAGGCACAGGGGTGGTTAGTTGCCAGAGCTGCATATATTTATTGGAACAAATCTTGAGATATCTGAAAGCAATCCTGCTGACTGCCTGGGAGAGGGAATGTTTCCAAATATGCTAATTTGCAGGTATGTATTTCTGCTTGCCTGCCTGCTGACTGACACCTTTTGTTTCACTGTGAGAAGCAGAAGGCACAAAACAATGCTGTAGCAAAAAATCGTTTGGGTTGGCTGACCAGGGTGCAAATTAAAAGAGGAAACTGTTTATTTCTGGGGAACACTGCACCAGACACATCTGGAAGTCCTTTATTGATCTATCCTGTTCTGTTGTTACACAGCTGTCCCAGAGCCCTGTGCTGTATTGTGCACCACTCTGTCTCTGCTGTGTGCCAGTAAGGTACGGTAGGTCATTCTTCTGCTTGGACAATTTGCTTGTTTTCTCACTTTTGGCTGTTAATTAATAAATCAAGAAAACATTTTTGGACTTTGATGCCTCTTTGTTAACACAATTTCTTTGAGTGGCATAGGTGTACCTGTTCTGTGACTTCCAGTTTAATGTTTGATGATCTTAACTTTGCATATTAGTGTTTGTAGCTTAACTATGGCTCACTGGAAGAGGACTGGTAAATTCCACCTGTGTTTTCTCTTCTAGTAACACAGTAGGTCAGGGGCTGACTGGCTGTGGGGTCCCCAGGACAGGTTTGGGAAGCCCTGCAGTAGGTGTTGGTCCACCCAGTGAGCCTGTTTTCCTCAGCCTGCTATACCTAAGAATATCTCCCAGCTGTCAATTGTACAAACTTGACCACCTGCAGGATATCAGCCCTTCTGCTTTTACCTTCAGTTGGGAAGTATAACCCATGCTAGAAAACTTGCCTTACTTATTTTTGTTTTGTCAAAATCATTTTTATTAAAGAATAACACAAGGATAATCAAAACCAGACTTTGGGGAAGATAAACACAGTATGCTTCAAGAGTAACCCCATTGTTTACCACAAGAACGATCCCCCAACATAGTGAAGACAACTGTCTCAACCCCCCGTGTACTCTCCTTTTGAGGTCCTATGGGCCAAAATAAACAGTATACTCAAACCATAACCCAGCACCCAATCACATCACAGACATCCACAGACATTCCGCACACAACCCATAACCCCCTCCCCCTTCCCTACCCTGGGAGACATCCCCTCCTTAACAAACATTATCAAACATTTGCAGAGAAAGATATTGCAAAGGCCCCAACCAA